>NC_047091.1:159445959-160762271 GCF_902459505.1 Geotrypetes seraphini
GCGCTTACAGCAGGCGCCCCCTTATACAATTATCCTCTTAGGGGATAACTTTATAAAGTATTTTCCTCCTGTAAAGCATGTTTTACCACTGGGAAAAGGGTTTTGTAAAAATGTGTGGTTGAGTATGCAAATCTAGGCACATGCACTTTGTGTAGACATTCTCCAGGGGTAGTTGGGGGGGGAGGGGAGCTAGGGCACAGCTGTGATATATACATGAATTTTATAAAATATGCAAGAGTATACAATGAGAAAACAGGCACATTTAAATTTGTGCATAGGTATAAAATATCTATTACTCCATAAATATATAATCCCTACCATGAATTAACATATTCAAAATAGTGTAATTAAGAACATAAGAATAGCCTCACTGGGTCAGACCAATGGTCCATCAAGCCCAGTAGCCTGTTCCCACGGTGGCCAATCCAGGCCAAACCCAAGGAGTAGCAATATTCCATACTACCGATCCAGGGCATGCAGTGGCTTCCCCCGTGTCTTTCTCAATAACAGACTATGGACTTTTCCTCCAGGAACTTGTCCAAACCTTTCTTAAAACCAGCTATGCTATCCGCTTTTACCACCACCTCTGGCAATGCGTTCCAGAGCTTAACTATTCTCTGAGTGAAAAAAAATTTCCTCCTATTGGTTTTAAAAGTATTTCCCTGTAACTTCGAGTGTCCCCCTAGTCTTTGTAATTTTTGACGGAGTGAAAATTCGACCCACTTGTACCCGTTCTACTTCACTTAGGATTTTGTAAACTTCAGTCATATCTCCCCTCAGCCGTCTCTTTTCCAAGCTGAAGAGCCCTAACCGTTTTAGCCTTTCCTCATTAGAGAGGAGTTCCATCCCCTTTACCATCTTGGTCGCTCTTCTTTGAACCTTTTCTAGCACCACTATATCTTTCTTGAGATAAGGAGACCAGAATTGAACGCAATACTCCAAATGAGGTCGCACCATGTAGAGATACAGGGGCATTATAACATTCTTAGTCTTGTTAACAATCCCTATTTAATAATTCCTAGCTTCCTATTTGCTTTTTTGGCTGCCACCGCAAATTGGGCGGAAGATTTCATCGTATTGTCTATGATGACACCCAGATCCTTTTCTTGGGCACTAATCCCCAAGGTGAACCCTAGCATCCGGTAACTGTGATTCAGGTTATTCTTCCCAATTTGTATCACTTTGCATTTGTCCACATTAAATTTCATCTGCCAAAAATTAGCAAAGGAACCAACAGGAGGTTTGATTTTGGCATTGTTTGGAAGCAAGTTACTGCCCCTACTTGCTCGAATAATGTTTTCTTTTTTGGCAAAATTCTCACAATGATTGTTTCATAACTGTTGAATAGCATTTCTTGTATCGATTGACCCCCAACGCAAGCACTTATGCCAAAACACAGCCTGTGTCGGGTCTTGCAATAAAGCTATTCTTGCTATCCCAGTCCTGGAGGCCCTTGATGCTTTTTTCCTCTGTTTCTCTGAGTTGCGTGCTTCAGATTCTCTCCCTTTTGTTGTTGGAAATTTTTTTAAAAATTAGTTCATAGATTTAGCAAGTTAGACGTCCTTCTGTACATGGCAGGACCCTCATAAAAAGAAACGCAACCTAATTTATGAGAGTTAGTCAGTGTATTTTTGTAGGAATGTACCTGCCTTAAACATGCAAAACTCTTTTGCGCATTTCTGCAGTAGCCTGTTTGCACTCTTTGCAATCCCACATTAAGGGGCCCTTTTACAAAGCCATGGTAGTGATTCTACCGCTGCAAATGCACCGAAGCCCATTCAGTTCCTCTGGGCTTTGGTGCATTTGCTGCAGGGGACTCGCTAACTCAGTTTTGTAAAAAGAACCCTAAGACTTTTAATTCAGCTTAGTTAAAGGACTCCTAAACTCCTGTATACAAGAACATTAATTGCAGACTTAAATTTTAGGTACATAAATATAGGAACATTTTCAGCTGAGATTTTGAAACCTAAAATTTAGGGACTTAATCTAACCCTCTTTCCCCCCTTATCAAGCTGTGCTTCCGAGCAGCACGAACTAAATACCAAGCTGCCCATAGAAATAGAATAAGTGGTTCAGCATTTAAGCTCGCACTGCTCAGCAGCGCAGCTTGATAAAAGGAATGGGTGGGGTAGGTGGTGGGCATTTAGATCAGTGGTTCTCAATCCTGTCCTGGGGGACCCCCAGCCAGTTGGGATTTCAAGATATCCCTAATGAATATGCATGAGAGAGATTTGCATACCTGTCACTTCCATTATATGCAAATTAGAGAATGACATGGGGACCGTTTACCACGGTAAACCGTGGTCACTGCAGTAAATCCACAGTAATGGGGCCATTTGCAACTGCATTACCGCAGGAATGGGGACAAGACCTTTCACCGCCCCGCGGGAATTGGGGACAAGACCTTTCACCACCTTGTGGAAGCGGTAAAAAATCTTGCTCCTGTGGTAAAAAAAATTGCGCCCGTGTCAGACTCGGCATCTCCTCTTGGACCTATTTTACCTTCAGGAGCCAGCCATGTCACGATGAAGACAGAAGGAACCCAAAACCAAAGTCTGAGACCAATGTGATTTGAAGAATAAAGTTATCAGACAACAAAAGGTAGAAAAAAAATTTATTTTATATTTTGTGATTAGAATATTTCAGATTTGAAATATGCATCCTGCTAGAGCTGGTATTAGACATAACTGGGGACCGCAAAGCCCAGGCTGTGCTTCTTTAGCTTCCAGCTGGCTTAGGGCTCTCTCTCACTCCCCTAACACTATTCCTGCCATGTGTGACTGAAATATTCTGTTAGCTTGATTTTTCTATGTAGCATGCTGTAGTAATTTGGTTTGTTCAGTTTTCACAACAATGTAGGGGATATTTGTGAAAGGGAGGGGAGACTTGCTCTGTATTATTTGTGTTTATAAAATGACAACTGTACAGAATATTGTCTCTTTTTATACTTTTATAAAATAAGTTCAGTATAAAATCATAACTATTCGAGGCTATTTGATCTGACAGTTTGCAGGGTGGGGACGGAGACCAAGCTTGCAGGGCGGGGATGGGGACTGAGCTTGTGGGGACGGGACAGGGACAGGGCGGAAACGGTGATAAAGTTTTCCCCCATGTCATTCTCTAATACAAATCTCTCTCATGCATATTCATTAGGGATATCTTGAAAACCCAACTGGCTGGGGGTCCCCCAGGACAGGGTTTGGAACCACTGATTTAGATTATCTAAAAAAAAAAAATCAAAGTCCCATTGTGGTTTTATTTTGTTTATTTTAATCACCACACAGAGGAGTTTACCATGAAACCCTGGTTCAATGTAACCATTTTTTTAAGGGGAGAGGGCTGCTGCGAAACCTCTTTAAGGGGAGAAAGCACGCTGTTAATTTCAGCTCGGATTTTTGGTTTGAGATAAATGTGCAACATATGTTCAGGTTTTGTACAGAATAATTTCATTCCTTTGTGAGAAGCTTTGCTGTCCGTTCTGATTTTTGAATCTATTAGTCAAGTCCTTTATTTATTTATTTTTTTGAAACAGTGGAACACATTCCTCTTAAAAGCAGCAGGATGGATGAGGGGGAGGTGGCGGTAGATTTGCATTGTGGATTCTGAGATTTGAACAGAAAGGTACTGGGACCACGTGACCGCGTCTGCTTTCGTGTTTGAGGTTTAAAGGGGAATTCTATACAGTGCGCTTAAATTAAGGCACCAATTATGCGCCAATGTTTGTTTTTATTAAGAATTATTATGTGATGTATTCCGAATACAATACAAGTCTAAAAATCCGGATGCCAGGAATCCAGACTATCGAGAATCTGGACTTTTGGGGAAAGACGGCGAGAAAGGATGATGCTGGAGCTTTTACAGTAAATGTTACAAACAAGAAAAAATGAAAACGCATAAACAAATTTTACAGTAAAATACCACTGTTTTCTATGACCCTCCTAAAATGGTCTAATTCAATGAGACATTATATTTAAGTTTCTTTGCCCTGGATTGGTAACATGGAATGTTGCCACTCTTTAGGTTTTGGCCAGGTACTAGTGACCTGGATTGGCCACCATGAGAACAGGCTACTGAGCTTGATAGACCATTGGTCTGACCCAGTAAGGCTATTCTTATGTTCTTATGTGAGCCAAGTATAGGACAATCAAGCCATTGTAACATCACTGATGAGGTTGGCTCTGAGGCATTGTGGAATGAGCCATTATCCCAGGACAAGCAGGCAGCATATTCTCTACATGTGGGTGACGTCATCCACGGAACCCCGACGCGGACAGCTTTTCAAGCAAACTTGATTGAAGATTTCAAGATTGCTGGTGCTGCACCACACATGTGTGTGCCTTCCCGCTCCACTAGAGGGCGCATCCCCTCCTCGTGGTTTTCAGTTTCTAGTTTTCCGCTGAGCCAGAAAGTCCTGTTTGTTTTTTCTCCGTGTGATTGTGCCTTTCTAGCACCACGGCTTCGTTGTTTTACGGACCAGAGTCGCTGTGCGCCTCGTTTGTTTCTTTGTATAGTGCATTTTGTTGTTTTTGTTCGGTTTGGCATCCGGGGGCTTCCGGTTTGTCGTGGCCGCCTGGCCTCGTTCGGCTGCGGCCTGTTTTTTCTCTATGTCCCGGCCTTTGTCCGGTTTTAAAAAGTGCACCCAGTGTGGTCGGCTCCTGTCTATTACCGACCCTCTTCGTTGGTGCATTTTGTGCCTGGGGCTGATCATCCGACCGACTCTTGCCCCCAGTGTGCCACTTTTCAGTCGCGTGCCTTGCGTTGTCGTCGGGCCCGCATGGCGGATCTTTTTGCGGAGGAGAAGGCCCTGGTTTCGGCCTCGGTCTCGGCCTAGACATCAGCCCTGGCCTCGGCCCCAGCCTCGACGTCGGCCTCGAAGACCTCGGCCCCGGCGAAGACTTCGGCCTCGAAGGGCACTGTTTCGGCTGTGAAGCCTTCGGCTCCGGGTAAGTCCCCTCTTCCTTCTTCAGGGTGTGCGCCAGTGAAGAAGTCAACCTCGGAGGCTCCGGCCGTTCATGGCGGCGGGGTACTGCCCCCGGCCTCGTCGAGGCATTCTAAGCCCTCCAAGCGTGCTTCCACCTCAAGGGAATACTCATCCTTGAAGTCACCCTCAGTGGAATGCACCGCTGCAACTGACCTGCCTGCTATGGTGCCCGTTTTCCAGGATATGCTTCGGGCCATGATATCCTTGGAACTTTCCTTGGCGTTGGCCCACCTGGCCCCGGCCTCGACCTCGCGTGTGGCAGACCAGCCTGAGCGTCGTGTTGAAGCCCCTGGGGGCAAGGTGTGTCGGTCTCGGCGCCTTTCTTCCTCGGACTCCTCGCCTCGGGGTGTTCTTCGCCTTTGGGGCGTCCAAGGTCAAAGCGCCGGTCGGAGCGTGCCTTGACCAAGCCTCGATGTTCGGCAAAGCGCCCCAAGGACTCTTCCCCGAGGCAGGGTCGGTCCCCAGGCATTGTCCCTCTCCAACCCCTTGCTGTTCAAGTCGCCTTCCCGGTCTGGGGCTCCGGTCTGTGAGGCCCCGACCTCGAGAGGTTCTCCCGCTTTTTCCCGGGGCTTGTCTCCTTGGCGTCAGCGGGCCGCGGTGCCTCGGACCCCGGGGTCTTCACCTCGGGAGTCCTCAAAGCGCCGCCAGTCCTCGACCCCGCCGCGTTCCCTCAGCAGGGCGTCCTGGGGCTCGGGCCACGGGGATACTGATCAGCCGCCTCATTATTCTCGGGAGGCTTCTCCCTCCTTCTCGGCGGCACTTTGGTCTCGTTCGTCCACACCCCCGGGGGTCTGTCCGAGGGTCACCCCTCCTCCTTCACGAGATTCGTGCAGGATAAGGGGAGAGCGCTAGATCTTGATCTCCAGGCCGACTCCAAATATACCAAGGAGTTTCTGGTGGAGATGGACCTGCCGTGTCCCCTGCGGGAGTCTCTGCGGCTTCCGTTGAACCCGGTCTTGCGCCAAGACCTGCTGGAGCGCTGGTCTAGGACATGGCAACTCAACTTCAATGCCAAAAAATGCAAAATTATGCACCTGGGCAGCCAAAATCCATGCAAGTCTTATACCCTTAATGGCGAGATCCTAGCAAAAACGGTAGCAGAACGAGTCTTGGGGGTAATCGTCAGTGAGGACATGAAGTCTGCCAATCAAGTGGAGCAGGCTTCATCCAAGGCAAGACAAATAATGGGTTGCATACGAAGGGGTTTCGTCAGCCGTAAGGAGGAAGTCATTATGCCATTGTATAGATCCATGGTGAGGCCCCACCTGGAATACTGTGTGCAATTTTGGAGGCCACATTATCGCAAGGATGTGCTGAGACTGGAGTCGGTGCAGAGAATGGCCACCCGGATGGTCTCGGGACTCAAGGGTCTTCCATATGAAGAACGGCTTGACAAATTACAGCTATACTCGCTCGAGGAGCGCAGAGAGAGGGGAGACATGATCGAGACGTTCAAGTATCTTACGGGCCGCATCGAGGCGGAGGAAGATATCTTCTTTTTCAAGGGTCCCACGACAACAAGAGGGCATCCGTGGAAAATCAGGGGCGGGAAACTACGAGGTGACACCAGGAAATTCTTTTTCACTGAAAGAGTGGTTGATCGCTGGAACAGTCTTCCACTACAGGTGATTGAGGCCAGCAGCGTGCCTGATTTTAAGGCCAAATGGGATAGACACGTGGGATCTATTCACAGAGAACGGTAGGGGAGGGTCATTATGGTGGGCAGACTAGATGGGCCGTGGCCCTTATCTGCCGTCTATTTCTATGTTTCTATGTTTCTATGTTCAAGCATTCTTCCGGAATTTGGAAACCCCCCTATGCGGTTCCGGCTATTCCGTCCAAAATGGAATCTAAGTACCGGACTGTCCCCTGCCCGGGATTTGAAAAGGCTCAACTGTCCCACCAATCCCTGTTGGTGGAGTCTTCGCTTAAGAAGTCCCATCCCTCCAGAGTCTCCGCGGCTGTCTCGCCAGGACGGGAGGGAAGGATCATGGACAAATTTGGCAGGCGTCTCTACCAAAATTCTATGATGGCCAACAGGGTCTTGAACTATAATTTTACCTTTACATCGTATCTTAAGGTATTGGTCAAGTCCCTGCCCGCCTTTCAGGGTGACTTGCCTGCCTCCTGCCAGGCGGAGTTTGGGCAGTTGGTGGACACTCTTTCTCAGCTTCGTTTGCACCTCTTCCATGCGGCTTATGATGCTTTTGAGCTTTCTGGGAGGGGGGAACCACCTCCACCGCGTGAAGGCAAAGAAGCGCCCGGGCCTCCAGAAGGAGCAAGGGGAGCTGCACCCGATTGGAAAGAGACACGCCAGGAGGACTGTCTGGCGGCCACTCCCAAAAGTTCAAGGAATACCCCTCCCAGACCACGGTCAGGACTCAAGCGTCCGAGGTAATACGAGCCCAGAGTGGGTAAAAGGCTCAGAGACGGCCTCCGATGGGAAGGGGGGCAGAAACCATTGCGGAGGGGGCCAGCCCCCATCTGCTCAGCCTGTCAAAAAGACAGCGCCGGCTTAGACACCACCGAGGTTTGAGGCTTTGGAGGAGTCCGCTGCTGCTGCCGGCGAGGAGGCGGGCACGAGAAAGCAGGGGTAGACTTCTGTGGGTACCTCCGGGGCGGCAGCCGATAGGCATTAGAAGGAGTGTGCTTCGGCTTAGGCCGCACCAAAGCAGCAAAGGAACGCTCATGCTCTGAGAGGCGCTTAGTGGCTGCCTCGATCGAGTCATCGAAGAGCTCATTCCCCAAACAGGGCAGATTGGCCAAGCGATCCTGCAGGTTGGGGTTCATATCCACGATGCGGAGCCACGCCAACCGGCGCATGGCAACCGCAAAGGCGGAAATCCGGGAGGAAAGCCAATTTCTGACAGTTTTGTTAGTAGTAGGTGGTGGTCTACTGAATGAAGGCTGCTGAAATGTCAAATTGGAGGAGTATTGCTTGACTTCCTGTACTGAGCAGTTGTTTGGGTTTTGTGATCAAGGTGAGGTTGAGAAGTTCTGTGCTGTGTTGTTGATGGAATCCCCTCTCAGTCTCCTCTTTTCAAGGGAGAAGAGGCCCAGTTTCTCTAATCTCTCACTGTACGGCAACTCCTCCAACCCCTTAACCATTTTAGTCGCTCTTCTCTGGACCTTTACGAGTAGTACAATGTCCTTCATGTACGGCGACCAGTGCTGGACGCAGTATTCCAGGTGGGGGTGCACCATGGCCCGGTACAACGGCATGATAACCTTCTACGATCTGTTTGTGATCCCCTTCTTAATCATTCCTAGCATTCTGTTTGCCATTATGGCTTCATTGACTTGTCTACCAGTACTCCCAAGTCTCTTTCCCGGGGCGTCTCTCCGAGTACTGCACCAGACATCCTGTATTCATGTATAAGATTTTTGTTGCCGACATACATCAATCACCTTGCTCTTATCCACGTTAAATCTCATTTGCTATGCCGCAACCCATTCCTCGAGCGTGTTTATGTCACGTTGCAGGTCTTCGCAGTCCTTCTGTATCTTCACTACTCTGAATAACTTTGTATCCTCTACAAATTTAATCACCTCGCGCGTTGTACCAATTTCTGTAATGTATATACATCCACATTAATATTTACATTTATCCTTCTCATACCTAATATAACTACAGCTCTTACAGCCCTTCATTATTTATTTTCTCACTACAGTCATCCTGTTATGTAGTTCAGTGATCATATTTTCTAGCACCTACTTAAATATCTACCATTTTTATTATCATAATCATATTTTATATGCTGCCTTGTGGTGCTTCCCAATTGCTCAGTATATAAAACTAAACCCAGCTGACTACGGAGGCTCAGTGGGTTCAGAGTTGTAACACTTTGATTAGTTCTTCCATGTAGGTAAATTTCCAAACGGATTTCCACAGGCGGAGAGAGTTTCACTTGCATTGATCAGCTTTCTGAAACTTGGTCCTTCTGAATGGAGTGAAAAGTTTTTTTTATCTTTTTTTTTTAAATTGGTTGAAAATGTGCATATGGCTAACTGCATTGAGAAGAAGCTTAGGTCTGGGAAGAAAAAATTTACATGGATTGCAATTTATTAGGGCTGCAAAATAATCGCAGTTGAATCTGTGATTATTATTTTTAACTGTCTTACAACATAAAAGCTAAGGCCTAAACATCACAAAGCGAAATCTTACAATATCTTCTCATAAAATACACCCACTGTACCACTAAACAACCAGATGCCTCACAAAAATGCTGCACCAAACAGCTGCGATTTTATCCATTTAAAAAAAAAAAAAACCAACAAAAAATCTTAACTGATCTGAGAATAGCCGTAGCCGTCCTACCAGTGAATTCCACAGCTTAATACCAGCTATGCAAAAAGCAATCGCTCTGGTGTCAGCAGCCCCAACTCTCCTGCCCTTCTCCCGCAGTGCGAGCCCATGGTTTTAACCCGCGGGTTAAAACCACAGGTTCGCGAAGTAGTAAAGAAAACCCCAGAAAGAGCAGCTCTCAGCTTTGTAAGCATCTACAGACGGTCTGCGCTTGCTTCAGGATCGCTCACTAGCGATCCATGTGGTCGGTGGGGGGCGTTCCTCCGATGGCTCCTATTTGCATGCTAGCCTTTAGTGAATCTGTCGGCCTGCCTGCAATCGCCCATGGTTCGGACACGGAAAGGAAAATTAGTGAATCTAGGCCAAAGTGACTTGCCCTGAGTCGCAAGGACTTGCAGTGGGAAATAAAAAATTAAATAAAAATAATACCTTTAACTATGCAACGAATCACAATTAAAAATGCAGCCCTATAAATTATATCTTCAATCGTATGTACTTTTCAGGCAAAATTCTACCCACACAAAATGGAGGTGCAGGTACCCATGCCTACTTTAGACCCGTGCAAAGTTTCAAAGCGAAAACATGCATGTCCATTTTGGTCTGAAAATAAGTGCAAAGCATACGGACTTTATGCGGTCTTTGTCCCAGTTGCCAACCATCTGAACTCTGCCACCTTAATATTTTTACTCTTTCTTCTTTTCTCTTTCTCTTCTAATTATGTAACTTTACCCCTTCCCTCCCCCTTATCATCACTTTCAAGTTTGTCTCGTCCATGTCCTTGATGTACACTTTTATTAAACTCTTCTTTTATAAGTATAATCTTTTATCTCTATTTTAACATTTTATTGTAAACCGACTAGATACCAGTTGATGGTCGGTATATTAAAAATTAATAAACTTGAAACACATTCATTTATCATATAGCGAAAACAAAGACTCATGTTTAAAATGTTATTCTATTTGCTCAACAGGCATGAGAACTGTACTGCTTGTGCTGGGTGCACATGCTGGTTAGAAGTCTGAAGTGTTTAATGGTCTAAATTTATCCATTTAAAAGAAGATTAAGGCTCATCCACATGGGACTTCTAAAAAGCCTTTCACAATAACTCTAAAAAGCCATATGCCTTTAATCCTGAACTTTAATTTAAAATGAAATCTCTTACATTCCTGTTATCATTATTAACGATTTGCGTTTAAAAAATATATAAAATGTACATCACTTAGTTACGGAATACAGATGTGCAGGTTATTTTAATTTCTTGAAAGCATTTTTTTGTTGTTGTTATTAGAAAGACAGTGTGTTGACATTTTATAGCATGGCTAACAGATAGGGAAAGAATGAATCAGTCCATAAAAATTAGACTGTAAAAACCAAAGGGGGAAAAAAAAGACAGATCAAACGCTGCTCTTCTGAAGAGATGCAGAGATAAAAGAGCTTTCTTTCCAAGCTTCTAAAGTATTGGCAAGCTGGAGGGTCAAGGTATTTTGTTATGGAAAGCCAGAGATAATTAATGTTGTTGAAAGAGAGACTGCGCCATTGGCGTCTTGCAGACTGGCCCCTCAGACTGGAATCGGCAGAAAAGAAAAAAAAAAAAGTCAGGGAAAAAGTTATCCATGGAGGAGCTGCCTATTTAAATGAACAATAAATAACGTGCAGAGGGGAAAAGGCCATGCAAAACATTGCATGTCACTCTCGATATCCTTGTCACTCTGACATGTGTACAGAAACTGGTGCGGGGGAGGGGGGGAATTGACAGAACAGTTTCCTTCTGCTTCTTTAAGCCACCAACTCAGTTGGAACTAGGGCTGGAATCCGAGCTGCTTTGGCAATTACAAGAGGGTCTTTCCCCTATTCTTTGACCCCCACCCCCCCTCCAAACTCCAAATTCTTTGTCAGGACCGTACACCAGGATTACTACTACTATTTCTAGAGCGCTACCGGCCATACACAACGCTGTACGGGGTCACAAAAGAAACAGTCCCTGCTTGAGAGAGCTTACAATCTAATTATGACAGACAAACAGGATACAAGAGTAGGGGTTACAGTTACAGGGTTACCAGATTTCACAGAGCCAAAAAAAATGGGCATATGGCCCTGTCCCAGCCCCACCCCCCAAAAAATACCCCTCTTCTCCTCTTTCCTCGAGCTCGGGGCAGCATCTGGATGGCCTCCGAGCATGCATGGATGCGACACGATGATGTCGCATGCATGCACATGACATCGTGTCGCATCTGAGCATGTTCGGAGGCATTTCAGACGCGGCCCCGGGCTTGGCACACTTCGAAAACTCAAGCAGCTGTTTTTTTAAAAATAAAAATCCATCCGGTCACCTGGACAGTCCTCCAAAAAGAGGACACGTCGGGTTTTCCCGGATGTCTGATAAACCTAAGTTAGAGGGAATGGTTAAATTTCAGGCTAGGGTGGTGAGCAGAGGGGAGTAGTGCTGCACGATTCAGGGGAAATGATTTCGGTTCGATTTGGCCTTTTGAATTGATTTTTCAATTCGATTCGCTTTTCCTGCCCAATCGGGTGTTGTTTTCCATTCGTCCTGGCGGGTTTATTTTGTAGCCTCTCCACCCAGCCCAGCCCCCTTTTCCTCCTTCATCTCCATGCAGACGCTGTGCTGTAAACAAAATAAAAAAGACTTATCCTCTCTCTAGTTAGGTCCTAGCTCACGCTCGCTAACACCAGCTCTGGCAGGATAAACATTTCAAATCTGACATACTGTAATCACAAAATAGAAAATAAAATTTGTTCTACTATCCAACATTTTGTTTCTTTCCCACTGTCTACCATCTCTCTCTCTCTTCCTGCCATGTGCCCTGGGTCAAACCTATCTCTCCCTTCCTCCCCTCCGTTATGATGTGCAGTGTTTCTTTCTCTCTCCCCATGCACCATCTCTCCCTGCCCTCCACCCTATGTTCAGCATTTCTCCCTCTCTCTTCTCCATGCATGTCTCCCTTCCCCTACACCAGGGGTAGGCAATTCCGGTCCTCGAGAGCCGGAGCCAGGTCAGGTTTTCAGGATATCCACAGTAAATATGCATGAGATAGATTTGCATCTCAAGGAGGCAGTGCATGAAAATCCATCTCCTACATATTCATTGTGGATATCATGAAAACCTGACCTGGCTCCAGCTCTCAAGGACTGGAATTGCCCACCCCTGCCCTCCACCATATGCAGGATTTCTCCCTCTCCCTCCCTTCCTCTCCTCCACCCCAATAATTCTTCCTCTCTCCCCCCATGTGCTGCATATGAACATACTGGCAGGTAGACGTCCCTGTCCCAACGTTCTTAAATCAGGATTTAGACATCTGAGGTTTTATTCCAATTAAGGCTCCCAAAGTCAGTTCAGCGGATGACCACTAGGATGGTCTCGGGGCTCAAGGATCTCTCATACAAAGAGAGGCTGAACAAATTGCGGCTCTACTCTCTCGAGGAACGTAGGGAGAGGGGAGACATGATTAAGATGTTCAAGTATATCACCAGATGTATCGAGGTGGAAGAAGATATTTTCCTTCTCCAAGGACCCTCAGCCACAAGAGGGCATCCGCTTAAACTCAGGGGCAGGAAATTTCATGGTGACACCAGAAAGTATTTCTTCACCGAAAGAGTGGTTAATCATTGGAACAAGCTTCTGATACAGGTAATCGAGGCCAACAGCGTGCCAGATTTTAAGGGTAAATGGGATGCCCATGTGGGATCCCTAAGAGGGTGGAGTTAAGGATGGGTCATTAAGAGCGGGATCTGCAGGAGAGCAGACTTAGGGGGGTGGGTCTGTGGAGTGGGCAGACTTGATGGGCTATGGCCCTTATCTGCCGTCATTTTTCTATGTTTCTATGACTGGAGTAACGACACACACTGGCAACATTACTTGTTTGCAGATTGTGGCTTATTAAGTTACAAATTCTGCCACATAGGTGATGGTTCCTGAGGAAGGACTTTCCAAAGCAGAGTACTCTGTTGGACCTTTCCATTATTTGCAGCTGATTAGCATTTTGAGTGGTTTCTTAACATTTAGTGCTAACCCCCCCCACCCCCACCCTCCACTATATGCGCGTATCAATCCCTCAGTGACTGCTGTCTTCCCCTAAACTAGTAAACTCTGTGACGGGTCGTCCAAGTAACGGCTTAGGCCTTTTCAGTGCCGCTATACACCTAAGAGCTGAAAGGGGCGTTTTAGGAGGAGTGGTGAGGGAGGGATTTGGACAGGATGTGGGCTGACCTAGACTTAGTCGTACTGCAAGTGTAACCAAAAGTTTAATGAGACTACCTAGATGGAACTTATACGTAGTGAACTCCCCCCCCCCCCCACACACACACACACTGCCATAAAATTTGGAATAAAAACATACATACCTGCCTCCAGAGCATCAGCATCTGGCATACGAAATCTGTATTCATGGTGAAACATGTGCACCCCCCAAAACCCTATTGTACTGCCATATAGGTGGCACCTGCAGCCATAAGGGCTATTGGGGTGGTAGACAGATGGGTCTAGTAGGTTTGGGGGAGGGCTCACCGTGACCTATAAGGGAGTTGTGGTGAGACATTTAGGTGGCACCCTTTTTGTGAAGCTCACAGCAGTGCCCTGTAAGGTGCCCCACTACTCAATTGCCATGTCTGGGTGTCCAGTCCATCACTTTGCTGACCCTTCCCACGTCCAAAAGGTCTTATTCTAGGTGTTTTTGATGACAGTGAGGTATAAAGATAGATGACTTAGTCTTCTGGATGATCAAATGGCTAGACGTACAAGTTAGAGAATGACACGGGGAAAAATTCTGTCCCCGTCATCGCCCCGTCCCCGGACCACCATCCTCTGCACCGCCCCGTCCCCGCTGTCCCTTTCGCCGCCCCACTGTTTCTTTCACCGCCCCGGACCCATCTTCAGCGTCTTCTCCTCTCCATCCCCCCCACCCCCAGCACCCTTCACCGTTCCCGTGCAGACCTCTACTAAGCATATCACAGTATTGGCTTCAAAATATTATGTAAGAGCTTGTTCTCCAATGCTGCCCTTAATAGAATCTTTACAAAGCTCTTCAGTCCAGATGTATGAGATATTTATTATAGAGCCTTCGCAGTCCCGTTCCCAACCCTGTCCTGGGGGACCCCCAGCCAGTCGGGTTTTCAAGATATCCCAAATGAATATGCATGAGAGAGATTTGCATATAATGGAAATGACAGGTATGCAAATCTCTCTCATGCATATTCATTAGGGATATCTTGAAAACCTGGTGGTGTCCAACACTGAATATCTAGGGGGGGCTTTGATGGTAACCCCAGGACTTATTTGGGAAGTAAGGCCAGTGCTGGACTGACTTCTACAGGGTGTAGCTCACGGCAGCTTCAAACCACTGCCTGTTGTGGACTGAGCACTGCCCGATTACTTATATAAACCTTAGTATTTTATTTTTAGGAGTTCCTGGTTTTTGAGATAAGGAAATTTATTTATTTATTCAATTTTCTATACCGTTCTGCCAAGAGAGCTCAGAACGATTTACATGAGTTTACTCAGGTACTGAAGCATTTTACCCTTTCTGTCCCAGCTGGCTCACAATCCATCTAATGTACCTGGGGCAATGGGGGGATTAAGTGACTTGCCCAGGGTCACAAGGAGCAGCGTGGGTTTGAACTCACAACCCCAGGGTGCTGAGGCTGAAGCTTTAACCACTGCGCCCCACTCTCCCCTGACTAAGAACATCAGAATAGCCTTACTGGGTCAGGCCAACGGTCCAACAAGCCCTGTAGCCCGCTCATAGTGGCCAATCCAGGTCACTAATACCTGGCCAAAATCCAAGGAGTAGCAACATTCCATTCAAAATCCTAGAGAATAGCAAGATTCCAGAATCCCAAAGAGTACCAACATTCCATTCAGAATCCTAAAGTACAGCAAGATTCCAGAATCCCAAAAAGTAACAAAAGGTTCCGGAACCCCAAACAGTAGCAAGATTCCATGCTACTGATTCAGGGCAAGCAGTGGCTTCCCCCATGTCTTTCTCAATAACAGACTATGGACTTTTCCTCCAGGAACTTGTCCAAATCTTTCTTAAAACCAGCTACGCTATCCGCTCTTACCACAACCTCTGGCAACGTGTTCCAGAGCTTAACTATTCTCTGAGTGAAAAAAAAATTTCCTCCTGTTGGTTTTAAGAGTATTTCCCTGTAACTTCGAGTGTTCCCTAGTCTATAAAACATTTTTACAAAGGTATTTTTAAAGTTACCCGTGGTATATATGTGTAAACTTATGTTCATATGCCCTGTAAAGGTGTATCTTCTGCCAACCTGAGTGGAGGCACCTACAGGGCACTCACAGGCACTCCACTCAGGTTGGCTTAGGCAGGGTTTGTACTTATTGTGAATATCGTATAAAATAATAATAATAACAATTTATATACCGCAGGACCGTGAAGTTCTATGCGGTTTACAATGATTAAAGATGTTACAGATTGAGTGGAATAAACAAAGTAGAGACTTAGTGATTAACAGTTGTAGAGATCGTTTGTTGAGGACTAAGATTGTATAGGTTGGTTTCCTAAGTATTTCAGGAACAGATGTGTTTTTAGGCGCTTCCTGAATTCCCTATAGGTAGCAGGCATGAGTAATTGTTCTAGATCTTTATCCCATAGTGCTGCTTGATGTGAGAGAAGATGTTGGTGGTGACTTTTAGATTTACAACCTCTAACCGGTGGAGAAACAAAGTTCGGGTGTGAGCTTGGGAAAGGTGTGTATTTTGTGAAGCAACAGTTACATAAGAACATAAGCAGTGCCTCCGCCGGGTCAGACCATAGGTCCATCACGCCCAGCAGTCCGCTCCCGCGGTGGCCCAAACAGGTCATGACCTGTCTAAATCACCAGAAGGGGCCCCCATGCCACCTTGGTTTCCTGAAGAGTCCTATCTTCCCATCGAAGTCCTAGGCCTCCGGTCTTGCACATGCACGACCTGGTTGGGTTTCTATACTTTCTCAGTATCCCAGTATCCCACTATACTTTCTCAGTATCCCACGATCCCTTTATCCCCCAGGAATCTGTCCAGTCTCTGTTTGAATCCCTGTACCGTACTCTGCCCGATCACTTCCTCCGGTAGCGCATTCCAAGTGTCCACGACCCTTTGGATGAAGAAAAACTTCCTTGCATTTGTTTTGAACCTATCTCCCTTCAGTTTCTCCGAATGCCCCCTTACTTTCAGGCGGGGGATTATTTTATCACAGCGCTTAACATGGTTGCGTTTCTTCCACTAAATAGTCGTGGCCTTCACTTGCATCTGTTGCACTGGTCTCCACACCTTAAGAAGGATATAACTCTGCTGGAGAATGTGCAGAGGCGAGCCACGAAACTTGTCAGAGGTATGAAGGATTTGAACTACAAAGAAGGCCTCAGAAAACTGGAACTGTTCACCCTCGAAAAGAGAAGACTGCGAGGAGATTTGATAGAGACTTTTAAAATATTAAAAGGATTTGATCAAATTGACCAGGAAACAGCATTACTGACATTTTCAGATGTGACACGGACAAGAGGTCATAGCCTGAAACTGAGCGGCAGCCGGTTCAGGACAAATGTCGGGAAGTTCTGTTTCACACAACGAGTGGTGGGCGCTTGGAACGCTCTCCCGGAGGAGGTGGTGGCGGAGAATACTGTTCTGGGTTTCAAGCGCAAGTTGGATTCACACCTTCTTGCAAATCACAGCGGGGGATACGGGAAATCCGGGTCTCCAATAAGGAGCACCTAACTGGGCCTCCCGCGTGTGCGGATCGCCGGACTAGATGGACCTAGGTCTGATCCGGCGAAAGCGTTTCTTATGTTCTTATAAGAACATAAGAATAGCCGCTGCTGGGTCAGACCAGCGGTCCATCGCGCCCAGCAGTCCGCTCACGCAGCGGCCCTTAGGTCAAAGACCAGTGCCCTGTTTGAGTCTAGCCTTACTTGCGCATGTTCTGTTCCAGCAGGAACTTATCCAACCTTTTCTTGAATCCCTGAAGGGTGCTTTTCCCTATAACAGCCTCTGGAAGAGCGTTCCAGACTTCTACCGCTTTCTGGGTGAAGAAGAACTTCCTCACGTTTGTACTGAATCTATCCCCTTTGCCCTCTCGTTCTCTCCACCTTGGAGAGGGTGAACAATCTCTCTTTATCTACTAAGTCTGTTCCCTTCAGTATCTTGGATGTTTCGGTCATGTCCCCTCTCAGTCTCCTCTTTTCAAGGGAGAAGAGGCCCAGTTTCTCTAGCCTCTCGTTGTACGGCAACTCCTCCAGCCCCTTAACCAATTTTGTCGCTCTTTGGACCCTTTCGAGTAGTACTTGCTAAAAGTTTATATAGATTTCCATAGTGTGCTCGCTTTCAGCCAGGTTATAAAGAAAGAGGGTTGGAGTTTTTTGTTTTGTTTTTTTTTACAGTGGGAAATGCTTATGGCAGAATGAAACCGTCTGCATATTTGGTCTTTCTGATTTTACCCCTTATTATCCACATAAACAGCAGGTGCGAAATACATGGGTGCTTGGCGCTTGCACACTTTACATAGGGTTATCATATCAGTGAAGACAACAAAAAAAGGACACGTGACCCAACCCATGCCCCGTACTCTACCCATTTCCTTGATCCCCCTTCCCATCTTCTGTACCCTTTTAGTGCTTCTCTCTCCCTTCCTCCAACCCTCTTCCCCCTTGGGTTCTTCTCTCCCTCTCTCTCCTTTCAACCCCCCTCTCCTGTGGGTGTCTTTTTCTTTCTCTCTCTCTCTTCTGCTGTTTCTGTTTCTCCCCCTCCCATTCAGCACTACCCTACTCCATGCTGTTTCTCCAGCCACTTTCCCCCCACCATGTAGTTTCTCCAGCCACCCTCCATGCTGTTTCTCCCCTCACCTCCCTCTTCCGATGCTGACTCCCCCACCTATCTCTTCTCCGGGCCAGCTGCAGTAATCAAATCTTCAGGCAGCCTGCAGCAGCAACGAGGTAAGCCTGCTGTTGCTGGCCTGCCCCGGAAGCTGCCTCTCTGCAAGTACCGCCTACGCCAGAACAGGAAGTCGCTGCAGAGAGGCAGCTTCTGAGGCAGGCCAGCAGCAGCAGGCTCATTGCTGCTGCTGGCTGCCCGAAGATTCAATTACAGCGGCTGACCCAGGGAAGAGGTAGGTGGGGGGAGTTGGGCTAGCCGGCTAAACCCGGACAGACTCCCTCATTTTTGAAAAACCATCCGGGCAACGGGACAGTCCTGAAAAAAAAGAGGACTTGTCCAGGTTTTCCAGCACATCTGGTAACCCTAACTTTACACCACCTAACTTTCAAAGTGCCCACATATTATGGAGTTACCCAGGCTGTTTGAAAATGGTCTCGCGCCTCACTGAATATAGGTAGCCCGTGGTGTAACTACCTTGCATATTTACTGCACAAAAGCCTGCGATTTCGTACTCCATGCACCTGTCAAAGGTTAAATTCCAGTGCACCAATAAGGTGCCCATCTTTCACAGAGACATGGCAGTCTTGCGAGACGTCTTCCATGTTGTCTTGGATACTAAAGCATGGGGCCCCAGAGATCGGAACTGGGAATTAATGGCAGTCCTCCGTAAAGGATTCCTGTCTTGGCTGGCTTGATGGATTACACTGATGTGCCATTTGTCATACTGTAATTGTTCTGGCAAACGTAATACCCACCAGTATAAACATTGTGCTGAAAAAAGTGAAAATAGCAAGCAAGGGTGATGCACCGTCTCTTGCAGCTAAAGAGACAATGTTTTTACTCCTCCCCTGTTCATGCTTGGCCTACTTAAAACCAAACACGTCACGTTTGCCTGTGTCAGTTTGCACAGAGAGGGCGAGAGCGCACACGAGCGATGCACATTGTGTAGGATCTGACCTTCCCTACCACTGCCAAGAACCCTCCTTTGAGCAGTTTAAATCTCTCCTCAAAGTCTTCCTCTTCCATGAGGCCGTCAGTCTCCCCCTTTGATAATTTCTTGGTCCCTTCGTTCCCTTTTTCACCTCTCTATTTTAGAATGTGGTAAGACACAGTGAAAACAAAAAGGAAGACCTATGTTCCACGCTATAACTGGGTTCAAAAAACAAATTCTTTCAATTAAAACCACTAGGGACACACACCTTAAGCTTTAAATCCTCAAAATCAAATCAAATATATTGAGATAGTGCAATTGACATCATAAATAGTGAATGGTCCTCAGTATACACAACTCAAAGGTGCCTGCCAAGTGTACGAGTTGTCAGCTGATTAACCCAAAAGGGTCTACCGAGCTTGATACATCCTTGGACCTAAAGTGCTGGTTAAAGTGCAGAAAAAACAAAAAATCAATGTAACGTTATCACAATAGTATAACATAGTAGATGACGGCGGATAAAGACCCGAATGGTCCATCTAGTCTGCCCTACCTGATTCAATTTAAATTTTTTATTCTTAGCTATTTCTGGGCAAGAATCCAAAGCTCTGCCCAACTGTTCTTAGGTTCCAACTACTGAAGTCTCCGTCAAAGCTCACTTCAGTCCATCTGCACCAGTGGTCTCAAACTCATGGCCCAGGGGCCACTTGTAGCCCGCCAGGTACTATTTTGAGGCCTTCGGTATGCTTATCATAATCACAAAAGTAAAATAAAACCGTTTCTTGATCATATGTCTCTTTAGCTATAAATGACAATGTTATTATTAAGACTTAGCCAAAAGGAAAGATTTATAAACTATAAAGAGTTTTACCTCATGCAAAATTGTCATTTCTTTAATAAGACATTAACTATTTTTTTTCTGAGGCCCTCCAAGTACCTACACATCCAAAATGTGGCCCTGCAAAGGGTTTGAGTTTGAGACCACTGATCTACACCCCCCCCCCCCCCCCAGCCTTTGAAGACCTCCCTAGCTCATCCTCCCCCCAAATGGCCATATACAGACACAGACCCTGCAAGTCTGCCCAGTCCTGGCCTTAGTTCTTCAATATTTACTATTCTTTTCTGATTCTAGATCCTCTGTATTCATCCCACGCTTTTTTGAACTCTTGTCACCGTTTTCCTCTCCACCACCTCTCTCGGGAGCGCATTCCAGGCATCCGCCACCCTCTCCGTAAAGAAGAATTTCCTTATATTGCCGGCGGTCCTGCCCCTTCTCTGAGCCCTGCTGTGCTGCTTCCTCTTCCTGCGGTCCCGCCCTTTCTCTGACATCAGAGAAAGGGCGGGACCGCCGGAAGAGGAAGCAGCGTAGCGCAGGGCTCAGAGAAGGGGCGGGACCGCCGGCAGAGGAAGCAGCTGGGCTCACTGGCATCCGGAAACAAGGTAGACAGCTTCTCCATGGGGGAGGGGGGGAGGCTGTGGGGGTGCGAGCGGTTCTTCGGGTGGGAGTGCGAGCGGTCCATCGGGGTGGGAGTGCGAGCGGTCCATTGGGGTGGGAGTGCGAGCGGTGGGGGTGCGAGCGGTCCTTCCGGATGATGAATCGGGCGTCGGGGGGGGGCATCAGGCTTTCAGGATGGGGACAGGACTTCAAGGGGGGACAGGCAGACCTTCAAGGGGGGACAGGACTTCAAGGGGGGCAGCCAGAGGAGAGTCGGGGCAGCGAACGGAGAGTCGGGGCAGCGAAAGGAAAGTCGGGGCGGGTGAAAGGAGAGTCGGGGCAGCCAGAGGAGAGTCAGGGCGGCATGCGCGGTATACCCGTGAGCGCGGTATATAAAAATTTCTTTACATAAATTTGTGTTTCCCGCGTGCTATACCCGTGTGCGCGTTTTACACGGGTGCGCGTTATCTAACCACATATCCCAAGTAGTCTCCACCTCCTTCTACTACCTTCGCCAACTGAAAAGGATCAAACCCTACATCTCCAAACCAGACCTCGCCCAACTCCTATACGCATATGTCCTCTCCAGAATGGATTATTGTAACTCGCTATTTAATGGACTAACCAAAAATAATATCAGACGCCTCCAACGGGTCCAAAATGCAGCCATCCGCCTCCTACACAACCTCAACTACCGCGATTCCATCTCCCCGGCACTCCATGCTGAACACTGGCTCCCAATTAGCCAACGCTGTACTTTCAAAGCCCTAACAATTGCCCACAAGAGAATCTACTCCACCACCCCCTCCTACATAAAATCCAAACTTCCCATCTACAACCCCACTCGCACCCTCCGCTCAAAGTCAGAGACACGCCTATGCGTCCCCCCCGGAAGATCCCTGCTCACAGAAACTGCCCACAAACGGTCCTACAGCCACTTCATTCCACACCTCTGGAACCAACTTCCCCCCCAACTTAAACAACAGAACTCATTATTAGCATTCCGTAAATCGGTAAAGACCCTCCTCTTCAATTAAAGATCTTCTCTGTCTCTCCTCCCCTTAAGCCCCACCCTCCACTCTCCTATCTCCTTCCCGAAATTCCAGTATGACCCTCTCTTACTCTATCCACTAAAAATTTGCATCTATATGCTTATAACTTTCCGTAAATTAAACTACGGTATTTCCCCCTTCTCTCTCTCTGCTTAATCTCCCTGTATTCAATTCTCTCTAAAAACTATAAATCCAACCACTAAACCTGTTGTACTACTTATATGTCTAGTTACTCCGCACTGTGTATGTTCATTTGTAAACCGTTCTGAGCTATTGGGAGGACGGGATAAAAATCTAAATAAATAAATAAATAAATCAATCAATCAATCAATCTACGTGAAAATACGGTAATTTCTTTTTCTTTCCGCATTACTGAAACAAGAGTATTCTTGTGTATTAGTATAAAAGCAATAAAAAAATTTTTAAAAAAACTTTTCAATATAAGGACACATATTTTCAACCTGATCCCCTATCCCAGGGGTAGGCAATTCCGGTCCTTGAGAGCCGGAGCCAGGTCAGGTTTTCTAGATATCCACAATAAATATGCATGAGATAGATTTGCATCTCAAGGAGACAGTGCATGCAAATCCATCTCATACATATTCATTGTGGATATCCTGAAAACCTGACCTGGCTCCGGTTCTCGAGGACCGGAATTGCCTACCTGCCCTATCCCCATTCAGACTCTCTCACAATGGGCTCAGGATAACTGTCCAAGACACATGATGGGGTTTTGTTTTTTTTCTTTGGTTCTTCCTCTCCCTTCTCTCTTTTATATATTGTTGTTCTACTCCCTGCCCCTGCAATCATGTCTGATTTTGCCCTTCAGCTGCAAACCACCAAACTTACTCTCACGGAAATCGACTGCCCCCGCAGATCAGATCCCTTGAAAGGACTCCTCAACTTTAGGAAAGCAATGAAAACATACCTCTTCACCTAATTCCCTGCCCTTGACTGATGGATTACAAAGAAATGTATATTGGTACCAGTATGTGCATTGTAAAATCTTGTACTGTAACTAGTAAACTATATATTACTAGTTGTTTAGCCCATTACATTAACGGGTGTTAGCAGCCCTTCTCCCTTACTTTTACCTCCTCCCTGTCCAGCAGCACCCCCACCCATTCCCTGCTCCCCCTATATAGCAGTAGCCCTTCTCCTTTTATCTCCCCTTGTTCAGCATCACCCCATTTCCAGCTCCCCATATCCAGCAGTAGCTCTTCTCCTTTGCAGGAGCCCTTCTCCCTTCCTTTTACCTCCCCTCCCGTCTAGCAGCACCTCTTCCCTGCTTCCCCTATCCAGCAGTAGGCCTCCCTTCCTGTTACCTCCCCCCCTGTCCAGAATCACCTCTTCCCTGCTCCTCCTGTACTGCAGCACCCCCTTACCTGCTCCCCCTGTCCAGTCTGGTGATCTCCAGCCATCAGGCTGGCTCCTGCAGGGAGTCTAGTTCCTGTCCGGTCCCCGCCAGGCGTGCGAGCCTGCTCCGCCCCCTCCCGACCTGCCGGGAGTATTTGAATTAGACCCGACGGTTCCTGTTGAGGGAAGCACTCCTCACCGGACTCAGCGGTGAACTCCAGCCATCGGGCCGACATCCGCCTTGTTTTTAGTTGAAAGACGCGGCGGTGGCTCCTCTCATGATCCCCGCCTGCGTCGGAAGTCCGACGCAGGCGGGGATCGTGAGAGGAGCCACCGCCGCGTCTTTCAAAGAATCGTAAGCCGCGCATGCACACTTCCTATGTGTTGCTACAGCTCACGGAAAACCGGCACACACTTAGGAAGTGCGCATGCGCGGCTTACCATTTTATTATATTAGATGTATATTAATATTAGACCCCCTAGTATGTGTCAAGTTAGGATAAAAACTTGTATCATAAACTTGTACTGAAATTAATAATAATAATAACTTTATTTTTTCTATACCGCCACAATCTTGCAACTTCTAGGCGGTTTACAATGAAGAGAGCTGGACAATCAGCGAATTACAGAATACAAATAGCGAAGATGTCACTGAACAGTCAGCGAATTACAGAATACAATTAGTAAAAAATACACATATTTCTCAAAGTTATCAGCATGGTGTTAATAGTTTTAAAATGGTATCTGATTAGGAGATAAATCTATCGAACAGTGCTGTCTTAATTTCTTTCCGAAATGCGCCGTAGGTCAACCTGGCTCTGTTGATGTAATTGCCTATCCAGGTCTGCTGTTTGCTAGCTTGAAACTTGAAAGTTCTGTCCAGAAAGGACCTGCATTTGCAATCAGTGATCCTTGGATAGGCAAAAAGATTGCAATTTCTGGTTGTCCTAATGGGGATGTGTAGCTCGAAATGTGGTAAGAGATAGGTAGGGGCCATTCCCCACACCAGTTTAAAGCAAAAGGCAAATCCAGTCCAAACCTGTTAACTGTATACTACGTATGTTTAACCTGTAACCGGTTCTGAGCTCTTTGAGGACAACGGGATAAAAAACGAATTTTAAATAAATAATAGTACCCCTTACTGCAATTATTGTAAGCCACCTAGAAGGTTTTTCCCCAATAGGCGGGGTAACAAATTTTTATTTATTCAATTTTCTATTGAAACTTTAATGCGAATATCGAGCACAAGCTAACTGATTATCTCCACTGAATATTCCCGGTTAGCAGCTAAAAGTTAACTGGCTGCTCTGCATGATAACCAGCAATTTTCACTTCTGACCAGTCAAGTTAAGAAGCCAAATCAGGCCACCTATACAGTATAGCAGTCAGTTCTATCATTGGCCACTATAAACCTAACTGGCCAGTGCTGAATAATGACTTAGCCAGTTATTCAATACCGGCTACTGGAAACGGACCAGCATTGAATATCTGCGGTCAGCACTGACCATGGGAGTTACCCAGCCTGTCTCACATTGTCTAAATATCAGCCAGAACCTGTTAGTGGTGACCATTTAAGTAAGTAGATAAAGTTAAGGACAGAAACCCCCCTATAAAAAGAAAACTGTGATGGAATTCAGAAACGGATGGGATACATACAGAGGGTTCCTATATAGAAAGAGGATAGAATCAAAACAAAACTTAAATCTTTAAACAGGTGATAGAGGGGTGTAATGGAAAGGGATTTGAAATCCCATTTTTCAGTCAAAGCGGTTTACATTTCGTATACAAATGGAGAGAATATTTTTTCACTTAGCATGTAATTAAGCTCTGGAATTTGTTACCAGAGAATGTGGTAAAAGCAATTAGCTTAGCAGGGTTTAAAAAAGGTTTGGATAAGTTCCTAAAAGAGAAAGGTCTCTAAATCATTATTTAAAAGGACTTGGGGAAAATCCTTTGCTTATTCCTGGGATACTGTTTCACTCTTTGGGGATCTTGCTAGGTACCTAACGGATGTAGCGGTATATAAGAAATAAATTACACTACATTACATTACTTGTGGGCTGAGTTGCCACTACTGGAAACAGGATACTGGGCTTGATGGACCTTTGTTTATCCAGTATGACAATGCTTATAGATGGATTTAAACACTTTTTTTACTTTCTCTATTGGATTCACAATGTAAGATTGGGTTTGTTTGGATTTTTTTAAATTTGGTACCTGCATGTATTGGCAGGATGGACCATTTAGATCTTCCATCTGCTGTCATTTACTAAATTATTAAGAATGTCTAATCTTCCAAGGTAAAAGCCACAAAAAATTTTTTTTTGTTCATCATGACTGTCCTGTATAGTTTGTCCTAGTGCTAATTTGGAAAATTATTATTCACAGAGGACGTTCCCGCTTGTTCTGCTTGTATTGGATAGTACGGTAAGTACAACCGCTTTGCTGCTTTCTGTGAGTGTCGTGTGTGAAGGCTCTGGTAATAATTGAAGAAAATAAATTAATGTTAGTGACATAGAGGTAAGAGTAGTATATGCCAAAGAGTATAGCCAACTTAGATATTTGGGATGGGATTATTGATCTTCGCTCTTGCTAAACCTGCAATCGTAAATCATATCCATTTCACACATTGTTCTGCGGTGCTGTAGATGTCTTGTTGGTCACACTCACACTTCCCAGAAACACACATTTCAGTCCACAAACACGACTCTAAAAATAATTAGGGCTTACTTTCAGTGTTATCTATTCCCAGAAAGAACAGTTATCAGAGGAACAGTGCAGATTCTCAGACGGATAAAGGTTGAAATTAGCAGGTAAAAAAGTTCTTAGTTAGCGATTATTGACGTAATCATGTATTGACACTGAATATGATTATCCTGCAGCCTTGATGTAAAAAACCACTCTTCAGACTATTGGCATAGAGTTGCGATATAGTGTTTGAAGATAACATCATATATTACTGCTTATACGTGGTTGATTTGGTAGTCATTTGCCAGCTCCCTGTCCATAGGCCACGATTGAGATGACTTTGGGAAATCCACTGCTTATTCTTAGGATAAGCAGCATAAAATCTGTTTTACTACTTGGGATCTGGCTAGGTACTTGGGACCTGGGTTGGCCACTGTGGGGAAAAAGGATACTGGGCTGGATGGACCTTCGGCCAGTCCCAGTATGACATTTCTTATGTTTTTATGTGAGCCAAGTATAGGAAAATCAAGCCATTGTGACATCGCTGACGAGGCTGGCTCTTAGGCATTGGTGGAATGAGGCATTCTGACATCACAATCTTAGCCCTGGAATGTTGCTACTCTTTGGGGTTCTGTCAGGTATTTGGGACCTGAGTTGGCCACTGTTGGAAACGGGATACTGGGCTTGTATGGCGCTTCTTATGTTCTTATGATACCAAGGTTTAATCATGAAGGGGTGGAACCTCCACAGAATGGTGGCTATGGTTCTCGTTGCTATTGTGGACGGACTGGGTGGATCGTGCAGGTCTTAGTTAGCTGTCATTTACTATCTGCCCCGCCCCTTTTTTTTTTTTTTACGAAGCCGCGTTAGGCTTTTTTTTTATCACCAGCCATGGTGGTATTAGCTCTGGCGTTCATAGGAATTCTGTGAGCCCTGGAGCTATTACCGCCACAGCCGACGATTTAAAAAGCCTAACGCGGCTTTATAAAAGGGGGGCTATGTTACATGGGCATTCCGTACTCATACGGGTTCGTTTGAGATTCAAGCAGAACACGTGGGATCTTGGAAGTTTTCTTTAAAATATTTTTTCGGTGGGAGCCATAAACAAGAAGAAACATTTTGAAAATGGGGTGTTTGTACTCTCTAAGATCCTTTATGGCCTTTTAAAAATGTTACAGACTTTGAAATGTTTCCCCTTCTGTTGTGGCCGGGTCAGAATTTCGGATTCTCTTTGCGCCCTGGTTGCACCTCGGCAGTGAGTCTTGCTGCAGAAATTTCATGTGTACCTGACTTGAGGCTGTAAACGCTTCTGCCGTGGCTCTTGGAATTGGACCGAAACCAGCAACATATGTCACATAAAGCCACCTACGCTGAATGATAAGCAGAGACAGACTGTTGAACACCAGGAATTCCCTCCAGCCATCTAGTCCCCACAAACTTGCAATTGCCAAGACGGAATTTGCAATTGTTTTTATATCAGAGTATGGTTGTCTGCTACCATGAGCACTTTGCAGAAACTGAGGACTTTGAATCATTTCTGACGTTTCTCCCCAGGATTACTGATTGGCGTTTTGTCTCTGCTTTATGGTACAGGTTGGGATGTGGCACTGATCTCCTTACTGTCACCTCTGTTCTTTGGCTGTGAAGCAAGTCCTGTTGCCACTGATTCCCTGCTTTAGTATCCCAAAGATTCCAAGGACGAACCATCCCAAAGAATGAGGTTTACTACTTTTATGGAGTGAGACTGAAGGCCAAAGAGTGAGATTTTTCAGACAGTGCATAGTGGGTATAAATCTAGAATGATTTAAGTGCTATATTGCTTTGCAAATGAATCAAGGCAGCATTAAATTATATTGGCTTTTCTTTGGAGACCCTGATGGAATACAGACAAAGTGGGGAGCAGTTTGGGTAAATTGTTTGAGTTGCAAATTGTTTTCCACCCAGTAAAATTATGTACTTGATTTCAGAGCATAACTATTTGCGATAAAGGGAAAAGAGCAAGGGGAAGCTGCTGTCCCCGTTCCCCACAGTTAACTGTGGGAAACTATCCCCATGTCATTCTTTAAGGAGAGAGGGAAGAATTGGAGTATGAATGGGCTCAGCCACTGACCCTCAAGCCTTGCATTGAAGAATGCCGGTGTAGAAGGACTGAGGTTGAGATAGACACTAGAGAATGACAGTCTCTGGTATCCAGAGCAGATATTGTGATGTCATAATGTCCCATTCCACCAATAAGAGCCAACCTCATCAGTGATGTCACTATGGCTTCATTATCCTATACTTGGCTCAAATAAGAATCAGAGTATGAATGGGCTCAGTCACTGACCCTCAAGCGTTGAAGAATGCTGGTGTAGAAGGACTGAGGCTGATATAGACACTAAAGAATGACACGGGATGGTTTCCTGCAGTTATCTATGTTGACTTCTTTAAGGCTTCCCTCTCATGAAAGCAGTGATTAAGATCAGTGCACTGGTACGGAAACTTTGATGAATGGGAAATAGGGCTCAAAGAGTGTGAGAGTGAGGGAGCTTACAAATGAGTGCAACTTGGCATCTCTGGTATCCTTGTTTAGCCCAATTAGAAAGTAGAAGTCACCGTGCTTTCGATTACTTGGCCCTGAGTTTGTGGATCTCCCTCCCTTTGGAGGTTCATGGAGAACTTTCCCTAAAGCATTTTGAAGCAGCTGTAAAAACATGGCTCTTTCATCAGACAGGTGGCATCTGATTTTACTCGGACCAGGTTGAACTAAGCACCCTTCTCTGTTGTTTGTCTACTTTTGGTAGGTTCAGTGGCATAGTAAGGAGGGATGGGGGGATGGACCGCCCCGGGCGCCGACACCTCTCCACCCCCCCCCTACGCTAGGCTCATGCCCTTTCCCCTCATACCTCTTTAAATATTCGCCAGCATAAAGAACTTCTCTGGCCTGTTGCTTGCGCTGGCCTGGCTCCCTTCTGAAATCACTTCCGAGTCACGGGGCTAGCAAGTGACATCAGAGGGAAAGCCAACACCGGTGCGAGCAGCAGGCTGGAGAAACTGCTCGGGCTGGCAGAGATTTACGGCCTCTTTTACAAAGCCGCGCTGCGCTAACGGCCCCGAAGCCCATAGAGATTTAAAGGGCTTTGTGGCTGTTGTCGTGGGGGCTTTGTAAAAGAGGTCGTTAGTGAGGTGCAGGAGAAGGAGGGTGCGAGTGGGGGTGGGAAAGGAGCAAGGGGATAGGGGAGGGGCAGGGGGGTTCGCTTCCGGCCTTCGCTATGCCACTGGATAGGTGTGAATATTTTCTTTACAATTTAGCAATGTACAGTGGTACCTTGGATTACGAGCATAATCCGTTCCAGGAGCATGCTCGTAATCCAAAATGCTCGTTTATCAAACAAAGCGAGTTTCCCCATAGGAAATAATGGAAACTCGCTTTGATGCGTCCCCCCCCCCGAGAACCTGCATTGCTCTCCTCGAAGGCCCCCCCCGCGATCAGGGACCCCCCCCGCGATCCAGCACCCCCCTGCCACGATCCGCCCCCCCCGCCACGATTGGGCACCCCCCCGCCACGATCCAAACCCCCTCCCCCGACACAATTGGGCACCTCCCCCCGCCGTTTCTTACCCTCATCTGGGCACTCTTGAAAATCGACTTCCTCCTCTGCTGGGCCTTGAGCATCTGAGCATGCTCAGATGCTCAAGGCCCAGCAGAGGAGAAGGCCGATTTTCAAGAGTGCCCAGATGAGGGTAAGAAGCGGCGGGGGGGGGGGTCGAATCGTGGCGGGGGGTGCCCAATCGTGTCGGGGGGGTCGGATCGTGTCGGGGGGGGGGTGCCCAATCGTGTCTGGGGGGGTCGGATCGTGGTGAGGGGGGTGCCAGATCGCAGGGGGGTGCCGGATTGCGGGGGAGGGGGGGGTTGCTCGTAAATCGAGCCATGCTCGGTTTCCGAGGCACCGATTTTGCAAATGTTTTGCTCGTCTTGCAAAACACTCGCAAACCGGTGCACTCGTAAACCGAGGTACCACTGTATTTCTTTTCCTCTTTAATGTTTTCAGTCTGTGAACCACTTTGCTCTACAAACTCAATTCAAGCAGTATAGTAAGTCTGAAATAAAGATAATTTTATTAAGCATTTTCTGCTTGTGCCAAATATTCTGGTTCAAGTACACATGACCACAAGATAATGCGTAGGCCACGGTTAGCAGACCGTCCGGATTTACCCGGACATGTCCTCTTTTTAGAGGATTGTCCAGGAGTCCGGACGGCTTCTCAAAACCCGGCGCTTTGTCTGGATTTTGAAAAGCTTCGAGCTCGGGGCCGCGTTGGGAAGGGCATCTGCGCACCCGCGGATGCATCAGGGAGATGTCCTACGCATGCGTGTGATGTCGTCAGGTCGCACCTGCACATGCTTGGAGGTCGTCCCGATGCGGCCCCGAGCTCGAGGAGAAGAGGCTTGAGGGGCCGGGGCTGGGCCGGAATGGGGCGTGACTGGGGCGGAACTGGGGGGTGGAGCCATGTGCCTGGATTTTATGGGCCTGAAATCTGGTAACCCTAGCGTAGGCATTCCTGGGGTTGTAACTTGGGAAGAGCTGTACATAGTTGCAATGTCCGGGTGTATCTTCTAAAATACCTGAATACAAGACCAACGTACTCGCGCTTATTTCCACCTTCTTTGGACCAAGTGTACATTTGTGCATGAAGATTTGTGATTTCTGGGGCTGGTTCTATTTTGTAAAGGCCCCGCGGTACCTGTGTTAGTTTTATAAAGAAATGCCATTTTGATCATTCCTCCTAGGTGCCCTGTTATACTGTTGCCGATGTAGAAGTTGGTCTTTAGCTGTAGCTTGTTCAGACGCATCGTGCAGTTTGTAAATGGCCTTTTTTCCCAGTTACAACCTCTTCTTTATGTTTTCTGTCAAAGTTTCTCTTCGTTATTCACAGTGTCCTTCTGCCTCTGTTGAAGAGCTGAGTTTTTGTAGTCTCCTGGCCCAGATAGAGTTACTGCTGGACCCCAGCGGCTTCTTTGGCAGTCATCCTACCCTATTTGGGGCAGAACAGAGCAGGTCTAGAGTCTTGGCCTACCCTGATTAGACATGTCCTCTGACCCCAAGGCTCTTTCGTTGTCCAAGCTTCTAACTTTCTCTCTGCCTACCCTTGAGTGGAAGACGGAAAGAGAAAGCTATAGCAGATGAAAGGAATTTCATGGGAGAGCCATGAAACGCTGGCCACGTTGGGTTTGTTTGAACAGACTGCGTGGAGCTGCCTATAGACGGTATATTTTAAGGATGAAGATTGGATATCTTGAAATAATCAGACTGTTTCACAGCTTTGAGGACATGAATTATGCTGCAGGGGGTGTCCAGTGTTTTAATTGAATCAAAAAAACAGAAAAGATTAAAAAAAGGAAGGCTTTTGAGCTGATGATTTACTTACCACATTTTCATGAAAAGTTTCACCCAAAGGGGTTTACAATACATTGAATTCAAGGGGGGAGGCGCGGTCCACCCTGGGCGCAGTCTTGGCGGGGGCGCTGGTACCCGTCCTCTCCGCCCTTCCCCGTCCCCCCCCCCCAACCTGCTGCTCACACCTGGACCCGTGCCTGGGAAGTGATGTCAGAGGAAGAGCCGACGCTGGCGCGAGCAGCGGGTTAGGCTTACTGCTCGCGCCAGGATAATTAAAGAGGCATGGGGAGGGGGTGGGGGCAGAGAAAGGGGCAGGGAGGGGCACCTCTCACCCTCACTGCACCACTGTATTCCAAGTATTTTCCTTATTTGCACCTGGGGCAATGGAGAGTTAAGTGACTTTCCCAAAGTCCCAAGGAATCGAACTCGCAACCTCAGGGTGCTGAGGCAGCAGCTCTTAACTACTAGGCCACACCTCCCCTCCTGATTGAAAGAAGGAGGGTCTGAACTTGTTATGATCCCTCCATATTCGGAGGCTTTTTCTACCCTGAACATGGTGGTGCAGATGTGATAAAAGGCTTCATAAGAAGTTATCTGCATTGGTCAGGATTTTGTCAAGAACATTGACGTGCGATATCATACAGCGGGTTATGTACAATTTGTGGAGATTATCCATGTCCTCTGTTTATAGAATGCAAACCCTCAGCAGGATGATATTTGACTGCTACGGAAGATGGTTTTAACTGCCAGTCACAGCGGTTAAACAAAATAATCCAGATAGCGCCAATAGCCAGATTGTACCTGGGGCTGAAAATCTGGGTAGTGCAGTAAGAGGGGGTCACACCATCTGAATAGGAGAAATACGTATTCAAATAGCTAGAAAAAGTTAGGTCAAGTTTTCTGGCCTATCTTTTATGCAGAGTGTTATCTGGTTAACAGTCTGAATGTAGCTTCCGACAGGATAACTGCTCTTGCTCCACCTCACATCATAGTTCCAGGCCAGTCAGTCATTTTTCCAGATACCAAACACTTCTGTCTAGATAAGTGCTTCTGAATATTGTTGGCAAAGAGGATCTCTATGTAGGGTTTACCCAGACATGTCCTCTTTATAGAGGACTGCCAAGGCATCTGGCCGGGTTTTGAAAACCATTGAGCTCAGGGCCTTGTCTGGAGGGCATCTGCTCATGCGCAGATGCAATGATGTCATGCACGTGTATTGCATCTGCGCATGCATGGATGCCCTCCAGAAGCGACTCCCGAAGAGACGGGGTGGAATGGGGCGAGGCTGTGGGCGGAATAGAGTGGGATGGGGGCAGGACCACGTCTTTTTTTTTTTTTGAACAAAATCTGATAATCCTACAAATATGTTAACCCTATAAGTAACCCTGGTCTATCTCACAATGTCTTGGGCACCTGCTAGGCTCTTTGTGTAGGGTACCCTGACCAGGATCTACAAAACAAGAGTTCTATTTTTTTTGTGCTAAATCCCAGTAGACCGAAGGGTACTCTTTCTTGGGTGCCTTTTTATTTCACTCTTTTCAAATAAGCCGTTTCAGTGGTTAACTTCAACTTGCTTTACTAACAGGAATTCAATAAACACAGTTCATAACAAGTAACTTCATATTTGCATATCAAAGGTGTACATAAGAGCAGTTTATCCCCCAAACTTTTCCCTTCAAGATCACAGTTCAAATAGAGGAAGATAATACTCTGGTGCAGTTCCAATGCAGTCTACTAGAGTGTCCACTAGAGCATGTGATTATGGTTTTCCCATTCCCTTACTTTCTAGAATCTGGTCCTCACAATGTTGTTAATATTTCTGTCCCATCCCAGACAGGGCAGGATTAACCAATAGGCCCAGTAGGCATGTGCCTAGGGCCCAAAATGCTCAGGGGGGCCTGATGAAGGAGGGCATCAACATTGTTTTTTCCAAACGGCGATGGGCCCCTCCAGCATTGATCGGCAATGCGAGCTCCCCCCCCCCCCTGATTGGCAACGCGGGCCCCCTGATCAGCAACGCACCCCCCCCCCATCGACGGAAAGTAAGACAAGCAAGCAACGCGGGTAAGAAAGGCAACGGGAACTGTAATTTTGCAAGCGGTGCTGCTTGCCCAAAGCTTCCCTCTGACGCAGCTTCCTGTTTCCGCCTGGGCGCATGGTGGGGTGGGGCGGGGCAGGGGGCCCAGTGTACTTGTGTGCCTAGGGGCCCTTGACAAATTAATCCTGCCCTGATCCCAGAACAGGAGTTGTCCACTGGCACAATGAAAGTCCTGCCAGCAGTGAGGCTAGGGTTGCCAGATTTTAGGATTGTAAAATCCAGACACCCTAGACCCGTCCCCAGGCCCGCCCATCTCCACCCCAGGCCCGCCCTAGCTCTGCCCCCCACCCCAGCTGCCTGCTTTGGTCAGGCAGGAGGCAATCCACACATGCATGGATTGCCTCTTGCCCAATGAGATTTGAGGAGGTTTTTCAAAACCTGGACAAAGTGCCGGGTTTTGAAAAGCCATCCGGACCCCCCTGACATGTCTGGGGGAATCCGGACGTCTGGTAACCCTAAGTGAGACATTCCTGCTCCCATTTCTCCTACCTGGGGTGTCTCTTCCTCTAAGCACTCCCTCTTGTTCTCAAGCTGGCAGGGAGTATGGCAGGGGCGTCAGATGCCACGCACAGCAAATCTCTCCTGTCTTGGCTCCCAGGACCACTCCCTCAGTATTTGGGTCTTGGCAGGGGTTTGGGGGGGGGGAAACAACAGTTTTACAAATGCCCTTCCCCAAACCACCCACCAGGCTGGACTCTCTAGCCCTCCTTGGTTTAGTGACCGCCCTGAAAATCTTTCCTTCCACCACCCAAAGCAGGGTATTTTCCATTGTGTGTGAGTGGGGATGTCACAAATACAAAAGAACAAGTTCTTGAAGATGGAAAAGTGAGGAACTGGAAAACTCCAAACAAAGCAAATCCTCACTCAACAGGAAAAGATGCAAAAAAGAAGAATGGACCAACTTGTATCTTTCTTCTTATGTCTTTATTGAAATTTCTTCATGTATTCAAACATTCTTGCTCCAAACTATACTGCCCGATGGGACCCATTTCGCCAACAATGGCTTTTTCAAGGGTTCCAGCAGGGAGCACTATACAATATAAAATAAACATATTATAATATAGATTATATACAAAATAAATTGTTATAGCATAATATCCTGAGAAATACTGTATTTTAACTTTTATAGCTATTTAAAACCCATAATTAATCTCTAAATTTATATGCATATACATACTAAATTAATCAGTTGTTAAAATTATTAAATTTTTTATTATCTTTCAAATTTATCATGACTCAAACAATACCTTCGATGTTAATACCAATGCGAATAATTACATATAATAGAAAATATACTAAATGATATAAAATAATCACTTATAATTACATATTGAATGATATATGGATATCCAATAAATACCAATCCAGTCAAATAAAGAATGAAAAATTAACTATAAAAATCAGCAATAAATAAGTAATAATCGTAAATCCACTTATACTCATATTATAAATAATCAAATATATTAGAAATATATTATAAATATACTCTTTATAAAAATTATTTTACACACAATAACAAAAATATATATAAATTTACCAATAAATATTAATAATAATTCAAAACTTACTAAAAAGTATATAACTAATTTAAAATACAATCCAAAATTCGGCATTAAAAAGAAAAAGTCAAATGTACTGTTCAACAATCTGGGTGACCCAGCTCTCAAGAGAAGCTAAACCCTTTGATTTTTTTTGTTGTTGTTGTTTGCAGCCATATGTAATTTTTATCCCTCGACCTTTAAACCTGAGCAGCAGCAAAATGAAAAATTATTGCAGTCATTTAACACGCTGCCTGTAGTAACTGGTTTCTGCCTGTGAGCCGTGGACTTAAATTGGCTAATTCGGAATACTTGCAGAGCTAATAATAACTCAGATTACTCTTGTCAGCTATTCCGCTTTCATGGGTAATTTAGTAGATGAATAAATTAAAAAAAAAAAAAAAATTCATTCGTTACCATGCACAGTTATGAATCAGTAGATGGTTTACCATTGGCAGCAATGACTGTAAGAAGATCTAAATGGCTACTGAAAAGAATTTGACTGAAGGTAATGCTTTATAATGTTCTAAGCCATATGCGGTACTTTCAGGCCTCATCAGTTTTACATTGATTCCTAGTGAAGTGTTTAATTGCATCATGAATGCTCTATAATTCACTTCTTTTTGCTAATATGGTATATATCTCAAAGTGATAGATGGCCCTGACGGTGCAAATTTAAAATTTCCTCCTGATTTGTAAATATAAGCGCATGCATATGCATAGTTTAGGTGCATTTTCGGTCCTGGGTGGCAGAAGAACTGCATGAGTGCTGGATAGAAGGCCAGGACTGCTCCCAACCTGCCAGAGCAGGTTGTAATACAGTCAGGTTTTCAGGATTTCCTCAGTGAATACGCACGAGATATCTCTGCATCTGTTGGAGGCTGTACAGGCAAACAGACCTCATGAATATTCACTGCAGAAATCCCGAAAACCTGAATGGGTTTGCATCCTTCAACTGAGTTTGGGTTAGAGATGATGCATAGGTCCACATCCAGGGGAACAAGCTGAGCCAGTCTTGGTTCACCCCATGCGTGCAAGGAAATATAGTTCTGCTTTTCTGATTGAATTTAATTGGGAAATCGGAACTACATCTCCCAGCATGCACTGGGTAAAACTAGAACTGGCTTAACTTGTTCCCTTCTCCCCCCAAACATGGAACTGTCTGGTCACCTTTTCTATGGAGGTCAAGTATGCATATTAAGCATGAATAGGGTTGCCAGATTTTACAATGGTAAAATCCGGACACCCTAGTCCCGCCCCAATCCCGCACTAACTCCGCCCCCCGCTGCCTGCTTTGGTCAAGTAGGAGGCAATCCGCGCATGTGCCTAACACAATTGAGAGGAGGCTTTTCAAAATCCGAACAAAGTGCCAGGTTTTGAAAAGCTGTCTGGAACCCCAGACAGTCCTCAAAAGGAGGACATGTCCGAGAATTCCAATTTTTCTCACTCAAAAAATGGGTAGAAGTGTTTTAGCTCAGGAATTACAGAATGGACTTTTTAATGTTGGAGAAAATCTTCTACGAAAATACTGTATATGGCCATCTGAAATAGATGTTTTTGAGACTGTGGCTTTTATCTTTGATGCCCTGGGGATGATCATATCAGATGATCTTAAGGTGGCCAAACAGGTAGAAAAGATGACAGCAAAAGCCAAAAGGATGTTTGGATACATATGGCAAAGAATGGCCATCAAGAATAAAGAGATGCTTCTGTATAAGCCTCTGATGATATCTCGTTTGGAGTACTATGTGCAACTCTGGAAACCACATCTTCAAAAAATATATAATTGGAGTTAGCCAGAGGACAGCTCTTAAAATAATCAGTGGTCTTTATCAGATAAAGATCTTAATGGATAGGCTCTTATAGAAAGGTGGTAGAGGAGAAATCTAATGGAGACATTTAAATACCTCCATGATTTAAATGCACAGGAGATGGACCTTGTTCAATTGAGAAGTTCTGGAACAAGAGGGTATATAACATAACATAACCAGTGTTCCCTCTAAGCGGGCGGGTGTTGTGAGCAAACTTTTTTCACTGTGAGCTAAAAATATCGGGCGCCAGCAAGTTATGAGCCAAATAAATATGTTGCTTTCTACCACAGAACTTCCTTACGTTTGTATGGAATCTATCCCCTTTCAACTTTAGAGAGTGCCCTCTCGTTCTCCCTGCCTTAGCTACTAAGTCTATTCCCTTCAGTACCTTGAATGTTTCTATCATGTCCCCTCTCAATCTCCTCTGCTCAAGGGAGAAGAGGCCCAGTTTCTCTAATCTTTCGCTGTACGGCAACTCCTCCAGCCCCTTAACCATTTTAGTTGCTCTTCTCTGGATCCTTTCGAGTAGTACCGTGTCCTTCTTAAAGTACCAGTGCTGGACGCAGTACTCCAGGTGAGGGCGTACCATGGCCCGGTACAGCAGCATGATAACCTTCTCTGTCTCTTCAGTCCAGCATCTGCCCCTTCCATTCACTGTCTGTCTTTCCCTGCCATCTCTCCTCCTGCCCCACCCCCCAATTTGGTCTAGCATCCATCATCTTCCTTCTGTTCCCCTCATGGTCTGGCATCTCTATCCTTCCCTCCCCCCTGTGGTTTTTAGCATATCTCTCTTCTCATTTCCTCCACTCAGATCTGATCATTCTCTGCTCTCTCTTCCCTTTTCTTCTCTGGTCTTCCTTCTCTATTTTCTGCCTCCATCTAAATTAAATTCTTTCTTACTATTTAGTCCCGTTTCCCTCTTTTCACTGTGTCTACACACAGCTTGTCACCCCTTTCCCTCACCCCTCCATTATCTTACTATTTTCTTCCCCCTTTATTTATCTCCTCCTTCCATCCAGTATGTGTTCTTTCCCCACTTCCATTCAGCATCTGCTCTCCCTTCTCAACTGACATCCATCTGCCTTCTGCTCTCTCTCCCTTCTTCTCACTTCCATCATCTGTCCCCTTCTCTCTCTCTCTCATCTCCTCCATTCCATCATCTGCCCCTTCTCTCTCTCTCTCTCTCTCTCTCTCCCCCCCCCCCCAACTTCCATCATCTGCCCCCCTTCCCCTCACCTTTGTGGGTCACTTTCTTTCCCCTGAGGGTGGCTCATGTCACAGGGGAAGCTTTGGCTGAGCAGAACCGCTTGATTGACAGTGGAACTTACTTGATTGATGTCGATGCTGGGGCCCGTTGCCGTTTGAAGGAAAAAAAAAAAAGGTGGAAAAAAGGAACCTGTAAAGGCGAGAGGAAGGGAAACCTCCAGGACAGCTGCTTTTTGCCCTCCTTCAGCGGCCCAAGAGTTCAGACCAGCAGCGGCAGCTCTGTATGCTTTTAACTTCGGCACAGAGCTGCCCCTAATCAATAGTTTAGCGCGGTTTCATGAGGCAGCCTCGGGGCCTTTGATAGCCGGCCCGCTTCGATGATGCGATGTGGGCCGGCCTAGCAAAGGCCCCGAGGCTGCCTTATGAAACCGCGCTAAACTATTGATTAGGGGCAGCTCTGTGCCGAAGTTAAAAGCATACACAGCTGCCGCTGCTGGTCTGGAGGTGCGGAGACAAGGCAGGAGGCAAACGCGGTGGAAGGCAGGAGTCCCGGCGAAGGCAGGAGTCCCGGCACAGCGACTGCAACAGGAAGTTGCAAGTCAGCTGACGCCGGCCTTTCGTTGCGGCGGGGACCGAATCCTTCGCGGACCGGCAAGATTTTGTTTGCGGACCGGCGGTTGAAGAACTGTGCTCTACACTGTGTGCGCTGTGACGAGAAACTTGTGCGCTGCGAGGTAATATTTTGTGCGCCAGCGCACCCCAGCGCAGCTTAGCGGGAACACTGATTTACATAACATAACTTTATTCTTCTATACCGCCACAATCATACGACTTCTAGGCGGTTTACACTGAAGAGAACTGGACAATTGGCGATTTACAAAATACAAATAGTAAAAGTAGAACATATTTCTCAAGGATAGTCAGTATAGAATTATTAAATTTAGTATGACGTCTGTTTAGGAAATAAATCTGTCGAACAATGCAGTCTTAATTTCTTTCCGAAATGCGCCATAGTCAACCTGGCTCCATTGATGTAATTGCCTAACCAAGACTGCTGTTTACTTGCTTGAAACATGAATGTTCTATCCCAAAAAGGACCTGTATTTACAACCAGTGATCCTTGGGTAGGCAAATAAAGTACAATTTCTGTTTATCCTAGTAGGGCTGTATAGCACGAAATGAGGTAAGAGATAGGTAGGGGCTATTCTCCCAAACCAATTTAAAGCAGATGCAAGAGAACTTAAACATTATTCGTGCCTCCATTGGTAACCAGTGCAATAGTCTATAGTAGTAACATGATCGCTTTTCTTCAGTCCAAATATTAAACGGATATGCATATTGGCCTTCCATGGTGGAAGCCATGATATAGTGGATGGGAAGAGCGGGCAACAGAGACCATGAAATGTGATAGGGATGAGGACTGTATGTAAATTCAAAAAAGAAAGAGACAAACATAGGGGGGCCTCTATAGGACAGGAAGAGAGAATTGATGTGGATGGGCAGACTGGTTTGAACATAGTAGATGACGGCAAATAAAGACCTGAATGGTCCATCCAGTCTGCCCAACTTGATTCAATTTAAATTTTTTTATAGCAACATAGTTGCTCTTAGTTTATTTAATTACTTTTCTTAACTGCATATCAGTAAAATGGACATCATGATTTATGGAAAAAAAAAGTTGACAACATTGTAGAAGACATTAAAAGTATATGGGTGGATATTTAAACTCTGTGGTCATGTTCCTTTTAAATGTCAGTTATAGCATTTAAAGATATAACTGATGTCCAGATATTGGTACTGAATTTGTGGATGTGGCGGTGGTTATTGTCAGTATTTTATATCAGGATCTGGATAGCTATTCAGGCATTTTCAGTATAGTTATCCAGAATCCTGGTGCTGAAAATCTTCCATCAACAGATAAACTCTGACTCGGCCAAGGCTCTACCTTTGCCCTCCCACAGCAACATGTAGGTAACACTACTAAAAATCTAGGTATAGCTTTGATCAACACCATATTTCTGGGGCCAGATGCGTAGCCTTGAATATGGATCCCACATTAAAAATATAATTCAGAAAATGAGAAATAATAGCAATTTTAAAAGAAAAAAAAAAAGAACAAAAGCTGTGAGGTCTCATTAAGGTCCCCAGTGGCTTTTTCTGGACACAGCTGGGATGCTCACGTGTTAATATAAGAAAAATTCATGTCAGTCTCTCAAAGATAAAACTATTGGTGCAGAAAATTACTAAAGCCTTCCCAGTAACTTTAGGGCACGGGAGTCATGAAAGGGTTGTTGAGGACACCATCACATATCCTGTCAGTCTCTTGAGATACTGGAAGAATGCCACCTCTGACTGTATTACCGGTAGTCAAGATTCCTGAGTCCCTCCCGAACAACCTCTGTTGTTTCTTCATGTAAAGTATGCATATTGAGGAATATTTTAATTGATGTAAACCGTTTCATATTTTTATTTTTTTGTACATGGTATAAAAAAGTTATAAAGAAATACATTTGTTTTTGCCCCACCCAGATTTGCTCTGGTGCATAATATTTTGCACCCTTCCAAATCTTGCAATTCAAAAACCTTACTGTAACTCTTAAAGGCAGGAACTACAGATGAAGAGGTGATAGTGGGGCTTCACCCCCAGTGCTGGGCATTAATCAAGAGGTTTTAATACCTTCAAGTGCTTCTCCAGTTTTGCTGTGATGCTAAGAAAAAACCAAAGAACGCCCTACACCAAAGAGTCTCGATTAACATCCAATATGTACCAGATTATGATGGTATATAGAAAAGCAAATCGGATGTGCTAGGGCTAGTTTTAGCCATCTCTTATCAGTAACCAAAATTACTAGCTGAAAGTAAATTAAAAGCAAAATGGATCTGTTGTACCATAGATGTAGAAGTCAATATGCAAAGTGATGTAACTGATGTAGTCCCAGGCATTGACCTTCATCTGTTAACAATGACTTACGAGTATATAACAGCAATATATACTTGTAATATATGCTTAGAGACCCGAGACCACATTGAGGGAACTTCCCCTCAAAACACGTCTCACCACCCAATCATCACATGTGTGTATGTATATATATATATCCTATATAATAATACCCTTAGCGCATGCGCACTTCAATCTTCATGGCTCCGTGCGTCTGTAGCTCCTTGGAGCGTTCGACGCGTATGCACGTTGGGAGCTACAAGGCGGTTTACTTTCCTGTGTGCTGGTTGCCCTTTCCAACACAACGCATGATTAAAAAAAAAAGGTAGGTGGGAAAGTGGGCTGGTACATTGACAGACTGACAGAAATAGAGAGACACACACACTGAAAGACAGGTAGGTGGGAGTGAAAGACACATACAGAAGGAAAGGGGTCCAGGGAGAGAGATTGAAAGAAAAAAAAACAAAACCCAACAGACAGCGGACAAGGAGAGAGAAACACAGAAAAAAGGGCAGCGGCCAACGAGAGACAGAAAGACACACAGGCAGTGGCCAAGGAGAGAGAGAGAGAAAAAGAGACAGACAGACAGTGGCCAACAAGAGACAGAAAGACACACAGACAGTGGCCAAGGAGGGAGAGAGAGTCAGAAAGACAGATAGCGGCAAACGAGAGAAAGAGACAGAAAGACACACAGACAACGGCCAAGGAGAGAGAGAGAGAAAGAGACAGCAGCCAAGGAGAGAGAGAGACACACACACACAGAGCGACAGAGGGAGACAGAAAGACAGACAGACAGCGGCCAAGGAGAGAGAGAGACAGAAAGACACACAGACAGTGGTCAAGGAGAGACACAGAAAGAAAGACAGACAGCTGCCAAGGAGAGAGAGAGATGGACAGACACATCTATTCTAGCACCCGTTAATGTAACAGGCTTAAAGACTAGTGTATATATAAACTCGTGTGTGTGGATATACACACACAGATTATAATGAGTTCTTATATGAAAATTCGAAAGAGCTCTACAGTTTCAAAAAAATATATAAAAACTGGACTTATTTTCAAAGAGTTCCAGGGTCCATTTTTGAGATATTTTTTTAAACTGTGGAGCTCTTTTGAATTTTCATATAAGGATCTCTCTCTCTCTATCTAACTCTCTCTCTATCTCTCTATCTATCTATCTCTCTATATATAAAACTAGTCTTTAAGTCCGTTACATTAACGGGTGCTAGAATAGATGTGTCTGTCTGTGTTTCTTTATCTCTCTCTCCTTGGCCGCTGTCTGTATCCTTCAGTCTCCCCTCCCCCCCCCCCCCGAGGAAAGCTGTCTGCCCCCAGCACCCACCTCCCCCCCAAATGTCTCTCCATGGCCCTCTTCTGTCTTCCCCCCCAGAGCAAAGCTGTCTGTCCCCAGCACACCTCCCCCCCAAGCAGCCCCCTTTCCCTCTCCCGCTGACTCTCTCTCTGGCCCCCTTTCTCTGTCTGTCTTTCTGTCCCTCTCCTTGCACCTGTGTCTTTCTTTCTTTCTGTCTCCCTCCCTCCCACTGTCTGTCTGTCATTTTTCCCCATTTCCCTGTTCAGCAGCATTTCCATCCCACTTCCCTATGCAGCAGCAATAGCATTTCCCTCCTATCCCCCCCTTTCCTGTGCAGAAGCAGTAGCAGCATTTTCCCCCACCCCCCTTTCCCTTCTCTTACCTTCTCTTCCCTGCTCCGTTCGGCCCCTCCCCCTTCTTTTACTGCCGTTGTCCTGCTCGATCTGGCCTGCTCCTGACCCTCCCACCGCCGACAAACCTCGGGGCTCCAGCCATGTAGGCAGCACTTTAAACACGCTGCTTCGCAGCCTTCGACTGCCGATTTCCTCTGCCGCATCTGTCTCCAATGATGTCATCAGAGACGCGGCAGAGGAAATCGACAGTAGAAGGGCGCAAAGCACATAAGAACATAAGAATAGCCATACTGAGTCAAACCTATGGTCCATCTATCCCAGTAGCCTGTTCTCATGGTGGCCAATCCGGGTCACTAGTACCTGGCCAAAACCCAAGGAGTAGCAACATTCCATGCTACCGATCCAGGGCAAGCAGTGGCTTCCCCCATGTCTTTCTCAATAACAGACTATGGAGTTTTCCTCCAGAAAATTGTCCAAACCTTTCTTAAAACCAGTTACACTATCTGCTCTTACCACAGCCTCTGGCAAAGCGTTCCAGAGCTTAACTATTCTCTGAGTGAAAAAATATTTCCTCCGAAAGGGCTCTTTGCTGATCTGGATAAGAACTGTACATGGGCATATTTAAAGTATTAGAACACTGGATACGAATCTGGAGAGGCAAAATATTTTCAGCTTGTTTTGGGGTTTTCAGACCCTTAGACTCTTTTCAGTTCATTTACATGTTTACTTTATTTAAGACATTATATACCACCCTTCTAAAAAATCATTAGAAATTTTTTTATGCATGCATATTTCAGAAATATATGCATGTCAATTCTGTACACTGTTTTAGCTGCCTTGACGAACATTTTGCATGCTTATGGTTACACGTCCTTAGCAAACCGCATAAGCAGCTAGAAGGTAGACTGGCAAGTGAGTTTTAAAAATGTGATTTGGTCATAGTACATCTTCCCACTCCCAACAAAAGAGTAAACATAGAACACACAAAATTTGTCAGGACCAAAATAACGCCAAAGTGAAAGACAAGCCATGAAGGAGTCTGTCTACTATCACAGCTTTGAAGGAACAGTTCTGCTCTGTTTACTTTTCAGATACATAAAATCCGTGTTTTCTCTTTTTTTTCAAATATCAGATTTCTGGAACTTGAGATGACAGTACAGAGAGATAGAATCCACAATCTTCATTAGGAGGGGCCCATTAAAGTAGCTCAGACAAAAGTAAAGATAATTTGACAGTATTTCCTCTCAAGGAAGGCTGACGGTCTTTTCTTTTTAATCATCACAGCCTTGGTGCAGATGAATAATTTATCCTTGTCCCATGGAGAAAAATTGCAGAATATCTATAAACATGAAACAATTGTGGTGATCTTAGAGTGATGGATTGTGTGCAATGTGTATATTGCCTTACGTGATGAAACAGATGTTGGTTTGTAAAACTGGAATTTGAGCAGAGAAGGCAGATGTTTGGGGAAACAATGGGTTGAAGGATGCAGTGACTTAGTCATTTTGGAGAAATGAAAAAGAACAATTTTAACCCAGCTTCACGGGGAGAACATCTCTAAACTCACCAGAGGCTTTTCCGTTCTATGGGAACCCAACGAACTTTCCCATCAAAATTCAAATTCTTGGACCAACGGACCTCCCTGTTCTCAATCAGGTCAGTGGACTCAAAATATATATAAAGACAAACTGCAGACCTCACAGCATACACTGAAGAAAGCCACAGTATGATGGCTGAAACATCGGTTTCTACATGACAAGACACAGCTAGGCCCGGAAACTTGCAACACTCATGATGCCAGCTGCGGAAACCTTGAGAGAATTTTAACCTCTTTAAGAGTTGCATGTTGGTGGAAGATGCATGCTCTCCGTATCTGTTAAATTTGTAGTGCCCGATTTCTGCATGCTGCCACAGTCTTGGGTAAGAGTCCATTTGGTATGTCTGAAGTTCATTTCTAATCAGCAAATCTTAAAAAAAAATTCTTCTTTTTTTTTTTTTAATAATTCTTTATTGATTTTCAAATACTAACAGTGCAATACACAGAAGTATCAACGCATAACAAATCAAGGAAAGCACATTCAATTTACAGATATACTTGAACAATCATTTTTAACCCCCATTCCCCCAAAAATTAATCAATGAAATCACTAATGCATATATTCTTTCAGTAACTTTCTCTTATATAGAATAATCTTGCAAACCTACCCACCCTGGTTGTGTAAAGAAATAAACCAGAAAATAATAACAAAAGACCACTATAGAGAAGTAATAAAAGATGTCAACGGGCCCCAAACCAGTTTGAATAAATTACTATGCCCCAACATTTCAGCATTCATTCTTTCATACCTATAGCTGGAGCATAAACTCGCCCACCAAAAAGTTACGTGTTACCGTCTGTATAGCTATCCCGGTCATAATTAGGAAATGCCAGCATTTATAACGGTTCATGGGGGGCTTAACATGTAATAATGTTCCACATATAACTACTTCATAAGTTAATGGAATTGACTCAAATATAATATTAAACTGTCCCCATATCAACTTCCAAAAGTTGAGTTTCAAAGGGCAATAGAACAACAGATGATCCAACGTCCCAATGTCTATTTGACAGTGCCAGCATCTATTAGATTTAGAACCGTTTAACTTTTGTAACCTAACCGGGGTCCAAAAAGATCTATGTAACAAGAAAAACCATGTTTGTCTTATAGATGCTGACGAAGTCCAAATATGTAGCCATCGAGACGCAGAAATATACTGCTTTATCTCGATGCTCCAAATGTCTCTTAAGACTAGATTTTGGTTTTTTATTCAATAATTCAGATATTAGTTTATACCGCTGGGCAGCCTGATGTCCTAATGAATCAATCTGGAAGCATAGGACCTGCAAGCTATAGTAATTTTTAAGAGTTTGCCAATCGGGGAACTCCTGAATAGCATGCTTCAACTGCAACCATTTATAATTTTGAGACACCGAATGAATGTTACAGTCGTGAAAAATCAAGCATTCTCCCATTTGATAAAACATCATCTAAAGTACGTATACCTGCCTGCATCCAATTCTTCCAGAAGATCCCAGACTTGCCAATTTGAATCTTGGAGTTTAGCCATAAGGATTGAAAGGTGGATTTCTCTAATGGAACATCTGTTAATTAGTCAACAAATCTCAAGGTTTTCCAGGTGTCAAATAAAATATTATTGCCCTTAACATATCTGGGTAACATCAGTTGCCACTCTAGATACAACCAACAGGGAGATGTTCTATGAGCTTAGGAAGGACCCAATACATACCCTGACGCATTATATAGGCTTGATGGTACCTCTAAAAATTGGGAAAATTTACCCCACTCGCCGCAATTGGTTTTTGTAAAGATACTAAAGCAATTCTTGTGGTTTTACCCAGCCAAATAAATTTGGTAAGAATGCTATTCAACTTCTTATAAAAGGACCCCTGAAAAAACACTGGTAACAAGCCCATTTGGTAGCAAACCACAGGCAAAATCATCATCTTGACTGTTTGAACTCTCCCCCACCAAAACAGATGTAAAGGGTTCCATTGCTCACACATTTCTGTAATCTTCACCAATAAAGATCTTTCATTTACTTTCATCATCTCTTCTAGCGTTTTATGAATCCAAATACCTAAATATTTTATACCCTCTTCCTTCCAAAGAAATGGGAATGAATCAAATAATCCTTTTGGACAATGTACATTTAGTGGAAGAACCTCTGATTTACTCCAGTTTATTTTATACCCTGAAAATTTCCCAAATCTATTAATCAAATCTAGTACATGTGGAATAATCATCTGCATACGCAGAGACTTTATATTCCCAACCTGCATAAAGAATACCCTGTATCTCCCTTGCCTGTTGAATAGCCAATAGCAAAGGAGATAAGACACCCTTGTCTAACTCCCCTCTCCAGATGAAAACTTTCGGAAAAAGTATTACTAATATATAATCTGGCAGAAGGGGAACTATACAAGGTTTGAATCATTTGTATGAATCTAGATCCAATACCAAATCAATCCATTGCTTGATACATGAAGGTCCACTCTACACGATCAAAGACCTTCTCTGCATCCAAGGATACAGAGAAGGCCGGATCATCCATGGTTTTTGTTAAATTTAACATGTGGAAAGCCAGTCTGGTGTTGTTTGAAGAATGTCTATGAGCAATGAACCCTGTTTGGTGCATACCAATAATATAAGAGAGAGCCTTGGCCAAGCGTAAAGCCAATAATTTAGCCAAAAATTTCCCATCTACATTGATCAAAGAAATAGGCCTGTAATTTGGAACCAACATGGGATCTTTATTTGGCTTTGGCAAAACAATAGTTAAAATTCAGCCATAGTACCTGAAATGCAACCTTTAGTTAGTTGAGCCTGATATAAATTTAAAAGATGAGGTAATGTAATTTGGAATGATTTATAAAACTCCACAGTGTACCCATCACCACCTGGAGCAGATCCAACTCTAAGAGACTTCAACGCTGTTTGTAATTCTTTCAGTGATATATAAGCGCCTCCAGATTTCCTTTTATATGCTTGGGAATTTTTAGACCCTTAATCAGCTTTAAAAACTCTAAACCTTCAAGTTCTTTATTGGAATAAAGATCAGAAGAATATAAAGCTTTATAAAAGTTCAAAAATTGTTTTAAAATATTTCCAATTTGAGAATGAGTTTTACCCTTCTCATCTTTAATCGCCACAATCTTTACCATTCTTTTTTTTTTTTTTTTAGCTAATTAGCTAATCTTCTCGTTTTATTCGAGTTTCCATAATACAAAGCCTGTTGAGAAAACAAATCTTTTCTGGCCAATTGCAAGGCGATCTCATTGTATTTATATTTAGCTTTTAAGAGGGCCTGTAATGTGCATTGTTCCCAATTTGCAGCCAGTTTTTACTCTAAATCTATAATAATTTGCTCCAAATTAGAAAATTCTAATTTAAAATGTTTCCTAATATGTGCCAAATATGATATGATTTGCCCTCTCATGGTAGCTTTAAAAGCATCCCACAATGTTTCTAAGCAGATTTCCTCTGAAGTATTAATTTGGAAAAATATTAATTCATTTTTAATTGAAATTCTTCCAGAAAATTTGAATCAGCAAGCAATGTATTATTAAATCTCCACACGTCTACCAAAGTTTTGTTCAGCAAACTTAACCTCAATCCAAACTCCACCATGATCTGACAAAACAATAGGATCAATGGCGGCTTTAGATACCAGCTGTACTAACTGATCTGAAACAAAAACATAATCTATTCATGAAAATAATTTATGAATATGGGAGCAAAAAGAGAGTTCCCAAGCATCAAAATGAAGGATTCACCATATATCTTTCAACCCACAGGATTGTACCAGGTTATCTAACCCTAAAGATTTTAATATTCTGCTTGGTTGTTTATCCAGCAATGGATCCATAACAGCATTAAAGTATCAACTGCTGAAGAGTTTTGAAAAATTCTGCTTGATTTGAATTAGGGGCATATATATTGAGAAGCGCCAGAGTATCTTTCCCCAAGCTCATATTTACTTGAATCCATCTGCCTGAGGGATCCGCAGATATCTGATTGATTACAGCTGAACATTTCCGATGGACCAAGATAGCTACCCCAGCCTTTTTACCTACAGCAGGAGTGAAAAAACACTGTTTAACCCATCCCCCTTCCAGTTTACTAGATTCAATGGCGATTAAGTGTGTTTCTTGTATATAATATATATCAGTATCCTGTTGTTTTAGAAAATTAAGTGTTTTCTTCCTTTTAATTGGATGGTTGAGCCCATTGACATTCAGTGAAAAAAAATTTTAAGATTCTTTATCTAATTATTACCCACTGGAACTGTATTAAATAATCCATAAATCCCTTTTCCAACATCCATATTGCTGTGCCCTTACACATCCAAAATTCCCTAAGGAAAACCCCCCACCCCCTCCCCCAGCCCCCTCTCCGCACCCATCCCTTTTTATAATATGAATGCCTGCGAGCGTACATACAGACTAGTAATCATAAACTCCTCCAAGCTGTACTAAAACTTCCCCTACAAGCTCTTTTAAAATTATTAGAAGTTACATCTCATGGAATTCATATTTATCCATTAAATAATAAAACACAGACTAATTTTAGTTGATCTTCAGTGATTTAAATCAATATATACCCAATAAATGTGTTTTATCCCCTGAATTATAAACCTGTTATAATTTAATTTATAAATAAATATATATATATTTAAACATAAGAACATAAGCAATGCCTCTGCTGGGTCAGATCTGAGGTCCATCGTGCCCAGCAGTCCGCTCATGTGGCGGCCCAACAGGTCCAGGACCTGTGCAGTAATCCTCTATCTATACCCCTCTATCCCCTTTTCCAGCAGGAAATTGTCCATTCCTTTCTTAAACTCCAGTACCGTACTCTGCCCTATTACGTCCTCTGGAAGCGCATTCCACATTGGGTAAAGAAGAACTTCCTAGCATTCCTTTTGAATCTGTCCCCTTTCAACTTTTCCGAATGCCCTCTTGTTCTTTTTTTTTTTGTCAGTTTGAAGAATCTGTCCCCCCAATCTCTCAGCCTATGAAAGATTTTCAATCCCTTTTATCAGACGTGTCGCTATCCTCTGAACCCTCTCGAGTAACGCCATATCCTTCTTAAGGTACGGCGATCAATATTGGATGCAGTACTCCAGATATGGACGCACCATCGCCCGATACAAAGGCAGAATAACTTCTTTCGTTCTGGTTGTAATACCCTTCTTGATTATACCTAGCATTCTATTCACTCTCTTAGCGGCCGCTGCGCACTGTGCCTTCGGCTTCATTGTCATGTCGACCATTACCCCCAAGTCCCTTTCTTGGATACTCTCATTCAATAACATCCCTCCCATCGTATAGTTGTATCTCGGGTTTCTGCTTCCCTCATGTAATACTTTACATTTCTCAACGTTGAACTTCATCTGCCATCTCGTCGCCCATTCCCCTAGTTTGTTCAAGTCCCTTTGCAATTCTTCGCAGTCCTCTTTAGTCCGAGCTCCACTAAATAGTTTGGTGTTGTCCGCAAATTTTATTATCTCACACTTTGTCCCTGTTTCTAGATCATTTATGAATATATTAAATAGCAGCGGCCCAAGCACCGAGTCCTGCGGAACACCACTCGTGACACTCCTCCAGTTCGAGTAGTGGCCCTTCACTCTTACCCTCTGTTTCCTACCCAGTTTCTGATCCCTCTATGTATGTCTCCTTCCACCCCATGGTTTTTCAGTTTTCGGAGTAGATGTTCATGAGGCACCTTGTCAAAGGCTTTTTGGAAATCTATGTATATGATGTCTATGGGGTCTCCTCTGTCCATCCGTTTGTTAATTCCTTCAAAGAAGTGCAATAAGTTAGGCACGATCTCCCCTTGCAGAAACCATGTTGGCTAGTTATCAGAAGTTCGTTTCTTTCAAAATGTTCATCGATGCTTTCTTTTATCAGTGCTTCTGCCATTTTCCCCGGAGCCGAGGTAGACTCACCAGTATGTAGTTTCCCAGATCACCTCTTGATCCCTTTTTAAAGATGGGCATAACGTTGGCTATCTTCCAATCCTCCAGGATCACACCTGTTTTCAGGGATAGGTTGCAAATTTGCTGCAGTAGTTCTGTTATCTCCTCCTTAATTCCTTCAGAACACTTGGATTTATTCCATCCGAACCTGGGGATTTGTCAGTGTTTAGTTTTTCTATCTGCCTGCGCACATCTTCAAGTCTCACGTCCATGGATGTTAATTTTTTTGCTTGATTTCCATTGAAGAATTGCTCAGGTTCCGGTATGTTGGTTGTGTCTTCGTTTGTAAATACAGACAAAAAGAATATGTTAAGTCTTTCCGCAACTTCTTTCTCCTCCTTCACCACTCCCTTCCTCTCTCCGTCGTCCAGCGGTCCCACCTCCTCCCTAGCCGGCTGCTTCCCTTTAATATATCTAAAGAACGGTTTGAAATTTCGTGCTTCCCTGGCTAGCCTCTCTTCATATTCTCTTTTGGCTTTTCGAACCACACGGTGACATTCTTTTTGATACTTCCTGTGCTCTTTCTAGTTCACCTCAATTTTGTCCTTTTTCCATTTCCTGAATGAATTTTTCTTATTGCCTATCGCTTCCTTCACTATTTTAGTTATCCACGCCGGGTCTTTTGTTCAACTCTTTTTGCACCCCTTTCTGAATCTGGGGATATACAGATTTTGCGCTTCGCTCACCGTGTCCTTGAAAAAAGACCAGGCATGTTCTACCGTTTGCCATTTTTTGGAAGTATTCCTAAGTTTCTTCCTTACCATTTCCCTCATTGCTTCGTAGTTTCCTTTCCTGAAGTTAAAAGCTGTCGCTATGGTTCTCTTTCCTTTCGGTATTCCTACCTCAACCTTGAACTTGATCATATTATGATCGCTGTTTCCCAACGGTCCCACTACTTCCAATTCCTTTGCAAGTCCCTTTAACCCATTTAGGATTAGATCCAGGGTGGCATTTCCTCTCGTTGGTTCTCTAACAAGCTGCTCCATGAAGCAATCTTGTGTAGCCTCCAGGAATTCTGTCTCTCTAGCACACCTTGAGCTTCCAAGACTCCAGTCTATCCCAGGGTAGTTGAAGCCTCCCATAATAACCGTGTTACCGCTTTTGCATTCTCGCTTCATCTAGGCTTCCATTTCTTCATCGATATCTCCGGTTTGCCCAGGTGGACGATAGTATAGGCCCATCTTTATTTGAGGCCCTTTCCTTCCCGGTATTTTAATCCATAGCGATTCCAGCTTGTTGGTCATCTCTGCTGTGTCCATTCTTGTCGATTGTATGCTTTCTTTTATGTATAGGGCTATTCCACTTCCTTTCTGTCCTGACCTATCCTAGCGATAGAGCTTGTACCCCGGCAGTGCTGTATCCCATTTGCTTTCCTCATTCCACCATGTTTCAGAGATTCCAATGATGTCTATGTCCTCTGCATTGGCCATGGCTTCTAATTCCCCCATTTTGTTTCTTAGGCTCCTTGTATTAGTATATATGCAATTTAGATCCTGGTATTTTGTTGTCTTCATTTCCTTTCCCTGTGCTTCGGTCTTTAGTTTCTTCTCTTTTGATATATATGTAAATACAATTAAAGCTCGATGACTAAAAGGAAACTAATAAAACAACCTAAGAAGTCAGAAAACATCAATAAATAAATAAGAATTAATAAATGGGTTTAACCTCATCAAATAATTAGAAACAAAAGTGTAAAAACCAATATTTGCTTCTGGAATTAGAACTAGAAACCGGCACTTCAATGTTACCAAGGTGAAAACTAACTAGTATCCTTCCCACCTATATTTACTAGTAATTCTTATTCCAAATCATTAAAAAAACCCAAAATCTTTTAGTATTATGAAAATAAATAACACAGATGACTAGCCAAATAGGAAGTTTAAAGGTAATAGGCCCACGATACCGTTCCACAGCGTATCACACTTCACACTTCGAGTGGCCTATTACCCATGAACCATAAAATGTAAAACGATACAAAAATCTCTGTCTCACTTTAGTCTTTCATCTTATCCAGCCAAAAAAAAAGGCGGGAGATCAGATTTAGCAGAATTTCCTACTCGTTCCAGTTTTTCCTCTCTTCCAGTTACTATGCTGATTTGTTCACGCTGATGTATTTCCGGCTACACCTCTTCGCTGACGCGGACGCTCAGAACGTGTTGACGCAGCTGTAATTTCCTGTTCTGTTCTGCTGAATCGCCATCAAGTTTCCTATTAGGGCCGCTTTTTCCTTTATCCTTCAAGGAAAAGCATTTTTTAATTGGCAGAAAATCTGTAGCATATCGCTTCAAAGGTTTTGCATATGTGGGCACAAGTAAGCTATATTCAAATTTCCTTGCTTTAATCTCACTGACAATTTCATGTAGTAAACCATGTTTGGCAGTGTGTTTGTTTTTAAATTAAGTTAGTTCTGCGAAAAGCCTGGGGTTATCCCTGGGATTGGTAGAATGGAATCTCTCCACTTGTAGGGACTGTTGACAGGTACTTGTGACCTGGATAGGCCACTACTGTTAGAGAAACAGAATACTGGTTGAATTGGGCCCTTGCTTTGATCCAGTACAGCAACTCTTATGTTCTTGAGCTCAGATTTTGCCTGTTGCTACAATAGGTACAGGGTGGGCCACGGAAAAGTAGCCCACCTCCGACAATAATATGACAAGATGAACGAACAAGTAGATTATTTTTATTCATTTACCCACAAGTTACAACAGATGGTTTATATTTGAGTATATACGGTAAACAATGTGTCTTTATCAGGAGTCTACAAATTAAAATGTAATACATTAATTTCTTAAAAATATATTAGAGGTGGGCTATTTTTCCGTGGCCCACCCTGTATAATAGCAAAAACTGCAGTGATGGTGTACAGGACGCCAAGTCTTTATTGGACAGACATAAAAATAAAATCATAAAACAGTTTGCATCCAAAAGCTCAGATAAAGCTGGTCCCGACACAGTCCATGTTTCGAAGAAACACTCCTTCCTCAGGGGTCCTAATCTGTAATCTGTCAATACAAGAAAACCTGATGGATAACAACTGGATAAAAACTGGAAACAACAGTGAATAGCTGGACAGACGTAAAGGCTCCTACATGGTGCAGGACACTTTCATTTTTTGCCCTGCACCATGTAGGAACCTGTACGTCTGTCCAACTACTGTCATCTACTATGTTACTATGACAACATTCTGGGGAAGGGGGAACCTATTCCGCAAAGATTGACTCTATCTTAACCAGGGTGGAACGAGGCTGCTGGCATCAACATTCAAAAAGAGAGCAGCTTTTAAAATAGAAACTGAGGGAAAGCCGACAATCGCTCAAGAGAGCATGGTTTGGAACAAGGCAACTTTAAAAGATATCACCAAATTAGGGAAGATGGGGCAATCCTGATAGCAAGGTTGTAATATAGACCAGATGTCCTTAAATACAGAACAAACTGATTTTAAAGATGCAAATTATCCATGTTAACTGCTGAGCAAGTTGTAAATAGGAATGACAAACATTGGTTGAAGTGTCTGTTTGCAAATGCCAGAAGCCTAAGAAACAAGATGGGAATGTTAGAATATATTGCATTAAATGAAAAGATATACATACTAGGCATCTCTGAGATCTGGTAGAAGAAAAATAGCCAGTAGGACACAGGGTACAAATTATATCACAGAATTGGTGGAGGTGGAGCATTATATGTTAAGGGGGGCATTGAATTGAATACACTAAAAATTCTACAGGAACAAAACACACCTTGGTATCCCTATGGGTAGAAATTCCAGGTGTCTTTCTGCTCCCTCACAAACACTTCCCGCTCCCAAAAACCTCTTCCCCAAACTCTCCCGATGCTCCGCCCCCAAAGCCCAGAGACTCTCATTGCTCTCCTCAGAAGCAGCTCCCTGCCTTCGGGGCTGCTCCTCTCTTCGGCCTGGTGGCTTCGGGCAGCGTGGGAGCCCTGCTCCGCCCCTGAATTCCCCTGCTGGACCGAGTTTTCTTCAAGAGCAGCACCTCTGCCATCGGGTGCTGCTCCTCACTCCAACCGCCACTTCGGGCTGCGTGGGAGCCGTTGCTCCGCCCCCGAAGCCCAGAGACTCTCATCGCTCTCCTCAGAAGCAGCTCCCTGCCTTCGGGGCTGCTCCTCTCTTCGGCCCTGTGACTTCGGGCAGCGTGGGAGCCCTGCTCCGCCCCCGAATTCCCCTGCTGGACCGAGTTTTCTTCAAGAGCAGCACCTCTGCCATCGGGTGCTGCTCCTCACTCCAGTCGCCACTTCGGGCCGTGTGGGAGCCGTTGCTCTGCCCCCGAAGCCCAGAGACTCTCATCGCTCTCCTCAGAAGCAGCTCCCTGCCTTCGGGGCTGCTCCTCTCTTCGGCCCGATGACTTCGGGCAGCGTGGGAGCCCTGCTCCGCCCCCGAATTTCCTTCACTCTGGCCTCTTATCCTCCTTCTCTGCTCCCTCACAAACACTTCCCGCTCCCAAAAACCTCTTCCCCAAACTCTCCCGATGCTATATTCCCCAACAACATCTGTCCTGGGCTCAGAATTCCCATGCTAGTATCCTCCAGACCCCATCATTTCAAAAAGCACCGAGGTGCAAACCTCTCTTCCCTAAAACCTGTTCCCCAGCAAACCTGCCCATCCTTACCTCTGACTCTCTCACCCCAGTCCCTACTCTCTATTGTAATGCCAGGTCCGTCAGAAATAAGACCCAAATAGTAAAAGATTTACTTGAGGATTTTGATCCGGGTTTTTTGTGCATCACTGAATCATGGATCGAAAAAGATGACTTACTCACACAAAATGAACTCTGTCCCCCAGGCTACCACAGTCTTTTCTCTCCTAGATTAAATTGAAAAGGAGGAGGTCTAGCCCTTCTCTACAAATCATTCTTTAATGTTGAGCTCTTAGAAAAGGGTAGTCACCCCTCCCTGGAATTCATGCTAGCCTCAATAAACGACGAACTTCGCCCCCACCCATTAGGCATCCTGCCACTTTACAGCTCACCCAACCCCTGGAATAAATCCTCTGACTTTGTTCTTGAGACCATAACAAAGGCCTATCTAAAATTCCAAAGACTACTGATCATAGGTGACATAAACCTTCACCTAGACGACAACACCAACAATGACTCAACTGAGTTCAAAGACTTCCTCACCTCCTTAGGCTTCACTGCTTCCCCGCCCACCTCTACCCATGAAAAGGGGCACTCCATTGACATCATTAGCTTTCTTGACCTGACTGAGCATAAAACTTCCACAGATACGACCCATTGGGAACATGTCCCCTGGTCGGATCACCTCCTAGACTCTTTCTGCCTCCCTGTCTTCATGTCAGCCCTTGATACCTCAACCCGTGCCACAAACTCCATCACCTACCGCAAAAAGATCTCAAATGAACTATTCTGGTCTCAGTTTCTCAACAAACTCCCTCCCCTTCCCACTCTCACGAACCCTGACTCATTCTGGCACAAATGGGTGACTCTTTCCGAATCCACGTACCGTGCCCTTGCCCCTCTAACCACTAAACCCATCTCCTATTCTCACAAGGCTCCCTGGTACCTCCCTTACCACAGAGAATTAAAACAGAAATGTCGGGCCCTGGAACGGAGATGGAAAAAATCAAAATCCCCCCTAGATAAGCAATCCTGGAGAGAAAACATCAAATCCTACAACTCTGTACTAAAAAAAGCTAGGAAGAATTACTTTGGAAACAAAATCTCCAGGTCAAAAAACCAAAACAGTACACTGTTCCACATCTAGCGGAACCTAACTTCTAAAAATGACTCTGCCCCTCCCCCTCCCTCCCATCTCCAAATGACCTAGCCAAATTTTTCAACGAGAAGATCACTACCATAAAGAGCTCGTTTCCCTCAGCTATCTCCTACAACTCTCTCCCCCCGAAAGACTCCGACACTATCCCTGCCGACAGATCATGGACTACATTCGAACTTGTATCCGAGACCCAGATCTCAAAACTTTGCCTCAAACTTAAATCCTGCAAGTGCATCCTAGATCCCTTCCCATCCTACCTTTACGAAAAAATCCCTACACAGGCCATCTCTTCCCTTACTAACCTCATAAACAAAGTTTTACTATCGGGCCTGTTCTCCACCGAAATGGGACACATTGCCTTATCCCCTCTTCTGAAAAAACCCGATCTTGACCCTTCCTCACCATCGAACTATCGCCCCATAGCAAACATCCCTCTTTTAACAAAACTTCTAGAGACCATAGTCGCCACCCAGCTCTCCTCTTACCTAGAGAGATTCTCCATTCTCCAACACTACCAATACGGATTTAGGCCCAATTTCAGCACCGAGTCCCTCCTAGTTTCCCTTATCTCAAAGGTGCAACAACTACACGCCCGAAACAAATTTGCTGTTCTCCTACAGTTTGATCTCTCCGCGGCTTTCGCCGTCGTGCATCACGACATACTAATCTACCAACTTTCCGAGATTTGGATAGACTCTTCTGTCCTAAAGTGGTTCTCAAACTTCCTTCGCGATCGTTCCTACATTGTCAACACAAACGGCTCCAAATCCGCTTCATGGACACCATCCTGTGGTGTTCCACAGGGCTCTCCCCTATCCCCTATTCTCTTCAACATGTATATGACCTCCCTGAAGCTCCTTAAACTATCCCCCCTTGAAACAATTTACACATATGCAGACGATATTCTCATCCTCCTCGAAACAGATCCAAACCTTACAAACCTCCAAGAGAACATCACATCATGCATAATGAAACTTCACGCCTGGTCCCTCTCAGTACAGATGAAATTAAATGAATCAAAAACAAAATTACTCTGGCTCGGCCCAAAATTAGCTCACCTGCCCGCCCTCTTCACCCTACCCACAGGCCCTGCTCTACACCTTGAGTTCTCAAGCAAGGTCCTTGGCATCACTATCGACTCCTCCCTTTCCCTCAACGATCACCTGAATTCCCTGGCAAAATCTTGTTTTTTCAGCCTCCACATGCTGAGGAAAGTTAGATCCTATTTTCACCAAAAGCATTTCACCGTCCTTGTACAATCCATCATCCTATCCAAACTCGATTATTGTAACGCCATCTACTTAGGCCTAACGAAAAAAAGTCTTCGCAGACTCCAGCTTATCCAGAACACTGCGACTAAGCTGATTTTTGCTAAACGCAAATATGACCACGTCTCCCCTCTACTTACCAATCTTCACTGGCTCCCAGTACTTTCCAGAATTCATTTCAAATGCTCCTGCCTGGCTTTCAAGATCATTCACGGCATCCTTCCGCCCCTAATCCCTCTATCCTTCCTCGCCCCGACACCAACTACCACCAGATCTGCCCACAGACATAAACTATCCTTCCCCTCTCTACACGGCATCCTCCACGCAGGTAAACTGGGTAGATCCCTCCTCTCCAAAATCACCGGCCTCTGGAACGACCTCACTGTCCCGCTGCGGAACCTGGACTCCCTCCAACTATTCCGAAAACAACTGAAAACCTGGCTTTTCTCTAGCATATAATAATCTCTTCTCCTGATTACATCCCTCTTTTTATGCTTTGCAAACTCTTTCTCTTCTCTCTTCCCATATTTTTAAACTTTGTAAACCGTGTCGAGCTCCACTTCAGTGGAGAAGATGCGGTATATAAACCTAAGGCTTAGTTTAGTTTAGTTTAGTTTAGATAGTGATAGGAGTGTACCATCGTCTGCCTGGCCAGGATGAACAGACAGATACTGAAATGTTATCAGAAATTAGAGAGCCTAACAAACGGGGTAACACGATAATAATGGGTGATATCAGTGGGTGAATGGTGAAATCGGAAAGGAATCGTACCCCGACGAGGCAGAATACCAGGAACACAGCAAAGTTTGCATTTATTCACTACATAGAGGGGTAGCCTTTTAATCTGTAATACCAATCATACCAGTTGAAGCATATATACCGTCCCCAGACCTTGTATGTTACCCTTTCCCTCGCTTTTCAAAAATGACAAAGACTAGGGGACACTCGATGAAGTTACAGGGAAATACTTTTAAAACCAATAGGAGGAATTTTTTTTCACTCAGAGAATATTTAAGCTCTTGAAACGCGTTGCCAGAGGATGTGGTAAGAGCGGATAGCATAGCTGGTTTCAAGAAGGGTTTGGACAAGTTCCTGGAGGAAAGTCCGTAGTCTGTTATTGAGAAAGACATGGGGGAAGCCTCTGCTTGCCCTGGATTAGTAGCATGGAATGTTGCTACTCCTTGGGTTTGGGCCAGGTACTAGTGACCTGGATTGGCCACCGTGAGAACGGGCTTGATGGTCCAATGGTCTGATCCAGTGAGGCTATTTTTATATTGTATTTCTTCCCTCCATCCCTTTGTGTCGCACACTGTTTTAATAATTTTTGTTGTTTTTATAGGTGTTTTTAAAAAATATTACTAGTTATTTGGGTTCATAGACGAAACCGCGCAAGGACAAAAATACTAAGACAAATGCGTGCAGAACGTGTTGGTGCTGCCGTTGGGGGGAGGAAACCCCCCATTAGAGAGGAAAGTGTAATTTTTTCCCGTGTTTTAGTGAAAAATTAGTTTCCTCTGTAAGGGGTTGGGGAGGGGTTCCCCCCCATACCTAACGGCAGCGGCAACACTTCTAAGTAAAGTGGGGGGGTTTCCCCAAATACCCCCCTCAGAGCGCTATAAAGTTAGCTTTTAATCCGGCGTGCTGATGTCCTGCGCACATTTGTCTTAACGTTTTTGTCCGTGTGCGATTGTCCAGCGCGCTTTAGTCCCATCACCAGTTATTTGTATCCTTTTTATTGTAAGCTGCTTAGTTGTACGATTTGGGGGTTTACTAGAGAAGAGAAACAGATATTTAGGGAGAGAAAAAAACAGATATTTAGGGGGAAAGACAGAAAGAAGGGAGATAAAGATGGAAGGGGAAAGAAAGGGCAGATATAAGGGACAAAAGCTGTATAGAAGGGGGAGAAAAAGAGGGCAGAAGTTAGTGAAAGACTGGGAATAAGGGAAAGTAAAATAGGAGAGCCAGGGTGAAGGAAAGAAATGGAAAGCTGCTGGTAGACCATAAACAAGAGGGAACTTGAAGACTAGATGGTAAGAATGGGTTAAATCTTGACAGAGGTAGAAAAATAAATTGAAGAAAGCCAAACGGAAAAAGAGGAGAGAAATATCCTGGAAAGAGACTTAAAAGATGGAGGAAAGCAGAAACCAGAGAAGTGAATGGCTAGAACAGACGTGGGCAACTCCGGTCCTCGAGGGCCAGAATCCAGTTGGGTTTTCAGGATTTCCCCAATGAATATGCATGAGATTTACTTGGCATATTCATTGAGAAAATCCTGAAAACCCGACTGGATTCCGGCCCTCGAGGACCGGAGTTGCCCACCCCTGGGTTAGAACATAAAGGCAGAAAAAATAATTTGATTATTAATTCAGGATCGTGTGGTACCCTTGTTTATAAAGGTTAATAAGTTTAAATAGAAAATAGAATTAAGCTTTCCCTCTGCTACAGCTTCCTGTCCCTGTGTAGGGAAACTGTAGCAGAGGTAAAGCCTCCAGGACCACCAAAGGCCCTGGAAACAGAGTTAAGAGCACAGACAGAAGGAGCCCCCCAAATGCCCAGCTGCTTTTGAAGTCTTTTGTATCACGGCAATTTCTAAATGTTAAATGTAGATGGCGGCTTTCTGAAATTGCTATCTGCACCTGTAAATGCCGCTATGCACATGCCTAGATGTTTCTAAAATGACTTCCTTTAGGTACTAGAATGATGGGAAAAGTCCCAAAGAAAATCCACCCCACCCCCCTTTTTTTAAGCCACACTGCCCATTCTAATCCTATGGGCGGCACAGTTTGATTAAAGGGGGGGGAAATGAGGTAAATTTTAAGAGGATGGGTGGAAGCTGTGGCATGGCGAGAGTGAGAGGCGCCCCTCCCCGCCCTCTTATCCGCTCTCCCCTACACACTCCTTCCCTCTGACATTACTTCCTAGGCACAGGAACAGGAAGTGACATCAGAAGAAGAGCCGATGCAGGTGCGACCGTGGATTGGGGGTTGCTGCTCATGCCAGGAATGTTACAGAGGTACGGGGGAAGAGAAGCAGTGCACGCAGCAATGGGGATGCGGTGAAGGAGCGGGGACAGGAGGACGGGTTCCACGATCCTATGAAGGCAGCACCTGGGGCGGAGAGCCCTCCCCCCTTACTACTCCACTGGGTGGAACTGTTTTTAATTCATGGCAGTGTTAATTATAAAGCCTTGTAAGCCATCTTGGATGTGAGTTAGAAAGATTAGACAAACATAAATCAATGTTTTCCACAGCAAAACTGAATAAAATTATACTGGGATTTTTTTTTTTTTTTACAGGATTGTGGTTCAGAAACTGAAATTAGATCTTTGATTCTTCAAAAATAGGAGAATGAACTTTTTTTAAATTATAACCCTGTTTTAGAAAAAATAATTGACTCTTCTTGAAGCTGTTCACCTACAAGTACATCAAAGGGAAGAGAAAATTAGAACTGAATCAAGATGACAGAAAAAGTGATAAGCTAGAGGTGGATTTTCCAGCTTTCCTTGCAAGGATTTTTTTTACCTTCTATTCAGAAAAGAACAAAAGAATAGCCTTACTGGGTCAAACCAATGGTCCATCAAGCCCAGTAGCCCGTTCTCATGGTGGCCAATGCAGGTCACTAGTGCCTGGCAAAAACCCAAATAGTAGCAGCAGTCCATGCCACTGATCCAGGGTAAGCAGTGGCTTCCCCCATGTCTGTCTCAATAGCAGACTATGAACTTTCCCTCCAGGAACTTGTCCAAAATCAGCTATGTTAACCAGAAGAATAGGTATTTATAGGACCACTATTTTTCATTTTCAGACTCTGGCTGATCTTGCAGGATTACACAAAAAATGTCATAGTACTGCTTGTGCCAAGTTTTCCCTTTATATAAAAACATGATGGCAGATAAAGGCCAAATGGCCCAGGCAATCTGTCCATCCGCAGCATCCACTATCTCCTCCTCTCCCTATTGGCTAAGGCTCTTAATATTTGCATCTCCTCTTCCTATCGGATAAAGCTCTTGCACCTGCATTGTGATGTCATAGAACTTTATGGTTATAGAAACATAGTGAGCACTCACTATAAACGGGAGTATATAAATATATATATAATTCTCTACTCACTAATAAGTAATTCCACAAAAAAGAGAAGTAACTAATTAAAACAAATCAAAAAAATCTATAACGTAAATCTAATAAATAATAGTACTCAGTAAAAGCCAAAATGAACCATAATTCATGAGCACAGGGTGCTGTTAGTTCAACAAACTTAAGTCATCATTGCACTCCTCCCTCCCTACCATATAAATAAAGCAGGTAAGAACCAGCAGTAAATAAATAAGAGCAGAGGAGTACTTATCTCCATTAAAGATGTTGTATACTCCTGGGCTCAGCTGCAGATCCAAAAGTGAACAGTGCTCCCCATGCAATCAAAACGAAAACAAAACACAAAAGCTCTGGATTTATTGAAGAACTATTTGACATGATATATTGAAGTTGGATGAATGGATTTTGTGATGAATGAACTTGGACATTTTTTGTGATTTTTGCATTTTGAAATTTGTGTTTTGCTTTTTGTTTTCGTTTGGATTGAATGGGGAGCACTGTTCACTTTTGGATCTGCAGCTGAGCCCAGGAGGATACAACACCTTTAGTGCAGATGAGGACGGAGCTTGCGGGAATGGAGCAGGGACAGGAAAAGAAGTCTCCGGGACGGGAAAATGGGTTCCCATTGGGAAGGGGAGAAAATTTGTCCCCGTGTCATTCTCTACTCCTATTCTGTATGTACAGGAAGAAAATTTAGTGAATCGGGCCTATGCTGCACACCGATGGTATAAATCCCAACCTCAGCTGTCCTTGCTGTGGGAGAAAAAAGGGGGGGTCCCCTAGAGGCAGCTCCTGAGTCTTCTGAACGGAATTCCCTCGGCTCTAGATCAGCTTCCACTGCTGTGTTCTCTCCTTTTCCAAGTCACTTTGTATAATAAAGAAAATGGATGTCAAAGCCTGCTAGGGACAGATTTTGTTGTCATATTGTTGGCATTAAACAATACGGAAAGCGATTTCTGTATTGCTTAATGTTCTTGTCTGATGGGGAATACAGTTATATAAAGTACCTTCAGAGTTTGCACTTACAAGCTCTCCATTAAGAAGTACATGCAGGGAGGGGCCAGAGGTGGACCAAGGGAGCCATGTACTACTGTATTTCCTCTGTTCTTCCTCCCCCTCTCCCCTTGCTGCTAGGGATGTCCAGGCTCCCTCAGACTCTATTCTGCCACTGTCATTTCAATCCTGCACTCAGGGGTGGGAGGCAGTTTTTATTAGGTGTTTCCTGGATAAACTTGTGTTTATCCACAGAAAAAAAATCTGAACGGTTCATAGTCAGTCGCGCGCCGACAATGGAGGGCAGACAATTCAGCGTAAAACAGCAGTGCGCCACGGAAAAACTTAGTTTTAAAGAGCTCCGAAGCGGGGTGCGAGTGGGGAACACCCCCACTTTACTGCATAGTGTTCGTGCTGCTGTTTGCGAGGGGGGGGGGGAGGGTTGGAGGGTTGGAACCCTCCATTATAGAGAAAACTGAACTTTTTCCGATTTTGGGGAGAGAAAGTTCCGTTTTCTCTATAATGTGGGGGGTTGCACGCCCCCCACACCCCCCCTCAATGGCAGCGCAAACAGTATGCAGTAAAGTGGGGGTGTTCCCCACTCACACCCCACTTCGGAGTTCTTTAAAACTACGTTTTTCCGCGGCGTGCTTGTGTCTTGCGTCGAATTGTCGGCGCGCGATTGTCCCGTCACCCTTCTGAACATCTCACCTCAGATGCTGTAAAAAAAAAAAAAATAAAGTCCTGCTGGTACAGTTGAAACAAGTTAACAGATTATGATCTGTGTTTGGTAGTGTACAAGAGATATGGTGACAGAACTCAGTACCCACAACTACAAGCTGTGAATATTAAGATGAATTTCCATTGCTCTTAATGCATATCTAAAGTGCAAGTTATTGTTTGGAAGGTTTTTTGAGTTTCTTTGTTTTATTTGGTTGGGTTTTGTTGGGTTTTTTTTTACTTTAAAAAAAAAAAAATTGGCAGTTTTCTCTAGCTCTACTGGAAATGGGATCTGCTTCCTTGAGCCGAAGCGGTCTGCTGCCCAAACTACCACCGTGCTGCCTGAAGAGCATGGGTGTTGGCAACTTGCTTCAGCTACCGATGTCACTCATGCGGACATGATTCTGACTAGGACGCCAATGTGTGACTGACATGAGATCGATGTCTGCTGATATTGGCATTTATCTAGCCCAGTATTCTGTTTCCACAATGGCCAATCCAGGTCACAAGTACATGGAGAAACCCAAATAGTAGCAACATTCCAGAATCCCAAAGAGTAGCGACATTCTGGAACCACAAAGAGTAACAAGATTCTATGCTATCGATCCCAGGGTAAGCATTGGCTTCCCTTGTGTCTCAATAGCAGACTATGGACTTTTCCTCCAGGAACCTGTCCAAACCTTTTTTAAAACCAGCTACATTAGCCGCTCTTACCACATCCTCTGGCAATGCGTTCCAGAGCTTAGCTATTCTCTGAGTGAAAAAAAAATATTTCTTGCTATTGGTTTTTAAAGTATTTCCCTGTGACTTCACTGAGTGTTTATAATTTTTTGATGGAGTAAAATTCTATACCACTCGACCAATCATATCTCCCCAGGGGAATCCTAAGCAGTTTATGAGTTCAGGTACTCTAAGGGCCTGATTCTGCATAGGACACCAATATCAGCAGACATCGATCTCATGTCAATCACACATTGGCGTCCTAGTCAGAATTGTGTCTGCATGAGTTGAGCAACTGAACCGAGCATATGCAGGAATGCCAGCATCTGTGGTGGAAGCGCTCAGGGCTGGCTCAACCTATGGGCCAGGTGAGGCTTTGGTCCAGGGCGCCGGTGATAAAGGGCACCAAAATCCCAGTCCTCTCCACCTTCAGATTTCTAGAGGAATAGGTGCCAAATTGGGGATTTTGCCACCCTTTATCATCAATGCTATGAGCTAGTGCCTCACCAGGTCCAGCAAAAAGGGGAGACTTGAGAGAAAGGGGTAGATATCGGTTCACAGGTTGGGGGGAGGAGAGTGATACCATCAGATTGTGGTGGTAGGGAGTGGCACCGATGCAAAAGTTAGCTTAGGGTGCCTCAGTCCCTTGAGCCGGCCTTGAAGCACTCTGCGGATTTCTGTACCGCTTGGGTAGCAAGGGTGGCGACCCAGGCAGCTGACCTCTTTGGCTGGTGGGGCTTGTGCATCCAATTAAAACCTGGTGGTGGGAGGGGAGAGGGAAAACCAGAGAGGAGATATGTAGCCCCTTCAAAAATGGACTTCTGGCTACACCCCTAGCTAACATAGGTACCCTATTAGAATGCTTTCATCAATGTACGATGACTATGACTTTATCCCTCTCTCCCCCCCCCCCCCTCTTTGCTGGGGCTGTGAAAGCTGTTTCCAATATCCTCAGTCCTGGCCAACTAGGAAATGAGAACTTAAGCCAAGAATTGAACCCATGTCCTGCACAGGACAGTATCGCAAGACAGGCCCCTATTGGGTTTCTAAGAAATTCCGATATTTCCCCGTATATTTATCTGTAAGCATGACAGCATTAACCCCAAAACTGAAGTGAGCAACTCTGCAAGGCTAATCTAACCATCTTGGTTCACAGCATGGAAAGTCCCAGGAAGAATCAAAATGAGCTTCGAGCCAGAACTGGCAAGTTTCCCTGCAGCTCTCAAGAGAAAATGCATGCTGAGCATGTCTGGATTCTTGGCTGACCAAATTATTAATACATTATCAATAAACCAATTAGCATTTCAGATCTGAAATGTGATGAAGGTTCATTTAGGACTGTAACGTTGATGGACAGATTTATGCTTAATGTATATTATTTTAACGTGCTGAATTGAAGAGAGCCCGATGCTAAGCAATTTGCGTTTCTCAGCTCAGGCTCAAACATATTGTCCATCTCTGCCTTGCTTTATTCCACGTGCATCTCCCATCCACTGAGCTGCAAACCGGAATTAGGGGAAGACTTTGATAAATGTAGCTGCCCATGCAGGCCGTCTGCAAGTCGGCTGTTCCTTATTTTGTTTTATGCTGGTTCGCTTTGCTTTGTTTAACATGCCGTGTGTTTTTAGAACATTTTCATTATTGCCCATCCGAGTTGTTTCGCATTTATTTATCTTTAAAACGTCTCTCTGCTGTGGAAAGTCAATTTTGGGAACATCCAGAGGCCTGCCGTGTGACTTCTGGGTCATACTTCCTTAGTTTGTCTACAAAATCACTGTTTGTAACCTCTACCACTAATTTAAAATGGATTTTTATAGTTTGGCTTATTTTCTGTCAGATCTTGACAACATGGGGCAGACGGCAGCCTGTTGACTAATGATGTCGTGACCAAAGACATTCTAAGGCTGACCTGAGTAGTACCTAAAGAGAGAAGGAGTGTGTGGTGCAGTGGTTAGAGCTACAGATCCGGCACCCTGGGGTTGTGGGTTCAAATCCCACACAGTTCTTTGTGACCCTGGGCAAATCACTTAATCCCCCAGTGCCCTGGGTACATTAGATAGAGTGTGAGCCTGCCAGGACAGATAGGGAAAAATGTTTGAGTGCCCCTGAATAATTTGTAATCCGCATAGAATTGTAGGAAATGCGGAATATAAATACAGGGTTCCCCCGCGAATTCGCGGTTCGCGGACTCACTCATTCTCGGTCTGCTCCGACTGCCTCTTCCTGTAGTAAAGTCGGGCTACACCAGTCAGGAGCCGCATGTCAAATTAAATAAATAAAAATAAACCAAAGAAGAAGACAGCCTAATGATTGTGCAGTGGCCTGAGAACTTGGGAAACTGCTCCTTGTGACTCTGTGCAAGACCCTTAACCCTCCACGGTTCCAGGTAGAAAACTTAAAGATTGTTAGCCCACTAGGGACTGTGAAAGTACCTGAACATAATACTGTATATTAACTGCTTTGGCTGTGCCACAGAAAGGTGGTATATGAAATCCATGACCCCTTTACTCTTTTTGGTACACATCTATCCGGCGCATGTTGATCCCAATCTGCCCAGTTCGACGAGATCATCGGTGCAGTGAAAATGCTGTTCCCAAAAAAAAAAAAAAAATTTTAAAAAACCCCAAACAAGTACAAGTAGGTAGATGATCTGAAAGATCCAGCAGAAGCCAAAAAGCAAAGCAGATCAAAATGATAAAACTACAAAAATGGATTAACGGTCTGTCACTGTCGAAGAACTGCACTTGGCCACTCAGCTCAGTGGCTTAGTAAAGGGGGCGGGGTGGCCCGCCCTTGGATGGAGTCTGTTCAGAGGAAGGCTACTAAAATGGTTTGTGGTCTTCATCATAAGGCGTATGGGGACAGAGTTAAAGATCTCAATCTGTATACTTGTATCCCTTCTCTTCAAAATCACAGGTCTTTGGAACAACCTCACTATCCCACTGCGGAACCTGGGCTCCCTTCAATTATTCCGCAAACAACTGAAAACCTGGCTTTTCTCTAATATATAATACTTTTTTTCCCCCTTCTCTTCCCTCTATTTATATACGCTCATGTAAATCCTTCTCCCCTCCCTCTTATTATATTTCTTAGCTTGTAAACCGTGCCGAGCTCCACCTCCGTGGAGATGATGCGGTATATAAACTTAAGGCTTAGATTAGATTAGATTAGATTTGGAAGAAAGGCGGGAGAGGGGAGATAACATAGAGATGTTTAAATACCTACATGGCGTAAATGTGTATGAGTTGGGTCTCTTTCATTTGAAGGGAAGCTCTGGAGCGAGAGGACATAGGATGACGTTACGAGGTGATAGGCTCCGGAGTCATCTAAGGAAATACTTTTTTACAGAAAGGGTGGTAGATGCGTGGAACAGTCTCCCGGAAGATGTGGTGGAGACAGAGACTGTGTCTGAATTCAAGAAAGCCTGGGATAGGCACGTGGTATCTCTTGGAGAGAAAAAGAAGATAATGGTTCCGGCCGAAATACGGACTGTGTTGGGTCTACGCTACTGTCGCTTTAGGTGAACGAGTTTGTATTCTACAAATATTTAATAAACGCTTGAGACCTTGTTCCTTTTTATGGACGAGCGTGTATCTTACAAGACTTCCACTCATATTTGCATCAAGAGCATCAATTCCACAGTCTTTTCTTGTTTTCCCGGGATGCCATTATCACTGTGGAATGATTGGTTTTCTCTTTTCTGCTGCTCTTTCTTCGGAAACCAACCACATGAGCGATGCCCAGGCACCCAGGCAACTGACTGTTAGTTAAATAGCCTGGTTACTTTTGCTAGTGTTTGCATTATTACAAAACGTGATGGTGAATATGGGAGGAGGGGGTAGAGGATCTGGATTAAATATGGAGGCTTATGAATGCATGTGCCCAGTATGGTAGAGAGCAAAGGGAGAAAACAAACCCCAACAGTGAAGGAATGAGAGATTCTGGGCATTGTGGCCCAAAAATAGTTAAGCAGACTAGGTAAGCCAACTGGTCTTTTATCCACTCTCATCTACTGTCTTACCGTATTGAATAAACGAGGTTTATTACTTTACAAGGAGACAGAAATCTCCTGAGACAGTGGAATTCAGAAGAGTTGGTTGAAATTTGTGTTATGCCCTAGTGCAGGGGTAGGCAATTTCGGTCCTTGAGAGCCACAGGCAGGTCAGGTTTTCAGGATATCCACAATATATATGCATGAGATAGATTTACATCCCAAGGAGACAGTGCATGCAAATCTATCTCATACATATTCATTGTGGATATCCTGAAATCCTGACCTGTTTGTGGCTCTCGAGGACCGGAATTGCCTACCCCTGCCCTAGTGTAGATATACAAAACAAAAGAAAGGCAAAGCCGAAGTCACAATACAACACAAGGGATTTTATTGAAAGTTCCTATGGGAAGTCCCAACTAGGATCCTGGTTTTGGCAGAACACCGCCTTCCTCAGGGGACATACCAAACTGATAACAGGATATTACACTCTATCAGTTCTCACTGAGAGTTCCTTGACAAGTTTCTTTAGAAGTTTGGCTATCGGTACTTGTTTCAGTACGTTCCTAAAGGTCTTTTTCAAGACTACCCGAAATAGAGACACCACTGTAATCTCCCGTTATCAGTTTGGTATGTCCCCTGAGGAAGGCGGTGTTCTGCCCAAACCAGGATCCTAGTTAGGACTTCCAGTAGGAACTTTCAATAAAATCCCTTGTGTTGTATTGGCTTTGCCTTTCTTTTGTTTTGCTTCTTACTGTGCTGGGCAAAGGAAGACTCCTCTTTTTCTGTTGAGTTGTATACTAGTGTAGACATCCACCATAGAGAAGAAAAAGGGTTGGATAAATTCCTAAAAGAGAAGTTCATAGGCCATTATTGAGATGGCTTGGGGAAATCTACTGCTTATTCCTGGGATAAGCAGCATCAGTGGCGTACTAAGGGGAGGGGGCGGTCCACTCCCAGACGCCATATTGGTGAGGGCGCTGGCACCCCTCCTCCGCCTCTTCCCACTCCTCCCCCTCGCCTCTTCCACTCCTCCCCTCGCCACATGCGCGACCCACCTTCCCACGTACCTCTAGCTGTTCACCGCTGTGAGCAACAGCTTCAACGTGTTCCTCGTGACCTCATCGGCTCTCCTGCTGACATCACCTCCAGGTGCCGCGCATAGAAAGTGATGTCAGAGGGAGAGCCACCCTGGTCACGAGGAGCACGCTGAAGTTGTTATTTGCAGCAGCAAACAACTAGAAGTTCAGGGGAAGGGGGTTGAACGCGTGGCAGGGGGATCGGGGAAGGAGCGGGTGCAGAGATGAGGGTGGGGGAGGGGCACCTCTCACCCTTGCTATGCCACTGAGCAGCATAAAACCTATTTTACTACTTGGGATCTAGCTAGGTACTTGAGTTGGCCACTGTTAGAAACAGGATGCTGGGCTTGATGGACCTTCGGTCTGACCCAGTATGACGATTCTTATGTTTTTATGTGAGCCATGTTTAGGACAATCAAGCCATTGTGACATCACTGATGAGGCTGGCTCTTAGGCATTGGTGGAATGATGCATTATGGCATCACAATATCAGCTCTGGAATGTTGCTACTCTTTGGGTTTCTGGCCACTGTTGGAAACTGGATGCTGGGCTTGATGGACCTTCAGTCTGTCTCCGTATGGCACTTCTTATGTTCTTAAACCTGAAAATAATCGTGATCCCTTGTGTCTGGGAGCTAAGCTGCATTAGTGGTTTTGCCTCTCTTCCTGTCATATTATGAAAGGGCAGGAGTATTTGTTTTCAATAATGTGATGGGATAGTTCCTAATTTGCTGGGACTATTTGCACTGCATTTGTGGAAAGAAAACTTAATATGATACGATGGCAGAGTGCTAATGGCGTGGCAAATTGCTAATCTGTCGTGATGGATATATCTAAGAAGGCAAATTTGTGGTTTCTCTACAGCACCTTTCACAAACTATTTTCCAGCCTGCCAAAAGGGAGTTGTTATTAAGGCCTCGCATGTAGCCTTGGCCTCATCTTAATCTCTGCTCCAATCACACTGATGCAGTAATGATCCCAATTTAGCAGAGATATGCTATGCTGGATACATACATAGTAACACAGTAAATGACAGCAGATAAAGACCTGAACGGTCTCGATACTCGAGAGGGTCCAGAGAAGAGCAACAAAGATGATTAAGGGCATGGAAAACTTTTCATATACCGAAGGCCAGAGAAACTGGGGCTCTTTACCCTGGAAAAGCGGAGACTTAGAGGGGACATAATAGAGACTTATAAAATCATGAAAGGCATAGAGAAAGTGGAGAGGGACAGATTCTTCAGACTAGCGGGGACATCAAAAACAAGAGGGCATTCAGAAAAACTGAAAGGAGACAGATTCAAGACGAATGCTAGGAAGTTCTTCTTCACTCAGAGGGTGATGGACACCTGGAATGCGCTTCCAGGAGAGGTGATAGGACAGAGTACAATATTGGGTTTCAAAAAGGGATTGGATGACTTCCTAAAGGAGAAAGGGATTACAGGGTATAGATAGAGGGTTACTATACAGCGTATAAACATTTAGGGTATAAACATTTTAGGTGGTGGAGAACTTACAGGTCATGGACCTGGGGGGACACCGCGGGAGTGGACTGCTGGGCATGATGGACCCCTGGTCTGACCCGGCAGAGGCAATGCTTATGTTCTTGTGTTCTTATCCAGTCTGCCCAATAGTCACACTCATGGTTTTTTTCTTTAATATTTCTGGACAATAGACCATAGAAGCCACCTGGTACTGTCTTTAGGTTCCCACTGCTGGAGTTGCCATTAAAGTCCACCCCAGCTTATCCTAAACCAAATCAACCATATATGGCACACAGACCATGCAGGATTGCCTAGTACAGGCCTTAAATTTGCTTTATACTATTCATTTTCTAATTATCCTACACTTCTTTGATTTTCATCATCATTCTCATCTCCACCATGTCCCTCGGGAGGATATTCCAAGCATCCACAGCCCTCCCCGTGAAAAAGAATTTCCTAACATTACCTCTAAAATCTGCGACCCCCGCAACCTCAATTCATGCTCTTTAGTTTTACCATTTTTATTTCTCTGGAAAAGATTTGTTTCTTTATTAATACCTTTCATGGATTTAGGGAAGGGGTAAAACGTAGACCTCATGGATCTTAACCGCACGTTCTGGCTATGGCCTTTAATGCACTTCTTCTTTAGGTCTGTATTATGTCTATTTCACATTTGGGTGCTTTTGTCTCTAAGCTCTTCCTGTTAAAGTCTCCATATTAATTATATATGTACAGATGTACATATATTATGTCACCATTATGTATTAATATGAGGTTTGTCTCATGTATTTTTATTATTCTTTGATTTGTTAGGACCCCTGATGAAGGTGTGGTCTCCGAAACACGGACCGTGTTGGGTCCCTTGCTTTTAAGGTGTTGTTTTTAACCGCTTTTGATTCAATAAACTTAACCTACATCATTGTACGGGTTTCTGCAGTTTTGCTTCCGTACCCTTCACTGCAGAATTGGTTGGTTCTTCTCCCTTGTGTTTGCAGTGGTTAAAGCTACAACCTCAGCAGGATGAAATACGCCTCAAAACGCCTCCTGGTCGTGCCCTTCAATTGCGAATCGCCAAATGACGTTCCTACTCCCACTTCGTACTGAGCCACTGTAAAAATCCGTAAAAATCTTTATTTAACAGCTGAGCTTTCAGATTTCATGTCTGCAGATCCGCGTTTTAACCCCTCATTCCACCTAGCTGTAACTGTTACCATTTCTGACCAGACTGATCTGAGCTTAATAATAATTAATTTGAGGAAACATTTCAGCTAAGGGAGGTCTGCGTTTTACCCCAGAGCTGTGGCAGGAAAATGTATTTTGGTTTGGCTCAAGCTGGCCTTGAACCCAGGTCAGCAAGGCCCAAGGCAGCTGTCCTAACCTCTAGGCTACTTTCATAGCTTGTGAAATGCTAAAGCTTTGCTGCTTTTAGTCTTGGCATAGGTCATGGCTCTGACAGACCTCCATGACACTAGCTCAGATGGACCCTAATGCTTCTCCCTCCCTATACTGAGCCCACCATAGGGATTCGGGGAGCTTGTTCCAATCATACAGCGCAGTAAGGTAGAAGGGACAGGAGTCTGGAGCTGGCAGTTGAAGAGAAGGGCACAGATGGGCTTACCAGCTGAGCGGAGGTCTCGGAGTGGGGGGTGGGGGGGGGAACATAGGGGGAGATAAGTGAAGAGAGATAGTGAGGGGCAGCTGAGCAAGAGAAGTCTGAACTGTATTCAGAAAAGGATGGGAAGACAATGAAGTTATTTTAGGAGAGGGGTAACATGAGAAAAGCTGCTCTCCCGGAATATGAGTTGTGCAGGTCTGGACAGACTGGAGGGGAGCTAGATGGTTAAGCGAAAGGTCTGAGAATAGTCTTAAGTGCGAAGTGATGAGGGTATGGATAAGTGTTTTAGTAGTGTGCTCAGAGAGGAAGGGTCGGATTTTGGTAATATCATAGAGGAAGAAGCATCAGGTTTTAGCGATATGTCGTATCTGGGCGATGAAGGAGAGAGAGGAGTCAAAGATGACCCCCGAGATTACGAGCAGACAAAGGATGAGAGTGTTGTCCACAGAGACAGAGAACAATGGAAGCGAGAAGGTGAGTTTTTAGGCAGGACGATGAGCAGCTCCGTTTTAGCCATATTCAGTTTCAGATGGTGGTGAGACAACCAGGCGGCAATGTCGGCCAGGCAGGCTGTCGCCCAGCTCTTATGCGTGCCAGAATAGTGTTTTTGGTGAGTGGAGTTAGAAGGTGACGATGCATCCTTTCCTGCCACATAGAGTACGAGTCACACCAAGAGGAAACATTTCCAGGACATGTACAGTTCCACCCATCCCTGCCCTGTTATACCCCAGTCCCGCCACCGTCCTTCCACAAATTCCACCCTAGCCCCGCCCCCCGCTGCCTGCTCTCGTCAGGCAGGAGGGCATCTGCACATGTGCGGATGTACTCCTGCCTGACGTGATTTCAAGGAAGCTTCCAATATCCAGTGAATATTGGATGGAGACTGCATCATCACTTCTCTGTGCATTATTTTTCATTGAATACATATCTAAATGAAGAACATGGGAACAGGCTGGACAAGAGCCAAACCCTGATTTTTGCAGATATGATGCCATTTTATCTGAAAGGGCTTGAATTATTGCCCTGCACATCTCTGAGGGACTGAACTGGGAAAACCTGTAATTCCGGCCCATTTGCTTGCTAGGGTTAGACAGCCGGGATGCATTTTGCTGGTTTGATCAAGTTCATTCTCTTTCTATTCCTCCTCTGCCCTTCTTCTCCCATGACAATCCTCCAGTGTGTCCTCTCATTGATCCACATAACACAGATTAGAGTCCAGCTCAGTGAAAAACCCTGATTTAAATCTTTGTTCCATCAATGTGTATCCCTTATAACAAGGTGCCTGTGTATTGTTGCAAGCACAGCTCTGCCTACTCTTGGATAACTGGGGCGGTTGGTTCCTAGAAGTTTCTAGGCTTCCACCTCAATCAGGACTGGGGGCTGGATTCTCAAAACTTACCGTGCCTTTAACGATGGTCGCTAAACTGGCTCCATCTGGTTTAGCTTGGCAGTATTTTACCGACTGATTATCAGAACGGCTCACTGTGTGTTTTTTTCTGAGTGTTTTGGCAGCCTCAAATTCTGCCATGGAAATATTATAATGAGGTCATAAATATTAAAGTGATAGTAAAATGGGCTCATTTTTTTATTTATTTAATTATATTCCGCATCTCCTACAATTCTATGAGGATTACAAATTATTCAGGTACTCAAGCATTTTTCCCTAGGGTCACAAGGAGCAGTGCGGGATTTGAACCCACAACCCCAGGGTGCTGGGGCTGTAGCTCTAACCACTGCACTACACACTCCCCATTAATATTTAAACAAGCACTCCGGGCAAGTCTCTATTATCGCCGGCTGATTTTCCAAGCGCGGCGCTGGCTATTGACCACCAAAAATTACTGACTAGTCCAGGGATGCTGGTACTTTGAAAAGCGAGTCTCAGGCGTGTGTTTCCGGCTGTGGCTCATAATAACATTTTTTAAAAATAAACCATTCACATAAATTATAGTAGTATAATAGTTTCAGGGGGGGGAAAAAAATCTCAAAAGCATGCATGTGTATTAAAGGCGTGTCCTATGCGCGCTTGTTGAAAGCCGATGCTTGCAGTATAATGCTGAGAAATCTGCGGCATATGTTGTACTTCAATACAGCATGCCCATGATATATGTGCCTATGGTGTAGCTTTTCCCCAGCGCATGCGCACATTTACGCCTCTTTCTACGGACTATTTTGCGCATGTGCCAGTCGCTATTACCAGTGACTCATCTCATGTAAATTTGGCGACCCTCTAAACCACCCACGGTTCTTTGAGATGGCTCATATTTTATTTTTTTTTTAAATCGTTACATTTACAGCCGCGACAGCAGCCCGACGGATTTTACCGTCGATATTAGAGAATCCGGCCCTGGGACTGGTGTCGCAAGCCCTCGTTAGTAATTACTCAAATTTCCCTCCTGTTTTATAATTCCTCCCTACTTCCTTCATCCAGCCTTTACAGCCAGAGTTTCTTCATTGAGGGCCACACACTAGGAATCTTGGGCCTTGGATTCAGCCACTAGATGTCATCATCGTATAATGATTGTGACTCCCTACCTCTTAGAAGCTGGGAAACCTACCTCTGCAATGCCTTTAACTCAGGTGAGCAAGCGAGAAGACTTGAACCCTGAATCAAACCAGTGCAAATAACCACCACCAAATCACTGAGGTGGCTCTGGGTAAATGGTTCTAATGGGTTTCAAGGAAAGAGACCACGAGAGACCCATTGGTGAGCATATCTGTATAGGCTTGGGGAGTAACAGTTATGTTAATATAAGAATATTCCCCCTACAAGGATGCAAACTAATTTCCTAGTTTACCATTTAAACAATTGGTCTCAAACTCAAACCCTTTGCAGGGCCACATTTTGGTTTTGTAGGTACTTGGAGGTCCTCAGAAAAAAATAGTTAATGTCTTATTGAGGTAAAACTCTTTATAGTTTATAAATCTTTCCTTTTAGCTAAGTCTTAATAATAATATTGTAATTTATAGCTAAAGAGACGTAGGATCAAGAAACTGTTTTATTTTACTTTTGTGATTATGATAAACATACCGAGGGCCTCAAAATAGTACCTGTCGGGCCGCGAGTTTGAGACCACTGATCTAAACAGAATATCACTTCTTGTTATGAGAGAGAAAAGGGCTCCAAACCAGAGCGAAACAAAAGTAAACATGAAGCAATTATTGGAATGTAGGTTTGTTTCAGAAATCAGCAGGGCCGAGGCAACAGGCCACCCATTAGCTAGAAAGAAGTGTTGGGCTTTTTAACACCCTGCTGGTTCCTGGCTGAGAATAAGGTTCAGCCCTGGCATTTCTTCAACACTTCAGTTTGAAGTGTGACGAGAGTGTGTTTCTTGATCATATCTACAAAAAATGTCTTGAGCTCGGTTGAATTTTAGGCCTGTAGCATTCCTTCCTCCTCTATTTCTGTTCTAGGAAGTCAGATATGCTTTGGATATCACATTTGATGATGATTGATTTCAGTGAGTAGGGCCTAGTGCTATCATTGCAGCATTTTGGAGGCATAGCATTGATGCGACCTGAGGTTTGCTACTTCCCCTTCCTACATTCTCATTACCTATAGTATGTTCCCTCTAAGGACCAACCATAGGCATGAGCAAACATTTTTCTGTGTGAGCAGAGGGACAAAATTTCCATTACATTGCCATGTGATAATCACACATGATTATATGCCATATGATAAGTACTGAAAAATCAACTAAATATAACAAAGTTAAAAATATGTTGCCTCAGAATGCAACAGGGTAGGGTTACCAGATTTTCTGTTTGGAAAATCCGGACCCCCCTAGACCCGCCCCTCTGGCATGCCCAGTTCCACCCATCCATGCTCTGTTATGCCCTGGTCCCACCCCCCAACCCCACCCTAGCCCTGCCCCTGCTGCCTATTCTCATCGGGCAGTAGGGTATCTGTGCAAGTGCAGATGCCCTCCTGCCCGAAGGTGATTTGTTGGACGCTTTTCAAAATCTGGACAAGGTGCTGGGTTTTGAAAATCCATTCGGACCCCCGGACATGTCCTCAAAAGGAGGACATGGCTGGAGAAATCCAGACGTCTGGTAACCCTACATCAGGGATCTATACAGAATTTAAAAAAGTACAAATGTAAAACATGCATATTCGCCTCTACCTTCAGACCTTGAATTTCAGGGGAAGGAGATCTTTCCAAAGATCCACTTGTGTAAGAGCTTCAGTCTCAAAGAAACATTTTGCTCAGCTAAGGTGAAAACTAGCTTCTGGATGGGGGGGGGGGGGGGAGACCTCTTGTAATCTCTGACAACTAAATCCTCAGGGACAGATAGGGCAAATATTTGAGTACCTGATTGTAAACCGCTTAGATAACTTTGATAGGTGGTATATAAGTACCTAAAATAAATAAATATAAATAGTATTGAAAAGTTATAGGTTATACTTTTTGAAATTTCTCCAAATGGTCATAAGAACATAAGAATTGCTGCTGCTAGGTCAGACCAGTAGTTCATTGTGCCCAGCAGTCCGCTCACGCGGCGGCCCTTAGGTCAAAGACCAGCGCCTTAACTAAGACTACCCTACCTGTGTGCGTTCTGGTTCAGAAGGAACTTGTCTAACTTTGTCTTGAATCCCTGGAGAGTGTTTTCCCCTATAACAGCCTCCGGAAGAGCGTTCCAGTATTCTACCACTCTCTGGGTGAAGAAGAACTTCCTTATGTTCGTACGGAATCTATCCCCTTTCAATTTTAGAGAGTGCCCTCTCATTCTCCCTACCTGTCCTTATCTATTAAGTCTATCCCCTTCAGTACCTTGAATGTTTCGATCATGTCCCCTCTCAATCTCCTATGTTCAAGGGAGAAGAGGCCCAGTTTCTCTAATCTTTCACTGTAAGGCAACTCCTCCAGCCCCTTAACCATCTTAGTCACTCTTCTCTGGACCCTTTCGAGTAGTACCGTGTCCTTCTTCATGTACGGCGACCAATGCTGGACGCAGTACTCCAGGTGAGGGCGCACCATGGCCTGGTACAGCGGCATGATAACCTTCTCCAATCTGTTTGTGATCCCCTTCTTTATCATTCCTAGAATTTTGTTCGCCCTTTTCGCCGCCACACATTGCGTAGACGACTTCATCTATCTCATGCATATCAATTGTGGGTATCCTGAAAATCTGACTGGCTAGAAGTGCCATGAGGACTGAGTTGAGAAACACTGTCCTACAGACACTCTTTGTAGTCTCTATACTTTCAAATTAAAGATAAAGATTCCAGACCATAGGAGGGGGAAAAGGGGAAGACAGATGTCAGGACCATAGAAAAGAGAGGAGATGATGTACAGGGGTCGAGAGGAAGGGGAGAGAAGGGAAGACATGGTGTACAGGGATGGGGAAGGGAAGAGAGAAGGAAGAAATGCTGTTTATAGATAGATGAGAATAGGGGAGAAGAAAGAGGGAGGAGATGGCACACATGGATGGTGGGGAAGGGCAGAGAGAGGAAGAAGAGAGTGTGCATGGATAAATGGGAAGGGGAGACGTGGAAAAGTAGATACAGTAGATTTGAGGAGGAAAGCAGAAAAATGGAAGAAAGTTGAATGTTAAAAGTTAATGCCAAAGATGGATATAGGGCAGAAAGTGAAGGAGAGAAATACAGCAAATGGATAAGAAGGCCCTGGAAACAGAGTTAAAAGCACAGACAGAAGGAAGTGTAACCAGAGACTGGGAAAAGATGAGTAGAAAAAAAATCACCAGACAACAAAGGTAGGACAAGGGATTTTATTTTCAATTTAGTGATTGAAATGTGTCCGTGTTTCAGAATTTGCATCTGCTGTCTCTTATTTTGCACTGTTGAGGAAGAAATATATTTCTGTTTGCAGTCTGGCATCTTAGGGGTTTGTTTGTGTATATTAGGACTTTTAGTTTGTGGTCCTATATTTGCTATGCACATATGACCAAGGCCAGGTGTTCTAGTAGGAATGAATGTTGTGAAGCATTATTGGTGTCATGGCCCCAAGTAGGAAAATATTTGTCGGCAGTTTGTCTGGGATTTGGAAGGCCCAGAGCTCGGGGCCACGTCTGAAGGGCCCGATACATGTGAGTGTAATATCGTGTCGATGACTGTGCATGCGCAGAGGCCCTCTAGATGTGGGCTGGAGCTTGGGGAAGGAGGCACAAGGTTTGTGTGGGGGTGAGGTTGGGGGGGGGCGCAACAGGGCTGGGCTGGAATGGGGTGGGGCCACGTGTCCTCTTTTTTTTTTTTTTTTTTTTTAAAGAGAAAATCCGGTAACCCTAAGTATAGGTCAGTGGTATAGCCAGCAATCCATTTTTGGGGGGCCTAAGGATGGACTGAGAAGACCATACATTAGTTCCCCCCCTATCCACTGCATTAAAAATCTTACCTTTAATGGCAGGGATGCCAAAGCCCTGCCAGCTGAAGAGATCCGCTGCCCAAGCCCCCTCCCCTCGCACTGTCTCAGGAGTGAGGCCCATGAGGTGTGGCTTATGCAACAGATTTCTTCAGCTGCCAGTGCCTCAGCATCCTGACTGGCCATTCAGTGTGGGGGGGGTCTTCAGTTTTAGAAGAGACTTGAGCCCAAAGTGGGAGGAGGGTCCAGGCCTCAAACCCCTCTCTGCTCCTCTTCCCCCCCCCCCCAAGGCTATGCCACTGATATAGGAAGAAATAAAAGAGGAGAAATGCTGAGTAGGACCTGCAGAACGAACTCACTTTTAAGGCAGTAAGAAGAGTTTGAATTGTATATGGCAGGGGAAGGCAATTCCGGTCCTCGAGAGCCGGAGCCAGGTCAGGTTTTCAGGATACCCACAATAAATATGCATGAGATGGATTTGCATGCAGTGCCACCTTGAGATGCAAATCTATCTCATGCATATTTATTGTGGATATCCTGAAAACCTGACCTGGCTCCGGCTCTCAAGGACCAAAATTGCCTACCCCTGATATATGGAAACAGATGGAGAGCCAATAAAATGACTTGAAGAGGGAGGTTAATGTGAGCATAGCGATGCTGGCAGAAGATAAGTCAATGCCATAAGATCTAATGAAATTCCATCGTCGATTGTGCCTGGCCTGATGAGCTTCCCCACATACAACTGAATTAGGCTCACCAGGGACGCTACCGCCTTGTTTGAAGACCCGCTTTGATTAATTCAGTAATAATAACCAGAAACAATACACATTGCTTTCTTTAGATAAATGTCTTAACAGGGCAAAAATATTACAGCTGTTCAACCATTTTGGGCTTCAAATCAAAACAAAACGAGTTGTCTTGAAGCATCAGCTCCCTACAGGGAAAAAAGTAAGCAATTTACAATATTGCAAGAAAAGAAAAGAGAAATGTTTGAAAGCAAGAAAACTTTAATATAAGTTCTAGTTATACCATTATGAATTCAGCCCCTAGCATTAAAATCAGTAAATATTGATATACCATTGCAGAAAGTAAAAAAATAACCTTTTGCTAAAAAATTTTTTTTTAAACGCACAACAAAACATTTTTTCCCCACAATTCCTTCCCTGCCTGGAGACATTCCGTCCTGCTGCAAAACTTAACATGAAGCCACAAAATACCATGGCAGGTCTCATCCCTGTAGGGAGCTCTGAAGGCAAGAAATTCTAAAATTTCAGAAAAAAAGAACTATGAGGTCCTTATATTAAACAATGCTAATAAATCATAAGGTTACCATATGGCTCCAGAAAAAGGAGGACGGATTGAGACATCCGGGTTTTACTTCCATCAAAAGCAATGGAAGTAAAACATGGATGTCCCAATCTATCCTCCTTTTTCTGGAGTATGGTTACTAGGTATCTGGGAAAACCCGGACATGTCCTCTTTTTAAGAGAACTGTCTGGACTCCTGGATGGACTTTCCAAAACCCGGCGTGGAAATAGTGCGTCTTATGGAGCGAAAAATATGGTAAGGGTCACAAGGAGCAGCGTGAGTTTAATTTTTATTTAATTCGTTTTATATCCCGTTGTCTCTAAAGAGCTCATAACGGGTTACAAGTTACACAAACATAGTATACATACAGTTAACAGGTTTTGATTTGCACTGGATTTGCCATAATTTCAGTGCACATTTACAATGCAAGTTTTTATCCTAACTTGACACATACTAGGGGTCTAATACTAATATACATAATATATAGTTTACCGGTTACAATTTGCCACAGTTATCCTTGCCGTGCAAGTTTTCCAGTACACTTCCCCCTCCGTATTCGCGGGGGTTAGGGTCAGAGCCGTGCCGCGAATATTTAAAACATGCGAATAATATTTGGGCCGGTTCTGCCCCTAACCCCCGCTTCCCCAGGCTATTTTAAGCCTTGAAAGTCCCCCCCCCCCTTAAGCCTTACCTGGTGGTCTAGCGGGTTTTTGGGGCAGGAGCGATCTTCCCACGCTCCTGCCCCGTGCAGATCGCTCACAGGAAATGGCTGCCTTGAGCTCCTGTAGTCTCTCGAGCCATTTCCTGTGAGCGATCTGCACGGGGCAGGAACATGGGAAGATCGCTCCTGCCCCGAAAACCCGCTAGACCACCAGGTAAGGCTTAAGGGGGGGCTTTCAGGGCTTAAAATAGCCCGAAAAAGAAAAAAAGTATTTATAGGATTAAAACCGTGAATAAGCAAATCCGTAGATACGGAATTTGTGAATTCGGAGGGGGAAGTGTACAAGTTTTATCCTAATTAACACAAACAGACAGTTTACAGGTTGGATTTGCCATAGTTACATTATAAGATTTTACAATGCACATACAGGTACCAATATGCATTTCTTTGTAATCCATCGGTCAAGGGCAAGGGGTTAGGTGAAAAGGTATGTTTTTATTGCTTTTCTAAAGCTGAGGAGTCCTTCAAGGGATCTGATCTGTAGGAGCAGTCGATTCCAGTGGCTCAGTACGAAGTGGGAGTAGGAACGTCATTTGGCGATTCGCAATTGAAGGGCACGACCAGGAGGCGTTTTGAGGCGTATTTCATCCTGCTGAGGTTGTAGCTTTAACCACTGCAAACACAAGGGAGAAGAACCAACCAATTCTGCAGTGAAGGGTATGGAAGCAAAACTGCAGAAACCCGTACAATGATGTAGGTTAAGTTTATTGAATCAAAAGCGGTTAAAAACAACACCTTAAAAGCAAGGGACCCAACACGGTCCGTGTTTCGGAGACCACACCTTCATCAGGGGTCCTAACAAATCAAAGAATAATAAAAATACATGAGACAAACCTCATATTAATACATAATGGTGACATAATATATGTACATCTGTACATATATAATTAATATGGAGACTTTAACAGGAAGAGCTTAGAGACAAAAGCACCCAAATGTGAAATAGACATAATACAGAGACCTAAAGAAGAAGTGCATTAAAGGCCATAGCACCCAAACGTGAAATAAGCATAATGCAAGCTATAATAAAGATAGCCAATATATAATATGGATGTGTGAGTTGAATACAAGCAAGACAAGCTAAAAGCAAAGCGAGACTGATTTCAAAGATATGAGTGATGAGAAAAGAAAATGAATCTAAAAGAAAACACTAGAAAAGGAGAAAAAAACACTGAAAAAGAAGGTAGCCATACAGCACATAAATCATTGAGAAAATACCACCAATGAGTGAGAACAGAAAAAACTAAAATCTACCGGAAAAGCCAGAAATAAATTGGAATCGCCAAAGAAACTACAAAAATGAAACAAAGAAAATGATACTGCGATGCACGAATAAAATCAGACATTAAAAGAAATATATTGAAATGTGTTATTCTGGATCCCTGAAACTGTAAAACATAAAAAATGGATGAGCCACATTAGAAATGGCAAAATACTGCATGACCTAAAATCAAAAGCTTTCATACATGCCAAATAATAATGCAAAGGTTTAGACATCTATGATGGAAACTAAACACACAAAAAAAATAAAATAGGGTGAGGGGAATCGTGAAACAAAAGATTAGTTAATATAAAGGCCGCTATTCAGCAAACAAGACCCTTAACCGTCCCCTTCCGGCAATCGCCTGGCCTTCTCTTGGCTCATCTCCCCCTTCACGATCGCTTCTTTCTCCCCATTCTTCTACCCTCTTCCTTCTTCATCTGCCAAGCTCGGCTAATTTTGTTGTTAATCTAATAAATTGTTGTAAATCTGCATGTCAATGCGGATCCTAATCTAATTGATGTGAACCGCTTAGAACTCGTTGGGTATGGCGGTATATAAGAATAAAATTATTATTATTATTATTATTAAAAGTCTGTGAAGGCTCGTCTAAAAAGAAGGACAACATCATGCAGTTAAGAGCAGCAAAAACCTTGTGGGGAGACAGGAGCTAATAAAAAACAAGCCACGTTCTAATGTGAAAGGCCTGTGCCTGAAGGCCCAAAAAACGTCGGAAAGCAACCCACATAAAAAGTTCGACTAGGGCATATTTTTTAACATGGCCTGAGTCTAAAAACTTTAAAAAGAAGACACCAGAGTAAACTTAAAAACATTAGGAGTTGGTAACTTAATTGCCAGACACTTCAGGTGATGCGAGGTCAAAAAACGTACTATTCTGTGAAATGCAGCACTTGCGAGGTGAAATCTTCATTGCTGCCTTTGTGCGCAGTGTGCCAGTTGCGGAGCAATGAAGATTTCACTTCGCAAGTGCTACATATGACAGACTAGTACGTTTTTTGACCTCACATCACCTGAAGTGTCTGGCAATTAAGTTACCAACTCCTACTTTTGGAAAGGATGGAGAGCAAGAAATAGCTTTATTCACATTGGCGAATGTGACCCAGACTCGGACCAGAGGTCATGGCCTGAAGCTGAGAGGGGACACGGCCAGGACAAATGTCAGAAAGTTCTGCTTCACACAGCGAGTGGTGAACGCCTGGAACTCTCTCCCGGAAGAGATGGTGGAGAAAACCACCATTCTAGGATTTAAGGGAAAATTGGACGCACATCTTCTTGCAGGACACATTGAGGGATACAAGTGACTAATGTATGCGTCAGGGTACGCCTGGCTGAGCCTCCGCGTGTGCGGATCACCGGACTGGATGGACCCCAGGTCTGATCCGGTGCAGGCATTTCTTATATTCTTATGATATTCGAAACATGGCCCATGTCGGGACCTGTTGATACCCCAAAAGCTAAGTGAAAATGAGTCTCTTTGCCAGTATTGATCATTTTGAGTCATTTTTTGAATAGTCACCGTTCCATACACAGTGATTGGGTGGTGGGTTTGGCTATAGGAGCTTCGGCTCTTGGCCGAATTTCACAATTCTGAGTATATGTGAATTTCACTATAACTTATGCGATTGCAACATATGTTTGGAGATTTATTTTTATTTTTTTTCTTATATCAAATTTAATTTGATCGCCTACTATTGGCGCTAAGTGTTACCACACAGCTTCCCTGCTTTTTTTCTTTCCGGCTTGCGTAGCGACAGACGTATCGCCTGCTAAATCGTAAAGTGGCAGCGCCCAAAGAATCTCGGGGATTCTGAGAAGGCACGGAAGATGTGACCTAAATTTCCTGTTCCACCGGCTTCCCAGACGCGGACGGCGAGGGAAACACCTTGCAGGTTGTGCGCCCTAGACTCGCTGTGTAATGTAATCAATTCCGTGCATCCCTAGTGAAACCGCACCGTTTGCTTATTTTTATAGAGAGGCTGGATTTGATCACAAATCACATTGCATTTCCATTCATCGGGGACCCCTTGAAGGCTAAAATGCACTTACTTTTCTGCGAGGAAATTTACCAATTCTTCAATAAAGAGCCATTTGCTTCTGTATGTAAAATTGACTTATTTATTGAATATGAAACCTTTTTGGGTGAGGGGAAAGGAGGGGAAGGTTCTGCCTCCGCTGCTCTTAAGTCATTTGAGAAGTATATAAAAGCTCTTACAGAGGTGTATTTATAGGCAGAGAGAATGCTGTTTAATTCCTCTGGCTTTCTGCGTTCCCCTATTTCTTTCAAAATGGTAAAGGCAGGTTTCAAATGTATGTGGCAGCTTTAACTCCCTGGGGAGATCTTCTGTTTTACTTACTTACTGCTGGTGATATCTCATTGTTAAAGCAGATCACCCACAGTAGGGATTTGTTACAGTGCGTTATCTTGTATTTGACTTCTGTAACACGGTCTTTGTGTGTGTGTTTTTTAAATACCAAACCTAGGCTAACATACTCCTGAAAATGCTTTAAATCTAGAGCAGTGTTCTTCAGCCGCCGGTCCACGGCGCAATCAATGCGGCGTTGTCTTTGGGCCGGCTCCCACTTCCTCGGTGCTGCAGTGCACAAAGCCGTGGGCAGAGGCTCCTACGCATGTCCTGCGCCCGAACCGGAAGCCTTCTCTCTGACATCGCAACGTCGGAGGGAAGGCTTCCAGATGAGGCCACGGGACGCACGAGGAGCCGCTGCCCGTGGCGTTGTGCACTGCAGCACTGAGGAAAAGGGAGCCGGCCTGAAGATAACACCGGAGGGGCAGGCCAGAATAATAATAATAATAATTTTATTCTTATATACCGCCATACCCATCGAGTTCTAGGCGGTTCACATCAATTAGGTTAGGATCCGCATTGACATGCAGATTTACAACAATTTATCAGGTTTACAACATAATTAGCCGAGCTTGGCAGATGAAGAAGGAGGAGGGTAGAAGAGAGGGGGGAAAGAAGCGATCAAGAAGGAGGAGCTGAGCTGGGCAAAGGCCAGGCGATTACCGGAAGGGGGCGGTTAGGGGTCTTGTTTGCTGAATAGGTGAGTTTTGAGTAGTTTTCTAAAGCCGAGGTAAGTGGGGGCCTCGAGTATCATTTGGGCTAGCCATGGGTTCAGCTTGGCTGCTTGGAAGGCGAAGGTTTTGTCTAGGAATCTTTTGAGCTTTAGCGAAGGGAAGGCGAACAGCTGAATTCTGCGGGATTTCTTGTAGGAGCAGTAGAGGTTAAAGTGGGGATTGATGTATCTTGGCGAATAGCCATTTACCGATTTGTAACAGAAGCATGCAAACTTGAAGAGCACTCTGGATTCGAAGGCAAGGCACAGCATGGAGGGAGGGAGACAACTACGGTAGGGGGGAGTGATTTTATTTTTTAATTTAGTGATTGATTTACATCTGCTGTCTGTTCAGGAAGAAATGCATTTTTTTTTACCCTCTGGAGTTGTACAGCATGCAGAGTCTTGCATCTTAGGGTTTGTTGGTGAATATTAGTACTTTTAGTTTTTGGTCCTGCATTTGCATGGGGGTTATCTGTTTTCTGGTAGGAATGAATGTTGAAAAGCAAACAGTATGCTTTAATTTTGTGGTTAACCATTATGTGTTGTATGTGTGTATATATATGAAAAATGAATGGAAAAAATGGTGTTACAATTAGTACTATTATGGGGGCGGGGTCTGGGGTGGAGATGGGCGGGGTCTGGCCCATGACTTAGCCCGGTGTTCTTCAACTGCCGGTCCACAAATTAATTCTTTTATTTCCGCCAGTCCATAGGTGTCAAAAGGTTGAAGAACACTGATCTAGAGCAAATGAAATGACAGTGGTTCAGGACCAAGGGCCAGATTCACTAACCTGCCTCTCCGTGCCCGATCCGTGGGCGACTGCAGGCAGGCCGACGAATTCACTAAAGGCCTGCATGCAAATGGGGACAATTGTTGGCACGCCCTCCCGCCAACCGCACAGATCGATGGAGAGCGATCCTTGACCATGCGCAGATCGTCTTCCTTGACTGTAGATGGTCTGCGCAAGCGCTGGCCCTTCGTGCCCAGCAGAGCTTTTTTTACTTTTTTTTTTTACTTTATTTTGCTGACTGTTTTTTCTACTTTGCGAGCCCGCGGTTTAACCCACTTTAAACCCCCGGGTTAAAACCACGGGCTTGCACTGCAGGGAAAGGCAGGCAAATCGGGGTTGAACAGGGCAGGAGAGTCGGGGGCTGAGCAGGGCGGTGAGACAGCTGGAAAGTCGGGGGCAGAGATCAGGGCGGCAGAAGGCAGGGTAGTCGGAAAGGACCTGAGCGACTGGTCCTCAGCAGTCGCTTATTTATGGACCGGTCAGCCCAGTCGGTGTTCCTCCGTTTCGTTTAGTGAATCACTGCGTACCTACCTACCTTTGAATGCCGTTCCCCCCTCGTTTTCATGTGCGGATTGGAGGGAAATCGGGTCGCAAAGGGGTCACAAACCGATCGGTACATGATCGGTTTGCTTAGTGAATCTAGCCCTAATTTGAGTTATTTGATCTATGCCATTGTGTTCCTCTCTGATTCTCCAACACTTGGGACACAGGAGTTTAGGAAGTCACAATTGAATGCTGACACGATGTCCCCCCATGCCTCCCTATCTTTGAATGCAATATTTTACCCAACATTTTAGTCTTCAGATGGGTTCCTACCCCTACTTCCTGTGGTGTCGGGTCAAAAGCGCGCCAGGACAAAGGCGTGCATAGACAATTGAGCGCAGCGCGGAGGCGCGCACAAAATTACTGTTTTTATGGCTCCAATGGGTGGGGGCGGGGGGGAACCCCCCCCAGTTTACTTAATAGAGATCGCACCGCGTTGTGGGGGGTGGGGGGGTTGTAACCCCCCACATTTTACTGAAAACTTCACTTTTTCCCGGTGCAATCTCTATTAAGTAAACTGGGGGGGGGGCTCCCCAACAAAACCCCCCGTCGGAGCCCCTAAAAACTGTAATTTTCTTCGGCGCGCACCTCCATCTTGCGCTCAGTTGTCGGCGCGTGCCTTTGTCTTTCGCCGACTTGTCTATGAACCACTTCCTGTTGTTTTACCTAAACATGTTCAAAGTAGAGGCCAAACAAATTTCGGTTTCGATGCTGAATTCGGCCTGAAATTTGTATTTGGCTTTGTTTCAGCTGAAACCGAAACTCACCTAGCACGTGCTCTTGACCTCTGTCCCTTCTCACAAAAGCAGGCTCAGCACCTTCCTTCCCATCCTCCCCCTCCCCCCACAGTAGCCGACTTTGCTCCCTACTGGACCCATCTGTATGCTCCCTCCCACTCCTAGCCCTCCTTAGTCAGAGCAGGAGTGATCCCCATGTTGGTCCTAGTGATCCCCCAGTCTTTTTTGCCTGTGCTGGCTCTAATCTAATTCTCATCCAGTTCTGAATATCAGACACCTACGGGAAGAAACTTCAAGCAGATTACTGTTTTTGTTTTGTCTATGTTTGATTTAATAATAATAATAACGGTTTATATACCGCAGGACCGTGAAGTTCTATGCGGTTTACAATGATTATAGAGAATGTTACAAATTGAATAGAATTGACATAGTTAGTGTCTATTGTTTAGCAGATCTGGAGGTCTGGTATTGAGAGAGATATTCTGCGAATCAGTTACCTATGTACCTTAAGAACAAGTATGTTTTAATTTGTATTGGCAAGCGTAAGTAGTTGTTTCAGATCGTTGCCCCATAATGCTGCTTGATAAGAGAGAAGGTATTGGTGATGAATTTTGAATTTGCATCCTCTAACTGGGGGGGAAACGAAGTGCAGGTTGGAGCTTCTTTTATGTCTATTGGTTGAAAAGGAGAATAGGTCGGTTATGTATTTGGGGGCTAGACCGAATAGAACCTTGAAGCAAAAGCAACCGAACTTGAACCTCACTCGCGCCTCCGTTGGCAACCAATGCCGTTGAACCCCACTCCTCTTGTGAACCCCACTCCTCTTGTGAATCGCCAAGAACCTGAATGCCTAGTATTCCAGTTCTTCCTTGGGAGAGGGGGGAACGTGGTTTAGCATTAGCTGGAATCTTCCTGGAGCCAGGGGATCCCAGTTTGTCTTGAAAAAGAGTGTAGAGCTTGATCGGAGACTTTCTTGGCTACAAGGGTCCAACCTCGTTTTGTACCAACCCAGCAATTCCTGTCAGTTTGGTTAGCGTGGGGGGATTTTAACATATACCACATCCATTTACAATTTCTGGGGTCAGTTATGGAAACATATTTCATGTTTCACTTTGGTGGGTACATTTTGGCATTTTAAATTTAGGAAAAAAATGTAGACCCTCTTTTACTAAGCAGCGGTAGAGGTTTCTACCATGGCTCAGGGTGCTAAATGCTCCAATGCACAAAGGAAGAGCATTTAGTGGGACGGGCTGTAGTAGAAACCTCTGCCGTGGTTTAGTAAAAAGGGGAGGGTAGTGAAATTTGAGGTCTTAAATTTAAGGTGCAAGTGGATTGATTATACATATAGAAACATGAAACATGATGGCAGATAAAGGCCAAATGGCCCATCTAGTCTGCCCATTTGCAGCATCCACTACCTCCTCCTCTCCCTATTGGCTAAGGCTCTTAACTTTTGCATCTCCTCTTCCTATAGGCTAAGGCTCTTTACACCTGCATTGTGATGTCATAGAACTTTATGGTTATAGAAACATTGTAACATGAAGGCAGATAAAGACCATCTAGTCTGTCCATCCGCAGTAACCATTCTCTCTCTCCAAGAGATCCCACGTGCCTATCCCAGGCTCTTTTGAATTCAGACACCGTCTCTTGTCTCCACCACCTCTTCTGGAAGACTGTTCCATGGATCTACCACCCTTTCTGTAAAAAAGTATGGTATTTCCTTAGATTACTCTGGAGCCTGTCACCTAACTTCATCCTATGCCCTCTCATTGCAGAGTTTCCTTTCAAATTAAAGAGACTCGACTCATGCGCAATTTACATTACATAGGTATTTAAACGTCTCTATCATATCTTCTCTCTCCCGCCTTTCCTCCAAAGTATACAGATTGAGATCTTTAAGTCTGTCCCCATACATCTTATGATGAAGACCACATACCATTTTAGTAGCCTTCCTCTGGACCAACTCCATCCTCTTTATATCTTTTTGAAGGTGTGGCCTCCAGAATTGTACACAATATTCTAAATGAGGTCTCACCAAAGTCTTATACAGAGGCATCAATACCTCCTTTTTCCTACTAGCCAAAGCTCTCCCTATGCAACCTAGCATCCTTCTAGCTTTTGCCGTCACCTTTTCAACCTGTTTGGCTAGATCGCCAGCCAGGACTTGGTTGCCTAGGCTTATTATATCTGATATTCATTCTTTTTTTTAATGTTAATAGTTATGGAATCTACACTTTACAATCAAAGAAAAAAAACCCACTTCTACAGAAACAAATTCCATATAAGAAGTAAAGGAAAATCAAATTCATACACTAATATCAAGAAAATTTGAAGTCATCCAAGCCTACCATACTGGGATCTCAAGTATCCAAAAGGAAAAAAAAAACCAACAAATATTCATTCTGCTAAATTTGATCTCTGAAATGAGATGCTTAGTATTGAAAAGTTCCACACTGGTTTCCTCCAACATAGCTTTGTCCTTGGTCCCACCTGCTTTTTGTTCCCCTATATTTAGACACCTCGTAAAATGTGGGAGTCAATATCTGGTTAATTTTGAGAGTTAACTGTTTTAAAATTGGGGGGGGGGCCCTGACTACTTAAATTTTGGCCAGACTTCTTGATGTAGAAAGAGGTCTGGCTTGGGCGCGGTCTTCCTAAGGGGGTGGCGCCCTCCTCTCCGCCCCCCTCCCCGTGCCCCTTGCCTTCCCCCATACCTTTTCTACATCCCTGGTGCGAAGTTGCTGCTAGAGAATGACACGGTGACGGTTTACCCGCGGCCACCGCATTTAAGCCGCGGGTCACCGCCGAAAACGGGGAAGAAAACTAGCAGTCGCTGCGGTGACGGGGACAAGGCCATTCACCAACCGCGGAAACGGTGAACAGGTTTGTCCCCGCGGGCCAATGTACCCCCTTCTAGGAACCGCTATTTCACCGTGCTCCTCATTTGTCATTTCAACCCTTCCTGCCAATCGCAGCAGAAGGGTACCCAACCCCTCCTGCCGGTCCTCCCAATGGCCTCCCCTAAGATCGCCGGCAGGAGGGTACCCAACCCCCCCTGCTGGACCCCCCCCCAACGAACCCTCCCACCCCGGAACCCCCTTAGTCTTACTTTTCAAGTTGGACCGGACAGCTCCTCGCTCGTCTGGCCAGCAGGCCTGCCTCCGTCCAAATGAGGCGGGCCCGCCCCTCCCCTCCCCTCCCCTGCCTCCCAATGGCCTCCCCTAAGATCGCCGGCAGGAGGGTACCCAACCCCTCCTGCTGGCCCCCCCCCCAACGAACCCTCCCACCCCGGAACCCCCTTAGTCTTACTTTTCAAGTTGGACCGGACAGCTCCTCGCTCGTCTGGCCAGCAGGCCTGCCTCCGTCCAAATGAGGCGGGCCCGCCCCTCCCCTCCCCTGCCTAACCCACAGGATCCTAGGGCCTGATTGGCCCAAGCACCTAAGGCCCCTCCTATAGCGGGAGTGGCTTTAGGTGCCTAGACCAATCAGGCCCTAGGATCCTGTGGGTTGGGCAGGGTAGGGGCGGGCCCGCCTCATTTGGACGGAGGCAGGCCTGCTGGCCAGACGAGCGAGGAGCTGTCCGGTCCAACTTTGAAAGTAAGACTAAGGGGATTCCGGGGTGGGAGGGTTCGTTGGGGGGGGTCCAGCAGGAGGGGTTGGGTACCCTCCTGCTGGCGATCTTAGGGGAGGCCATTGGGAGGCAGGGGAGGGGCGGGCCCGCCTCATTTGGACGGAGGCAGGCCTGCTGGCCAGACGAGCGAGGAGCTGTCCGGTCCAACTTGAAAAGTAAGACTAAGGGGGTTCCGGGGTGGGAGGGTTCGTTGGGGGGGGGTCCAGCAGGAGGGGTTGGGTGCCCTCCTGCCGTGATCGCTGGGGGGAGGGGAGACTTGCAGCCGTAGCAGCATTTAAAGTACATGTCGTGTTTGTTTTTGCATTGCTAGCCCCAGGGGTGGTGGAAGATTAGTGATTGAAAAACTGTATGAAAAATAACTATTTTAAATTTAGTGATCAAAATGTGTCAGTTTTGAGAATTTTTATTAATTAATTTTTTCTCTGCGTGTTTTGTTTTTGTATAGTTATTAACTAATATTTAACTAAGTTTTAAAGTTTTAAAGAATGTTTCCTTTATACGTAAATAAAGAAAAGTGAATGGGATTGCAGTGGCGGTGACGGGGCGGTGAATGGGGTGGCAGTGGCGGTGACGGGGCGGTGAAGAGGATGGTGAGACGGGGACGGGGCGGTGACGGGGTTGGTGAGACGGGGACGGGGCGGTGATGGGGATGGTGAGACGGGGACGGGGCGGTGACGGGGACCAATTTTTTCACCGTGTCATTCTCTAGTTGCTGCCCGCATCGCCACTTTCTCTGACATCACTTCCGGAAACCACACCTAGGAAGTGATGTGAAAGGGTGAGCCGACACCAACGTGGACTGTTCACGTCAGAGAAGTTAAAAGGGTATGGTGAAAGGGAAGGGGGGGGCGCATGTGGCGGGGGAGGGGCACCACCGCCCCGGGCGCCATGCACCCTTACTACGCCACTGAATCCGATTAACTTTAACTGGGTAGTTTGGACCACAGAAAGAGCACTTTGATGTTAACCAGATTAGAACATAAGAATTGCTTTACTGGGGCAGATCGAAGGTCCATCAAGACCAGGATCCTGTTTCCAACAGTGGCCAATCCAGGTCCCAAATACCTGGCAGAAACCCAAAGAGTAGCAACATTCCAGAGCTGAGATTTTGATGTCATAATGCCTCATTCCACCAATGCCTAAGAGCCAGCCTCATCAGTGATGTCACAATGGCTTGATTATCCTATACTTGGCTCACATTAAAACATAAGCATTGCCATACTGGGACAGACCTGAGGCCCATCATGCCCAGTATCCTGTTTCCAACAGTGGCCAGCCCAAGTCCCAAGTACCTAGCTAGATCCCAAGTAGTAAAACAGGTTTTATGCTGCTTATCCTAGGAATAAGCAGTGGATGTCCCCAAGCCATCTCAATAATGGCCTATGGACTTCTCTTTTGGGAAATTATCCAAACCTTTTTTAAACCCCGCTAAGCTAACTGATTTCACCACATTCTCCAGCAATGAATTCCAGAGTTTAATTACACGTTGTGTGAAGAAATGTTTTTTCTGGTTTTTTTAAAATCTACTCAGTAGCTTCATCGCATGTCCCCTAGTCAACAGACTGACTTTACCAATTGCAGTTAATTTTCATAACATAGTAGCATATAGTAACATAGTAGATGACGGCAAATAAAGACCCGAATGGTCCATCCAGTCTGCCCAACCTGATTCGATTTAAATTTTTTAATTTTTTCTGCTTAGCTATTTCTGGGCAAGAATCCAAAGCTCTACCCGGTACTGTGCTTGGGTTCCTACTGCCGAAATCTCTGTTAAGACTTACTCCAGCCCATCTACACCTTCCCAGCCATTAAAGCCCTCCCCAGCCCATCCTCCACCAAACGGCCATATACAGACGCAGACCGTGCAAGTCTGCCCAGTACTGGCCTTAGTTCAATATTTAACCTTATTTTCTGATTCTAAATCCTCTGTGTTCATCCCACGCTTCTTTGAACTCAGTCACAGTTTTACTCTCCACCACCTCTCACTGGACAAGAAGCTGCTGAATATTGACTCTTTGGTTCTGATCTCCCAGAGTTGAACCATCGCAAAAGGCTATTGATATTTGTCAGAATACTAAGGCAGCGTAGCAAGAAGAATGGACAAATACAGTCTCCATTTATCAGTGGTTTGTGTCAGGGCTGGCAATGACACAACTTAACTTCAATGATGTTCTGAGACTCTCTTGATTCAAAGACCTTGCAATGTGATAGCAGCTTGCAATAAATTTAGCTCCTAATGGCCGTTTTTCAAAAGTTGTTGCCATCATACTAAAAGATATGTGATGAGCCGGCCCTGAGTCTTGGCCACAGGACCTTGTGTGAACTTCTCGTCTGTCTGGGCTGGCAAGATTTGGCTGTGTCACGGGGGTGATGTGCCAGGCTTTGAAGGGGTGGAGCCGGAGCGGGGAAGGTGGCTGCAACTTCAAGAGTGACCCCTTGCTGACCTAACAGGAGTCTCAGGCTGCATATTTATTTATGTAATTTTCTATACCGTTCTCCCGGGGGAGCTCGGAACAGTTTTACATGAATTTATGCAGGTACTCAAACATTTTTTCCCTGTCTGTTCCAGTGGGCTCACAATCTATCTAATGGACCTGAGGCAATGGGGGAATTAAGTGATTTGCCCACGGGCACAAGGAGCAGCGTGGGTTTCAACCTACAATTTCAGGGTGCTGAGGATGTAGCTTTAACCACTGCGCCACGCTGTCCCCATTCTCTTCTTGGTTGGGCTGAGAACCTTTCAGCAGCCCCTCCTATTGTGATGTCATAATGCCTCATTCCACCAGTGCCTAAGAGCCAACCTCATCGGTGATGTCACAATGGCTTGGTTTCCCTATACTTGGGCCCATTTACTAGAAGCATTTGCCTTATTGAAATGAAGTGTGTCAAGAAAGTGTGGAATAACTTGTAGTTTTCTTGGCTCCACATCGTATTTATTTATTCATTCATTCAATTTTCTATACTGTTCTCCCGGGGGAGCTCAGAACGGTTTACGTGAATTTATTCAGGTACTCAATTATTTTTCCCTGTCTGTCCCAGTGGGCTCACAATCTATCTAATGTACCTGGGGCAATGGGCACAAGGAGCAGCGTAGGTTTGAACCTACAACTTCAGGGTGCTGAGGCTGTAGCTTTAACCACTGTGCCACACTCTCAGAAGACCATACGTAAGGTTTTGATTATTAGTATAGGTCAGGGGTAGGCAATTCAGATCCTAGAGAGCCAGAGCCAGGTCAGATTTCGTTGAGATGCAAATCTATCTCATACATATTTATTGTGGATATCCTGAAAACCTGACCTGGCTCCGGCTCTCGAGGACCGGAATTGGCTACCCCTGGTGTAGGTGAACTGTAAACTGGTAGCGAGTGAGATCTTAGAAAAATCTCTAAGGATAGAATAAAAGTAAGATGCAAGTGTTTTTTTCCCGTGAATTGCTGCAAGAACAGAGTACCTTCTGTGTTATAAATAATGTCATGAATTCAGAAGCTAGTAGCGGAGGTTCCAGGGACTCTGTTGATTTGTGCAGCTCATCTGACTTTGATAGACTGCACATATCAATAAAGTTGTTAAACAGTCTTTCTTTAAGTGGAGTGGAGACCATGATCGGAATTCGTGATACCTGTTTCAGCTACAGCACAATGCGTAATGAATGAAAAGCTCTTATCAGCAGAGCCATAACTAAGGGTGGGCAAGAGGGGCAAATGTTCAGGGCACAAAGCCTCAATGAATGAAAAAAAGACTGAATCTTAGGCCATGCCCACCTGCCCCGGTTGGTGGTTGCCCCGGTGGCTGCTCCGGTACTCTGTAGGCCCAATCTGTTACTACATCTGCCAATGGCATGAGAATGGTAAACAGGTTTTTAAAAAGTCTCTGGGTATTCTTTTTCAGGCCCCTCTGGTATGCCCATGACTCTTTTGTACTGGTTTTAAGTATTATGTATGTAGATTTATTGTAAACCGTCTAGGAATTGGACGGTATAGAATTTTAAAAAATAAATAAATAGTCTTTGGATCAATGTCATCTGGGAGGAAGATTCCTGCCCAAGGGTAATCAGGTGACATTCTACCCCTGATAGCCACTGTTTCACTAGATCAGCGGTCTCAAACTCAAACCCTTTGCAGGGCCACATTTTGGATTCGTAGGTACTTGGAGAGCCGCAGAAAAAATAGTTAATGTCTTATCAATGAAATGACAACTTTGCATGAGGTAAGTACCTACAAATCCAAAATGTGGATTGTCTGAAATCTGAAATTATCAGAAGCAATTAAGGAAAGATTTATAAATTAAGGCTTAATTGCTTCTGATACTTTCAGCTATTCACAGCTGAAAGCAGTGCAACATGCAGAAAGTGAAAAACTATCAAAGTATCAACTGCAAGAGATGAGATTTTGGACCAACCATTTTGAGGCCCTCGGTATTATAAAGAATGATTCTTTATGGAAAACTTGTGCCTTAAGTGTCCGGCAGTCGTATCCGCAACTGCCTTCAGCTCTCACTTCCTCCAGCACCGGACACACGCACAAGCTGCACTGCCTCCAGTGGTTACCTTACGTTCGGGAACGTAAGGTAACCGCCTCACTGCTGTAACCTCACGCAAGCGCTTTCCTGCGTCTGTATGCGATTGTGAGGTGAAGTGGAGAGGACATTCGCTTACAGACGCAGGAAAGCGCTTGCGTGGGGTTACAGCAGTGAGGTGGGCGACGTTCCAGAACGCAACCACCGGACAATTAAGGCACAAATTTTCTGTAAAGAATCATTCTTTATAATAACGAGGGCCTCAAAATTGTACCCGATGGGCTGCGAGTTTGAGACCACTACACTAGATCGATACAATAAAGATTAAAAAATTAAAACCAAATATATGTTTGCAGCGGATGAGAAACTAGGAAAAATTTGTCCCCATGTCATTCTCTAATATACAGTAATAAGACCCTGGGCTAAAATAACTTGACTTGTGACAAAACAATCATGGTTTAGTAACCCATATTAATAACTTCCACCCCTTCCCCCCCAAGTAGCACTGAGCCTCCACTTTGGAGTCAATACATTTTAAACTTATAGGCCAGCTATACAGGAGGCGCTGCAGAGGGATTGTGCCAAAAATGATAAATCCTGTATATTATATTATATTATGTTCTTATGATTTACAGTCTAAAAAAGAGAACCCAAACAAATCTTAGAGTGATACAAACCAATAAAATTGAAAAGTGGACTGACGATCCCTGGCCCGAGCCATGCTCTGCCCCATGCACTGTAAGAATAGTCGGAGGCCCTGGCTGGAAAAGTGCTTTTGAATATTAACCCATGAATATCCTTTGCTTGGAAGATGGCTTTTTGTCATGACTCGTGAATAAAAGCAAAACATGAGTAGACTTAGCCGATGTGGTTCAATCCAAGAATTCTCACCTAATACAAGTCCTTTGTCCAGTATCAAAACACATGTTGGGTCTCCATCCAGTTTTCATGTACTTTTCATGTTTTGAAGCTTTGTTATTATTTCACTTGTATACTCATAAGTGCTATATATCCATCAAAGCTGGCCATTAGAGCAGCTTTTTTTCCCCTTATTGATCATGTACGTATGTTATATAAAATCCCAGTAATTATTCTTCGTGTTGGTGGCAATAAAACCGTTCGGTAGCTACAAGGCTTCCCTACAAAGCTTAAAATGAGGAATAACTCGGTTCCTCTTCTTCACGTGATATTAACACTTCACAGGCTGCTTTAAATATAGCTTCTGGTCCTCCAGAATATAATAAAATCCAGATGGTTGGCTACACAGAGCCTTCTCTGCCACTTAATAAATGACAGTCCACTTCTGCTTCCTTTGAAACAGTTTGATTTCTGTATCTGTCGGTGCTAGGTCGTTCTCAGACTGGGCACCTGGTTGGCTTGAGGGATGAGGTCTTCGCCTTCTGAGCTACTGACGGGCACCGAGACAAATGAGCTGACCTAAAGACTGAAACCTTCCACTGAACTTGCAGACAGAGCCAGTGATTTTACCTCTGGGGAACCAGATTGGTCCTCGGGACTGAAAGGGGGGAGGGAGAGGTTCCAAGAAATTTGGTGGCTACTTAACAGTACTGCTGGAAACATAGAAACATAGAAGATGACGGCAGAAAAGGGCCACGGCCCAACAAGTCTGCCCACTCTAATGACCCACCCCCTAAATTCTTCCCTGAAGTGATCCCACATGCTTATCCCATTTTCTCTTAAAGTCCAGCGTACTGCTGGCCTGAATTACCTGCAGTGGAAGACTATTTCAATGATCAACCACCCTTTCGGTGAAGAAGTACTTCCTGGTGTCACTATGAAATCTCCCACCCCTGAGTTTCAACGGATGTCCTCTTGTCGCCGTAGGTTCTTTAAGAAAAAAGATATCCTCTTCTACCTCAATACGGCCCGTGACATATTTGAACGTTCAATCATGTCTCCCCTCTCTCTACGCTCCTCGAGTGAGTATAGCTGCAACTTACCCAGCCTTTCCTCATATGGGAGATCCTTGAGTCCTCCTGAGTCTCTGAGTAACATGCCTCCTGATGTGATTTGTAGTGGCATTCTTGGAATTGTATATTCAGGACTGGAGTTGAATCTCTATATCAGGGGTATCAAAGTCCCTCCTTGAGGGCCGCAATCCAGTAGGGTTTTCAGGATTTCCCCAATGAATATACATGAGATCTATTTGCATGCACTGCTTTCATTGTATGCTAATAGATCTCATGCATATTCATTGGGGAAATCCTGAAAACCCGACTGGATTGCGGCCCTCAAGGAGGGACTTTGACAACCTTGACTTAGGGTATCATCCTAGACCAGACATGGGCAACTCCAGTTCTCGAGGGCCGGAATCCAATCGGGCTTTCAGGATTTCCCCAGTTAATATGCATGAGATCTATTTGCATGCACTGCTTTCATCGTATGCTAATAGATCTCATGCATATTTATTGGAAAAATCCTGAAAACCCGACTGGATTGCAGCTCTCGAGGAGTGACTTTGACACCCCTGCTCTATATGATTTGCCTGGACTAGGTGACCTTGTAGCTTTCCCTGTGAGTACCTGTTTACTCGTTGAACCAAAGATATCTGGAATTGATATTGAACTTGTTTAAAATAACCCATGCTTAAGAAAGCCAATATTTGAGTTGTCGAAACCCTGAGGCAAAGTGAACTTGCCTAGTGATTTCATTGTCCCAGTGGTAAAACAAAGTTTAGAACCTGAAGGACTGAGGGTTTCAGCGTACTCTGGCTGAGAATTTGATCTTATCGTTTGGGTTTGTTTATTTTTCATTTGCTATACTGATAAAAACAGAACTGAGCGATTCATACACTAAAATAAGGTCAGAAATGAACTCCAATTCATTTGATAGAAAAGATAAAGTATAACTACAGCCTCTCGACGGCATAGCAAAGCGTAGGATTAGGGGAGGACAGACACAGGAGGGTTTTATTACAGGAGCAAAAGCAATTGTCGCCAGTCCTGTCCCTGTGTCAGGACATGCACTAAATGTGTTATCAAACTGTACAACACTTACATGCACTCCAGTTTAAGGACATGGGTTTGTGAGTCAGGGGGGAGGGGCTGCCCCCTATGCATGGAATACATTACCCAAGTTTGTCCGTCAAGCCCCTTCCCTTGTTTAAAAGCAGACTGAAAACCCACTTTTTTGATATAGCTTTCAATCCTTAACTCTACTCCTCTGCCCTCCAACCCAGCCAGCTAATTAACCGTTCCCCTTAACTGTATCCACGACATCCTGTTTGTCTGTCTTGCCTGTTTAGATAGTAAGCTCTTTCGAGCAGGGACTGTTTCTTACTCTTTGTAACTCTGTAAAGTGCCTCGTGCGCCTGGTAGCGCTTTAGAAATAATTAATAGTAGTAGTAGTAGTGTGAAGAGTTTCAGTCTTTGGGCAGCAGAGCTGAGATTGTGATGTCATAATGCCTCATTCCACCAATAAGAGCCAACCTCATCAGTGATGTCACAATGGCTTGACTGTCTTGTACTCCCCTCTGCCCAACCCAGCCAGCTGATTAACCGTTCCCCTTAACTGTATCCATGATATCCTGTTTGTCTGTCTTGGCTTTTAAATTGTAAGCTCTTTTGAGCAGGGACTGTCTTCTTTGTGGCTCTGTGCAGCACTGCATATATGTGGTAGCACTATAGAAATAATTCATAGTAAGTAGCAGTGTGAAGAGTTTCGGTGTTTGTGAAGCAGAGCTGAGATTGTGATGTCATAATGCCTCATTCCACCAATAAGAGCCAACTTCATCAGTGATGTCACAATGGCTTAATTTTCCTGTACTTTCCTCTGCCCTCCAACCCAGCCAGCTGATTAACCGTTCCCCTTAACTGTTTATCTGTCTTGCCTGTTTAGATTTAAGCTCTTTCGAGCAGGAACTGTTTTCTTACTCTTTGTGACTCTGTGCAGCGCTGTGTGCGTCTGGTAGCGCTATAGAATTAATTAATAGCAGTGGTAGTTCCACACCGAAGAGTGAAAGCAGCAGGGTGGCAGAGACATGCAGCGGTAAAATCACTTCCAACCTACAGATTTTACTTTCTGATGGAAGTGACGTGTTCTTGCCGCATCAAAATTGCCCATCACAGTTGTAGCGCCACTGTTTCACAGACTTCCCCCCCCCCCCCCCCCTAAAACAAAACAAAAAAAAAATGAACAGGGATCTTTAGATTCTGAAAGCAGATTTCATCTTCCCATCTTTATTTTAAAATTATTTTAGTATGTTGGAGAGATTCACAATTGTTTGGGGGTTTTCTTGCACTGGTTTTACTGCTACACTTTGCGCTGATGGTCTCCCCTTTTTTAAATTTATACCACTTCATTTTCTGTCGGGATTTACACCCTTCGCAAAGTGATTTGATCCACTTTGGAAGAATTAAAATGCCTGAAGAATATTGAAAGAAAGAGAAGCATAGTATAAATCGTAATATTGATCTTTAAACCCTCTTCCTGTGTGTTCATTGTATCTGGTTTGAAATCTTCCTTGGCTGCTTCTTGAGCTGAGCGTGCAGGAAAGAATACTTTTTTAAATCGTGTACACCAGGCTTGTCCAAGTTCAGTCCTTGAAGGCTGCAAACAGGACAGGTTTTCAGGATATCCCTAATGAACATGCATGCCCACTGCATCCATTGTATGCAGATCTCTCTCATTCATATTCATTAGGCATATCCTGAAAACCTGTTCTGTTGCAGCTGTTGTCCATACTTTGAACATGCCTAAAACAATCTCTTTTTTAAAAAATATTGTACCAGCCACATTGCTGTAATTCGTGTGGGAGTAGAAAGAGCAGCTAGTGGTACTGCATGATATCAGTACATGTAGGGTTAAGTAAAAAAAGAGGACATATGACTCCACCCTCACCCTACCCTTGGCCCTGCCCCTCACCAGTCTTGGCTCCGCCCTGCCTTTCACCCCTTAGTATCCCTTCCCGTCCTCTGTATCTTTTTAGTACTTCTCTTTCTCTCCAACACCCTCCCCCACAGGTGCTTTCTCTCTCTTCCCCTCCCCTCCCCCAGCAATATCCGAGGAGCACAGGCTTTCTCTCTCTCCAGCCCCGACCCATCCCAGAATTGAGTATGGGCCATATGGCTCTCCCCTGTCCCCCACCTTCCTCCGCTGCTGAAATTAAATCTGTTGGCCAGCTGGCAATGCCACCAAGGTGAACCTGCTGCCGTCGGCCTGCCTGGAAGCCTTCATTCTGCAGCAACTTGCTCTTCCTGCACAGGCAGGAAAGCTGCCGAATGAAGGCTTCCGGGGCAGGAGAATCAGGTTTCAGGTTTATTTAAAAATTTGATATACCGCCTTATTAAAATTCAAAGCGGTTTTACATAATATAAAAACAAAGTAGAATAAGAACGTATGTTAAAAATAAATTACAAACAATCAAACGCACGGACAACTTTAACTTACCGATACAAGATGGAGAAGGGCAGAAATACAATTTGTATAAAGAGGGGGCAGAGGGACCAAAACAAAAGGAAGGGGAACAAAATATAGTCTAGATTAATGTAAAATAAGCTAAAATGATTAAAAAATGGCAAGGAATAGATTTCCATTACTGTCCTTAGAAGGACTATTATACACCGAATGCGTCTTTAAAAAGAAAGGCTTTCAAGTTACTTTTAAATTTATCAAGGGATGTAATTTCTCGTATATAATTTGGTGCTGAATTCCAGATGGTAGGGGCCGGGACAGAAAAAATGCTAGTGCGCATAGTGTTAATGTATCTTAAAGAGGGGATGGAAAGCAAGTTTTGATTTGATGAACATAATGTACGATAATGGGGGATAAGTAGCCTGTTAATAAAATCAGGTTGGCCGGATGTTTTGGTCTTGTAAGTCAGTAACATTATTTTATAAGAAATTCGATGCTCAATAGGAAGCCAGGGAGCATTGATAAAAAGAGGTGGCAGCAGGCTCACTTTGACGACACTGCCGGCGGGCCCAAAGATTTAATTTTAGCGGAGGACGTAAGTGGGGAACAGGGGAGAGCCATACCCCAGACAAACTCCTCAGAATTTAAAAAGTCATCCAAACACCTAAACAGTCCTCTAAAAAGAGGACATGTTTGGGTAAATCTGGACGGTTCATAGACAGTAACGTGGAAGACAAAGGCGCGCGCCGACAACTGAGCGCAGCGTGGAGGCGCGCGCCGAAGAAAAAGACTGTTTTTAGGGGTTGCGACGGGGGTTTTTGTTGGGGAGCCCCCCCCCTTTACTTAATACAGATCGCGGCGGCGTTGTAGGGGGTTTGGGGGGTTGTAACCCCCCACATTTTAGTGAAAATGTAACTTTTTCCCTAAAAACAGGGAAAAAGTTAAGTTTTCAGTAAAATGTGGGGGGTTACAATGCCCCCACAACGCGGCGCGATCTGTATAAAGTAACCACACCCCCCCGTCGTAGCCCCTAAAAACAGTCTTTTTCTTCGGCGCGTGCCTCCGCGCTGCGCTCAGTTGTCTGCTCGCGCCTTTGTCCCGGCGCGCTTTTGACCTGACACCAATCTGGACATCTGGTAACCCCTAAATACATGAGTACATAAAAGGGAGTGGTTTGCTAACAGTGGAGTTAGAGCTGCTCCCTCCGCACTCTAAGCTTGTGAGTTCGATCCCAGCCTGGGCCTTGTGACTCTGGGCAAACACTCCATTACCCTAGGTACCCCCAGTTAGATTGTGAGCTTACAGAACAGATAGGGGAAAATACTTAAGAGTATCTGATTACTATTTAATGTATTGGATTTATATTTTAGCAAAGCCTTTGACAGTGTTCCACACACGTGTCTAATAAATAAACTTGAGTGGCCTCAGGATGGGACTCAAAGTGATGGACTGGGTCAGGAACTGGTTTGAGTGGAAGGCAACAGAGGGTAGTGGTCAACTGAGATCACTCTGAGGAAAGGGGTGTTACCAGTGGTGTGCCTCAAGGCTCGATTCTTGGGCCTGTGTTGTGTTTTGTAAACATTTTTGTAAGCGAACTTGTTGAAGGGCTGACTGGTAAGATTTACCTCTTTGCAGATGATACCAAAATCTTCAGTAGAGCGGACATCCTTGATGATGTGAATAATACGTGTAAGGAAGGACCTAGCGAAGCTTGAAGAAGGGTCTGAAATTTGGCAGCCAAAATGTAATGCTAAGGAATGCAAGGTCATGCGTTTGCGCTGCAAAAACCCGATGGAATGGTACAGTTTGGGGGGTGATGAATGTTTATGCATGAAAGAGGAGTGGGACTTGGGGGTGATAGTATGTGATAATCTTAAGGTGGCCAAACAGGTTGACAAGGCGATAGTGAAAGCTAGAAGGATGCTAGGGTGCATAGGGAGGGTGTCAGGTCAAAAGCGCGCCAGGACAAAGGCGCGCGCAGACAACTGAGCGCAGCGCGGAGGTGTGCGCCGCAGAAAATTACTGTTTTTAGGGCTATGACGGAGGGGCGTGGGGGGGAACCCCCCCACACTTTACTTAATAGAGATCGCGCCGCGTTGTGGGCGGTTTGGGGGGTTGTAACCCCCCCATTTTACTGAAAACTTCACTTTTTCCCTGTTTTTAGGGAAAAAGTTAAGTTTACAGTCAAATGTGGAGGGTTACAACCCCCCAAACCCCCCACAGCGCCGGCACGATCTCTATTAAGTAAACTGGGGGGGCTCCTCAACAAAACCCCCCGTCAGAGCCCCTAAAAACTATAATTTTCTTCGGCGCGCGCCTCCATCTTGCGCTCAGTTGTCGGCGTGCGCCTTTGTCTTTCGCGGGGTTGTCTATGAACCCATAGGGAGAGGTATGGCCAGTAGGAGAAAGGAGGTATTGATGCCTCTGTATAAGACTCTGGTGAGACCTCATTTAGAATATTGTGTACAATTTCAGAGACTGCACCGTCAAAAAGATATTAAAAGGATGGAATTTGTCCCAAGGAAGGCTATGAGGGGGTGCTGAAAAGTTCTCTGCTCAACCAACCAACTTCCTAAATTCTGAGCATTACTTTGTCACTGTAGCTGAAAAGGGTGATATTTCTTGACGTGCCAGTTTGCAGAAACAAAATTTTATGTTTTGACATTGTTTCAGATCGTTGATTAAACCGGTTCATAGACAATTGCGCGTGGACAAAGAGGCGCGGACAACATAGCGCAAGACAAGTGAGCGCTAGTCGAATGAGCGCAAAGACGACTGAGCGCGAAGACAACCTAGCGTAAGACATTTCAGCGCAAGACAATTCGGCGCGCTGAATTGTCATTGCGCTGAGTTGTCGTTGCGCTGAATTGTCTTGCGCTGAGTTACGGTTGCGCTGAATTGTCTTGGGCGGAGTTATCCTTGCGCTCAGTTGCCTCGCGCGCTATTGTCTTTGCGCGGTATTGTCTTTGCGCAGAGTTGTCTTCGCGTTTTTGTCTGCGTGCTATTGTCTTGCGCGCATTTGGCCTGTCACCGATTGAACCATATCCATGCCATTCTTTTCTTGCTGGGGCTGAGAACTTTTCAGCACCCCCTCCACCCCCCCCCCCCCACCTCCCTTCCCCGTCCTAAATTGGTTGCTGGTCTTTGTCATAAGGTGTATGGGGACAGATTTTAAAGAACTCAATGTGTATACTTTGAAGGAAAGACGGGAGAGGGGAGATGTGATGGAGACGTTTAAATACCTACATGGCATAAATGTACGAGGTGAGTCTCTTTCCTTTGAAAGGAAGCTCTGGAATTTGAGGGCACAGGACGTAATCTAAGGAAATGGTGATGGGACTAAATCGCGCGAGACAACGGGGCGCCGACAACTGAGCGCAAGGTTGACGGCGCGCTGAAGAAAAGCACTATTTTAAAGGGCTCCGACAGGGGGTGTGGGGGGGGAACCCCCCCGCTTTACTTAACAGACATTGCGCTGCCATTGTGGGGGGTTTGGGGGATTGTAACCCCCCACATTATACTTAAAACTGAACTTTTTCCCTAAAAAACAGACAAAAAGTTCGGTTTCAAGTATAATGAGGGGGGTTACAACCCCCCAAGCCCCCCACAATGCCAGCGCGATGTCTGTTAAGTAAAGTAGGGGGGTTCCCCACGAACAGCCCCCCGTCGGAACCCTTTAAAATAGTGCTTTTCTTCGGCACGCCGTCAACCTTGCGCTCAGTTGTCTGCGCGCCGTTGTCTCGCGCGATTTTGTCTATGAACCTAAGGAAATACTTCTCACAGAAAGGTTAGTGGATGCCGGAATAGTCTCCCGATAGAAGTGGTGGAGACAAAGACTGTGTCTGAATTCAAGAAAGCGTGGGACAGGCACATGGGATTTCTTAGGGAGGAGACAGTAGATGCTGTGGATGGGCAAACTGGATGGGCCGTATTTGCCATCATGTTTCTATGTTTTAAACTGCTTTGGGCGAGTGTCTTCATGAAAAAGCTAGTTAATAAACCGTAATAAATAAACATATAGTGTGCCGCAGTGGGCTTTTCAGGAAATCACACATTAGCGCACGCAAACTTTAGCAAATGCGGCAGCCTTTGACCCACAGATCTCTCCTAGACCAAGCCAAATATGTAAGATAACCCCTGGGCTCAGATTAAAGCCAGTTAAAGGTCTTTCTAACAATACATCCTATATAAAACAAATTAAACATGCTTGTTGTGTAACAAAAGCCTGCATTTTTCTGCAAACCAAACCTTTCTCTGCAGCTTTTGCAAGATAAGAATTACTTCTTTGAGGTTCACATGCTCGGCAGGACCAGTCTTCACAGACTCACAATGCTGTGCATTCTAGCGCACCCAGGGGTAGATTGTGGCATGAAAACTGTCTGTCGGAGGGATTTTTTTTTTTTTTTTTTAAATTCCAGCTCACTTTATTTCTTTCTGCCCTTCTATTGGCCCAAAGGATCCCTGCAGTCCAGTCTGCAAGTAGAAGATAAATGTAAAAGCCATGGCATATTCCTGCCCCCTCCTCCAACACAGACTTCCTGTTATGTAACATTGGAAGTCAGTCTGTGCTGAAAGGGGCGGGAGGAAATAAGGCAAGGCCTTGAGCCCTGCAGTACCTCAAGAGACCCAATTTGCTTGTTCAGTGGCTGTAGAGCTTTGCACATGCTGCTGGGGCTCCCTGATCTCAATTCCTGGCAATACGTAGCCCATCGGTGTACGCACGAATACCCAATGTAGCAATCCGACCCTGAGCACACCTCTTCTTGCAGTTTTTAGAACCATTGCTTGTATTGTGTCCTGGAGAGGCTGCTGGCATGAGATGTGGCAATTCCCTGCTCTCTAGCAGCGGCATGGTATCCACTTCCAGTCTTCAAGGGCTTCAATGGCTATCTCTGATAAATATACAAAGATGGATATGTTTTCATGCTACCTCCATTGTATTACATTACATTACATTAGAGATTTCTATTCCGCCATTACCTTGCGGTTCAGGGCGGATTACAAAAGAGTTATAAACGGTGGGTTACAATGGAAGGACATTGGTGATTTCTAGAGGAGGTAAGGAGTAGAACAGGTAGAATCTCTCATAGGAGGCTGTTGAACAAACTTGAAGGGCTGAAGTTAGGACCCAAAGTGGTGAACTGGGTCAGAAACTGGCTGTCGGACAGACGCCAGAGGGTGGTGGTTAATGGAAGTCGCTCAGAGGAAGGAAAGGTGAGTAGTGGAGTCCCTCAGGGTTCGGTGCTGGGGCCAATCCTGTTCAATATGTATGTAAGTGACATTGCTGAAGGGTTAGAAGGAAAAGTGTGCCTTTTTGCAGATGATACCAAGATTTGTAACAGAGTAGACACCGAAGAGGGAGTGGAGAATATGAAAAAGGATCTGCAAAAGTTAGAGGAATGGTCTAATGCCTGGCAACTAAAATTCAATGCAAAGAAATGCAGAGTAATGCATTTGGGGATTAATAATAGGAAGGAACCGTACATGCTGGGAGGAGAGAAGCTGATATGTACGGATGGGGAGAGGGACCTTGGGGTGATAGTGTCCGAAGATCTAAAGGTGAAAAAACAGTGTGACAAGGCAGTGGCTGCTGCCAGAAGGATTCTGGGCTGTATAAAGAGAGGCGTAGTCAGTAGAAGGAAGAAGGTGTTGATGCCCCTGTACAGGTCATTGGTGAGGCCCCACTTGGAGTATTGTGTTCAGTTTTGGAGACCGTATCTGGCGAAAGATGTAAGAAGACTTGAGGCGGTCCAGAGGAGGGCGACGAAAATGATAGGAGGCTTGCACCAGAAGACGTATGAGGAGAGACTGGAAGCCCTGAATATGTATACCCTAGAGGAAAGGAGAGACAGGGGAGATATGATTCAGACGTTCAAATACTTAAAGGGTAACGTAGAACAAAATCTTTTCCAGAGAAAGGAAAATGGTAAAACCAGAGGACATAATTTGAGGTTGAGGGGTGGTAGATTCAGGGGCAATGTTAGGAAATTCTACTTTACGGAGAGGGTGGTGGATGCCTGGAATGCGCTCCCGAGAGAGGTGGTGGAGAGTAAAACTGTGACTGAGTTCAAAGAAGCGTGGGATGAACACAGAAGATTTAGAATCAGAAAATAATATTAAAGATTGAACTAGGCCAGTTACTGGGCAGACTTGCACGGTCTGTGTCTGTGTATGGCCGTTTGGAGGAGGATGGGCAGGGGAGGGCTTCAATGGCTGGGAGGGTGTAGATGGGCTGGAGTAAGTCTTAACAGAGATTTCGGCAGTTGGAACCCAAGCACAGTACCGGGTAAAGCTTTGGATTCTCGCCCAGAAATAGCTAAGAAGAAAAAAAAAAAAAAATTTAAATTGAATCAGGTTGGGCAGACTGGATGGACCATTCGGGTCTTTATCTGCCGTCATCTACTATGTTACTATGTAATCTGTGAGGTAGGAAGTAGGTGGGAGGAAGGGAGGTAATTGTGATGTTAAGACTGTTTCAGGGATTTCTTGAAGAGTATAGTTTTTGGTTCATAGACAAAAGCGCGCGACGACAACCCAGCGCAGACAACTGAGCGCAAGGCGGAAGCGTGCCGAAGAAAAACAGTATTTTAAGGGGCTTCGACGGGGGGTGTTGGTGGGGAACCCCCCCACTTTACTTAATAGAGATTGCGCCGGCGTTGTGGGGTGTTTGGAGGGTTGTAACCCCCCTCATTTACTGGAAACTTAACTTTTTCCCTCTTTTTTAGGGAAAAAGTGAAGTTTTCAGTATAATGTGGGGGGTTACAACCCCCCAAAACCTCCCACAACGCCGGCGCGATCTCTGTTAAGTAAAGTGTGTGTGAGGGGGGGTTTCCCCCCCACACACCCCGTCGGAGCCCTTTAAAATACTGCTTTTCTTCGGCGCACTTCCGCCTTGCGCTCAGTTGTCTGCGCTGGGTTGTCGGCGCGCCTCTGTCGGCGCGTGCTTTTGACCTATGACCATAGTTTTTATTTCTTTTCTGAACATCTTGTAGTCTGGGGTGGTTATCAGTAGGTTGGAGATTTGGTTATCTAGTTTTGCTGCTTGAGTGGCCAGGAGGCCATCGTATAGTTTTTTTCCGTTTGATTTCTTTGATTGGAGGATGTGTGAATGGGGGGGGTGTTTTTCTATGTCTGGATAAGGCGGTTGTTCAGGTAGGTTGGGCCGTCTCCATTTAAAGATTTAAATAGCATGCAGTAGAATTTAAATAGTATTCTTTCTTGAATTGGTAGCCGGTGTGAGTTGATGTATGCTTCTGTAATATGGTCGTGTTTCCTCAATGAGTAGATGAGTCTTAGAGCTGTACTTTGGATTGTCTGCAGGGCACATATATGCACATATATCTTGTTTATAGTCTGTAACGTAATGCATAACATGTGTGTTTAGTCATTGTAGGAGAGTTTATTTCATATTCTTTAAGTTATCCTGAAAACCTGGCTTGTTGTGGCCTTCAAGTGTCGTCAGGGAGTTCAGCCAGTTGCATTCTTCCCCCTAGTACAGTCAAACCTTGGATAGCAAGTAATGTGTCGCGCGAGTGTTTTGCAAGACAAGCAGAACATTTTATAAAATTTTAACTTGCTAAATAAGCGTTGTCGTGTCAAGTGCGCACAATATACGCACGTCGCATCGCTGAGCGCGGCTGAACGTAATGCAAGCACCCGCAGTTCAAGCGTGCACAACATACGCACATCTCACGCTGAGTGCGGCGGAACGTAATCAAAGCACCACGCCCACTTCACTCGCAGTTCAAGTGCGCTGTATAAGCGCGCATATCAAGAACGCGCATCTTGCGCGCTATACAAGTGCGCTTATTTTACGTGCAGTATCACAACTAGCCGCACAAAGCAAGTGCATAAAACGCATTGTCTTAGCTTACATTATTTCCTACGGGGAAATTCGCTTTGATATATGAGTGCTTTGGATTACAAGCATGCTTCTGGAACGAATTATGCTCGCAAACCAAGGTTTGACTGTACTTTCCAACACTACTAGTCATTTCGTGGCTCAGGTATGAGGTTCTAGGTTTGTTGCTTATGTAGTCAAGTCTGTCTATCAAACTATCAGGGGACCTAGAGTTAAACTGACAGCTGGGCATCTCTGTCAGGCTGCAGGTACAAAGACGCCTAGAAGTCCTGACAGAAATGCAGGTGATGATAAAGCTAATACAGACTGCAAGCGACCTAGGATGAAACCTCATGCTGCTAGACTGTGATGACAGATGTGAACTAGCATCCAGGTCAGTCTGGCAACATAAGAACATAAGAATTGCCGCTGCTGGGTCAGACCAGTGGTCCATCATGCCCAGCAGTCCGCTCACGTGGCGGCCCTCTGGTCAAAGACCAGCGCCCTAACTGAGACGAGCCCTACCAACGTATGTCCTTGTTCAGCAGGAACTTGTCTAACTTTGTCTTGAATCCCTGGAGGGTGTTTTCCCCTATGACAGACTCCGGAAGAGCATTCCAGTTTTCTACCACTCTCTGGGTGAAGAAGAACTTCCTTACGTTTGTACGGAATCTATCCCCTTTCAACTTTAGAGAGTGTCCTCTCATTCTCCCTACCTTGGAGAGGGTGAACAACCTGTCCTTATTTACTAAGTCTATCCCCTTCAATATCTTGAATGTTTCAATTATGTCCCCTCTCAATCTCCTCTTTTTGAGGAGAAGAGGCCCAGTTTCTCTAATCTTTCGCTGTACGGCAGCTCCTCCAACCCCTTAACCATCTTAGTCACTCTTCTCTGGACCCTTTCGAGTAGTACCGTGTCCTTCTTCATGTACGGTGACCAGTGCTGTATGCAGTACTCCAAGGCTGTAAGTAAACTATAAATCACAGCAGAAAGGTGGGTGCTCTTGTAGCAGGCTGGCAGGCTACATGAAAGCCCCAGTAGGCTGGACGTTTAGGCAATAACCTTGTTGGTTGATGTGGGAAGGAAGAGGCGATGGATGTGGATTAAATAGAGGAGACTGTGTTCATCTGCTGAAGACGGTGGAATGTGAAGAGGACGACAAAAGCTGCCCTGGGTAGGACGTGATACAGTTGTGTTCTACAGGTAGGATTGGCTTAACGGCGTGGGCAGAGATAGTTGAGCAGGCTGGAGACAGAGGCCAGACGGTGCTTTTCGGCCACCCTATCTTTTGATGCTGCGATCGTTGGCTTCAGCTTGGTCCATGTTTGTCCCTTTAACTAGAAAACCCTACCATAATTTTGCTTTGAATCAAGGATACAAGCGTTAGACCCAAAATCAGAACAAGGCCTTCTTAGGGTGGATAGGGACAGATTCTTCAGGCTGAAGGGGACAACAGGTACGAGGGGGCATTCGGAGAAACTAAAGGGAGATAGGTTCAAAACAAATGCAAGGAAGTTTTTTTTCACACAAAGGGTCGTGGACACTTGGAATGCGCTACCGGAGGAAGTGATCAGGCAGAGTACGGTACAGGGATTCAAACAGGGATTGGACGGATTTCTGAGGGATAAAGGGATCGTGGGATACTGAGAGAGGTGCTGGGATGTAACACAAGTATAGAAAGCTAACCAGGTAATAAGTATAGAAACCCAATCAGGTCGTGCATGTGCAAGACCGGAGGGTTAGGACTTCGATGGGAAGATAGGACTTCAATGAGAAACCAAGGTGGCAAGGGAGCCCCTTCTGGTGATTCAGACAGGTCGTGACCTGTTTGGGCCGCCGCGGGAGCGGACTGCTGGGCAGGATGGACCTATGGTCTGACCCGGCGGAGGCACTGCTTATGTTCTTATGTTTATGTTCTTAGCCGACAGCCAGGTTCCCATTAATAGCCATTAAGTCATCTGTATTTTGCATTCAGAGCAGTGGCAGAAGTTCAAAGAAAGGGCCTCCAAACAAAATATTAAAAAGTGCCCCCAGATCTCGGGGACCCACCTCAGAAGATAGGGGAATGTCTATACGCAGGTCACCTCCTTCCCTTGGCCACCTTGCTTTGCGGGGACAACTCAGGTGGAATTTATGCCACGAATTAAGAGGCTCAAGAACAACCACTGCTTTTGTTGTACAAAGAAATATATGCCTGTCTCCGTGGGGAGAGGGGTAGAATCATAAAGTTGATAAATTAGCAAATAAATTATGCTAGTTAGTGGTGGGGGAGGGAAGACATTTTTTTAGGACTGAAAGCAGCAGCTGGAGAACAAGGCCAGTGCTGAGCAGACTTCTACAGTGGCTGGAGAGATTTGGAAGGGCCCGAGTGGGGCTTCGATGACAGCTTCGGTAGTTAGAGCACTGTTTCTCAACTCGGTCCTGGAGTACCCCCTTGCCAGTCAGGTTTTCAGGATATCCACAATGAATATGCATGAAAGAAATTTGCATATAATGGAGGCAGTGTATGGAAATCAAGTTGACTGCATATTCATTGTGGATATCTTGAAAAACTGACTGGCAAGGGGGTACTCTGGGACCGAGCTGAGAGACGCTGCGTTAGAGGATAAGGCTAGGGCCAGGCGGACTTCTACGGTCTGTGCCCTGAAAACGGCAAGGACAAATCAAAATCAAATATGCACATGTAGTATCCCATCATACCTTATTCTATGAGTTTTATCTTGTTGGGCAGACTAGATGGACCTTAAAGGTTTAAATCTGCCCACATTTACCATGAATTCCGCTCTCCCTAAAATCCTATTCCGGTATTCGGAGAAGCTGCGCTTTATGGGTGAGGGGAAAGTGCGTAAAATACTTAGAGGGAATAAACAGGTTTTAATGAAGTTACATTGCCACATAATGGGCATCATAAAATTGCCTTCATAGTACGGGGTCCCAAGATGGCTTTTATTATCGACTCGAGTCGGCGTGCTTTCTGAAAAGCCGGAACAGCTGCGGAGGGAGGGAAGCCTGAAGTCCTCTTACATTACCTGATTGAAATAACTGGCCAGAGATCCGGCCTTGCTGTGTAAAGGAAGGCAAGCTGCCTGTAGGGGTGGTCTGTCAGAGCTGGTTTGCAGATAGCATTTTATTCCGAGGAACCCAGAAGTTTCATTGCAGAAAAACAGATGTTCATCTTGTTTCTCTATCGGCTGTTTGATGAGAAATTTATTGCTCTTCTGCTGGTTTGGAGCTCCTCTGCTGTGGAGTCTATTAGCCAGGCCGGTAGCTGGCTGGAAGCCAGCCGAACACTGTTTTGCTGAAACCCCCCGAGAGCCACTGGTTTGAGGGCGCCAGTAATAATGCATTGGCTAGACTCCTCTGATTGGGCAATTGATTGCAGTGATTTGATTTATTGATCAATACCCTCAAATCTGGCGTCTGAGAAGCTGAACTAATCTTTAACTGCTGTGAACATCTCTGCCTGCTGGAGAATTAGGCCTGATAAGGAATGTTATGAAAGGAATCTGAGCTTATCTTAATCACACAGTGCCCATGTGCTGCCTTTGCTGAGAGGCGGCAGTGTGTGCAGAACACAGTCACCGGGCAGAACAGAACAGATCTATAAATTGATGGAATTCAAAGCCTGCAGCATCGATTACCATTATAACAAACAGAGGCGCACAGAATGTCTGATTATTTTTAGACAAAGAATCTGTGCTCTCAGCAGCAATTCTGCTGATGCTGTCACAGTGTCTGATGTCTGCTCTTGATTGCAATTAGATGCGATACAAAATAATTTAAAACCATCTGCATCCATAGTTCTCTTTCTTTTCTTTTTTTTTAAATTCCTTTCTATTGGAGCGAACAAGAAAGTGTAAGCACAGAGAACATTAAAAAAAAAACAATTATAAAACATGTCATCTCGCTGCTGACAAATGGTAACTTCAACATCGTTCAACATATCGTATGTCTAATCTTATACATGCTGGAATTGGCCAGGTCGCCTTGTTGTGGATTTTCTATTTTCCTTCCTTCCACCCACCCTCCCCTCCTCCCTTACTCCCACTGAACTGGTACAAGTCTTCTATTCTACTTCATCTCTCCCTCGTATGTAGGGTTACGCTCTGTGTAATGGTGCCCCAGACATTTTATACATCATCCATTCTGGCTCCCACCACAGTTTGTGAGCCTGGAGCTCAAAAGCCGCCATTTTGTGCATCAGTGTTTTCCATCAGTGCACTGGCAGCTTCAGTTGTGCCCTTCGGTATTTAAGAATAAGTTTTGAAAACCAATAACAGCGTTACTTCCACGAACCAGTTCACATTTAAGTTCTATAAGTTTCTTATTCCATAACAGAGGGATAGTAAACGATAAGTTCAGTCTACTTCCTGCTCAGTTGTTTTCTCTATAGACATCAGGGCTTCCATCCACAAAGGCCTAAGCTTATTACACTCTAGACAGGAGTGAATCCAGGCCCCCTGTCTAGCTTTGGGAGCTCAGAACGTAAACACATCCCCATCCTCTGCTTGACCCTGTTTTCCCTTGTGGTATAGTCCCTAGGTAACACTTTAATCTGAATTTCACACAGTCTGACAACTTTAGTGTTTTCATGGAGCCCTATAAAGAACTTCACCACATCTCTTGCCACCAATAGTTGGTGCCATATCTGTAGCCTGTATCACTGCCAAGCAACCCAGATAAGTCACATCCCTCCGCTCTTTGCCCATTTGTACTATATAGTGATCTTATTAAATGTTTTAGGCATTCTGGTTTGGTTTTGGGGTTTTTTTTGGTTCTTCGCTGTTCTGATTTTGGGTTTCGGGACTCCCCTCTTTTCTGCCTGGAAGGTTGAAGTCTCTCAGGAACCAGGGCCTCGGCCAGTTCTCTGACTAGTATGGATAGTTGCTGAAGGGGAGGGGGAATTTACGGGGTGGGGCTGTATTCTCTGTCCGGGGAGGGGGAGGTTTAGTAGTTGTTCTGTTCTGAAATATGATGACGGTGCACATTGTTATTGTCTATTCAGGTCCTGTTACTGATTTTGACCTGTAACATTCTTTGCTCTTCTGTTGTGCTTGTTTGGGGACTGCCCACTTGTCTTTTAACTTATTTTGGCTCCCCAAATACTTGCACCCAATAGCTTTCAACTTTTGGACCACTGACCATTCCATCCCTGGAGTGAAAGTTGTATTTTCAAATGTTAAAGAAGAGAGATCATCCAAAGTATCAATGATGGAAGGAGGGACTTGGCCAGAAGAAGGTGCCAGAGTAGGCTTCTGATATTGCCTCTTCGTCGCCGAAGCTTCTAAGAGGTTGGTAGGCCCCGGGCGGGAGGCGCAAAGAGGCCGGCCCAGGGTTTTTTTTGTCAATTTTTAAAAAACACAAGAGAGAAGTTAGGCGTTCAGGGCCCAGTTCTATAAAGTGCACCTAAAAAATCAGCACCGACTGGTGTGGTCCTGACGCAATTCTATAAAAGTTAGGCAAACTTTATAGAGCCAGGTTTAGTTCTTAGGCATCACTAGGCCTAAACTTTAGGCGCATTCTCTTATTACAGGGTTTTCTTTACCTAAATACCTGCACCTAATTCACAAAGAGACGCCTAACTCAAAAACATGCCCATAAGCCACCCCCTAACCACACCTACTTTTAGGTAGGCGCTTTGGACTAGGCTCTTGCTTTTTACAGAATTGTGTTTTTCGAGTTAGGTGCCTAACCTTCAAATTAAGTCCAATTAACAGCTGTTAAGAGGTGTTGGTGCCAATTGTCAGCGCCAATTAAACCTATTGATCAATTAAAATCTACATTGACTAGGTGCGCTGATATAAGAACCTAAATTTAGGCTGACTGTATAGAATTTTCTAGTCAGTTTACAGAATAGGGGCATAAGTCAGATGGGCACATAACTGTTAATTAGCGCCAATTACTTCTTGTTAATGCCAATTATTGATACTTGCTGAATGTCCAGCACTCTTGATTGTAAACCACCTAGAAGTCACAAGATTGTGGCGGTATAGAAGAATAAAGTTATTATTATTATTATTATCGCCATTTTAGTGCCAATTAGGCAATTATGTTCTGCTAGTAAATTACCCTATTCTATAACTGGGCATGCAGTTGCATACCTAACTGTAGGTGCCATTTGGGAAATGTTTTCAGATTCCCGGCAGTAGTTCCAACTGAGCTAGAAGAACAAAGAGAAAGTTGGGTTACCTTATTTTGCATCGAAAAATGGCCAGGTCCCATTCTGCTCTTCCTTACAGGGTGGTGAAGACTTGTATAGTCTCCAATTGGAAGTGGTGGAGATGAGGCCTGTATCTGAATTCAAGAAAGTATGGGCTAAGCACAGAAGATCTCTGAGGAAGATGGAAGAGATCGAAAGCTTAGTAGTTTTTGAGGATGGGCTGACCGGATAGGCCACGTGGTCTTTATCTGCTGTCATTTTGTATGTGTCCATGAGATCTTCGTATAGAAAGGCAAATAAGCACTTATACTGTCTTTATAAAATAAACACTTTGGGGGAATTTCACATAGGCACCCTGTTTCAAAATTAATCCATATAAGGGCAAGTTCCAAAAGTCATTTACCTGTGTAAATGGCTGTTTGAAAATAGCTCACTTTGAGGTGGTTTAAAGCAGTGGTTCCCAACCCTGTCCTGGAGGACCACTAGGCCAGTCGGGTTTTTGGGATAGCCCTAATGAATGAGCATGGGGCAGATTGGCATGCCTGTCACCTCCATCATACGCAAATCTCTCTCATGCATATTCATTAGGGCTATCCCAAAAACCCGGCTGGCCTGGTGATCCTCCAGGACAGGGTTGGGAACCACTGCTTTAAAGTACTTGCTGATGGTTCTTTGAGTTTCTATAGCTGTCTAAACTGTGCAGCTGTGTTTGCTGCCTCCCAGAAGCTGCCACCCTGGAGCGCCCCCTAATGGCTGAGCCAGACCTGAAGGAGAGCAATGCAGTCATGAAGACGAGAAAAGGAAACGCGGCAAAAGAGAGAGAAAGAACCAGTAGCATAGCCAGCAGCCCATAATGGGGGAGGGGGGAGGTGGTGGAGGCATGCATTTGCTTTCTGTCCCCCTCTCCGTACCACATTAAAACTCATAGCTTTGCTGGCAGGGAAGACCAAACAACGCCCAGTGCCACCTCGGAAGCGAGGAAGTCGGCAGTGTGCTTTTCTGTCGCCAACCCCGGCACTCCTTGCACATGCTCACTTCGCAGCATGCGCTCCTGCTGACAATGCGAGTGCACCCATGCCATGTGTTTTTGCCCTGTATGCTAAATGTAATGTAATGTAATGTAATTTATTTCTTATATACCGCTACATCCGTTAGGTTCTAAGCGGTTTACAGAAAATATACTTTAAGATTAGAAATAAGAAAGGTACTTGAAAAATTCCCTTACTGTCCCGAAGGCTCACAATCTAACTAAAGTACCTGGAGGGTAATAGAGAAGTGAAAAGTAGAGTTAGAGGAAAAATAAAAATAAAATAAACATTTTAACAAGACAGCATTGATCTAAATACTTTGGAAGGTAGAAGAGAGGAGAGAAAGGAATAGAAGCAGAAGGGGGAGCCGTTGAACAGTAGAATTCTGGAGAAATTTAAATGATAGAAATAGAACAAAACAAAGACAAAAGGTAAAACAATAGATAAGATTAAAGATAAATCATAAGCTGGAAAGAAAAATAAAATAAAACTTTGTCTTCAATCCACGGTTTCAGCGTCAGTGATGAAGTGGAGCAAGTAAGTTTAGGAGGAGCGATTGACGTTTCCAGAAAGGGCTTCTTCAGGGAAGAGACTTGGCAGACAGTCCCAGGATGCCTATGTCTCTTCCCCTGCGATGTTCTCCCATCCATGCATTCCCTCCCAGACACACTGCCCGTGCCCCAGCCGCTCCAAGGAGGCTGCCCCAGATGAGGCCCACGGTGAATGCAGGATTCTCTCCTCTGCGGGAAAGCCGCCCGGAGCCGACAGTCGATCTTCTTAGCGGATTGCATGGGGGGAAGAGTTCACACTCTTGGTAGGATCGGGTCTGTGTGCTCTCGGTGGTTGTGGCTGGTCTCGTTGCTGCTTAGGTTTAAAAGCAGTTGATCTCCACTGCTGCTGATATTTAAAAGCAGGCAGATTGATCTCTCCAATGGACTGCAGGGGGAGGAGTTCACACTCCTGGCAGGATCGGGTCTGTGGGCTCTTGGTGGTTGCGGTAGGTCTCGCTGCTGCTTTTATGTAAAAGCAGTTGTTTTTCTACTGCTGCTGATATTTAAAGCAGGTAGATTGATCTCTTAAACGGGATATAGGGGGAGGAGCTCACATGCCTGGTTGGATCGGGGCAAGGGCTCCTATTATAGGCTGCTTAGGTGTAAAAGCAGTTGATTTCCTACTTCTGATAATATTTAAAAGCAAGCATATTGATTTTTCCTACGGAATGCTGGGGGAAGAGCTTACTTGTTTGGCTGGATCAGGGCAAAGGGCTCTCGGTAGTGGTGGCTGGTCCTGTTGCTGCTTAGGTGTAAAAAACAGTTGATCTTCCTAGTGGACTGCAGGGGGAGGTGGAGCTCACACTCTTGGTTGGATCGGGTCTGTGTGCTCTTGGTAGTTGCGGATAGTTCCGCTGCTGCTGAGGTGTAAAAGCAGTTGATTTCCCACTGTTGCTGATATTTAAAAGCAGGTAGATTGATCTCTCCAATGGACTGCAGAGGGAGGAGCTCACATGCCTGGCTGGATCGGGGCAAAGGGCTCTTGGTAGTGGTGGCTGGTCCTGCTGCTGCTTAGGTGTAAAAGCAGTTGATTTTCCTAGCGAACTGCAGGGAGGGTGGAGCTCATATTTTTGCAGGACCGGGACTGTGGGTTTTTGCTGAGCAGGCCTCCTACATTTGCTGCACAGGCTTTGCAGTCACTGTGCCTTACATTTGCACTTTATTAAAAAGGTTCCTGTATGTCAGGGGTCTCAAAGTCCCTCCTTGAGGGTCGCAATCCAGTCGGGTTTTCAGGATTTCCCCAATGAATATGCATGAAATCTATGTGCATGCACTGCTTTCAATGCATATTCATTGGGGAAATCCTGAAAACCCGACTGGATTGCGGCCCTCAAGGAGGGACTTTGAGACCCCTACTATATGTGTACCTAAATAAAACTACCATACTATAGAGCAGGGGTAGGGAACTCCGGTCCTCGAGAGCCGTATTCCAGTCGGGTTTTCAGGATTTCCCCAATGAATATGCATTGAAAGCAGTGCATGCAAATAGATCTCATGCATATTCATTGGGGAAATCCTGAAAACCCGACTGGAATACGGCTCTCGAGGACCGGAGTTCCCTACCCCTGCTATAGAGCAGTGGTTCTCAACCCTGTCCTGGGGAACCCCCAGCCAGTCGGGTTTTCAAGATATCCCTAATGAATATGCATGAGAAAGATTTGCATACCTGCCACTTCCATTATATGCAAATCTCTCTCATGCATATTCACTAGGGATATCTTGAAAACCTAACTGGAATAGACTCCAAATAGATGTTCTATTGGTTCATAAAATAGGGGCCCTTTATAGAAATACTGTCCCCCCCCCTAACACACAGACACATGTGCATCATTTTTTCCTACATAGCATTCAGGCAGTTTTAAAACAAGATCCTTCTGTGCCTAAACTGCTTTTTCCTTTGTCCAAAAATAGCTTTGAAAATTATCTCGTTCACATTTTGGTGTAGACTCGCCTCTGCCCTAAAATGTTGCCTCCACTAGGATTTGTACGATAACAAATTACCTCCTTTCACACTTCCTAACTCGATATTCTTTTAACTGCTCATCAGGTAGGCAGCGATACTGTGTAGGATAATTGGTATTAAAATGTTCATTCATAATTTCAAAGATTATAACTTCTCTAATACTGTTAGACAAAATACCACATTGTACAACTTGTTTTACAAGAACGAGGAGCAGTGGCCAACTCTGAATTCCTGGGACTTTGTGAGAGGTTTAATTTTCTTTTAAATTATTTTAATTAAATGTTAAGTGTTTTACTAATTAATGGAGATAAATTATATAAGATTTCTAATTGTCTTAGTTTCGCACATTATCCTTGGTTCACATGCTTCTGAAATTGCTTCCGCTTGGTTTAATCTATTTGGTGTAAAGAATTACTGTAAATTCCTGCTTCACATGTTTTAACTCTTTGGAACAAGAATCCGAAATAGCAGAAGTGCATTCTTGCAGATGAAAAATAGCTAAAGAGGTCAGGTGGAGCAGCAAGACTTTTTTTTTCAAGTCTGCCAGCTAAAGGAGGAAGATGAGAAATGGAATTGAAAAATTGCGAGGTGAAGCCGAAATGCTAAACAAATACATTTGTTCAGTGGCCAGTAAAGAAGGGACCAGAGAAGGACCTCCAGTGGGTCACATGAGGAAGAATAGAAACATGATGGCAGATAAATGCCAAATGGCCCGTCCAGTCTGCCCATCCGCAGTAACCATTATCTTTTCCTCCCTCTAAGACATAGGTGTCAAACTCAAGGCCCGCGGACCAAACCCAGCCCGCCTGGTCATTTTATGCGGCCAGCAATCCGATGCCCCCAGTGTTACCTTGTGGCCGGTTCCCTCCTCCTCACAGCCGTAATGTGCACGGAGCCACGTGCAGCGGCTCCTCGTGCATCCCACACCTCGTCCAGAAGCATTCTCTCTGACATTGCGACATCAGAGAGAAGGCTTCCGGTTCAGGTGCAGGACGCACGAGGAGCCGCTGCACGCGGCTCCGTGCACGCTATGGCTGTGAGGAGGAGGGAGCCGGCCATAAAGTAACACCAGGGGGCATTGGACCGCTGGCCGCATAAAACGGCCAGGTTGGAGCCAGCTAGAAGGTTAGACACCTGCCGGAGGGAGGCACAGCATGGAGGGAGGGAGGCAACAAAGGTAGGGGGAATGATTTTATTTTCAAGTTAGTGTTTGAATTGTGTCAATTTTGAGCATTTTAATCTGCTGTCTATCTTTTGCACTGCTCAGGAAGAAATACATTTGTTTCTTTTTCTCTGAGGGTTGTACTGCATGCAGAATCTTGAATCTTAGGGTGTTTTAAAAAATATATTAGTACTTTTAGTTTTTGGTCCCATATTTGCATAGGGGTTATCTGTGGTCTCTTAGGAATGAATGTTGAGAAGCATACAGTGTGTTTTGTGTAGTTTAATTTTGTGGTTAACCATTACCATTATGTGTTAATAAGATTATATTGTGTGTGTATGTATGAAAAAAGAATGGAAAAAATGGTGTTATAATTAGTATTATTATGGGGGGCGGGGTCTGGGGGCGGAGATTGGGTGGGGTCTGGCCCGCAACTTAGCATGTGTTTTGGATTTCGGCCCCTTAATGTGCTTGAGTTTGACACTCCTGCTCTAAGATATCCCATGTGCCTATCCCACGTTTTCTTGAATTCAGACACAGTCTGTCTCCACCACTTCTTCCAGGAGACTGTTCCACATATCTACCACCCTTTCTGTAAAAAAAAGTATTTCCTTAGATTACTCCTGAGCCTCTCACCTCTTAACGTCATCCTATGCCCTTTCATTCTAGAGTTTCCTTTCAAATGAAACTCGACTCGTACGCATTTATGCCACATAGATATTTAGACAAAGCCCTGGGACCAGATGGAATACATTCCAGGGTATTATCCTCTACCGCCAACTCCTATCTCCATCCCTTCTACCTTGCAGTACCGCATGCTTGGAACAACCTGCCTGGCTTGCTATGTCAGGCTCCATCTCTGGTAGTATTCAAAGCTGCATTTAAATACTGACCCAATCATTATATCTGTCTGTCATTCCATTAATAGTCCCCTACCACCTTTTAGCCCCCTCTGTGGCCCTGATTCTGCAAAGCGTGTCTAAAAGTTAGGCGCAGTTTAGATGTTCAAGATAGGCGTCCTTTGTAGAATCGCGCTCAGTAACGCTCAGCACTGTTTAGACGTCCAAATTTTCAGATGTCCGTTAGAGAATCGGGTTTTAAGTGAGAGTAAGACGTCCAATGTCCTTAATTTTATTATTATGACATTATTAGAATGGCAATTTTATGGTGTTTTTCTTTATAATTTTATTTATTTCTCTTCCATCTGAGAGAGTGACTGGGATTCGAACCAGCAACATTAGGGCAGAAGGCTGTAGGTTTAACGAGTGTGCTACACAATGAGCTAGCAAGTTGCATAGCAATTGTAAAACTAGGTCTTATAGTAGTTGAAAAGGAGGTCTACGTTTGAGCGTAGTTTGAGCTTCAGATAGATGTGAGTTCTATGGACAGAACTTAGGCACAGTTTGGACTTCCTTAATGCAATCTGCTAAATAGCTCTCTGGGTTTTAATTTTTGCTTTAATAAGCTCAAAATATATTTAATAAGGCACCACATAAACAGGCACATCAAAACAGATATATTGCATGCAAAACCTTCTATTTTTGTGGACAAAAAAGCAATGTTATTTGCTAATTAGAGGAAAACATCCATTAACTGAAGCAGCGCATATGAAAAAAACACAGCTTTAGGTTTCTTACTAAAAAGTTACCCTTTTTTGACTAAACAGTGCTCCAAATCAGCTCATTACTGAAAGCAAGGAAAGCACATGAAAAAATATATAGATTGAATGCATAACTTCATTTGCAAAAGCTTAAAAACATAAAAAACAGATACAGATCTTAGCATGGCTTCTACTTCATTGCAAATGGTGATGTGCAGCTGCACAATGCTGATCTCATTGTGAGATCATCAAGGTGCACCTGTTGTGGGATTGTAACCCATGGCTTCTGGGAGATGAGCACAGGGCTTTTACCCATTGAGCCACAGCAGCATCCACTAATGTCTTTCTTCCTCACATCTAATATGATAGCTTAGGAATCTGCTAAGCTATGATCTTCTCATGTATTTTCACCTTCACATGGCTAGGAACCCCCATGACTAAAAGGAAGTGACTGTGGCTCAATGGGTAAAAGCCCTGAGCTCATCTTCCAGAGGTCATGGTTTCAAATCCCAGCACATATTTTAATTTTGGCATTCTACTTTGTAGGTGCACCTTGATGATCTTACAACAGTGGTCTCAAACTCAAACCCTTAGTGGGGCCACATTTTGGATTTGTAGGTACTTGGAGGGCCGCAGAAAAAATAGTTAATGTCTTATTAAAGAAATGACAACTTTGCATGAGGTAAAACTCTTTGTAGTTTATAAATCTTTCCTTTAACAGTTAAAGGAAAGATTTATAAACTATAAAGAGTTTTACCTTATGCAAAATTGTCATTAACTATTTTTTCTGCGGCCCTCCAAGTACCTTATTTTTTCTGCAACCCTCACATTTAAAGTGTAATATCTTTCCTTTCTCAAAACTGACACATTTCAATCACTATATTGAAAATAAAATCATTTTCCCTACCTTTATTGGCTGGTGACTTTATTTTTCTGTGCTTTTAACTATGTTTCCAGGGCCTTCTTGTTCTTTGACTGTTTTTCTCTCTGTCTTCACTTTCTGCTTTCTTTTCAAAATCTACATTTCCATGTCTTACCTTCCCTTCTATCTCTCTCTTCTTCCGTCCTTATTTCCATGATCTGACATCTCTTTCTTTCCTTTCTCTCCCTCCCTCCCTCCTTCCTTCCTTCCTTTCCCCTGGTCTGGCATCTGTCTCCTTCCCTCCTCCAACTTTTTATTTCTTTCACCCTGCCCCCTTCTTTCTTTCTCTTTCCGTGCCCCCTTTCTTTCTTTCTCCATGCCCCTTTCTTTCTGTCTTTTTCTCTCCATGCCCCTTTCTGTCTGTGTCCTGTCTCCCTTCTTTCTTTCTCCCTGACCTCCCCCAAGCCACCACCATTGGGGAACAGGCCGCCACCACCACAATCGGGGAACAGGCCAGCGCCGAGGTCTTAGCTCTCCCTGCTTATCTTTCCCAGCACGGGGCCCACCAATTCTCGCCACCCGATGTCAATTCTAATGTCGGAGAGGAAGTTCCGGGCCAGCCAGGCAGCGATTGGCTGGCCCAGAACTTCCTCCCCGACATTAGAATTGACATCGAGTGGCGAGATTTGGTTGGCTCTGAGCTGGGGAAGATAAGCAGGGAGAGCTAAGACCTTGGTGCTGGCCTGTTCCCCGATTGCGGTGGCTTGAGGGAGGGCAGTGAGAAGGGAAGGGAAGCAGATTAGGGACTCCTGCTTTAGGCGAGCTGCAGTCACAGTCTGTACGTGACTGTCCTCTCCACAATCAGAAAACTTATAAAGTGGAGAAGACAGATCGCGGGCCGCAAAATAGTCCCTGGGGAGCCGCATGTGGCCCACGGGCCGCATGTTTGAGACCGCTGTCTTACAATGAGGTCAGCATTGTGCAGCTGCACACTTCCATTTGCAATGAAGTAGAAGCCATGCTAAGATCTGTATCTGTTTTTTCTGTTTTAAGCTTTTGCAAATGAAGTTGTGTATGCAATCTATACATTTTTTTCATGTGCTTTCCTTGCTTTCAGTAATGAGCTTTGATTTGGAGCACTGTTTAGTCAGAAAAAAATGATAACTTTTTAGCAAGAAACCTAACTCTGTGTTTTTTTTCATATAAGCTGCTTCAGTTAATGGATGTTTTCCTCTAATTAACAAATAACATTGCTGTTTGTCCACAAAAATAGAAGGTTTTGCATGGAATATATCTGTTTTGATGTGCCCTGTTTATGTAGTGCCTTATTAAATGTATTTTGAGCTTAATAAAGCAAAAATAAAAACCCAGAGAGTTATTAAGCAGATTGCATTAAGGAAGTCCAAACTGTGCCCAAGTTCCATCCTTAGAACTCACATCTATCTGAAGCTCAAACTATGCTCAAAAGTAGACCTGGTTTTCATTCGTCTATAATGTAGGCATGAGATGGATGCCCTAGGTCGCTCAGCGTTATGCAAATGAATTGAAGGATGCCCATATTGAAGCCTCGCCCTTGCCACACCCATGCCTGTTCCGTTAGGCGTGAGTTTTCCCATGAAATTGTGGACGCGTCTACAAAGTGACGTCCACATCCTTTGGATGTCCATGAGCCAATTATCGCTCGTTAAGACCCTTAAATGGCTCATTAACCATTTAACTTAGTTTGGACACCTCTAAGTCCTGCTCAGTGTTAGGCAGGATTTATGCGCCCTTTATAGAATCGGGGACTATGTGTATCTCATAATTAGATTGTAAACTCTTCTGAGCAGGGGCTGTCTCTTACATGTGGCGTACAGCGCTGCGTGTCCCTGGTAGCCGTATAAATAATAAAATTGTTGTATTGAAGGATCTCTTCAATTATTCCATGAAGATGGGTGAGATCTTTTTGGACTGAGGAAGTCCTGTTTTCACAGAAGTGGAAGCACAGAGGAGATTGGAAACTATAGACTTCTTAGCCTGACATTGTTCCTGGGAACATAAGAACATAAGAACTGCCATCTCCGGATCAGACCTTCGGTCCATCAAGTCCGGCGATCCGCACACGCGGAGGCCCCGCCAGGTGTACACCTGGCGTAATTTATAGTCCACCATATCTTTATATGCCTCTCTTAAGGAAAATAAAGGTAACCTCTGTGGAAGGAAAGTGTAGTGAACTATCTATAATCCAAAGGGTTACTTATTGATTTGAGTTGGATTTATTAACTGCCTTTATGAAGACATTCACCCAAGGCGCTGTACAGCTATAGCCTGACAGAAAACTTATAATTTTGTTGACAGCAGAATCCAAAGTAGCCCGATTTTACAAGAGAGAGCGATTGTGTCAAACAAACCTGAATGACTTCCCTTTCAGAGCGATGTCTCCAAATGGGTTGATTTTGCACATGAAACTTAGTAATAAAGGGAAAGAAATTAACTATGACTTTAGAGACAAGTGACATCGCAATTCGATCTCTTCACCTCTTCGTGTTTAAGAGAAGTAAAGGACCTTCTCAAATAAGTTTACAGTGCTTCATCCAATATCACACACAAAAAAATTAAATTATAATCGTTTCAGTGTACCTGTATAATCCATTTCTTGAAAGCTACGTGTTTAACTAATTTGGAAGCTTTCAGCGTCATTTTAGGTCGTGGAAGTGGGGTTGCTAAATTTGCATGAAATGAGTCGTTGGTGATAGTGATCAGCACATATGCAGAATACACCCACAAATTTAAAAAATAAAAACAAGAGACTCCAAATCAAAGATCAGCAGGAACTCACCAACACCCCCCCCACCCCCGACAGCGGGAGGGATGCACACTCCCTCCCCCTGTTGCCGTTGCACAGCTCCACGCCCCCCCTCCCGGCAGCAGGAGGGATGCCCACTCCCTCCCATTGCTGTAGAATCCACCAACTTGCCGTGAAGATGGCACGGGGGGGGGGGGGGGTAACGGTGGGAGGGAATGAACATCCCTCCTGCTGCCAGGGAGAATCAAGGGGTCTCTCTTGTGGGGTTTTTCATTTTCTTTTTCATTTGCGGTGGGGGAGAGGAGTCAGAGCTGTTAAACCTTACTTTCAAGTCAGTGCCTGAGCCAATCGGAAAGTAAGGCTACGATAACTCAGACCCTGCTGGAAAAATTTGCCCTCAGATGTGCTACAACGAGGTTAGGGAATCACCCGGCGATGATAGAGAATCGCCAGGGGTGCTTATTTTAATATTAATAACCCTGTTGTATTACATTTGCAATGCAGAGTCTGAGCTTGGAAAAGACCATGATGGGGCATTCTGATAATCGGCCGGTAAAATACCACCCTGCTAAACTGGCTGGAGCAGGTTTAGCAACCACATTAAAGGCAGTTTTAGGTTTTGAGAATCTTCCCCTGAGAAGTGAGGCCTAGATTCTCAAAAAAAAACATGTTTAAAAAATGATGGACTGCCATCGCAGCTGTTCTGGTAGCGATTTTAAAAAAGCGAGTCACTCTCCAAAAAATGCTTCTGCAAATGAAGTTGGCGGAGAGAAGCGAAGACTCGCTAAATTTGCATTTGCCCATCACTGGTGATAGCGATGGGCACATGCGCAGAATAAACGCAAAAAGAAAAATACAAAAACAGAAAAACAGCGGGAGAGAGGTCTACTCTGTCCCACTGCCAACCAACACACACCCCTGGCAGTGGGAGAGATGCCCACTCTCTCCCGCTGCCAAGCAACCCCTCGCCAGTAATGGGAGAGATACCCACTCCCTCATGCTGCCAAGCGATAACCCCCACCCCCCCCCAAGCAGTGGGAGAGATGCCCATTCTCTTCTGATGCAAACATCCCCTCCCCCGCAGCGGGAGAGATTCTCTCTCTCTCCCACCGCCAAGCAGCGGGAGAGATGCCCATTCTTTCCCGCCTCAAATAACACCCATAAGAACATACGAATAACCTTACTGGGTCAGACCAATGGTCCATCAAGCCCAGTAGCCCGTTCTCACGGTGGCCAATCCAGCTCACTAGTACCTGGCCAAAACCCAAGGTGTAGCAATATTCCATGCTACCGATACAGGGCAAGCAGTGGCTTCCCCCGTGTCTTTCTCAATAACAGACTATGGGCTTTTCCTCCAGGAACTTGTCCAAACCTTTCTTAAAACTAAGCGACAACCCCCACCCCCACCCCAAAGCAGTGGGAGAGATGCCTATTCTCTTCCGCCTCAAATAACACCCCCCTGCACCCCCACACTTTCCCGCTGCCAAGTGTATTGATTCTCAGCTCTCTACAGTTGACACCTGTATAAAGGTGGAGGGCCTCCCACTTGCAAAGGTTAGGCTGCAGCTGATGATATTTGTATTATTAGTGGAAAAGGAATAGTCAGAAAATAGAATAACCATTTTCCATTATCCAAAATTTCCTTGTGAGAGAAATGAATTAGTGCCTGGTACAGGGTTAGTAAGTTCTACCGTTTTCAAGCCTCTGCAGCTATAATGTGGCATCTCTGCACGGATATGAACGCTTCCCCGGTGGTTCAAGTGCACAGAAAGAATCCACTTTCGTGTTTTGGTTAAATGCCTAATGAAACATCACATTGGTATAAATAGATATTGGCTCTTCTGCACTGTGAAGCAGCGTGGCATATGAATCTTAATAGACGATGAAATAATGCCAAGCTGATTCAGCAGAGCCTCACACGTGTAATGTAATGCTATCATAATCTACTTTCGAATCTGCTTTTGAAGCCCTTAACGGTGTGGTGCAGTTTAATGGCCTGACCTGGAATTCAGAGGCAGGTCAAGATGGCATTATAGAGTGAGAACGGCTACATTTCAATCTTGTCAGACACTCGTGTAGGGCTACCGGATGGCTGTAGGTCTTTAGAGACGGTTTGAGCCACTCTTGGTTTCATATTTTTCCGATTTCTGAGCACACAGTCCCAATTTGGGGGGGGGAGAAGGTTAACTTCCAGGTGACCAGGGGTGTCGCTTTGAGGCCTTGCACCATCCGTGTGGAATTCACTTCCTCAAGAGCTACGGGGGCGGGACGAATCCATGCCTTGTTTAGGAAGAAACTTAGAACATGGCTCTTCCCTAAGATGCATTTGGTTGACAATCTGTAAAACACCGTCAAAAGCGCAGCGGACAAAGCCACGCCGACAAAAACACGCAGGACATATGTGTCTGCCGGTTCAGCCTATTTAAAGCCTTTGTTTTTATGCTGTCCGAGGGGGGGGGATCCCCGACTATAGTTAGAAGTCCTCGCGCTCCCGTTAGGAGGAAGCCCCCAGTACACTGCAACGGGAGCGCAAGGACTTCTAAGTGTAGGGGAATCCCCCATTTCATTCCCCCTCAGAGCGTAAAAGACAAGGCTTTAAATAGGCTGAACCAGTGGCTTTGTTTGCCGCGCTTTTGACGCGTCACCATAAAATGGTATACGGAGCCTAACAGAGATCAGCCTGAAATTTGGAGCTTATAATCAGCTTTTATTTTATTGTCTGTACTTTTATATTATTTTTAGTTTTATATGTAAACCTCCATTGCGGTATATCAAATGTTAAATAAACTTGGATTGTAACTGGTACATTACATAGCTGATATACGTAGAGATGATTGCAAACGGGTGGTGGCGTTGATCCAACGTTCTGTTGTTGGTGTCGCCAATGTCTGAGGCTGATCCAGAAAGCCTCACTACCATGAAATTAGCTCTCCAAACCTACCATTCAGCATGTTTTAAGCAATTAGATCATGAAGGACATAGAGAGAGTAGAGGGACAGATTCTTCAAACTTTCGAATAATAAAAGAACAAGAGGGAATTCGGAAAAGTTGAAAGGGGACAGATTCAAAACGAATGCTAGGAAGTTCTTCTTTACTCAACGTGTGGTGGACACCTGGAATGCGCTTCCAGAGAGCGTAATAGGGCAGAGTACGGTACTGGGGTTCAAGAAAGGATTGGACAATTTCCTGCTGGAAAAGGGGATAGAGGGGTATAGATAGAGGATTACTGCACAGGTCCTGGACCTGTTGGGCCGCCGCGTGAGCGGACTGCTGGGCACGATGGACCTCAGGTCTGACCCAGCAGAGGCATTGCTTATGTTCTTATGTTATGTTAAAATTACAACAGTAATTGGTAGCTCATTGCAAAATATCACCTTTGCTGTCAGTTCCTGAGCCGTGGTTGGGCAGCACTGGCCCCGCCCACCCTCCCACACACAAATAGGACCAGCCTCCTCCATCCTTCCTAAATTTAAAATTGCCCTGGTGTCTAGAGCATGGCCCTGGACCCCCCTCACCACTTTCAGTTAATGTCTTATTAAAGAAGTGAAAATTTTGCATGCGGTAAAATTCTTTTTATAAATCTTTCCTTTTGGCTAAGTCTTAATAATAATATTGTGGCTAAAGAGACATTTGATCAAGAAACTGCTTTATTTTACTTTTGTGATTATGATAAACATACCGAGGGCCTCAAAATAGTACCTGGCAGGCCGCGAGTTTGAGACCACTGAACCTGACGTCATTTTTATCTGTTGACCCCAGGCTCCCTCCATATCCATACTTTGAATGAGGCAGGAGCCATGCCCACCTGCTCCTGCCTCAACACCATTATCTTCACATTGGCAGTGCCATATAAGGGAATTTTGTAAGCAAGATGGTATGTGGTTTGTGGTTTTTGAGTGGCAAGCTGGAATGGTTTCTTTATTTTCTGTTTTCTTTCACTCTGCAAATAAGATCATCTTAAGAGCCTGAATTTAGCACTGAAGAACTGATTTCATAGATGACGAGGAAAAGAAAACACCAAAAACATGTTGGGAATGCAAAGCATTTGTGGTGCCCGATGGTTAAAACTGTTGGTAACTTCTCTGCTTATATCTGTGTAAATCTGTGTTTAATAATGTAAAACAGCTGGTTGGTTTGAACTAAAGAAACAACAGGTTCAAAATACAGTGATACCTTGGAATCTGAACTTAATCCATTCCATAACCCCGTTCGAGTTCCAAGACAATTTTTCCCACTTAAAATAATAGAAACTGGATTAATCCTTTCCTGGGTCCCATGAACTCAAATTTTAACAGTAAATTCCCTAGTTTTTAAGGTAAAATATTAATAATACAGTATTTTCCTCACTATACTACACAAAGGCGAAAACCACACAAGATGCATTCACTACAACTTCCGACAATGAACTGAACGACATATGGGTGGCCCGAGCAATGGGGAAACGTACACACAAACACACACAAACAACGTGCAGGGCGTTCAGATTCCGGGGCACAAACACACAAGAACAACGTGCAGGGCGTTCGGATCCCAAAGCAGAGTTCGGATTCCGGGGCAAAATTTGCTTGAATTTTTCATTCGAATTCCAAGTTGTTCGAGTACTGGGACGTTCAAAGTACTGGGGAGTTCAAAGAAGCGTGGGATGAACAAAGAGGATCTAGAATCAGAAAATAATATTAAATATTGAACTAAGGCCAGTACTGGGCAAACTTGCACGGTCTGTGTCTGTATATGACCGTTTGGGGGGAGGATGGGCTGGAGAGGGCTTCAATGGCTGGAAGGGAGTAGATGGGCTGGAGTACATTTTGACAGAGATTTCGGCAGTTGGAACCCAAGCACAGTACCGGGTAGAGCTTTGGATTCTTGCCCAGAAATAGCTAAGAAGAAAAAAATTTAAATTGAATCAGGTTGGGCAGACTGGATGGACCATTCGGGTCTTTATCTGCCATCATCTACTAATTTACTATGTATCACTGTACTGAAAACCAAATAGATGACAATAGGTCAAGAAATGTTTTGCGGAATCTCTCTTTAATGGAAAGAACAGTGTTCACTGCCAACTTTGTAGCCAAAGTTCTTTTTAAAAGAAAGGGCCAAGCATAGGAGCAAAAGGCTGTTTTTAAAAATAATGTATTCTGCACATTTATTTCCTCATGGCAAACACAGCAATGCCACACCGTTTGCTAAACAGAAAGTGCGGAAAAGGGGCAGAGAGAAGATGCTGGATGGACAGATGGAGCGGGGGCACGCTAAATGGAAGGATAAGGACAAGGGACATGCTGGATGGAAAAGACCTAGAGCAAGGGTGTCAAAGTCTCTCCTCGAGGGCCGCAATCCAGTCGGGTTTTCTGGATTTCCCCAATGAATATGCATAAGATCTATTTGCATGCACTGCTTTCCTTGTATGCTAATAGATCTCATGCATATTCATTGTGAAAATCCTGAAAACCCGACTGGATTGCGGTCTTCGAGGAGGGACTTTGACCTGACCTAGAGAGATGCTGGATGGAAGGGTGGGGAACAGAGGTGAAATGCTGGATGAAAGTGAGGAGAGACCAGAGAGAGAGAGGTGACACAGTGGATGGAAGTGGGAAGAGAGACAGAAGGACATGATGAATGGAAGGGACTAAGGACAGCAATAGTGAAAGCCTGGAGAATAGGAGAAAGGGAATGAAAGGTGTGATGTGAGAAAATAAAAGAGATAGAAAGCTGTAGGTGGACAGACATTGAAGAATATATAGTTTGAGAGGGATAAAAATAAATTGAAGAATGCTGGGAGGGGAAAAAAACAATGTTAGAGATGGGTGTAGTAGTGGAGGTACGTTAGTCAGATTGTAAGCCCACTGGGACAGATAGGGAGAAATACTTGAGTACCTGAATGGAAACCACTTAGGATATAAACAGTGTATAAATACTAAAATCTAGATATATATATAAAATCTGATGTATCTGTGTGTGTGTGTATGTTCCAGCATAACTCTAAAATGCATGGACAGATTTCAACCAAACTTGGTATACATATCACTTACTATCTGGGGGGAAATACTGTGGGAGAGGGAATGGGGTGACATGTAAAAATGATCAAAAATAACAGATAATTGGGATAAATAAATATCCAGGCAACGCCGGGTAATCAGCTAGTAAATAAAATAGAAGAAGAAGACAAGAGACAAATGTCAAATGGACACACAACCTGGCATGAGAGTTGAGAAGACAGAGGAAAGCAGAAGGAAGAGATTTGGATTAACATAATTAGAAAAATTAGATGGCTAGACGACAAAGGGAAAAAAAAGAATTGTATTTTTAATTTTGAATAAAATACAAAACTCACAACTGAAAGTCTGGCATCTCATAGGAGAGAGAGTGGGGGCAGCAAAGGAAAGGATTGGGGAGGGGGGCAGGTGGGAAAGTTGCACAGGGCGCAATTATAAGTTGCTTGGGCCTTGACTGCATGCAGCCAGCAGACACCTTGGAGAGGGGTGGAGTTGGTGGCGGGGCCAGGGGTGGGTCTGAGGCAGGCTTGGGTAGGGCCACGTGTCCTCTCTTTTTGACTTCACAAAAACGGTAACTCTACCCAAACAAAAAGGCAAATACCCCCTTCAAACCTGTAAATACCCACCCAGAACCCTCAACATAACTTCCCGTAGGGCTGAAATGACAGGCACCAAAGGGAATATACCCGAAGGAAGGAACTGCAACCTCTCTCTCAAATTGAAAAGATATAACATACAACCCAACTCACAAGCAAGGCTCTGTAACGTCAAAATATTTAATACCAAAGAAGATATCCCTTCCCTGGTTAGAAAAGCTTGGATAAAAAGAGAGAGCAGGAACAAGAAAGTCCTGAACCGCCACACCAGTTTTCAGGCTCAGCAACAAATCTACTGAGAGACAACAATTTGGGAAAGTCCCCAAAGTTGATGGTGTATAGAATTAGGGTTACCAGATTTTCCGGAATGAAAATCCGGACCCATAGCCCCAAAGTCCCACCCCCCCGCCCCGCCCCCTCAATCTGTCCGCTTGCCGGGATGGCATCTATGCATGTGCTGGTGTGATGCGATGACATCGCATCCATCCGCGTACGCACGTGACATCACTGAGTTGCGTGCGCAAATGCCGTCCCGACGTCGCTGCTAGCTGGAAGCTTTTCAAAACCCGGATAAAGTGCTGTGTTTTGAAAAGGCGTCCGAACCCCCGGACATGTTCTCAAAAAGGACATGACCGGGGAAATCCGGATGTCTGGTAACCCGGTGACGGGACTAAATCGCGCGAGACAACGATGCGCCGACAACCGAGCTCAAGGTTGACGGCGCGCCGAAGAAAAGCACTATTTTAAAGGGCTCCGACGGGGTGTGTGTGGGGGGGGAACCCCCCCCATTTTACTTAACAGACATTGCGCTGCCGTTGTGGGCGGCTTGGGGGGGTTGTAACCCCCCCATTATACTTAAAACTGAACTTTTTCCCTAAAAAACAGGCAAAAAGTTCGGTTTCAAGTATGAGGGGGGTTACAATCCCCCACAACGCCAGCGCGATGTCTGTTAAGTAAAATAGGGGGGTTCCCCACCAACACCCCCCGTCGGAACCCTTTAAAATAGTGCTTTTCTTCGGCGCACCGTCAACCTTGCGCTCAGTTGTCTGCGCGCCGTTGTCTCGCGCGATTTTGTCTATGAACCTGTAACCCTAGTATAAAAGAGAATCTCAAAATCTATGCTCAAGTCTGGCCATGCTTAGATTGCAGTGCAGAGGATGTCAACACAGATTTATTTCTAAAGGCAGGTTCAGCAGCCATTCTTAACCCTTTCAGGACCAAGGGACATATTTGTCCCATAACTTTAAAATCCTATAAATTTTGATTGGGATAGTCTACAGTTCTAAATTTGATATGTACGGATTCCATATGATACTGCCTTTATGTAAACAAACTGGTTCCGACATTCATTCATTAGCGTCGTTGCCAGATTGACGAGAAGATTCACTTGCCACACTGTCCATAAGCCAGAAGTGTGATTTTTTTAAATAAAAATAATGATATTTCACAAAAAAAATCAATTTTTTGGCATCTGCAAGCCCTTTTTACCATAAAAATGTCGTCAAAACCACAAAAATTGGCCTACGATCCTTATGGTCCTGAAAGGGTTAAGGCTTTCCAGGCACTTAATTATTTAATTTTCTATACTGCTCTCCCAAGGGAGCTCAGAACAGTTTACATGCGTTTATTCAGGTACCCAAGCATTTTTCCCTGTCTGTCCCGGTGGGCTCACAATCTATCTAATGCACCTGGGGCAATGGGGGGATTAAGTGACTTGCCCAGGGTCATACGGTGCAGCATGGGTTTGAACCCCACAACCTCAGGGTGCTGAGGCCGGAAGCTTTAACCCCTGCGCCACACTCTCACCCACATCCTGAGGCTTTCTGGTCCTGCAAAGGGAGCCCTGCATCAGGGAGCCTTAGGCCTGAGAAAAGGACCAGCAGTATTTAATCTGCTGCTTAAGTAGAATCTCCAGAACTGGTTTAAATTCCCTCTGCTCGGCCACAGTAAAGGCAGCCAGGTCTTGATAAATAGTAACTGGAGCATCCTGAAAATGTAACAAAGTGAGTTCACAAGCTTTTTTTGTAAGATTTGCTCTCATCAGTACACTTAGTAAAGCCGACAGTAATGTCTCGAGGACGGTCATCCGAAACTTCATGTAACTGTAGAGACGCTGCGAGGTTTAAAATCTGGCGGCTTTCGCATTCTCCTGTTGTTCTCGGGGATCCTCCAGAAACGTAAGTTGTTCCGACGGCCTCTGTTTTCAACATCATCAAACTTGTAGTGTAAGTCCTCCAGGATGGTGCATTTAAATTGCAGCTCTATAACCCACTCACCTTGTTCTTCAAACTGCACCTCCGTATCCTCAAACCGTACTCCAAAGTTCTAGAAGTCACAGTGCAATTTGTTTATATGGGTAGCAAGTTCTCTTCTCATTTCTTTCAATGCCATGCAGGGGTCCTGAAAGTATCTCGGCCAAGGGCTTCTGAGATTTACTGGCTCAGATTCACTCTCGTCCTCCAAACCGCTGCATGTCTTGGTCACTAAGGTCTGCACAGGAGAGATAGGCTGAGAGGCCTGTCACATGGCATCTTCTGCGTTAGTTCAACCAAACTGCTGCAAGAACTCCTTAATATCCAATCTAGATTTTTTTGAGCCATTAGGGAGAGCTAGCAAACACAGTTCAAGAAACAAAAAGGCATCCAGAAAGCAGATGAAGTGAGATGGAAGCAATTACCTGGAAGAGAAGGCTGGAGCCCCAAATCAGGCACCCATTCAGGAAGCTGACGTCACTTCCTCCTCGCTCCTGACCATTTAAATCGGTTTGAGTTGAGAGGATGGGTAAGATTTTCCAGTGTTGTAAGTGCTTGCACAAAGAAACTCCTTTTATTAGACCGAGCACTTCAAGGCTGACAGGTGGCCTGCAGTGCACTTTCTCTTGCATATCCACGTTGTGGTAATTGTGGCAGGCACGGCTGAGAAGCCACATTTGAGTCTGTGTTCACTTTAGCAAATAATCCCTAATGTTTTCCCCTTAGGCAACTATTTTACCCTGGAACAGGCACAGTCAAAAAGGAGCCCACTCTCAGCTAGAGCTCAACGGAGCCAAGTCAATTTTAGAATATTATCCCAACGCTGCAGTCTGAACCGGTTAGTTATATGTTTACAGGAAGTGATGCATCACCCATGCATGCTGCATCCTTGCTCATTTTGTAGAGCAGTGGTTCTTAACCTTGTTGGACGTACTGAACCCCACCAGTTTCATATGCGTGTTCACCGAACCCTTCTTTATTGGAAAAATAAAATATGATTTTTACAAATTCAAAACATAGGTCATGCAATTAGGACGCTGACTCCCATCTCGTTCCGTTATACATGTGAATCCATATTGTACATATTCGTCCGACCACTTTCGTATTTTGTTCGACATAGTTAGTAAGGGATTAAAATATTAAGATAGGTATCACACGACGTACCATCACAACAGTTACAATTCGACTACTGTGTGCATCAAATCCCCTGCAGCACAGATAGGCCAAGCGATGTTGCGTGAACACCTGCAGCCAATTATGGACAAGCGGGGCATATCATCACGAATCATAAGCGCTTCGGTCACGTTCAATCATCTATCAGTTAAATCACAAATTTTGATCAGGAATTGATTGATGTATATAAGGCGTTAGTTACAGATGGATAGATCAAGAAACCGAGTACACGATCGGTCTTGATCAAAATCACTGAATAACTGATAGATGATTGAACGTGACCGAAGCGCTATATGAGTCGGAGGTGTGTTTTGACCTCCACCGAACCCGCGAGACTGACTCACCGAACCCCTGGGATTCGGTCGAACCCAGGTTAAGAACCACTGTTGTAGAGGGATGTGATCTTGGAAGTTAATAGGGGTAAGAAGAAAACGATAAGACGCCAAACTTTATTTTGGACCAGAAATAAGAGTAATGAGAATTTGTAAACTAGCAGAGAATAATAATTATTTCCTGCATCAACATTAATATAGTAAATGATGGGCAGATAAAGACCAGCGTGGCCAATCCCCGTCTGTCTATAAAGGTGGTCGTGTTGCACCTCCAGCTCGGTGGAGGTTATATCGATCCCCCCCCACACACCTTTTTTCTTTAGTGTCGTAACTGAAACCTGGTGCACATACCGGTAGTACAGAAACAGGAGGTGGGTTATAAGAAAGAAATTAGTAATAAGGGGACACATTTTCAGCAGATGTAGTGATCATACTAAAGGCCCTTTTATGAGGCTGCTGTAGTGATTCTCCCGCGTCAAATGCCCATAGGAACTGAATGGGCATTTGCGGCGGGGGAATTGCTACTGCAGCTTTGTAAAAGGTGCTCTAAATTAAGCCACAGAGCTGGTGCCAGCGATGTTGAAAATACAGACCGTGCAATCACCGCGCACGTCCACATTTGTCATAATAAACATGAAGCGATCCCCATTCCTGGTGTTTTATCCTCCCCCCTTCCCTTTAATTAATTTGTTTTTAATGATGTAATTATTAACTTTACCCTCCCCCTTTACCCTCAAGCTCATGTTCGTATTTGTAATTTGTCTATTTAATGTTCACATTTCCCCCCCCTACAAAAATTTATTTTAACCTTTCGTTTTTGGCATTGTAAACTGGCCAAGTGCACGTCGATGGTTGGTGTATTAAAATTAATTAAACTTGAAACTTGAGCCAATACAGGCCATGTTTCGGCAAAAGCATGTCTTTCTCAGGGATCCGAGATATTAATTACACAACCTTTGCAAAAGTGGCGTAACATGAATAACTTGATCAGCCAAAATTGAAATCGCCAAAGAGGCACGAAATCTGTACACTGGAGGCACAAAGTAGTTTGGGTTTTTTTTTTTTTTGGGGGGGGGGTTTCCCCCCAACTACTTTGTGCCTCCAGCGTACAGATCTCGGATCCCTGAAGAAGGCGTGTTTTACTGAAACACAGCCCGTGTTGGGTCCTTCTATGACAAATGTGGACTTTCTATTTTAAAGGATTTGCTGAATAAAAGCAGCGTCAAGAATATTGGATTGCCACAGTCTTCCTTGTTTGGATTGCCCCTTTTCTCCTGTGGAAATTTGGGTCCGCTGTGTCTTCTGCTGAAAGATTAAACAATTGTTTCTTATTGGATCATTCCACATTGTTCATAACACTGGACAACATGATTTTTGTTTCCATAACGAGATTGAATGTTTCTTATAGCGTTTTGGGTGTTGATCATAAAAATGACGTCAAAATATTTCTTTTTTTTTTTTTTTTTTTTTTAATTATTTATTTATAATTTTTCACAAATTGTTTAACAACAATCTAAAGAAATTAACAATTGAAAAAAGAAAATGATTATATTAAATTATGTATAATAATTCCACATATATGACCAATCAGAGTCCACATATTGAAGAGAGAGAGTCCATCACTTCCAAGGGAAGTTGGGTCTAAAAGAAAAAAGAAAAAAACTCATACGAGTTACAGATTACAGAGTACGGTTGGATTAACCATCTGCCTGGATAGAGGACTATGTTGAAGGATCTGGAGCTCTAAATTCCGTCTTACCCTCTAAAAAGAAATTTAACTGGTCCGGATCATAAAATATATATCTAACATTCTGATAGGTAAGACAGCATTTGCAGGGAAAACGTAACTGAAAAGTTGCTCCCATATTTAAAGTTAACTGTCGATATGCCAGGAATTTCTTCCGTCTGGCTTGCGTCAATTTGGATACATCAGGAAATATTGAAACTTTGGAGCCGTGAAATTCCGCATTCTCAGTCCTATAGAATAAACGGAGAACTGCCTCTTTATCTTGGAGAAAAACAAAGGTTACCAGTAAAGTTGCTCTAACAGTTATTCCTTCTTGAATTGATGTTTCCAGCATACCAGTGAGATCCAAGTCTCCTGATACCATCCCTTTGCCTTTCTCTTCTTTGGGAATATTCAAATAGTATATCTTTTGAAGCGGTGGCATATTATTTTCAGGAAATTTCAACACTGATTGTAAAAAGGAGTTGAATAAATCTCTTGAAGTTTGAAGTTTAGATACCGGAAAGTTCAACAATCTAAGATTTAAATTTCTATTTGCATTTTCCAAATTTTCCATTTTTCTAACCAGCAAAGACTTTTCCTTTAAATGTAAATTCATAGAAGCCTTTATTTCTGACACAGATTTTTCCAAGTTGTCCGTTCTATTGGACTGCTTTTGGAGTTTCTCTTCCAAAGTTTTAACTTGTAAATTAGTATTCTGTGTTGAAGAAAAAAGTTGAGAGCATACCTTATGTATTGACTCAAGTCCACTCCAAATCGCTTCCATATCGATGACTTCAGGTTTTACCAGAGGAGGGGGGGGCAAAGATGTTCCGGGGAATACCCCATTAGCTCGCTGCTCCTCTGTCCCTGCATCCTCACCAACAACTGCTCCTCCGTTCTCCATTGTCGACTGCAAAGGAGTCGGCAAGCCATGAATAACTTCCGGGGTCAGGGGTAATTTCAGCAGCGTCAACGGAGAACTCGTCTCCGGCACCTCCTGCGCTGCCGACGGCGTCCCCGACATCCTCCCGGGCCGCGGAGGAGCTCCAGGACCCACAGGGCTAAGCGAAATTTCGCTCTCCAAGACCGAGGTCTGCCCCCCTCGGTCAGCGGATACACCCGATCCAGCCGGTGTGGCATATGCTGTGATTGCCACCTGTCTCACCGTTGAAATACCAGATGAGGCTAGAAGAACGCCTCTCTGTTTGCCCCTACGCTTGGGCATAGTTAAGGTAAGAACTTCTTAAATAAGAGAAAAATCGCCAAACCAAGCAGGAGCAACTTTCATGGGTGACTTACTCCGTGGCCATCTTGGATCTCTCTCGCCAGGTGTCAAAATATTTCTTTAATGTACGGTCTGTGCCCTGCAAATGGCAAGGACAAATCAAAATCAAATATGCATATGTAGTATCCCATCATACCTTATTCTATGAGTTTTATCTTGTTGGGCAGACTGGATGGACCATACAAGTCTTTATCTGCTGTCATTTGCTATGTTACTATGTTAAGTATCAAAAAGGTACCCAAACTGATCAGATGACCACTGGAGGGATGAAGGCATGACCCCTCCATCCCCCAAAGGTCACTGCCCCCCTCGTTCCTGTATGATAGCTTCATATGTAATGGCCAGTCCTAGTAGAGAAGCAAAGTGGTTCCTAGAGTAGCTTTGTGGGCACTATAGGGAACCATAGAGATGGAGACTTGGGCCCATATCCCACGCTAACTACTACACTTGTGGTGGAATATGTGAGACTTCCAAAACCCACCCAAATGTAGGGTTACCTGTAAAATCCGGACCCATGGCCCTGCCCCAGGCTCCGCCCCATTTCACCCAAGTCACACCCTGTTCTGCCCCAGTCCCACCCCCTCAACCTGTTCTCGTCCTCGGAGCTGTGTCAGGAGGGCCTCTGCGCATGTACAAGTGTTATGCGATGACATCCCGCACATGCGAGCACGCATGTGATATCACTGCATTGCATGCGCAGATGCCGTCCCGATGCAATCCAGAGCTGAAAGTTTTTCAAAACCCGGACAATGTGCCGGGTTTTGAAAAGCTGTCCAGAGACCCAGCATGTCCTCTGAAAAGAGTACATGTCCGGGTAAATCCAGACGTCTGGTAACCCTACCCAAATGCCACTGTGCATACATACATTTAGGTGGCGCCTGCAGGCATAAGGGCTTCTGGTGTGGTGTACAGTTGGGTCTAGACCAGGGGTAGGCAATTCCAGTCCTTGAGAGCCGTCAGGTTTTCAGGATATCCACAAGATAGATTTGCAGAGGCTTCCCCCGTGTCTTAGACATTTTTCTGTTTTGAAAATAGTCATGTTCGCTGCTGGATTTTTGTCCAAACTTGGAATTGGACGTCATATTGAAAATGCCTCTCCGCTTCAGCAAAGCTAAATCACAGATTGGTTTTTACTGAAAGATGAGAGCACAGGGCAAAAATAATACTGCTTGACTCTTAAAATAAGTAGTGCACGTTTACCATGATAAATTTATTCTATTCCCCTTCACTGGCTTAGAGAGGGCAGGAGGTGCCAGGGGCTGTGGCACCACCCTGCGCCCTCCTTTCTGCCCCTTGCTCATTCTGCACCATCCCCCCCCCCCCCCGCGCCACACTCATCCACTCCCTTTCCACCCCCGTACCTCTTTAAAGCTTCGCCAGCGCGAGTAGCTTCTCCGGCCTGCTCGCGCTGGCTTTCCCTCCAATGTTGCTACCTGGCCTTGTGACCCGGAAGTCATTTCAGAGGGAGCCAGGCTAGTGCGAGCAGCAGTTAGAGAAGTTGATTGCACTGGCGAAGATTTTAAAGAGGTATGGGGTGGGGAAGGGAGGTGCAAGCGTGACATGTGGGCAGAGAGATGCCGATGCCCTCCACCAAGAAAGCGCCTGGGATGATCCCTCCTCCCCCTGCTTACTATGCCACTGTTCCCCATAAGAAGCATATAGTGCTACAGCCAAGGAGTCCTTAAGGACTTTATAACAGAATATGGAACACAGGATTGATGTATGGCCAGTTTACTCCATCAAAAGACACATTTCAAACTTTTGTATGCAGGCAAAGTGAGGTTACTTACCTGTAACAGGGGTTCTCTGTGGACAGCAAAATAAATCAGCCAAATGGAGTTAACATCATCTAATAGTGCCATGTATGGACTAGCTTTCCTAAAGCCCAGAAAGATATAGAGAAGGCTTTCCAGGCATATGCGGCTGACCCAACCAATTAATCCTCCATCTCCTCCTTTGGTCTGTTCTTTCTGCTCTCCTCAATTAAAAATGTTCTTTATTTTTTTAAGTTTTAGATTTCTCCTCTTTCCTTGTAATATTTTTACATAGCTTTTTGAAGACAAGAACATCTGTCCCCTAGGGTGTTATATGGCCAGATTGCGCCATGAAAAGACACGTTTCAAACCATCGCACATGTGTAAACAGTTATTCACCCACACAGATATAGCTGCCAAAAACAGATCATCTACTCCACCTGCTAAATTGCCCACAGCAAAAAAAAGGGGTAGATGGAGGAAAAGCGCATTGGGAAGGGTGGTATTTCATTTTGAAATTCCCATCACGTGCTTTTTCTGTCAGTGCCACATAGTTGCCTATCAACAGGCAAAAAGTGCCTGGGTACAGTGTACCCTCTCTCGCCCAGGAGTTCCCGTTTTCAAAGGGAAGTTCCGTAAAGAGTTTTTCAGGTTTGCCAGCAGCACAAACTGTTTAAAAATTGCTGAGGATCGAAGAACTGATTGTGAAGACCATCTAACCCCCGTGGTGATGTTAGTCAGCGGAGGCAGAGCTAGTCTGTGCGATGGAGCACCGCCACACCTGTGTACCCAATGGGGCTAGTCAAGCTAGGGCAGGGGTGGACAATTCCGGTCCTCGAGAGCCGGAGCCAGGTCAGGTTTCCAGGATATCCACAATGAATATGTACGAGATGGATTTGCATGCACTGCCTCCTTGAGATGCAAATCTATCTCATGCATATTTATTGTGGATATATTGAAAACCTGACCTGGCTCCGGCTCTCGAGGACCGGAATTGCCTACCAATGAGCTAGGGTTATGAGAGGACGGATTGAGATATCTGGGTTTCACTTCCATTGAAAGCAATGGAAGTAAAACCTGGATGTCCCAATCCATCCTCCTTTTTCTGGAGCCACAGGGTAACCCTAGGTCAAGCTGCCAGTAAGTTAGGCATTTCACACTATATGCAATATTGACCCCAGTATATATCATTACAGTACCACATAACTACAGTGGTGCCTCACACAACGAACTTAATTTGTTCCAGGAGCAAGTTTGTTATGCGAAAAGTTCGTTATGTGAAACGCGTTTTCCCATAACAATACATGTTAAAAAAAATAATTCGTTCTGCAGCATAAAATATGCTAAGATGACATAAAAAAAGATAAATTTGTCAAAATGGTGAAAATGGTGGTCTTGCTGAGGCCAAACTCTTTGACGAGGTCACACTGTTTTACCCCACATTCACTCCTTCTAATTATTTCCCGTTTCATTTCAACAGAAATCACCTTCCTGCTTTTTTTAGAAGCCATGATATATAAAAAATATTGAGTTTATCTTAAAAGGACGACTGTATACAGTGAGAGAGGGCAGTTAAGCGCAGTGACTAACGACTGCCTGCAGTGCCTGCGCGGAAGGATGCAATACATCGGCAGCTCGGGCGACTTCGTTGTGTGAAACGAAGTTCGTTGTGTGAAACGAAGTTCGTTGTGTGAAACGAAGTTCGTTGTGTGAAACGAAGTTCGTTGTGTGAAACGAAGTTCGTTGTGTGAAGTTTGTTGTGTGAAACGAAGTTCGTTGTGTGAAACGAAGTTCGTTGTGTGAAGTTCGTTGTGTGAAACGAAGTTCGTTGTGTGAATCAAGACATGAAGTTCGTTGTGTGCAGCGTTCGTTGTGCGAGGCGTTCGTTATGCGAGGCACCACTGTATATATTATTGCAGATATGTGCACAAAAATAATATCTCTGGTTTTCAGGGAAGCTTTATCTAAATTTGCTTAACCCCCCCCCCCCCCCACCTTTTTTTTTTTTTTTTTTTTAAACCGCGATAGAGGTTTTTAGCACAGGCCGGTGCACTGAATGCTCTGCGCTGCTCTCGACGCTCATAGGAACTCTATGAGTGTCAGGAGCAGCGCAGGGCATTCAGCACGCTGGCCTGCGCTAATAACCGCTATCGCGGTTTTGTGAAAAAAAAAAAAGAGGGGGGGGGCTTAGTTCGTTGAAATAAATAGGAGTTTCTGAATGAAACATTTCCTGGACTTGTGGTGAACTGCAGCTGATCTAAAGTGGAAAACACAAAAGGGTTCGTTTATTTTGGCACTTTCACTTTCCAGATTGCCTGAAAATTAAAAATCCATATATATCTTTAAGGGCTTATTTATGAACACTTAAGCGCAGGTATGTCATAGTTGGCTTGCATTCCTTTTCTGATATATGGCAGTTGGCAGCAGCAGCATCCCTGCTAAAACCTGGCAGGACAATGTGGTGGGTTTTTTTTTTTTTAAACAGCTTCTGTTGAACTTGGACCACCCGTCCCTTTGAAAAACTTTGCGGATGAGTATTGATCGGTTCAGCCTCCGACGATCTAAAAATGGGTTCGCTTTTATAATGAATACAGTACCTATGACGTGACGTATTTGACATGTCTGCATGTGTGCGTGTGCGTGAGAATGTATATATAACTTCAAAATGAACTATCCTTTTTTGTTTTTTTTTTTGCTTTTGCAGAAGGAACTGAATTCTGTTGCATCAGAGCTGGCTGCTCGGCAGGAAGAAAGCGAACATTCTTACAAACATTTAATTGAACTCAGTCGGGAATTTAAGAAAAATGCGCCAGAGGTATGGTATATTTGCTGTTACGGAATTAACCCACTTTGAGTGCATAGTTCTCCTGTGTATAGTTTGACAGTTAGGTATAAGTGACTAATTACATAAAAGCCTAATTAAACGAAAATAAGAGGAAGCTGGGTTGGCATGTGGAGTATACTGCACTGCGTGGTACTTTTCAGTGTGCTGATTCCTCTCCCTTCCTTCCCCCCCCCCCCCGCCCCCCAATCCAGCGGAATAGATATCTGCTCGGGACAGCGCTGTCACAGTTCATCAGCGTTTCATGCTGACGTTGTGAAGAATGCAGAGTCAGTCATTTATGTTGGTCTCAATTCTCTAAAAGTACTGGAGGTGGCCCTGTCATTTGTGACAGACTTGTCACCAAGCACCAGGGAAAAGAGATAGTGTCATCGTTTTACGTCTATCCTTTAATCAGCAGTTGAAAATAGCTTGCTTGTAAATGTTCCCGACGCCCTCCTTTTTAGGTTTCGCAGTTGTGTCATTTGATCACCTGACAAGACGTTCTGCATTTGTCCCCGATAGTAATACTTGAGGGTCCTTGAAGATGGGACCTGCAGTGAAGCTTGGAACCACTAGTATACATTGAAACTCTTAGCATGAGTGCTGCCGCCGCACATTTTGCCAGCCGGCATGGTACGGAATGCCACTGCCCCTAGTCCTACCAATTTGCTATGGATTCAAAGTGACAACGAGTCCCCTTTGGGCCAGCGGCATATTAAAGGTGGGGCAGCGAAGGATGGTTCGCCCTGGGTGCAGACGATAAGCGAGTGCGTTGTGATGTGGTTGGCGGGATAAAGCACCCATGCCTGCCTGAGAAACTCCCTAACCCCCCTACTCTCTGTTTGTCTGTTGATTAGATTGTAAGCTCTACTGAGCAGGGACTGTATCTTGAATGTTTTAATGTACAGTGTTACGTACATCTAGCAGCACTATAGAAATCCAAGTTTTATTTAAAATTTGATAAAACACTTATAAAAATTTCTAAACGATTTATGTTTTCGTTTTTGGAATGCCAATAAAAATTTCATGAACTTAAAAAATAAAAAAAAGATTAAGGCAAAAACACATAACCAGACCGATACAAAACGATCACTTACTGGAGGTTAAGAAAGGAGGGTAGAACTACAATTATGATAGAGAAAAGGAACATAAATGGATAAAACATTAGGGAAGGCTGGTTTGTAACTGTGATTGGGCTAAAAGAGGACACATGGCCTCGCCCCATTTCGCCCTGTCATACTCCATTCCGCCCCCAGGCCCACCCCCCACACTACCTTCCTCTCTTCTTCCCCGAGCTCGGGGTCACGTCTGGAGAGCCTCCGAGCATGTGTGGATGCGATGCAATGATGTCGTCCACATGCGCGCATGCTGTGATGTCATCGCATGGCCTCTGCGCAATGCTTGGAGACCCTCCAAACGCGGTCCTGAGCTTGAGGCTTTTCAAAACCAGGACAAGCTGCCGGGTTTTGCAAATCCATCTGAGCACTCGGACAGCCCTCCAAAGCGTGCTCATGGAAAGGTCAGAGTGGTTGCATGGGGCAAAATCAGGGGTTCTCGACCCATTCCTAAGCCAATCAGGTTTTTAGGAAATCCACGATGAATGTGCACGAGAAAAATTTGCATGCGCTGCCTCCGTTGTGAATAAATCCTGTCTCGTGCATATTCATTATGGATATCTGAAAAGAACGAGGGTGTCCTGAGGACTCGATTGAGAATCACTGGGGCAGACCAGTGGCTAATCTAGTCTGGCATCCACTGTCTTACACTGGCGCCCCCTGTTATCCGTAATACCCCACAGGCCTAAACCAGAGCCTGAAATAACAAACAAAGAATGATGGGTTTATGGCATTATTGCTTCAAAGTGCTTTTTTCCCAGCTAGAGTAAGGCCTCAAATGGTAACATTCTGTGACTGGTCTTGCTCATTAACGCAAAATACAAGTCCTGGAGAGTGGGATGGCAAACGGGTGCTGGATGAAATACGAGAATTTGCAGGCTTATCTACTCAGAATGGCAGAATTAGCAGAGAACGAGGACAAGATTGATTTCAATATGGAGCCATGTCAGACAAAGAATCCAGCGTCTAGAGCCGGCAGCTGGGCTGGATCCTCAGCTGTGCGAGCTGAAATAAGTAGATGTTGTCCGTCATCACAGAAGATGTCACTGAGGTCCTTTTGTTTTCCCTCCTGCTCGCAGCGACTTGAGTTTCTCCTCGCAGCTTTTCAACACTAGAGATAAGCTAAGGCAAGAGAAAACAAATAATACCCCTTAGGGTCTCTTTTATCAAAAAATTTGCACCAGTAAATGCACCAAAACCCAGAGGGATTTAAAGAGCTTCGGTGCGTTTGACGCACGCCACTCGCTAGCGTTGCTTCATAAAAGAGACCTCTAGTAGTTTTGACCAGCTTTCCGTCATGGGTTATCACGAGTTTTCAGATAGACCCCCAACTTCATTTCACTTATCGCTCCCCCCCCCACACCTTTTCTGTAAGCCCACATGTGACCTCACTCTCATCACCCATCGTATGCATTGTCCATAAAGGATTTGGTTTCCTCGTGAGCGTAAATCTCATAATTTGTGGCCAGCTTTTCACCTCAACATTTGTAAAGAGGTAAAATGCTACAAAGGGTCCTGGCGAGTGTCCCCGTTTCTCACCAGCTCAGATTTACAGCTTATGGTTTCTTCGATGGACACTTTATCTCTTCTGAGCTGTTGTCTTTCTCGCTCATAAATTGAGCGATAAGGACAGTATTTCTTGTTTCCCAATATATGTAACGGATATATATCTAATGTGTACAGAAAGTCATAGGCAGTTAAGTAATACCAAGCAGTAATTCCTTTGGCTTTGTAGCAGCAGCTGTAATTGCAGGAGATGAAAATAGCTGTAGAGTTAACACATGCCTCCCCTTTTTACAAAGAAATATAGGGCTCCTTTTACTAAGGTGCGTTAGGGCCTTAACGCGCGGTAAATTGCCCCGCGCGCTAGACCTTAACGCCAGCGTTGGCTGGCGTTATTCTAGAAGCGTACCGTGCAGTTTAGCGCGCAGTAATTTTGTGCGTGCGCTTAAAACGCTAGCACACCTTAGTAAAAGGGGCCCATAGAAAATAATGTCAGCTAGAGCCCTGTGTGGTCCATCCAGTCTGCCCAATAAGATAAACATATAGCACGTGGTGCAATATAAAAAATATATTCTTCCTCTTGATCTGTCCTTGCCAGTGACGTAGTAAATGTGTGTGTGTGTGGGGGGGGGGGCTGGCACCTCTCCTCCCTGCTCACACTATCCCTCTCCTCCCCCTTCCCCCCACCCTGTACCTCTGTAGATCTTTGATACTGTGAGCAAATTCTCCTGCCTGTTGCTCACACCAGCCTGGTTCCCCTCTGAATCCCTTCTGGATCACGGGGCCAGGATGTGACATCAGAGGGAAATCCAACGCTGACGCATGGAGCATGATGGAGAAGCCACTCACGCTGGCGAAGATTTAGAGGTGGGGGGGAAGGAGAGTGCAAGTATAGAGTGGGGGACGGGAAGGAGCGAGGGCGCAGGGAGGTGGTGGGGGCACCTCCTACCCTTACTATGCCACTAGTCCTTGCCATTTTCAGGGTACAGATTGTAGATGCCTGCCCAGCACTGGACATACTCCCCAACTCCTGGAGTTGGCGTCAAAGCCCGCTCCAGCCCATCCAGATTTGTCTAGCCCAGTGATTCTCAACCATCATGTCGGGACGCACTGGTGTGTCGCCAAAAATTTGACATAGACAGCGAATTTCGGGGCAGTACTGTATACCGCCAAAAGTCTCAGCAGTTTCCAAAGTAACATACGTAAAAACATAAAAATACACTGGAATGCAAAATCGTCATACATATAGCTAACGACAACAAAAATGCCTTTAAAAATACGTTCAACAATTGCTCATCGACTATGGTAAAGAAAAACAATTTCAGGGGAATAATGGTCATACCGTATCATAAATAAGCATCAACGAATAGCTTAGTTTTAAGCAGTTTTTTAAAAAAAATAGAATGCTCCACACAGAGGATCTCCAATTAGAAAATAAATGGTATAATTTGAAGAGCTGGGCAATCCGGCACAGTCTGTGTTCCATATAGGGCAATTCAGTTTAGGATGGACAGGGGAGGGCTTTGACAGGAGCTCCAGTAATTTGGAACACGAGAACGCTGTGCCGCAAATGACGATATGGTTTGGATAGGCCGGAGGGAGCTTTGATGATAGCTCCAGTAGTTGGAACCTAAGGACAGTAATAATAATAACAATAGTAATAATACTGACGGCCTCCCTAGACTACAAAACTTTTAGAAAAGAAATAAAGACCATACTCTTCAAGAAATCCCTGAAAAAAAAGAAATAACACCACAAGTTTCAAACACCACCTCTCACTAAAGCCAACTACCCCAAACAAATAACCATACTCATTTCTTACTCTCTTTGAAAATGACCAAATTTCTTATTTTTATTTTTTTTTGGTAAGTTCTTGTTGTAATACTTCCTTAATAATTCTTTTGTAATCCGCCTTGAACTGCAAGGTAATGGCGGAATAGAAATCCCTAATGTATTAATAGCTTTATTTATATCCCGTCATACCTTTTCAGTTCAAGACGGTGTACAACAAGAGGTCCGGTAAGGACAGCGTGGTAATATCAATCAGAATTGCGGAAGAATAGAAAGACAGTTATGTGATGAGGTGGCTTAGGGTAGGAGGAAGAGGTGTGTAAGATGAGGTAGGTGTCGCGAGGTAACATCGGTTAGAATTGGGGAGGGATAGAAAGACAGTTATGTGATGAGGTGGCTTAGGGTAGGAGGAAGAGGTTTGTAAGATGAGGTAGGTGTCGCGAGGTAACATCGGTTAGAATTGGGGAGGGATAGAAAGACAGTTATGTGATGAGGTGGCTTAGGGTAGGAGGAAGAGGTGTGTAAGATGAGGTAGGTGTCGCGAGGTAACATCGGTTAGAATTGGGGAGGGATAGAAAGACAGTTATGTGATGAGGTGGCTTAGGGTAGGAGGAAGAGGTTTGTAAGATGAGGTAGGTGTCGCGAGGTAACATCGGTTAGAATTGGGGAGGGATAGAAAGACAGTTATGTGATGAGGTGGCTTAGGGTAGGAGGAAGAGGTGTGTAAGATGAGGTAGGTGTCGCGAGGTAACATCGGTTAGAATTGGGGAGGGATAGAAAGACAGTTATGTGATGAGGTGGCTTAGGGTAGGAGGAAGAGGTGTGTAAGATGAGGTAGGTGTCGCGAGGTAACATCGGTTAGAATTGGGGAGGGATAGAAAGACAGTTATGTGATGAGGTGGCTTAGGGTAGGAGGAAGAGGTGTGTAAGATGAGGTAGGTGTCGCGAGGTAACATCGGTTAGAATTGGGGAGGGATAGAAAGACAGTTATGTGATGAGGTGGCTTAGGGTAGGAGGAAGAGGTGTGTAAGATGAGGTAGGTGTCGCGAGGTAACATCGGTTAGAATTGGGGAGGGATAGAAAGACAGTTATGTGATGAGGTGGCTTAGGGTAGGAGGAAGAGGTGTGTAAGATGAGGTAGGTGTCGCGAGGTAACATCGGTTAGAATTGGGGAGGGATAGAAAGACAGTTATGTGATGAGGTGGCTTAGGGTAGGAGGAAGAGGTGTGTAAGATGAGGTAGGTGTCGCGAGGTAACATCGGTTAGAATTGGGGAGGGATAGAAAGACAGTTATGTGATGAGGTGGCTTAGGATAGGAGGAAGAGGTGTGTAAGATGAGGTAGGTGTCGTGAGGTAACATCGGTTAGAATTGGGGAGGGATAGAAAGACAGTTATGTGATGAGGTGGCTTAGGGTAGGAGGAAGAGGTGTGTAAGATGAGGTAGGTGTCGCGAGGTAACATCGGTTAGAATTGGGGAGGGATAGAAAGACAGTTATGTGATGAGGTGGCTTAGGGTAGGAGGAAGAGGTGTGTAAGATGAGGTAGGTGTCGCGAGGTAACATCGGTTAGAATTGGGGAGGGATAGAAAGACAGTTATGTGATGAGGTGGCTTAGGGTAGGAGGAAGAGGTGTGTAAGATGAGGTAGGTGTCGCGAGGTAACATCGGTTAGAATTGGGGAGGGATAGAAAGACAGTTATGTGATGAGGTGGCTTAGGGTAGGAGGAAGAGGTGTGTAAGATGAGGTAGGTGTCGCGAGGTAACATCGGTTAGAATTGGGGAGGGATAGAAAGACAGTTATGTGATGAGGTGGCTTAGGGTAGGAGGAAGAGGTGTGTAAGATGAGGTAGGTGTCGCGAGGTAACATCGGTTAGAATTGGGGAGGGATAGAAAGACAGTTATGTGATGAGGTGGCTTAGGGTAGGAGGAAGAGGTGTGTAAGATGAGGTAGGTGTCGCGAGGTAACATCGGTTAGAATTGGGGAGGGATAGAAAGACAGTTATGTGATGAGGTGGCTTAGGGTAGGAGGAAGAGGTGTGTAAGATGAGGTAGGTGTCGCGAGGTAACATCGGTTAGAATTGGGGAGGGATAGAAAGACAGTTATGTGATGAGGTGGCTTAGGGTAGGAGGAAGAGGTGTGTAAGATGAGGTAGGTGTCGCGAGGTAACATCGGTTAGAATTGGGGAGGGATAGAAAGACATTTATGTGATGAGGTGGCTTAGGGTAGGAGGAAGAGGTGTGTAAGATGAGGTAGGTGTCGCGAGGTAACATCGGTTAGAATTGGGGAGGGATAGAAAGACAGTTATGTGATGAGGTGGCATAGGGTAGGAGGAAGAGGTGTCGCACAGATTTGGAGGATCAGGTGAATTTTGCCGAATAGGTGGGTTTTTAGTGATTTTCTGAAAGACTGGTATGTTAGAGCGTTCAGGATTAGGTCACTTAAGGTGTTGTTTCAGATCCCTGCTTGAAAGGAGAGTCTTCTGTTGAGGAATCTTTTGAATTTGCATCCTTTGGGGGAAGGGAATGCGAACAGCAGTGTTCTGTGTGAGAAGCGGAGTTTTTCCTGCAGGGTGAGGTGTTTCAGGAGGTCGGTGGTTGCGCTGCCGACAAGAGTCTTGAAGCAGAGGCAGCCGAATTTGAAAATTATTCTTGCCTATAGGTAGCCAGTGGAGTTTCTTGTAGTATGGGATGATGTGGTCAGATTTTTTCAAGCCAAAGATTAGTCGGACGAGACTTCTACGGTCTATGGTCCAGAGATATTAAAAAAAAAAAATAAGACAGTCTAATCATGAATTTATAACGCATGCAACTAACAGGCAGACTGGATGGACCATTCAGTTCTTTATCTGCTGTCAGTTACTATGTTACCCTAGAATGGGTAAAGGTTTATTGATGTTGAAAGAAAATTAGTATGAATTTGTCTACCGTTCAACTACTTACTGAAATAGGTATATAGTCCTAGGTAGCATAAAACCTGTATTTCTTTAAGGAAAATTAAAATTTGATAATTTAAACAGAGGCCAGCCAGATCGGGCCGGCGTGGGAGCCCTGCTCCGCCCCCCCGATCCAGCCGGAGGACATATTTGATTAAAAAAGACACAACGCACCACTGCACAGAGGCCAGCCAGATCGGGCCGGCGTGGGAGCCCTGCTCCGCCCCCCCGATCCAGCCGGAGGACATATTTGATTAAAAAAGACACAACGCACCACTGCACAGAGGCCAGCCAGATCGGGCCGGCGTGGGAGCCCAGCTTCGCCCCCCCGATCCAGCCGGAGGACATATTTGATTAAAAAAGACACAACGCACCACTGCACAGAGGCCAGCCAGATCGGGCCGGCGTGGGAGCCCTGCTCCGCCCCCCCGATCCAGCCGGAGGACATATTTGATTAAAAAAGACACAACGCACCACTGCACAGAGGCCAGCCAGATCGGGCCGGCGTGGGAGCCCTGCTCCGCCCCCCCGATCCAGCCGGAGGACATATTTGATTAAAAAAGACACAACGCACCACTGCACAGAGGCCAGCCAGATCGGGCCGGCGTGGGAGCCCAGCTCCGCCCCCCCGATCCAGCCGGAGGACATATTTGATTAAAAAAGACACAACGCACCACTGCACAGAGGCCAGCCAGATCGGGCCGGCGTGGGAGCCCTGCTCCGCCCCCCCGATCCAGCCGGAGGACATATTTGATTAAAAAAGACACAACGCACCACTGCACAGAGGCCAGCCAGATCGGGCCGGCGTGGGAGCCCAGCTCCGCCCCCCCGATCCAGCCGGAGGACATATTTGATTAAAAAAGACACAACGCACCACTGCACAGAGACCAGCCAGATCGGGCCGGCGTGGGAGCCCTGCTCCGCCCCCCCCGATCCAGCCGGAGGACATATTTGATTAAAAAAGACACAACGCACCACTGCACAGAGGCCAGCCAGATCGGGCCGGCGTGGGAGCCCTGCTCCGCCCCCCCGATCCAGCCGGAGGACATATTTGATTAAAAAAGACACAACGCACCCCTGCACAGAGGCCAGCCAGATCGGGCCGGCGTGGGAGCCCAGCTCCGCCCCCCCGATCCAGCCGGAGGACATATTTGATTAAAAAAGACACAACGCACCACTGCACAGAGGCCAGCCAGATCGGGCCGGCGTGGGAGCCCTGCTCCGCCCCCCCGATCCAGCCGGAGGACATATTTGATTAAAAAAGACACAACGCACCACTGCACAGAGGCCAGCCAGATCGGGCCGGCGTGGGAGCCCTGCTCCGCCCCCCCGATCCAGCCGGAGGACATATTTGATTAAAAAAGACACAACGCACCACTGCACAGAGGCCAGCCAGTTCGGGCCGGCGTGGGAGCCCTGCTCCGCCCCCCCGATCCAGCCGGAGGACATATTTGATTAAAAAAGACACAACGCCAACGGTGCGCCGCCGTTCGGCGTGCCGACGAAGGCGCACCTTGGAACCGGGAACACCTTACGCCCAAAGACCACCCACAAGACCTCCTTCCGACTCCCAACATAAGGTAAGGAGCGTGAGATCCCCGCTCCTCCCCCTCCTCCCAGCACGAAAAAACCAGCCACTCTCAATCCAGCCGGGACTCAAAGGGAGAACCATACCTTCTACCTAATACTCCGAACCAGACATCAAAAATTAAGCTCTCCCTGCACACACACACACTAGCCACCCTTTTGATAATCCTCCTCATTTCTAGTTGGAAAGCAGCAGCAAACAACTTACCCACCACAACCACATCCTCCAGTACAACCAACTTCCAACTTCCCAACAGAAGAATACTCACATCAAGAAACTCGAACCACCACGCCAGCACTCAACACCCCATCACTGTTACCTGGAGAAGAAGATCATCACTTCCGAAAACAAAATCTCATCCATCTCCCACAACACTCATATACCCGGAAACAACTCACATTCCCCAGACTGACACAACCTCCCTTACATGTGCCTATGTTAACATCAGAGCACTAGGACCCAAAACAGAAAACATAAAAAATTGGATAAAAACTGAAAAACTTGACTGCCTATTCCTCACTGAAACCTGGTTAACCTCAGACACAGACCCTAGAATAAAAGAAGTATGCCCGCCGGGATACAAAATAACAGTAACCTGCAGAGAAAAAAAAAGAGGAGGAGGACTAGCAATAATATTCAAGAACTCCCTAACTCTAAACATACTTGAAAAAACATCCACTCCACAAATGGATTTCCTAGCGTGTCATCTCACAAACCCAACACTAAAAAACTCACTAAACTGCTTGCTCTGCTACATAACACCAGGAAACTGGACCACAGTGAGACCTGAATTTGAAAACTTCATCTACCAAAACTCACTAACAGCAGAATACAACCTCATCCTAGGAGACCTAAACCTACACCTAGAAGACACAACCTCCACACCAGCAAATAACTGTCTATCCTTCCTCAATGCCTTATCCTTCCAGATCCTAAACCCACAAACCACCCATGAAAAAGGTCATCAACTGGACATTGCTGCATTCATGACTCACCAACCATCCAATCCAGCAATCCAAACTCCTAACGGAACATGGTCCCCATCCCTATGGTCAGACCACTACACATACAACTTCAACATCAACTGGACCAAGACCAAACACACACCTCAATCTAAAAAAACTACATATACCACACGCAAACATATCGACCCAACCATTTTTTGGTCAAATGTAGACGAAACTATCCAAGACTGCGACCCAAAAAACTTCATCTCCCACTGGAAAAATGTGTCCACCAACATCCTTGATGATCTGGCCCCCCTACAAACCAAAACCAGAATAAGCAGGAAATCAGACCAATGGTTTGATAATGAATTACTCCAACTTAAAAGACAGTGTAGAAGATTAGAAAGAAAATGGAGAAAAAAGAACCAAGATCAAACAAAAACCGACTGGAAAAAAATCAACAAACAATACAAAAATCTACTAAGGGATAAGAGGAAAAGCTACTATACCAATCTCATAGGCACGGAAACCCAAGATTCCAAAAAAATATTCCAAATCCTGAAAGAATTAACAGACACCAAACCATACACAACCACCACGAACACCCCTCCACCATCACCCACCCTCTTAGCAGAACACTTCAAGAACAAAATTACCAACACCAGAGCCACTCTCATCCTTAATCCATCCCATCAAAACACTATCACAATCCACCCTTCAGGAAAAGAGGCAACTGCAGCAGACAGAATTTGGACTCAATTCCCCATCATACAATGGCCAGAACTCAACAAATTCTACAAAAAATACAGTCATGCCTCCTGTGACCTCAACCATTGCCCCTCATATCTCCTTACCACCTCTAGTGTAAAATTCCGCACCATAGTTCTACAATGGATTCAATTCACGCTCACAGAAGGCACATTCCCTGCTGACCTCAGTGAAATCGTCATCACCCCAATCCAAAAAGACCCAAAAGCACCACAAAACCACCCATCTAACTTTAGACCTATAGCCTCCATTCCGCTATATGTCAAAATTATAGAAGGCTTAGTAGCCAAACTCCTCACCAATTACTTAGACGACCACAACCTACTCCACCCCATGCAATCAGGCTTCAGAACAAACTTCAGTACAGAGACACTACTAGGCTCCCTTATGGATACCGTAAGACAACACCTTAGTACAGGGAAAAAAATGCTTCTCATACAACTGGACCTAACTGCGGCATTCGACTTAGTGGATCACAACATCCTTCTACAGATCTTAGACGCAATAGGCATCTCAGATAAAGTATACTCTTGGTTTGAAGGATTCCTAAAACTCAGAACCTACAGTGTAAAATCAAACAAAGAAAAGTCAGAATCCTGGTCAAACCCCTGCGGCGTACCACAAGGATCTCCACTATCCCCTACCCTCTTCAATCTCTACACCGCTTCTCTAGGAACGCATCTGGACAACCTGGGCATAACCACCTATAGTTATGCTGATGACATCACCATCCTCATCCCATACGATCATTCTACACCTACCATGACAGACAAACTTCACCAAACACTTGAAACAGTCACAACCTGGATGAAAAATCACAAACTTAAACTCAACCAAGACAAAACCAAATTCATCCTTCTCGAAAATGACAAGGTCCAAACCACAACCAACTTAGAGATAAACGCAATCAAGTATCCCATCCAAACCACCATAAAACTGCTTGGCATGACCATAGACAGATGCTGCACTATGCAACCGCAAATAAATAAAACAATTCAGAAATCATTCGCAATCATGAGAAATCTAAGACAAGTCCGAAAATTCTTTGAAAGAACACAATTCCAACTCATAGTACAATCCCTAATACTAGGTATATTGGACTACTGTAACATCCTCCTCCTTCCTTGCCCTGCAACCACAATTAGACAACTCCAAACAATCCAAAACACAGCTTTGAGACTCATCTACTCATTGAGAAAACATGACCACATCACTGAAGCCTTCATCAACTCACATTGGCTCCCAATCCAAGAAAGAATCCAATTCAAATTCTACTGCACATTATTTAAAACCCTACACGGAGACAGCCCCGCATACTTGAACAATCGCGTCATCCAAGCACCCACTACCAGACATAGAAAAACGCACTCCCCATTCATACCACCCCCAATCAAGGATGTAAAAAGGACAAAACTACACGACGGCCTCCTAGCCACTCAAGCCGCAAGGCTGGACAACCAGATCTCCAACCTTCTGATGACCACCCCAGACTATAGGACGTTCAGAAAAGAAATAAAAACCACACTTTTCAAGAAATTCCTGAAGCAGCAATAACATCACGACCTCTTTGTAACTCTAAAACTGACATCTGATCTACCCATCACTGCACTAATAATAACAAAAGAACCTCCACTATGACCACCTATTAATTCTTTTACAAACCACCTCACCCTCAACAACCCGTTAAATGTTTAAAAGATCTACAACTTACCTCTCTAGCTAATCATTGTAACTCTGTTTTTTATTTAAATTAACCTTTTGTAATCCGCCTTGAACTGCAAGGTAATGGCGGAATAGAAATCCCTAATGTAATGTAATGTAATGATTCAAAAATAAATTCTGTCTTAGAATATTTTGCATTTTCCCTGCATCATTATTAACAACAAAATAATTAGGTGGTTTTTTTTTTTTTTTTTTTGGGGGGGGCTAATTCTGCTGTGAATTTGTGCTCAGCATGTCACACACATGAACATAGTCTCTCAGGTGTGTTACAACAGAAGAAGGTGACGGGACTAATGAGACGGCATAGGATGAAGTTAAGAGGTGATAGGCTCCGGAGTAATCTAAGGAAATACTTTTTTTTACAGAAAGGGTGGTAGATGCGTGAAACAGTCTCCCGGAAGAGGTGGTCGAGACAGAGACTGTGTCTGAATTCAAGAAAGTGTGGGATAGGCACGTGGAATCCCTTAGAGAGAGGAAGAGATGGGCAGATTACATGTGGATGGGCAGATTACATGGGCCATTTGGCCTTTATCTGCCATCATGTTTCTAACCATAAAGCTCTATGACATCACAATGCAGGTGTAAAGAGCCTTAGCCAATCGGGAGAGGAGGAGATAATGGTTACTGTGGATGGGCAGACTGGATGGGCCGTTTGGCCTTTATCTGCCATCATGTTTCCCCCACTCGGTTAACTCCATAAGCTTTGCGATTAGCACACATTTTTACATGTAATGCACATTGAGTGGAACTCTTTACTGTCTTTTAGTGAACAAGCCCCATAGATTCCACAATGCAAATGTGTAGCCCAGTGAAGGGAGAAATGCTTTCAATTTGCTGAGTAAAGAGGAACGTGAAGAAAACAGGACATATTTTCTCTCCCTGGAAATTACCATCTGTGGTGTTGTCACATAAGGAGCTCTCTGCTGCATATTCTCTGCTTCCACTTACAAAAAAAAGGCATTTTTTTAACAAACAAAAAATGGTTGTTTTACAGAGGAACTCAGTGGCTCATGTCTGATAGGCAATGAATTCCAAGTGTGGGCCTCCTTTCCACCCTAGCCTGTATTAAGGGAAGCTTATTTCAACATCCCGGTTGCAGAGTTATGTCCAGGTCTCTATGCCATGCAGCATCAGGAGGTTGTAATCAGGGCCAGATTAACACTACATTGGGCCCTAGGCTAATGTGACCATTTATTTTTTTCCTCAAAAGGGGACAGGAAACCCCCCCTGTTAAATATAGTGCAAAATATAGACAGCAGATATAAATTCTCAAAACTAACACATTTTGATCACTAAATTGAAAATAAAATCATTTTTCCTACCTTTGTTGTCTGGTGATTTCATGAGTCTCTGGTTGCACTTCCTTCTGACTGTGCATCCTTTCTTTCTTTCTTCCTGTCCCCCCCAAGCCACCGCCACCAATTTCTCCAAGCCGCCGCCGCAACAACAGGCCAGGTGCATGCAACAACTGCATAAGCCTTTCCCCCCCCCCTTCCTCCCCGCCCAACATCAATTCTGACATCAGAGAGGAAGTTCCGGGCCAGCCAGGCAGCGATTGGCTGGCCTGGAACTTCCTCTCCTATGTCAGAATTGACGGGGGGAAGGCTTGTGCAGTCGCTGCATGCACCTGATCTGTTGCTGCGTCAGCGTTGGAGAAGCAGGGAGAAATCCCAGGCTCCGTGATCGCCTGTCCTGTTGTCCCCACGCACAGCTTCAGGACGCTCTTTCTGAAAACGGGACATTTCGGCGTCTTGAAGCTATGCGTGGGGACAACGGGACAAGTGATCTAAAAATGGGACGGTCCTGTTCAAAATGGGACGTAAGGTCACATTACCCTAGGCAAGCTGTATTTGTGGCCCCCCTCCCCCACCATTATTTCATCTCTCCAGAAGCAGGGTAAAGTATAGAGCCTAGCTATGGGTATGATATGTGTAATAGTTTGTGAGTGAGCAAGGGGCTAAGCAAGCACATACTTTGTATGGAGAAGCTTAATGGTAGAGCTGGAAAGCAACAGAATAAAGAGGAACTGAAGAAAAATATACAAACAATTCAAATGCTATAACTCCAGTTGTAAATTTGCACTGGTAGCATATATGCTCTGGACATATCTTGAATAAACTATAAAAGTACATCAAAATTGGGGGAAACGCCTCAGAAGCTGCAGGGCAAACGTTGCTCTGGAGCAGTGGTTCTCAACCCTGTCCTGGGGACCCCCCAGCTAGTCGGGTTTTCAGATATCCCTAATTAATATGCATGAGAGAGATTTGCATACCTGTCACTTCCATTATATGCAAATCTCTCTCATGCATATTCATTAGGGATATCTTGAGAACCCGACTGGCTGGGGGGTCCCCAGGACAGGGTTGAGAATCACTGCTCTGGAGCTATGAAGGGAAGCTTAAATTGCTCATTAGCTCCCCTCTAGTCATCTATCATAGGCGAAACAACCCCTTAGTTGAGACTTAAAAGATAGTCCAAAATCAAAAGCAAGCAGCACTTGTCTTTGCTATAAAGTGGAGCAAAACTTCACATCGTGATGCTAGTGCTCTTCAGCTTCTTCACTGAATTAATATAAAGCCGACGATGGCCAACGTTTCATGATCTGCCAATCATTTCTTCAAGGCTCTGTGGAGGAAAGCACATAAACGTACGAAAACTAAATTATTACTTATTAACTACCTTTAAAATAATGCAAAAAACATGCCATACCTTAAGTGTTAACGACACTTAGGCCCGGATTCTGTATAGGATGCCCGTCCCAGGCCAATCAGGCCCTAGGATCCTGTGGGTTGGGCAGGGGAGGGGAGGGGAGGGGTGGGCCCACCTCATTTGGACGGAGGCGGGCCTGCTGGCCGGACGGTGCAAGGACCCATCCGGCCAACTTGCGGGTAAGCCCGAGGGGGGGTTCCGGGGTGGGGGTTTTCATTGGGGGAGGTCCAGGGAGGGGAGGGCGGTTTGTTGGGGGGGGCCATTGGAGGGGGTCCAGCAGGAGGGGTTGGGTACCCTCCTGGTAATCTTTGGGGGCGGGGCCTACCGGCAGGAAGGGTTGAGGACCTTCCTGCCTGCGATGGTGGGGTTCTGTTGGCAGTAGGGGTTGGGCACCCTCCTGCCCCGATTGTCGGGGGAGAGGAGACTGGCGGCCGCGATTAAGTATAGCGGCTGCGTCTACTTACCATGTAGGCCAGCATTTTGCTGGCCTACATTGTAAGCGTCTCCCGCTGTACAAGGGAGACGCGTAGGGCCGCCTAGGTTCGCCTAAGGCTACCGCCTAGCCTTAGGCGAGCTTAGGCAGGCTTGCGGGACTCCTTAGGCTCCCAGAAGCACCTTCAATATAGGCGGCCTTCCTGTGGAGCATTTTTTTAGAAAACGTGCCCCCCAATTGGCTGATTAGACAGCTGTAGGACGCCTACAATCCCTTCCTCTCCTCCACCCCATTTCTTCCTCTTTTTTTTCTCCCCCCTCCCTCATGTGTAGCATCTTTCCTCCCCTCTCACCCATCCCCTTGTGCAGCATCTCTCTATCCTTCCCATCCCCCTGTGCAGCAGAACTCCACTAACCCTTCCACTGTGAGACTGACATGCCTCTGCTCCGAGGCCTCCTAAATCAGCAGAGGTAGGGGTTGCTGAATCAATGAGTCCAATATTTTCAGCAAATCAGGCAGCACTAGTGTCAGGGATAGTGTCAGGAAGTGTTGGGGACATTCAAGGGGGGGTGCTTCGGGAGTCAATATTAACTAGGGCTTATTTTGGAGGTAGGGCATATATTAGGAGCATCTTTAAAAATCATGCAAGGGCTTATTTTCGGGCTAGGTCTTATTTTGGGGGAAACAGGGTACTATGTGAACACCTGACTGAAAACTGCATGTGAAGCGGTATTTAATTTTTAGTTAGGTCCTCCCGTGGAACGCCACCCTCTCAAGTGGCTGTGGGAAAATAGGAAAGGGTCTAAAAATCGAGAATTTTAGCCTTTGGAGGGTGGAGCATGAGGACATAAGAATGCATGCATACATGAATGTCTCAGCTGATGTATTTCTACAGGACACAGTTTTGCATTGCACAGCAGTCACTAAAGGTGAATGAATTAAAGCATCCTTAGTCTACTTTTTTTTCAAATTGGGTTTCTTTCTTTCCTCTCCCCTCCCCTCCCCCCCCCTCAGGAAATCAGGGAGGTGGTTGCTCCAGTTCTGAAGAGTTTCCAGGCCGAGGTATGATTTTGCATTTTATTCGTACTAGCCATCGTGATTTGGTGAATGGCAGATAGGATAAAAAGCTCTGTAAAGTAACAGTCAAAGAACCAGAGCCCACAATATTCAGAGTTATTTATCTGGGTAACAGATGCTGCTCAGCAGATAGGTAGCGCTGACCAGGGCTAGAGACCAAACCGAAACTACATATTTCAGTTTTGGCTGAAACCAAAACTGCCACTGAAACCATCTGAAACCTTTTGGCCAAAACTGAAACTACAAAACTGAAAATTCAAGTTTGATTTTGTGAATGAGAACCATTTGAAGGTGTCTATTTACTATATAAACTATTGTGTAAGATAATAACTGAATTACTTGCAATTGCACTACAAAAAAAAATTAAATATATATATATATACACAAGAGTCATTTCATAAATAATGCAAACTATTTTTTAAAATCTACATGCTTTTGGGGTTTTTTTTCAAGTATTTCTTTACAATCCCTCAATATAGTCTCCCTGCTTTGCAATGACCAAGTCCCAACGTCCGGGAAGTTTCATTATTCCATCCAAGACACCATTTTTGTTCAGTTGCCGAATGGCTCGGGTAACGGCAGAAGAAGCCTCTTCCAGAGACGCAAAACGATGTCCACACATAGGTTGTTTCAACTTTGGAAAAAGGTCGAAGTCTGGTGGACTCATGTCTGGGCTGTAGGGAGCACGAGGTAACACCTCCGAGCCGTATTTGTGTAGTTTTTCAATAACGGCATTCCCTATGTGCGGGCGAGCCTTGTGACGAATGATTGGCCCAGCCAAGAGCAACTGAAGTCGGGTTTTATGCATTTTTTTGTGCTTTTTTTTTTTTTTTTTGCAAAAAAATCACGATAATACACTGCTGTGACATTTCTTCCACGTGGAACTTTGTCTGTTCAAGACAATCAGCCTCGAGTTTCACACATCGTTCATCGGTTGTTGATTTCGGCCTTCCTGGTCTTACATCATCGTCTATGCTCACATGACCACTCCGAAAACGAGTTGCCCACTGAGAAACTGTGCTACGGTCCACTGTTAACTCACCACAAACTTCACGTAACGCACTGTGGATTTCTGTCGGGTTTTTGCCACATAGAGTTTCAATCTTAATGTATGATCTCTGATACCCGAGACACCTGCAGCCTCCATTTCCCACACTTGTCACAGCTACACTATGTACAATACAGAGCTCCTAATCACACGTCCTGCTGCTTCAAGCACTGAAGTGAAAGTGAAACAAGATTTACTGCAATTGCATCATCCACTCCCCAATGTTGCCAACCTGTACGTTATTTATGAAATTACCCTTTTATTTATATATACACACACACAAGGGTGGTTTGAAATGTTTGGTTAAAAAGCAAGTTAAACAACATAATCTCCATTGAGGGCTATTCACTTAGTCCAGCTAGTTTCCAGTTTTTTTGTATCATAGGAAAAATAGGTTTTGTCAAACTCTGCAAAATACTCATGGACGGCATCAATGGTTTCATGGACTACGGCAGTGGCCTCAACCCTGACCTGGAGGACCACTAGCTAGTCGGGGTTTTCGGGATAGCACTAATGAATATGCATGGGGCAGATCTTGCACTCCGATCATCTTCATTGCAGGCAAATCTCTTTCATGCATATTCATTAGGGCTATCCTGGAAGCCTGACTGGCTGGTGGTCCTCCAGGGCAGGGTTGGGAACCACTGGACTACGGCACCATCACATGGAAATTTACCAAACCTTTGAGTAGCCCCCTCCCCTAGTGCAACTCTACTGTTTCTCATTTCTATAGCACTGAAAGGCATACCCAGTCCCTCCAGGCTACCTTACAATCCCTGGTAGTGGTGTAGTCGGGGCAAGAGCGACGCCCCAGTCATGGCAGCCATTTCAAGAGCAGAGTTGGAATAGGCAGGAGTAACTGAGGATGACTCCTGCCTCTGCTACACTCCCTAGACCAGCAGGGATTTTAAGAGCAGTGAGGCTTATAGGGGGGGGAGAGGGGGCTTCAGGTAGGGTTACCAGAAGTCTGGATTTACCCGAACATGGCCTCTTTTTTGAGGACATGTCCGGGGGTCCGGACAGCTTTTCAAAACCCGGCACTTTGTCCGTGTTTTGAAAAGCTTTCCTTCGGGCAGGAGGGCATCTGCGCATGTGTGGATACGACGTGATGACATCACATGTGCATGACATCATTGTGTTATATCCGCGCACGCGCGGATGTCCTGCCTGACGAGAGCAGGCAGCGGCGGGGGTGGGGTGGGGATCTGAGGAGGGGCTGTGGCGGGATCGGGGGCGGGGATGGGCGGGCCTGGGGACAGGCCTAGAGGTCTGGATTTTCCAGACGGAAAATCTGGTAACCCTCGGTTCAGATGAAACTGAAAACGTGGCCAAAAATTAAAACAACCTTTCGGCTGAAACCAAAACCAGACGGGGGAAAAAAAAAAAGATTTTGGGGCCAGTTTCAGGGCTGTAACCAAAATTTAGTGGGCCTCTAACTGGGGCCAATCGGTCATTTTCAGTAGCATTGTTCAGACGATTGTGCTGAAACCAGGATGCCAGGGGTTAATTTGTAAGTGAAAGAGAAAGTGAACCTGTGGCACCAGGGGAGAGAGTTGAGTGGGCCAGAGGCGGCAGCAACAGGAAAAGAGGGGACTGGGTTAAGATTCAAGTGACTGTTCTCTGCTCTATGCTCCCTCCGTCCCCTCCTGCTCCCCTCCGGGCTTCCTCCAGGGATAGTATCAGGAAGTGTCGGGGACATTCAGGGGGGGGGGGAGGAGGCTTCGGGAGTCAATATTAACTAGGGCTTATTTTGGAGGTAGGGCAAATATTAGGAGCACCTTTAAAAATCATGCAAGGGCTTATTTTCGGCCTAGGTCATATTTTTGGGGAAACAGGGTACTACGTGAACACCTGACTGAAAACTGCATGTGAAGCGGTATTTAATTTTTAGTTAGGTCCTCCCGTGGAGCGCCACCCTCTCAAGTGGCTGTGGGAATATAGGAAAGGGTCTAAAAATCGAGAATTTTAGCCTTTGGAGGGTGGAGCATGAGGACATAAGAATGCACGCATACATGAATGTCTCAGCTGATGTATTTCTACAGACACAGTTTTGCATTGCACAGCAGTCACTAAAGGAGAATGAATTTAAGCAGAGATGGGAGGTACTGGAGAAAACATTCCCGCTGCTCTGGAGTCTGAAAAGAAATGGAGGGACTGCATTCCAAGCCATTCTCCTATAAATTAAGCCCTGGTCAGGGCAAAGCCTGAGTGGGCCGAGCAGTTCTCCAGAAAGTAACTGAATGTCATCATTATCCAAATAATGGCAGCGGACTGTCTAATAACCCGAATATCTGGATAGCAGCCAGTGCTGAATATCCGGGTATAAAACGAAATGCCACAGCTGGCATTTAAAAGCAATGCAGGCCACAGAGTTTAAATATTGCTCTGTAGGATTTTTATTTTGTATCTCATTGACATTCTTTGCCATGAAGCTATAGCGATAAAGTTTGTACGCAGTGATACAAATGACCGCTGCCGATACACGGCATAATATTAGTTCAAATACATGAAATGTTCTGTTATTGTTATCTATTACAAGTATTTTTTTAACTTATTGTTTAATTAAATGACTTGCGTTTATCGGTATTGCGTTTGTTGGTCTTTTAAAACATTTTTATGTACCCCTTATTGTTTTAATTACGTTAACCGCCTTGAAACCTGATTTGGCGGGATATCAAATTTTTAATAAACTTGAAACTTGTATGTCTCGCCAGCTTAAAATGGCATTATTGAAAAATAGACTTTTAAATCTTGAGATTCAATAGATACTTTTAACACCGAGGCCCAGATGCACTAAAGCTTTTGCAACGATCGCATTTGCTCGCCGCCTGGTTTTCTGCACGATTGCTCATTCCCCAATCCCACCATGCAAGTTTCAAGTTTATTAGGTTTTTATATACCGCCTATCAAGATTATCTAAGCGGTTTTACAATCAGGTACTCAAGTATTTTCCTTCTCTGTCCGGAGGGCTCACAATCTACCTAATGTACCTGAGGCTATGGAGGACTGAGTGACCTGCCCAGGGTCACAAGGAGCAGTGCGGAGTTTGAATCCACAACCCCAGGGTGATGAGGCTGTAACTGCAACCACTGCGCCACACACTCCTCCACAGATAAGCTCATTAATATTAAAATGCCACGTCAACTAGTAGAGCGATTGATGCTCTAACATGGCTAAAAAAAAAGTGGTCGCTTTTAGCGATCCAAAAAAAGCAACTGGTCAAGACCAGGCACTTACTTGTCTAACCTTTTTATTTTTAATGGGAACAGATGCTGTGCATGTTACACATGCACAATATCTGCCCCATTAGGAAAAAAAAGCACACACACCCCTTCTGCCAAAGACAGCCCTCCCTGACGAACTGACACCGGGAACAGACTCCCTGCGCTAATGAAAACAACTGGAGGAATGCCATGCCATGCCAACCCATCTTTGCTGCTGAGAAAAATGGCAGAAGGGAGGCCCACTCCCTCCTGCCATGGCAACTTCCCCCCCACCCCCATGGCAGTGAAATGGCAGGAGGGATGCCCAATCTCGCACCAGGCGCCCCCCCCTAACATCTCCTACCTCTCCCTTTCCTCCTGCAAAAAAAAAAAAGGCAGGAGGGATGCCCACTCCCTCCTGCCACTGGAGTTCCCCCAAAACCTCCTCCTGTGCCTTTTCAGAGAAGTTGGAGCAGATGGGAAACTCAGTCCATCAGGAGGGAAACTCAGCCTGTCATACTCGTATGCCCGCCAGTCCAAAATGGTGGGTCTTCACTCCCCGGTGCATCATGTGATGCACGGGGAGGGGCCTAAGGCTCAGATTGGCTCAGACACCTAAGGGGAGGGGCCTTTGGTCTCTAGGCCTGAATTGGCTCTCCACCTGTATAGAACGCTGTTTCCCAACGTTGGTCCTGGAGTGCAATGAATATGCATGAAAGAGATTTTCATAGTATGGAAGCAGTGTATGCAAATGAACCTCATGCCTATTCATTGTGGATATCCGCTTGAATCTTTTTTGGCTGTATAGATGGTATATAAAAATTTTAATAAACATAAACATATCCTGAAAACCTGACTGGCAAGGGGGCACTCCAGGACCAACTTAGGACACGCTGATATAGAAGACTTCAGTGATGGAAAATGAGTTTGCGTTGGGATCACGATCCCTTCTGAATATGCAGTTTGTAAGAACAATCGGTGATGGGGCTTTTATTGCAGCATCAGATGTTATTTTATGGGTCTCGGAAGGTATGGTGTTTTTCTTTTGTTTTGTTTTACAGCTCTGTGGGAGTGGACTTGCAGACTTAGAACTGATTAAGTAACCTTTGAAAATGATTGGGGTGATAAACACAACACATTGCTATCCACTCCCTGTAAGTCAGGGGTGTCAAAGTCCCTCCTCGAGGGCCACAATCCAGTCGGGTTTTCAGGATTTCCTCAATGAATATGCATGAGATCTATTAGCATACAATGAAAGCAGTGCATTCAAATAGATCTCAAGTATATTCATTGGGGAAATCCTAAAAACCCGACTGGATTGCGGCCCTCGAGGAAGGACTTTGACACCCCTGCTGTAAGTGGTGAAGGAGTTTGCATAATATTAGAAATAAAACATAGATATAAAAGAAAAAAAAAATACCTTTTTATTGAACTAACAATGTAGTTTATGATTAGTTTTCAAAAGTAACCCCTTCTTCCTCAGATCAGAGGTGCTGAGGCACCAACAGAGCTGGCAACTATGATTATTTATTTATTTATTTATTATTTTTAACATTTTTATACCGTTTTATTCTAAAACGGTTTACAAATAGTTACATAAAATATAAAATTCAGAACAAGGTTAGAACAAAACAAACAGATTCAATCCTTACATAAAATCAATTTCTCAAAGAAATGCATCTACAAATAGTTGTGTTTTCAGCATTTTCCTAAATCAGCTCTTGTCTCTACATTTTCGGATTTGACCAACCAGGCTATTCCACAACGTAACCCCTGCACGTGTAAAAGTCATCCAATATGTAACCGGACTAGTGCAAAGAGATTCGTTATCGTTCATGAGTAAGCCTCAGCCCCACCACTCCACCGCTGTTCTATCTCATAACTGCGGGGAGAATTATGTGGCACTTCATCACTGGCTGCTCGATTGTGTTTAGCATTTTTAATCAATTTATGAATTTTTCTAAAAAGTGTTTCAATACTGTCTTTATTATTAAAGTAACTAGCTGATGCCCCGGCGTTGCATGGGTATTTAATTATAGCAATAACACTGTAAATGGATTCAAATAAAGATACTTTATGGTGGTGAATGAAATTATTTTTTTACAGCTTAATAAAAAGTACAATATTCAAATTATAATGTGAAATATTTGACCAAATGAATACAATACAACTAACGCAAAACGTGATTATAAACAACATTTTTAGTTTCACCTCCTGGAGCAAGAACATATAAATTCTTGGGTGAACCCACCCTTGAGCAAGCAACATAGAGTTGTGGGCCGCGAGACCCCCAGAACATATCACCCCAGGTAGTGAGGGATCTACATACCAAGTTTCGTCCAAATCGGTCAAGCCGTTTTTGAATTACAGTGAGAATGGCAGCTTTTTACATATTTTCCATTGACATGAATGGGTGAAATCTGATTTTCTGTTTGTAGCTCCGCCCACGTGTGCAGGAGGGCCGCGAGACCCCCAGAACATATCAACCCAGGTAGTGAGGGATCTGCATACCAAGTTTCGTTCAAATCGGTCAAGCCGGTTTTGAATTACTGTGAGAATGGCAGCTTTTTACATTTTTTCCATTGACATGAATGGGTGAAATCTGATTTTCTCTTTGTAGCTCCGCCCACGTGTGCAGGTGGGCCGCGAGACCCCCAGAACATATCACCCCAGGTAGTGAGGAATCTGCATACCAAGGTTCGTTAAAATCGGTCAAGCCGGTTTTGAATTACCGTGAGAATGGCAGCTTTTTACATTTTTTCCATTGACATGAATGGGTGAAATCTGATTTTCTGTTTGTAGCTCCGCCCACGTGTGCAGGAGGGCCGCGAGACCCCCAGAACATATCAACCCAGGTAGTGAGGGATCTGCATACCAAGTTTCGTTCAAATCGGTCAAGCCGGTTTTGAATTACTGTGAGAATGGCAGCTTTTTACATTTTTTCCATTGACATGAATGGGTGAAATCTGATTTTCTCTTTGTAGCTCCGCCCACGTGTGCAGGTGGGCCGCGAGACCCCCAGAACATATCACCCCAGGTAGTGAGGGATCTGCATACCAAGTTTCGTCCAAATCGGTCAAGCCGTTTTTGAATTACAGTGAGAATGGCAGCTTTTTACATATTTTCCATTGACATGAATGGGTGAAATCTGATGTTCTGTTTGTAGCTCTGCCCATGTGTGCAGGTGGGCCGCGAGACCCCCAGAACATATCACCCCAGGTAGTTGGAATTACTGTGAGAATGGCAGCTTTTTACATTTTTTCCATTGACATGAATGAGTGAAATCTGAATTTCTGTTTGTAGCTCCGCCCACGTGTGCAGGTGGGCCGCGAGACCCCCAGAACATATCACCCCAGGTAGTGAGGGATCTGCATACCAAGTTTCGTCCAAATCGGTCAAGCCGTTTTTGCGTGATCGCGGCACATACACACATACATACATACACACATACATACCTCCGATTTTATATATATAGATATATGTACTTAGCTTATGTCAGCCAACGCCTGGGAGTCTAACCTGACATGTTTCGCACTGACTGGCGCTGTATCAAGGGTCTTCCTGTGTACAGTAAAAAGGAAGCCGTTAGCACCTCTTAATGTCTAACCGCCTCTACTATTTAACATTCCTAATAATTTAAGACCTATAAGTGCTTACCGAGGTTGCGCTTGTCACCCGACTCGTGTTCATATCAAGAGTAAGATGGCGGCGGCGTCCAACCTCGGAATATATATACTGTCACCCTTCATTCATAAATAAGCTCCTCCCCCTGGGTCTGATTGGTCAAACCTCTAACCAATAACCAAAATCCACTCTATCTCCCCATTCAATCCATAAGGTTCAACAGTATCCAATGAAAAGATATATCTCTGCTCACTTTCATTCAGCTTTTTTTGATCTTTCCCACCGTCCCTCCCAATCACTCTGCTTATGACCCGCCATCTCATCTCGTCAATCTTATGGTTGCATGCACTCCAATGATCTACCAGAGGGGCCTGAGTAACCCCATTCAAAATATGTGATTTATGTTCTGTAAGTCTGACACAGATTGGCTCGATGGAGCGGTGGAGTGGTGGGGCTGAGGCTTACTCATGAACGATAACGAATCTCTTTGCACTAGTCCGGTTACATATTGGATACATCAACATTGTGGACTGGTAAAGTAAATTACTACCATTGCCATATTTTTGGAGGCTTACGTGTAAAAGTCATGGCATCCGTTTCCACATATTTAGGGTTAGCCTTCGTTTTCAGCAATACTGAACTTTCAGAGCGCAACGATCTTAATGGTTGATACTCAGACATCAAACCTTTAAAAAATTTAGGGATCGTACCATATAAAAATTGGTGATATATCATAATTGCTTTGTACTGAATTCTGAATGCAATTGGAAGCCAATGCAATTGTCGGAGATATGGAGTAATATGCTCATATCTTGTTGTTCCAGTTATCAATCTAGCCACAGCATTCTGTGCCACCTGCAAAGCCCTGGACCTGGTCTCGGTTATACCTAGGTACAGGCCGTTGCAGTAGTCCAGACGCGACAAGATCATTGCTTGTACAACAGCATGACAGTCAGATGATAACAACATTGGTTTTAAACGGTACAATAAATGTATCTGTGCAAAACAATTTGCCCTGTTTTTACCACCTGACAACCCCATTGTAAGTCCTGGATCCAGTTTTACTCCCAGGACTGTCACCGCAGCATGGAAGCAAAAAGCATTTCAGGGCATATAGTTACAAAAACTTGCTTTAACTATCATTTCCAAGCTACTGCTTATCAAAGCAGTTTACAAAAAGCTTAACCCCCCCCCCAAAAAAAAACCCCAAAACAAACCCACACTTTCAAATCAATTACTTTAAAATAACCAAACTAACAATAACCTAAAAACAAATCAACAGCAGTGAGTGGATATAAAGTCCTCCTTCGTTGGTACCTTACCCCGGACCTACTTGCAAAACTGAAGAGGGGAGCCAGGAGGGATTGTTGGAAGGGGTGTGGGGAAGTTGGTGTCTACCTCCACGTGTGGTGGAACTGTCCACTACTTAAACCAGCTTATCGCAAACTGTGTGCCTCCTGAGATTTCAGGTGTGTCGCGACACACTGGCGAGGAGGAGAGTCATCCGAGTCGGCTGCCTGCCTACGGGACGTGCCTCCTGCAGTGAGAGACACGTCCTGTAGGCAGTCGGCCGACGCGGATGATTCTCCTCCTCCTCTCCCCGCACCTCCCTTCTTCCCGGATCCCTCCACCGAAGCGGGTCACAGCCAGATGAGCCTCTGCGCATGCGCGGACATTGACGCAATGACGTCGCGCGGGCACATGATGTCATCGCGTCGACGACCGCACACTTCCGGGTGCCTTCCGGTTGGGGCACTGGGTTTAGTGTGCTGCTGGCTGGAAAGTTTGCGAGACACTGACTTAAACCATACTGGACCTCGGTGTTCCAGCTTTTAGTCAATATTTGGGGTGTTCTCCTTCCCCCCCCCTGCCCCCTTCTGCGAAAATGGCCTTTCTTCATATGTATATCCCTTCCTGGGACGAGAGGGATGTGGCCTTCTCTAAATTATTGTTGACGGCTGCTAGATTAGTACTGACCCAATACTGGAATCTACAGAATGCTCCTACTTGGGAATTGGGGTTTTTTTGTGGTGTTTTTTTTAATTCTTTATTCATTTTATAATTCACAACAAGTGTACAGTAAATATCAAACCATTAGAATACAATATCACTTGAAAACCCCCACCCCCTCCCACTTCCATATACAACAAGAAATATACCACATGAATATAATATCTTATCATTCATATATATTATTAATAGAAATCCAACCCCCCCTCCCGATCCACATGTAAGAATTAAAATTGGGAAAAGTGTAAATTATTCATTATAATAATTTAAAAATGGCCCCCACACATCCTTAAATTTATTGTTGATAGATAAGTTAGCTGATTGGCGTAGGCTTTATAAATTGACTGCATTGCAACACTGTAAGTGTGGTAGAATTAACAGATTATGGCGTTCTTTTGAACAATGGCACAGTGTTCTTGGTTAATGGCTTCTGTGTTTAATTCTTGTTAGAGCGTAGAAACTGGGGTGGGTGGGACAGGGATCAAGTTTCACTTTTGTATTATGAATGCAGAGGGAGATGGTTTCTGTTGCTGGCTTCTTATGTGCATTGTTACATTGCTTGAGGTGTCTTTTCTTGTGCTATTGTTAATAGCAAAAAAAAAAAATAAATAAAAAATCAACAAAGAACATATGAGCAGATACAAACCATAGCTATTTGCACTTCATTGTGTAGACAGAGGATGTCAATAATATCCTTGCCCCTAACTCCCACCAATCTTCTGTGGCCTAAAATGGTACCAGGTCCCTTTGGGTCATGCACCATCGTTATCTGCACCCCCTCTCATAAAAGTGGCACACATATTGTCAGTTTTTATATCCCCATATATATACAGGTTGGCTCAAATAACTGGTGCATGATCCAAAGGGGACTTGGTTCCATTTTGGGATGGCAGAAGATTGGTGTTCGGAGTGGCTGATCAAAAGGTCAGACGGGTTTACTTTGGGATAGACCAGTGGTTCCCAAACCCTGTCCTGGGGGACCCCCAGCCAGTCGGGTTTTCAAGATATCCTTAATGAATATGCATATGAGAGATTTGCATACCTGTCACTTCCCTTATATGCAAATCTCTCTCATGCATATTCATTTGGGATATCTTGAAAACCCGACTGGCTGGGGGTCCCCCAGGACAGAGTTTGGGAACCACTGGGATAGACCAATAGTTCTCAACCCATTCCTGAGGATATAGCCGCCAGTTGGGTTTTTAGGATATCCAACAAATCTGCACTAATACGCTAAGCCAGTGGTCGGCAAACTCATTAGTCAAAAGAGCCAAAGATCAGCAGTACAACGATTAAAATTTCTTTTGAGAGCCATACCCTGCGCCCGCTTGCGCTACGACGCTACGTCAACCCGACTGACACCCCGCTCACCCACATGTAGTCAAAATCGATTCGTGGCAGAGCCTAGAGAATGACACGGGGAAAAAAATTGTCTCCATCCCCGCAAACCATCTAATCCCATCAACACAAGCCTTGAATAGTTTTATACTGAACTTATATTAAAGTATAAAAAGAAACAATATTCTGTACAATTGCCAATTTATAAATCAGCGCCTACTCCCCACTCTCTCTTCCCCATTTCCCTTCAGCATCTTATCCCCACTCTCCACTTCTCTTGCCCATTTCCCTTCAGCACCTTCTCCTCATTTTCCACTTCTCTTCCCCATTTCCCTTCAACGTCCTCAGTCCACTCTCTCTCCACTTCCCTTCAGCGCACGCGCATAAAATCAAGCAAGCAATTTTATATCATTTTCATTCTATTCATTCATAGAAATTAAAGTCTAAATAATGCCAGTCACATAAGAAAACATGATTTTACAAAAATAATTCCCTGCACAGTCAAGCCTGCAAGGATTGCTAGATGTCTTTCAGCAGTTCCCCTCCCTCCCCCTTACCTTCATGGCTAAGTCAAAATGATCTACCAGCAATAAAATTTAAAAAAAAAACCCACAAAGCACACTATACGTAGAGAAAATTTTAATTATCATTTATATTCCGCGGGTTTTCAAAGAGGTCAAGACAGATGGCTTTATGCAATGTCACCTCAGTAACAACTATACAAAAATAGACAAATATACCTCCTCCCTTTTTACTAAACCATGATAGCAGTTTTTAGCGCAGGGAGCTGCGCTGAATGCCCTGTGCTGCTCTCAATGCTCATAGACTTCCTGCACTAAAAACCTCTATTGCGGTTTACTAAAAGGGGGCCATAGTACAAAATATAGACAGCAGATATAAATTCTCAAAACAGACACATTTTGATTACTAAATTGAAAATAAAATCATTTTTCCTAACTTTGCTGTCTGGTGATTTCATGAGTCTCTGGTTGCGTTTCCTTCTGACTGTGCATCATTTCTTTCTTTATTTCTGCACTCAGGCCCAACAGTTGTCCCTTTCTATTCCCTCCCTCCTTCCTTCCTATGTCCTTAGTGCCCCCAGTGCCTCCTTCCCATGTCTTTAGTGCCTCTTCCTATGTCCTTAGTGCCCCTAGTGCTCCTTCTTATGTCCTTAGTGCCCCTTCCCATGTCCTTAGTGCCCCCAGTGCCTCCTTCCCATGTCCTTAGTGCCCCAGTGCCCCTTCCTATGTCCTTAGTGCCCCAGTGCCTCCTTCCCATGTCCTTAGTGCCCCCAGTGCTTCCTTCCCATGTCCTTAGTGCCCCAGTGCCCCTTCCCATGTCCTTAGTGCCCCCAGTGCCTCCTTCCTATGTCCTTAGTGCCCCTAGTGCTCCTTCTTATGTCCTTAGTGCCCCTTCCCATGTCCTTAGTGCCCCCAGTGCCTCCTTCCCATGTCCTTAGTGCCCCAGTGCCCCTTCCTATGTCCTTAGTGCCCCAGTGCCTCCTTCCCATGTCCTTAGTGCCCCCAGTGCTTCCTTCCCATGTCCTTAGTGTCCCCAGTGCTCCTTCCTATGTCCCCCTCACTGCCTTCCAGCCTTTGTTCCACCCCCTCCCCTGAAGCTAGCCAGCCTACCTTCCTCCCTCCCTGCCGCGCTAAAACCATCCTGCTTGCCTCCCTCCCTCCAGCACCGAAATCGAAGCCTGCCCCCCCCCTGGACCAGCCCCTGCTGCTGCCTACCACTGCTTCAAACACCCCCCCCGGTCTGCTGCTGCTGACGCCCACCACAACTAAAGCAAAGGAAGGTCCAGGCGCCGGCCCACAAATTCTAACATTGGAGAGGAAGTTCCGGGCCAGCCAGGAAGCGATTGGCTGGCTCGGAACTTACTCTCTGTCGTCAGAATTCCTTCTCTTTAGTGGCAGTGGACTGGGGTGTGGTGTGTGTTTAAAGTGGCGGTAGGCAGCAGCAGCGGTCCGGAAGAGGGGGGGTAGGCTTCGGATTCAGCTTCGGCACTGGTGAGAGGGGAAGCAATCACCTGTCACGAAGCTGTGTGTGGGGACAATGGGACAGAGGATCTAAAAAGGGGCAGTCCCATTCAAAACGGGATGTATGGTCACCTTATCTTTATGGGGAAGGGAAGCAGGTTGGGCACCCCTGCTCTAACTAGCTGAGCCGCAAGCCGCACTCAAGTGGCTAAAGAGCCGCAGTTTGCCGACCACTGCACTAAGCCAAAGAAAAAAAAATACTGCAGACGGATGCACAAGATGCAGACAAACTTTATTTAAGCAGACAGATTGTTGCGTGCGGATGAACCACTTTAGGTAAAAAAATTGGGACCCAACACGGTCTGGAGGAGTTACCGTATAATGAGAGGCTAGAGAAACTGGGCCTCTGCTCCCTTGAGAAGAGGAGACTGAGAGGGGACATGATCGAAACATTCAAGATATTGAAGGGAATTGACTTAGTAGAGAAAGAGAGGTGGAGAGAACGAGAGGACACTCTCTAAAGTTAAAAGGTGATAGATTCCATACAAACGTAAGGCAGTTCTTCACCCAGAGAGTGGTAGAAATCTGGAACGCTCTTCCAGAGGCTGTTATAGGGGAAAGCACCCTACAGGGATTCAAGAAAAGGTTAGATAAGTTCCTGCTGGAATAGAACGTACGGAGGTAAGGCTAGACTCAAATAGGTCACTGGTCTTTGACCTAAGGGCCGCCGTGTGAGCAGACTGCTGGGCACGATGGACCATTGGTCTGACCCAACAGCAACAAATCTTATGTTCTTATTGGTTATTAAAGACGCAACAAATGCCTGATCTGTATGCTGTGTGCTTGAGCGGTGATGATGTACTACTGAACAGCTGATGTATTTGTTGCGTGTCTTTTAATAACCACTACTCTTTGGGACCCCTGAGGAAGAGTGTTTGTTCAAAACACAGCCATGTTGGGTCCCAATTTTTTACATAAAGTGGTTCATCTATATGCAACAGTCTGTTTGTCTGTTTAAAACGGTGTATCTCAAACTGTGTGACGTGGCCCACTAGTGTGCCCCACCAGAGTCCAGGTATGCCCCGACAAGATGCCGGTAAGGAGGAGAGGCGCCAGTGCCGATTGACTGCATCTAGGATGTGCCTCTCGCAGTGAGAGGCACGTCCTATAGGCAGTCAGCCGGCACTGACCTCTCCTCACTGATGTGTCTCCTCCTCTCCCTGCACCTCCCCTCCTCCTGGATCCCCCAGCCGGAAGGCCTCTGCGCATGCGCTGACATCAACATGATGATGTCACGCATGTGCGTGACATCATCGCAACAGTATTCCGCACACTTCCGGGTGCCTTCCGGCTGGGGCACTGAGTTTAGCGTGCTGCCAGCCGGAAAATTTTGAAGGACACTGGTTTAAAATAAACATTGCCTGCATCTTAGAGACATAGAAACATAGAGTTTGACGGCAGAAAAGGGCCGGCGGCCCAACAGATTTGCCCACACAATAACCCTCCCTCCCACAAGTCTACTCAAGACGAACCTTCCCTCCCTGAAGTATCCATCTTTTAAGCAAAACCCTGTGGTACCCCCACCTGTTGGTCCCATCGACGCTTGAAGTCCAGCACGCTACTGGCCTCGACCACCTGGCGAGGAAGACTATTCCATTGATCGATCACCCGTTCGGTGAAGAAGTATTTCCTGGTGTTGCCATGAAATCTTCCCCCCTTAAGTTTTAACGGATGCCCTTGTGTCGCTGTGGGACCCTTCAGAAAAAAGATTTCTTCCTCCACTTCAATGCGTCCTGTGATGTATTTGAATGTTTCTATCATGTCCCCCCTTTCTCTGCGCTCCTCGAGAGAATGTAAGCGCAGTCTGGTCAGAAGTTCTTCATATGGGATATCTTTAAGTCCTGAGACCCATTCTCTTCACATCCTTTTGGTAATGTGGCCTCCAAAACTGGACACAGTACTCCAGGTGAGGTCTCACCAGGGAACTGTATGATGGTAGTATGACTTCAGGCTTTCGGCTGATGAAGCCCCTTCTGATTCAACCCAGTATTTGTCTAGCCTTTGCTGAAGCTTTCTCCACCTGATTGGAAGCTTTCATGTCTTCTCAGATGAGAACTCCCAAGACCCTTTCTGCAGTAGTTCTTGTTAAGTTTTCACCATTCAGGGTGTATGTTCTGCATGGATTTCCGTTCCCGAGATGCATTACTTTACATTTTTTGGCATTAAAGTTTAGTTGCCAAGTGCTGGACCATTGTTCCAATAGAAGTAGGTCCTGCTCCATAGCGCTTGGCCTGGTTGCGCTGTCGGGTTCTTTTGCCCTGCCCACAATGTTGCATAGTTTAGCGTCATCGGCAAATAATGTGATTTTGCCTCGAAGTCCCTGGGTCAGGTCCCCTATAAAGATATTAAATAGCATCGGACCCAAAACCGAGCCCTGTGGCACTCCACTGGTCACTTTCGACGTTTTTGAGGGAATGCCGTTTACCATTACTCTTTGAAGTCTGCCGCTAAGCCAGTCTTGTACCCAAGCTGTTAGTGTGTCTCCTAGTCCTAGCGAGTTCATCTTATTCAATAACCTAAAGTGTGCATCTGTCTGCCGTATTATTTTTTCTTGGGTTTTTAGGATAACCACAATGAGTATACGTGAGAGAAATTTGCACAAAGCTTCCATTGTGGCCTAAAGCATATGTTTTATATATACAATTTTAGGGGGGGGTATTTGTCTATATATGTTGTAACTCTTCCCTTAGTGTCCCCTGAAGAAGGCGTCTTCTATACACTGAAACTGGGATCCTTGTTTGGACCTACTGTTTCTAATAAAGACTTGCTTTGGTTGTCTTTTTTTGCTGTTTTGTTTGTATCCCAGGACGAGGGGCTCTTCTATTTTGCCCTAAAACGCAAACCAAAATGAGTTCCAAACTTTGATGGCATGAAATTCCCTGACATCCACTGTAGGAGAGAGTTTCAAATGTTTGCTCAAAGAGCCAAGATTTTAGGCCCTTTTTAAATTTCAAAAAAGAGTGTTCTAAGTGAAGAGAAAGGGGAGGAATATTACAGAATAGGGGCTGGAAAAATGAATGGCCTATGACCAGACAAGGAAGAGGCCACTGTTAAGCAATAACACTTGTGAGGACTGAAAGTACAAGCTGGCTTATAAGGCACTTGTTAGCTAAATAGTTAGGATAATCCAGGGGTCTCAAAGTCCCTCCTTGAGGGCCGCAATCCAGTCGCGTTTTCAGGATTTCCCCAATGAAAATGCATTGAAAGCAGTGCATGCACATAGATCTCATGCATATTCAATGGAGAAATCCTGAAAACCCGACTGGATTGCGGCCCTCAAGGAGGGACTTTGAGACCCCTGGGATAATCCAAATGAAGTGTTTTGGAAGTCAACAGAAGAATTTTGTATTGAATATGATAAGCAACGAGGACCCAGTACTGCATAGCTCATAGAAGAGAAATGTGACCAAACCTGCAAGGTCCTGGCAGCTGTTTCACAGCAGACTTTTGAAGCAATTGTGAACGATGCAATAATGTATACCGAAGACCGTTATCAGGTGCGTCACAATAGCTAATCTTAGATAAAACCAAGCGGTGTAGAATCTAACCAAAGCTTTTTAAATGATCAGGAATGTGGTGGGAGTATGAAGTGGGGGGTGGGGTTGCTGGTCTTCTCTTCTGATAATATGCTTGGACTTCAATCCCAAAGGATAAATTGGCACCGAAAGCATGATCAATAACCAACACATTGGAATCTATCATCAGTTACGCATTACAGTATATTGCCTGAAATCTATCGCTCCAAGGCAATCTAACTGCAAGAGAGAATACTGAAGTAAGGAATGACCAGCTTATTTCCATATTTTTCATCACTTTATCTTATTATTCAGTTTGATTATATGTTTCCTTTTTTTTATATGGCAATCTACTCTTTGAGTCATTGTGTTGCCCGTGCATACAGAATGATAACATAACGAAATACATTTTGAAGGGTTTTTGAAATATTGTTGTTCCATTAGAATGTGCATCGAGAACATTAAAAGTCTTTAGGAGGGTTTGCTCTTTTCTTGAGAAATGCTTTTCTTCTACATTTTTACAACCCTGTTTCTTCCTTTTGAACCCCCTCCCCCCAATGACTTACTTAAGAAGTTAAATCATTGATCAATGGAAGGAGGGGAAATAAACCTTAGACCATACTGTTCTGCAAGCAGGGAGCACCACAGTGGCAGCAGCTGTCTACCTGCCTGTCTCTTAAGCTTCCTTTGGTTCTGTTGGACAGGAGAATGGTGTCAAGGGGTCAAGGATGATGCTTGATATACCATCTTTCTGAGGTACAGCCAAAGCGATTGACATGCATCATAAGTGCTGTTGAAAGAATAGCATTTAATGGGATCCAGGATTTACACAAACCAAAACATGGCATAAATCTTTAGAAACATAGAAACATAGAAAAAAAAGCGGCAGAAAAGGGCTATAGCCCACCAAGTCTGCCCATTCCAAGTATCCTCCCCCCCTGAGTTTACTCCCTTAAAGATCCCACGTGAGTATCCCATTTTCTTTTAAAATCCGTCACGCTGCTGGCCTTTATCACCTGGAGTGGGAGTCTGTTCCAATGATCCACAACTCTCTCGGTGAAGAAATACTTCCTGAAGTCGCCATGAAACTTCCCTCCCCTGATTTTCAGCGGATGCCCTCTGGTGGTCGAGGGTCCCATGAGCCGGAAGATATCATCTTCTGACTCGATGTGCCCCGTGATGTACTTATACGTTTCAATCATATCTCCTCGTTCCCTTCTTTCCTCAAGTGAGTACATCCGCAATTTCTCTAGTCTTTCTTCATACGTGAGATCCTTGAGCCCCAAGACCATCCTGGTGGCTGTTCGCTGTACCGACTCGATTCTCAGCACGTCCTTTCGGTAGTGAGGTCTCCAAAACTGAACGCAGTACTCTAAGTGCGGCCTCACCATGGCTCTGTACAACGGCATCATAACTTCAGGTCTCCTGCTGACGAAACCTCTGCGGATACACCCCATCATTTTTGCATCGGACCCAAGACCGAGCCCTGTGGCCAGTGGAGTGCCGCAGGGGTCGGTCTTGGGTCCGATGCTATTTAATATCTTTGTACGAGATCTGCCCCAAGGACTTTGAGATAAAATTGCTTTATTTGCCGATGACGCAAAGCTATGCAATGTAGTGGACAGCGCAACTGTGCCCGATACTATGAGGCAGGACCTACTTTTACTGGAAAAATGGTCAAATACTTGGCAACTGAGCTTTAATGCCAAAAAGTGTAAGGTTATGCACCTTGGTTATGCACCTTGGTTATGCAGAACATACACCCTGAATGGTGAAACCTTAGCAAGAACTGTCGCAAAACGGGACCTGAGTGTAATCATTAGTGGTGATATGAAGACTACCAATCAAGTGGAGAAAGCTTCAACCAAGGCTAGACAAATGTTGGGTTGCATCCGAAGAAGTTTTGTCAATCGAAAGCCTGAAGTTATAATGCCATTGTACAGGTCCATGGTGAGACCTCATCTGGAGTACTGTGTTCAGTTTTGGAGGCCGCATTATCAAAAGGATGTGAAGAGAATGGAATCAGTTCAGCGAATGGCCACTAAGATGGTCTCAGGACTCAAGGATCTCCCATATGAAGAACGTCTAAGCAGGCTGCAGTTATATTCTCTCGAGGAACGCAGAGAGAGGGGAGACATGATAGAGACGTTCAAATATCTTACAGGCCGTACCGAGGTGGAGGGCGATATCCTTTTTCCTACGGGTCCTACGGCAACAAGAGGGCATCCACTCAAAATCAAGGGTGGGAGATTTCATGGCGACATCAGGAAGTACTTCTTCACCGAAAGGGTGGTTGATCTTTGGAATGGTCTTCCACGTCAGGTAGTCAAAGCCAGCAACTTGCTTGACTTCTAGAGACGATGGGATAAACATGTGGGTTCACTCCGGGGAAATGCTTAGGGGGAGGGTTCTTTTAAGGGGAGGGTTCTTTGAGTGGGCAGACTTGTTGGGCCGTCGGCCCTTTTCTGCCGTCATACTCTATGTAATCTATGTAATCAAGTCGCTAGGACTCAAGCACGAGTTGAAGGCACCCAACAACAACATCCACTGGCCCACCCATGCCTCTCCAATGGCCACGCCTCCATTTCAGTTGCTTGCTAAAAAGATTTACGCGCACATCTTTGTAGAATAGCACCTAGCAAGATGAGCGTGTAAATTGAAATCGTCGCCAATAATTGATAGCGCCAAATTATTGGTGCTAGGTAGCTCATTGCTCAAATTGAGCGCACTTCCATTTTGAGTGCCGTTTATAGAATACGGGGACTGGTTTGCATGGCAGATTGTAAAGGGAAATAGCCACCTGATATTTATTTATTTATTTTTTTTTTTTTTAGTTCAATAATTTTTATTGAATATTATGAGAAATATACAGAGAGCAGTTCAAACACATAGAATCAGAGTAGAAACATTTGGTATACAAAAAATCCATATCTACAATCATTTGTATACAACCAAAACAGTCACCTGATATTTAACCAGAATGGACAGAGTTAGAAAAAACCCATCATTTGCCATGCTTAAAATGAAGCTAGATATTTGGCAGTGGTTCCCGGATGTCGGCGAGTGTTAACTATCGGGTTTCAGCACCAGCCTGGAAGTGCTATCCAGTTAGCAGTGATAACTTGACCATTAACCAAACAACTAACCGGATAAGTTAGGACAGCAAAAATGCCTTTTTCTGGTTCACTGTCCAGTTAACAGTCGCAATATCGCTGCTAGCCAGATAACCTCTGGATCTACCCATAGACTGCTCTGGCGCTCTCTCCGAGGCCATCACAGGAAATATTCAGTGGCACTATCAGGTTAGAGCTGCTGGATTTCCCTCTCACTGGTACTTATCCAACCAGAGAAACACCTTTGAAAATCTACACTTATGTTCCTTAAGTCCCAGGCATACAAAGCTGAGAGGTAGCAACTTTTGTAGACACAAAACCATTAAAAACAAATGTGAAGTCTAAGACCAAAAAAATAAGACCTTGGTGTAGCTGTGACTTGTGTATGTAAAAGAAATACAGATAGAGGGGTCGATATTCAAAAGGATTACACAGCCAGAAATGGCTCCTAGCCGTTTAAATCACTTGTCCAGAGCTAACCACATTACATTACTGTATTTCCCCATGTAAAGGCCACAGTAAATGCCGATTTAGGTTTTAAAACTCTTAGATAAGCCGCCCCATGTTACAAGCCGCAGCTTATCTAAGAGTTTTAAAACCACATGGGGGTGGCCTATACATCCCTCCACACCCCCCCCCCCCCCCGGTAAATACTGTACCTCTGCCGGCTGCCTCCTGCAATGTCGTGGCCATGATGCAGGGCAGGAGTGATCTTTTCATTGTCGAGCTGCCACCGCACTTCCTCAACGCTTGTGTCAGTTCTTGCGGGAATCGCAAATTTCACGAGTCCCGCGAGAACTGACGCGGGCATTGAGGAAGCAGCATGGAGCCGGCTGGACGCTGAAAAGATCACTCCTGCCCCTGCATCATGGCCACGACATTGCAGGAGGCCAATGAAGGAGCTACATTATTTTAAAAGGTACGGGGAGATCTACTAATGGGGCGGCTTATCTACGATGTCGTTAGATAGGCCGCCCCATATAAGGAAGCCGCACCCACGGTTTGGATTATAAAACCCAAGTATAGGCCGCAGCCTATACATGGGGAAATACGGTATTATTCGTATACCACATAACCATATTTAGTTCTATGCGGTTCACAATTTAAGAGTCTGAGGCAATCTCAGGAATTACAACAGAATGAAAGATTGATAAATCCTAGTCTTATATTACAAAAATTTATCGAATAAATAAGTTTTCCAGAATTTTCTGAAATGTTTATATGATACAGCATTGGATGTCAACCGACTAAATTCCTTGTCTCTGCTGCCTAAAAAGAAAACCAGGACTTAACCAGATAGTGTTACTGAATATGCCCAATTAGCGCCTAAGTGGTAACCAGTTATGTTGTTGGCAGACTCAGTGGCGTAGCGAGGGTGAGGGGTGCCCCTCCCCCACCCTCTTCTCTGTCCCCTCCGCTCCTTCCCCACCCACCCCTGCTGCGCACGCTCCTTTCCTTCCTCCGTACCTCTTGAACTTTCCCAGGGCGAGCAGCATCACCAACTTGGCTGTCAGTGTCGGCTCTCTCTCTGATGTCACTTCCTAGGTGCGGGACCCAGAAATGACGAAAGAAGGAGAGCCGATGCTGGCGCGAGCAGCAGGTTGGAGTCGCTGCATGTGCCGACGCAGAGCTAGAGGTATGGTGGAGGGAAAGTGAAGGTGCGCACGCGGCAGGAGGAGGAATGGGAAGGAGCCCCAGGAATGTTAATGAGGTTCAGGGGAAGGAAAGGAGTGTGCGCAGCAGTTGGGGATGGGGAAGGAGTGGAGGGGACAGAGAAGAGGGTGGGGGAGGGGCACCCCTCACTCTTGCTGCGCCACTGAATCTACCAACAAAATCACTGGTTACCACTTACGCACTAATGGGGTACATTCAGTGATACTATCTGGTTAAGTCCTGGTTAGTTTTGGACCAAGATGGCGCCCGGGGCGGACCACCCCCTCACCCCTTTACTATGCCACTGGGCAGACTGCTGACTGCCAGTGGCTGAATATCAGGCCCGAAATAATTAAAAGCATCCACTCTTTGAGGTTTTGTGGCTGGCAAAACCTGCTCTTTTGCTATGGTTGCTACCTCTGCTCTCTGCCACCCTGTGCTGATGCGCTGTTGGCACACCCGATAGCAAAGGCCCTGACTGTGTGCATTAATAAATGTGTTTAAGAACAGGACTGTAGTGAGTGGGAGACTGGCATCAACCTGGTGAGTTTTGCTGCCCTATGGAAACTAAGAACTATCAAAAAATATTTTGGCACTACATCTTTTAGGCTGTTGGCGCAGTCTTCTAGCCTATCTATACTTGATTACTGCAATATAATATATCTGGGAGCTAACAAAAAAACCCTGAAAAGGCTAACAATAATTCAAAATATGGCAGTTTGTCTGATTTACGGGCTGACAAAATATCATATTAGCCCATATTATCAGCAGCTACCCTGGTTGCCTTTCGAAGCTAGGGTGCTATTTTAAATTTGCTTGTATTTGCTTCAAAACGTTGTTCGGCTTGGCTCCAGCCTACCTATCTTCATGGTTTGAACTACGGTATATGGGACAAAAAAATTCTAGTCGAAGAATCAATTTCTTTGCCTATCCTACACTATAATATTGCCGTTATAAAAAAATTTCTTGATAAAACGTTTGCATTTTGGGCAGGCAAATTGAACAATTGGTTAAGTACAATAATTTCTCGGTCTTATTACACCTTTCGAAAATCTATGAAAACATATCTTTTTGAAAAATCTGTAAATTAAACGTCAATGATACTCTGTATTCTCTAAGAATGTATTGTCACTGAACTGTTCAGTCTCTCGTGAATGTGAACCTCCTAGAACTAAATGATATGGCGGTATACAAGAATAAATTTATTATTATTAGGGCCCCTTGTTCTCCTGCGTTCTGTGGATTCACTGATAACAAACATCTTTCCATCCGTAAAGTGCAAAGTCAAGCTAAAATAGAATCAGACGCCCATGTTGAAATGAAACAGTAATCCCAGACTATATAGCAGCTTTGCTATAGGTAATTTTATTTGGGCATTTTAACAGAAGATGGGCTGCGTAAGGTAAGGTCACCCTGGCATATTGGTTTTTAAGTAGAGCTTTGGCACGAGGCTAATCCTTACTGGAACATTTTGCCTCGGAAGTTAGTGGATGGGGCTCACGACCCACTCCGAGAGATAATGAGGCCCTCCCTAAAGTAATCCATTTAGGAGCAGCGCTGAATGCAGCCCTTTCCTTTATCCCTTTTATTTAAGCTTTAGAATTATTCAGCAAATATTAATGTGCTTTATGTTCATATTTGAATAGAAACGAGCCTGCGTGCTTGTTTTTGTTTCTCGTTGCATTGAAAAGCGCACTTGTTCTGCCCAAACCATTACAGAGGCTCCCATTGTGCCCCCCCCCCGGTATACTCGCGCTTCGGAGGGTGCACTTCTCAGCCAGGGAGGAATAAGGACACGTCCATAAAGGTACTTTGATGGAGGCAGCTTGAAATGCACAAAGTTTTCTGAAATAGCCCTGCAGACAAAGAAAGGAGCAAGACTGGAGCCCTGCTAATTATAAAAGTTGCTTTACAAAAGATAATTCAAAGCAATAATTTAGCAAACATAATCAAGGAGCGCAGATGGAGATTTTGATGAATAGTTTGCAACATGCAATTAACAGCTCTTGTAGTTACATATCATTAACCCCCAGAGCACAAAAATTATTTTCTCATTATTAGCTGAAAAGGTAAAATTAAGCTGACTAGACAGTAAAGGAACAAACTGCAATTAATTACCTTCATTTATTACAGTCATTATTTCAACTTATTTTTACTCCGATACCGAGATGAAAACATCTAAATTCGAGGTTTTGTTATGCTAATAGAGAGATGGAACTTTTGTAATTCTTTTGTGTGTGGTGTCCATAGAAAAAGAGTGAAGGGTGGTTTAAAAAAAAAAATCTTTCTTCATTGTAGTTGAATGAGCGATGATGCATCAGATGGGATCATTCATTTACATATCTGCGTATACATAAAGTAAAAAAATTAAAGCATATTTGAGATGAATATCTTTCTGAACATGTCAGCTGTGGCCTTTTGCCCGACGTGGATGCCGCAGTCCTTTTGGGTTATGGAGAAGGTTATGAAATCCATCTGCAGGATTCAAGCACCAGAGAACTCTTCTCGTTTCTCTTCTTTCAAAGATGGTAGCACACGGTGGAAAGATGTAAAAGGAAGACTTAAAAACAGAACTGAAAAGGGGAGATCTATGAATCTGCGTGTTTGATATCATTGGACTAGATCATAGGCCGCAGTAATTCCAGAATGGAAAATTGTGAACCTTTGGAACCATTCCACGAAAACAGCCCAGTAAAAAATAGCAGAATCGTCCCAAGTTCAGATTGTGCCTTGTGTGACATGTCCCTTAGCACCTGTGCACCATCCACACCACCACAGTCATTTTAAGAAAGACGATGGCTAGGGAGTGGCTTTTATGTTCCCATCTCCCTTTCCACCCTATGCAGCCATACCATCCATTCCACACAGTCCTGTAAAATAGCGGAAGTGGTTGGCCTGATGACTCGGTTTTCAAAGCCCCTGAATGGGAATGAGAGGAACATTGTGGTGGCTAGGAATTGAAAATATTGGACCTTTGGAACCACTTCTTAGAAAGAGCCAGTACAGAACAGCAGGATGACTCAGCTTTTACGGCCCCTGGAGAAGAGGGATCAGGAGGATCGTTGTGGTGATCACCTTAACATCTGATGACCAGATTCAGAACCTGTAATTACAGGGTTCCAGAAGAAGCCTGGATACAGGGCCTTCAGAAAGGGATTTGAAAACTGTGAACCTTTGGAAGCACTTCTTGGAAAAAGCCCAGTATAAAAACAGTAGATGACTTGGAATTTCCTAGCCCCACCCCCTGAGGGGGGGTGGGTGGAGCGTTGTGGTGATTGGGTAACGCCAGATTCCGAGCCTGTAATCACAGGATTCCAAAAAAAGCCTGACCTCTAATCCAGGGCTATCACTGCAGTGAGATGACCAGACTGCATATGTTGAGTCAGGGGAGCAAAATAGTAGGGAACAAATCCCCAGGAAGTTGATAATGAAGACTTCCTGGTGACAGATCTCAGTCCTGCTGGAAGCACAAAGGAAGAAAATGCTGAGTCAAAAAAAAAGAAGAGCAAAAAGTGTAGCCTGAGAAATATGGGCAAATGTTATCCATAACTAGAATAAAACTGGCCTCTGGATATGTCAAGAAGATTTTTGTAAAGAATATAATGGATCTATATATTAATTTCTATGAGCGTCAGAGCAGCATCAGAGCACTTAGCACCCCGGGCCATGGCAGATATCTCAGCGCCAAAGAGCACTCCTGCTCGATACCACTCAGTTGGCTGAAGCCGGAACTCTCAGCAGCGAGCGACTTGACTGGGTTAGCAGCAGGGCAGGAGCACGGAAAGCTCGCTCCTGCCTGCTACACTTCTGGACCACCAGGGATTCCAGCGGCATAAGAGAGTGCGATGGACAGGGCAGGGAGGGGGCAGGGTGGAGAGCCTGGGTGGGAGGGAGGGAGGGAAGGGGGCTGTGTGCAGTGCCTGGAAGCTACGTAGCTCCTATGTTTATGTTTATTGGAAGCTTCTTTACCGCTACTAATGACTGCAGAGTCAATTCAGAGCGGTTTGCATGAGCTTCGGTAAAAGTGTTACAATACACAAGCTCCTATGCCTGAGAAGCAGAGGTGTAGCCCTCCTCCCTCCCCCCCCCCCCTTTTGAAGATATAGAAGTGATTAGGACAAGCAATTCCTAGGATTCTCCACACCTCCATGGCCCCTTTCTGGTTTTAACTTTTTACCTTCTCCCATTACTCCTTCCTTGGTCCTCTCATTCCTACTAGCTCCCTCCGTGGCCCCTTCTCACATCCTTTCTTTCCTTCCCCTCTAGTTGTTTCCCAGGTCTTTTCTCTTATACATTACCCTTCCTTCCGCCTCCCCACACCTTCTTTACCACTGGTTTGATTTGGGCCAGCAAATGTTCAGTCACATTTGCCAACCATTTTGTTTGTAAGTGAGCCAGTAATGAAATTCATAAAATGGTGACGCTGTTATTTGAAGATGAGGCTAAGACTGATGACTGAGAGGGAAATTCTATAAATGGTGCCTAAACCTAGGCGCACTGGTGCCTACGTTAATTGGGAAACATCATTTGAAATGGCAAACAACATTAAATTTAAAAGTGCTAACTGGCACCTTAAAAAGAAGCGCTGAAATCATGCATCCAGATGCACATACCAGTACTTAACACCACTATAAGTGTAGCTAACACCAGAAGTGGCATTAGGCGCTTATGTAGACACGATTCACAGCAAAGATAGGCATCAGAAATGTAGGCCTTGAAAACATTGACCTACATGTCCAGCGCCTGTCTTTCCCAGAGGCACGATTCCTGAAGGAAAAGTCCATAATCTATTATTGAGAGAGGCATGGGGGAAGCCACTGCTTGGCCTGGATCGGTAGCATGGAATCTTGATACTCTTTGGGATTCCGGAACCTTGTTATTCTTTAGGATTCTGAATGGAATATTGCTACTCTTTTCGTTTTGGCCAGGTACTAGGGACCTGCATTGACCTGAGAACAGACGACTGGGCTTGATGGACCGTTGGTCTGACCCAGTAAGGCTATTCTTAGGTTCTTATGTCAAGTATAAAACAATTAAACCATTGTGACATCACTGATGAAGCTGGCTCTTAAGCACTGTGGAATGAGGCATTATGACATCACAATCTCAACTCTGGAATGTTGCTCTCATTGGGGTTCCGGAATCTTGCAATTCTTTGAGATGCTGGAATGTTGCTATTCCTTGGTGACCTGGATTGGCCACCGTGAGAACGGGCTACTGGTCTTGATGGACCATTGGTCTGACCCAGTAAGGCTATTTCTTATGTTCTTATGATTCTCCAAACAGTGCCGTCGCATGATTGGCATGTGATCGGCGACCGTGTTTTAGAGAATCTGGGCCCAAGTGCTAACCTGCTTTAATACTTGCTGAGACGAGGAAGAATGGAACCCAATAAATATGCCAACAGTGATACTAAGGAGATGCCCAAAACATCCCTGAGCTTTTCAGAAAGCATCACCATGAAATTAAGACCCCCCAAGACCTTGTATTGAGTTCAGAGGCATTTAATAATAGATTCTTTCTAAAATAAATTATTGAATGGGCTTTGGGTTGGTTTGCTTTCAGTAAAGCAGCTCTTTGCAGACGCTTGGCATATTCCTCCTTAGGAGAATAACATCATCTTTGGAACCCATATTGATTGAGTCTTATATTTAAAAAAAAAAAAAAAAAAAAAGCTTAAAATAATGTTCATGAAGAACGCATTTGTATGACATTTCTTTTAACTAGAATTCAGGTGTTTTATTATTATTTTTTTGTAATTATTGATCTTTTTGACATGAATTGCATTTTGGTCTTGTGAAAGAACCATTGCCCGTGTGCACTGAAGACAAAAGCCAAGAAATCCAACAACAATCAATTTGCAGCGGCTCATTGGTGTTTCAGGATTTACAAGCATTTAATGGACTGGATGATGCTTTGACATGATTATTTTCAGAGATGTCCGTTGGTTGAAACAATCAAGCCCATATGCAGTGTAATTTCTATCGCATTTCTATTATTTTTCCCGACTCTCCATCTTACAAGGGACTTTTACGGACTCTGACTAGCAGACTGCTTGCAAGGAAACTTCTAGCAGAGCTGAAACCTAAAGAGCTCGTCCGTGCTATGTGGCGTGCCCCAGGTTGTATGCAAGGTCAGACTTACATATAGGCGGCATGACCCTCATTCTGTAATCTTAGGCCCAGATTCTATAAACAGCACCTAGATTAGCGTGCCTGGCCAATCTAAGCACCTAACTTAAATTATTTAAAAGGTGATGTCAGCATGGGTGGGACACAGTACAGGAAAGCCTTTGGGGGGCAGCAAAAATGAGTTGCTGAAGGTGCCAGGGACACGTGAAAGGTATACCAGAGAGGAACAGGCTTGAGAGATAGGAGGGCAGATGCCGAGATGCCACGGAGCAGAGAGGGGAAAGGGCAGTGTGGTGCCATAGGCCCCACCCAGGACTACCCATAGCTGTGCCAATGGTACCCAGTTATCGGTGCTAATTCCGTTATATCTTTTTTTGAGATAAGTTGACCAGAATTGTACACAGTATTCAAGGTGCGGCCATACCATAGAGCAGGGGTGTCAAAGTCCCTCCTCGAAGGCCGCAATCCAGTTGGGTTTTCAGGATTTCCCCAATGAATATGCATGAGATCTATTTGCACGCACTGCTTTCATTGTATGCTAATAGATCTCATGCATATTCATTGGGGAAATCCTGAAAACCCGACTGGATTGCGGCCCTCAAGGAGGGACTTTGACACCCCTGGTATACGGAAACAGATTAGGGCAGGGGTAGGGAACTCCGGTCCTCGAGAGCCGTATTCCAGTTGGGTTTTCAGGATTTCCCCAATGAATACGCATTGAAAGCAGTGCATGTAAATGGATCTCATGCATATTCATTGGGGAAATCCTGAAAACCCGACTGGAATACGGCTCTCGAGGACCCTACCCCTACCCCTGGATTAGGGAGTCAATGAAGTGACTTGAGGAGAGGGGGAATGTGGGCCTAGTGACGTTGGCTGAATATGAGGCATGTAGCAGAATTCTGAACAGATTGAAGGGGGAAGAGATGGTTTATTAGAAAGCTAGCGAGACGCAAGAAGCTTTAATTTGATATCTGCTGTTTGCATGATATCACTTAAATGGGTAAACTATTAATTTAGCAGATAAATAGCAGATAAATAGCATTGCTTTAGTCAAGTGGGTAAAATTTTGGCCAGCTCTGAATGCCCCATTTTTTAAGACAGATAACTTTGGATGTTACAAGTTTCAAGTTTATTTATTATTTGATTAATCGCCTATTCCAAATTCTAAGCGATGTACAAATTGGTAAAATAAATTGTCTAAAATATACATAAAATAGACCATATAATTAACAAGGGGATAAGTAAAAAAACAAACTAATTTAAGATAAGACAAGAATACAATAGGAAAGGTGGGATAGAAATACAATCTTAGATAGGAAAGAATCAACAATTAAAGGTAAAACACAACAGGAATCGAAAGACAAATAAATAGGTAAAATAAAAGTAGACAAAAGAGCAATTAACGAAAAAGCAAATTAACATTTCAATTAAGTATTGAATGCATCTTTAAAAAGAAAGTTCTTAAGTTGGCTCTTAAATTTTAAACGGCCAAAGTTATATGCATGAGGAATCCTGAGCTGTATAAAATATTAACCTGCTAGAGTAAATTAACCTTGAGAAAGGTGAGATTAAATATTCAGCTGCGTGGTTTCTGAAGCCGTACAGTAGCTCGCCTTCGAGCACAGTTCTGAGTATGCACTCCCACTGATTGATTAGCTGTTCGTCACTGCTCTCCTGATAATCAGTCTTTGATTAGGTAAACTAAGTGCATTTATCTGTTCAGTAAGTTCCATAATTTATATGCCTCCTTAAAAGCATTTAATATTTACCAAGAGCTCTATACCTCCTTAAATAGGCCCACTTTTAAACAAGCTGCTTTCTTCTTATCACGCACAAGTGACAATTTATTACATTAGCTGATGCCTCCCCTCTCTCTCAACAAAGAAAAAGAAGACCCAGTGAAAAAAAATTCACCGATAAAAACAAAAAACTGTGGATACCGATGTTCTGGAATTGATTTATTGTACGCTGTCATATAAAACCATAAAAGTACAATGATAAAAAGTACAATGATGTCTGTGTTTCGGCGAACACGCCTTCCTCGGGGGTCCAATGGTTTGCAAACGCACATGGAAAGAATTGGACTGAAAACAGTCTGATCTTTAAACATGTGAGCAAAGCACACCGTAGACAAGCTAAAGTCGCGTTTTTAATGCAACTTTAGCTTGTCTACGGCGTTCTTTGCTCTCAACGTTTAAAGATCATAGACTGTTTTCAGTCCAGTTCTTTCTATGTCTCCTCTCTCTCAGCCAGCACCTGCCATGTTTACCATCATCTGTGACCTTTTCATATTATTTGCCTTTTGAGTTACTTAATCATTCTGAGAAGCATTCCTCATGCACACTGTACTGAGAATTCCTGGCACCGTAGGTATGCCAGTCTTAGCCAAACGATCTGTTCGAACTTTAATGGTGCTGCTAATATAATAACTTTCTTTACTTAGAGCCAACAATATCTGGTTTTCACCAGAAATATCGCTTAAGTCATATCACTTCAGTTGAACCCAACCCAGACCGGTGAGGATTCAACACACAAAACGTACCGCCGAAAAATCTTGTCTATAGGGCGGTGGGAGAGATAGGGAAAATGCTTGAGTACCTGATTGAAAAACCGCTTAGATAACCTCGATAGGCGGTATATAAAATCCTAATAAATTTGAATTTGAAATTTGAATTTGAATGGTGCTTCTGAGGTCTATGGTTGAAACTGAATTGAAGTGATATGACTTAGAGATATTTCGGGTGAAAATCAGTCTTCCCCAAACAGCATAACCCCATGTTCCACTGCCCTACTTGTTTATGGTTATGGTTTATTAATTTATATTCTGCCTAAAACCCAGGTGGAGCACTTAAAATGCATAATAATAAAGAAACAATCAAAACGACAACACAATGTTTGTTTATTGAAAACGTCTATACCGCTAGAAAGAGACCTGGGAGTGATGGTAGACACAACATTGAAATCGTCGGCGCAGTGCGCCACAGCCTCAAGGAAAGCCAACAAAATGTTGGGTATCATCAAAAAGGGTATCACGACCAGAACGAAGGAAGTCATCCTGCCACTGTACCGTGCAATGGTGCGCCCGCATCTGGAATACTGCGTCCAGTACTGGTCGCCGTACCTCAGGAAGGATATGGCAGTGCTTGAGGGAGTCCAGAGAAGAGCAACTAAGCTAATTAAGGGAATGGGAAACCTCTCATATACTGACAGACTGAAGGAGCTGGGGCTGTTCTCCCTGGAGAAGCGGAGACTTAGAGGTGACATGATAGAAACCTTCAAGATCCTGAAGGGCATAGATAAAGTAGACAGGGACAGATTTTTCAAATTATGGGGAACCACAAGTACAAGGGGGCACTCGGAAAAATTGAAAGGGGACAGGTTTAGAACAAATGCTAGGAAGTTCTTTTTCACCCAGAGGGTGGTGGATACATGGAACGCACTGCCAGAGGCTGTGATAGGCAGAAACACGTAACAGGGCTTCAAAGAAGGTTTGGATAGTTTCCTGAAGGACAAAGGGATTGAGGGGTACAGATAGGGGGAGAGGCAGGTTATAGGGATAGGAGTAAGAGGTAAGCTATAGAAATAGTCAGGGATCACTGCTCAGGCATTAGGCCTGAGGTGCCGCTGCGGGAGCAGACCGCTGGGTAAGATGGACCTCTGGTCTGCCTCAGCAGAGGCAACTTCTTATGTTCTTAATGTCTGGGGAGTCAATTCAGAGCCGAGCTTCTGTAATAGTGTTACAATGTAAAGTTAGCGTTTTCTGAGATGGGTTTCAATACAGACACATTTATACCATAATCAGTCATCCTACGTATATGTACCGTATTTCCCTGCATATAGGCCGCCCCAGTGTATAGGCCGCAAAAAATGCCTATACGTGTTTTAAAACTCTTGAGGGGGTCCTTTTATTAAGATGCGGTAGGGGTTTACCGTGCGGAATACCGCCTGCCGCGCTAGTCGCTAACGCCTCCATTGACCAGGCGTTAGTTTTTTTGCTTGCCGCGGGGGTGAGCGCGTGATGAAAGGTCCGACGCGTTAACCCCGCTAGCGCGGCTTGATAAAAGGACCCCTTAGATAAGCTGCCCCATGTCACAATCGCAAGTTTTTCCAAATGCACTAATAAACGGATAACTTCTCAAAAGTCTTTTAAACGGTGAAGCATCTGATATCATCCTAATTCTGAATGAGAGCCGATTTCAGACGTTTGGGCCTGCAATTGAAAGTCGGGCCCACGTGAGTACTTCAAAGCGGGCATGTAGCCAAGGTGCTCTTCCTAATCTCATCAGCCTCTCAAGTTTGGCTCTATGAATCGGTGATCATGGTGTTTCTCTTCAGGTAAATCATAGGCTGTCAGTAACGTTGGAATAAACCGACACTCTTAAGCGACCTTCCGTTCCTTTCTTCACGATGGCAGCCGTCACAGACATTTCCTGGAGGGATTTTTCACTCCTCGTTGTTTTCTTACATTTAACAAATTAAATAGGCTCCGTTCCCCAATGTTTCTTGTCTAGGAAATCCATCCAGCACCTTCTGCACCTTAGTGATTGCAGCCCTGAGGCAGTACCATATTGCAACTTCACATGGCGTATAGTGCGGGGCTGCTGCTTCTCCACAGATTTCTCTCACACCTTGCTTCATTGATTTATTCCTGTTTTTGCCAAAGCTGTTTGCTGCAGAACTTAATCCCATCTCCAGTTTTCTTCTCTTTCCTGACACACCAGATTGAGATGGGGGTTTCTTTTCTAACTCTAGAGCACACATGTTGAACACAAGGCGCGGGGGGGACAAATCCGGCCTGCCTGGCCATTGTATGTGGCTCACACCGCTAAGCGCCTGACGGCGGTCCCAGCGGTACTCCAAGCGCCCGAATCCGCTACCCCACTCTCAGCGGCGCTCCAAGCTCCTCACCACGCTGCCTCGGTATCCATTTGCAGGCAGGACCCGGTCCCACCGTAAAAGCTAGGTTGGAGCAGGGCGCACCACACAAGTGCCTGACTGCGCCACAGGTGTCTTGAGGGTGAGGAAGGATCTATACTTCTACCAAGAATAAGGGCTCCTTTTACTAAGCTGCTCTAGCTGATTTAGCACGCGCACTAGACGCTAACGCCTCCATAGAGCTGGCGTTAGTTTTCCCGCGTAGCGCCGGGGTTAGCACGCACTAATCTTCAGCGTGCGCTAAAAACGCTACCACAGCTTAGTAAAAGGAGCCCTAACTATCTTAATAAAAAAATTGGCCCGCGACTTAGCCTGTGTTTTAGATTTCGGCCCCTTGTGTGATTGAGTTTGACACCCCTGCTCTAGAGTAATTTTTAAAATGATCTTTATTTCATTAACTACAGTGTATAGGGAAAGGCTGATTTTAGAACAGATTGCTTACCTGGGAAGCCCCAAAAGGCTCCCATTTTAAACCTATTTTTGAAGTTTAAAGAAAACTGAGGTGTCTAAGAGCTTCCCAGAAGCACACCCTGTAGCACCCGAATCCTAGCGAACTCATTAATACCTGCTTTGAGGCAGCTGAAAATGCGTGTGTGTTTTCTACCCGGGAGCATGCATATTTTATGCCACAAGTGACAGGTCGTGGATTTGATATATTACCTTTCTGTGGTACAGTTAAAGTGGTTTACATTTATTCAGGTACTTTCACTGTCCCTAGCGGGCTTACAATTTAAGTGTTACACCTGGTGCAGTGGAGGGTTAATTGACTTGCCCAGAGCCACATTCACACACATATTACAGCTCTGCCTCTATTCCACTCCATTATACCCTCAGGTAACTCCTTCACCTGGTATGTGTATAAATGTGCACCATCTTGTTGGAAAGTCCAAAAATTGCCTATTTTATTAAAAGCAACATAAGGTGCCAATGTGCCTTTGCAAATAGCCACCCAGAACTATCCCCAACAACACATACAAGCTGGAGTAGAGATTTACCCCTGCTGTAAATTTTTTTTTAAAATGGAATATGTACGTGTGTACTCTATGCACATATCGCGTATCCCCAGATTATCCTAGGACAAGCAGGCAGCATATTCTCACATGTGGGTGATGTCATCCATGGAGCCCGGTACGGTAAGGTAAAAGTGTATTGCCGCTTTAAGTTTTTAGAAATTTTGGGCTCCTTTTACAAAGGTGCGTTAGGGCCTTAATGCGTGGAATAGCGCACGCTAGCCGCTGCCGTCTCCTCTTGAGCAGGTGGTAGTTTTTCGGGTAGCGCACACTATAGCTAGCGCACCTTTGTAAAAGGAGCCCTTTGCGACTGCCCACACTGCTCGTGCACAAATGCCTTCCTTCCCGACGCTAACTCACAGTATCTCAGTTCTTCGTTTTCCGCAGAACAAACAAGTGCTTTTTTCTGGACTCTGTCCAGTGCGATTGTTGCCTTCACATCTCTTTTTTTTTTCTTGGCTTTTGCCAAGTTCTTTTCATTCTATCGTATTTTTATGTTCATTTTACAAAAAAAGAAAAAAAAAAAATCTAAATAATTTTGGTGTTCTTTTTCCTCGATTTCTATGGATAGGCCTTTGGTCCTCTGTTTTTCTCCCTCAGTGGGCTTTTCTTTTTCTGTCGCCAAAATTGAGTTTAAACTTGCCGACGACATTTTTCCATCCATGTCGAAATCATCGAGCGAGTTTAAGAAGTACTGTCGGTGTCAGCGCCCTATTTCCATCACTGACCTGCATAGTTGGTGTTTGGGCCCTGAACATCGGGTAGACTGCTGTATGTGCTGTTCCACACTGCATAAATGTTTGTTGAAAGCTCAATGCATCCAACAAGAGATGATCTTCAGCTCAGCCATGGACTCTGCGGATTGTTCTGAGCCTTCGATACCAGCAACATCAACATCGGAAGTTATTCCATTATTGGGGAAGCCTACTCAGAAACCATCCTCTTGTCAGTAAGCATCACAAACCTCTACAACATTGAGGCCCTCGATGCAGGCCACACATCTACGCCAACGCTGTCCTTCAGTTCAGGCTGTCTCTTCAGAGCGTGCATCCTCTTCGAGGTCACCCACCCCTTGACACTCTGCCACAATGATGGTACCGGCTATTGACCAAAGGGTTCTGGTGCAAATTTTCAAGGAACAACTCAATGAGTTTTTCCGGATGGAGATTTATTGCACTCGACACTGGTGTTTGCATCGACTACCTCAGTATTGGTCCAGCCTAAGCATAGCATTTTGAGGCCGCAGGGTACCAATTCCAGGTCTACACTGGCACACCACTCTGCTTCCTATTGGTGCTCCTCCAGTAGACATTGACACTCTCCATCGAAGCACCGTTCCTCCTCTTCGAGGCATTGCCGATCTGCATCGAAATCTCAAAGATTACCATCGAAGCACCAAGGTTCACTATCGAAGCATCGATGCTCTTCATCAAAACATTAAAGTTCTTCATCGAAGCATCGTCGCTCTCACTCCTATGCTTACAGGCATAGAAGATCTTCCCATAGCTTACCTGAACCTAATGACTGATCTTTCTCATGGCCACTCTGATTCTGAATGTGAGCCTACTTTATCATCTCCTGAATCTTATGGTCTTCCTTCAGATCCTTCTCCTCCTCCTTCTAGAAGAAAAATTGATTCCCTCTATAGAATAATATCCTGTCTGGGGTTTGACAAGCAACAACTCCAACATCAGTCCTTGCTTGTAGAATCAACCCTTAAAAAATCCAACAGCTTCAGGGTTTATGCCTCAGCACCACCAGGATGGGAGGGGAGGAATATGGATAAATTTGGTCATCGCTGTTATCAAACTTATATGTTGGTCAACAGAGTTCTAAATTATAACTTCTACATGACCTTTTACCTTAAACATCTGACACGGCATGACACTGACACTGAGTTTGAGCAACATCTTCCCTCAGATCATCTTTAGGATTTTCAGGACACAGTTTACAATATCCTGCAAACCAGAAAGTATATGGTAAGAACTGCATTTGCGCTAACATCCAGTGCTTCGGCCTTATCTGTGGCTATGAGGTGTCTTAACTGCGAGTTTCCGACATGGATATTAATTTCCAAGATTGCTTAGCCAACATCCCATATCTGGGAGAAGAACTCTTTGGTGCCCGGATAGAGATGAGGTGTCTTGACTGCGAGTTTCCGACATGGATATTAATTTCCAAGATTGCTTAGCCAACATCCCATATCTGAGAGAAGAACTCTTTGGTGCCCGGATAGAGATGAGGTGTCTTGACTGCGAGTTTCCGACATGGATATTAATTTCCAAGATTGCTTAGCCAACATCCCATATCTGGGAAAAGAACTCTTTGGTGCCCGGATAGAGATGGCTATTCAAAAGCTTACTCAGCATGAGCAAAACCGAAACTCTTTTATACAGATCTAACACTAAGAATCAACAGGCTAAGCCTGCTACAAAATCTACTTCTTATTCCTACAAAATAAAGTATCCAGTATCCTCTTCTCTCTATTCAGTGTTGGATTACCTTCTCCATTTATCCAATTCTGGGCTAAAAACCACTTTGGCCAGAATTCACCTCGGTTCTATTAGTGCTTTTCATGTTTCTGTCAACCATAAATCTCTGTCCACTCACCCGCTTGTTTCCAGGTTTATGAAGGGACTTTTCAACTCCAAACCTCCGGTCAAACCGCCTCCAGTTGTCTGGGATCTTAATATAGCTCTCACCAGTTTAATGAAGCCACCATTTGAACCTCTGGCATCTACTCATCTTAATTTCTCACTTGGAAAGTGGTCTTCATGATAGCGGTCACTTCTGCTCGTTGAGTGAGTGAACTTCAAGCATTAGTCTCTGAGCCACTGTCCACAGTATTTCATAATGATAAGGTGGTTCTCCGGACCCATCCTAAATTCCTTCCAAAAGTAGTCTCGGAATTTCACCTTAATCAATCCATTGTGCTTCTTGTCTGCGCCATTCTGATGTTTATTGTGAAGGGTGATGTAGCAAATTCAAATAGACAAAGACACATTTACTTCCATGTAATATATAAATGCCCTTTCCCCCATGTAAAACAAACTTTGCATGTAGAAATACCTTGACAAAATTATACCCTACAATGCAATAAGATTTAGCTTGAGCACTGTAACAAATGCCCTAGATACCATTGTCATCTTGTTGATATGACTGGCTGGACCGTTCAGGTCTTTATCTACTGTCATTTTACTATATAAAAACCCACAAACCCAGATGAGGTGTGATCATGCTAAACCGAGCATGCTCTGTTCCTTTGTCGTCTTGACTCCCTCTACTGGCTACCTAAAACAATGCTGGTAATCCCAATACATGAGGAACATTGGTGCAGATGAAACGAGAGAGCCTCTCTACAGGAGAGGAGGTAAGAAAAGAAAACTGACATGAGTGTAGGTGTAAAGCCATCTGAAACAAGCCAGCAATGACTGATCTTTATCATCTGGTAGACTATTCCTTTGAAACATATTTTCTGTGTGTAAATATAGGTAGAAATATTTTTGAAGTGCTCAAGTGTCTCATCTCTGACCTCCTCTCTGTCATCCCCAGGCTTCTTCCCCCAAACCTGTCCTCTGTCCTGCTAGTAGCCTGTACATTTTATTTTTACATTGCCCTATCTCAGGTTCCTGTGTATTTTAAGATTATTATGAATTAAATGTCTGAGAATAGTCTTGCCATTCATTTTGTAAAAACTGATGTTTAAGGGTAGTTAGGAAATATACGGGCCCTCTTACTAAACTGTGTTAAATGCTAATGTGTGCTTAACACATGAAAAAAAATGCTTTACCGTCTTATACAATAATTTGCCTGTCACTCATTACAGAATTTTTTACTGCTACAGCTATGAATTATTTCTGTAGCGCTACCAGACGCACGCATCGCTGTACAGAGTTACAAAGAGTAAGAAAACAGTCCCTGCTCGAAAGAGCTTACAATCTAAACAGGATGCCATAGATACAGTTAAGGGGAACGGTTTATGAGCTAACTGGGTTGGAGGGCAGAGGGGAGTACAGGACAATCAAGCCATTGTGACATCACTGATGAGGTTGGCTCTTATTGGTGGAATGAGGCATTATGACATCACGATCTCAGCTCTGCTTGCCATAGACTGAAACTCTTCACACTACTACTATGAATTATTTCTATAGCGCTACCAGATGTACGCAGTGCTGCACTGAGTCACACAGAAGACGGTCCCTGCTCAAAAGAGCTTACAATCTAAACAGACAGGATGTCATGGATACAGTTAAGGGGAACGGTTAATCAGCTGGCTGGGTTGGAGGGCAGAGGAGTAGGGTTAAGGATCGAAGGCTATATCAAAAAGGTGGGTTTTCAGTCTGCTTTTAAACAAGGGAAGGGGCTTGATGGATTTTCAGGAGGAGGGTGTCACGGTCAGTAAATAAGTGTAGAAACGTTATCTAGCTAGTTTGTTCTCATAAGTGCGCACTAACTGGATAATGTTGACTTAACATGGGATCACATAGCGTCTCATAAACAGGAGGTAGGAACAGCTCCTGCATTAGTTTTGCAAGTCCCACATTCTAATGGAAAAATCAGTGCAGAACCTGAAAAAAAAAAATTAAAATAGCCTAATAATGCTGTGTTAAAAAATGGTCTTAGCACTACACTAAGCCCAGATTTGGCACAACTTAGTAACAGGGCCCTGTAGTATAGAGATTTTGTATTCAGGTGGGCCACCATTCGATTAGGATTGTGGTCCAAGTACATAGAAACATAGAAATAGACGGCAGATAAGGGCCCACGGCCCATCTAGTCTGCCCACCTTAATGTCCCTCTCCTACCTTTGCCCTGTGAATAGATCCCATGTGCCGATCCCATTTGGCCTTAAAATCAGGCACGCTGCTGGCCTCAATCACCTGTAGTGGAAGACTATTCCAGCGATCAACCACTCTTTCAGTGAAAAAGAATTTCCTGGTGTCACCTCGTAGTTTCCCGCCCCTGATTTTCAACGGATGCCCTCTTGTTGTCGTGGGACCCTTGAAAAAGAAGATATCTTCCTCCGCCTCGATGCGGCCCGTAAGATACTTGAACGTCTCGATCATGTCCCCCCTCTCTCTGCGCTCCTCGAGCGAGTATAGCTGTAATTTGTCAAGCCGTTTTTCGTATGGTAGATCCTTGAGTCCCGAGACCATCCGGGTGGCCATTCTTTGCACCGACTCCAGTCTCAGCACATCCTTGCGATAATGCGGCCTCCAGAATTGCACACAGTATTCCAGGTAGGGCCTCACCATGGATCTATACAATGGCATAATGACTTCCGCCTTACGACTGACGAAACCCCTTCGTATGCAGCCCATGATTTGTCTTGCCTTGGACGAAGCCTGCTTCACTTGATTGGCAGACTTCATGTCCTCACTGACGATTACCCCCAAGTCTCGTTCTGCTACCGTTTTTGCTAGGATCTCGCCATTAAGGGTATAAGACTTGCATGGATTCTGGCTGCCCAGGTGCATAACTTTGCATTTTTTGGCATTGAAGTTGAGTTGCCATGTCCTAGACCATCGCTCCAGTAGGAGTAGGTCGTGCATCATATTGTCGGGCACTGAATCTTCGTCTGTTGTGCATTTGCCCACTACATTACTCAGTTTGGCGTCATCGGCGAATAATGTTATTTTACCTCGAAGCCCTTCTGCCAAGTCTCTTATAAAGATGTTGAATAGGATTGGGCCCAAGACTGAGCCCTGTGGTACTCCACTAATCACCTCTGTCATTTCAGAGGGGGTGCCGTTCACCACCACCCTTTGGAGCCTACCTCCAAGCCAGCTCCCAACCCATTTCGTCAATGTGTCACCTAATCCTATAGAACTCATCTTGCTCAGTAACCTGCGGTGGGTACGTTCTTCCCTTTTTCAATGAAAGTACTAGGTAGAGGCCAACCGACAGGTTTGGGTTTTTTTTAAAATTTTGGCCGAAACCAAAACTGCCACTAAAACTGTCTAAATTCTTTCAGTCCGTTGAAAGTTATTGCTTGGTTTTGGCTGAAACCAACATGGAAAACTAAAGTTTGGTTCTGTGAATGGGATCCACTGGGGATTACAAAAACAAAAACTGTGGATACAGATGTTCTGGAGATAATTTATTAAACACTGACATATAAAAACATGAAAATTCAATTTAAAAAGTACAATGATAAAAAATACAGCGATAAAAATCCAACCGGACCCTACACGGTCCGTGTTTCTGCGAACACGCCTTCCTCAGGGGTCCAATGGTTTGCAAACTCACATATAAAGAATTGGACTGAAAACAGTCTATTGTCTTTAAACATGTGAGCAAAGAACACCACAGACAAGCTGAAGTAGCAAAAAAACGCTATAGCGGTGTTCTTTGCTCACATGTTTAAAGATAATAGACTGTTTTCAGTCCAATTCTTTACATGTGAGTTTGCAAACCTTTGGACCCCTGAGGAAGGCTTGTTCGCCGAAACACAGACCGTGTAGGGTCCAGTTGGATTTTTATCATAGTATTTTTTATCATTGTACTTTTAAAATTAATTTTCATGGTTTTATATTTCAGTGTTTAATAAATTATCTCCAGAACATCTGTATCCACAGTTTTTGTTTTTGTTTTCATCGGTGGATTGTTTTCACTGTGGATCATTGGGTTTCCCCATTTTTCTTTATTGTGATCCACTGGGGATTGTCAGAGCTTGCAGTCAATAGCCCTCTGCTTAAACCCAATCCCAGGAACTGCAAACAGAGGCTGACAGCTGAGAGAGCCATTTTCTAAAGGACTTCATAGTTACATAGTAGATGACGGCAGATAATGACCCAAATAGTCCATCCAGTCTGACCAACAAGTCTGGCATGTTTAGGATTCCAAGTCAACGCATACATAGTGTTTAAGCCCGTTACATTAACGGGTGCTAGAGTACATGTCTGTCTGTTTGTTTTTTTAAAATTTGTCTCTCTCTCCTTGGATGCTGTCTGTCTGTCTGTCATTCTTTCTGTCTGTCTCTCCCTGGCCCCCTCTCTGTCTATCTTTATTTCTAACTCTATCCTCTTCCCTCAATCCTGCATGTGCCCTTTTTTCTTTCTCCTCCTCACTTCCTTCCAACGTCTGCTCCCCCTGTCCCTCAAACTTCCATTCAGCGGCTGTCCCTCCTCTCCCCCACACTTCCATTCAGTGTCTGTCTCCCTCTCTCTACCCCTTCTATCTACTGTTCACCCTCTGTCTTGCCCCTTCCATTCACTGCCCTCACTTCTCTTTACATCCACTGTCCGCCCTCTCGCTCTCTGTTCCATATGGCATCTCCTCCTTCCTTTTCTCTTGGTCTGGCATACATTCCTCCTTCCCTCCATGCCCTGCCATCTCTTCGTCACTCCAAGGCATTTTCTCCCCCTCTGCTCCCTTTCCTCCTTGAACTTCATCGGGCAACAGCAGCATTCACAATTCATTGCTGTTGCCGGCTTCAGGTCTTCCTCTCTATCGGGTCAGGTCTTCATGAAAACAGAAAGAAGGCAGGACCCGCCAGAGAGGAAGGCCTGAAGCCAGAAACAGCAGCGAATTGTAAACGCTGCGACTGCCCGAAGAAGACAGGCCTTGAAGCACCCGAGGCAGACTGCTTTTCTCCCCTCCCAGCCCAACCCCTGCTGACTCATTTCTGGCCGGCTCCCTTACCCTTTCCGATCCTCGCCTGCGTCGCACGACAAACTCCTTCGCCACCACCGACATGCCTGCATGCGCCGGAAGCCTGAAGATGTCAGAAGCAGTTTCACCCTGAGCGCAGCGGTGGCCACCGCGGCCGGCAATCGGGGTGGCGAGGACGTGGCTCAGGAGACTGTGAAGGTGTTGGTGGGTGGCGGCGCTCCACGAAGCCCTTCTCCCGGCAGCCGCTGCCAGCACCAATCGGGGTGGCGAGGACGCGGGCAGGGAGAGAGCTTATCTGCGCTTACTCCAGCGGTTGGTGAGTGAGAGCGGGAGGAGGGGAGTGGCTAGAGTGATCCCTGCCGCCGTGTTTTAAAATGGAACGCGGCCACGGATCAGAAATCACAGTGGCAGGGATCACGCAGTTTTAAAAGCGCATGCGCGGGTAAGGTTTTATTATATAGGATATCCTCTGGGACAGGAACTTTGTGAAAACATGTGAAAAAAATTATGATAACTAGCTTTTAATGCTTGCCCAAACTCTGCACAAGTAACAAGAGAAAGTAACATTGAGATTTTTCCCGTTTTATATTTTTACAATAAAACTGATTCAAAGCAAGTGTGATATAGATTCTTACTAAGATAAGGCAAAGAAGTCCACACACTGCTCTACACCTCATAAGAACATAAGAATAACCATACTGGGTCAGACCAATGGTCCATCAAGACCAGTAGCCTGTTCTCACGGTGGCCAATCCAGGTCACTAGTACCTGGCCAAAACCCAAGGAGTAGCAACATTCCAGCATCTCAAAGAATTGCAAGATTCCGGAACGCCAATGAGAGCAACATTCCAGAGCTGAGATTGTGATGTCATAATGCCTCATTCCTAGTGCCTCAGAGCCAACCTCATCAATGATGGCTTGATTGTTCTATACTTGGCTCAGGTAAGAACATAAGAATAGCCATACTGGGTGATACCAATGGTCCATCAAGCCCAGTAGCCTGTTCTCACGGTGGCCAATCCAGGTCACTAGTACCTGGCCAAAACCCAAGGAGTAGCAACATTCCAGCATCTCAAAGAATTGCAAGATTCCGGAACGCCAATGAGAGCAACATTCCAGAGCTGAGATTGTGATGTCATAATGCCTCATTCCAAGTGCCTCAAAGCCAACCTCATCAATGATGGCTTGATTGTTCTATACTTGGCTCAGGTAAGAACATAAGAATAGCCATACTGGGTGATACCAATGGTCCATCAAGCCCAGTAGCCTGTTCTCACGGTGGCCAATCCAGGTCACTAGTACCTGGCCAAAACCCAAGGAGTAGCAACATTCCATGCTACTGATCCAGGGCAAGCAGTGACTTGCCCCATGTCTGTCTTTCAATAACAGATTATGGCCCTTCTTAAAACCAGCTACGCTATCCACTCTTACCACAACCTCTGGCAACGTATTCCAGAGCTTAATTATTCTCTGAGTGAAAAATAATTTCCTCCTATTCGTTTTAAAAGTATTTCCCTGTAACTTCATCGAGTGTCCCCCTAAGTCTTTGTAATTTTTGATGGAGTGAAAAATTGATCCACTTGTACCCATTCTACTCCACTCAGGATTTTGTAGACTTCAGGGCTGGCTGGGTTGGTGGGCAATAGAGTTATGGATTGAAGGCTATATCAAAAAGTGGATTTTTGGTCTGCTTTTAAACAAGGTAAGGGAAAGGGGTGTGACAAACAAACTCAGGTAGTTTATTCTAGACATAGGGGGCAGCTAGTTGAAAGGAACAGTCTGGAATTAGTAGTGGAGGAGAAGGGTAAAGTTAAGAGCAGCTTATTTGAGGAACAAGAGTTCTCTGGGAGGTGTATAAGGAGAGAGGAGAGGTATTGAGGGGCAGCAGAATGAACGCCCTTGTAGGCCAGCGATAGGAACTGTATGCAAAGGCGGATAGGGAGCCAGTAAAGTGATTTAAGGAGAGGGGACGACATGAGTGTAGCGAGGTTGTTAGAAGATGAGTCGTGCAGCAGACATTTGCACCGATTGCAGGGAGGAGAGGCGGCACTGCGGGAGACCAGTGAGAAGTAGATCGCAGTAATCTAAACTTAGATTATGAATCCTCCAGGCACAGGCAAATAGCCAATATACCTGAATGAAACTCATCTTGAGCTGAATAAAACCACGCTAATTGACATGTAGAACTGCTTTTTCTTTATATAAATAGCTCTTAAGCCTTCTATACCAGTGGTTCCCAACCCTGTCCTGGAGGACCACTAGGCCAATCGGGTTTTCAGGCTAGCCCTAGTGAATATGCATGGAGCAGATTTGCATGCCTCTCACTTCCATTATATGCAAATCTCTCTCGTGCATATTCATTAGGGCTAGCCTGAGAACCTGATTGGCCTGGTGGTCCTCCAGGACAGGGTTGGTAACCACTATTCTAGATTGTACTTCCTGCATGGGCTTTTCAAATAGGTCATGGGTAGGCAATTCCGGTCCTCGAGAGCCAGAGCCAGGTCAGGTTTTCAGGATATCCACAATGAATATGTATGAGATGGATTTGCATGCACTGCCTCCTTGAGATGCAAATCTATCTCATGCATATTTATTATGGATATCCTGAAAACCTGACCTGGCTCCGGCTCTCGCGGACCGGAACTGCCTACCTCTGAAATAGATGAAGAATGACCTCCTGTTACAGCAGGGGTCTCAAAGTCGCTCCTTGAGGGCCGCAATCCAGTCGGGTTTTCAGGATTTCCCCAATGAATATGCATGAGATCTACGTGCATGCACTGCTTTCAATGCATAGTCATTGGGGAAATCCTGAAAACCCGACTGGATTGCGGCCCTCAAGGAGGGACTCAGATCCTTGCATTACAGCTTCAGACATAGTCTTCCTTGAAGGTAGTATTTTCCAACTCCTGCTCATGGTCATTGCTATCCTATTACTGTTTTTTTCTGATTCGTGTGGATCCATCAAGCTACTCATCTCTCCTCCCTCTCTGTATAAAGAGTTTGCTAATCCTGCTCCATGAATCCTCCACAGAATCTCAGTTGCCTTTAGCTTTAGGAAAGCATTTTGAATTCAGTGATTGAATATTCACGTTTGGCTACCTCATTGCCAGCGATAACCATCCAGCTCCCTCCCTAGTTAATGTTACATCATCTAGCTGGGTTTTTCCTTAAGGCCACCTTTACTCCTGCCAGCATCTGGGCCTCTGAAGCTTATTTTTCCAGCTGAATTCACTTGGTAACATTTCAAAGCTTATTCTGACAAATGATGATAGCATCCTGCCTGCTTCCATTTTGTAAACCTCATTCAATTAATTGTTCCTGGCCAGTGCTGTGTTATTTTTGAAATTTCACTCACGGAAATACCTGCCATTTCCCTAGACAGATATAGATACGAGAGTAAATCAAAAAGTAAAGGCAAAATACATGTAAAGGCATTAATAGAAATAGCTGTGAGCAATTGAGCATATCACTTTTCCACATAGTCCCCATGCAAGACGACGCATTTGTTGCATCGTTCAACTAGCTTCCGCATTCCTGCAGAGAAGTTTTTTGGCTGCCAGGTGAGCACCGTTTCCTTTACTTCATCTTTTTTTGTCTTTTGCTCAATTACTACTACTATTTATTATTTCTATTGCATTGAAAGGCGTACGCAGCGCTGTACATTTTAACATATATTAGACAGTCCCTGCTCAGAAGAGCTTACAATCTAATTTAGACAGGACATTTCAGGGTTGGGGAGGTTATAGTGGATATAGGTATCTGACAACAGCAGTGTTGGGGAGATTATAGTGGGTATAGGGTCGCAGTGATGCACCCACCTATCGTCACCTTAACATTTCTCTCCAGAATACTCGGATCTTCTTCATACCGTCTCAGGAACTGGGTCGCACACGCTGTTGCTTGTGCAGGTCAGTAAGCCGTTTGGGAACCCATCGTGCGCAGACTTTCCTGTGTCCCAAGTCATCATGCATTACGGCTAATGCGGATCCATAGCTGACATCCAAATCTGCAGCCAATTGAGCCACCGTTATCTATCGGCCTTCTCTAATCAAAGCATTCGCCCTGTCAATGTGCTCTCAAGGGTGCGAGGTTGATGGGCAACAAGAATGACCTTCATCGGTTACACTTTTCTTCCCACTTTAAATCTTTTTATAGTCTATTAATCTTGTTATACCGCTCGTTCATTTACTGGTCCAAGCAGTTTACAAAATACAGTAAAACCTTGGATTGCAAGTAACTTGGTTTGCAAGTGTTTTGCAAGACAAGCAAAACATTTGATTAAACTTTAACTTGATACAAGCAATGTCTTGCAATACAAGTACATACAGGGGCTCTTAATCGAAAGAGAAAAACGTCCAAAAATCGGCCTAAGTTGGCACTTGGACGAACATTTCCCAAATACGTCCAAGTGCCGATAATAAAAACGGGTTTGGACGTATTTCTAAATCACCTAGGCCTTCATAGTGCCGCTGAACGACCAAAGCTAAACGGGGCGTTTCAGGAGGAGTGTCGAGGGCAGGAGCTGGGCTGGCTTAAGTCGTACAGCATGTATAACCGAAAGTTATACAGCCCAGGATCGACGGAACTTGGACGCTGTGACTTAGACCATGTAAAACATGGTCTAAGTCACAAAAAAACACCTAAACTCACCAGATAAGCCCTGCAAACACATAATGCAGACCTCCACACACTATCCCAGTGATCACCCCCCCCCCCAATAAAAATATTAATCACACCTTTAAAATTCACCCTCCAGACCATCATCACCTGGCCGCCTGGCACAGGAAAGCCTAGTCGTCCAGCACAGAGGCAGCTTAAGCCATCTTGGGGGTGGGTTAGGGACCCATGGAGAGGAGGACCCATGCCCATAAGCCCCTGTAATCACTGCATTGATACTTAAACATGTGCACTCTCCCATACACCCCCAAACCCTTTTGTACTGGCGTATAAGTGGCTCCTGCAGCCATAAGGGCTATTGGGGTGGTAGATAAGTGGGCCTAGGGGATTCTGGAGGTGGTTTGGGGGGCTCACCATGACCTATAAGAGAGCTGTAGTAAGGAGAAGACTTGGCACCCTTTTTGTGAAGTTCACAGCAGTGCCCTGTAAGGTACCCCGCTATTTAGGTGGCATGTCTGGGTGTCAGTCCATCACTTTGCAGACCCCTCCCACATCCAACAGGGCTTGTTCTAGGTGTTTTTGACTTGGACGAAAATGTGGTATAAAGATGGACGATTTAGTGACTTGGACGATCAGATCGGCAGGACATATAGTTAGATGATTTTCGAAACAAAAAAATTTTGGACGTATTTTTCGAAAGTGTGTCCTAGGCTGTTTTTTACTTTGGACGACTTGCGACTTAGACGAAAATAGACTTAGACGATCCTTTCGATTATGCCCCTCACAGTATACACACATCATAACTGAGCTGATGGTTCTTTTCTTGCTGACGCTGCAGGAGTGTAATGACTGTTCTAAACAAGCAAAGTCTTGTAATGTGAGTACATATAGTATTTTGTACTAAAGTTTTGGGGTTGTGGAATGAATTGCCTGAGGTTCCATTATTTCCTACTAGTCATTAAGCCCGTTACATTAACGGGTGCTAGAATATATGTCTGTCTGTCTCTTTCCCTCCCACTGTCTCTCTCTCCCTGGCCCCCTTTCTTTTTTCTATCCCTCTCCCTGCCTCTGTGTCTTTCTTCCTGTCTCCCTCCCTCCTGCTGTCTGTCTGTCATTCTTTCCCTGCATTTCCCTGTGCAGCTGCAACAGTATTTCTCTCTCCCTCCAGGTCCCTGTGCAGCAGTAGCAGCATTTTCCCCACCCACCTTCCCTACTCTTACCACGATGTGGCCTGCTCCTTTTGGCCCCTCCCCCTTCCCACGGTCTAGCCTGCTCCAAGGGCCCCCCTTCCCTTATGTGTTCCCCGCAGACAGGCCCAGCTTCTCCCTGCACGTTACCTGTTTTTTCATTCTGTTGCCCTCCCTCGCATGGGTGGCTGCCTGCCTGGTCCCATTGAGCGGCTTGCGTCTTTTTTGTTGGCGCTTTCCTGTCCGCCCCGTGGTCTGGCTGCTCCAGGTGAGTGTCTCGACGGCTCCTCTTGATCCCCGCCAGCGTCGGAAGCCTTCTACGACGCTGGTGCGGCTCATGAGAGGAGCCAAAACCGCGATCTTGTGGAGAGCAGGGAGTCCAGCGCTGGCAGCCAGTCCTGCCAGCGAGTGTAGGTAGGTGCTGGGAAGCAGTAAGGCTGGGGACTCGCGCATGCGTACTCTTGCAGCCACGGACCTACATCTCACGGATCAGGGAAAATGGAACACGCAAGTAGGAGTGCGCATGCACAGCTAGGGTTTTATTATATAGGATGGTGAAATTCGCTTTGATATACAAGCATGCTTCTGGAACAAATTATGCTCACAAACCAAGGTTTGACTGTACAATCAAATAAAAAGATCTCCATTATTAATCATAATAATAGCTTTATTCATATCCCGTCCACACAAATAACAAGCATATAAGATAACATTCACCCACATCCCTTTTGTTGATTCATGGCGCCGTGCCCATACTAAGTCAATATCTGATAGTGAATTTCCATAGGTTTCCCTCCCTCTGCCTAAAGATAGTGCACTACCGCACGTTCTTTGATGGTACAATCTTGCAATGAAGCGTCCATGTTTCTGACCTCATGCCTGCCACACGACCAAAGGCCGAGTGTTGCGGGGCATGGTAGGTATAGGACGTTGCAGTAGTCTAGAAGTCCCAGGACTAGGGATTGGACCAGAAGTTGGAATTGTTTTCTGTTGAAGCATTTTCAGATTTGTCTTGAGTTTCGCACAACTGCGAAGGATTTCTGGACTGTTTTGTAGATTTGTAGTTGCATGGTACAGCAGTGCATGGTGCAGTGGTCCAGACAACAGTCTTATCAAAATTGGACTATTGTAATGCACTTTATTTAGGGGTTCCAACAGTACAGTGCAAAGCACTGCAAATGATCCAAAACGTGGCTGCAAGGTTAATTTGGGGGGTTAGAAAATTTGACCACATAACACCTGGGTTGAAGAAATTGCACTGATTACCTGTGCGATTGCGTATTATTTTCAAAACTGGGATACGGCAATCTACCAACCGCTCAGAACTTTGCGATCTGAAGATCGTTAAAAACTTATCTGCTTGATAAATATGTATAATCTAGATAAGTTAATAATTTCTTAATGTTATCAAGTTTCAAGTTTATTTATGGCTTGATATACCGACTATTTAAATAAGTTTTTTTAAACAATACTAAAATTAATTTATAATGTAATCAATAAAGTTAAGAAATTCATATAATAAGATGTAGGTAGTCTTGAGAGTAGAAGTTTGTTAATTGGTAGGGAGGTGGGATTTAAGCCGGTGATGTCAGGAGGAGGCAGAAATAGGTTTTTCCTTCTCTCTTGAAAAAATCCCAGTATGGGAATAATGCACTCCAAGATCTGAGGCTTGTTCCCAAAACACTTATAATATTTAAAATTTAAAATAAATTATTAAATTTGAGTATTTTTATAAAATGACAATCTAATAATTTATTTTAGTGAAAACCTGTAATTTACAATTGTGTTTTCATTTTTGAGTTTTTCTAAGGGTGTCTAAATATATTATTTAGCTAATATATTACCATTGATATTGTGGTGGTTAGTTGTACTTTGATACATGCACATGTATCTGGACGGTTTGCAATATTAAAAATTGGAAAAATCTAATATAGAAATTTGGTTAAAATAAAGGGCTCCTTTTATGAAGGTGCACTAGCGTTTTTATCGCACGCATACGATTAGCGCATGCTATAGCGTGTGCTAACCGAAAAACTACCGCCTGCTTAAAAGGGGCACACGGGGCATTTTAGCGCCCGCTAAAACCGCTAGCGCACCTTTGTAAAAGGAGCCCAAAGAGGGGGTAAAACTGGACTAAGACAAAATTAGACTTATTAGAAATGAAAGGAACTGGGGAATAGGATAGTTTTTTAATTACAATATGTAAATAAAAGGAAGGATAGAGGGATAGGAAATAACAGAAGGGAGATGGGGATGTCGCTTCTTAAAAGCATTTTTCTCCCCTTTAATAGGTTCTTAAGTGCATTATTGATAGGCATCTTTGAAAAGGAAAGTTTTAAGGTTTGTTTTGAATTTATTAAGAGAATTTTCACTGTGAAGATAAAGTGGCATTGTATTCCAGAACGAGGGTGCGACTACTGAAAAAAAATGGAATTTCTAGTATAGTAGAGGTCCTTGATAGAGGGTACTGTCAGTAAGTTCTGATTCGTAGAACTAAGGGCCCTAGGAGGGGTATGTGGGATGAGATATTTGTCAAGAAAAGCAGGAAGATGGGAGGTTGTAATTTTAAAGGTTAGAAGAAGAATTTTATATGTTGTTCTGTGAGAGACTGGTAGCCAGTGTAACTCTCGAAGAAGCAGGGTACCATGATCATATTTTTTGGCCTTATAGATAAGTTTGATCGCAGTATTTTGGATTAGTTGTAATCGACGGGTTTCTTTTTGAGTTACACCGTGGTAAAGAGAGTTGCAGTAGTCTATGTGTGAGATGATTAATGAGTGAGTTAGAATTTGGATTGAAGTGGGTTCTAGAACGGAGGATATAGATCGAATTAAACGGAGTTTGTAAAAACAGTTTTTGGTTAGGAAACTAATATGATCGTGATAGGTAAGATCTTTATCAAAAGTGACTCCTAGTAGTTTGAGTTTGGGCTCAATTTGGAGGGGAACTGAGTCAATGGATATTTGTCCGATTAGAGTCTTTATTTTTATATGGGAATAGAATCCCTCGTAATTTAGCTACGTTTAGTGAGAGTCTGTTAGTTCGGAGCCAAGAGCTGATTTTGTCGAGTTTAGAATTGATTTCTTGAATGTCACTGATATATGTACAATGTGCTGTGTTTTGTGGTATAAATTCACTGTGTTTTTACAATTCTTACCTCTGATTGTAAACCACACTAAACTGTGAGGTTGTCCACGATTTGTGGTTGACACAGGAATGCTGGTCTAATCCTGTCTTAGTCCAATTAGGCACTGTTCGATCACAGCAGTTCAACAGTTGACACTCTTCCCCGTTTGAAAGCCTCTGCCCACCTCGCCACTGTTCAGAACAGCAGAGCACGATCGCCCAATGCTTCTCGTAGCTCTGCATGATATTCTTGTGCATTTTTGCCATGAAGAACTGATATCTTGACATTACTTCCATTATGTACTGCTGACACCAAAAGATTGACATTGGGGGTATGATCACTTCCGGACCGCTGCACTTATCTCTCATCTGGGGGCAACATTAAGAAGTACATATCATACACTTACAAACGTATATATTAGATTTCCAGTGTTGGCACATTTTTGAGAGAAAAATATAGTTGCCATGACTTATAGCTCAACCCTCATATACATATATGTGTAAGGCCCCTTTTGTCAAGCTGCGCTAGAGGTTAAGAACATAAGAATAGCCTTACTGGGTCAGACCAATGGTCCATCAAGCCCAGTAGCCCGTTCTCACAGTGGCCAATCCAGGTCCCTAGTACCTGGCCAAAACCCAAGGAGTAGCAAAATTCCATGCTACCGATTCAGGGCAAGCAGTGGCTTCCCCCATGCCTAAGGTGACCATACGTCCCGTTTTGAACGGGATAGTCCCGTTTTCGGATCCCCTGTCCCGTTGTCCCCACACACAGCTTCGGGACGCCAAAATGTCCCGTTTTCAGGGACAGCGTCCCAAAGCTGTGCGCAGGGACAACGGGACAGGCGATCGCTTCCTGTCTCTCCCCTGCCGCACCAAAAAAACCCCCAAACAAAAGCCTCCCTCCAGGCCCGATTTAAACTCCCCCCTCCCCCGGTCCACCGCCGCTGCTCCTTTGCTTACCTCCCTGCCACTACTCTTATCCGGAAGCCTGGGGACACTAAATATGCACATTCAAACTGCCTACTAGATAGCTATCCCCCCTCCATCATGAAATCTGCCCCTCCCTCATTCAAAATTGAACTCCTCAACTGGATATCCTTTTGCTTGTTCACCGGCCATTTCCCAAAAGAACTCGGCCACATCCTTGTATCCCCGATTATAAAAAACCCCAAGGATTCTACCTCCTTGGTTTCCAATTACAGACCCATCACCAACATACCGCTACTCCAAAAAATTACGGAAGGCCTAGTCAACCACGAACTCATGAACCACCTTGAGAAGTTCAACATTCTCCATGATTCCCAGTCTGGCTTCCGCCCAAATCACAGCACAGAAACTGTCTTAGCCTCTCTAACTAATTACCTCCTCCACTTATTCTCTCTGGGAAAAAGTGCCTTGATACTCCAGTTCGACCTGAGCAGTGCCTTTGACTTGGTTGACCATGACATTCTACTCAGATGCCTTGACTCCATCGGCATCTCCGGTCAGGTCCTAAACTGGTTCACAGGATTTCTAAAAAACTGCTCTTACCAAGTACACTTCAATGGGACCTTCTCCCAACCCTGGCACAATCCCTGCGGAGTTCCTCAGGGCTCCCCTCTTTCACCCTCTCTATTCATTGTCTACATGGCTTCACTAGGTCATGTGCTATCCAACCAAAAACTAAAATCATATATCTACGCAGACGACATCACTATTATCATTCCCATTACCTCGCTTTCACAAGAGATTGAACAATTCACCTCATCCATCCTCACCAAGATAGAACAATGGGCCACTCAATTCAAATTAAAGCTGAACCAAGAAAAAACCAAAATTTTCCTGGCCAGTCCCAACAACAAGCTAACAAACACCTCCTGAAACTTAACGGGTTAAACTACCCAATTAACCCCACAATCAAAATCCTTGGAGTCATCCTGGACCGCTGCCTTACTTTCGAAGCCCACACCAATGCTCAGATTAAAAAATGTTTTGGCACCCTCTGGAAACTCCGCACCATCAAACACTACTTTGATTTCTTCTCCTTCCGATTACTGGTCCAATCACTAATCCTGAGCATCCTAGACTACTGTAATATCATCTACCTAGGTTCATTTAAAAAAACCATCAAGCGCTTAAGACTCGTTCAGAATGCAGTCGTTCGACTCATCTATAATCTCAAAAAATCTGACCATATAAGCCCCTTCTACAAAAAACTGCACTGGCTGCCTATGGAGGCGAGGATTATCTTCAAATTTGCTTGCCTCTGCTTCAAAACCCTAACAGGCTCGTCCCCAATCTACCTATCAGATCACTTTGTCCGTCCTGGCCCCACCCGCACACGTAAAGCCCACTTGTTTGCCTTCCCGTCCCTAAAGTGCTGCATCTACAAGAGATTCCTCGACAGATCCCTGGCGTTCCAGGCATGCAAGTGGAACAAATGTCTATCCACTCTCATCTCTAATTCTCCCTCCTACCAAACTTTCAGGAAGTCAATCAAAACTTATCTCTTTGACAAATATCTCTGACTCCCGCCCTCCTTGTAACTCTACTTTTAACTATGCCTTGTACCTCCCACCTTCCTGCACCTCCCACCTACCTGCCTTCTCCCTACCTGCACCTCCCACCTACCTGCACCCGACTTCCTAAGCCACGCCGATTGACTTGTTTATAACCTCTCTATCTCCTTCTTGCCTGCTCCCGACTCGCTAAGTTATATTGATTGATTGACTTATTTGTAGATTTCGCTATAGATGTACAGTCTCTTGTCATGTAAACTGCTTTGAACTATTCTGGTACTGCGATATACAAAAATAAAGTTATTATTATTATTATTATTAAGAACATAGGAAGCAGGTGCTGGTGGCACTAAGGACATAGGAAGCAGGTGCTGGGGACACTAAGGACATAGGAAGGAGGCACTGGGGACACTAAGGACATAGGAAGGAAGGAGGGAGGGAATAGAAAGAGACAATTGTTGGGCCTGAGTGCAGAAAGAAATGAAAGATAGGATGCACAGTCAGAAGGAAATGCAACCAGAGACTCATGAAATCACCAGACAGCAAAGGTAGGAAAAATGATTTTATTTTCAATTTAGTGATAAAAATGTGTCAGTTTTGAGAATTTATATCTGCTGTCTATATTTTGCACTATATTTGTCTATTTTTCTATAGTTACTGAGGTGACATCGTTGAAACCCCCCAAATATTAATGATAATTAATATTTTCTCTGTGTATAGCGTGCTTTGTGTTTTTTTTTAATTTTGTGGTTACCATTATGAAATAATAAGATATTGTGTGTACATGAAAAATGAATGGAAGTAATTGGGGGCGGGGCTAGGCTAATGCGTGCATGTTAGTCTATGGACGTGTTAGCGTGCACTAAACGCGTGCTAAAACGCTTAGCGCACCTTAGTAAAAGGAGCCCATAGTTCTAAAATTGCAAAATGAAAGGTTAAATTATAATTTACTTGATTTGATTCCTAAGTATGAATCTGGTTTTTTGAGTAGGAGACGTAGGTCAACAAAGTAATTCTGCCATTTTAACGAGAGTATTGCTCATGGTGTCAAAAGCAAGAGGGTGATTTAATTATTTTGGTGGCCAATGATACTAATAGTTCTGCCTCCAAATGTTTTAAGGGGCTAGTTTTATAAAGTATAATCATGGCACAGAGGCCAGCCTGACAATAGTAATTAATTAGGCTATTATGCATTCTACAGTAATAATTGCTTTGCTGGAAAGTCACCAGGCATGAAAAGGACCCAGCATATAAATGTAATTCATCAATCTGAGTTGCTCTAGCACAGCTGCGTTTTCTCACCTTGAGTCACTGTACACTGTCGTCAGAAGGAAAAAAATAATTGATACATCGACAGATAAGCACTTGGCATGCTTCCGTTCATCAAAGGATTTCATAGCAACGGAGCACATCTTCAGCGCTCTAATTTTTCAAAAGTAGAAGACATTTCAGGCTTTATTTAACAGGACCGATATTCAACCAGCAGCGATTGGTGATTTTGCTGGCCACCGCTGGCGCTATTCTACGTCTTGGCTCCAGCATTGAATTTCCAAGCGTACGGAGCCGCTCTGTTCCATTCCGGTTCTGCTTGTATCTCAAATAAAAGTGTAGGAGTTATTGATAACCTCTTTACCTTTACATCAGATGCTCCTTTTTCAAATTGCATTTGATTAAGTTCCATCCAGAAACTAATAGACCCCCTCTGCTATTAATACCCTTGTCCACGCCTTAGTCATTACTCAATTAGATTACCGTAACGCCCTTTATAGGGACTTTCGGATAAAAGATCTCCACCATCTACAAATTATTAAAATACAGCCATTAAAATCATCACTGGACAAATCTGCCCACTGGCTCCCCATTTCCCACTGAATAACATATAAAATATTGCTTTTCATCCTCAAAATCTGGGAACCTCAAAAAAGGGGGAACCTTTATTCCTTTCTCGTTATTTGACCCCTTATCGTTCTTCTAAGTCACTTCCTCAGCACAACCTATTAGTGGTTCTTTCCTTTCATATATTCACCCTTGATACTGTTTGTCACTCCATATTGTCTGTTCCATTTTAGACTCTCTTCTGGTGTCAGGTCAAAATGTCCGGGCGCGCCTTTGTCTTTCGCGCCGTTGTCTATGAACTGGTGTCAGGACAAAAGCGCGCCGGGACAAAAGCGCGCCCAGACAATTGAGCGCAGCGCGGAGGCGCGCGCCGCTCTAAATTACTGTTTTTAGGGCTCCGACTGGGGGGCGTGGGGGGAACCCCCCACTTTACTTAATAGACATCGCGCCGCGTTGTGGGGGTGTTGTGTGGGGGGTTGTAACCCCCCACATTTTACTGAAAACTTAACTTTTTCCCTGTTTTTAGGGAAAAAGTTAAGTTTACAGTAAAATGTGGAGGGTTACAACCCCCCAAACCCCCCATAACGCCGGCACGATGTCTATTAAGTAACATGGGGGGGGGTCCCCAACAAAACCCCCCGTCGGAGCCCCTAAAAACAGTAATTTTGTGCGGCGCGCACCTCCGCGCTGCGCTCAATTGTCCGGGCGCGCCTTTGTCTTTCGCGCCGTTGTCTATGAACCCTCTCTTCTTCTCTTCAACAATTTAATGCATAAAACCTTCCTTTGCTCTGACGATTTTGCTATGTTGTCCCTTAGCCCAGGAGATGCAAACAGCATCCTGATTTGCACCCACCCCCCATGTAATCTCTCCCCCCCATACACCTCCTGTTTTTCTGTCAAGAATTGTAGTTCATACCCAGTATCCCCTCTCTTCCTCATTCTGCTCTTATATTTCTCTACCTCTCTATTATGATTCTTAAGCCGCCTAGACAGCCCGCTTGATAGGTGGGGTAAACCCTAAATAAACTTGGAAGCTTGGATGTGCAGCGGCACATATCCTATAATGTGGTCACCATGTCATCTAATAAATAATTTAAAAATCTAATCAATAAAACCTTTAACAAATCCTATTAGCAGTTCCCATAGGCCCGGCACCACAACATTTATACTGCCTTATCACAACAAAAGTAATCTTTCTCGTACCAGATTATCTCTGCCAACTTCTTCCAAAGAACTGGTACAACAGCCAGGAATGTTCACTTGTCTGGCCCTTTGCACATAAAGTTCCCTAAGGGGAAAAAGCAACTACCGGTAACTAGCCAGTCTCTCGCATAAGAACTAACACCATTTGCACATACTGTAGCAGGACTTGCTTATCCGCTCCTATTCTCTTATAGCTGATAACCATTTTCATCCACCTTTGTTGACCTCGTGTTAAAATTTTCTCATTAGTCCAATAAACACAGTATGGTGTATGCAAACCAACAATAATCACAACCAGAAGACATATGAGGAGAGACTGGAAGTCCTGAATATGTATACCCTAGAAGAAAGGAGGGACAGGGGAGATATGATTCAGACGTTCAAATACTTGAAAGGTATTAACGGAGAACAAAATCTTTTCCAGAGAAAGGAAAATGGTGAAACCGGAGGACATAATTTGAGGTTGAGGGTTGGCAGATTCAAGAGCAATTTTAAGAAATTTTTCTTTACGGAGAGGGTGGTGGATGCCTGGAAGGTGCTCCCGAGAGAGGTGGTGGAGAGGGAAACGGTGAGGGAGTTTAAACAAGCGTGGGATGAACACAGAGGATCTAGAATCAGAAAATAATAGTAAATATTGAACTAAGGCCAGTACTGGGCAGACTTGCACGGTCTGTGTCTGTGTATGGCCTTTTGGTTGAGGATGGGCTGGGGAGGGCTTCAAAGGCTGGGAGGGTGTAGATGGGCTGGAGTGAGCTTTGACGGAGACTTCGGCAGTTGGAACCCAAGCACAGTACTGGGTAGAGCTTTGGATTCTTGCCCAGAAATAGCTAAGAAGAAAAAATGTAAAAAATTTAAATTGAATCAGGTTAAGCAGACTGGATGGACCATCTGGACTTTATCTGCCATCATCTACAGTGTTACTGTATAACACTTTTACCAAATATAGTGCAATAAGTGGAGACTTCACCAAAATCCAGCAATCACAAAGCAAATCAACTTAGCCTGCGCGAGTTAATTTTAAAGCAAAAAACGAAAGAAAAAGTAGCACAAGCCAGCCACCATCGCGGCTCAAGGCCTGCCCCAAACAAACCTCATGGGCGTAAAAGAAACCCTCCTGTTTTCCCAAATTCAAAATGACTCTGTGCAATGCAAAGGACAAAAAAACCCCCCAGAAAATTAGTACAAAAACCACTTATCTTATATTATGCAAAGGATTGACTGCCATTCAGTGCGGGCCATCGTGCGGTGGAGGGAGAGACGTTTGCTCCCCGAAGAGGTTTGTTTGGTTTCCTCAACCCTTTGGTGGATTGAGACAACATATATACACAGATGACCTTCCTTCCCTCAAGGATCGACCGGCGGCTACACCCTGAAGCAGCACTGAATTGGGAAACGCTGGCCATCGTTGGCGCGCCGATGCTCTGCATAATGTAAGATAAGTAGGTTTTTGTACTGTTATCTGATATTTTTTTTTGTCCTTTGCATTGCACAGAGTCATTTTGAATTTGGCAAAACAGGAGGGTTTCTTTTACGCCCATGAGGTTTGGTTGGGGGCAGGCCTTGAGCCGCGATGAGGGCTGGATTGTGCTACTTTTTCTGAGGCTTTTTCCTCCTTTTTTGCTTTTAAATTAACTCGCGCAGGCTAATTTGGTTTGCTTTGTGATTGCTGGATTTTGGTGAACTCTCCACTTATTTCACTCTGGGGTCCATTTACTAAGGCGCGCTAAAAACTAACACGTCCACTATAGTCTATGGACGTGTTAGCATTTAGCACCGCTAAAACAGCGAGCGCGCCATAGTAAAAGGACCCCTATATTTGGTGAAAGTGTTATGTTGTGCAAATTTTCTTATTACACTTCCCCCTCACCATTCGCGGTTTCAGCAATCGTGATTTCACACTTTCGCAATTTTGGGGGGAGGGGGAAAAAAGAAAAAAACAACATCGTTAAGTCTTCTCCCCCGGCATCCCGGCCTTACCTGGTGGTCTAGCGGGCTTTCGGGGCAGGAGCGATCTTCCTACGCTCCTGCCCCGTGCAGATCGCCATTAGGAAATAGCTGTAGGGAGTTCCCGTCGTAGTCTCGAGAGACTACGGGAACTCACAGCAGCCATTTCCTAATGGCGATCTGCACGGGGCAGGAGCGTAGGAAGATCGCTCCTGCCCCGAAAGCCCGCTAGACCACCAGGTAAGGCCGGGAAGGCGGGAGGGAGGCGGGGGTGGGTCAGAGCCGGATATTCGCGGTTTTTCACCATTCGCGGTCCGGCTCTGCCCCTATCCCCCGCGAATCCGGAGGGAGAAGTGTAGTCATCCTTCTTTCTATCTTATCTGTCTGTATGCTCAACTTACCTCCTTTGCTTCTCCCCCCCCACCTCACCCCCAATGTTATCTGTAAATATATTTTAATGTGTACGGTGCTGGCTTAGTAAGAAGTATATAATACCACAAAAGGTATCGCTCGTTGAATATTTTTTCTGCTGTAATGATTTATGGCCTAGTTTACTCTTGCTTGTGTCAATTGCTTCAAAAAGGCAGTAAATAAATCCTGATAAATAAATAGGCGGATCTCTCTCATGCATATTCATTAGGGATATCCTGAACATCTAGCATGTTGGTGGCTGTCAAGGACTTAGGCAAAATTGTCTCGCTATTTTTATGAGGATGGCTCCCTGTAAATCGTGCTTCTGTGGACTTAGATGACGTCAAAAGAAGTTACAGCAGGCCTAGACATCTGCCCAGGTGATATTTGGAACAAACCAAAAGTTGTCCCAAGCTAGAGAATAAGACTGACAGGCACATGTGGCAGGTCATGGGGGAGTGTGTGGCGCAGGTTCAAATCCCACACTGCTTCTTGTGCCCTGGGCAAGTCACTTAATCCCCTATTACCCCAGGTACATTATATAGAGTGTGAGCACAATGAGAGAAACAGGGAAAAATGCTTGAGTACCTGAATAAATTCAAGTAAACTGTTCTGAGCTCCCTTGGGAGAACAGTATAGAAAATGGAATAAATAAATAGTGTGAAAGGTTTCAGCCTCTGATAATCAGAGCTGGTATTGTGACATCATAACGCCTCATTCCACCAATACCTAAGAACCAACCTCATCAGTGATGTCACAGTTCAAGTTTCAAGTTTATTTCTAACTTGTTGAATCGCTTAATTTAAATTGCTAAGCGATTTACAGATAAAAAATAGATATAACAGATTAATTATAAAAGGATATATAAATTTAACACATTATCATACAGAATAATAAATAAAGTCATACAAACTAACAGACACATGAGGAAAGAAAGGGTAGAACTACAATCGTATATATTAAAGAAAACATAAATGGTAAAAATACAACAGGTAAGGGAAATCACGGGGAAATAAAAAGGTGAAAAAGAAAAAATTTTAATAAAAATCCTTAATTAAGTTCACACATTAAACGCATCTTTAAAAAGGAAACTCTTTAAGCTGCTTTTAAACTGTTTCAGATCACTTTCTACTCTGAGATACTGGGGCAAACTGTTCCATAATTGTGGGGCTATTACAGAAAAGATGTCAGTGCGACGAGTTCCAGTGACTTTTAGTGATGGAACTGTTAGAAGTTTTTGATCAGTGGATCTTAAAGAGCGTGAAGTACTATATGGAATGAGTAATCTATTGATGAATTGACTTGATTGTCCTAGACTTGGTTCACTTTTACTACATTTTGATTTCTAGAGTGGCACAGTGGTTAAAGCTACAGCCTCAGCACCCTGAGGTTGTGGGTTCAAATCCCACGCTGCTGCTAGGGCAAGTCACTTAATCCCCCATTGCTTAAGGTACATTAGATAGAGTGTGAGCCCACCGGAACAGACAGGGAAAAATGCTTGAGTACCCGAATGTAAACCACTTAGGCTATAAATGGTATAAAAATAATAATAATAATCATACCTCCCTCACACACACACATTCATACAAAGTCCATCTGACCTCCTCACAAACTACATACCCAGCAGCAGGTTGTATGTCAATAGATTTGAGTTATGTTCCTATTAGTCAAAATCACAAGCATATTAATCATAATTTATGGAGGGATACACCTTCACATTAGAGTATCCTATTATATTTGGTGTATCCAGACTTTATTTTGGCTTAAAATTAGGGCTTGATTTTATAACAAGGTGCCCATATGAAATGTCAAAGATGCTGATTTAAAACGCCACTGACCATCAACCACGCAAGAAAATGTTTAAGGGGGGGGGGATCTAAGATTATTGGAAAGCAAGCTCTATATGTCACTTCATAATGCTTTGAGAAAGAATTCCCTTCGCCTTAGACCAGGGGTCCCCAAAGTCCCTCCTTGAGAGTCGCAATCCAGTCGGGTTTTCAGGATTTCCCCAATGAATATGCATGAGATCCATGTGCATGCACTGCTTTCAATGCATATTCATTGGGGAAATCCTGAAAACCCGACTGGATTCGGCCCTCAAGGAGGGACATTGGGGACCCCTGCCTTAGACCTTTTCCCAAATTACCATCAGTAGTACCATTAGTTGCTTTTAGAACAGACATGGGCAACTCAGATCCTCGAGGGCTGGAATCCAGTCGAGTTTTCAGGATTTCCCCAATGAATATGCATGAGATCTATTTGCATGCACTGCTTTCAATGCATATTCATTGGGGAAATCCTGAAAACCTGATTGGATTCCGGCCCTCGAGGACCAGAGTTGCCCATGTCTGTTTCTAGAAGATACTAGCGAGTAATCTGAACAGTCCTTATCTCCAATGTCTCTAATATATTGCATACCACCTTTTGTTAAGAAAGACTCTGGTCAGCCAGTGGCTCCAAGCCTAGATGCATCTTTGAATATCTTAAATATTACACGAGTTAAAGAAGAGAATGCAGGGATTATACCTGTTAATCTTATTGTGAATTTTGTTTTGGGACCAGACTGGGATCGGATATAGCTTTTCTTTTGACAGAGATTTGGTTTTTCATAATTGTAAGATAAGAATTTACCCTGATGTAGCTAGATCTACTAAAAAAAAAAAAAAAGACAACCATTTCTAAAGTTAAGACCGCATGGACTTCAATTGGGAGGTTTATCTAATCTAATCTAATGCTTGGCTTTATATACCTAGTCATCATTCTATGAAAGCTCAACTCGGTTTACACTTAAACAGATAAGAACTATTAGAAACAGAAACAAATTTCAAGAAGATCAATTTTCACAATGTTTATCAAATAAAACGGTTTTTAAAGATTTACAAAAAAATTGAAGCTGAAAATCTTAACTCCTTTAATCCCTTTCCTGGAAGGAAGGGATCATTTAAATTGTTGGTTGCCTCTTGCAAAAGAAAATCTATAAATATTCCACGATAAAGGAATAAGAGGAGTAAGAATTTCATATAGGATTTGAAAAGCAACACAAGTACATTTAAATTGAACTCTGAAATAAACCAGGAGCCAGTGAAGCCTCTGGAGCAACGGAGTCACATGGTCAAATTTAGGTTTCCCAAAGATCAATTTTGCAGCAGTATTCTGAATCAGCTGCAATCTATAAAAGCAGGTTTTTGTGATACTGAGGTAGATAACATTACAATAATCCAGGCGAGACAATATAATTGACTGAACTAAAATAGAAAAATGACGATGATGAAAGAGATGTCTAACCTTCCTCAGCATATGCAGATTAAAAAAGCATTTTTTGACCACAGAGTTAATTTGATCTTTAAAAGAAAGAGACGAGTCAAAAAAGACTCCCAAAATCTTAGCAGAAAACTCAATTTGTAGAGAAGATCCAGAGACCAGGGCTACAGAAAGAGGAAGACGGTACAATTTTGGGCCTAACCATAGTAATTTGGTTTTGGTTGGGTTAAGCTTCATACGGACAGACTGAGCCCAGGCTTGCAGTATGGAAATACAAAGATTTACTTTAGATACTAGATCAGTAGTATCCGGATCTATCTCAATCAGTATGAAGATATCATCCACATAAGTAAACAAAGGGCTCCTTTTACAAAGCCACGCTAGGGCCTTAACACGCGGAGTAGCCACGCGCACTAGCCGCTACCGCCTTCTTTTCAGCAGGCGGTAGATTTTCAGCTAGCGCACACTATAGTGTGCACTAATCCGGCGCAGGCACTAAAACCGCTAGCGCGGCTTTGAAAAAGGAGCCCAAAGTTTCCCAAGTTGACAGCTTAAAGATGTTCAGGGTGGTCATATAAAGATTAAATAAGATTGGAGAAAGTGGGGGACCCTGAGGGACCCCGCAAGGGGGCTGCCAAGAGTCGGAAATAGTACCTTCAAAGTTCACTGAGTAGGAGCGATACAAAAGAAATTGAGAAAACCAGTCCAAAACTACCTGATGGAGACCTATATCTGAAAGTAACTGAAGAAGAATATCATGATGGACTTCATCAAACGCTGCAGATAGATCAAACTGAAGTAGAATCAAACATTTACTTTGGAGACGCATTTGTTGAATTTTTGAAAGAAGAGAAATCAATAAGGTTTCAGTGCTAAAGTTAGAATGAAAACCATGTTGAAATGACTGAAGTAAAGAAAATTTCTCTAAGTAGTCAGTAAGTTGACCAGATACAATTGAGTCTAACATTTTTGTCAACAGAGGTTTGTTAGCAATTGGACGATAATGAGGAGGAATTGTAGGATCTAAATCTGCTTTTTTTTAGAAGAGGAGTAAATGTTATTTGTCCCATAGAATGTGAAAAATAACCAAGGAAAAATTCAGTAGGGCAGTTAGCCACGTTATAGCTTGAGGAGAAATGTTAAGAAATAAGTAAGATGGAAAAGGGTCCAATAAACATTTACACTTTCTCATCCTTTCACGCAGACTAGAAACTTGAAGTTCAGATACTGGAGTGAATGAATGCCAGTAGCGATCAACTGGTATTTCCTGGTATTCTGGTTAAACTTCCCATGTAAATGTAAAGATTAACTCATTTAAATATGTCTATTTTGACCCAGGTCACTTCCTTGCTTTTTTTGAATTGCCAAAACACAGACTGTGTAGGGTCCGAGCCTCACTCTGTGAGCGTCGATATGGTATCAGTAAAACGTTTGTGACTTTTTGTACAAAAGAGGAAAGAAAGATACTTGCCTTAAAGTGCAAAAGCAACACAAGGAAAGGCACGCAAGATGTCAATACAACCTGGTAATTTATTATGACAATAGATATCAATACGAACAGTCTTAAAATAGAGTCTCTGTGGATATTGCAGCGTCTTGTTGGAACAACGTCCTGACTAGGAAACCAGTTTCGGCATGTGGGGAATGCCTTCTTCATGGGACAATGGTTTTGAGTTACAATCGGAAATTGTGTAAAAAAGGTCAATGGACAAGCATTAGCTTCTGAGGCCAAGTCGGCGTCTGAAAAACGTGATATCATCATAATAAATTACCAGGTGATATTGATATCTCACTTGCCTCTCCTTGCAAAAACCTTTTTGCATCTCATCTTATTTTTTTTTATTATTTGCATTTTGTCAATAAACAAAGTAGTGAGGACATAGAAGGATTGCGAAGACCTACAATGAGACACAAACACACTCGAGGAATGGTCTGCGAAATGGCAAATGAGGTTCAATGTGGATAAGTGCAAGGTGATGCATGTTGGTAACAAAAATCATATGCACGAATACAGGATGTCCGGTGCTGTACTCGGAGAGAACCCGCAGGAAAGAGACTTGGGAGTACTTGTAGACAAGTCAATGAAACCGTTCACGCAATACAAGGAGGCGGTGAAAAGGACGAATAGAATGCTAGGAATGATTAAAAAGGGGATCACAAACAGATCTGAGAAGATTACCATGCCGCTGTACCGGGCCATGGTACGCCCCCACCTGGAATACTGGTCGCCGGATATGGAAAAGGACATCGTATTACTCGAGAGGGTCCAGAGGAGAGCCACAAAAATGGTTAAGGGACTGGAGGAGTTGCCTTACAATGAAAGGCTAGAGAAATTGGGCCTCTTCTCCCTTGAAAAGAGGAGACTGAGAGGGGACATGATCGAAACATTCAACATATTGAAGGGAATTGACTTAGTAGAGAAAGAGAGATTGTTCACCTCTCCAAGGTGGAGAGAACGAGAGGGCAGTCGCTAAAGCTGAAAGGGGATAGATTCAGTACAAACGTGAGGAAGTTCTTCTTCACCCAGAGAGTGGTAGAAATTTGGAACGCTCTTCCAGCGGCTGTTATAGGGGAAAACACCCTACAGGGATTCAAGAAAAGGTTAGATAAGTTCCTGCTGGAATAGAACGTACGCAGGTAAGGCTAGACTCAAATAGGTCGCTGGTCTTTGACCTAAGGGCTGCCGCGTGAACAGACTGCTAGGCACGATGGACCGCAGGTCTGACTCAGCAGCGGCAAATCTTATGTTCTTATGGGTCATCTTCATAAAAATGGAGCTCAGCTCGGTTAACAATCATAAAGTGAACCATCCTCCTTGAAACCACTGTTCCTCTTTGCGCTTTTGGAACTTCAATTTTGTGAGTGGAACCACCGGTCTTCTCCCTTGGTTTTGCGTTTGCTTTTTTGGGATACCAGATCTGTGGGATCTCCTTTGCCTTTACTGACCCCCCTCTTTTACTAAGGTGCGCTATGCTTTTTAGCCCGCAGTAAATATTCGCGCTCATTAATCACGCGCTAAACGCTGACGCGTGCATGCTATCCTATGGACATGTTAGCAGTTAGTGCACGAACTAAAACGCTTAGTGCACCTATGTAATAGAGGGCCTGAATGTGCCCTCAACTTCTACACCGTGAAGGTCTACCCTCTCTATTTCTTTAGAACGGTGGATATATTTTTATATGCATTATCTTTTCCCTTTTTAGCGCCTTGTTTCCCTCTCTTTTTTTGCGGACGAAGAGGATAGAACAAGTTAATAACAGTAACAATTTAATGCCGCCACTTACAAAGCCGTGGTAGAGGTTTCTACTATAGGCCGGCGTGATAAATGCACCGACGCTCATAGTATTCTTATGAGCGTGGGAGCATTCACGTCGCTGGCCTGTGCTAGAAGCCTCTACTGCGGCTTCTTTGCAAAAATTGCCCTAAGTTGATTTTATTTTTTCCCCTTTCTTTTGTTTAATGCGATTCTCGCCTATCATTTCTATAACAAGAGTTTCTTTCTTTGATGTATATTAAAATGTTAATAAATAAAAAATGTAAAAAAAAATACAAGTTCCAAGGGAACCCTTTGGCCAAGTGGAAGGAAGGAAGCTCATGCAAGTCTGAGCACTGCTAATTAGAATCGAGCATGTGCGCAAGTCCAAAGAAAACCAAAAGTAAAATCAAATATTAGCTTAAATATGAACCTTTCAAAAAAAATTAAAGCGCAAACAGTTTTTGAAAGGTTCATATTGAAAAAGCACAGAAGTGCAGCGCCGATGTGTGCTTGCACTTCTGGGTTTGTCTTCACACGTGCATAAGAGCCGTGCTTGCTGCAAAGTCTTTGTGCGCATGTGCCAAGCATGGTCCTCGGCTTGCTTGTGATTTGTGAGTGCCAATTAACCACATATATAATTTGCATAAGATGTTTCTGAGCATCGCTTTGCTAATTCTTTGCATTCCTTTCTGCCATATGGGCTTTGCATCTTGTTCTGCACCCAGCTTTGAGCATCAAGTCCCTAAGGTCTCTATGCAAAAAGCTCCAGCAACCTGGTAAAACTTATTATATGCTATTTGTGTGGAGCAGCCTTGATAAAAGGGGGAGGAACTGGCATCTGCTCAGAGGAGCAAAGGGTAGGCACAGATCCTCCATCTGTCCCTTGCCTGCACACTCTTCTCGTCTTCCCTGCACGCGATCAGCTGAGCCGGCAGGGGAGAAGAGAAGAGCCACAATCAGCTGACCTGGCACTGGAACCACGACCAACTGAGCTGGCAACGAGTCATGATCAGCTGAACTGGTGGCTCAGATGATCATGGCCCCGTAACGGCTCAGCTGATCGCAGCTCTTCTCCCCTGCCGGCTCAGCTGATTGTGGCTCTGGTGCCACTCAGCTGATCGCGAGCAGGGGTGAAATGGTTTGGAGGTTTTTAAAAAAAATAAACCTATAAAAGGGATGCAGCTGTTATGCATGTGTTCTGTGTGTGTCCCACACATAGTCATAGGACATATGCTCACACAACAGCTACCAACATGTCCAAACATGCAGGAAAATTTTGCCCTTTTGTGCATCACAAGCCGAGCTCATTTAAATACTAATGAGCGCTTTATAATGCATTTGCATAAGGTTCTCAGCTGCTGCTACCAAGGATCGGTAGAAACCCCCGAGAAGCCTTTTGAGCATTGGAGGCTAAGCTTCCAGCCTCATAAGACTGGGTTAACAAGTCTTAGCACGGAAAGCTTTTGAGCATCGGAGCCTGTTACAAAATGCTGCTACTAATTTGAAAATAGGCCATTTACATATTTCCAAGTCAAGAGAGTGTATCCTTACAGTAGCATAGGACAGGTGTGTTATTGAGTACCATGTTTGGGGGAGGGGGTGCTGGTGATGGGAATGATGGAATAAGCAACAAGGTTCATTAGCAAAGGTAAAAGGGGATGGGATTTGATATACTTCCTTCTGTAGTGATGACAGTTCAGGCTCTCTTCCACCCTTCATTTTGCCTTTTTTTCGCTTTTGTTTCAAGGTTATGGAATTCCCTTCCCATTGAAGCCCGTGCAGAACTTTCATATCCCAAATTTTGCACCCTTCTTAAAACATATTTATTTAGTCAAGCTTTCCCAGAGGTAGGGTAGTGCAGGATGGGGGCCCAAGGGTAATTTAGCAGCAAAATCTGTTTGTAATAGTTTTGTCACCTTGAATTGTATTGTCTTTGATAGTTTTGTTGTGTTTTCCTTTCCGAGTGTGATGTGTTTCTGGGGTTTATTTCTTATGTCCTTTTCTTCTCTGTTTAAAATTGGAGTTCTTTTATTTTGTGTTATTTTGAAAACAGCTCCGATGGTATAATCGAGGGGCGGTATAAAAGTTTTTTTTTAATAAACATAAAACTTGTGTTGGAAAGTCTTGTGGGTGGTTTTGGGAACCAATAGCTATAAACTGCTAGAAAATAATGCCAAAAAATGGCATAGCTTCAAAACGCTCATTAAGTTCAATGTGTGGAGACTTATCGAAGAGCCTTATTTGCATAAGTCCATAGGGGTTGATAAGCATGACAGAAGAGTGGGGCCGTGTGCAAAAAAAAAAAAAGTCAGTCACTAATGCTGTATTATTTATAGAATGCTTTTTATGCGACCTTCTCCTTTACAGCCCATACATAGCCTTCTCCAAGGTCACTGTCAACACTGCTCCATGGTTCATAAATTAGCTGGTCTGACAAGTCCTGTGAGTAGTGATCTTCCCCCTGGAGTCTCCTGCTGTCATCGTATAGAAGGTCCAGATCCCTTGCAAGTTAGCAGGCTGAGGTCCGGTCATTCTTGAGCTTTCTCCGTGCCACCGAAGAGTAATAACACTGCCAAGTTGGATCTTAATGAAAGCTCTTGATGTGTATAATTGGAAGTATGATGTATTAACACTGCCCCTCTCCAAAGTCCTAATTTACATGTACTGTTTATAGCATCTCTTCATCCAAAGAGAATTCTAATGTGTGCTACAACTTTATAGATCTCTAGAAACGTGTGCGGCCAATAAAGGTATATAGCCATATATAGTGCCAGGGGAGTCACTGAATGGCTACCCGGACAAGCTTTATTGTCCATCTTGCCTACCTCTGACATAGCCCTCCTTATCGGGGTAAATAGACTCAAGAAGAGAGACGGTGGTATCTTTATTGGTACCCCTTTGCATTTGAGTAACTTGATGATTTGCCCCCCAAAAAAGACAGTGGGGGTTCCGATCCAAAGTCCTAAGAATCCTAGAATCTTAGACCTCTCACCTTGCATTCAAGTTTATTATGGCTTGCTATACCGCTTTGCATTTCCAAAGCGGTTTACAACATTACATATCTTTAAAAATTAAAAGCAACAGAACTGTAGGAATTATAAACGCAGATACAGTGTTCCCCGCGAATTCGCAGTTCGCGGACTCAATCATTCGTGGTCTGCTCCGACCGCCTCTTCCTGTAGTAAAGTCGGGCAACACCAATCAGGAGCTGCGTGTCAAATCAGCTCCCGATTGGTGTAGCCCAACTTTACTACAAGAAGAGGCGGTCGGAGCAGACCGCGAGTGATTTTCTTCACCCGCTGGCGCTCCAGCTGGTCTCTCCTGCCTCCCCTGCCTTTTGACAGGTTCGAAATTCACGGGGGTTCCTGGAACGGAACCCCTGCGAATTTCGGGGGAGTACTGTACAGAGGTAGACAAATCTCATGAACAACCACAACCCACACAAGAGGGAAAAAGGAAGGCTTACATTGCTGTTCTTCAAAAGCCGTGTAAAATTCTGAAGGGAGACATTTGACTGCTCTCTGCATCTTTCTTTTTAAAAGATTCCGTGATCGTCAGATTGATTATCGTGTTGCAGAAAAGGTCATTTTATTATTTTCCATGCTTGCACTTCTACCCTGACATTTCTAAATGTTTATTTAGGGTGACGGGAACAGTAACTACAACACTACCCTGAAATGTATGCGTAAAGCTGATTTGCTCACTATTGTGCATGTAAGGCGCAATCCACCCAGGTTTGGAAGTTAGAATAATTTACTGCCTAAAGATGTTCAGCATGTCTGGCAAATAAAAAAAAATCACATCCTATGATTAAAATTTAAAAAGAATGACTTGAGACCCTGCGTATCTTGGAAACGCTGAATAAATCCCCTTAATTGCGTGCTTTTAGATCATTTCTTGGGCTGAATCGCTTACCCCCATATTTTATATAGGTTATTAAAATTTGGGTGTGGATCCCACTTTCACGCATAAACTGATTAGCCAATTAGGTGCTGATAGTCAGTTATTGACATCGCACACTTAATGTGCAGTAATTGGGAGTTACATGTTGATCTAACCCAGTGGTCTCAAACTCGCGGCCCGGGGGCCACATGCGGCCCGCCAGGTACTATTTTGAGGCCCTCGGTATGTTACCATTGTTCTGGAACATTGCCTGCCTCACTGCTGTAACCTCACACAAGTGCTTTCCTGCATCTGTACGGTTCATCTTAAGCGCACGAGACAAATGCGTGCCGACAAACAAGCGTCGACAGTTCAGCGCAAGACTTCAGTGCGCCACAGGAAAACCTTCTTTTAAAGGGCTCCGACGGGGGGGGGTGTAGGTAGGGAACCCCCCACTTTACTTAATGGGGATCGCGCTGGTGTTGGGGCTTTAGGGCCACATTATACTGAAAACTTAACTTTTCCCCTATTTTTTAGGGAAAAAGTTGTTTTCAGTATAATGTGGGGGGTTACACCCCCTACACTCCCCCAACACGGCAGCGCGAGGCAGCGTGATCCCTATTAAGTAGAATGGGGGGATTCCCCCCACACCCCTCCCATCGGAGCCCTTTAAAAGAAGGTTTTCCTGTGGCACACTGAAGTCTTGCGCTGAATTGTCGGCGCTCGTTTGTCTCGTCACCGTAAAACTCTATAGTTTATAAATCTTTCCTTAATTGCTTTTGATAATTTCAGCTATACACAGCTGAAAGCAGTGCAACATGCAGAAAGTAAAAAACTATAATGAATTTTACCTCGTGTAAAGTTGTCATTTCTTTAATAAGACATTAACTATTTTTTTCTGCGGCCCTCCAAGTACCTACAAATCCAAAATGCGGCCCTGCAAAGGGTTTGAGTTTGAGACCACTGATCTAACCTACACTCTGTTCTATAACACGTGTGTCTGAATTTCATAGTGTGGAACTCCAAAGGGAGTGTGACCATGTACGGCCGAGTCGGGGGAATTCCCACAACTTAGGCGCAATGATATAGAATACCTGCATATACATGCCTAACTGTCATCAGTTGGACATGAGCTAAATTAGCTGGCACCTTTCTAGAGAGCACATTAAAGGCAGATTTTGTTTTGAGAATCTGGCCCTGAGTTCCCTAAGAAAAGGAGGATTAAATCAGACTGGCTGAACTTCCAACACAAAGGGCCTGGTTCTGTAAAAGGTGCCCGATTCCTAGGTACTGTTGAGTGCAGTTGTTAAACCATCTGCTAGGCACCGTTTATAGATTCAGGGCTAGCAGCGAAGGAAGGAGAGAGAGAGATAGGAAGGGAAGACACGGAAAAGTAGATTTTGAGAAGAAAGTTTCAAGTTTAATAAATTTTGATTTTACGCAATATCCAATATTTCAATGCGTATTACATAATTCTAATATACAATAAAAGCCAGGGATGACAAATACAAATGAGACAAAATTATACCGACTAATCATGATGTTCTATTAATACAAACTGGAACAAATAGGTAAAGGGTAGAAATACAATTTATACAATTTATAAAATAAAATTAAATAAATAAATAAAAAAAGGAACATTTAAGGTTTGCACACAAGGATAGGGTCAATTAAGAAAGAATATTAAAAAAATTGAATGAAAAAGCTTTAATTATTTTGAAATAATTCAAGAAATGAGATAATGTTAAGAATGATTAATCAGTTTAAATGTAAAAGGCCTTTTGCGTGAAAAAAGTAAGAAAACTAAGATTAATATTAATGACCTTTTAAAAGAAGAGAAAAATTGAAAAATCGAATGTTAAGTTAATGCCAAAGATGGATGCAAGACAGTCGGTGGATAAGAAGGCACTGGAAAGATAGTTAAAAGCACAGAAAAATAGTCACCAGACAACAAAGGTAGGGCAAATTACTTTATTTTCAATATAGTGATTGAAATGTGTCAGTTTTGAGAAGTTATATCTGCTGTGTATATTGTGTGTATATGAAAAATGAACGGGAAAAATTGCATTACAATTAGTAAAGGGGATGGGATCTGGGGCAGAGCTTGGGTGGGCCTAGGGAGGTCTGCGGTTGGGGTACTCAGTTGATATTTGTTAGTCTTAGGGGGTACTTAGCTTGAAGTAGTTGAGGAACACTGCTGTAGGCAATCAGCCGGCGCCAGTGCCTCTCCTTCTCTCCGACCCTCTTCCCTGCTGGCACCCCCTACTGGCGTCTCAGGGCCTGTCTGGAGGGCTTCTGCGCATGCAAGGACTTAAACGTGATGATGTCACGCATGCGTGTGATGTCATCACGGCGACGACCACACACCTCTGGGTGCCTCAAGCCATGGCCACTACCTTTAGTGTGCCCCGGCTCGAGAAAGTTTGAGAGACACCGCTCTAATGTGAAGAAATGTGAAGTGATGCATTTGAAAGAGTGCAGAAATCCAAAGGAGCTGTCTGCAATAGGAGTGAAGAAGATGATATACATGGACCAGGAAAGAGACCTCGTGGTGACGGTGCCCGAGGATCTCAAGGCAGCAAAACAATGTGATAAGTTGGTGTCTAAGGCCAGAAGGATGGTTGGCTGCAAAAAGAAGGCAAAACCAATTTCAAAGCGGCTTTACAGAGTTAAAATAGCAAGTTTACAACAATTAATAAATTTTTTAAAACGGGCAAAAACTGACTCAACAGACGTAAAGACATCAATAATAATAAAACCCTTAGCGTGCATGCGCCCTAGGTTTGTAACCCCGTGCATGCGCAGTACAATAGAACCACCTACCAAACTTCAGAGTGCTCACATAAAGGCTGCACCTTGAGCTGACTGATCATGGAAGGGAAGAAAACTGACAGCATCAAGCCAGCCAGAGGGGAGAAGAAAACCTGAGTTCTCTACTGGAATACAGGAGAAACCCTGAGAGAGGACTACGGGGAAAGAAGCACCCAAACGGAGATGCTAGCCCAGAATGGTCGCGGTCGAAAGAACTACAGTGGCGCCAACCAAAAGAGAAGTTGGCGCCATGCTGCACTCTCTCTTTGGCAGGTTTGCACCTTCTGCAGGGAGAAGGCCTGAACCTAAGCAGCGTCCGTGGGAGCATCTCCTGCAAAACCTCAGGCCACCGGTATGAAGGGCAGTAAGGGAATCTCAACAGAGAGTCCTTTACCAAATGCAGTCTGCCCGCCAAAAAGGCGGGCTGCAGCGGGAAGTTCCACAGAGAAGACACTAAGGATTAGCAACCCCGAAATCCAGGCTTCCCGCCAAAATTTGAGCTGATGCGCTAATTAGCCCTGCAGCTGGGGGAATCACCACTGAGGGACTGCTACTCTTTCATCCAAGAGCGGCCGCTGCCACAGAAGCAGGGCAAAGTGCAATGTCGAAAACGAGTGGGAGGCCTGCAGACCAGATGAGATCTACCAGAGCTCCCCCCCCCCAACGCAGAACAACGAGGATAGGGAAGCAAAACAAAAGGCAAAGCACAGCCAAAGGAATAAATAAAACATACTTACGGGCTCAGCACACATACATTCAGCTGACTGTGCTTATTTCTGCGAGCGCCACCAGACTACTGCACGCTCTCTTTTATTTGGTTTGGGGTTTTTATTTTCCTTGAGGAGGGAGTTGGAGTGCAGAGCAAATACCATATGGGACTTCAGGGTATGGGTAGGGAACTGGCACCACCAGCTGGGGATGAAAAAAGGGGGAGGTGGGAGAGGGGGGGGCTACAAAAGGGAACATATGAGAGAAAAGGACTGGGACTGAAGCTGGGGGCTAAAAAGAAGGAGGCTGCAAAAGGGACATGTGAGAAAAGGGGGCTGGGCTGGAGGCTGAAAGGGAAAAGATGGGAGAAGGGGGCTGAGGGGGCTAAAAAGGGGTTTGGAGCTGGGGCTGAAAAAAAGAGACATGTGAGGGAAGGAGGCTTTAAATGGGGATTCTTGGGAAAAGAGACCTGATGTAGGAGGCTGTTAAAAGAAGACAGTTCGGAGAAGAGGGCTGGAGCTTGGGACTACGAAAGGTGAGTTGTGAGAGATGGGGTCGGGGGTCTGTATTTGGGGGCTGAAAAGAAAGACAAGAGCAGGTATGAGAAGGAGGTTAGGGTTGGGGGCTATAAAAAAGGAATGTGTGAGAGAAGGGAGCTGGGGATGAAAAAAGGGGGAGGCGGGAGAAGGGGTCTACAAAAAGACTGGGACTGAAGCTGGGGGCTAAAAAGGGGGCAAGTGAGCGAAAGGGGCTGAAGATAGGAGCTGGAAGAATAAGTGAAGATGCAGAAGCAAAGGTTGATGGGGAAAGGGGGAAGGGAGAGGGAGTTCTATGGAGGTGAAGGACAGAGAAAGGGGACAGATTTTTAAGTTGGTGAAAAAAGGTGGAAATAGGGAAGGTAAAAGAGGAAATGGGAGCCTGAATATGGGGGTAAGACATAAGAAGAATAGCCATACTTGATTAGACTAATCTATTCTACCACCCGTTAATGTAACGGGCTTAAACACTAGTAGACTATAAAGACATGGACTAATTGGAATGAAAGGAAAAAGGGGAGAGAACTACAATATTTGGTTAGTAAGAACAATTAAGGAACAAACAAAAAGGAAGGGGAACAAGGAGGAGCAGCCTAAAAGCCCGGCCTAATGATGTCTTATCGCAGGGATCTTAAAGTCCCTCCTCAAGGGCCGGAATCCAGTCGGGTTTTCAGGATTTCCCCAATGAATATGCATTGAAAGCAGTGCATGCACATAGATCTCATGCATATTCATTGGGGAAATCCTGAAAACATGACTGGATTGCGGCCCTCAAGGAGGGACTTTGAGACCCCTGTCTTAACGCGTCCTTAAAAGGTCAGTCAAGTTTCAAAAGCGTCTTTAAAAAGAAATGGTTTTAGATTGGATTTAAAGATATCTAGAGACGTAGCCTCTCTGAAGTGACTAGGGGCCGAATTCCAAAGTGAGGGAGCAGTAACGGAGAATATGTAATGTAATGTAATGTAATTTATTTCTTATATACCGCTACATCCGTTAGGTTCTAAGCGGTTTACAGAAAATATACATTAAGATTAGAAATAAGAAAGGTACTTGAAAAATTCCCTTACTGTCCCGAAGGCTCACAATCTAGAATATATTAGTTTTTGTGGTATTAATGTGCCGTAGTGATGGAATAGAGAGCAAATTTTGATTAGAGGATCGGAGCGAACGTTGAGTGGAATGAGGAATCAGGAGTTTGTTGATAAAGTCTGCCTGACCTGCAACTATGGTTTTATATGTCAACAGCATTATTTATTTGTAATTCGGTGCTTGATGGGTAGCCAATGTGCGTTATACAGGAGGGGGTGACGTAATCAAATTTTCTTGCCTTAGTAATAACTTTTATAGCGGAGTTCAGACGAGAAGTGGCCAAAATGGCATGGGATACGCCCCAGAAAATGTGTGAGAAGAGACTTGAGGATTTCACTATGTGTACCCTAGAAGAGAGGAGAAATGGAGGAAATATGATACAGAGTTTTAAAAACTTGAAAGATATAAACCAGTGGTCTCAAACTCAAACCCTTTGCGGGGCCACATTTTGGATTTGTTGGTACTTGAAGGGCCGCAGAAAAAATAGTTAATGTCTTATTAAAGAAATGACAATTTTTCATGAGGTTAAACTCTTTATAGTTTATAAAACTTTCCTTTAACAGTTAAACAGCCCCCTTTAACAGCTCCCTGTCCCCCCCTTCTTTCTTTCTTCCTTCCTGCCCTCCCCCATGCCACCGCCGCCGGGGAATAGGCTGCTGCTGCTGCCGCCATCAGGAACAGGCCGAGATCTTCATGCTTCTCTTCTCCATGGGGCCGACCGCCCGACGTCAATTCTAACGTCGGAAAGGACATTCCGGGCAGCCAGGCAGCGATTGGCTAGCCAGAACATCCTCTCGATGTCAGAATTGACGTCGGGCGGCGAGAGAAGCATGGAGATCAAAGAGCACGGAGCCGGTCTGTTCCCCGATGGCAGCGATGAGAAGGGAAGAGAAGCAGGTTCGGCACCACTGCTCTAGATGAGCCGCCCTCTGGGGAGAACAGTGAAGGGTGGCCAGCTGTGCGGACCGCCCCCCCCCATTGGTACGCCACTGGAGCAGCAGCGTGTCTGGCCGGCTCGTTCCGTTCAAAGCCGCGGGTGGCGGCTCCTTGCGAGTTCCGCGCCTGCGTCTGAAGCCTCTCTGATGTTGTGATGTCAGAGAGGCTTCCGATGCAGGAGTGGATAGCGCAAGGAGCCGCCAACCGCAGCTTTGAACGGAACGAGCCGGCCAGACACGCTGCTGCTCCAAAAGGAAGAGAATGATCCAGTCTAGACCGCGGGCCGCAAATAAAACCTGGAGAGCCACATGCGGCCCGCGTGTTTGAGACCGCTGATATAAACAAACCTTTTTTCAAAAACGGAGAAACTATAGCTCTAGAAGGCGTGAAATGAAGCTGCAAAGAGGGAACCCCCCCCCCAAAAAAAAAAAAAAGCAACACCAAGAGATATTTTCATGGAGAAGGGGTTAGCCACCTAGGTGGTTCCCAACCCTGTCCTGGAGGACCATCAGCCAGTCAGGTTTTCAGGATAGCCCTAATGAATATGCATGGAGTAGATTTGCATGCCGGTCATCTCCATTATATGCAAATCTCTCTCATGCATATTTATTAGTGCCATCCCCAAACCCCCCACAATAGCCGGTTTTGAATGAGGCTCTAACCAGATATTTTCAGCAGCACTAACTGTTTGAGTGCCACTGAAAATGCGCAGTTAGCCCCAAACAAGCATTTAGCCAGCCAGGAGCCGCTTTTGGATGGTTAAATGACTTTGAATATTGACCCACAGAATATTTGCACTCAAAATAAAACATAACTGACTCGCAAAAAAAAAGAGAGTGCATAGGGGTAGCTACTTGGGATCTTGGGTGCTTGGGACCTGGATTGGCCACTGTTGGAAACAGGATACTGGACTTGATGGACATTCAGTCTGTCCCAGTATGACAGTTCTTATGTTCTTATATGAGCCAATTGTAGGACAATCAAGCCATTGTGACATCACTGATGAGGCTGACTCTTAGACTTTGGTGAAATGAGGCATTTTGACATCACAGTCTCAGGTCTGGAATGTTGCTGCTCTTTGGCTTTCTGCCAGGTACTTGGACCAGGGTTGGCCACTGTTTGGAAACAGGATATTGGACTTGATGAATCGTCGGTCTGTCCCAGTATGGCAATTCTTATGTTATGTTCTTATGAAGTGGTAGTTACTACCCTAACAACAACAGGGAGGAGATTAACCTGCACAGGGTGGCAGGTTCAACCCTGGCCACTTTTCTGGGCAGATAGAATAGACCATACTGGTCCATACTGCCTTCATTTATTGTGTAAATCCTGAAGACTCAACATCTCTTTTGTAGTTTGGCAAGGAAAACCCATTTTTATTATCGGCACTTGGACGTTTTTGAGAAATGTTCGTCCAAGTGCCGACTTAGGCTGGTTTTTGGACGTTTTTATCTTTCGATTATGAGCCCCATAATGTTTTAAAACTCAGGTTGCAGAGAGTAAAAACCTGGGTTGAAGAGATTCTGTCCAGCTTGAAAATAAAAGGTTCAGTATTCAAAACAATTTTAAAAAAGGCAGGAGAGGCTCCTGTTTACTTTTTTTTATAGAAATGAGATTTTCAAGTTAAGCACCTAAATTTCAATTAAGTCCAATTAAAACCGACTAGTGCCAGTATCGGCAGCAATTAAGCCTATTGATCAATTACGTCGGGTGCCGATATCGGTGCCTGACTTTAGGCGGACTTTCTAGAATCGGGGCCTTAGGCCTGGATTCTATCTGCAGGCGCTGTTATCAATTGCCTAAAAAAAAACAGCCACCGATCACATGTCAAATCATGCAAAACGCCGTTTATAGAAGGTAAAGGGAGGCACCAGAAATATAGACCAGGGTTCTCCAAGGCCTATGTTTCCGGCGCCTACCTTTCATGCGAATCATGGCTATGCAGGCGCTTAGAGGTCTAATGCCACTTTCAGCAATAGCCACGCCTACAGTGGCGATAAGCATTGTAAAGCACCTCTATAGCCGTGATGCAGGCGCCTTTTCTTAAGTTGCCAGTAGGCACCTACATATTTTTTTTAAACACTACTATTTTTTTTAACGGCATTTTGCACTTGCAGGCGCCTAGATCGTGCCTGCCAACGAATAATCTTACCATGCTAATGTAATTTTAAAAGTTTTTTGTAATATCGCTGTCTGTACATAGTCTCTTCCGACCACAATCCTGATGGTGGCCAGAAATATTTTTTTAACTGCCAATGCCAGCATTGAAAAGGAAATATCAACCATGGCGTTTAAATATTGACCCAAAATGTTTTAAACTAGTACAATTTATTTTAGAGGTTTGTCAGTTTTAGATTTCCTAGCTGCACTTTGAGCATTCTTTTGATCAAGAAAATTGTATGAAAATATAGGAAGGGACTTTGTGGATGGCACCTGGGAAATCTTCAGTTTGTAGTTGGAAATCTGGGAATGGCCAAAGTCGTTGCCACGTATCGGGTAGCAGCAGCCGGTACTTGGGTGAGTAGCTTTTGATACTGGCTGGATAGTTTTTACCATCATGATGCGAAATGCGTGCAAAAGGAAGAGAAAGGTGCTGTATTTTCCGCAGTTTGTGTGTGTACATTTGGAGGCATGAATTACAAATGACTGCTTTTGTTTTGTGTGACATGCGATTCAAATTCAGTCGTCGGTGGAAATCTGGAAATATTTCATCCAGGAAAAATTATTTTTGAATTTGAAAGATCGCCTCTTCTCCCATGCTCAGAAGCAGAACGTTATTTGATAGTTAGAGATTCACTGGTTTGATGTTATTCATTTGACATTGCCTCTGCTAGAACCTGGGCCCTGTCTTGGAAAGAGAAATATAAGGATGTGTGAAGCTCTTTAAAAGAGGTTTACTGGACCTGTGATAAAATGGTGTGGTAGCCATATAGAAACATAGAAAGATGACGGCAGAAAAGGGCTACAGCCCATCAAGTCTGCCCACTCTATTGACCCACCTCATTAAGTCTGAATGCTAATAACCTAGTTCCTTAACTCGACCCTCGTAGGGATCCCACGTGGATGTCCCATTTATTCTTAAAGTCGAGCACGCTGGTGGCCTTGATCACCTGCACCGGAAGTCTGTTCCAGTGATCTACCACCCTTTCTGTGAAGAAATACTTCCTGGTGTCACCACTAAATTTCCCTCCTCTGAGTTTGAGCGGGTGCCCTCTTGTGACTGAGGGTCCCTTGGGAAAGAATATATCGTTTTCCACCTCGACACGACCCGTGACATATTTAAATGTCTCTCCTGCAGTTCCCTTTTAAAAATAATAAATAGATACAAATTTTTTAAAAATTAATAACTTTTTTTATTGGACTAACTTAGGCCTCCTTTTATGAAGCTGCGTTAAACTTTATTGATTGCTAGCCACGGCAGTATTAGTTCCGATGCTCATAGGAATTCTATGAGTGTCGGAGTTTTTACCGCCACTACCAGCGATTTTAAAAAAAGCCTAAATCAGCTTCATAAAAGGGGAGGTTAATGCGTTTTTGACTAGCTCTCGAAGGTACAGTAGAGTCTCTCTGGCCTTCACTAATCCGACTACCTGGCATATCCAACAACCCCACCTGACGATGTCATCTCAGCTCTTTCCCCCCCCCCCCCACACACTTTCCTGGCATCCGATTTAATGGAAGAGCAACACCTAACTCTGGGCTAGATTCACTTACCTGACTCTCTGTGGCCAATCCGTACAGGCCCGACCAGTTCATCAAACAAAAAAATTAAAATGAAGGTGATTGGAGAAACACCCCCCCCTCCGACCGCACAGATCGCTAGTGTGCAATCCTGACGCATGCACAGACCATCTGCTTTCCCTGTAGATGGTCTGCGCATGCGCTTGGTGTTCGTTTTGCTGGGGTTTTGTTTGGGGTTTTTTTTACTGGCCCCGACTCTCCTGCTCTGGGAAAGGATGAGCAGTGGTCGCTGAGTGCTAAAGTCCGTGGGAGCAGAAAGGCCCGCTGACATGGTGCCTGGATTGCCTTGGCAGTTATCTCACGCTCCATCTGGTGTTTTGTTAACCTGTGTGCAGACGCTGGCGCTCTCAGAAGGGCGGCAGAGAGCAGGAGAGTCAGGGCGGCAAGAGCAGGGCACGGATGGAAGAGGCGTTTGCTGTGCCCACTGGCCCTGAATATCCTGCTCTGGAAGGGTGATCCCCGGCGGCGGCAGCCTCTTTAAAAGCAGGCTGTTACTGACTCTCCTGCTCTCTGCTGCCCTTCCCCGCAGTGCAGCCCCGCTTTAAAACCACAGGCTCGCACTGCGGGGAAGGGCGGCAGAGAGCAGGAGAGTCGGGGCAGCAAGAGCAGGGCTCGGCTGGAAGGGGCAGAGAACAGAGCGGCAGAGATGGGCTGCAGGGCTGGGATTTCAGGCCCAAGAACAGTCGGAAAGGATGTTTGCGACTGGTCCCCAGCAGTCGCCTCTTGTGTTGATCAGCCAGCCCAGTGGGTTTCAAAAATTTATTTAGTGAATTGCGTCCCTGCCTACTTTACATGCCGTTCCCCTCATTTGCATGCACGGATCAGTATCGGATCGGCACAGAGGTAAGTGAATCGGGCCGGAGTAAAATCAGACCGCAAAGGGGTCGCAAACCGATCGGTACACGATTGGTTTGCTTAGTGAATCTAGCCCCCTGTCTGGTTTTGCTACTAAGTCCTTGCTTTCACTGCAGCACTTGAAATACACATTTTTCTATGCAATTTCAATGTGTTCCTTGTTATCTGACTTTTAAAATTATCCAGCAATGGGCAAGTCTTATTTATGTTGAATAATCGAGACTCTACTGGAATTCCTTCTTCAGGTCAGAAATGAGCAAACGATGACACGTATCATAATATATATTCATGAAACATAAATTCCAATGACAATTTCGCAGGGAGAGGTGAGAAACAGAGATGGACAAGGTATTCAGAGGGTAACAAAGCAGTATAATTTTATGGTTTATAATGTAATAGAAACCCCAGATCTTTGTTAAGTCCTATCTTATGGGTGTCAAAATTCATTTTAACTTGAAATGTCATATGTTCCTGATTATATTTTGACCATAAATTCAGTGCTGTGGTGCTCTGATCTTGCAAAGGCTTTCTCACAAAAGTATAAGTCACCCTGGTTAGATCTGTGGTATTTAGTGTAGTGCCTGATTCTTGTTTTAAGCATGTGGCCTGTCTCTCCAACAGAGCATCCTTCTTCACATTTTTTTTTTTTTTTTTTTGCAATGCATAATATAAATTAGATTTGAAGAAGAGCCTGAGTAGGAATCCCTTACATTCAATGCTTTCCCCATGTGGGAAACAGGACCCCCACGGTTACTTACATGAAAAAGCATTCAGCCATATGCTGTCAATTTCCATTTTGAGGGCTATTTCTGTAGCCCACATAGGTGAAAAGCCTATGAGTACGTACGTGTGCCTGGGTTTTCAAGTTGACTGGCGTAAACTTTACACCAATGTGTTGTATTTTCTGTAGGAACAGGGATGGAACTTTTTGGGGTAAAATCCACATTTCCCCAGTAAACATGCAAAAAAGTCCTCTTGAAACACTTCTGTGTTTATGTTTTATCTGTTTGTGGTTTTATGTGTTTTATTGCATTATTTTTAATTATATCATATACAGTGCTTTGGGTGGACAAGAGGTCATGGCAGCCATTTTGTAGAGGTGGCTATAGGGGCAGGAGCGATTGGGGTTCATCCCTCCCCCCCCCACATACACATGGAAAACTAGGGACTTTAAGTAGGCCGCTGAGGCCTATCCTGAGTTGGAAGGGGTTGTAGACCTGGAATGGGTAGGGGGGGCTTGCTCCTTGTCTGGGGGTTGGGAGAGAGGGTCTTGACTCGGGGGGGTGGGGTGGGGGGTGATATAGATCTCACCAGGGGGGGTGCAGGACAACGGTGTCTGTTCATGTTTTGTGGGCCCCCTGCTGAATATCAGCTGAGACCTATACAAGCTTCCGCAGCCAGCATAACTACAAGTCAGTGTTGGTGTTTGGACCATGGCCCAGCATTGAATATCTGGGGCTAATTCTGCCCTGGGCGGTCAGTGTTTAAAAAACAAAACAAAACCCAAAACATTGACTGCCGCCAGCTGAATATCTACCCCTTTGCTTTTTGGTTTTGCTTTTGCAAGTGTAACCCTTTTAGGAGCAGAGCGTCTGTGGGCAGCACAAACATATTTCTATTGGACTAATTTGAGGGCAGAGCCAGACTAGCAATGCTCGAAGGTCAGCCGACCCTGTATCCAGTCACTCCACTCTCGGTCTCTCAAGCAATAAAGCAGTTCACGCAGTGAAGGTGGCTTCCAGGTGTGAAGGATTTACTGCCAAAGGATGGCCAAAGGAGTAATATCTCCGGCATCTGTTTACAGTTCTTCCATGATGCAGTAAAGATACTTAAGATGACAAATGACACTTGCACATCTGTATAATTTTCTTTCTTAAGTCTCCTTAACTATTTACGGTCTTGAGATATTGGTTGGTCCTTCCAGGGGGAATCTGGCGGCTAGAGATGTGTTTACCTCGGTCCCAGGTCTTCTTCTCCAGCTGGCTTAGTTAGCGCCTTTTTGTCTTTCTCGCAATTCACCTTTATTTGATAGACTGCGAAGAATAATAAATATCTAAGCGGTTTGCAAAGAGAGCATGAAAAGAAGAGGAGGCGGGGAGAGAGGGAAGAAACAAAAGGTCACCTAGGTTACAGTTCTAATGAATAAAAATTGTATTAAAAAATGGAAATCATAGATTATGGGCTCCTTTTACTAAGGTGCGCTAGCGTTTTTGGCGCACGCAGGATATTACCACGCGCTACGTGGCTAGAACCAACGCCAGCTCAATGCTGGCGTTAAGGTCTAGTGCGCGCAGCAATTCAAGTTTCAAGTTTATTAGGATTTTATATACCGCCTATCAAGGTTATCTAAGCGGTTTTTACAATCAGGTACTCAAGCATTTTCCCTATCTGTCCCGGTGGGCTCACAATCTATCTAACGTACCTGGGGCTATGGAGGATTAAGTGACTTGCCCAGGGTCACAGGGAGCAGCACGGGGCTTGAACCCACAACCCCAGGGTGCTGAGGCTGTAGCTCCAACCACTGCGCCACACATGCCTCTATTGCCTATTTGATTTGCACACACATCCAGGTAGGGGGGTAATAAATTTTGTATTATTCTTTGATCGAATATAGTGCTGTTCTTGATATTAATTGTATGTGAAATTTATTGCACTTTGTACTCGAATTGAAAATCAATAAAGAATTTTTTTTTTTTTTTTTTAAAGTCTCCGTGAGGGAACCGTGCGGATGACTTTCATTGTCTGTTTTATTTTGATCAGTTGTAAGTTGTGTTTTGTAACATGAAAATTCCTAAATAAAAATTATAACAAAAAAGAGGTTAGCATTCCAGCTGCTTAATAGGCTGGCTTCCCACTTTGACTTCTCCGGGTCAGTGACTGTGTTCATTTTAGACTGGGGGGGGAGGGGGTTCCCCATTAAAGAGGATGCTCAGCATGAAGGTTAATAATGATTGCTAGTCCCTTAGCATGATTCTGGTGCAGTGCCTCAGGGCTGTAAGCTAAAGATGGTACCGGGTAAAGCTTTGGATTCTCGCCCAGAAATAGCTAAGAAGAAAAAAAAAAAAAAAATTTAAATTGAATCAGGTTGGGCAGACTGGATGGACCATTCGGGTCTTTATCTGCCGTCATCTACTATGTTACTATGTTACTATCTTCCCCCTGGGCTGGGTATTTATGGGAGCCCTGTTTCCCTCCAAGGGATGGATCCTCCAACACGTTCGGTCAGGCAGGAAAGGGTCAGCCTCTGATCTGGAAAATGTTTGGGTTTAGTATAAGGTCAGAACTGGTGGAGGGCTAAAAGTTCTGGTACTGCCGCCCAGGCAGAACTTCAGCCATCTCTACACAAGCGTTAAGCAAGATAATAGCTCTATCCATCTGTAACAGCTGGATATGTCAGGAGATTATATTTTTCGGTAGCATATCTATCATCTTTGGAAAGCACATCTTTCATAGCAGCTCTGTAGAAAGGCAATTGGTTAATTAACAGATCTCTCCAAGAAAGCAATTATTCTATAACCTCACACCGAGTGTGATATTTACGAGTACATGGCTTCAGTGGTGATGCTTAAGGTGTTATAATGCAGCCATTTTGAAAGTTGGCTCTATAGAACTGGTTTAAATGAGGAAGCAGCTAAAAATATAAATGATCTGAAGAGAAAATGAGTGAAGGGATCAGTTTGCATAGAACTCAAAATATTCGAACTTGTTAGATCACAAGCCGCTTTGGAAGAAAGAGGGGTGATTAATAGAGGTGTTTAAATGCCTCCGTGGCATAAATGTACAGGAGACAAGTCTCTTTCGATTATAAGGAAGCTCTGGAATGAGGAGGTATAGGATGAAGATGAAAGGGGACAGACTTAGGGGTGACCTAAGGCAGTGCTTCTTCACAGTCAAGGTGGTAAATTTGTGGAACAGCTTCCCAGTGGAGGTGGTGCAGACAAAGACGATATCAGAATTCATAGGATCTCCAAGGGAAGGAATTTTAGATGGAAGGGATGGGCAGACTGGATAGGCCATATTTTTCTTGTGGGAAATTGCAGGAGGACCTTATGAGACTGGACATCTGAATGGTGGATGAAATTTCAGTGCCAGGCGATCCACGTAGAGAATAACCCAAATTAGGGTTGCCAGATTTTCCAATCGGAAACTCTGGATCCCTAGACCTGCCCCCAGGGCTGCACAGTTCCACCCATCCCTACCCAGTAATGCCCTAATCCCGCCCCCCAGTTCCACCCTAGCCCCACCCCTCCCCCCGCTGCCTGCCCGACGCGATTTGAGGAGGCTTTTCTAAACCCGGACAAAATGACAAGTTTTGAAAAGCCGTCCGGACCCCCTGACATGTCTTCAAAAGGAGAACATGTCTGGGGAAATCCAGATATCTGGTAACTCTAACCCAAATGATAGCTCCATGGTGGTAGGTTCCACATTAGGAATCAACCCTAAGGAAACTGATCTAGGCAGCATCATGGACTGTATGTTGAAATCCTCAGGAGAGAATGACACGGTGACAAAATTCATCACCGTCCCCGTCCCCGCGGATAACCGCGGGAAATAATCCCATGTCATTTTCTAGTGTCTATTTCAACCTCAGTCTTCTACACCAGCATTCTTCAAAGCAAAGCTTGCGGGTCAGTGGTTGTGGCCATTCATACTCTGATTCTTATGTGAGCCAAGGATAATGAAGCCATTGTGACATCACTGATGTGATTGGCTCTTAGGCACTGGTGGAATGAGGCATTATGACATCACAATATCTGCTCTGGATACCAGAGACTGTCATTCTGTAGTGTCTGTTTCAATCTCAGTCCTTCTACACCAGCATTCTTCAAAGCAAAGCTTGCGGGTCAGTGGTTGTGGCCATTCATACTCTGATTCTTCCCTCTCTCCTTAAAGAATGACATGAAGATGGTTTCCTGTGGTTATCCGCGGGGACGGGAACGGTGATGAATTTTGTCACTGTGCCATTCTCTAATCCTCAGCTCAATGTGCAGAGAGCAAACAAGAATTATTAGAATATGAATTCAGGATATGAGATTGCCTCTTTATCATTCTATGGTGTGACCTCACGTTGAATATCACGTGCAATTTTGGTTGCCACATCTCAAAAACGACATAGCAGAAATAGAAATGATACAGAGAAGGGCAACCAAAATGGTGAAGGGATGGAACAACTTTCCTACGAGGAAAGGGGGAAAGAGAGGTTAGAGCCCTTCAGCTCGGAGAGGAGATGTGATAGAGGTTTATAAAATCATCGGTGAAATGGATTCAACCAGGTAAATGTGAATCAGTTGTTTTCTCTTTCAAAAGCACAACAATTAGGGGAAACTCCATAGGAAGTTCTCAATGCAGGCTACCGTTAATTTACTGTTACGGGTTCTTAGTAACTAGGTCTCATTTCATAAAATGAAACGTGTGTTACAATGACCTGTCTTGATGGCATCCCACATTGATAATGCCCCCCTAAGCAGCATATTTAAAACAAATTGGAGAAAATGTTTTTACACTCATTGTACAGTTAAGCTCTGCATTTGGTTGCCAGAGAATATAGTAAAAGCAGTTGATGATAGTAATTTGACGCATAGGTTCTCAAGAAGTTCCCGGAGGAAAAGTCCATAAACTTATTACAATCGGGTAGATGTGGGGAGAGCCACAGCTTATCTCTGGGAGTAAGCGGCATGGAATCTAGCCACTCATTGGGGGATCCCTCTGCTGGAAACAAGATACTGAGGGCCTGTTTTACAAAGCCGCGCGGTAATGGCCTCAAAGCTCATAGAGATTTAGGGCTCCTTTTACAAAGGCGGACTAGCGGTTTAACGCGCGTAATAGCGCACGCTAAACCGCCGGACGCGCTAGCCGCTACCGCCTCCTCTTGAGCAGGCGGTCGTTTTTTTGGCCAGCGCGTGATGAAAAGTCGCGCGCGTTTATCCCGCTAGCTCGCCTTTGTAAAAGGAGCCCTTAAAGGGCTGCGGGGCTGTTGCCGCGCGGCTTTGTAAAGCGGACCACAACCAAGTTGTCAAGACTTGAGCTAACCAGCCGACTTGTGCAAAGAATTGCAATGAATCTTGTTAGCAAAGATTGTTGACTAATAAAGAGTGACAATTGCACGGAGAAATATCAGCTAGCTGTAAATTATTCATGGTCTAGGGTCAGGAGCAAAGCAGGGCGTGCCAGAAAGTCTGATATTTGTGTGTGCCAAGCATATATTATATTTGTTTTTAGATCAACTCCATTCTGAGTTTATTTTTAATGCTATGTGTTGGCGTGAAGCTTAGGAACTGAAGTGGTTATTTTCTTTTGCACCCCCTCCCCCCACCCCCCCATATCCTGGTTTCAAACCTTCTCAAGTGCTGTGTTATTTCTTTTTCCCCCCAAGGTGGTTGCACTTTGTAAACGAAGTAAGGAGGCTGAAACTGCTTTCCTGAGTATTTACAAGCAATTAATTGAAGCACCAGGTAAGAAATGTTCTGAATACTTGGCTGAATAATTAATTACGAAAGAAGACCATTCAAGACAGTTAGACGGAGGCCATCTCCCGGTGATCGCTTCAAAGGATGGCACGTCATTGTGCATTGTAAAACAATACGGTGACGTCCGTAGGTTTTTGATGCTTTCAGTAACTTCCACCATGATTATATTCCTGCTTCTCCGATCAGCGGTTTATTTCAGGCTGGAGAAATTTTTGTTTCCTTATGTCAGCAATTGCAGTGTTACGCTCTATTAAACTGAAAGCATCTGAGCTGGAAACCTTTACCCTTCTGTGTGCACAATTAATACCCCTCTTTTTCACTCTCTCACAGTCCTTCCCTCCCTCTCTGAGGAGAAGATTCTCAGAACTTTAACGTGGTCGCTAAACCGGTTCCAGCCGGTTTAGTGTTAAGATATTTTAGCGGCGGATTATTGAAACGGCTTACCGAGGTTCCTAGCAGTCTCCGGCTCTTCCATGCAAATGTATTGCAACGAGATCATTAATATTCAAAGGAGCACTCTGGGCGACTCTCTATTATCGCCGGTTGATTCCCTGCGAGCAAAATTTTCCAGCAGATCTGAGCTGTCATAGCCTTACTTTCTGATCAGTGCCAGAGCACTGATTGGCTCAGGTATTGACAGAAAAGTAAGGCTTCACAGCTCAGACCTGCCAGAAAATTTTGCTCCCCCCCAACACTCCCCCTGGCAGCAAGAGAGATGCCCACTCCCACCTGCTACCATGCAACAACCCCCGATGCCCACTTCTGCCTACTACCAAGCAACTCCCTGATACCCCCCAGCAATGAGAGAGATGCACATTCCTTCCTCCTGCCGCTGTCATGCCATCGACGCCCCCCCCCCCACCCCCCTTACCTTGTTTATGAAAACCGGGAGAGAGTAAGCAGACACTTAAGACCCCTCCCATAGGAGGGCTTTTATCAACCTCGGCCAGTCAGAACCCTAGCCCCTCCCTGGCGCATCCCAGGATGAACCAGGGAGTGGAAGGCCTACAATTATGAAGAGGCGGGCCTGCTGGCCGGAGGGTGTAGGCATCCCTCTGGCCAGACTTCATAAACAAGGTAAGGGGGGGTGAGGGGGTCATTGGAGGCAAATGGGGCTCATTGGGGCGCGATGGCAGTGGGGGGATGGAGTGGACATCCCTTCTGCTGCCTGGAGTGTTGCTTGACATCAGCAGCGGGAGGGAGTGGGCATGCATCCCTCCTGCTGATCTTCGATTTGGGGGGGGGGTTGTTCATTTATTCTGCGGGAGAGAGTGGGCATCTGTCCCCCTGCCAGGGGAGGGGTTGTTGCTTAGCGGCAGGAGAAAGTGGGTATCTCTCCACTGCTGGAGGGGGGGTTATATGGCAGTGTAAGGGAATGAAGCCACAGCCCAGTACTCCCAGGCTACTTCTGAAAGGGGCCGATGCTCATCAAAAAGGAGTTGTCCCACCTACTTCGTCCCTGTCCCCAATGATATTCCCCTGCCCCTAAAACCCCCAAGTTCAGGTGAAACATCTCCCCACCCTTCCTTCTTCTAGCACTGGGTTTAAAATAGTGGTGGTGACACCTTGTGGTGGTCTTACAGTACTACTGCTAGGATTCGATCTGTTGTATAAGGGCCTTTTGTGGCAGCTTGTACCCTAATGGTAGTACTGAGATGCAAAATATACTCAGCTTTTTTCTGGCAGTGTTTTTCCTGAAATTATTCACCTTGCTGACATTGTACATATCATACCTGTGAATGTTCTTTCATGCTGCCTATTATGATATAACCAACATCATCTTTCTTCTACATTGTTGTTAAACGTTTATATTTCTGATACTCTTTCATGTTAGTCCTATTTCTAGGATTCAAGTTTACCTCGTTGATTTTATTTATGGTATGCTTATGTCTGATCATTTGACAATTGTTTATCAGATTGTAAGTATTTTTTTTTAAATGATTTATCATGTTAACAATTACTCAAAATACAAAGCCAACATCTTTGCACAGAAAAATAGAAAAAGTAATCAAGAAACATATCTTCTATTACAGATATAACATAAGAAACACTATTACCAAGTCCCCAATAAATTTAGGAGAGGCCTAGAAAAGAGAGAGCAAGTTGTTTTTTTTTGTTCTTTTTTTAATTTCAAGCTGTATCTGCTGTACACGCCTTGGGTGAATCTCTTCATAAAGGCAGTTAATAAATCCTAATAAATAAAATAATTTTGCTTCAGCTTAGTAATTCTCCTCTTAGGCAGTGAGACTCTGATTCTGTAAATGGCGCCTGACTTCTAGGCAGCATTGAGTGCGATTGTCAATCATCCACTGGGCGCCATTTATGGATCTTGCCTTGCAGCGCCCATGTGGTCTTATGCACCAGTAGGCGTTAAAACCTTAGGCGCACTTCCATTTAGGCCAGGATTGTCTTGGCCTAAATGACAGAGTTTTTGGAAGACACTCAGGATGTTATCCAGAGTAGGTCCACCATGGTAATAACATGCATGAGTGAGATAGATAAAATGTTGATAATGAAACTTTATTTTAAAAATGCATATTCATTGTGGATATCCTGAAAACCTAACTGGCTGGATGTGTCCTGAGGACTGGGATGAGAAGCCCTGCTAATCTAATCTAATCTAATCCTTAGGTTTGTATACCGCATCATCTCCACGTTCATAGAGCTCGACGCGGTTTACAGTAGGAGAAATAGGAAGGAACTACAACAGAGGGTTAGAGGTAGAAGTGTGAAGAAAATTTAGAGGACTTGGGATGCCAAGATATAAGAGTTTCCTTGATTCCTAAGTTGGAGGGAGACTTACATTTTTTGAGAAAAGCCAGGTTTTCAGATGTTTGCGGAAAACTTGGAGAGAGCTCAAGTTCCGAAGAGGGGAGGTAAGGTTGTTCCAGAGCTCAGTGATTTTGAAGTGGAGGGAGGTCCCTAGCTTTCCTGTGTGGGAAATGCCTTTTAGCGAGGGGAAGGATAGTTTTAATTTGTGGGAGGATCTGGTGGTATTAGGGTTTGAGGAATTCCAAGAAAGAGGGATAACTTGAACCCACCCCCCTTCTTTTTTTAAATCTGGGTTATTTTGTCACACAGCAAGTTATTCAGACAAAGGGGGGATATTTCGAAAGGGGAAGATTTGTAGGACAAGAGCAGGTTTGACCGCTGAGTATTTAGCAATTTGATTTCATTGTTCACTGTTTTAAGGGTTCCTGTTACAAAGCCGCATTAGGCATTTTATCGCCATACCACCACAGCTGGTAATTAAAAAAAAAAAGCCTAATGCGACTTTGTAAAAGGGTTGGGGGGGTTAAATGATATTTGCAATTACAGTTCCTAGTAATCAACAAAGAACATATAGGTTTTCAAAAAATTTGTTTTGATTTTCTCCCTATAAAAGTTCCCCTGCTTCTTTGGTGGGCCACTAACTCCTTTGTAGGTTGTGTTGAGGGTTTTTTGTGGTTTGTTGTTTTTTTTTTTTTTAAAGCAAGATAAGTCCTGATTCAACATTTTTGTTTTTGAATGGCTGCTGTCAACACAAATCTTTTGCAAAGAATGCTCTGTAGTTTGATTGCTCAGCAAGTATTTTGACAACTATACTAGCTGGGTGTCTGTAATTACGAAAGAAACTCGTAAATCTTTTTGATATTGTTCACGCAGATGTGGCATGAAGTGGGGAAAAAAAAAAAAAAAAAAAGGAGCAGCCGAACATGTTAAAAAGCATAATTAATATCATTGTTGTCTGGAATTATTTGATTTAAACCTCACTGTGGCTTATGTATTGGCGACGGCTGGTTTCTTGATTGTCTTCTGTGAATCGCTTGGTTCAGACCTGAACGTCCCAGTCGTGATTGAAAGAAGAGCACGGCAAACTGGACTGGACCAGAATGCGTCCACTAGGGCGCAAGAGAAGGAAGGAAGAAAAGAGAAAAAAATGTGAAAAAAAGGGAAAGAAGCATAAAGACAAGATTTAGGGCTAGATTTACTAAGCAAACCGATTGGTTTGCGACTCGATTTCCCTCCGACCCGATTCATGCATGCAAATGAGGGGAAACAGCATGCAAAGTAGGTGGGGACGCGATTCACTATATAAAAAAAAAAAGAGGGACACCGTGGTATTCTCCATGCAGGTAAACTGGGAAAATCACTTCTTTTCAAAATCACAGGTCTCTGGAATGACCTTACTATCCCGCTGCGGAACCTGAGCTCCCTCCATTTATTCCGCAAGCAACTAAAAACCTGGCTCTTCTCTAACATGTAATTTCTTTTCCCTTACTTTTCCACTTGATTTATAAACTTATGTAAACCTTTTCCTACCCTTTCTCATTTTTAAGTTCTTGTAAACCGTGCCGAGCTCTACTTCCGTGGAGATGATGCGGTATATAAACTTAAGGTTTAGTTTAGTTTAGTTTAGACTGGGCTAACCGATCCAAAAATAAGCGACTGCTGAGGATCAGTCACTCAGGTCCTTTCTGACTGCTCTGCTTTCTGCCGCCCTGCTCTCTGCCCTGCTTCTCTGTTCTCATTCCCGATCTTCTCCCTGCCACGATCTGCTCTCTGCCCCATCTCCTGCTCTTGCCCCGAATCTCTCCTGTCGCCCCGACTCTCCTGCCCTTCCCCACAGTGCAAGTAAAACCACAGGCTTGCAAAGAAAAACAGATTAAAACAAAAAAAATTCTGTTCTACCGAGCACGGAGGGCCAGTGCATGCGCAGACCATCTACAGTTAAGGAAGATGGTCTGAGCATGCTCAAGGATTGCTCTCCAGCGATTTGCACGGTCGGTGGGGGGCATGCCAATAGTCGCCCCCCCATTTGCATGCAGGCCTTTTGTGAATTTGTCGGCCTGCATGCAATCAGACATGGATCGGACAAGGAAAGTAAGGTTAGTGAATCCAGCCCTATGTGGACAGGCAAAAGGCAGAATAGAAAGTGAAATAATGAATTTCAAACCACATGAGAGCCTCAAAATCTATCATCAAATGTTGTTCCCATTGCAGTTTTGTTGAAAACATTTACACACAGTCGGGAAAGAGTCTAAACGTGTGCATTAATGGGGAATGTGAGACCAACACTCCTTCCAGCCAAATTACAGAAAAATAAAAGAGGCGACCTGTGAGGCTCAGTCTTTTCTTCACGTACAAGGCCCGACACATACGCGTTTCGGCCCTAAGGCCTGCCTCGGGGGGGTCTTACATTGAAACAATTTAGTTCAAAGTCACAGATGGTGATTCAAAAAGGTGGGATTTGGTGTCCATACCGTGGTGTGAAAACACTTGCAGGAAAACGAAACTGAATTGAACTGAATTGTTTCAATATATAAGACCCCTGAGGCAGGCCTTAGGGCCAAAACATGTACGTTGTCGGGTCTTGTACGTGAATAAAAGATTGAGCGCCACGGGTTACCTCTTTTTTGTTTTTCTGTGTTCTACCTTGAGGAAGTGGAACAGAAACAAATTAACCATATCATTTCTGAATTAAAACTGTTGGGAAAATCTGGATGCTTCCAAAGAGCAGGAAGGAAATTTCCTGACCTTGGAGGGGCCCTGCATAAAATCCCCGCCTCAGCCCCACCTCAAACACTTTTATTTATTTAAAACATTTTTAACCCGTCTTTATCCAAGGCGGCTCACAATATTTCTTACATATTTCAAGACTTGCACCAATATAAAGATCCAAAAATCATAAGATTATACCATCTCAACCACTCATCTACTACCTTACTTCAATCAAGCAGCACAAATCTAAAAACCTACAAAAAAGATGATATTCCGAAAGTAAAAAATTAACTCAAGAAGCAGAACATTGAAAGAACTTGAAAGAAAGGCTCCCATTGAAGGAACCCACCTGCTACATTCAAACAATTTTTTAAAATCCAATCCCGAGTCAGGCTGGCCCCATTCTGCCAGAATTCAAATGCTGACAAACTCTAAGCCACCCCCACTCCGAGGAACCCCCTACCCCGGCCCGCCATTTCCCAGACTGCATCGGGTGTGCAGCTAACCTCCCCCCATTAATGATGGGCTCTGGACAGGCTTATCACCCTAATTAACTAATATTTGGAAATATAACAGAGACTCCACACACCCTTAACACCCTGTTCTTAAACTGATTTGTAAATAACAATTAAAAAAAAAAAAAAAAAAGTTAGATGAGACAAACTAACATAGAGCAGACTGATAGTGAGAGCAGTGATGGAAATAAATGTGTAGGTGGTCTGTGTGTATCCTTGTGCTTCAGGGGGGTTTAAAGAATTTCTATACTGTGTCTGTGCACGTTTCAGTAGATTCACCTTGCTTCATGAACACTTTTAAGTTAAGTTTGTTTGGGGATATTTTTGCCTCACCCTATCTATAATAATAAAACCCTAGAGCGAGCATGCGCTCTTGAAAATTTGTGATTCCTGGCGCCGTGAAGTGTGCTTCTGTGGCAGTATTCTATTTGACACCTCACGGCGCTTGCAGAGGCTGGAGGCGCGCGACTGTGCTCTCTCCCTGACCGCGTCCTCGGCGCGTCACCGCCTGCCCTCACTCGCGCGACTGTGCTCTCTCCCTGCCCGCGTCCTCTCCGCGTCACCTCCCACCCTCACTTGCCGCTGCCGCCGCTGATCCTCCTCTTCAGAGCAGCCTGCGATCGTGGCCGGCTTTAAAGAACCTCGCAGGCCGCTCTCCAACCTCAGTAGCGCTCCCTCTGACACACGGGATCGTGTCAGAGGGAACGTGCTACCGAGTTGGAGAGCGGCCTGCTAGGTTCGCTAAAGCTGGCCACCACGATCGCAGGCTGCTTTGAAGAGGAGCAAGCCAGAAGACGCTGGGATGGAGGGAGGGTAAGAAGGGGATCAATACTGGGAGCCAGGGGGAGAGGGAAAGGGGGCTGCTTTGGGGGGAGGGGTGTGCTGGGGGAGACAGAAGGGGCCATGGATAGGGAGAGGGAAAGGGTGCTGCTTTGGGGGGGAGGTGTTCTGGAGACAAACAGCTTTGCTCTGGGGGGGGAAGACAGAAGGGGCCCTGGAGAGACAGGGAGAGGGAAAGGGGGCTGCTTTGGGGGGAGGGGTGTGCTTGGGGCAAACAGCTTTGCTCTGGGGGGGAATTCAGAAGGGGCCATGGAGAGACAGGGAGAGGAAAAGGGGGCTGCTTTGGGGGGCGGTGTGCTGGGGACAGACAGCTTTGCTATAGGGGGAAGACAGAAGGGGCCATGGAGAGATAGGGAGAGGGAGAGGAAGCTGCTTTGTGGGGGAGGTGTGTGCTGGGGGTCAGACAGCTTTGCTCGGGGGAGTGGGGGGAGGGGGGAAGACAGAAGGATACAGACAGTGGCCAAGGAGAGAGAGATAAAGAAACACAGACAGACAGACAGACACATCTATTCTAGCACCCGTTAATGTAACGGGCTTAAAGACTAGTATATGTATATTTAGCTCTGCTGAACAGACAGTATCCAACCTCCCCCTCCCCCCCCCCCAACAACCCAGAGGTGTGAAATCTTGGTATTAACTAGCACTCATTTCAAAAGTAGCTTCACTAAAGCTGCAAAACTAATTTACCACTCACATTTAAAACTCAAATCCATTCAGCACTGCACTACGTATGGCCAGCAGTGCCAAATTGCACTCTATCCAAAAGTAGCTTTGCTATATTAAGTATGCAATAGAAACAAGGAATTACCCCTCCCCCCTTTACAAAGCTGTGATAGGCTTTTTTATCACCGGCTGCGGTGGTATTAGCCCCGACGCACATAGGAATTCTATGAGCGTCGGTGCTAATAGCGCCGTGGCTTCATAAAGGGGGGGGAGGGGTTGTAAATTACCAGAACGAATTATGAAAAAGGAGGGAGAAGCTTCAAATCCTTATAGATACTTTAAAATAGTGCTCAAGTAATATGTTATCATCAGCTTTAAAATTCTCCTCAGAACAGTGCAAGAACATTTCTTCATGCATATTTAGAAACAAAATAGTAACCCCCTAGAGGTTTGCTTGTTTGTTTTTTGCCACTTGGGATGTCAACATGAATTTCATCGCTGTCTTCTACAAAGCCGCGGTAGAGGTTTCTCTCGCAAGCAACGCTCCTAGATTTCCTGCGAGCACTGGTGCATTTACCTGACTGGCCCATGGTAGAAACCTCTCCCGTGGCTTTGTAAAAGAGGGCCTTGTAAAGATTTTTGCGTGTTCAAAAGCACTTGCATTGTAAAACTACCATCATTTGAAAAAAAAAAATAAAAAAAGCATACCAGATTACTGTTCCTGTGATGTGGACTTTTGTCTGGGGAGCATAAGAACATAAGAATAGCCTTACTGGGTCAGACCAATGGTCCATCAAGTCTAGTAGCCCGTTCTCACGGTGGCCAATCCAGGTCACTAGTACCTGGCCAAAACCCAAGGTGTAGCAACATTCCATTCAGAATCCTATAGAATAGCAGGATTCTGGAATCCCAAAGAGTAACAAAAGATTCAGGAACCCCAAAGAGAAGCAACATTCCATGCTACCAATCCAGGGCAAGCAGTGTCTTCCCCCATGTCTTTCTCAATAACAGACTATGGACTTTTCCTCCAGGAACTTGTCCGAACCTTTCTTAAAACCAGCTACAATATCTGTTCTTACCACATCCTCTGGCAACGAGTTCCAGAGCTTAACTATTCCCTGAGTGAAAAAAATTTCCTCCAGTTGGTTTTAAAATTATTTCTCTGTAACTTCATCGAGTGTCCCCTAGTCTTTGTAATTTTTGACCGAGTGAAAAATCGATCCACTTGTACCCGTTCTACTCCACTCAGGATTTTGTAGACTTCAATCATATCTCCCCTCAGCCGTCTCTTTTCCAAGCTGAAGAGCCCTAACCGTTTTAGTCTTTCCTCATACGAGAGGAGTTCCATCCCCTTTACCATCTTGGTCGTTCTTCTTTGAACCTTTTCTAGCCCCACTATATATTTCTTGAGATAAGGAGACCAGAATTGAACGCAATACTCCAGATGAGGTCGCACCATTATAATGTTCTTAGTCTTGATAACCATCTCTTTTTTAATAATTCCTAGCATCCTATTTGCTTTTTTGGCCGTGGCTGCACATTGGGTGGAAGATTTCATCGTATTATCTACGATGACACCCAGATCCTTTTCTTGGGCGCTAATCCTCAAGGTGGACCCTAGTATCCGGAGCAATGTTGGAGCCCTGTTATAAGCTCCACCCAAAGCCCCAAACAATTACCGAACTGTCCGTCATCTCTCCTCTCCCTCTCCTTCCCTGGTGGTTCTTCATTCTTCCTTCTTTCCTCCCTTCCAATTTGGTGGCTTTCTCCTCTATCCCTCCCCTCCCTCCAACTGGGTGCGATATTTTTCATACCTCTCTCTCTCTCTCTCTGCCGCTTGTAAGCTTTGGGCTGCCAGCAGCATTAATGAGTTGAACGTGCTGCCTCTGGCAGACCCGGAAGCTTTCCCTCTGCTTCAATTTCTTGCCCCCGCAGAGGCAGGATGTTGCAGCAGCGTGACAGCTTCCAGGCCACCGAGGGCAGCATATTCAGCTTATTAACGCTGCCGGCAGCCTGAAGTTTGCTGTCTGCACCAAGAAGAGACCAGACTCTGAACTGAAGCACCCCCGATGAGCTACACCCGGGGCGGACCGTCCCTCCTCCCTTGGTAAGCCACAAAAGTAGTAGTAGTAATAGTAGTGTGTCTGCGGTTATGTGAGGTCCCAAAAACATTGGAGGTACTCAGGCACCCACAACACCCACATAGCTTGCACCTATGACCCCAATAATCTAAGGAAATACTTTTTTACAGAAAAGGTGGTAGATGCATAGAACAATCTCCCGGTAGAGGTGGTGGACACAGAGACTGTGTCTGATTTCAAGAAAGCCTGGGATAGGCTTAGAGAGAGGAAGAGATAATGGTTACTGTGGATGGGCAGACCGGATGGGCCATTTGGCCTTTATCTGCCATCACGTTTCTGTTTCTATAACCACAAAGCTCTGTGACCTCACAATGCAGGTGTAAAGAGCCTTAGCCAATAGGGAGAGGAGGAGATAGTGGATGGATGGCTGTGGATTTGTTGGTTGTTATCTGCCATCATGTTTTTATTTATTTATTTATTTTTACTTTTTCTATACTGTTTTATTCCAAAATGGTTTACAATAAAGTTACATACATAAAATATTGAACCAGGTCAGAACAGATAAAAGCAGAAAAATTCAATCCTTACAATAGGTTAAACGCTCAAAGAAATACATCAACAAATAATTGTGTTTTCAGCAGTTTCCGGAATGAACTCCTATTACCATATTTCTGAATTTGGCCAACAAGGCCATTCCACAGTTTTATTCTTGCACATGTTTCTATAACCACAAAGCTTTGTGACCTCACAATGCAGGTGTAAAGAGCCTTAGCCAATAGGGAGAGGAGGAGATAGTAGATGCTGTGGATGGGCCATTTGGCCTTTATCTGCCATCATGTTTCTATGTTTCTATAACCATAAAGCTCTATGACATCACAATGCAGGTGTAAAGAGCCTTAGCCAATAGGGAGAGGAGAAGATAGTGGATGCTGTGGATGGGCCATTTGGCCTTTATCTGCCATCATATTTCTATAACCATAAAGCTCTATGACATCACAATGCAGGTATAAAGAGCCTTAGCCAATAGGGAGAGGAGGAGATAGTGGATGCTGCGGATGGGCCATTTGACCTTTAACTGCCATCATGTTTCTATAGTTGTTTTAAAAAGCAGTAAAAGAAAATATTCCTTTTTCAAAATTCAGAGTAAAGACTGGTGCGAGGACCTTAGACAAGCATAACTTTCTTTTATGTTTCTCTTTCTTCTTTGGAAAGATGAAACTTATATTTCTTTGTATCTATTTTTAATATGTTATTGTAAACCGCTGAGAGAGCTCTCCAGTAAAAATTAAACTACACTAAGGCTGCGTGATCCGTCCTGGAGCCTTATCCCAGACCCTTCCATTTCTGTTCTTTCAACAGGGTTGCTTCTGTTCAGTTTTCCTCATTAGCTCTTGCAAATGCTGCAGTTCCAGGTTGGCTTCATCATTATTCCGCAGTGAAATCGTACACCAAGCCCTATATACACAGAACCTCTTAGCTGCGAAACAACTATTATATATTAAGATTATTTACTTGTGGAGAAAACGGATTTTAAAATAATGAGTGTATACATGCAAACACATATGAGCAAACATATTGTTTGCGAACCGTTAGCTTAATTGCAAACCATTTTATTGACAGTGACAGATGGCAGTACCTCTCGTGGCAGACGCGCCCCCAGTCATAATTAAGACCATCCACAGCAGATTTTTAAAAAAAAAATATAATAAAATAAAACAGTTGTGTGGTAAAAACATTTCTCCCTTATTGATCCTTTATGGAATGCTCTATATAGTTTAACTATTTCTTTGCTGCTGTTAACCAAATATTTTTTTTCCTTTCTGAAACAGAATCAGAATAAAACTGCATTTTCTTCTGTTTTCAAGACACAATTTGCATTTTAATCTAACTGATTTGAATTAGCAGTCATTATTTATAACATAGGCATAGTGCTATTCAGGACTACGTGAATGGCGCAGCTGCGCAGGGTGCAAACCTGGAGGGGCCAAAACTGTACAAGCAGAGCTCCTTGTGACTCTGGGCAACTCACTTAGTTGCCTCAGGTACAAAAACTTAAATTGTGAACGCACTAGGGACAAAGAAAGTGCCTGCGTTTAGTAAATGTAAGCCTCTGTGGTTATACCACAGAAAGGCAGTATATCAAGAATCCAATAAGAAAAACATAAAACCCAAATGCTTGTGCGCTTAGTAGGATGGGTGTGGAAAGTCTTTCGTATACTGAATCAGGAGAGCCTAAGCTCTAACTTGGTGGGGAGGGGAAGTCGTCTCTGGAACAGCTTTAATAAGAACATAAGAGCTGCATACTGGGACAGACGGACGGTCCATCGAGCCCAGTATCCTGTTTCCAACAGTGGCCAACCCAGGTCCCAAGTACCTGACAGAAACACAAAGAGTAGCAACATTCCAGAACTGAGATTGTGATGTCATAATGCCTCATTCCACCAATGCATAAGAGCCAGCCTCATCAGTGATGTCACAATGGATTGATTATCTTACACTTGGCTCATATGAGAACATAAGAATGGTCATGGGACAAACTGAAGGTCCATCAAGCCCAGTATCCTGTTTCCAACAGTGGACAACCCAGGTTCCAAGTACCTGGCAGCAACCCAAAGAGTAGAAACATTCCAGAACTGAGATTGTGATGTCATAATGTCTAGGTGGCAGCCTCATCAGTGATGTCACAATGACTTGATTATCCTATACTTGGCTCACATTAAAAATCATAAGAATTGTCATACTGGGACAGAGCAGCCTATTTCCAACAGTGGCCAACCCAGGTCACAAGTACCTGACAAGATCCCAACTTTATGCTGCTTATCCTAAGAATCAGCAGTGGATTTCCCCAAGCCATCTCAATAATGGCCTATGGACTCCTCTTTTAGGAAATTATCCAAGCCTTTTTAAACCCCGCTAAGCCAAATGATTTCACCACATTCTCCGGCAACGAATTCCAGAGTTTAATTACACGTTGTGTGAATAAATATTTTCTCAAGTTTATGTCTGAATTCAAGAAAACGTGGGATCTCTTAGAGAGAGAGGAAGAGATAGTGGTTACTGCGGATGGTCAGACTGGTTGGGCCATTTGGCCTTTGATCTGTCATCATGTTTCTATGTTTGTTTCTAAGTTAAATCTACCACTTAGTTTAATTGCATACCTTCTAGTCCTAGTATTTTTGGAAAGAGTGAACAAGCGATTCGCATCTACCCTTTCCACTCCACTCAGTATTTTATAGACCTCGGTCATATCACCCCTGAGCTTATCTCGAGCTGATGGCTGAAAATGACTAGAGTGACTAAAGTGCCGCTAGACAGTAAGAAACGCTCGCTGCCAATAGCGAAAACAAGCGTTTCTAAGTCTGGTGGCGCTTTGTCACTCCAATTGTTTCCAGCCATCAGCCCGAGATAATCAGTGGTATTCAAGCTATGCTGATGGCTTTCAGCTTGAGATATTTGGCAGCATTTCAAATGATATGTATCCCTTTTTTTATTTTTTTATTTTTTTTAAACTCCTTTATTCATTTTTTAAAACTACACCTGTGCAAAATAAATGATACATTTACATAGAATATTAACAGCAAAGCACAATAAACTTATTAGAAAAAAAAAAATGACATAAGAACATAAGAAGTTGCCTCCACTGGGTCAGACCAGAGGTCCATCCCGCCCAGTGGTCTGCTCCCGCGGCGGCCCATCAGGTCTGTGACCTGTGAAGTGGTTTCTGACCACTTCTATAACCTACCTCTAGTTTTATCTGTACCCTTCGATCCCCTTATCCTCTAGGAACCTATCCAAACCTTCCTTGAACCCCTGTAAAGTGCTCTGGCCTATCACACCCTCCGGAAGCGCGTTCCATGTGTCCACCACCCTTTGTGTAAAAAAGAACTTCCTAGCATTAGTTCTAAAGTAAACCTGTCCCCTCTCAATTTCTCCGAGTGACCCTTAGTGCTTGTGGTTCCCCACAGTTTGAAGAATCTGTCCTTGTCCACTTTCTCTATGCCCTTTAGGATTTTGAAGGTTTCTATCATGTCCCCTCTTTTCCAGGGAGAACAGCCCCAGCATTTTTAACCTGTCAGCGTATGAAAAATTTTCCATACCTCTTATCAGTTTAGTCGCTCTTCTCTGGACTCCCTCGAGTACTGCCATGTCCTTCTTGAGGTACGGTGACCAGTATTGGACACAGTACTCCAGGTGCAGGTGCACCATTGCGCGATACAGCGGCATGATGACTTCCTTCATCCTGGTTGTGATACCCTTTTTGATGATGCCTAGCATTCTGTTTGCTTTCTTTGAGGCTGTCGCACACTGTGCCGATGGTTTCAGTGTCGTGTCCACCATCACCCCCAGGTCTCTTTCAAGGTTGCTCACCCCTAGCAATATTCCCCCCATTTTGTAGCTGAACATCGGGTTCTTTTTCCCTACATGCATGACCTTACATTTCTCTACGTTAAAACTCATTTGCCACTTTTTTGCCCATTCTTCCAGTCTCGTTAGGTCCCTTTGCAGGTCTTCACAGTCTTCCGTGCTTCTAACCCTGCTGCAGAGTTTGGTGTCATCAGCAAATTTGATAACCTCACATTTTGTCCCTGTCTCCAGGTCGTTAATAAATATATTGAACAGGAGAGGTCCCAGCACCGACCCCTGTGGAACTCCGCTCGTGACCCATTGCCAGTCTGAGTATTGGCCCTTTACTCCAACCCTCTGTTTCCTGCCTGCCAACCAGTGTTTGATCCATCGGTAGACATCCCCTTGCACCCCATGGTTCCACAGCTTTTTAAGTAGCCGTTCGTGAGGTACCTTGTCGAAGGCTTTTTGGAAGTCAAGATAAATGATGTCTATAGATTCCCCCTTATCCATCTGGCTGTTTATTCCCTCAAAGAAGTACAGCAAGTTCGTGAGGCACGACCTTCCCTTGCAGAAGCTGTGCTGGCTCGCCTTCAGTTGTCCATTGTTTTCTATGTGTTCGCAGATTTTGTCCTTAACCAGTGCTTCCATCATCTTTCCCGGAACCGAAGTCAAGCTCACAGGCCTGTAGTTTCCCGGGTCACCCCTTGATCCCTTCTTAAAGATGGGTGTGACATTTGCTATTTTCCAGTCCTCTGGGATCTCCCCAATTTTTAAGGAGAGGTTACATATTTGGCGAAGTGTTTCTGCTATTTCGTTTCTCAGTTCTTTTAGTACCCTTGGGTGGATGCCATCTGGGCCCGGTGATTTGTCGTTCTTCAGTCTGTCTATCTGTCTGAGGACATCCTCTTTGCTTACCTCTAGTTGTACCAGCCTTTCATCGTGGTCTCTGCTTATAATCTCCTCGGGTTCTGGGATATTGGATGTGTCCTCTCTGGTGAAGACTGACGAGAAGAATTTGTTTAGCCTGTCAGCTATCTCTTTTTCCTCCTTTATCATTCCTTTCCTGTCTCCGTCGTCCAGTGGTCCCACTTCCTCTCTGGCTGGTTGTTTCCCTTTCACATACCTGAAGAAGGGTTTGAAGTTTCTTGCTTCTCCCGCCAGTCTTTCCTCATATTCTCTCTTCGCTTTCCTGACCTCTCGATGGCATTCTTTCTGGTGTCTTTTGTGCTCTTTCTGGTTTTCCTTTGTTGGTTCCTTTTTCCATTTTCTGAAGGATAATTTCTTGTCGCTTATCGCCTTTTTAACTGCATTTGTTATCCACGCTGGGTTTCTAGCTCGATTTTTTTTTTTGCACCCTTTCCTAAACCTTGGGACGTACAGGTCTTGTGCCTCGAGCACTGTGCCTTTAAGCAGCGTCCAGGCTTCCTCTATGGTCTTCATCTTCCCTGAGCTGTTGCTGAGCTTTTTTCCCACCATTTTCCTCATGTCCTCGTAGTTTCCTTTTTTGAAGTTTAGTGCTGTCGTTGTGGTTCTTTTCACCTTTGATGTTCCTATGCTTAATTTGTACTGGATCATGTTGTGATCGCTGTTCCCTAATGGTGCTAGTACTACCACTTCCTTTGCGGGTCCATCTAGCCTGTTGAGGATTAGGTCCAGAGTGGCATCCACTCGCGTTGGTTCCATGACCAGCTGCTCCATGAAACAGTCCCTTGTCGCCTCTAGGAATTTAGTTTCTCTCGTGCAATATGAGTGTCCAATGTTCCAGTCTATTCCCGGGTAGTTGAAATCCCCCATAACCACCACCCTTCCACTTTTGCACACCTGCCTCAGTTCGGCCTCCAGGTCGTTTGCTTCTGGCTGTCCTGGTGGGCGATAGTACAGTCCCAATTTGATGTCAGCTCCTTCCCCTACTGTCAGCTTAACCCATAGTGACTCCAGACTGTCCGCCCTTACTGTTGTTTCTGTCCTGGATGAAGGAATGGAGTCCTTTATATACAGTGCTATTCCTCCCCCCTTCTTGTGTGCCCTGTCCCTCCTGTAGAGTTTGTAGCCTGGCAGGGCCACATCCCATTTGTTGTCCTCGGACCACCATGTCTCTGTGATTCCTATTATGTCTAGGTCCTTATTACTGGCTATAACTTCTAGCTCCCCCAGTTTAGTCCTTAGGCTCCTAGCATTTGTGTATAGGCAATTTAAGTCCCGGTTTGTTACCTTTTCTTTTGGATCTCCTCGTGAGTTTGTTACCTTTTCTTTTGGATCTCATCGTGAATTGATGCTCCTGCCGATCTCCGCCCGGGCTGCTAGTCCCCGAGCCTCATTCTGTTTACCCTCCTCCTGTGGTGTGTCTATCCCATCCTCTGCCCGCTTCTTTGTTCTTGGGTAGCCCCCTGGTTCCGGCTGTTTCCTCCTTTTCTTGCTCTTTAGCTCTATTTGCCTCTCGGGTCCCTGTAATGCATCTTTGGGTTTCTGACCAAAAAGTGTTCATTCAGTCTCTAGTCCTCTATCGCCATTTCCTGGTTCAGTATCCTTGCATGATACTGAGGTCCGATGTGTCGAGGTCAGATCGACTATCGGCTTTCCCCTAGTTGTCAGTTTAAAGTCATGTCTATGCAGGTCTGGATGTTGCGTGCCAGCATCCTCATCCCAGCCGTGCTCAAGTGCAGTCCGTCTCTCCTGTAGAGCTTGTTTTTTCCCAGGAAGGTTGACCAGTTTCGTACAAAGAGGAAACCCTCCTCATCACACCATCGCCTCAGCCATCCGTTTGTTGCTTGCAGCTCGATCTGCCTCCTCGCATCTGCCCTCGGTACTGGCAGGATCTCTGAGAAGGCTATCTTCCTTGTCCTCAGCTTCAGTTTCCTCCCCAGGATCTTAAACTGCTCGGTCAGTGTAGTCATGTTGAAATTCCTTCTGCTGACGTCATTTGTTCCAACGTGGATTATCACTGCTGTCTCCTCTGTCTCAGCTTCCTCCATGATTCTCTCGATTCTGTCAGAGATGTCCTTTGTTCTCGCCCCTGGGAGACATGTCACTAGGCGATCCGCTCTGCCTCCTGCTATGTGACTGTCCACCTCTCTCAGGATTGAGTCTCCCACCACGATAGCAGATTTCCTTTTCCTCAGCTTCCTCCTGGGTCTCAGGTCTGTGTCGGTGATTTGATCCTCCAATCCTTCCTTCTCCTGTTTGGTTCCTCCGCAAGGTCCTTCTCCCCCGGCTCCTGGTGGGTCCTGTCCTCCATCTGTTGGTTCCCTTTTGAAGAGCGGGTGTTCTTGTGTCTCTACCATCTTGCAGGCCTCCTCGATGAATCTCTCGAGCTCCCTGACCTGTTCGTCGATGTGGTTTTCTCTGGTGGTGTCCTCAGTTGGTTCAAATTCCCTCGGTTCCTCTATGGAGCGGAGTCCCTCTAGCTCTTGTACTTTGATCTGCAGTCTCCCGACCTCCTTCTTTAGGCTAGCCAGTTCCTGACATCGACTGCATATGTAAGCCTGTCTCCCGGAAGGGAGGTAGTCGTACATGTGACATTCAATGCAGTATACTGGAAAGCTTCGCTGGGCTTCTGCTGCCTCCATTTTTCCTTCCTTGTGTCTAAAGTTCCTTGGTGCGTTGGAGTGTGCCCGGCGTGTAGCTAGGTGGAGAAGTAGAGAGAGAAAAAAAAGAATTAGAATAGAAGAAAAGGAAATTTTTTTTTTTTTTTTTTTAGAAGTTGATTAGGAAGATTGAAGTTGCTGCTGAGCAATCTGGACTCCTGGCTCCTTCTCTCGGCTCCTTCGCAAAGGCGTCCTCACTAAGGCGAGCGCCTTTGCTGCTCGCCTTCGCCGCGCCGAACGGCTGGGCGCCGTTGGCTTCTCCCTTTTAAGGGGGAGTCTGGGCTCTGTCGCCGCTGATGACGCTGTGCGGGTGGGCGGAGCTTACTCTCGCCACTGCCCGCCCCTCGCCGCCGCTTTCTGCTTCCTCCTCTGATGTCCTCTCTTCCTCCTCCTACAGCCGCTACGCTGCCTCAGCGACCGCTGCTTCCCTGCGATCTGCTGTGCCTTCACGCCATTGGCTTCTCCCTTTTAAGGAGGAGTCTGGGCTCTGTCGCCGCTGATGACGCTGTGCGGGTGGGCGGAGCTTACTCTCGAGAATTATTTCCCCCCCCACCCATATATCCAATTGAACAATAACTCAAATAACCCTTAAACAGTCTTATCATATCTCTTAATTAATACCAGATCATACCCCGCCCCTCTCCTTCCTCTCCTGATGCAGATCTTTTAGGTCGAAACACAGATCACGTCGAGTCGTTTTACATCAATAAAATAGAGTTTACTACCATCGAGATTTATTTCAGTGTACTCATTCCCGGTTGATGTGTGCAGTTCCACCCCCACTTTCATTGTGTTTGTTTATCAGGGGTTGGGGAGGGGGGGTTGCCTTCTTCGTTTCCTTTGGATTAAAAAAGATAGGCACCTAAAGTTAGGAACCTATTGCATGCTAATCGCACTTAGATGCTCTTTATAGAATCGATCATAGCATCGCCTAACTTAAAACTTAGATGCCTGCAATATAGGCCAGAGTTTTAAAGGCCTACATTATAGGCGCTTAAGTCATTTAGAGTAGTGTTCTTCAACCGCCGGTGCGAAATTTCCTGCTGGTCCATCACGACCCGAGGAGATCGGGGGGGGGGCCCGATGAGTACCCACATGTTTCCCTCCCTCCTGTGCAGCAGCCAATGTTTTCCTTTCCTCTCTCCCACCCCTCCGGAATAGCAGTGTCTCTCTTCCCTCCAGACTAACAGCATCTTCCTCCCCTCCCCTCCCAGCAGCTCTCAGTATTCTAACTTGCCTGCAGCTGTACCAGTAGTGTCAGAGCAGTGATTCCCTTAGGCAGCCTTGGGGGCTTTTGCTGAGTCACAGCCCGCCTCTGACGATGCAACGTCCTCTTTCCTCCGAGGCGGGCGCGACCCATCAAAGGACCCAAGGCCGCCTGAGTGCATCGTCGTGCTGACGCTACTGACACTGCTGCCAGGCAAGTTAAAACGCGGAGCTGCTGCTAGTCCGGGTGAGGGAAGGTGCTGTTGCCAACCGGTTGGAGGTGGAAAGGGGAGCTGTTGCTGGTAGGGTGAAAGGGGGAAGGAGAGCTAGAGCTGGTTGGAGGGAAGCACTGCTTCTGCTGGTCAGGGGAGTTGCCACACTGGACTGGAAATGGAAGCTAGCAAAGGGGGGAGCTGCTGCTGGACAGAGGAAAAGAAAGGGAGTGCTGCTACTGGACCTGGAGGGAGGGAGGGAGAAGGAGAGATGCTGCTGGACTGTGGGGAGGGCAGTGAAGAAAGGGGCAGATAGAGTGAATTGGTGGACGGGGACAGTGGACTCAGGGAGGGAGCGATGCTAATAGGGGGAGAGCAAGGAAGGCATACAAGCCATAGGGTGGGGGGGCCTGGGCTCCGGGCAGAAAAGAATAGAGAGATGATGGCCAGAGAAGAGATGCTGTGCATGGAGAATAGGGACAGACACAGAGGGGAAATGCTGAATGGAGAAGGGATGGGGACACGGAAGGCACAAAGGGCCAAGGACGCAGAGGATAGATGCTAGACAGGATAGATAGAGATGCAGAGGGAAGATATACATTGGATGTGTAGGAAATTTAAATAATGTCAATTACTATAAATTTAAATTGTTATTCAATTAATAAATAAAAAATACTATCTACATTGGGCTCTATTTCAGTCTTAATAATTTGCCGGTCCACAAAATAATTATTTTATTTCCGCCGGTCCATAGGAGTAAAAAGGTTGAAGAACACTGATTTAGAGAATCACGCCTAGCTGCGCCTAAGTCTTTCTCCACCCCTAAACATGCCTACTTTGGTGTTAGGCGCTACTGGGCACCATGTGATAGGCGCCTATGTCCCAATTAATTTTTATTTTTTTTCAATTATGAGCTTGTTAAAACTTATCATTGGAACCAATTCTGTTAAGCGTCTCTTATAGAATAAGAACATAAGAACATAAGCAGTGCCTCTGCTGGGTCAGACCAGAGGTCCATCATGCCCAGCAGTCCGCTCACGCGGCAGCCCATCAGGTCCAGGACCTGTATATTTATCTATACCCTTCAAACCCCTTTTCCTTCAGGAAAACATCTAATCCTTTCTTGAAACCCAGTACCGTACTCTGTCCTACCACGCCCTCTGGAAGCGCATTCCAGGTGTCCACCACCCTCTGGGTGAAGAAGAACTTCCTAGCATTGGTTCTGAATCTGTCCCCTCTTAATTTTCCCGAATGCCCTCTCGTTCTTGTAGTTTTCGAGAGTTTGAAGAATCTGTCCCTCTCCACTTTCTCCATGCCCTTCATGATCTTGTAAGTCTCTATCATGTCCTCTCTAAGCCTCCACTTTTCCAGGGAAAAGAGCCCCAGTTTCTCCAATTTCCCCCTTAATAGGTTGTGTTTAAAAAGGTTTAACCAAATTCATGGAGGTAAATTCCCCAGGTAGACCTGAAGAAAGACATTGTTTATCCCTAGGGCTGGGCAGCTTGAAATCTTGTGACATTTTGGGACTCTGCCGGGCACTTGTAAACCTGGATTGGCCACTGTTGCCAAACATTTTGAAAATTAATTCTTTTGAAATTTTGCTCTCATCTTCTATTTATCATTTGTAAATCATTCCCTGTTTATTTAATTGCTGTAAACCGAGTCGAGCCTTCTCAGAATGATGACTAGGTAAACAAAGTTAAGCTTTAGTTTAGTTTAGTTTAGGGTACTGGGTACCTTTGGTCTAATCTATTTGCAGTTCTTAGGTTCTAATGCACTAAACCAGTGGTTCTTAACCTGGGTTCGACCGAACCCCAGGGGTTCGGTGAGTCAGTCTCGCGGGTTCGGCGGAGGTCAAAACACACCTCCGACTCATATAGCGCTTCGGTCACGTTCAGTCATCTATCAGTTATTCAGTGATTTTGATCGTGTACTCGGTTTCTTGATCTATCAATCTGTAACTAACGCCTTATATACATCAATCAATTCCTGATCAAAATTTGTGATTTAACTGATAGATGATTGAACGTGACCGAAGCGCTTATGATTCGTGATGATATGCCCGCTTGTCCATAATTGGCTGCAACATCGCTTGGCCTATCTGTGCTGCAGGGGATTTGATGCGCACAGTAGTCGAATTGTAACTGTTGTGATGGTACGTCGTGCGATACCTATCTTAATGTTTTAATCCCTTACTAACTATGTCGAGCAAAATACGAAAGTGGTCGGACGAATATGTACAATATGGAGTCACGCGTATAACGGAACGTGATGGGAGTCAGCGTCCTAATTGCATGATTTGCAATGCCAAGTTGAGTAATTCTAGTCTAGCTCCGGCAAAACGAAGGGAATAAAGAAGGGTTCGGTGAACACGCATATGAAACTGGTGGGGTTCAGTACCTCCAACAAGGTTAAGAACCACTGCACTAAACACTAAGCCTGAAAAACAAAACCAAAAAAACAAAACCCATAATGTGTTGCACGGAGAACAGTGTACGGCACACACCAATTCTTTACCTCTTTGTTAAGGTATCAGTTCCTGTTCCCTTGTTCCTTTCTATCCAACAGCTGACACAATGCTTGGATTAGCTACACAATATATTGTCTCTTTTGTTTCTTTGAAGCTCACGATTATTCACTGTGGCATATTGGGAACAGCAGGCTGTTACATAAAATTAATTCACATTCAGTGATGTTGAAAACACCTGTAAAAAAATGTTGTTAGGGAACATCTGGTTCAAGAGTGCTGTTTAAGACAATCTATTCTTAAATAAAAATTATTTTCCCTCCTAAAGTGATCTTTACTGTTATAAAAAAATTTTTACAAAACGTTGAGCTGTGTATCCCCTGGGGAGCAGTTCAGCTGCCACTTTTGAGCCTTGCTTTAGAAGGCAGGAATGGCAGTGGTTACAGGCAAGGACAGGTTTCTGCCTTTGTATAGACGAGTGCGAGTCCATCAGCCTCGGAGGAGGAGAGAGGACTTCAGGCAAGGAGCAGGGCAGATCAAAAAAACAGCACGGGCCGACAGCCGCCGTGTCTGATATCTGTCTCTGGGGAGGAGAGAGAGAGTGTTTCCGGCGCACTCCTAACTGAGATGCTGTACATCTCACGGAAAACAGACCCACGCGATGGAACTGCGCATGCGCGGCCTAGCGTTTTATTATATTAGATGAGTTCCTTTCTGTACATTAGGTAATGTGAACTAATCTGGCTAATTTCTTAATACATAGAAGCGCACATACACTCATGGGTAGTTCTATAAATGCTGCGTAGGCTAGGCGATGCCTAGTCGAAATCCGCGCTCAACTTAATTTTTCTTAATTAGTTTAATTGGTGTGGTAATTGACCGTGCCGCTGAAAACTAATTTAAAAAAAAAAAAGATTAATTATAATTGCATGCAGAATTCTGTTTGGCGCCTGGCGATGCCTAAGTCGAGGCGCCTAACGACACCTACCTGAAAAGTAGACGTGATTAGGGGCGGAGAATAGGCGTCACTAGGTGTCTGTGGAAGGCGCTGATAAATTAGTCCAGGAAAACCCTGGCCTAATGTACTGGTGCCTACCATTAGGACACTTAGTGATGCCTAAGTCAAGTTAGGCGCTGCTAGGTGTGATTCCGTAAACAATGCCTAGCGGTTGATTGACAACTAGGGAATAACATGGGGACAAATTTTTTGCCGTCCCAGCAGGAACTCAATTTCCCCGTCCCCATGAGTTTTGTCACCTATCGCCGCTCCATTCCTTAACCGCACAAACCTTGAACACTTATGATTTTTAACTGTTTGAGGCTTGTGCAGTTGAGGACGTAGCTTAGGCATTGGTGGAATGAGGCATTATGACATCACAATCTGAGCTCTAGAATGTTGCTACTTATGATTTTAAAGTGTTTGAGGCTTGTGCAGATGAGGACGGAGCTTAGGCATTGGTGGAATGAGGCATTATGACATCACAATCTGAGCTCTAGAATGTTGCTACTTATGATTTTAAAAGGTTTGAGGCTTGTGCAGATGAGGACGGAGCTTAGGCATTGGTGGAATGAGGCATTATGACATCACAATCTGAGCTCTAGAATGTTGCTACTTATGATTTTAAAGTGTTTAATGCTTGTGCAGATGAGGACGGAGCTTGCAGGGATGGGGCAGGGACAGGAAAAGAACTCGCGGAGATGGGATGTGAAAATGAGTTACCGCGGGGATGGGGAAAAATTTGTCCCCGTGTCATTTCTCTATTGACAACCATGCTGAGCAATGCCTAGAAGTTAGGTGCCTTTATAGAATCAGGCCCATAGTTTCTATCAATTTGGTTCTCTGAGTACTCATTTCTTTCAGTTTTATTGTTTGTCCTTCATGCTGGTATCCATTTGCTCTTAGGGATATTCTTTAAACCAGTGTACAGTACGCCCCCGAAACTCACGGGGGTCCCATTCCAGGAGCACCCGTGAATTTTGAAAAACCGCGAATGCGATTTAGGAGCGGAGTGGAGGCGGAAGAGGGCTGCAGGGGCGGTGGCAGGTGCTGAAAAAAAAGGCAGATGTCCTGCAGGATCATTCTTAGTATTTCCTGACTGCCTCTTCTGGGAACTAAAGTCAGGCTTCACCAATCAGGAGCTGCTTTGACACGCTACCTGGCGCGTGTAGCCTGACTTTCGTTCCCAGAAGAGGCGGTCAGGAAATACCGCAAATGACTGAGTCCATGATTCGCGAACCGCGAATTCACGGGAGGGTATACTGCATCGCAAACTACGTGGTGCGGCACAGTAGTGTGCCGCCTGAGATTCCAGGTGTGCCGAGAAGTGCCGGCTGACTGCCTACAGGACGTGCCTCTCACGGCGAGAGGCACATTCTGAAGGGAGCCAGCTGGCGCCCGCGCTTCTCCTTCTCTCCGCGCCTTTTCCCTTCCAGCACCCCACACTGGCAGCTCAGAGCCCCGTCCGGAGGGCCTTCGCGCATGCACGGATATCGATGTGATGACATCATGCGTGCAGATGACATCATCGCGTTGACCTCCGCGCACTTCCGGATGCCCTCGAGTCACGACATAGAAACATAGAAAGTGACGGCAGAAAAAGGCCGAGGCCCATCGAGTCTGCCCACACCATTGACCCACCCCCTATTTAATCGCTCTCTGATGACCTTTCCCTCGTAGAGATCCGACATGAGCATCCCATCTGTTCTTAAAATCCGGCAAGCTGCTGGCCTCAATCACCTGCTCTGGGAGCTTATTCCAGCTGTCAACCACTCTTTCGGTGAAGAAGTATTTCCTGGTGTCGCCATGAAACTTCCCGCCCTTTATTTTCAGCGGGTGTCCTCTTGTGGCCGAGGGTCCTTTAAGAAGGAAAATATCATCTTCTACCTCGATACGACCAGTGACATACTTAAACGTCTCAATCATGTCTCCTCTCTCCCTACGTTCTTCGAGAGAGTATAGCTGCAATTCGTTCAGCCTTTCTTCGTATGATAGATCTTTGAGCCCCGAGACCATCCTGGTGGTCATTCGCTGTACCGACTCGACTCTCAGCACATCTTTACGGTAATGTGGCCTCCAGAATTGTACGCAGTACTCCAGATGAGGCCTCACCATGGTTCTGTACAAGGGCATTAGGACGTCGGGCTTCAGACTAACAAAGCTTCTCCGGATACAACCCAGGCCGTTTTCATGTCTTCACTGATGATCACCCCCCAAATCCCGTTCTGCTGTAGTCCATGATAAGGTTTCACCATTTAATGTGTACGTTCTGCACGGATTATTGTTGCCCAGGTGCATGACCTTGCATTTGTTAGCGTTGAAGCTAAGCTGCCAGGTCGAGGACCAAAGTTCCATTAAAAGCAGGTCTTGCGTCATGCTGTCGGACAGACTGCCGTTACTCACAATGTTACATAGTTTGGCATCATCGGCGAATAATGCTATTTTACCTTGAAGCCCCTGAGTCGTGTCTCTTACGAATAAGTTGAAAAGGATCGGACCCAAGACCGAGCCCTGCGGCACCCCACTGGTCACCTCCGACGTTTTAGAGATGGTACCATTAACCACCACCCTCTGAAGTCTACCACTCGGCCAATCGTGGACCCATGCTGTAAGTGTTTCACCTAATCCCAACGATTTCACGACCATCACGTTTAGTGGGCCGCGGCTTCGCAAAGCGTGCGAGTCACTGCTTTAGACACACAAATCTAGATTCAGTAAATGGCGCTCAGAAATTGACACTGAAAAAAAACGTGGCGCTAAATGGCATTCTATTACGCGGGCTCCATTAGTGGGGGTTATAATCGGGCATATGAAGTTTCCAAGTTTTTTAAATACTTGATTAATCGCTTATTCCAAATTCTAAGCGATGTACAAAATATTAAAATATTAAATTACAATAATCAAAGGGAAACGAACTGTATAAATTTGACTGACACGACAAAACGAAATACAAAAGGAATGGGATGGGAAAGAAATACAGATTAAAAAATAGTAAAGAAGACATGTAAGGGGAAAAAACAATAGGGAATGGGAGAGCAGTAAGCTTCAGAGAGCTGAAAAGCCAGGGCACAATTGAAGCACCTGATCTAATCCAATTTTCAGGTTTATAATCCAAATTTAATTTTATTAGTTGTCGAATGCATCTTTCTTTCAGGTTATTTATTCTATTGTTATATTTGGAGAAGTAGTAGGTAGATATATTATACTTTGTAGTGAGCGATTCCAGGAATAATCTTGCCTACTTTTTAGCCTTTTTAAAAATATTTGTTACATTTTAGCGTGTTTTAATTGTATGTTGAATATTTGTTTGACATTAGTCATTATGAATGTTTTGTAACCCGCTCAAAATTGTGGATGTAGCGAGCTATAAAATTTTTAAATAAATAAATTGGAATTTGATCTTTCTTGACATGCTCAATAAATATTAAAAAAAAAGAGCGCTCAAGGGTGGACGCCCTTTATAGAATAGTGGGTGACCACTTAATTTTGGGCGCAGGCATTTATACCCACTGAAACCTGCTGTAAATCCCAGCGCATAAACTGGGCGTGGATCCACGAAATTTTATGACCGTACACACATTTTAAGAGAACGTCACTGACCTACCCCCGTCCCTCCCGTTGTTAGCCCCCTTTTCAGATCCACATAGAAACACATATAGGCGCTATTCTGTATCAGAGTTGTGTAAGCAAACTCCCGTACTAATTGATGAACCTACTCACGATGCAGTTTGCAAGATGATTTCATCTAAAAGGTAATTTAATCAAAGTGACTTAAGCTTCAAGCATCAATGGCTTCAAAACTGGAAAAACATCCAAAAGGTAGGAAAAAGCAATTTCAGTGTGGAAGAACCTTTAGGGGGCAGGTGAATCTCATCGGATGTTTTACCAGTTTTGAAGCCATTGATGCGTGAAGCTTAAGTCACTTTGATTAAACTACCTTTTAGACTGCAATCATCTTGCATACTGCACAGTGAGTGTGCTGATTGATTAGTAAGGGGGTTTGTTTTGTAGTTTGATTTGTTCTTGCACGCTTGAGTTGGGAATACTATTGGTTCTGCACCAATCTGCCTTTTTTTGGCCTATTTTGTCACCTTACTTCTGAAAAATCAGCGCAGAAATAGCACATAAAGCTAGGCACCATATAGAGAGATATTTTCTCTTTTTAGAACATAAGAATAGTCTTACTGGGTCAGACGAATGGTCCGTCAAGCCCAGTAGCCTGTTCTCATGGTGGCCAATTCAAAGAGTAGCAACATTCCATGCTACCGATCCAGGGCAGTGGCAGTGGCTTCCACTGTGTCTTTCTCAATAACAGACGATGGACTTTTCCTCCAGGAACTTGTCCAAACCTTTCTTAAAACCAGCTACACTATCCGCTCTTACCACAACCTCTGGCAACACGTTCCAGAGCTTCACTATTCTCTGAGTGAAAAAATATTTCCTCCTATTGGCTGTAAAATTATTTCCCTGTAACTTTGAGTTTTTGTAATTTTTTGACAGAGTGAAAATTCGATCCACTTGTACCCGTTCTATTCCACTCAGGATTTTGTAGACTTCAGTCATATCTCCCCTCAGCCGTCTCTTTTCCAAGCTGAAGAGCCCTAACCTTTTCGGTCTTTCCTCATATGAGAAGCGTTCAATCCCCTTTATCATCTTGGTTACTCTTCTTTGAACTTTTTCTAATGCTGCTATATCTTTCTTGAGATAAAGAGAGCAGAATTGAACGCAGTACTCCAAGTGAGGTTGCACCATGGAGCGATACAGAGGCATTATAACATTCTTAGTCTAGTTAAAATAATTCCTAGCATCTTGTTTGTTTTTTTGGCCGCTGCTGCACATTGGGCAGAAGGTTTCATCATATTGTCTACAGTGACACCCAGATCCTTTTCTTGGGCACTAATCCCCAAGGTGGACCTCTGCATCCGGTAACTGTGATTCAGGTTATTCTTCCCAATGCGCATCATTTTGCGTTTGTCCACATTAAATTTCATCTGCCACTTGGACGCCCAGTCTTCCAATTTCCCAAGGTCGGCCTGCAATTTTCCACAATCTGCATGCGTTTTAATAACTTTGAACAGTTATTTTGTATTTAGTTAAAGGCCAAGCATGATATAGATTCTTACTCAAATAGGTTAAAGGAGTTCAATTTGATATGAGCTTTACTTTCGACTTGGACGATCACAAAAAAATTATTAGAGTGTTTGGATGCTATTGGCATTCGAGATAAGGTTCTTGAATGGTTTCGGGATTTCCTCACATCACAAGCTTATCAAGTTCATATTAACGACAATTTCTCAGGTAGGTGGAGTAATCCATGTGGTGTCCCCCAGGGATCTCCATTATCCCCTTTCATGTCTACTTGCTCTCATTAGGGATCATGTATCATATAAACAGTCATTAAAAGGCATAAAATTATTGGACTTGATTCAAATTTGGTGGACCATTTTTTTTTTTTTTTTTTTTTTTTTTTTAATTTACATCTCCTACTAAAAGGGCATCTTCCAGCCTGCCTGTCTCCTCTCTGCAGGAGAAGTGTACCACCCTAAGAAGTATCATACTGTTGACACAGTGCTGATTCAAGAATGAAAACTTTCCATCCACTTATTAAATCCAATGCAAAAGCTGAACTGAATTTGTTCCACTGTCTTACGGTTTTAATGAGCATGCATGTCTTTGAGAGACAAAGAAAACCTTCAGTGCACTCTAGTAAGAACCGAATGCCGTGGGCAGTCTCTGGGCTATTTCTTGTGAAGTTTTCCAGTTTGCTAGAGAGTGTTGAAATACTTCAGACCTTGGTAAAGAGCCATGAGCAAGGGGAATTTGTTGAACCTCCAGACCCATCATAGAAATCCACAGCCTGTGTTTTACAGGGACTCTCTTATCGCACGTATTCCTCTCATTCTGTCCTGTTGACTATAGATTTTTGACTAATCTGGCTTTTCAGGTGCCTAGTATGTATTTTTTTTTTCCTAAAATACATAAAAGTTCTGACCAATCCACCCAGTTGTCCTGTAGCAGTGGACTCAAACTCAAACCCTTTGCAGGGCCACATTTTGGATTTGTAAGTACTTGGAGGGCCTCAGAAAAAATAGTTAATGTCTTATTAAAGAAACTAGTGTTTAAGCCCGTTACATTAACGGGTGCTAGTAAAGCCTCCTTCCCTCACATGTCCCCCTAGTTTCAGCCCCAGCTCCAGCTTCAAACCCATTTTTACCCCCCCCCCCCAGCCCCCTTCTCCCATCTTTTCCCTTTCAGCCCCAACCCCCTTTTTCACCAGCAGCATTTCCCTCCCCACTCCACTTCCCTGTGCAGTAGCAGCAGAAGCATACCCTCCCCCTTTATTTTCCTGTGCTCTTGATTTCCTCTGCCGCGTCTCTGATGATGTCATCAGAGACGCTGGCAGAGGAATTCAGAGCATGGGAAGGCCGCGAAGCAGCGTCTTTAGTGTGATGCGGCCGCTGCTGGAGCCAGTAGGTTTAATGGTCATCTCATGGTGGGAGGGTCAATGGGGGTTTGTGTGCGCCGGGAAAGGGTGTACGGGGCGAGGGGGCGACGGTGGCAAACTTACAGGGAGGGAGTAGAAGCGCGCATGCGCACTCTTGCCAGCGGGGCCCTACAGCTCACGGAAAATGGAACACGCAGGTAAGAGTGCGCATGCGCGCTTAGGGTTTTATTATATTAGATGACAATTTTGTATGAGGTAAAGCTCTTTATAGTATATAAATCTTTCCTTTTGGCTAAGCCTTAATAATAATATTGTAATTTATAGCTAAAGAGAGATATGATCAAGAAACTGTTCCATTTTACTTTTGTGATTATGGTAAACATACCGAGGGCCTCAAAATAGTACCTGACAGGTCACGAGTTTGAGACCACTGCCTTAAATGTAGGCCAGTGTTTTACAGGCCTACATTTAAGGCTTCTGACTCGCGCCTATGGAAGCATCTTAGGCACACCTATGGACGCCTAAGGCCACTTCTGGCTTAAGCCATGCCTACGCTGGCCTTAGGCATCCCTAGGCATGCCTAGGCGCTTCCGTAAATAGGCGTCGTTCACTACATTGAATTATTTTTTAACGTGCATCCCAATTAGTCCATTAGATGGCGGTAGGGTGCCTACCACTGCCTATAGGCAGGATGCCGTTTTGACAATCGAGCCCTTAGTGTGCAAATTACAGTATTTTATGTTAACGTATGTAATTGTGAGCCCTTTTCTAACACTTACGCTCGTAAACATATATTCACCCTTGTGAGTGGTAGTATTCTATAAATATAAGCCGCACACAACGCTTAAATTTATGCGCCCTTTTCATAGGATTAGGAGGTTAACTGTACTTGATGCAATGATTTGTTAAGCAATCCTTTTACTAAGCTGCGGTAAAAATTGGCCATAGTGCACCCTTATGCAGGTCTTTCCCACACGCCGAGGCCATTTTTACCATGGCCATAAAAGAGCCTTTTTTTTTTTTTCTATCTATTTCATTAGAGCTCAGATGTTCTAAAATCGCCATTAAAATCCTGCGGGTCGCAGTGTTGCCGGTTAAATTGCCCAATTTTAAAACGACAATGGATGTTCAAACAGCTTCACGTGCAAATGAGGTTTGCGGAGGCCCACAGAAATCCCACCCGATCCGTCGTTGGAGAAAGCGACCGACACATGCGCAGAATAGTCCATGGAAAGAGGCATGAATGTGCGCATGCTCGTGAGTGTCAGTCATAGGCAAGCCTTGTAGGAACGCATCGTAGACGCATGTCATAAGGGGAGGGTACAAAATGTGAAAAAAAATTTTTTTTTTTTTTTTTTAACACTGCTTTGGCGGGAGAAATGTTCCCCTCACGCAATCGGCAGCCCCCTCCAAATATGATAAACTTCTACCTTGCATGCGGTGGACAGCCTAAGCTTTGATGCACATGGTAACCGGAGCATTAAAAGTTGGTGTTCAATCGTTACTACTGAGTCTTCTCGATTATTGTAATATTATCTATCTGACAGTCACCAAGAAAGAATTAGCAAGACTTACAATAATACAGAATACAGTGGTCAGAATGATTTATGGCCTGAAGAAATTCGATCATGTTACACCCTTTTATCGCAAATTGCATTGGCTGCCAATGGAGGCCCAGGCATTGTTTAAACTAGGCTGTTTCTGGTACAGCTCCTTCTTACTTAGTCAATAGATTTTCTTTAGCATCATACAGACATAGTAGAAGAACTCATCCTTTGTTTAATTTTCCATCTGTCCAGGGTTGCAGGAGTAAGAAATTTCTAAATCATACTTTGGCATCTCGGGCAGCTCTTCATGACAACGAATTCCGAATATTGTTGCTTACTACCCATTCCTATGGCCATTTTAGAAAACAATTGAAGACCTCTCTTTTTTCTAAATATTTGACTGTTTAACGAATCATCTTATTTCGTGTAACGTGTTTACTTTTATAATTTTTTGTGAACCGCGTTGAAGTTCTGGTTACGCAGTCAATAAGCACAATGTTATGTTATGCATCAACAGGCAATGTCGGAGCACGACCTGGAGTACAAGTTTGAATATTAATGACCACATTTGCCTAGCATAGTCGCTGGAAAAGAGCGTGGTGAGCCTTTATGTGCATCGGTAGATAAAATTCTTTGTTGCTAAACCGGCACGGTGAGTTTAGAGCATCTGGGCCTAGGTCTCTTCAGTTTGGAAAAGAGATGGCTAAGGGGAGATCTGATTGAGGTCTACAAAATCCTGAGTGGTGTAGAACGGGTACAAGTGAATCAATTTTTTACTCTTTCAAAAATTACAAAGACTAGGGGGGGGGGACACTCGATGAAGTTACAGGGAAATACCTTTAAAATAAATAGGAGGAAATATTTTTTCACCCAAAGAAAAATTGAGCTCTGGAACTTGTTGACAGAAGATGTGGGTAACAGTAGTTAGCATAGCTGGCATTAAAAAAAAAAAAAAGGTTTGCACTGATTTCTGGAGGAAAAGTCCATAGTTTGCAATTGAGACTTGGGGAAGTCAAGGCTTGCTCTGGGGATGCTGCTGGTTGGGTTTTTGCCAGGTACTGGATTGGCCGGTTCATAGACAGCCCCGCGAAAGACAAAGGTGCGCGCCGACAACTGAGCGCAAGATGGAGGCGCGCGCCAAAGAAAATTACAGTTTTAGGGGCTCCGATGGGGGATTTTGTTGGGGAGCCCCCCCAGTTTACTTAATAGAGATCGCGCCGGCGTTGTGGAGGGTTTGGGGGGGTTGTAACCCTCCACATATTACTGTAAACTTAACTTTTTCCCTAAAAACAGGGAAAAAGTGAAGTGTTCAGTAAAATGTGGGGGGTTACAACCCCCCACACCCCCCAAAACACCCCCACAACGCGGTGCGATCTCTATTAAGTAAAGTGTGGGGGTTCCCCCCACCCCCACCCCCCGTCGGAGCCGTAAAAACAGTAATTTTCTGCGGCGCGCACCTCCGCGCTGCGCTCAATTGTCTGCGCGCGCCTTTGTCCCAGCGCGCTTTTGACCTGATACCGATTGGCCACTGTGGAAACGATACTGGGTCTGACTCAGTATGGCTATTTTTAGGTTCTTCTTAACAGCTTGCATCCCTTTTTTAAAAATTGCCTATTTTGTAGGAAGTAAGGGCTCCTGTGTTATCCATGCACTAACCAGCTAGTGGTAATGTAGACACGCCAACTGCTTGGCACGTGAATACTCGCTCTCTACCCCGACACCCCCCTTCAAAACAAGCCCAAAAATTATTCACCACTTGGTTACTGCATGCAAATTTAAAAAGTACTGTATGATGCTTTAAGGATCCCCCAAATGTTTTGCCCAAGATCCCAAGGAGCATTGGTAAAGCTTGAACTTGGCTTCCCTGGTTCTCAGCCCCACTGCTCTAACCATTAGACGACTCCTCCATGCCCATGAAAGATTTAAATTTAGGGGCCACAGTGTGGTCCGGTGCAAAGATTAAATAGTTTGGGGAGAAGATTTTATCATATGTGGAGGGTATTTTGGGTCATCCTTTTCCATTTTCTGCGCTTGGCCTGTTACTTGATAAATATGAGGCATTTTGTCTACCTCGTAGTAGTCGGCGTCAATTCATGAGAGGGGGGGGTCATGGGGAAGAGGGTGATTCTTTCAGTTTGGATGAGTGATACCTTATCATCCTTTTGGGCCTGGAGAAGTCATCTATATGCTCGGTTACTTCTGGAGCACAGAGCTGTTGGTCACAGCCCTAAACGTAAACAACAGTTCCTTCAGGTATGGGACCCTTATATCCAGTCTTTGTCGCCAAGGGCCCGAAGCAGCATTTTGAATTCTCTTTAAAGCTGCCCCTGGCCGATTTTGTGGTTGGGAGACATGGGGGGGGGGGGCAGTGGAGCTTGAGAGAAATGTGGGTTTGTTTGGTTTTTTAGGCTTTTATTGGGTTTTTTATTGGTTTGGTTTTTCATCCTTCAGTTTTTTCTTCTTTCCAGTGTGGGGGAGGGTTTTCTTTTTCTCTGTGGGCTATAAGAGTCAAAAGCCTACTGTATTGCTCTCTTGTGGTATATTTGGTACTGCGGAGGGGGGGGTGTAATGGGGGGGCTTAGAGATAGGAATGTATACATTATTCTTTGTAATTTCTTCTATTCGCTGTTATGTGTTGGTTTTGTTTTCTATTTTTGCAAATTAAAAAAAAAATTGTTTTACCATAAATTTAGATGCCACAAGCCCATAATTCCAAAATAATACAAAAATGTTTACTATGCCTAAAGTGTACCTCAGAATGAAAACCATGTGAGAGGACAATTCACACGGTTGTCTTGATATGGCTTTTTCTGGGTAATTTTTTCCATGCCGCGGCTTAATTTTATCACCAGATGTGAATGCATTTATGCCTTAGGTAAACACAATAGTGTAATAGCCATCGAATCTGCATTGTGTTTCATTTAGTTATGTATCTGAATGATTGACCCCCACCACAGAATTCTGTTCCATTTATATTCAATGTATAGGAAAAAAAAATAATAACCACAATAAGAGGCATTTTCCTGAACTTATTAAAAAAAAAAAAAAAAAAAATCCCAGACTTATAAATTAATTTGTTCGTGTTGTACAATGGCTGTGCAGATGGACTCATTAGCATGCACACAACAAATAATTATAGATGAATTTTTAGCTGGCCTGCCTAATGGACTTGCTGGGTTAATTATGTCAATGTATAATTACACCAGCCCTGGGAGACATAATGGCACACCCTGCTGAGCACACACAGCTAATGATGGTGTAGTGCTGACAGAGGGAAGACACAGTGTTCAGAACCCACCTGCTTACCTCGGCACAAACTGCCCTAGTCTCTCCTTCTCCTTTCACTACAACAGACAGGCTCAAGAGCTGAGAGTACACTGTGTTGTGATACAGTTGTCACCTGAAAGCAAAAGTGTTGTATGCACACTCGATGCGAAAGAGAGAGAATGAGGCAAGAGGTTTAATGTGCTGGTTATAAAACACCAATAATATATCACATTGTATTTTTCAAACAGTCATTTACCCCCCCCCCACCTCCCCCCTCCCCGGTTTTACAAAACCGCGATAGCGTTTTATAGTGCAGGCCGGCAGGCTGAATGCTCCGCGCTGCTCCCGACGCTCATAGATTTCCTGTGAGCGTCGGGAGCAGCACAGAGCATTCAGCGCGGCGGCCTGCGCTAAAAAAACGCTACCACGGTTTTGTAAAAGGGGGGATTAGTAAAGTTTCAAAACACTACTTTTGGCATTCAAGAACATCATACATGTCTAACTCATATCATGCAGAAATTGCACATATGACATGTTTGCTTTCAGGCAATGCAGTCAGTTTTCTTGTTCATATTTGACAGCGGAAAACCAGAACATCTGTAGAAAAAGGGATTTGGTAAAGTCAGGATCATCTGTTTTGGTTCACATTTGACAGCGGAAAACCAGAACATCTGTAGAAACATAGAAACATAGAAATAGACGGCAGATAAGGGCCACGGCCCATCTAGTCTGCCCACCCTAATGACCCTCCGCTACCTTTGCCCTGTGAATAGATCCCATGTGTCGATCCCATTTGACCTTAAAATCAGGCACGCTGCTGGCCTCAATCACCTGCAATGGAAGACTATTCCAGCGATCAACCACCCTTTCAGTGAAAAAGAATTTCCTGGTGTCACCTCGTAGTTTCCCGCCCCTGATTTTCCCTGGATGCCCTCTTGTTGCCGTGGGACCCTTGAAAAAGAAGATATCTTCCTCCGCCTCGATGCGGCCCGTGAAATACTTGAACGTCTCGATCATGTCCTCCCTCTCTCTGCGCTCCTCGAGCGAGTATAGCTGTAATTTGTCTAGCCGTTCTTCATACGGGAGATCCTTGAGTCCCGAGACCATCCGGGTGGAACGAGGGACCATCTGTAGAACGAGGGACTTGGTAAAGTCAGGATCATCTGTTTAGGTTCACATTTGACAGCGGAAAACCAGAACATCTGTAGAACGAGGGACTTGGTAAAGTCAGGATCATCTGTTTAGGTTCACATTTGACAGCGGGAAACCAGAACATCTGTAGAACGGACTTGGTAAAGTCAGGATCATCTGTTTTGGTTCACATTTGACAGCGGAAATCCAGAACATCTGTAGAATGAAGGACTTGGCAAAGTCAGGATCATCTGTTTTGGTTCACATTTGACAGTAGAAAGCCAAAACATCTGTAGAACGAGGGACTTGGCAAAGTCAGGATCATCTGTTTTGGTTCACATTTGACAGCGGAAATCCAGAACATCTGTAGAATGAGGGACTTGGCAAAGTCAGGATCATCTGTTTTGGTTCACATTTGACAGTGGAAAGCCAAAACATCTGTAGAACGAGGGACTTGGCAAAGTCAGGATCATCTGTTTTGGTTCACATTTGACAGCGGAAAACCAGAATATCTGTAGAACGAGGGTCTTGGTAAAGTCAGGATCATCTGTTTTGGTTCACATTTGACAGCGGAAAACCAGAACATCTGTAGAACGAGGGACTTGGTAAAGTCAGGATCATCTGTTTTGGTTCACATTTGACAGCGGAAAACCAGAACATCTGTAGAACGAGGGACTTGGTAAAGTCAGGATCATCTGTTTTGGTTCACATTTGACAGCGGAAAACCAGAACATCTGTAGAACGAGGGACTTGGTAAAGTCAGGATCATCTGTTTTGGTTCACATTTGACAGCGGAAAACCAGAACATCTGTAGAACGAGGGACTTGGTAAAGTCAGGATCATCTGTTTTGGTTCACATTTGACAGCGGAAAACCAGAACATCTGTAGAACGAGGGACTTGGTAAAGTCAGGATCATCTGTTTTGGTTCACATTTGACAGCGGAAAACCAGAACATCTGTAGAACGAGGGACTTGGTAAAGTCAGGATCATCCGTTTTGGTTCACATTTGACCGTTGAAAACCAGAACATCTGTAGAACGAGAGACTTGGCAAAAGTCAGGATCATCTTTTTTGTGCATGCCTGCGGTGCTTTTTTATTATCAGGTTTAGAGGGCAGTTCTATAACATTGTATCTATAGTTAGGCACTTAGAGGACACGTATGCTGTAAAGGAAAATAATTACTCCTTAAATGACAGAAGATGTAATATTATATTTTCACGTCCTCAGTGGAGTTGGCAGGTTCTGCATCCCAGACAGATTGCCACAAAGGGCACTGCTCAACTCACTGTTCAAACCTTATATTTCAATCCTAGACACAACCCTAATTTTAAATGAGATCAGTTATCAATGTCTGTGTCTAAGATCCAGGTGCAGCTATGGACAGCTTCTGATCATGTAATAAATAGGGTTGTGGGTTATCTCTCCTCGAACCCCGCTAGAAAGGCAGTTATGAACTGTCCCATAGGAGCCAGCTCTGTGGGTGCAGTGGATGATTGAGCAGCCCCAGTATTGAGCAAACATCTTGATTATGTCTAGGGAGGGGTCATTAATGTTGAATTTAGCACCCCCCATTGTTTTGAAAAATTAACTCCTATAAATAAAAGCCAAGAGGATTAAGCCATCTGCTTGAAAAAATAGACAGATGAGAAGCTAATGTCCTATATGCAGAACAACCCAAAGACTTCTCAGGTGCAGGATTTTCAGTGGTGAACGAAATCCCCGCGAATATCGGGGGAGTACTGTATATCAAGTGGTCAAGACTGAAATTAACGCATTTTCAGGATCTGAAGAGCATTTCAGCCAACTGTTTGAGGGCCACAATAGAAAGTCCATGCATTGGAGACCACTGGGCTAGGCCATGTATACAGTATCGATGTAATTGTAATTTTTCACATTCTAGACCTAATTTATCTGGTCTTATCTTTCTGCAATCCGCTTCGAACTTGTAGTGGTATAAGTGGAATATAAGAACATAACATAAGAATTGGATAAAGTACAGAGGTGAAGATCTTTAGTAATTCTGAGCCTTTGTACAAGGAAGCATTTTAGCAAATTGGTTCTCACATCTCTCCTGAGGGATCACCAGCCAATCCTCAGGACAACCCTAGTGAATATTCATGAGAAAGATTTACATATAATGGAGGCATTAGGCCTGCAAATCTCTTTTATCAATATTCACATGGAATATCCTGAAAACCTGACTGTCAGGTTTGAGAACCACTGCACTAATATACTTCCTTGCACAAATGCTCAGAATTACTAGATATCTTCACATCAATCTTTGCACCGGGTCTGTCAGCAGTTCACAGATGTCTATCGAAAAACATCACTCGCCTACCCAAAATGGGAAAAGAGAATACGAGTAATTGCCAGTCCCCGCAGTAAAATATCTGCCTCCCTTCCCACCCCTCCCAGTCAGCAGCCCTCCTCATGATCATATGTCCAGCAGCCCCCTCTCGTGATCGCAGGTGCAGCAGCATCCCCCCCTTGTGAGTCCAGCAGCCCCCACTCCCTCCCTATTGCAGGTCCAACCATCCCCCATCCTTGCACCCTCCCTCCCTCCCGATGGTGGGAGGCAAAAAAAACCCCAACAAACCTGAGATTCTCCTGAGTTGGCCCTTTCACGTCTCCCGGGACAGGCCTACCAGCCTGTTAGAAGATTCCTGCATGCAGGGCTGCTCCGACCAGAACCTTCTTGCCGCTGAGGGACGTGCAGGACCTGCAGGGAGGAAGAGAGAGAAGGAAAGGGAAAGAGAAAAACTGAACCAAGGGGGTGAAGTAAGAATGGCTGAAATATTAAACATAGCAGAGGGAGAGAGGAAAGAGAGAGTGTGAGAGACACCTTGATGTAAGGGAGTAAAGAGGGGAGATAATGGACACAGGGAGATATACAAAAAGAAGGGAGATGGTGGGCATGGATGGGAACATAGGAACAGGGACAAAAAGGGGAATGCTTCATCTGCATGGGGGTGGCATATGGACACAGAGGGGTAATGCTAGACATGGGAGGGTATATGGACACAGAGAGAAGATGGCTAGACATGCAGGAGAATAAGAGCACAGAAGGAAGATTCTGAACAGGGGGGATATGGAGGAGTGATACTGTACACAGTAGGAGGGGATCATAGAATAGTGAGATGATGAAGGCAGGGAGATGGGCACAGGGGAAATACTAGTAAGGGAAGTATAGGAGACAGAGAAGCAAGATGCTTGCTAATCATGGGAGAAAAACATACAGAGATGTAAGATAAATGGTGTGCATGGAGAAAGAAGACATGTCAAATGGTCAGGAGACACTGGCAAGTGATTTAAGGGTAGACAGATGGAAACAGGAACCAGAGCCTGAGATCAATGTGATGTGAAGAATAAAATGACTAGGCAACAAAAGGTAGAAAAAAATCTATTTTCTGTTTTGTGATTAGAAGATATCAGATTTGAAATATGTATCCTGCTAGAACTGATGTTAGACATAACTGGGGACTGTAAAGCCCAGGCTGTGCTTCTTTAGCTTCCAGCTGGCTTAGGGCTCTCTCTAGTTGCTCTCCCCTAACACTATTCCTGCTATGTGTGACTGAAGTATTTTGTTAGCATGATTTTTCTATGTAGCATTCTGTAGTAATTTGACTTTGGTTTTCTCAATAGTGGAGGTGATATTTGTGAGGGGGAGGAGAGGGGAGACAGGAGTTTTGTTGATCCTTGCTCTGTATTATTTGTGATTTATAAAATGACACTTGTACAGAATATTGTTTCTTTTTATACTTTAATAAAATAAGTTCAGTATAAAACTATTTGAGGCTTGTGAGGATGGGATCAGATGGTTTGCAGGGAAGGGGGCTGAGCGCGCAGAGATGGGGGCACATTTTTTCCCCGTGTCATTCTCTATTTTAGATATATGCAATGGTATATAAATAAATAGTTACTCACCTAACTTTAGGCGCAAATAGGGTTACCAGATTTGCTCATGCAAAAAAGACATGTGGCCTCGTCCCGTTCGCCTTCAGCCTCGTCCCCACACAGCCCTCATTTCTTCTTCACAGGCTGCGTCTGGAGAGCCTCCAGCCATGTGTGGATGCGACACCATGATGTCACATGCATGCACGCATACATGTGATGTCATCACATCATCTCCATGCATGCTCGGTAGCTCTCCAGACGCGGTCCTGAACTCGGGGCCCGGACAAACTGTCATGTTTTGGAAGTCCTTCTGGGCACCTGGACAGTCCTCTAAAAAGAGGACATGTCCAAGTTTTCCCGGACATCTGGTAACCCTAGGCGCAAGCACCTACATTAGTGCCTAACTGCTGACAGGTGTGTAACTAATAGTGTTCTAGAACCTGTACATATAAGTGCTAGGCTCACCCCTGACCTACCCTGCCCATGCCCCTCGCTCCCTTGGCGTTATGCGCAGTGTGTAGAACTCTGGCAAAGGGCAGTTACACAAGTAACTGCAAATTGGTGTCAATTGGCACTAATTAACACTAATCATAACAATCATTGGTTAACGGCAATTAGCTCATTTAAGAATTATGCTCAGAACTGACAGTTTTCTATAAACTTACACATGCTCCCCCAGTTCTATATACTGAACCCAAAGATGCGCGCATTGCAGATTTGCACGTGCAACTTAATTGCTTAACAAATCAATCAGCGCCTATGATTTCCAATTAACAAGCAATTATTGACACTACTCATGCGCAGAATAAAGGCAAACCCCCCCTCCAAAAAACAAAAAATCGAGCTGCAAGTAACCCCCCACCCGACAGCGGGAGAGATGTCCAATCTCTCATGCTGCTAAGAAACACCCACCAGAAGTGGGAGAGATACCCAATCTCTCCCGCCGCCAACTGACACTCCCACCCCTCCCAGTAATGGGAGATATGCTCAGTCTTTTCCGCCATCAACTGACACACTTTTCCGGCAATGAGAGAGATGCTTAATCTCTCTTGCCGCCAACCGACACCTCCCCCCCCCCCCCGGCAGTGGGAGAGATGCCCATGCTCTCCCACCGCCACGCAACACCTCTGATGACCCCTGCACTCTCCCCTTTACCTTCCTTTCAGATGGCTGGCCAGAGGGATTCCTACTTCCTCCTGCCAGCTGGCTCACCTCTTCAAAATGGTAGGCCATCCCCTCCCTAGTGCATCATGGGATGCACCGTGAAGGGACCTGAGGATCTGATTGGCCCAGATTGTTTAAGGACCCTCCTATGGGTGGGGCCTTATGCATCTGGGCCAATCAGAGCCTTAGGCCGCTCCCCAGATGCAGGATGCTCAAAAAGCGTGCTTTTACTATTTCCACAAAAAAAATTATATAGACAATTTATGATTCTTCCTGTAAATTTTTATTTTTTTCATTAGCCACAGTCAAAACACACACCACAAGATGCATTTTTAATAGTGCTGTCACTGTACCGGCACCTCCGGACAAGTCGCTGATTTTTGTTGCCAAAAGCCGACACCAGAAGAATGATTGGGCGATTTTTAAAAATCCACCGGAGTGCTCATTTCGATATATAAGAGCCCATTTGCATGCCAGTGTCGGAGACTGCTAGAAAGCTTGCTAAAGACCGCGTAAGCCATTTTGATAATACGCCGCTAAAATGCACACATGCTAAACTATCTGCAACCAGTTTTTGCAACCACGTTTAAAGTTTTGAGAATCTGGTCCAGAATGAGTCGCCTGCACAGTTGCTGTTGCACATATAGCATCGCATTAGTCCTGTCGGAGAGCATCAGGACCATCGTTAAGGCAGGATCCACACAGTGTTCTCAGTAGTAGTGATGACGTTGCATCGTCTGGGTTTTTGTCTAGATCCTGTTCCTTTGCTTGAAGCAGCCCGGGGTTTAGAAGACCGAATCCGTCAGCTTCAGTGCATCGATCCCGAGAACAAAGCAGGGAAGGAATTTGGTCGTCACTGGAAGAAACATTCAGAACTCAGCACCACAGGTACATTTATGCACCATGTAAATGTTCAAAATATTGCATATAAGTGTACAGTACTCCCCTGATATTCGCGGGGGTTCCATTCCAGGAACCCCCGCGAATCTTGAAAAACCGCGAATATGGTTTTTCATGGGGGAGACTGGAGACGGCAGCAGTAGATGCAGGAGAAGCAGCCGGAGCGCTGGCAAGTGCAGGAAATCACTCACTGTATGTTCCGACCGCCTCTTCCTGCACTAAGTCGGGCCTTTTCCAATCAGGAGCTGTGTGTCAAATGCTACCACTCCCCCTGCTGGATACTCCCTCACAGTGTCAGAGCCACCTTAATTTCCATAGCCCCTCCTAAGGGGGAAGTGACACAGGAGAGGTGGAGCCAGGAAAGGAGCTGCCAGGAAGTATAAAAGTCAGGGCCAAAGTTAAGTTAAGGAGGCTTAGGGAAAGATGTGATCCCCAGCGCATAAGCCTTGATGATGTGCTTTTAGATACTCTGCATGACTGAGACCTACCCCCAACCCTCACTCACGCTATCACAGGGGTCATCATCTATAGGGTTATCATATATTTCTCCCGAACACATGACCCCACCCTGTTATGCCTCAGCCGTACCTAGTTCTGCCTCCAGCCCCGCCCTGTTCCACCTCCAGCCCCGCCCCCACAAAGCTTCCTCTCTTCTTCTGAACAAACTCCAGCCTTGTCTGGAGGGCCTGGAGCATGCACGGATGTGTGTGGCGTCGTACGCGCATGCTCAGAGATCCTCCAGATGCAAGTAAGGCTATTCTTATGTTCAAATGCCGGGTTTTGGAACGTCCGTCCGGGAGCCCAGTCAGTCCTCTAAAAAGAGGACATGTCCAGGTTTTCCTGGACGTCTGGTAACCGGTGTGGGAGGTGGATTCTGGTTGATCCCATGGTCCCTTTATGGTCAGGACCGGGAGTGTCAGGCTGTGGCTTTGAGGCCTGATGCTCCGGGACAGGTGGCATAATGCTGCATGTGAAGTGGTCCACGAGCAAAGACATTTATTTACCATGAAAGTCAGCAAGCTGTGGTACCGAGATACCTTCTGGTATGTATAATTTCTACAGCGCTACTAGATGCTATTTCTGCAGGTACTTCCTCTGTCCCTAATGGGCTCACAATCAAAGGTGGGTTTTTTGTACCTGGAGCAATGGAGGGTTAAGGGACTTGCCCAAGGTCACAAGTTGGAATGAATCCCATGTAAATGGGATGAAATTAAGTGTGGAGGGTAGAATGTCGACTATGCATGCTAGAATCGGAGCATCATTGAGATCCGTGGCTGGTGTAGAACTCTGGAATGACTTGCCTGGTATCCTGCAGTTTTGTATTAGGAGGATGAATTTTAAGAAAATGCTGAAAACTCAATTTTTGCCAATGCCTTTTTATGCTAAGGTATATTTCAGTTGATAATTGCCTTTTAGAATTTTTCTGACATCAATCTATGATTTAAAGCTTGCTTGTATTTCTGAATTGATTGAATTTGCGCTCTATCTCTATCATAACAGGGACGATTAACAGAGTTGTTTAGACATGTCTATATTATTTGTGATAATCGGAGGGAAACAAGATTTTATGTATGTGATATGGAAACTGCATAGTTGTATGTGGTATTATAAGAACATAAGATTTGCCCCTGCTGGGTCAGACCAGTGGTCCATCACGCCCAGCAGTCCGCTCCCGCAGCGGCCTTTAGGTCAAAGGCCAGTGCCCTAACTGAGACTAGCCTCACCTGGGTACGTTCTGGTTCAGCAGGAACTTTTCTAACCTTGTCTTAAATCCCTGGAGGGTGTTTTCCCCTATAACAGCGTTCCAGTTTTCTACAACTCTCTGGGGGTTCATAGACAAAATTGCGCGAGACAACGGCGCGCTGACAACTGAGAGCAGACAACTGAGCGCAAGGTTGACGGCACGCCGAAGAAAAGCACTATTTTAAAGGGTTCCGACGGGGGGGGTGTTGGTGGGGAACCCCCCTATTTTACTTAACAGACATCGCGCTGGCGTTGTGGGGGTTTGGGGGGTTGTAACCCCCCTCATTATACTTGAAACCAAACTTTTTGCCTGTTTTTTAGGGAAAAAGTTCAGTTTTAAGTATAATGTGGGGGGTTACAACCCCCCAAACCCCCCACAACGCCAGCGCAATGTCTGTTAAGTAAAGGGGGGGTTCCCCCCCACACCCCCCGTCAGAGCCCTTTAAAATAGTGCTTTTCTTCGGCGCGCCATCAACCTTGCGCTCAGTTATCTGCGCTCAGTTGTCGGCGTGCCGTTGTCTCGCGCAATTTAGTCCCGTCACCCTCTCTGGGTGAAGAAAATCTTCCTTACGTTTGTATGGAATCTTTTCCCTTCTAATTTCCCCAGGACCTCAGCTCACTGCATTAACCGTTATGCTATACTCTTCCACTCTTTATCTAACTTCAGTATGCTGACATGGTAAATCAAGGGATGGTACACCTTGCCACACCTTAATAACAACCCCCCCCCAAAAAAAAAAAAAAAAAATCAAGCAGAAAATAACACGACGTTTTGTGGGGAGTTTTTTCATGTGCCAATAATAGTGCATTCTATGCCAAGAAGGCACAGTATTTCAGAAAGAGGATAAACTAAACTAAACTAAAGCTTAACTTTATATACCGGGTCATCATTCTGAGAAAGCTCGATTCGGTTTACAGCAATTAAATAGAGATGAATAAAAAAATTTACAATGATTAAATAAAAACTAGAGAAGTTACTAGCAAAGTTTCAAAGAGATTAGTTTCCAAAATGTTTGTCGAATAGAAAAGATTTTAGAGATTTATGGAAGGATTGGAACAAACTAATACTCCTTAGAATTAAGGGGAGTTCATTCCAGAGTTGAAAAGATTTGAAGGCCAGAGATTGACTGAAGATCTTAACTCCTTTAATTCCTTTTCTAGAAGGAAGGGAGAGTTTGAATTGTTGGATGCCGCTTGCAAAGGAAAATCTGGAAGCATTCCATAATAGGGGAATGAGGGGAATAAAAATGCCATGTAGAATTTTGAAAGAGATGCAAGCACATTTGAATTGAATTCAAAGATAAACCGGGAGCCAATGAAGACTCTGGAGCAAAGGGGTCACATGGTCAAATTTGCTTTTTCCAAAGATCAGCTTTGCGGCAGTATTCTGGATTAATTGTAATCTTTGGAGATAGATCTTTGTGATGCCAAGATAGATAGCGTTGCAGTAATCTAGTCGAGATAGTATGATTGATTGTACACTATTAGGAAAGCACTCTGTTTCTCTTTTATTGTGATCTAATATTGTTTCTTTTTCCCCCTCACCATTCTTGGAATTTTGTTATATCTTTTTTTTTTTTTGTTATCTTAATAATTGCTTGACACGACACAAAACGTTTTCTGGCCGCTCATCCCTACAAAACATGACAACAGCAGCCTGTGCCAATTCCTCCCCCCCCCCCCCCGCTCTGGGCAGCACATTTCCTCCACTCCTGCTTGCCTTCCAAATCAAATGCACCCACTCCCCAGCCTTCTTAGATAAATGTCTCATCCCCTATGCCAGCCCTCGGGGCCCTCAGATCCACAAACCAACATTGGCTGACCATCCCGCCAGTTAAAGAGTTCTTCTAACACTCGCAACACTTATCTTCTCTGTCGCCGCCCCAACCCTCTGGAATTCGCTCCCTCCCGACATTCGATCGGAAGAATCCCTTGACAAATTCAAGAGCAATCTCAAAACATTCCTGTTCAAGGAAGCTTATCCAATATGAGAAGTTCTTTCCTCCCCTCAACACCACATAAGATCAAAGGTGAAAGAGAACCGCTTTTAAGAAGTGACTCCCACCTCTTGTCTCCTCCTTCCCCGTTCTTCCCTCCCTTTAAAAAAAAATTTTTTTTACCTCAATATATTTTTGACTTCCCTAACCCTAGCTTCTTCTGTATGAAGTCTGTCTGTGCCTCATCTTCCACTCATGTCTTAATTAAGTAATGCCCCCTTTTTTTTAGAACTGTACCCTAATTTTAATGTTATTTATAATATTATAAACCGACCAGATACTTGTTGATGATCGGTATGTCAAATAATGAATAAACTTGGAAACTTCTCACCGCCTCTCTCTGGCTGCAGCCTGCAGGGGCATTGCATTTTGGGGGGTGATGATGACAGCATAAAAACCAACGGGCAAATTTTCTGAGGTACACATGTAAATACCATTCTATGCTTTGAAGAAGGCCCAGAACATACCTTGCTTAAAACTCTGGATATTACAGCTTATAACAATGAGTTACGCCTGTTCTAACAATTTCTATTTATGTGTGTGCATGCTTAATTTACAAAGAAAAATATACTTTTTATAAATGTAAAAAGTGCCTCTTCTACAATTATCCTCAGTGTCTCCAAAGTGGCATTATCTGTGTTAGTGTGTTTGATTGTGTACATATATAGATGGACTTAAATTCAATTTAAAAAATAAAATCTCATGCACCATCAGCCGACCAGATTCCAGACTCCCATCCGTTCACTGTTTTCTTCCCAACTGTTAAGGGAAGTTTTCTCAGCATACGAAACAGCCTGCTCATTTGATAGCTGTTGGATAGAATTCTCAGCAGGGAGGCTCCGCTTTTCTGCCATAGCAGGAGCAGGTTTTTTTTTTTCTGCCGTAGCAGGAGTTTAATTGCAGCCGTATTGAGTGGCAAGTACATTGGCATGGACTTTGAAAAGCTCCCATTTCTCGTTCATGCTCATTCCAACCACGAGAAGCCAGAAGAGGTACACAATAAGGCCGCGAGCCGCAGTAGCAAAAGTCAGGAAGCTACCACATTTTACAGTCTGCAGGCTGTGCTCCAAATTTCACACCCTGCTGTGATTTTCTAACACAATTGAACGATGGAGCCTGCAAAACGTATTAACTCTATAGCATAACTTCTGAAAATCAATTTTTACCCCTTGCGACTGATCTTTAGTCTTGGAAGGAGTAGCTACTTTTTCAGTGTGTCCTGCTGCTTATGTGAATTTTTTTTACACCCACAGAGCAAAGAGAGAGAACGTCCCCAGCTGGGATTACAGTGTTAGAGGAATCCCGGCACTCTACCATTAGCAGCAAAGCACTTTCCACAGAGAACTTGCAACAGAGAAATGAGGCAGAGAAAGAAAAGTACGTGAGTAGTGGGTATTGTGATTTTATGAGCGGGTGGCAGATATGGGCTGTATTTTCTCCTTTCCCTGCCGCAGCATCCCACTATATTATTCTATGTGATGAAAAGGGTTTGAAATGACCGATTCAAACGAGCAGTACAAAATAAAAACAAGACAGCTCTTTCACCAGAAAATAAAACACTGTATACGGCATCAGCAATTTCTGTTAAATGCCAGCCATGGCTTTTAAACATAGACCCCAGAATTCAGCATCAGCTTATACACGGATGTCTGCACTGAATATCCAGGTGTGGTGATGACTCTCGCTAATATCCGGACAATGGTCGTACCCTGTCCCGTTATCTGGAGATGAACCTGGAGAATATATGTCAGCAAATTTACTTGCCTAAGTTATCTGGGTACTGGCACTGATATGATTGGTCTCCAAATAAATTCCAGCTCGGCTAAAGCTCCACCCCCTTGCTGTCCCTATGCTCTCTGGACAATGCCAGGGTGATCTCTGGGTGATTTTTAGCGGCAGTATTTGGATAATGCTGTAGAAAATCTGTGGCTGACCCCAGTCAGCAGGACTTGTCCAGGTAACACATGCTACTTAGATAAGTCCTTTTAATCGTCAGGGTAATAAGCCAAGTATATGATTTGTCAGTATTAACAGTATCGGATTATCCAGCAGGGTGGAGAAATCAGAATGACTAGGAAGAAAGTGGCCCACATATCCTCTCTATCTCTCCTGCAGATGGCCAGTATCTCCCCTTCTCCCTAATTTTCTTGTAGGTGCTCAGCATCTCTGCTTCCCCTCCCTGCCTTTCCTGCAAGTGTTATCTCCAGTATCTCCCCTTCTCCTCCTTACAGAAACCAGCTGGGACCTCTGTGCTGTTAGTCTCTTTGGAGAAAGAGTAAGTCGTTCCACACAGCACAGTGAAAGAGTCTCCCTCTCACCCCACGTGTCATAGGATAGTAGGAGGTGAAAGAAGCCAGGTGACATTTATGAGCAGGGCTGGTTTAAGGGGCTGTGGTACCCCCTCCCCCACTTGTCTGCAACAGTACCCTTTCCACCCTGCCCCCTCCACCCCCCACATCACAATTACTCGCTCGGTTACAGTGGTGACAGCATGTCACTTGATTCTCCACTGTTTTCGCCACTGGCCATGCCCAAAGATTAGGGGGTGACACGTCAAATGAGCACAGGACAAAAGCGCTCCGACAAAGCCGCGCCAACAAGTGCGTGCAGGGACAACTGAGTAAAGGCCAAAATTGCTAAGGACAAGTGCGCACAGACTGGACAATTGCGGCGGTGGATACTTTTTTGTCTTTTTGAGGGTTACAAAGTAACCCTCTTTTATGAGGGGGTGGGGGAACCCCCCACTACACTTTAATTATTCACTTGTTAGGCTACGGTTTATATAATTATCGGAACCCTATTCATGATATTAACCTTACCCTAACACAAAGCCCAAGGTATGGGGCCTGAGGAGTCTGACGGCCGCAAGCCTGTGCTCATTTGTCGGTGTAAGAGACGGGGGTTTGTATTCTCCTGCATGCACTTCTCTCTGCGCTCAATTGTCGGTGCACCAAGATAGGGTTACCAGATTTTTGTATGGAGAAACCCAGACACATGGCCCTGCCCCTAGCCTTGCCTCGTTCCACCTCCAGCCCCACCCTGTTCCGCCTCTAACCCCACCCCCGCAAAGCCTCATCTTTTGTTTTTCGATCTCCCTGGATGGTCTCTGAGCATGTGCGGATGAGTGTGACGTCATCTGCGCGTGCTCAGAGGCCCTTCAGACGTAGCCGGGAGGTTGAGGTTTTCCAAAACCCAGACAAAACTTATCAGCTTTTTGAAAAGTCCATCCGGGCACCCAGATAGTCCTCTAAAAAGAGGACGTCTGGGTTTTTCCAGACGTCTGGTAATCCTACCGAAAGAAGCACCTGTTCTCGCAGCTAAACCTGTGGCAGTGCTCGTGACCATACAGAAGAAAAAAAAAAAGAGCACAACAGGTAGTGCAAAACAGTGAGGCAGTGATCCAGTGAGGCAGGCCTTTGACACCTTCCAGCTTTAGTAACACTATGCTAGTGCCACACCTGGCTCTTGCCTTGAGCCGTCCCTGATTCTGAGGGTCCAGCAAGTCAAACTCTCTACTTAAAATCGCTGGAGTAACTTCTGAAAATTGGGCAAAATTCTACTCATGCTGAAATTACCAGCTTTGCGCAGGGACACCAGACAGAAAATCACAAGGCCTGACTGCTCACCTTTTTTTTTTTTTTTTTTGGCTCCAGTCTTGTCTGGATCAACTTTCACTTCCCACACAGTGTTAGAAAATGTAACAATTTATATATTTATTTCACCGTAGGGGGCTACAAGAAGCGCAGCTCACGCTGGCGGTTAGACTGGGAGAAGCAGAAGAAAAGATCAAAGTCCTGCATTCAGGTATTTAAAAAAAAAAAAAGAAGCCAGTGTTGCAGGTTTGCTTTGTCTATTCCAGTTAGTTGAGATGACTTAGACGTGTCCCCGATCCTGTAAAATAATAGACCACTTTCATACCGCGTCCCTTGCTAGGTCACAGTTGCAGCTAATAACTGGCCAATACCTTCGCCCAGACATGGACAACTCTGGTCCTCGGGGGCTGTAATCCAGTCATGTTTTCAGGATTTCCCCAATGAATATGCATGAGATCTCTTTGCATGCACTGCTTTCAATGCATAGTCATTGGGGAAATCCTGAAAACACGATTGGATTCCGGCCCTCGAGGACCGGAGGTGCCCATGTCTGCCTTAGCCTGTGGGCCGAGAAGAAGGGCCGTGGAGTCACATTGCACCCATCTTCTCCAAGCAGGTAAGCCTTCGTGAAGGTCCGGGGCGCTGTCGCCAGCCCAAAGGGCAGTGCTGAAAACTGGTAATGCCACTCTAGGATATGAAACCGCAAAGAAAAACTTGTGGTGGGAGAGAAAAAATGGGAATGTGCATAGTACGCCTCCATGAGATCCAGAGAGGCCAGAAACTCTCCTGGGGCCACTGCTGCAATGATCGAACGCACGGTCTCCATTCAGAATCGGGGCATCTTGAGAGCCGCATTCACATGCTGAAGATCCAGGATGGGCCTCCAATCTTCTGAGCCTTTATTTGACATGATAAAGTATGTGGAGTAGTTGCCTGATCCCGAGAGCTTGGGAGGCACCGGCTCTATAGCTTGAATATCCAGCAAGCGCTGAATGGTGGCTTGAACCCAGAGAGCTTTGTCTGGGCGACCTCATGGAAAGGTCACGAACCAATCGGTCAGAGGTCGAGCAAATTCCAGCTTGTAACCCGACCGAATAATGTCCAAGACCTACTGGTAAAACATAAGGCACATCCAGGCGTGCATTTGTCGGCCTGGTGTCATTGAGCTTTTCTGGCCACTGGCAGAGACCAGGAGGTGGAAGGCTAGGTACGTCTGTAGCCAGTGTATCTGCATCAGGAGCCCTGGGAAAATCTCTTCGACATGGCTTTTGAATACGGTGTGGAATGCCGGGAGCCTCGAAAATTAGAATGATCAGAACCCCTAGAGGGTCTGGGTCGACTATTAAGGCAATGGTTCATCACAGAATCCATGAGATCATCCAGATCTTTGCCAAACAATAATTTGCCATTGGCGAACTCATAACATCCGGCAGGACGGAGTACGCTGACATCTTAGCCAGAACTCTCATGAGATCATACAAAGCATCCGCCATATAATCTGTCGCAGCCATCAGACTTTGAGGAGGGGGATCCACTGCCTCACTCTCCAGGGTGCGTAGTCAAGAGATACAGGCGTGTGCCACGAACAATGTCGCCGAAGCAGCCTTAATGCCCAAAGTAGCAGCCTCAGAAAGTACAAGCTGGACCTAGCTCTAGCAATCTTCAGAGAACCTTCCAGAGAGTCAAACTGCTCTGAAACCAGAACACTCATGTCAGGGTACCAGGGAAAGGTAGTTGACTGCGCGTACACATTACATAGCAAAGAAGAGGTGGACAGAGCCGGCTGAAGAACTAAGTTCAACTCCTGCAATGACTCAGAAATGAGATCTGGCAGACCCACAAACTTAAATAAGTGGAAAACCATAGAATCATCTACAGGATCTACAGTTCCCTGAAGAACACAGAATCCTTGGTCCCCCCACTCCATGAAATGCTGAACCTGCAAATAAGGGATCAGTAAGGGAGACATCAGCATCTGGGTCCCCCAGATCAGGTTTAGGCAGTGTAAAAGCTGTCTCAGGTGCAGGCAAGGACGTGACCAAAGGCACCATACCACTTAAGAGATACTGCAGATGGGGATTGAGACCTTTCAGGGGGAGAACATTGGGCCTGAAACTTCAACCATAAAAATTTCATGAATTTGGAGAAAGTATCCTGTTCTTGGGGCATAAAGTCACTCTTAGATGATTTGCACTTGCGTTTCTTGGGCTGCGGAGGATCCTCAGCCTGGCAGACAGGCGTATGAGCCGTGCCAAGCCCCGAAACCAACGATGGCTGCCCCACCATGCTGGTCGCCCCTTTGAGTGCTTATTGCAGTGGGGGAGAAATTTGGGCACCACGTCCCCCCTGGCCATTGCAAGTGATGGCAAGAACGCTCTAAAAGCACTAACTTTGCACAATCCTGGCTTGAAACCTCATGAAAAGAGACCAAGGACTCCATCCTAGCAATTTTCCAGGTCAAAAATGAAGTTTTGAGAACGCAGGGAGCTGAAGAAAAAAAAGATCGCTAAAAATCCAAGATGGCTGCCGGCACTAAATTCACAGCAAAATCGTGTTATTTTTTTACAGTTCCTGAACTTCAAAACCAGCAATTTTAGGATTTATGAGGAGAGGGAACAGAGGGAAACACTCAGAAACTTCTAAAACCCCACTTTTTAAACCTCCCCTGAATGATTAAACTCACTGCCACAATGCTGGAATGCTTCACAAATCTGATCTTCGGGCTGCCAGTCAGACTCCCATGTCTGACTCCACCTCCACCTCTGCAGACCACTGGATGCACACCTGGATGTGCAGAGGCATGATGACGCAGCTGGCCCCCTACAAAACACCGCCGAGCCTCCTAAGGGCACCTAACAGCCTGCGCTCAGCCTCTGCTTAACAGAAGGTGAGACCACTTCAGGGATGACCCTGAGCTCAGGAGAAAACTATGCAGGCTGGCTAGCAGGTACCCATGTGGTAGCTACAGACTAGAGTCTGTGAATATGCAAGCAGGCAGAGCTTTAAAATCGCTCCAAGCCCTGAACTACACAGAAAGGGGACAAAATTACATTGAATTAAAAATAAGAAAATGAGGAGAGAAGGAAAAACTGTACAGGGCACTAAACTGCACAGTGAAGTACACCAGAGGCAGAGTGAAAAATCCGGAGTGGATTCCTTCTGCAATCATGCAGCTAAAGGGAAATAACCCTACTGTTTAGAATGTCTCACCTATTGCACTGGAAAATACTGAGTGGCTTGGAAAGGGTAAATGTGAATCGCTTGTTTACTCTTTCCAAAAATGCTAGGATTAGGGGCATGCGACGAAGCTACTAAGTAGTAAATTTAAAACAAACTGGAGAAAATATTTCTTCACACACAACATGTAATTAAACTCTGGAATTCATTGCTGGAGAATGTGGTGAAATCAGTTAGCTTAGCAGGGTTAAAAAAAAAAAGCAAAAAAAGCTTGGATAATTTCCTAAAAGAGAAGTCCATAGGCCAATACTGAGATGGCTTAGGGAAATCCACTGCTTATTCCTAGGATAAGCAGCATAAAAACTGTTTTACTACTTGGGATCTAGCAAGGTACTTGGGACCTGGGTTGGCCACTGTTGGAGACAGGATACTGGGCTTGATGGACCTTTGGTCTGTCCCAGTATGGTAGTTCTTATGTTTTGTGTTAGGGAGCAGCTTATCAGAACATTGTGATCAGGGTGGCTTGGAGAAGATGATTAGAGGGATTGAGGGGATTAGAAATGGTAATGAAGGGGGTTTGACACTGTACATATCTGCACTGATAATAGTTAATATAGTACCTGTGCATTAACTGTCTTTATATTCGGTAAATGAAGGAAAGATTCAGGGCATACCCCCTTGCATTACCACACAAACTTTGCACCTACCACAAGTTAATTTTTGCTGTTAATTTGCAGTAAGTACTGCTGTAGTAAAAAAAAAAAATAAAAAAATCCCATGTTATTTAAATATGCTTCATCTATTACTATAACTATATTAATTTGAATTATTATTTTAGTGGGCTTTGTAATCTGCCTTGATCTAGTTTTCCAGTAAAGAGGAATATAAGTGTGAAAATTAAATTAAGAGTCATGATGTTCCCGGTTCTGACTGAGCTTGAAGTACAAAGGATCAATCCTATGTAAAGTAAAAGTAATTAGAGCTGAACTTGACCTTTAAAACTCAATAAGAAAGGCAAACTGATAGTTAAAAGTGGATGGGGGGATATAAGGATGGCTTAGCTCCGGGTCCTGATGGCTCTTGAATGGGAAGGATGATTTGTAAATCAGTATTGAAGCTTGTTCGGAAGAAAGATGGGCCTGACACTACCCCTTTTCTGTCTGTCAGCACTGAAGACGACGCGGACTGAGCTGCTCGACCTGCGATGTAAATACGATGAGGAGGCAGCTTCAAAGTAAGTAATTATATTTTGTCTGACAAAATAAAAAATCCACTTAGAGTTAAAACTTAAAAAATCTCCTTTGATTACCAGCTTTTGTTTTAACTGGAGAGCTCACACATTGCAAATTGTCACCTATTGCCCTTGAAAGGCAAAAAGTGGCATGATCCCTTATTATTTTAAGCCCTTCCATACAATACAATAAACCAATTTCTGGACTGCATAACCAGGTAGTTCAATGAGGTTCACAAAAGATTAGTATAAGGCAGGGATCTCAAAGTCCCTCCTTGAGGTCCGCAATCCAGTCGGGTTTTCAGGATTTCCCCATGTGCATGCACTGCTTTCAGTGCGTGTTCATTGGGGAAATCCTGAAAACCCGACTGGATTGCGGCCCTCAAGGAGGGACTCTGAGATCCCTGGTATAAAGTACATGGACGTGAACAAGTATGACTGGACTAGTTACCTATAAACTTATTAAAAAGGTAAAGAGTTTAATAATAATAATAATAATAATAACTTTATTTTTCTATACCGCCATAGTCAGGCGACTTCTAGGCGGTTTACAATGTAAGAAGGCTGGACATTCAGCGAATAACAAAGGTCTTAGTACAGTACAATGCTAATACAATACAATAACTCCACATATAATACAATACAGTAAGTCTAAATACAATACTATACAATAAGTTTAAATACCGTACCGAACAAAGAGTCTAGATGCCGAACAATAGTCTAAATGGTAAACTTACATATTAATTGGAGATCTATTAATTACCTTCTAAATTGAAGATAAAAGTGGGACGTAGAGAACAAGTACCTGAGATCACTGTCACACATAACAGCTTGAAAAGAGAGCAAACACTCACGATGTTTTAAAAATTTGCGCAACAAGCTCAGTGGTGGGCAACTCCTGTTCTCGAGGGCCGGAATCCAGTCGGGTTTTCAGGATTTCCCCAATGAATATGCATTGAAAGCGGTGCACGCAAATAGACCTCATGCATATTCGTTGGGGAAATCCTGAAAACCCAACTGGATTCCGGCCCTCGAGGACTGGAGTTGCCCACCCCTGCACTAGCTGATGGAAAAAAAACAAAGAAAGCGCGAGTTTTTCTGGGGTTCCTCTGGAATGAGAAAACCAAGAAGTCTGTCAAATACTGTGGTGCTTGACCAGCAGCACCTTTATAGTAGAAGCAGCTCAATTTAAAGATAAATGCTTCTACGGCAGGGGTGTCAAAGTCCCTCCTTGAAGGCCGCAATCCAGTCGGGTTTTCAGGATTTCCACAACGAATATGCATTGAAAGCAGTGCATGCAAATAGATCTCATGCATATTCGTTGGGGAAATCCTGAAAACCCGACTGGATTCCGGCCCTCGAGGACTGGAGTTGCCCACCCCTGCACTAGCTGATGGAAAAAAACAAAGAAAGCGCGAGTTTTTCTGGGGTTCCTCTGGAATGAGAAAACCAAGAAGTCTGTCAAATACTGTGGTGCTTGACCAGCAGCACCTTTATAGTAGAAGCAGCTCAATTTAAAGATAAATGCTTCTACGGCAGGGGTGTCAAAGTCCCTCCTTGAGGGCCGCAATCCAGTCGGGTTTTCAGGATTTCCACAATGAATATGCATGCGATCTATTAGCGTACCATGAAAGCAGTGCATGCAAATAGATCTACGGGGAGCCAGTGTAGATTGCGATGCAGAGGGGTGACATGATCGTATTGCTTCTGATTGGGTATAAGTTTAATTGCAGTATTCCTTCCCATGTTTTTCTTGATGCCACAAACTCAAATCCTAGAAATTCACTAGCAAGGTGTCCCATGAATAAGTCAGCCAAGCGTTTGCAAACTAGCTCTATCCCAGGAGCCAAAATGCAAAATGATCAGGTCGAGGCCTTGGCCGCAGGACGGTGCTTCTGTAAATTGCATCAAGGTACAAATATGCAGGAGTAGCTGAAAGCCAGCATCTACACAAAGGAAGGAACCCAATTCTGTGCAAGTCTGAGGCAGGGGGAAAGAAGAGGGTGTTAGCTTCAGCCTGTTGGGCTCTGTTAGACCCACTGCAGCATTTCCTTCCCCCCCCCCCCCCCCCCCCCGAGTTCTGCTACTGACTACATTCCTGAAAAGCTTTTTTTTCTCGCACAATGGATACATTGTGCCCTCTGGATAGACGATTTCAACAAGCTGTATAGTTCCATAAAAATGGATATCTGCTCTAAATTTGCTCCCTCCTCCACCCACTCTGGTATGCCGCTATAAGCACATTCACAAGCCTACTTTGCTCTGGGATTGGCGAATGTTTTATCCTTCTTGTTGTTAGGTCTTTGAAAATGCATTGTATACAAGAGTTGCCATATAAAATCACATTATTTTCCAGTTCTAGCATTTTACATTGAGCAGACGATAGGGGGGGGAGGAAGTCATTTCTCTATTTCTTCTCTTTGGAGAGCGTCTGAACATTTTTACTTTAACTTGGCTTTTCCGTTTCTCTGAAACTGGAAGAGATGAACTTCTAGGGGGACAGTAAATGACCACTACACAGAAGGGTAGCGGAATTTATAGGTGGACGAAGTGGACTTCAAAGGAGGAAAAGCAGTGAGACTGAGGTGGAAGAAGGAGTTGAAATCTACAAGAGAGTGAGTGTAACAGCCCAACACCTCTCCCTTGACCAAGAAAAGGTAAATTCCATGACAAAGGGAAGCGGATGAAACAGATTCTTCAGGGCAGATAAAGAGGTCATGGATGTATCTCTCGAGCCCTCCACCTGCTTTCGCTAACTGAGACATGGCTCTGCCCTGAAGACTCTGCTTCAGCCACCGCCCTGTGCTTTGGAGGTTATCTTTTCTCTAGGGTTATCAGATTATCCATTTGGAAAATCTGGAGGATCCCCCATTCCCATCCTGTCACGCCCCACCCCCCGCTGCCTGCTCTCATCAGGCAGGAGGGCATTTGGAGATGTCACGCGACGACGTCACCCGCCTGACGTGATAGGGAGGAAAGCTTTTCAAAACCCAGACAAAGTGCCAAGTTTTGAAAAGCCTTCCGGACCCCCGGACATGTCCTCAAAAGGAGGACATGTCCAGAGAAATCCAGACATCTCGTAACCCTACTCTTCGCCTAGTCGGTCTTGGGAGAAGTGTTGGGCTGCTACTACATAAGAACATAAGAAGTGCCTCTGCTGGGTTAGACCAGAGGTCTATCGCGCCCAGAAGTCCGCTCGCGCGGCGGCCCAACAGGTCCAGGACCTATGCAGTAATCCTCTATCTATACCCCTCTATCCCCTTTTCCAGTAGGAAATTGTCCAATCCTTTCTTAAACCCCAGTACCGTACTCTGCCCTATTACGCCCTCTGGAAGCGCATTCCAGGTGTCCACCACACGTTGGGTAAAGAAGAACTTCCTAGCATTTGTTTTGAATCTGTCCCCTTTCAACTTTTCCAGATGCCCTCTTGTTCTTTTATTTTTTGAAAGTTTGAAGAAATTGTCCCTCTCCACTCTCTCTATGCCCTTCATGATCTTGTAAGTCTCTATTATATCCCCTCTAAGTCTCCTCTTCTCCAGGGAAAAGAGACCCAGTTTCTCCAATCTCTCAGCGTATGAAAGGTTATCCATCCCCTTTATCAGACGTGGCGCTCTCCTCTGAACCCTATCGAGTAACGCCATGTCCTTCTTAAGGTACGGCGACCAATATTGGACGCAGTACTCCAGATGCGGACACACCATCGCCCAATACAATGACAGGACAACTTCTTTTGTTCTTGATTATACCCAGCATTCTATTCGCTCTCTTAGCAGCCGCTGCGCACTGTGCCGTCGGCTTCATTGTCATGTCCACCATTACCCCCAAGTCCCTTTCTTGGGTACTCTCAGTCAATAACATCCCTCCCATCGTATAGCTGTACCTTGGGTTTCTGTTTCCCACATGCAATACTTTACATTTCTCTACATTGAACTTCATCTGCCTTCTCGTCGCCCTCACCCTCTTGTAGATTTCAACCCCTTCTTTCACCTCAATCTTGCTGCTTTTCCTCCTTCGAAGTCCACTTCATCCACCTATTCACTCCTCTACCCCTCCATGTAGCAGTCATTTATTGTTCCCCCGATAAGTCCCTCTCTTCCTTTCTCACTGACTTTGACTTCTGCCTTTCCTTCATTCTTGAACCTTCATCTCCTTCCCTCATTCTTGGTGACTTTAACACTCATGCTGCTTACTGGACTCCGTACACAATTGCCCGCTTTTTGACGAAAGACATATCAAACCTCTGCTGGTCTTGTGTGGATTCACCTGGAACTCTCTCTCATATGATCTATTATTGTCCTAATGTTCAAATATAATGGCAGTCTATTTGGAATAAAATTTGAACTTTAATTCCAATATACGCTTCCACTCAACTCTCTTTGCGCTCCGTCATTCTTCGCTCTTTAGACCAAGACATAAAACTCTCCTCTGATCATCTGAAACTGTTCGGCATAATGATTGCCCTAAGATTATTGCTCATTGGAAAGACAATTCTCAAACTTACCTGAATGGTGGTATCACTTACGCTCTATTAGAAAATATAAAGAAATCTAGCCATTAAAAATAATGCATATTCACATTTTTGTAAAATTTGGGCACCCATGAACACTAGGATGCCGATATTATAATATTTTTTCATATTCATATATTTTATATTGGAATGTATATCATGGTTACTGTTTCATGTTATGTTTATTCATAAAATCAATAAAAATATTTGAAGAAGAAAAAAACCCCCACTCATGCTAATGACCTCTCCGACTCTTATGCTTCTAGGCTTCTAGCCTTAACATCCTTATTCTATCTTCAGCCATGTTCCACCATCTCTACGCACCTGAATGGCCACTGCTTTGAGCTTCTCGTCTTCTCCAACTGCTCCATCACACACTTCTCTACCGCAGTTCTTCCCCATCTCTGACCATCTGATAATTTTCACAATTCATCACCCTCCCCCCCCCCACAGACCCAGCCAATCTCCACCACTACATTCAGTAATCTTCAGGCTTTTCACCTTTGCACTGCCATCTTGTATCTCCTTTCGACCACATTAACAGGCTTTGTGTGCTTGTACGGTCAACTCTATCTCAAACACTTCCTATCTGTGACTGTAAGGCATTTAAAAATGGATTTCTGGGGGAAAAAATCACTGCACAAAACTGACTTACAGTGTGCCACAAAAATAATATAGCATAGACCCAGCTTACTGCATGATCCCTTGTAATGTGATCGAGGGTTGGATCTTGGTTTGCTTCTTTGTTTCTCTTTTGCTTTTTTGTTTTACATTTTGCACTGTGTCAATGGTATACCAAGGGTGGGGTAATGGGTGTTGTCCACCTAAGGTGTGTGCAGTAAGGGGATACAAACGGAAAAAACCATATGATGGCCTCCTGGCCATTCAAGCAGCCAAACTAGACAACCAAATCGCCAATCTGCTGACGGCATCCCTCGACTACAAGACTTTTAGAAAATAAATAAAGACCATACTCTTCAAGAAAACTCTGAAAAAAGAAATAATACCACAAGTCTCAAACTCCACCTCTCACTAAAGCCAACTACCCCAAACAAATAACCTTACCCATTTCTTACTCTTTTTGAAAATGACCAGGTTTTTTTTTTTGTAAGTTCTTGATGTAATACTTCTTGGATAATTCTTTTGTAATCCGCCTTGAACTGCAAGGTAATGGCGGAATAGAAATCCCTAATGTAATGTAATGTAATCATGGGGGTCGCAGTTTCCATGCATGTGACTGTCCACTCTGCCGTCCCCAGCCTCCTCTGACATTAACTTCCTGTTCTGGAGCAGTGAACAGACAGAACCAACAGCGCACTTGGAGGAGGGGGGAGTGATCCACTCCAGGTGGCAACTAGGCCTAGGTATGCCATTGCACTGTGGACTCAATATAACATGGATTCACTTATAGTCAAAACAATTTTTATTGAGCAAAGAAACCAATACAGAATGCAAAAGTCACAAAAATTATCTTCCGATATGCTCATTTAGATAAGTACAGAACCCCTTCCCCCCTCCGCAGAACAAAACCCACTGCTCCCCCCTCCCCCAAGGGTCCCAAGATAGGCCATAAAAAAGAAGCCATAAACAAACAAAAAAAAATTGCAAGAATACAGAAATAAAAATATAACATGTCAGCCATTCAATATTCGACTACGTGCAACAGAAGTCAGGGTGAGCCAAAATGATTCCCAAACTGATTGAAATTGTGCCCCCTTACTAGAGGAGAAATCTGTAACCTCTTTGCGTTCCCAAGCAAGAACATGTATCATTTGCGACCTCCATGAGGATAGGGTAGGTCCTGGGGTATCCAACCAGTGTAACAAAATACATTAAAGAGATGCCGCACCATCATAAGAACATAAGAATTGCCGCTGCTGGGTCAGACCAGTGGTCCATCGTGCCCAGCAATCCGCTCACGCGGCGGCCCTTAGGTCAAAGACCAGTGCCCTAACTGAGACTAGCCTTACCTGCGTACGTTCTGGTTCAGCAGGAACTTTTCTAACTTTGTCTTGAATCCCTGGAGAGTGTTTTCCCCTATAACAGATTCCAGAAGAGCGTTCCAGTTTTCTACCACTCTCTGGGTGAAGAAGAACTTCCTTACGTTCGTACGGAATTTATCCCCTTTTAACCTCAGGGAGTGTCCTCTTGTTCTCTCTACCTTGGAGAGGGTGAATAATCTGTCTTTATCTACTAAGTCTATTCCCTTCTTTATCTTGAACGTTTCCATCATGTTCCCTCTCAGTCTCCTCTTTTCAAGGGAGAAGAGGCCCAGTTTCTCTAATCTCACACTGTACGGCAACTCCTCCAGCCGATATCAAATATCTTGGAGCCCACCATCCTTGTTATATGCTTTTGACCACCAAGATTACCACCGTTACCAGATTACAGGACATGTTTATGCGTCCCAAGACGAACATGTAGTTTGATGCTAGCAATAATGCTTCTGACATCCAGTATTGCTACATAGAAATGACTTATCCACTCTTAATATTTTTGCCACAACAGTCCTGGGGGAGGCATCACATTACAGGCAATCGGAGCCCCTGAAGAAATGCCAACTGCTACCCCTTGTTTCAGTTTCCTTCTGCAAAATTGTTCATTTAAGGGTTGGGGAGAACGAGCTGCATTTCTCCATTTGTGTGACTTGATACTTCGCTTACCTGAAAATCCTAAATATCAACAATCAGTTACTCCGCTCTCCTCCCTGCCCCCACCCCGCCAAGCATGCATTTAAGAACTGCATTTTATACCAGTCGGACCAAGCCAATTAGGCTACTTGGCTCAGACTGCCGAGTTCAGTGGAAATGGCTTACACGTTTTGTTGATAATTTCTTGAGAATAATCTGAAGTTTGGGGTATTTCTTGCACAGAAAGTTCTATTGGCTAAAACCCCCTCAGCACGTGCAAAGTTTGTACCTTCAGCAAACACTTGTTTCAAAGTGCGCAGGCTTTAAGGCTTGGATTCCCCGCTTCACGTCATTAAATTACTATTTGCAGTTGTTATTTTTATTGGTAGTCTGCCATGTATTTTTATGAGTCGGGAAACATCTTCTCTGCCACTCTGGCACCTACCAGCGGCTGGGCCTGCCAAACGCTACAGCTGTTCAAATGTTTTGCCAGTCTTGCTAAACACCCGGCAACAAATTTTTCATTCACAATATGCAACAGAGAAAGAACACTTAATCATATAATACCAAAACAGATGTTCCTTGATAATTTGATATACCATTTATACATAGTTGTGCAGTAAATAATATCGCCTTTGATCATGATTGTAGCTGTTTTCCATATGCACTGAGCAATGTCATGGCAAAAAGAAGAATGCAAATCAATTTTAGTCCATGTTTTCTATTCTTTACTGCCAATTTGCATGTTTTACACCTTTTTGAACTGATTGTTTGCAGACTGTTAATCCATCATGTGTCAGTTCTGCTGAACTCAGAATAAGAAAAGAAAATAGAAGCCCCTGCAACTTCCTGAATTAATATATGCTTTAATTATGATCAATCCGTGGCCTGTCTCTTTATCTTTATCCCAGAATTTCTAGGTGCATTTATTGGCTTCTAATATGCACTGCTGTCTCTTCTTTTCTAGTCAGTCTGCACCAGGCAGTGGCGTAGTAAGGGTGAGGGGGGGTGGGGGTGGATAGCCCCAGACACCATCTTGCTGGGGGCGCTGGCATGTCTCCAGCCCCCCCACGCCACGCTCGTGCACTCCCTTCCCCTCGCCCCGTACCTCTTTAAAATCTTTGCCAGCGCGAGCAACTCCTCTAGCCTACTGCTCGAGATGGCCTGGCTTTCTCTGAAATCGCTCCTGAGTGGCGGGGCCAGGAAGTGACATCAGCAGGAAAAGCCAATGCCGGCGCAAGAAGCAGGCCTGAGAAGCTGCTCGTGCTGGCGATGATTTAAAGAGGTACAGGATGGGAAAGGAGGGGCATGAGTGTGGCTTGGGGGGTGCAGAAGGAATGGGGGATAGAGAGGAGGGCACTGGGGGGAGGGGCGCCTCCCACCCCCACTATGCTGCTGGACCCAGGTAGCTGTGTTATCATTTGGAGACAGGGTCTGAGCAGCATTCATTTTACATCCTGGGCTTTTTCTACCGGTCCTTCTTGTTCACTTCTCACTGGTCACAGTGCTACCTTGTGGCAGCCTCCAGTGTTCTGCTCAGCAGTTTCCCAATCCAGCCACCATGAGGTGTCACAGCTATGGCGTGTCCTATTCCACTGCTTACCCCCAGCTGAAGGGCAGGTTCCAGTACCAGGTTTAGGCACGCATCTTGACATTCAGAAACCGAGGAAAGATTTGTAAAATGTAAATAGTTAAAATTAAGAGACAAACTCCAAAGTAACAATAATGTAATGTTCATGAAACAATAAGGAAGTCTTTACTATGTTTTGTTTTCTGTGGATTTGCTGATGTAGGGCGGATGAAGTAGGAATGATCATGACGAACCTTGAAAAGGCTAATCAGGTGAGATGTTCTTTGCACTGAGGATAGTATTATGAAGAAACAACAAGTGAGGAAAACATGCCGAGTGCAGGTTGTGTAATTTAGAGAATGACACAGTGACAAAATTCATCACCGTTCCCGTCCCCGCGGATAACCGCGGGAAACCATCTTCATGTCATTCTTTAAGGAGAGAGGGAAGAATCAGAGTATGAATGGCCACAACCACTGACCCACAAGCTTTGCTTTGAAGAATGCTGGTGTAGAAGGACTGAGGTTGAAATAGACACTAGAAAATGGCATGGGATTATTTCCCGCAGTTATCCGCGGGGACGGGAACAGTGATGAATTTTGTCACCGTGTCATTCTCTGGTGTAATTCTTTGCAGCCCCTTTGTTTATGTGTATATACTATGAGCTAGATTCACTAAGCCCACCGATTGTGTTTGCAATTGTGTACCGACCCAATTTCCCTGCACTCTGTGCCGATCATCCTCCAAACCGCGCATGCAAATGAGGAGAAACGGCATGCAAAGTAGGAAGGACGCGAATCATTAAATTAAAGAAGGCACGCCGACTGGGCTGGCCGATCTAAAAACAAGCAACTGGTGAGGACCAGTCGCCTGAGCAAAATCCCTGCTCTCTGCCCCCAACTCTCCTGCTCGCCCTACCCCGACTCTTTTATGCTGGCCGCACTGCTCTCTGCCCTGTTTCTCCTGCTTGCCGCCTCGCTCTCTCTGCCCCGACTCTCTGCCGACTGCAGTAAAGCATCTACTGCTCTCTGCCGCAATTCTCCTGCTTGCCGCCCCGCTCTCTCTGCCCCGCCTCTTGCTGGCTACCCCGCTTTCTGCCCCGACTCTCCTGCTTGCCGCCTCGCTCACTGCCCCGACTCTCCTGCTTGCCGCCCTTCCCTGCAGCGCAAACTTGTGGTTTAAACCCGCGGGTTAAAACCACAGACTTGCGAGTGAAAAAGTTAAAAAAAGAACGGACAGCAATCACATGCGCACACCATCTGCAGGAAAAGCATGCGTCAGGATCGCTCTCCAGCGATCCGTGTCTTTGGTGAGGGGTGTGCTTCCGATTGACCCCATTTGCATGAGGGCGCGTTGTGGATTAGTCGGCCTGCCTCGGATCGCCCACTGATCGGCTAGGATCGATGGGCTTAGTGAATCTAGCCCAATATGCAGCTGTTTTATCTCTATGGGCTAGATTCACTAAACCTTCCGATCCCGTACTGACCCAACCCGATTCACTAAACCGCTGTCCTATCAATCTGCGATCCGATCCTGCCATGCAAATGAATAAAACCCCATGCAAAATAGCCAAGCGAATGATTCACTAACAATAGCTCGGCTATTTTGAAATGGGTTTTACTGTAGTAAAAGCCGACTGCTGTGGACCTGTCAGTAACTGTGTTGCCAAAAAACTCAGATATTGTGAAAACCCAATAGATCTGATAAACACTTTCACAAAAAACAGATGTGTAATGTTTAGGCTTTGATCACAATATGCAATTTGAAAAAACAGAGGAAAAAGCCTCAAACTGAAGCCCTCCCACCGCCACAAAAGGTGGTTAGGCATTAACCTCACTGGCAAAAAAATTATCTTTCCACTTATCTTCTGTTTGATCAGTACACCAACGGTGGCCAGTGTTTCCCAAGTCTGCTGCCTCAGGGTGTAATGTATCCGATCGAACTAGAACCAGAATCAAACAAGAACCCTGAGGCAACAGACTTGGGAAACGCTGGCCACCAGACATTACACATCTGTTTTTTGTGAAAGAGTAACTGTGTTACCAACAGGTCTGCCTGGGTTTTTTTTTTCTTTTAATGGCACTGATATTTTGTGTTTATTACACACACAAAATATTAGCCCCCGATTACCCCCCCCCTCTGATAAAATGTCCCCTCCCCCCTCCCTCCCAGAACCAAAAAAAATGCCCCCCGCCGCCGCCCTCCACTTCAAAATTATGGCAGGAGAGATTCCCATTCTCTCCTGCCATCGGGCCAACTCCTGACTCCCCACCACCACCAAAAATCAAATAGCAGGAGGGATGCCGATTCCCTCCTGCCACTGGACACCTCCTCCCCATTCCCTTCCCCCCTTGCCGGTACCTGTAAAAATTGGAAGCAGGAGAGGCTGAGCACCCCTACTGCTCCCAACTTTTACAGGTACTGGCAAGGGGGGAGGGTAACGGAGAGGGGGCTTCCGGTGGCAGGAGAGTGTCAGCATCCCTCCTGCCATTTGTTTTTTGGTGGGGAGGGGAGTCAGGAGTCGGCCCAATGGTAGGAGACAGTGGGAATCTCTCCTGTCCTAATTTTGAAATGGCGGGCGGCGGCGGGATGCTTTTTTGGGGGGGGAGGGGGAACTTTATCAGGAGGAGGGGGGCTTTTTAATTTTTTATTGGGCTGATATTTTGCGTGTGTAATACACGCAAAATATTTGTCCCATAAAAAAAAAAAAAGCCAGGAGAAGCCCCGACAGTAGGCAATAAAGATAGTGACTCAATCGCTGTTTTTAAATCGGCCAGGAATCAGCCAACAGCGATTGAGTCGCTGTCTTTAGTGAATCTGAGCCTATGTTTCTCTCTGACCTAGAAGGAAAAGGGCTTGAAAGGGTCATGGATTTGATATGCTAACCAGTGGTGTAGCGAGGATGCGTGACGCCCCTCTCCCGCTCTCTTCCCCGACCCCCTCCCCCCCCCCCCCGGGCCGCTTACGCGCCCTTTCCCAGTACCTTTTAAATTTTGGCATGAGCAGCCGCCAACTTCCCGCGTCAGCTTCAGCGCTCTCTCTGACATCACTTCCTAGGCGCGGGTCCCAGAAGTGACGTCAGTGAGAGCGCCAAAGCCGATGCAGGCAGCAAGTTGGTGGCTGCTCATGCCAAAGTTTAAAAGGTATGGGGAAAGGGAAGGGGCAGGGGAAGGAATGGGAAGGTGGGGGCAGAGAGGAGGAGGGGTGCCGGTGCCCCGAGGAGGACAGTGCATGGGGCGGACCGCCCCACCTCTTCTTACTACACCACTGATGCCACCTTTCTGTGGGTACAATCAAAGTGGTTTACATATATTATATGCAGGTGGTACTTCTGTCCCTAGTGGGCTCACAATCAAACACCCTCTCCCCCTTTTTACTAAGCCGTGGTAGAGGTTTTACCTCGGCCCAGAGTATTAAACGTTCCGATGCTGCTCCAACACTCATAGAATTCCTATGAACATCAGAACATTTAGCGCCCTGGGCACCGTGGCTTAGTAATAGAGGGCCTAAGTTTTGTACCCGGGGCAATGGAGGGTTAAGTGATTTGCCCAGGGTCACAAGGAGTTGCAGTGGGAATCAAACCCCAGATTCTCAGCTCAATGCACTAACCATTATGCTACTTATCCACTGAATGAAGTGGTATCCAAATATTCTGTTGGTTTGGAAAGAATAATAATTCATTCAAGTGTGATAATATATCTAACCACTAGATGTCACTGTTGATAGTTTTCATTTTAAGTGTAATCAAGACAACAGGTGTTGTAGTGCTTCTCCACCACTAGGGAGACCATTCACATAACAGCCAGTAGCAGCTTACATGGTTTAATCACCACTCACCATCACTATACATTGCAGCAATTAAAGAAATCTATACAATTTAGTCACTTGGTTTACCAGTGAAAATGATAACAAAGAAAAGGAAATATACATTGTAATCACTGATAGCAAGCTTGATGGGAATGAGGGAGCAGTTGGTGGGGAAAGCATGCACGGCATGCCTCATTGCTAGATCATTTGTATGTGTGTAAGTGTTGTGTCTATTTTGTTTCTACATAATCTGTGCGTGAACATTTTGGCAATTCAAAATTTTAATCGCATTAACTGTGTCAAGCTACTCTCTGCCTTCCCTTCTCCTCCCCAGCTCCCACAGCTTCAACATTGCGACATACAGCTGTTGCCGGAGGATATGGGAACAGCGGTTAACATAGCTGGTTTTAAAAGAAAAAAAGGTTTGGACATGGGAATCGGTAGCATGGAATGTTGCTGCTATTTGGGTTTTTGCCAGGTACTTGTGACCTGGCTTGGCCACTGTGGATACTGTGCTAGATGGACCATTGGTCTGACCCAGTATGGCTATATATATGTTCATATGTACCTGCTTTCCTCCACTGGTTCCTATAGTCTTCCTGCAGCTGCTTCCCACCTTCTCTGATGCAACTTCCTGTCCCTTAAGAGCTAAGATGCAGCTTCAGGAAGGCTGTGGGAGCTGAGGGAGAAAAGCAGGAACAACCGTGTACTGCAAGGTAGGAACTTTGGGTGCAGGGGAAGGGAAGAGAAGGCAGAGCATAATCCTATATACTATATTCTTATTCATTTTTGAAGTGCTATTAGATATACGCAGCACTGTACACATTATATGCAGGCATTTTCTCTCTCTCTAGTGGGCTCATAATCTAAGAAGTGGGCACAGAAGCAATGTTGGACCCACAGAAAACTGGGGGTGGTGGGAGGAAGGCAACTGCAGCAGGAATGGTGGGCCAGAAGAAGCACTGGTGCGTAGCTGAAGGGGGTGCCAGCTAGAGAATAACACAGTAACATAATTTATCACTGTTCCCATCCCGTGTCATTCTTTCGTTTCAGTCTCACCCTCAGTCCTTCTACACCGGCATTCTTCAATGCAGGGCTTGAGGGTCAGTGGCTGTGCCCATTCGTACTCCGATTCTTATTTGAGCCAAGTATAGGATAATGAAGCCATTGAGACATCACTGATGAGGTTGGCGCTTAGGCATTGGTGGAATGAGACATTATGACATCATAATATTTGCTCTGGATACTAAAGAGCGTCATTCTCTAGTGTCCATCTCAATCTCGGTCCTTCTACACCAGCATTCTTCAATGCAGGGCTTGAGGGTCAGTGGCTGTGCCCATTCGTACTCCGATTCTCCCCTCTCTCCTTAAAGAATGACATGAGGATGGTTCCCTGCGGTTATCCGTGGGGATGGTGATGGTGATGAATTCTGTCACTGTGTCATTCTCTACTGCCAGCAACCCTAGCTCTGTCCGTGCTCCGGCCCTGCCCCCATACTTTCTCATTGCTGATGCAGTGCTGAACCAATTAACTCAAGATTAAAAATTTTTATTGTGAAATTAATCATGATTAAAGTTACTAATTGGCCAACAGCCCTCTTGTGTGTGTGTGTGTTTGCGTACGTGCGCGCACGTGCACTTTGGTTCTGTGTGTATTTATGGCCAGAAGTATAGAGAAGAGGTACTATAATTTGAAAAAGAGCAGTTTCCTAATTCTAGGTGTCCATCAGAGGCATAGCTAAGTGGGACACAAAGGGAGCAGCCGCTCTCCCAAACAGATTTTGAATAAAATGTCACCTATGCAGATCAGTCCTTTAGCTTCACACAGGTGCCTGTTTTGCAAAAGGTCTGCTCCCCGACATCGGAACCTGGCTATACTTCTGGTGTCCATTGACCAATGCTTTCAAAATGTAAGATGCTGGAACTGCCTCGCCCATAGAAATATAGTGGGCCATTTGGGGGTAATTCTGTTTCTCTGGAGCCTTCATTTTGATCATACCCTTTTTTTTTTTTTTTTACCCACACACCAAATTTGGCCTCATTCTGTTGGCAATTGGTTCTGGCCATTGGTTCTGTTTCTCACAGCGAGTGGTTGGAGCTTGGAATGCTCTCCCGGAGGAGGTTGTGGCGGAGACTACTGTTCTGGGTTTCAAGCGCAAGTTGGATGCACATCTTCTTGAAAACCATATTGAGGGATACGGGAAATCCGGGTCTCCCAAAAGGTGTACTTAAATGGGCCACCGCGTGCGCGGATCGTCGGACAAGATGGACTTCGGTCTGATCCGATGAAGGCATTTCTTATGTTCTTATGTTCCATTAAATATATGGCCGCTATTTTCTCCCTATCAGACAGACATCCCTGGCCCCTTATTTTTTAATTTCTTTCCAATATTCTTTTGGGTTGGAAAGAGTACAATGACTGGATTTTCATCAGGCATCTCATAATTTAGCCACAATGCTTAACAGATTAGATCTGCTTTGTCTTTGCATGCCTTCTGTTCCAAGGTGCTGTCCAAACTAAACTTACTCCATTTGGTGGCCAATGATCAGTGGTGTAATGAGGGCGAGAGGCATCCGGGGTGGATATCACTGGTGATCTAGGGGGTCTTGCGGACAGGAGCAGTGCCTTCTTCCTCCTGCCCATCACAGTTCCAACCTAAAGATGGCTGCCACGACCTCTAGTGGCAGTCTTGTAGTACTTACCGGAGTCACGATGAGCAGGAGTAAGTGAGCACTGCTGCTGCTTGTGGGTACCCTAGACCACGAGGGATATTCAAGGTAGGCCCGGAGGAAAATGGGATTGGTGGCTTAAATTTACATACTATGCCACTTACATTCGCCCTTACAGATTAGCACTTTGCTGTCACTTGCACGTCTAAGTGTGCACTTACCCACTAACCCCCAAATTCTGTATATGATGCCTAAAAACTGGCGCTGATCAGAATGGCACTTAGCGCAATTTTATAAAAGGCACATGCTATATGTAGAATCGCACTTAGTGTCCATATGCAGTAAAACATTTAGGCCCACCCACTTAGGCCAAGAAAAAAGAGGCCTAAATACCTTTTGCCTAAGCTGTTCGCAGATTGGGCATATTCTATAACACTGCATCTAACTTTTATGAGCACCCACGCTCCACCCAGGATCTACCCCCTGGCCACTACCCATTGTGAGATTTGCGTACTGGAAAGCGTAGATGTGAAACGCTTGTTCACTCATTCCAAAAATACTAGGACTAGGGGCCCTGCGATGAAGCTATTAAGCGGTAGATTTAAAACAAACAGGAGAAAATATTACTTTACACAACGTGTAATTAAACTCTGGAATTGGTGGCCGGAGAATGTGGTGAAATCATTTGGCTTAGCAGGGTTTAAAAAAGGTTTGGATAATTTCCTAAAAGAGAAGTCCATAGGCCATTATTGAGATGGCTTGGGGAAATCCACTGCTGATTCCTAGGATAAGCAGCATAAAATTGGGATCTTGGAAACAGGATACTGGGCTTGATGGACCTTCGGCCTGTCCCAATATGACATTTCTTATGTTTTCATGCGAGCCAAGTATAGGACAATCAAGCCTTTGTGACATCACTGAGGTATTGGTGGAATGAGGCATTATGACATCACAGTCTCAGCTTTAGAATGTTGCTGCTCTTTGGGTTTCTGCCAGGTACTTGGGACCTGGGTTGGCCACTGTTGGAAACAGGATACTGGGCTCGATGGACCTTCGGTCTGTCCCGGTATCTTTAAAGAATGTGTCTACAAAGTTGTGCAAGTAACTGCCAATTAGCAACAATGATTAGTTAATTGCCAATTATTGGCACAATTGATTTATTAAACAATCAAGTTGCATGCAAGTTGTCTATGTGCAATATAGGATGCCATATGCAGAATTTGTGCTTATCCCACTAACCCCTGGATTCTATAAAGGGCAGATGCATGTGCATCCTAATTGATTAATGAGCCAATTCTCATCAATAATTGGATGCTGACAATAAATTATTGATTTTACTTGGCACCAATTAGTGGTTGCTTGGGCATCTGTCTGTGCGCTACTCTATAAACCTGGGCACCCAAATCCCGTAGTGTGCATCACAAAAAGGAACGTGGTCAGGGGTGTTCTCAAAAAGATGTGTGCGGTGTTACAGAGTTCCAGGGATCTGCGCCCAACTTGTGTTCCAGGATTTTTCAGCAGAATACCGCCGCTAAATTGATCTTCGGGAAAAGTTAGTTTGACCATATGGTCCCCACTGTTCACAAAGCTGCATTGGCTTCCTGTTCACCGCAGGATCCATTTCAGACGTGTCTGCATTGCTTTCAAGATCCTGTTTGACTTCTTGGGTTCCTCTTGTTCCTCTGTCTTGGAATGCTCATAGATCTCATCTCGTCAGAAGTCCTCAAAGATTCAAAGGACTAAAAGCTGTCTGGAAAATCAGCCAGTTTTTTTTTTTTTTTTCTTTTCGACAGAATTACGGAATGGTTTGCCACTTAACTTTAAGGGGTCCAGGCCCCTTCCAATCATTTTGAAAAACTTTAAAAACAATTTGGTTTGCGAACCGTTGTGGAAATCATTCCTATTCGTTTTCTCTGACTTGTGATCCCTCTTTTTCTTTCTTTTATTTTCCATGTATTTTTAATTATTGTTAACCGAGTCGAGCTCCTTTTCTGGTGATGACCCGGTCTACATATCCAAGTTTTAGCTTAGTTTACGCTTCTCCCGCAGTATTCGCAGGGGTTAGGGGCAGAGCCGGACCGCGAAGTGTGGAAAATCGCAAATAAATTTGTGCCGACTCTGACCCACCCCCAGACCTTACCTGGTGGTCTCCGCCTCCGATCGCCTCTCTCCGTGTGTGTTGCATGTTTGCAGGGGGCCAGTGTGGGTGTTTCGGTCTCCTCTTTCCCCGCTTCAGTGTTGGGCCGGGAGAGCGAAGAGGCGGCAGCGGGAGGATGCAGGTAGTAGGGGGGGGTGATAGCCGGGGTTATAGGACGCTGAGAGCGGAGATCGTTCCTCTCTGAGTGCATAGGACCTGGGTCGGGCGGCCTGTGTTGGGAAAGGGCGGGGAACGGCTGGAGCCTGCTTGCGTGCATGTGTTTAGGTCTGTGTGGGCCCCGACCACTCTCTCCAGGGTCCGGCTCCTCGGTGCTCTTCATTTCTCTCACATCGCCGCAAAGATGAACCGGTCTGTTATTGTGATGAGGCCCCCCTCCGCCTCCGATCGCCTCTCTCCTTACCCCGATCCAAGTACCTTGGCTGGCTTTTTTTCAATTCTCAGGGGAGGGGGAGGCTGGGGGGGGAAAAAATCACGAATAAGCGAAACCATGAATGTCGGAACCGCGAATATGTGTAGTTTCATTTGGTGTAGGTCTCTGCTAGACGCTATTCTATAAATGGCACTCATCCAAGAGCCCTCTTTTTAGAATAGCACCCAGTGAAGTAGCGAGGGAGATTGGTGCCATGCACCCCACACACATTCTTTTCACTACCGTTTAAGCGTCACCCCCCTCCCCCGCATACCTCTGTTTGCCAACGCGAGCAGCATCTTCCACCTGCTGCTCGAGACAGCCTCGTACATCACATCCTGGTCCCGCAACCAGGAAGTGACGTCAGAAGGGGAGCCAAGACCAGCGTGAGCAGCAAATGGAAGAGGGGGGTGAAGAGGAGGAGAGTGCCGGCACCGACTCCCTTTCTACGCTCCTGCCACCACTGTTTACTGAATCCAGCCCTAAGTGCGTGTGCCCAGTTATAGAATTCCCCTTATGTTGTGCAGGTGTTTCGAGGGATCAAGATTAAGTTCGGGGCAAACATCTTTATAAAGACTTGCCCCCAGGATCGCCCAGTTCTACTTATCCCTGCTCCGTTACCACACCCAGTCTCACCCCTGACCTGCTCGTTTTGGTCGGGGAGGACATCCGCACATTCGTGGATGCTCCTCCTGAATCGATCTGCTTTTCATAGCCCGGACAAAGTGCCGGGTTTTGAAAAGCCATCCGGACGTGCTCTCTAAAAAGAGGGTTACCCTGGTAACCCTACTTCATAAAGTTGGTTAATAAATCCCAATAACATGAAAAAGACAGACAGAAAGCCGATGATAATCTGGGTGGGTTCTTATTCCCAGAAAGCACACACCAAAAAAAACCACACTGCTGACAAGTATTGGAGGGAGCGGCCACAATCATTCAAACAAAAGTTAAATCATAAAAAATAATTAATAAATTGAGGCCCAGGAACCACTGTATGGAGGTTTGGTTTTCTCCACAATTTTTTTTTTTTTTTAATGATTTAACTTTTGTTTGAATGATTGTGGCCGCTCCCTCCAATACTTGTCAGCAGTGTGGTTTTTTTAATACTTTGGTGTGTGCTTTCAGCTGCCACTGCTCCCAGTTTTTATTTTAGCTTATTCCCAGAGCCAGCCTTAAGCAGGGGTTACTACACAAGGCTCCATACTCTTAGGGGCCCCCATTGGCTTAGAGAGAAGGGGGCAAGAGGACACCCCCCCCTGGATTTTTAGCCACTGCTGCTATTTTCCTACACCCAGAGGCATCTCTCCCTCTTCCTCCCCCCTCCACCCCCTGCCTGCACAGTTGTCATCTCCAGCTCTCTCAATCCCACGTGTACCTTAAAATTTCTCTCTTTCCATCTTTAGGTGTCACTGGCAGCTGTTCACAGCATGTTCCACTGTTTATTTCTAAGATTAGTGGCATAAAATTATGTTTTATGCTTTTGGGATCTTGCAAGGCACTTGTGACCTGGATTGACCACTGTTGAAAATAGAACACTGGGCTTGCTGAGTCTTCGGTCTGTCCCAGTATGACAACACTTTTCTTCTTGTGTTCTCTGATACCACTTCCAGTTTCCTCAGGGTTAGGGTTAGGGTCAATCGCTGCTACTGCTGGTGACAAATTTTTAGGTAGATGGGGGGGATTGAGAGGGAGATGCCAAATCATGTGTGGTGGGGAGGTGGGACCACCTCCAAACTGGTCTGCACAGAGCCACTGCAAGTGCTTCTTCCCACAGTAAAATTCAGAGCAAAACCAGGAGTTTCCTTTCTATTGTAAGTGAAAAGGGCCTGTACTTTGAGTGCACCATAGATACAGTTTAATTACTGTCCTCAGAGTAGTGAATATCATAACAAAAGAGGGACATTTTAACACGAGGAAAATTTGTTATCTGTGCTGGTAAAATGCTCAGAGGAGGCTTTTCCAAAAGCCTTACTCTGAGCTCTGGAAGAGCGAATCCAAATTGGGAGCGTCAGATGATGTCACCAACGTGTGACTGACTCATCCTGCTTGTCCAGGGAGAAAAATTGTTATCTGTGCTGGTAAAATACAGAATTATACTGAGATATATATGTGTGTGTGTCTGTGTGTGTATTTCACAGAGAGCTGAAGCTGCCCAAAGGGAGGTTGAGAGTCTCCGAGAGCAGCTAGCAACTGTAAATAGTTCCATTAAGCTGGCCTGTTGCTCTTCACAAGGCCCCAGTGGGGTAAGAATTGGAAGTCCTGTGAGAATACATTATCTGACTTTCTGGAGCTAGCTGTAGTTCACCAAAAGATGTCGCTGGCATGTGTGCAGGTATCGAACCGATCAGGGGAATTTCTTCCCAGGCTTTCTTCTTGAAGAAGTGTTTTGTTTTTTTGTTTTTCTTAATTAACCCCTTGATACTGGGACGAGAATCCATTTTTAATCAAGAGCCTTTTTCAGGAGACACAAAGACACTTGATCAGAAGGCTATTTTCAAATTTTGCGAAGAGATTCTTGCAGACTTTAAGCCAGTTTTCAAGAGGAAAGATTTTCTTTTGAAAATCAACTTGGAAAAAGTATATACACATAATTGCACTTACTTTTTTTGTGTGGCTATTTTTCCCATGTAAACTTGTGCACGTACTTTAAAATTGCAAAAGTAAATGTGCAAGTGCCAGTCTGGCTCCAATCTCATCCACAGACAGGGCCCGGCTCAAGAGTATCTGATATAGGTCGGGGCCCGGCAACCTTTTTACAACAAAGGGCCAATTTATCCAAAATGTTTAACCCAAAATGTATAAAGAGCCACAAGGTGTAGCTTCTCTCCCCTCCAACCCCTTGCAGGTCTCTGCACCTCTCATCCCTCCCTCTCCCCCTCCTCCCAACCCATAGCCAAGGTTCTCTCCCCTCTCCAGGCCCTACTCTTTAATCTCCCTCCTAACCCCACAATCCCCCCCATGAGCCTTTCCAAGGTACCTGGTGGTTCATTGGAAGTCTTTGTGGCAGGAGCGCAGCTTCCTCACAGCAGCCTTCTAAAATGGCAGCCGCAACCTCTCGTAGCAGCTCACGATACTACAGGAAACGCCGCAAGCAGCTGCAAGAGGTCACAGTAGCTATTTTAGAAGGCAGCCGCGAGGAAGCAGGAGTTACAAAGACCCCCGCTGGACCACCAGGTACCTCGTTAGGCCAGGGGGGAGGTTTGTGGGGTTGAGAGGGAGATTAAAGGGTCGGGGCTTGGAGAGCTACAGCTACATACAAGAAGAGCCGCAGGTTGCCAACCCCTACCCTGCCTTTGGATATGTACCCCCCCAAAACCTAGGGTAGCTCAAAGCTCTCCCCCCAACTTTTACATCTAGCATCTCCTTTTTCCTACCTCCCTTCTCCCCTGCTATGGTGCTAGCATCTCTATCCTTTCCAATTCAACCTTCCACCATGGTATACAGCATCTCTCCTTCTTTAAACTCCTCTCCCCAGTGGTGTCCAGCATCTCTCTCTCCTTCTTTAAACTCCTCTCCCCAGTGGTGTCCAGCATCTCCCTCTCCTTCTTTAAACTCTCCCCGGTGGTGTCCAGCATCTCTCTCTCTCCTTCTTTAAACTCCTCTCCCCAGTGGTGGCCAGCATCTCTCTCTCCTTCTTTAAACTCCTCTCCCCAGTGGTGGCCAGCATCTCTCTCTCCTTCTTTAAACTCCTCTCCCCAGTGGTAGCCAGCAACTCTCTCTCTCCTTCTTTAAACTCCTCTCCCCGGTGTCCAGCATCTCTCTCTCCTTCTTTAAACTCCTCTCCCCAGTGGTGTTCAGCATCTCTCTCTCCTTCTTTAAACTCCTCTCCCCGTTGGTGTCCAGCATCTCTCTCTCTCTCCTTCTTTAAACTCCTCTCCCCGGTGGTGTCCAGCATCTCTCTCTCTCCTTCTTTAAACTCTCCCCGGTGGTGTCCAGCATCTCTCTCTCTCCTTCTTTAAACTCCTCTCCCCGGTGGTGTCCAGTATCTCTCTCTCTCCTTCTTTAAACTCCTCTCCCCGGTGGTGTCCAGCATCTCTCTCTCCTTTTTTAAGCTCCTCTCCCCGGTGGTGTCCAGCATCTCTCTCTCCTTCTTTAAACTCCTCTCCCCGGTGGTGTCCAGCATCTCTCCTCTTCCTTAGTCCCACGCCCCATCTCACTCCTTTTTGCCCCCCATTTGGTGTCTACCGTCCCCCATCCTCCCTCGCTAGGTGTTTAGCAACTTCCCTTCCCTGCCTTACCGGTATGTCAGTTTACTGCCACGACACAGATCAGGAGGAAATGTTTGGAAAGAGCCATTCCTAATATAATATATCTAATACATGTACAAATGTTTATGTCGGCAGCGACTCTTTGCATTCTTTCAAATGATTTTTTTAAGCGGGTATTTCCAGGGCAGAGTTGTATTTTCCCTTTTAAAAATTGCTATTATTTGCACACATACCAGCTGCACAAACTTTTGTCCTAGGTTTTAAATTGCCCTTTCTGGAGGGTAATTCTCTAAAGTGGGTGCCAACATTTAGATGCCAAATATGTGCATAACTGATTAGCATATTGTCATCTATATGCACATAAATGCTATGCAATAATTACACATATATCTTCTGAGAGTGCGTCATTTGCAGGACTCGCTCTTACACACACAACAGAGAATCCTAAAAGTTACACACATATCCCCGAGTCTGGTTGCAGGCATTTGCACCAACTCTGTGGCTGGCATAAGTGTTTGCGCCTAACCAGTGGCGTAGTAAGGGGGGAGCGGGCCACCCCAGGCGCCATCTTTAGGGGGGCACCGGAGCTGGCACCTCTCCTCTCCACCTCCTGTGTACCTCTAAATATTCACTGGTGCGAGAAGCATCTTCCGCTTGCTGCTTGCGCTGGCCTCAGCTCCCTTCTCACATCACTTCCTATTTGCAGGACCAGGACATGTCGTCAGAAGGGAGCCGAGGCCGGCGCAAGCATCAGGTGGCAGATGCTGCAGGTGCGGCAATGCCCCAGGTGCCAACCTCCCTCACTGCACCTAACAACATCTGTGCGTGTATAAACACAGTTACCCTAGTTGAGAAGCACCTACTTTTCTCTATAGCGGTGCTTCTCAATCCAGTCCATGGGACACACCCAGCCAGTCAGGTTTTCAGGATGTCCATATGAATATGCATGAGATAAGTTTGCATACCAAGGAGGAAGTGCTTGCGAAGCTCTCTCATACATAGTCGGTGTGGATATCCTGAAAACCCAACTGACTTGAGTGTAGCCTGGGAACTGAGTTGAGAAGCCCTCGTCTACAGAATAGGCTTCAATTTGGCACGCACTAGGTCCCTAAATGTAGATGCCTCTTTATAGAACTGTCCTTTTGGTGTTTTAGCAAACAAAACAGGGCATTTCATCATGTGATCCATCTGACCACAATTGGCGTTCCTATTCATTAATATCTTAAACACACTAAAAGCCTTATTTATGAAAGCATGTTAAAATTACCTAAAGCCTTTTGTAAATTATATGTTAAGAGCTCTGCTAAAACGTGTATTAAAATTACATTAGTGCATGATAACACAAGTGCGTAGCTGTCCTGCAGGCATTAAGAACTGGCGTGAAAGTCAGGGATTTGCCAGTCTGAAAATCGCTTTCTTCTCCCCATCTAAAAGTATACGTGGGCTTCCACAGCATGCAGACTTGTAGTCGGGTTAAAAAGAGGCATTCCCAGGGGTATGTTCAAGTCAGAGGAGTGAAAGAACACTTATCACTGGTAGTCTTAAAAGTGCTCATGTTATTTTACAAGGGTTTCTTCAAAAGGTTTCTGCATTTTCATATATTTTCACAGGAAATGCTTGGGGCAGAAGTGGTAAGAGGGTGTGTTAGGGCGCTGGGAAAGATGTATCACAAAACAGGGTGAAAAAGTGTGGAAAAGTGATGTAATTTGCTTTAGAGATATTTTATAAGTAGTGTTTAAAAAAATAAATAAAAAATGTGGAAATTTTTTGAAGGTCCGTTGTATTTCCCCTCTGCCACCCACACAAATAGCAATCTTCCAGGGGACTTTGGAAGAGAAACTTAACCCAGGCTGTTAGCAATTGGACCCTCACATCTGCAGAGCTAGGCACAACGCAGGGCCTGTGTGTAGGGTTACCATATGGCTCCAGAAAAAGGAGAACGGATTGAGAAATCCGGGTTTTACTTCCAATTGTTTCAGTAGATGTCCTCCTTACTTCCATTGCTTTCAATAGAAGTAAAACCCGGATGTCTCAATCCGTACTCTTTTTTTCTGGAGCCATGTGGTAACCCTACCCATGTGAATTGTGTCCACTCAATTTAAACTGGTCATTTAATTTGAAATACATCCAGACTTGACTAACATATTTCATATGTAGAAGTGGGTTATCTTGTTCTGATTTGGGGGGGAGGGGCTTGATCTTTCATTAGCTTGGGTGCTAGGTAAATAGGTTTCAAAATGATTGCAATTGTAGGGCGCAAACAGGGACCTCTTTTGACCAGGCTGTGTAATTGCAGAACGCATGAGTATCTTTACTTTGTAGCTGATTTTCAAACTGGGTTGTTTGAAAATTAGCTACCACAGTGTTCAAGCAAAAACAGATCAGATCTGTGTACTTCATACACGCTGTGTTTTGCAGGTAGCAGAGGTAAAAAAAAAGAATGTATATTTTTAAAAATGCCAAGTCCATTTGCTGCCTTATCCCCCTGACCAAAATCTCAGCCACATATCTTTTCTGCATGGCCAAAAGGGCGTGTGTTGTGACCCTGCACATGTTTTTCGCTTTCTGGGTGGTTTACAATACCCATCATCCGAATGCTGACAGGAGCTCCATTTATAAACAGAAAAGGAAAGAGGAAAACATTGGCCGCTCTGATTTGGTAAATGGCTTTCAAAATTGCTTTCTCGTGTGGTGAGCCGAACTTCTCTTTTGCAGGATCAAAGCCTTTATTCATTATGCTCTGGTTCAAGAATTGAAGCAGCCTTGGCCGCAAAAGACAGAGAAATCCTACGACTCTTGAAGAATGTTCAGCACCTCCAGAGCTCCCTGCAAGAGCTGGAAGAATCCTCGGCCAATCAGATCGCAGAGCTGGAGCGGCAGCTCACTATGAAATCGGAGGCAATATTAGTAGGTGCTTTGTATGTCTATAAAGTGCAGTAATAAAGCTTGAAAAACTGTAAGCATCTGCTTTCAAAATGGCTTCCCTACAATCCTTTAGAAGGCATGACTTGGCCAAGCCTTTTACCTCGGGTTTAACTTTTTTTTTTTTTTTTTGTTATCCCAGCCATTTTCACTTGCTCTTTTTGGTTCCAGTGTAATAACAGTTGTACAAGACTGGGATGGGCATGAAGAACTTGTACAGAGGGGTGGCAACCAAAGCTAATCCACCATCATTTGGTTAACATACAAGGGTTCTTCAAAAAAATTTCCACACTTTCATATTTTCGCGGGAGAAGTGGAAAGAGGGCGTGTCGTAGAATGTCATGTGACACGTCAGTCAGGCAACAGGGTGATTATGTGAAAAAGTGATGTAATATGCTTTTGAGATATTTAATAAATAGTGTTAAAAAAAAATAATAATAATGAGAGTGTGGAAACTTTTTGAAAATCCCTCACAGCATATTTTACAAGTCTTGCACATTTTTTTTTTTTTTTTTCAAAAGGCTCTGCTAATTCTGGAGCCTTTTGTAAAATAAATGTAAAGATGTGCAGGAGTGCCTGTGTATTTTGCCAGTACCCAGTGCACGAGTAGCCATTTTGGATACTGAACAGATCAAAAAAAATTGAACACGCTCTTTTTTGTTCTTTTTTTTTTTAGAAGCTGGAGGAAATGTTACAAGCGCAGTCTGATTATGAAGAAATCAAAACAGAGCTGAGGTGCCGTATATGCAATCTTTCATGACTTAAAAAAAAAAATAGGTATTTTGTTACTAAAGTAATCTTTCGTCTCCCTCATGCTAGCTGAGAGTCTGTGACATTTCTGACCAGTATTTGAATTGAAGAACCGGCTTAATCTTGTTCCCCTATAAAGCCTTTTCTTGGTACATGGCATGGGCTGGCTGAAAGCCATCCTAGGAACCATGTGACAGCACATTTGACAGTCCCATTGGTGGAGCCTGTGAGCATTGTAGCTTAAGGCAAGTTATATTCAGGCGTACTCGGTATTGTCCTGCCATCAGGGCCCAGGGGGCTTCCTCTCATTTCTAATCTCTCATTTCTGTCCTGAAGCCACTTTACAAAACCTAGAAATGCTGGCCTTCACCAAGGATTCATATAGCACAGGAAGATTGCCTCACCAGAGGAGCATTTAAAGGGAAATAGTATCTGTAATTGTCATTGCCTGATATAAATATAGCATAGCATTTTGGCTTTGGAATGTACTTCGACTGTCATGCATTATGTGTAACAATGTATTGACCTCAGCACATTTGAATAAGTGCACTTTCTGTTCTTCCAGAATAAGATGCTCTGTCGGTTTTAAGGGGCAGCTTTTGGATAGGTCACATTTGCAATATACATGGGAACTTTTACTTGCACATGTTGAAGGCAATTTTCAAAGGGAAATTACATGACAAATATGCCCACAGGAAGGTCTCTTTCAAATCCAGGTAAAAATATGAGCACCACAGAAGTCCATTGTAACTGACTAGCTTATTAGTTAATGTAGAAGGCTAAGGGGTCAGGAAAGGTAAGGGTCAAATCCTGTTTCTCCTACTGACACTCTTTATGACCTTGGACCAGTCACTTAACCCTGCCTTTTCCTCAGGTCCTGTCTAAATTAGATTGTAAGCTCTTCTGAGCAGGAACTGTCTATTGTATGTTAAAAGGTACAGCGCTGCGTACACCTTTCAGCGCTATAGAAATAATAAATGGTAGTAACAGGTACTAACAGAATATTACTGTTAACCCTCTAGAGCAGTGTTTTTCAACCTTTTTTGGGCAAAGGCACACTTGTTTCATGAAAAAAATCACGAGGCACACCACCATTAGAAAATGTTAAAAAATTTAACTCTGTGCCTATATTGACTATATATAAAGTAATTCTCTTGAATAGGAATCAAATAAACACAAAGAAAGTATTTTATAATGCTGCCACCGCCAACAACACCGTTGGTGGCGGTGGCACTCAAGTGGCTAAAGAGCCGCAGTTTGCCGGCCTAGGGACAACACTGGAGGGTGGCCAGCTGTGCACCCCCTTGGGTCGTAAACCCGGGGTGGGGCAGACCGCCCCCCCCACCCTGGTATGCCACTATCTGTACCTCACTCCCTCCCTATGACCAAAAATTCTCCTTTCTTCTATTCCCCGTGTACACAACCATCTCTTTCCCTCCCTTCCTCTCTCCAAAATCCATGCCTTCTGTGTTCAAAAACGCATTCCCTCCCCCACCTCAGCATCTCTTTCCCTCCCTTCCTCTCTCCCAAGTCCATTTCTTCTGTGTCCAAAAACGCATTCCCTCCCCCACCTCAGCATCTCTTTCCCTCCCTTCCTCTCTCCCAAGTCCATTTCTTCTGTGTCCAAAAACGCATTCCCTCCCCCACCTCAGCATCTCTTTCCCTCCCTTCCTCTCTCCCAAGTTCATGCCTTGTGTCCAAAACGCACTCCCTCCCCCCTTTTGTGTTCCGTGTTTGCCTCCCAGCCCATCTTTGCAACTTTCTCAGCAAAACGAAGCTCAAGCCGCGAGGCTTGTCTTCTGCTTCCTGCCTGCCCTGCCGCGCACAAATAGCCGAACGGAAGTATTCTCCGACGTCAGCGCTGACGTCGGAGGGCAGGCTTTGCTTAAGCCCTCCCTCCAACGTCAGCGCTGACATCGGGGAACGCTTGCGATCGGCTATATGTTAGCTGCAGGGCAGGCAGGAACAGAAGACGAGCCTCGCGGCTCGAGATGTATTGAACTCCACGGGTCCCCCGTCCAGCTCTCTCCTGTCCACGTGGGGCGGACCGCCCCTCTCCCTAGACTGGTGGTACTGCCCTGATGGCGGCCCTGACCGTACGGCACACCAGGCAACATCTCGCGGCACACTAGTGTGCCGCGGAACAGCGGTTGAAAAACACTGCTCTAGAGCAAAGCAATACCTACCTTTCATGTATGTAACTTGCTTTGAGCTTAGGTTTGGAAAGACAAGTCATTAAGGGCTTGATTCGGGACAAAGCGTCTACCGTGTGTCAAATCACCATGTCTAATTTTTGTACAGACGCCTTAAATTTAGGCCAGTGTTTTACCAGCCTACATTTAAGGACTCTGACTTGCGCCTAGACACGCCTACGGACGCCTAAGGCCACTTTCAGCATAAGCCACGCCTATGCCGGCCTTAGGCATCCTTAGGTGTGCCTAGGCACCTCCATATATGTGTTAACGATGCTTACATTGTAGGCATCATTTGCCACATCAAATTTGTTTTTTTTTTTAAAATGTGCATCCCGATTGGGCTGTTAGATGGCGATAGGATGCCTACCGCTGCCTACAATCTGGACCCCATTTTGAAAATCAGGCCCTAAATCCATACTTTTAAATGGGCAAATAAGGGGGATTTTCAGTCAAGTCATTTTTAGCTGATTAAAGGGTGTAGTTAATCAATGTGAGCTCATGTTCAAAACGTGGTTTTTTACCACTAACTCTTGCTAATGTAGCATAAGTCCCATTTTATGCAATAAGACCTAGTTACTAATAACTGGGGTTAATAGTAAAATAACATCTCTTAACAGTAGCTCACGTTGATAACTTCCCCCTTAATTAAAGAAAAAATAAATGTCTTTAGACCTGAAATCATTGCTATATATAATACAAGTGAGCCAAAGTATAGAGCAGTCAAGCCATTGTGACATCACTGATGAGGCTGGCTCTTAAGCATTGGTGGAATGAGGCATTATGACATCACAATACCAGCTCTGGTTACCAAAGAATGAAATTTCACACTGTGTGTGGGGGAGGAGGATGTAATCAACCTGGGCTACTGTTAAAAGGTGTTATTTTGCCACTAAATCATGCTACGTATTTTAGCACAGGTCCCATTTTATGCAATGAAACTTTGTTACTAATAACTGGGGTTAACAGTAAAATAACTTATCTTAATGGTAATCCATATTGATAACATTCTCCTTTAATTAAAGAAAAAAAAATGTCTCTAGAAATTGAAATCACAACTATATAAAATATTGTTTATTATTTATTTATATTTTAAAAATTTATATACCACCTGTTACCAAGCAGTTTCCAATTAAACATACATATTATTAAGACAAGTATCATTGTGAAAAAAAGAACATCTTACTTTATATCTTCATTACTAACTGCTAAGATATATTACATATATTCAAAATGACAGGCCTTCCCTTCCCTGGTGCATCCTGGAATAGGCCGGGGAGGGGCCTGAGGCTCTGATTGGCCCTACTAATCACGACCACAGACTTCAAAACTTTCAAAAAAGAAACAAAAACCCTACTATTCAAAAAAAATACAAAAAACTAAATTAACACAACCAGACTTGACCCAAGCACCACCTGCAGTACTCCCTGATCCTTACCATCTTAGTAAATTTCCAGACTACTTCTTATGTATCTCCAAAAGACCTAATATATCATATGTAATACTGTAAACTGTAATAATGTAATCCGCCTTGAACCGCAAGGTAATGGCGGAATAGAAATCACTAATGTAATGTAATGTTGTTTAAGGCCCCTCCTATAGCAGCAGGCATGCACCCCCTCCCCCGGCAGTGGGAGAGATATCCACTCTCCCACCACAAAGCAATCCCCACCTTGCCTCCAACTACCTCCCACTCTCTCCCCGTTACCTTACTTAGAAGGCTGAGCAGAGGGATGCCAACTCCCTCTGGCCAGCAGGCCCGCCTCTTCAAAATGGCAGGCCTTCCCCTCCCCGGTGTATCCTGGGATGCACCGGAGAGGGGCCTGAGGCTCTGATTGGCCTACGTTGTTTAAGGGAGGAGCCTAAGGCTCTAATTGGCCCAGACGCTTAAGGAGGGGCCTTAAACAACCTGGGCCAATTGGAGTCTCGGGCCCCTCCCCGGAAGGATGGAGTGGTGTGGTTAGAGCTACAACTTCAGCACCCTGAGGTAGTGGGTTTAAATCCTGCACTACTCCTTGTGATCCTGGGCAAGTCACTCAATCCTCTATTGGCCCAGGTGCATTATTAGATAGATTGTGAGCACACCTGGTCAGATAGGAAAAATGCTTGAGTACCTGATTGTAAACCACTTAGATAACTTTGATAGGTGGTATGTAAATACCTAACATAAAAATAAAATAATACATTTGCATGGGGGGGGGGTCTGAGTTGTCAAACTTTACTTTCCTGTCGGTGCCTGAGCCAATCAGCGCTTAGGCACCAATCAGAAAGTAAGGGAACGACAGCTCAGACCTGTCGGTAAATTTTGGCCGCAAATGTGGCACAACGAGGTTCGAGAATTGCTCAGAGTGATCATTTTAATATTAATGACCTCGTTGTACTACATTTGCATGGCAGTATTGGAGACTGCTAGAAAACTCGGAAAAGACCTTGCTAAGCCGTTTTGATAAGCCGCTTCTAAAGTACATGCTCGCTAAATCGGCTGGAACTGGTTTAGCGAGCACGTTAAAGGCAGATTTTAGTTTTGAGAATCTGACCCTAAAAGACATGAGGTACATGGGTTACTAAGGGGCCCTTTTACTGAAGGATATTAAGCCCTAATGCATACTTGTGGGGATACAAACTACCACAAAATACTTCAGAGGCTCATTTTCAAAGCACCTAAGTTTGTTTTGTGGTATTTTGCCTGTTTGTATGCATTAACTGGTTTGTTAGCTTTTTTGTTTTATTTTTGGGGGGAAAGGTGTGCCCTGGGTAGAAAATGGGCATGAATGTGTTAACCAGGAAGCGTGTTTGCTTTAGGATGTAATAACTGGCTAAGGCAAAGTTAACACATGAGCACTTACCACCTCTTAAATAGGAGGCAGTAAGGCCTCCCGCATTCACTTTTTACAGGTACCGCTCGCTAATCCCAAGGATAGAAAGTGCTGTGTTAAATCCAGGCTTAGTGTGCAGGTTAAAATCTTGCGTTAGAACACATTAGAACAACCTTACCAAACTACCGAGGAGTAATAATCAGTGTCACTAGAGCCAGAATGCTGTGATTTTAGAAATGTATTGTATTGTGTTGTCTTGTTAACTATGTATGTACATCTGTAATCCGCCTAGAAACTGACCGATAGTGCGGAATAGAAATGTTATAATAAAAATTAACACACACTTTAGGCTCAGATTTCGGCGCACATTCATGAAAAGGCCCCTATGTCAGGAAGACATCAAAAAAACCCCAGCGAAAGAAAGTGAAATGGCCGGTTTGGGGTTCCCCTTATTCACTCAGCTGCTGCTCAGTCCGTTTCCCCCCTAACCCTTAAAATCTAAAGAATGTGCTGTCATTTATTGAAAAGAGGAAGCAGGGGGCTGTGCCCTTGGAGCTCTGTTGTTTTGTGTTTTTTTTGTGTGGTTTGCTTCTTTTCATTTTATGCATGCAGTGACCCAGTTCCTCTTCCAGGCTTCTGTAGAGGCCATCGCTTTAGCCATTCACATTGCGTGGGCGATGCTAATAGCGGTTGCTTCTTCTCTTTTGTTTTTCTTAAACAGTATCCTGAAAGCAATGAAGTCCGCCTCTGCAAACTGCAGCCTCCCCCAGGCAAGTCTGCACAACGAACTACGAGTCTGCTGTTTAACTAAAGCCTGCAAGCACTAACCATATATTCTGATTTTTTTTTTTTTGCCCATAGAGCACAGCAAAATCTGATGCTAATATGCTGATGGGGAAAGAGCATTACTTTCCATCTCAGAAATATCTTTTGGACAAGCCAAGCCTTCTAACTCGCACTGGTAGGTCTGCAACGGTCGTTTCATTCCCCCATTGTTCCTTGATGCTTGCCATCTCTTTCCTTGGTGGTGCATACCTTTGTAGGGTTACCAGATATCTGGATTTCCCCGGACATGTCCGGGGGTTTGGACAGCTTTTCAAAACCCGGCATTTTGTCCGGGTTTTGAAAAGTTTTCATCTACATTGCGTCGGGGGGGGGGGGGCCGGGGCTGGGGCAGGAATGGGTGGAACTGAGTGGTCCTGGGGGCGGGTCTAAGGGTGTCTGGATTTTCCAAATGGAAAATCTGGTAACCTTATGCCTTTGTAGCACTTTCTGGTCTCTGGGAGGAAGAGCTAGAGTTACCAGATTTCTTCATGAGAAAAGAGAGGACATGTGGCTCCGCCCCCAGCCCCTTCCCATTTTACCTTCAGCCCCGCCCCCACACAACCTTGTCCCTTCTTTCCCAAGTCTGGGCCGCATTTGGAGGGCCTCCGAGCAGGCGCAAAAGCTCAGAGATCCTCCAGACCCAGCTCTAAGCTTGGGGGCCTTCCAAAACTCAGACAAACTGCCAGGTTTTGAAAAGCTGTCCGGACACCCGGACAGTCCTCTAAAAATAGGACAGGGCCGGGTTTTCCCAAACATCTGTTAACACTAGGAAGAGCTGACCGGAGTCTTTCTCTGGAATGGCTTGTAACACCCTGTGAAGGTAAATTCTGATGGTTCCTGAAGGTGCCAGCCCTGTGGGGGCAGTGGATGTTTAAGCAAATTCTTGGTGTAATCCATGTTGAGTTTAGAACCCTCAACCATTTTTGAAAAAATTGGCTCTTATGTTTGTACATATATAGTTCAGGCACATCCCTGAAACATGGGACTTGGTTTGTCCATATTTTTTCATCAGCCGTACATTGAAAAAGCCACTGAATAAATCAAACCCAGTGAGGGGAAGATTTCCTGTGCTCTGTATCAAGCATTTGACAAATCCTGCCAAGTCTAAGTAGCCAGCAGTCAATTTTTGTGGGGGCTGACAGGTGCACTGAGGGGCCCATGCATTTTCTTTTTGCTTTCCACCACTGCCGCTGCATTAAAAATCATCTGCTGTTCTCTCCCCTTTCTCTTTTGCAGGTCTGGCATATTCCTATGCTTCCCCCCTCCCGTTGTTGCCCAGAGTCCTGACAGGTAACTAGAACAGGCAGTGAAACACTTCTGCAGTTGATTCTGCCTTGGCCTTTCCTCTGTCACATCCCGCCTCCTTTTATGTAACTTCCTGTGGGTAGATGCAGCAGAGGAAAAGCCCTGGCAAGATCAGTCACAGAAGTCTGTTTCACTGCCTGTGCAGATTGCTTGCCAGGACTGTGGATGACCACGGGGGAGATGGGGGCAGAGAGATAGACCCATGTGGGGATGAGGGAGACACGAAAGAAGGGAGAGTGATACTGGACAGAGTTGAGAATGGATAGCAGACTGCAGGCAGTCTCTGCTATGGTTGCTGCAACTTTGGGGGATCTGAGACCAATTTGAGGGGGTCCAGGTCTCCCCTGGCTATGCCACTGCTCTGTTCTACTTAAGCCAGCCAGCCAGATGCACATAAAATCAAGTGGGAAAAGAGACATACAGGGGCCTGTTCTGTGAGTTGGGCACCTGCATTTATAAAATTATAGAAACCTGGGTGCCTAGATTTCTTTATAGACTAGCAATGTAATATGGTATCGGTGTGCCTAACATTTACAATATTTTGTAAGTTACCTGCATAAGTGGGAATTCCCCATGCTCCATCCCTGTGTATGTCTCCTTACAAATACATGCTGTGTAAGTTAGTTTTGTTTAAAGGTTTTATTACTTCAAATATAAGAACAATAATATATATATATATATATAAATAAGGACCAATGCACATTGTTTCTTCAATGCACTGGTCCGGATAAGCAAAAGACCATAACCAAAATCCCCAACAGGTCCCCCCTCCCTTCCCCACCCATCTCTCTCCCTCCCCACCCATCTCCTTCCCTCTCCTTCTAAAATACTATTAAGGAACAAAAGTTTTCCCCCACGTTTCATAATTTTTCCATGGCCGAAGAAAACTCCCCATCTTATGATATTTTGGGGTTGTCAATCTGTACAAAATGATGGCATGTCAAAAGCGCGTTGGACAATGGTGCGCCGACATCTGCAAGCAGGACAAATGCGTGCCGCCGGTTCTGCCACTTTTACGCATTACTGTTAGTGTTCTGAAGGGGTCACTACACTGAAAACTCCCGTACCGCGAGAGAATGGAAGTTTTCAGTGTACTGGGGGGGTTCCCCCCCAACCCCCTCTCCCAAATGGGAGCGTGACCAGTTCTAAGTGTACTGGGGGGTCCCCACCCCCCTCAGAACGCTAATGGTAAAGCGTGAAAGCAGCAGAACCAGCGGCGCGCATTTGTCGGCACACCAATGTATTGCACGCTTTTGTCGGTGTACCATACAAAATAGACCAATCATCTAACTTGTGCTTGACCAACCGCCTATCCAGTTGTACCGGTCTCTTCCAGGTTGAGGCAACAACCAGCCTGGCTGCCGTCAACATTAGCTTTGAGAAGCAAATGTCCTCTTCAGTCAAATTAGGCTGATAAAGATGTAAAAAGGTAATCTCGACTGAAGCACAGAGCCGCTGGCCCAGGATTTGGGCGAGCATATGGAAAACAGATTCCCAAATTTCCCGGAGAAACATACACTCCTACCACATGTGCAAGTATGTTCCCTCAGATCCACATCCTTTCCAACACTTCCCCACACGTTCCCCCTGGAATTTTGCAAACAAGGATAGGGTATAGTACCACCTGATCAATATTTTATCTAAAATGGAGCCACCGCCATCCATCTACTACATTAGGGTCTTAACAAAATCCTTAAAAATCCTCTTATCCTCCTTTCCAAACACTATTATATGCCCAAAGTTATCTACACTTGGCACCAAACCTCCAAGCATGCAAGGGTGTGATGCGATGACATTGAACGCATCTCACCTGCGCATGCGCATATGCTCTCTAGATGCGGCCTCGAGCTCTGGACGATCCTCTAAAAAGAGGACATGTCCTGGTAAATTCAGACATCTGGTAATCCAACTCCCTGCAGTTATCATGTGCTAATAATCTCTACTGGTGAGTGGTGACCCCCTTCTCACACTAATCCTTGCTAACATAAGGAATTCTGCCACCTGTTGGTGAGCCCTGCAACTAACCGTTGTGTGATCATTAGCTCCCCCTGTTGGTCTCCTTTTACTCAAGGGGAACTACCCATGAAGTTGGTGTCCTCTCTCCAGTTTTCTGGAATCGTAAGTAAAACATGTTGTCATAATATTTGGTAGCTTTGATATCAGCAGGTAGGGTTTCGGAAAATCTTATTATTTTTAGGTTTAAACGATTTTTTATTGAACAAATAAGAGGATACTCTTAACCAAGAAAACACTGAAGATGTTCAATTAAATACAAAAGGATCCCCAACCTCATCTCCTCTCCCCATCCCTTCCATTCTTCAGCATATGAAGGTTGGCTACAGAACCATGTAACCTAAAGAAGTACAATACTACCAAACAAACCATCCTAGTCAAGAAACTGCCTACCTTCCCCATTCTCCCAGTTCAATGTCGTAAGAAACAAACAGAAAGGTAGGAGATTATGCAGTTATCTACAGCCAGTTCCCGAGTTAAGATGCCTGACTTAAGTACGACTCGTACTTAAGAACGCGGTTGCGGCTTCATTTGATTTCACTGAGCAGTTTTTCCAGTGGAATAGACTCCTACACTTCTCCTGCAGCAGATTCAGGAATGATGCATGGCGACATCAAGAACAGTGTGTGGTTGTGCATGCTGTACCTTAGAGGTACTTTTGTAAGGACTGTTGGCCAACCCACATATAACACCCTACTGAAGAAACCTAAACCCATCCTTCCCGACCAGCTCCGACAACTTCCCCCCCCACCTCCTCCCCCACCCCTGCATAAAACAGGGCCCCCTCAAAACAAATCCAACCAATCAACCCCCCCCATCTCAAATCCCAGGAAGGGTGAGAGAAAATCCAAAGGGCAACAAGGGACTATTGTGTGGAGCTGAAGACGAAGGTAGAGAAAGAGAGAAAAAGAAAAAAAAAAACCAACCCATTTATTTTAACAAAATCTCAAGGGCTTAGGACACAGAGAACAGGGGATCTCCTGTCTGATTCAAAATGTGCCCCCTAATTCTCGGGTGCAACGTATGCATGTATGCTCCCCAGTCTGAAAGCCTTATTTTAAACTGGTTTGAAGAGTATGGTGAGGCTGTTGTAAAGCGATTTGTGGCAGAAGTTCAAATGAAGGGCCCCCAAGCAATTGAGAGGGCCCCCAAAGTAGGAATGAAAGATCTGGGAGCGGCTGCATTGGACCCTTGGGGCCCTCTGCACGCAGGGCCTATTTGAGTGAAATTTATGCCACTGCCTGGAGTATTGAGCTGGGTGCTGAAATATACCACGACTTCCCAGAAATCTTTTTTTTTTTTTTTTCAATCTAACACGAGTATTTCCAAAGCAGATAATGAGCTGTTGCTACTCCATCTGCACAATCAAACTCGCCGAAAGAGCTTGTTACTGTACGGAAGATTAAGTGGGTTTTATTAAATGAGGTGTGCTGAACAGGTAGTGTTGTCCTTCTGCCTATAGTTCTTTTATTTTTCATTTGATTTCTAGAGGATCATTCGGAAGATGTATCGGTGGGCACAGAGCAGTCCTATTCCTCCCCTCAGCGGACATCACACCCTCCTGTTCTTGGAGAGGAGCCCTCCTCCCCTGGCTCCATTCAGAAACTGATGGGGTCTGCCATTGGACAAGAAGCACAAAGGCCCTTTTCCCTGTCTCCTTATCCAAATGCCAGTGCCAGCGAAAGGATGGCAGTGGACACGTTGCTTCCAAAACAAATGATGCCACCTGTGTACAAGAGCGAAAACAACAGCCTCTTGGCTTTCCCAGCGACGTTTTACACTGCCAAAGCAAACCTGCTGTCTGCCCGCAGTCATGACTTGAGTCCGCCGAGTGATCAGTCGGAAGGGAGCAGCTCCGGCTCCGTGGACGAAGAGCAGCTAGACACTTCCGAGATTGCGTTCCAGGTCAAAGAGCAGCTGCTGAAGCACAATATCGGTCAACGCGTGTTTGGGCACTACGTCCTGGGGCTCTCGCAGGGGTCTGTCAGCGAAATCCTTGCCAGGCCCAAACCCTGGCGCAAGCTGACGGTGAAAGGGAAAGAGCCGTTCATTAAAATGAAACAATTTTTGTCCGATGAGCAAAACGTCCTGGCTCTGAGAACCATCCAGGTCCGGCAGCGAGGTAAGCGACACAGCTGTTCTCCCCTCCCCCACACAGATTAGCCCCTCGGAACACCATGCAGTTGATGTAACTTTATATTCTCTTCAGTCAGGCTGATGTATTTAAAATATTTCCAGACTGTCTTCTTTTATCTGTATTCTTGATTGTAAAGGATTGTCACTGGGTACATGCTGACACTCCTTTCACAGATCCTCAGAATGAAACGTTTGAAAATATTCTGTGGCTAATGGGTTTGCTTGCTTCCTTTAGATGTTAAAACTGAACAGAGAAGGTAACTGAAACTTCTTTTGAAATGTACAAAGGATAACTTAAGATGACATCATTGATCAAGACAGCTGATCAAGTGACCAAGGGGTGGAGGCATGAAGTAGAGAATGACACGGTGACAAAATTCATCACCGTCCCCGTCCCCGCGGATAACCGCAGGAAATAATCCCATGTCATTTTCTAGTGTCTATTTCAACCTCAGTCCTTCTACATCAGCATTCTTCAAAGCAAAGCTTGAGGGTCAGTGGTTGTGACCATTCATACTCTGATTCTTATGTGAGCCAAGGATAATGAAGCCATTGTGACATCACTGATGTGATTGGCTCTTAGGCACTGGTGGAATGAGGCATTATGACATCACAATATCTGCTCTGGATACCAGAGACTGTCATTCTGTAGTGTCTGTTTCAACCTCAGTCCTTCTACACCAGCATTCTTCAAAGCAAAGCTTGCGGGTCAGTGGTTGTGGCCATTCATACTCTGATTCTTCCCTCTTTCCTTAAAGAATGACTTGAAGATGGTTTCCCGCGGTTATCCGCGGGGACGGGAACGGTGATGAATTTTGTCACCGTGTCATTCTCTAGCATGAAGCATAAGCAGGAATCGGAGATTTAGACGGGCAGTTTTCAGAACTATTTACCTGTGTAAACTGGGCAGTCTGAAAATTGCCCAGCTAAAAGTATATTCAAGCTTGGGTCACACCCACACACTTTTTAGCTGAGTTTTTAAAAAGGCATTTCTGGAGGAGTTGTTTAGTTTGAGGTAGGGAATCTATATAGGCTCTTGGGATTTTCAAAAGGATACGTTAGAACAGCGTCTCTCAAACTGTGTGCCACGGCACAGTGGTGTGCCCCAAAGAGATTCCGTCTGTGCCACGAGAGATTCCGGAATTTTACTTTATTTTTTAAAAAAATCCCCTTCGTAGGTATACACTAGAATAGATGACATGTACGCAAGAGTCTGTCGGTGTTACGAGTCCAGACAAGCATCATTCTTTGACACGATTGCTTTATTGCCGTTAGTTTTCAAGGACCAATCAAGGCTTTGTTACCATTTGGATCTTCTTATCGTTGCGAATTTAGATTTTCAGCTCGGACAGAAAGTAAATTTTAAAAAAGAGAACAACTGAAGGTGAACGATGAAATGCGTGCTTGCTTGTTGATTATCGAGCCGCATTTCGAGTTAATTTGGACTCAAAAACAAGCACATCCATCGCATTGATTAGCAATTCTATTCTATCTACTTTAGTTTCACCGATGTTACAATTATCCCTACATAACGTACCCCCTCTTTTACTAACGTGCAGCGTGGATTTTAGCGCCGGCAGCGGCAGTTACTGCTCCGATGCTCATAGAATTCCTATGAGTGTCGGAGCATTTACCGCTGCTGCCGGTGCTAAAACCCACACTATGTGATAGTAAAGGAGGGGGTTAAAGAACTTTAAATTTAATTATTTTTTGGTTTTGCAATTTTATAATTTCAATTATAATGTGTCACGAAAAACATTTATTCCACTTAGTGTGCCGGAGCTAAAATAGTTTGAGAGATACTGCATTAGAGAATGACACGGGGACAAATTTTTCCCCCGTCCCTGCAGGAACTCAATTTCCCCGTCCCCGCAGGTTTTGTGGCTGTCCCCATCCCGTTCCTGTAAGCTCTGCCTTAATTACACAAGCCTTGAACACTTGATGATTTTAAAGGGTTTGAGGCTTGTGCAGATGAGGACGGAGCTTGCAGGAATGGGGCAGGGACAGGAAAAGAACTCGCGGGGATGGGACAGGAAAATGAGTTCCCACGGGGACGGGAAAAATTTGCATGTTTACACTCCTCCCCTCTCCTCTGCTTGTGCCACCTTTGCCAGTGAACAGCTGCAAACCATTTGGGTACTTTTAATATGCCTACTTTGAGTTGCTAATTTTCTCTTTAAAATAGTTTCTCTTTAAAAATGATCCGAAATGTCAGCAGCATTTTGTATTCTGAGTGACTCGGAAGGATTGATATGTTAAGAAAAATATCATAAATTTCCGATGAGCAAACCTTTTTATGACAGCAAAGTCCCCTCTATGTCTCCCCCCCCCCCCCCCACCCCCACCAGTTTTTTGCAGAATGAAGAACCATGTTATTGGATTACTTATCTGTGATATTCAGGACAGCTGCAATAAAAGCCGTTCAGAAATGGGTTGTTTTATAAAATATGGGAACATATGAGCTACCAGAGGCAAGAATTTGGGGGAAGTGAGGGATGAATTATGAGACCAAATGAGTAAAACAAGCTAAATTCTGTCTGTCTCGGTTAATAACAAGGAAATGGATAACAATAAGACGACAGGGCTACATTCCACTCCAATTAAAATGGCAGGTGAATGAGAAAGGCTTTTGGATTTGGCTCGAGGAGCCCACCTGGTGGTTACAGTTGATTGATTTGTTGGAGGGTTCATAAGGTTGACACCACTGCTTTGAAACCTATATTGTACCGTTCGTATGCTGTCGACAATAAAAAGCTGAATGATAAAATGAGCTGTGCATTAGAGAATGGCATAGGAACAAATTTTTCCCTGTCCCCGCAGGAACTCAAATTCTCTGTCCCGTCCCCGTGAGTTTTGTCGTTGTCCCTGTCCCATTTCTGTAAGCTTTGCCTTAACTTCACAAGCCTCAAACACTTATGATTTTAAAGGGTTTGAGGCTTGTGCAAATGAGGGCAGAGCTTGCGTGAGTGGGGCAGGGACGGGAAAAGAACTATCCGGGATGGGACGGAAAAATGATTTCCTGCGGGGACGGGAAAAATTTGTCCCTGTGTCATTCTCTACTGTGCATATCAGAGACATAGTCAGAACCTGATTTTGGGGAGAGGTCAAGCATTTCCTCTCAGCCCCCCCCCCCTCCACTGATGAGGCTGGGGTTCAAATCCCACACTGCTCCTTGTGATCCTGGGCAAGTCACTCAATCCCCCATTGTCCCAGGTACATTAGATAGATTGTGAGCCCACCAGGGCAGGGAAAAATGCCTGAGCACCTGAATGTAAACCACTTAGGCAGTAATAATAATGCTGTTGCCTCACCCCCTCCCCTAGCTCTTAGCCCCACCAACCAGTTTAACCTCTGGAGCCCTGCACTTGCTGTCTGAGAAGCAGGAAAACAAGCAGGGCACTCCAGCCTCTGACATCGGCACTTCTGCACATGCTCAGTTTAAATGCAAAAGTGCTGACATCAGCATCTGGAACACTCTGCTGACTTCCTGCTTCTTAAGCAGCACGGGCAGAGCTCCAGCTGTGAAACGCTTTGAATGGTGAGGCTTGAAGCACCCCTACCAGCCACGTATTAGCTGCCACAATTTTGGAGAGGGCCCGAGCCCAGAGTGGTGGGGTGGGGGCCCCGCTGGCTGCACCACTGGTGCGCACACATGGAAAAGAGTCCAGATACTTAAGAACATAAGCAATGCCTCTGCTGGGTCAGACCCTGAGGTCCATCGCGCCCAGCAGTCCGCTCACACGGCGGCCCAACAGGTCCAGGACCTGTGCAGTAATCCTCTATCTATACCCCTCTATCCCCTTTTCCAGCAGGAAATTGTCCAATCCTTTCTTGAACCCCAGTACCGTACTCTGCCCTATTACGCCCTCTGGAAGCGCATTCCAGGTGTCCACCACTCGTTGGGTAAAGAAGAACTTCCTAGCATTCGTTTTGAATCTGTCCCCTTTCAGCTTTTCCGAATGCCCTCTTGTTCTTTTATTTTTTGAAAGTTTGAAGAATCTGTCCCTCTCTACTCTCTCTATGCCTTTCATGATCTTGTAAGTCTCTATCATATCCCCTCTAAGTCTCCTCTTCTCCAGGGAAAAGAGACCCAGTTTCTCCAATCTCTCAGCGTATGAAAGGTTTTCCATCCCCTTTATCAGACGCGTCGCTCTCCTCTGAACCCTCTTGAGTAACGCCATGTCCTTCTTAAGGTACGGCGACCAATATTGGACGCAGTACTCCAGATGTGGACGCAGCATCGCCCGATACAATGGCACGATAACTTCTTTCGTTCTGGTTGTAATACCCTTCTTGATTATGCCTAGCATTCTGTTTGCCTTCTTAGCGGCCGCTGCGCACTGTGCCAACGGCTTCATTGTCATGTCCACCATTACCCCCAAGTCCCTTTCTTGGGTACTCTCATTCACTAACATCCCTCCCATCGTATAGTTGTACCTCAGGTTTCTGTTTCCCACATGTAATACTTTACATTTCTCAACGTTGAACTTCATCTGCCATCTCGTCACCCATTCCCCTAGTTTGTTCAAGTCCCTTTGCAATTCTTCGTAGTCCTCTTTAGTCCGAGCTCCACTAAATAGTTTGGTGTCGTCTGCAAATTTTATTATTTTGCACTTCGTCCCTGTTTCTAGATCATTTATGAATATATTAAATAGCAGCGGCCCGAGCACCCTGCGGAACCCCACTCGTGACCTTCCTCCAGTCCGAGTAGTGGCCCTTCACTTAGCAACCACACAGACTGTATATGAAAATTTCCCCTATAAGGAGTACATGCATAAAAACCGTGACAGGCAATTCTATAAGCAGGCGCCAAAATTAGGTGCCAATAGAACACTCTGTTTATAGAATAGTAGCTTTTGCTCGCAAGACCAGCTTCAATAAGCAGAAGTTATCTAATCTAATCTAATCCTTAGGTTTGTGTACCGCATCTTCTCCACGTTCGTAGAGCTCGGCACGGTTTACAGGAGATGTAATAGGAAGGAACTACAATAAAGGGTTAGAGGTCGAAGACTGAAGAATAATTAGAGGACTAGGGAAGCCAGATATGAAGAGATTTTTGAGGACTTGGGATATCAAAGTTGGAGAGAGACTTACAATTTATGTGTGTAAATGCTAAGTGCAATTCTATAAACAATGAGCAGAAATTGCTTAGGACGCTTCTGTCAGGGGGGCGTATGTGTGGGCGGAGCACAGGCATGTTGCGCAGATATAGTGGCACTAGAAAAGGTTCAAAGAAGATCGACCAAGATGATAAAGGGGATGGAGCTCCTCTCGTATGAGGAAAGACTGAAATGGTTAGGGCTCTTCAGCTTGGAAAAGAGACGGCTGAGGGGAGATAGGATTGAAGTCTGCAATAGAGAATGACACGGGGAGCGATCCCCGCAGCGAACCGCTGCGTGGCTGCGGTTTGGCTGCGGGTTATGGTGACCTCATTAGCAAATCGCCGCAGACGCGGGGACAAATCCTTTCACCGCCCGCAAAAACGGTGAATAGATTTGTCCCCGCAGGCCAATGTCCCCCCTTCTAGGAACCGCTATTTACCTGTGTTTCACCGTGTTCGTGACCGGGTGTTAGATGTCTCCGCCATGTTGTCTGTCTCCTCCAACTTTCGATCCAACTCGCACGTTGCCGCATTTACTCTCGATCCAACTTGCATTTGTCAGATCAACCCTTCCTGCCAATAGAACCCGCCCCCCCCCCGACGATCGCCGGCAGGAAGGTGCTCAGCCCTTCATGCCGACAGAACCAGCCCTCCCCAACGATCGCGGCAGGAGGATATCCAACCCCTCCTGCCAGCTCCCCAACAGCCCCCCTATGATCACTGATAGGAGGGTGCCCAACCCCTCCTGCCGGCCCCCCCAACGGCCCCCTATATCGCCAATAGGAGGGTGCCCAACCCCTCCTGCCGGACCCTCCCCCAACAAACCCCGCCATCCCGAAACACCACCCTTAGTCTTACTTTCCAAGTTGGACCGGACAGCTCCTCGCTCGTCTGGCCAGCAGGCCTGCCTCCGTCCAAATGAGGCGGGCCCGCCCCTCCCCTCCCCTGCCTAACCCACAGGATCCTAGGGCCTGATTGGCCCAAGCACCTAAGGCCCCTCCTATAGCGGGAGTGGCTTTAGGTGCCTAGACCAATCAGGCCCTAGGATCCTGTGGGTTGGGCAGGGTAGGGGCGGGCCCGCCTCATTTGGACGGAGGCAAGCCTGCTGGCCATACGTGTGAGGAGCCGTCCGGTCCAACTTGGAAAGTAAGACTAAGGGGGTTCCGGGGTGGGAGGGTTCGTTGGGGGGGGGTCCAGCAGGAGGGGTTGGGTACCCTTCTGCTGCGATTGTCGGGAGGGCCGTTGGGGGGGGTCTACAGGAATACACAGTCTAGTACCCGAACTCACAATCTGGGCAACTGCAACTGGGCAACCTGATCCCGAAATCTGAGCAACTGCCTGCTGCCGTCGCGTATGCTGGGACTCCTGCCTTCGTGTATCTGCCGGATACGCGAAGGCAGAAGTCCCGGCATACGCGACGGCAGCAGGCAGTTGCAAATCAGCTGACGCTGGCGCAATCTTGCACACTGGGAAAGAAGAGAATCTCCGGCGTCAGCTGACTAGCAACCCCCCATCGTATGGGACACCTGCCTTCGCATATCTGCCGGATACACGAAGACAGGAGTCCCAGCAAAAGATGCAGCTACAGGAAGTTGCTAGTCAGCTGACGCTGATGCCGGAGCTTCTCTTCCTGCCCAGTGTACACCAGGTACTGCTGGACAAGGGGAGGAGGGGAAGAAGGAAGGGAGAAAGGATACTGTTGGACAGGAGGGAAGGGGTACTGCTGGACAATGGGAACAGGGAAGGGAGAAGGGGTACTGCTGTACAAGGGGGAAGTAAAAGGAAGGGAGAAGAGGTACTGCTGAACCTGGCAGAAAAGGAGGGAAAGGAAAGGTGCTACACACTGGAGGGGAAGGTGAGATGGTGCATGGGGAGAGAGCATGTTGGGTTGTGGGGTGCGAAGGAGGGATACCACTGAGGGAAGAGGCAAGGACAGAGAGAGAAAGTGTGCAGGAGGCAGAAAGTGTTGGACTCATGGAGAGGGCAAGATGGATGGGGAGGAGGGAAGGAGAAATGTTACACTGGGGAAGGGGGAGAGCGCAGAGAGTGAAAAGTTGGACTCATGGAGGGAGAGAGAGAGATGCTTGGTTGAGGGAAGGAGGATCAGAGGAGAAGCATACAGGAGGGGTTGGGTGCCCTCCTGTCGTGATCGCTGGGGGGAGGGGAGACTTGCAGCCGTAGCCGTGGTCACTATGCTAATCACGGCAGGGAGATCTTTGCCGCGATTAGGTACAGCGGCCGCGTCTACTTACCATGTAGGCTAACATTGTAAGCATTAAAAGTACATGTCGTGTTTGTTTTTGTATAGTTATTAACTAATATTTAACTAAGTTTTAAAGTTTTAAAGAATGTTTCCTTTATACGTAAATAAAGAAAAATATATAAAATCGTACCCGTTTGAGGCTTTTATGTATGCAGCGGTGACGGTGACGGGGCGGTGAATGGGGTTGCAGTGGCGGTGACGGGGCGGTGAATGGGGTGGCAGTGGCGGGGGCGGTGAAGGGAATGGCGGTGACGGGGCGGTGCAGAGGATGGTGAGACGGGGACGGGGCGGTGACGGGGACCAATTTTTTCACCGTGTCATTCTCTAGTCTGCAAAACCCTGAGTGGAGTAGAACGGGTACAAGTGGATCGATTTTTCACTCCGTCAAAAATTACAAAGACTAGGAGACACTCGATGAAGTTACAGGGAAATACTTTTAAAACCAATAGGACGACATTTTGTTTTCACTCAGAGAATAGTTAAGCTCTGGAACGTGTTGCCAGAGGTTGTGGTAACAGCGGATAGCGTAGCTGGTTTTAAGAAAGGTTTGGACAAGTTCCTGGAGGAAAAGTCCATGGTCTGTTATTGAGAAAGACACGGGGGAAGCCACTGCATGCCCTGGATCGGTAGCATGGAATCTTAGTACTCTTTGGGGTTCCAGAATCTTTTGTTACTCTTTGGGATTCCGGAACCTTGCTATTCTTTAGGATTCTGAATGGAATGTTTCTACTCTTTGGGTTTTGGCCAGGTGCTAGTGACCTGGATTGGCCACCGTGAGAACGGGCTACTGGGCTTGATGGACCATTGGTCTGACCCAGTAAGGCTATTCTTATGTTCTAATGCTGTCAGTTGTGCGCATTGTATGGTGCACCGAAGTACGCTTGCGCCAACCATTGACTAGTCGTAAGTGGGCATGCCTACCTTTTGATGCGCCCGTGTGGTATTGGTCTATAATGGCATTAAAAATGCCTCTTTGTGGGGCCTAAAATCAGGCATTAGTTTGTGGAATTGTCACTATACTCTCTGTCGGCCCATTTCATATGTCTTTTGTAACAGTGGTTTGTATTATTTATTGTTACTTTTTTATAATTTTTTTTTTAATCTTTGTACTATGTTATACTGGTAACCCTGGGTGGGTTTTCTTAAGAGTTGTAAGAGAAGTGGACACCCACAAGGTGTTTATCTGTTTCTGGACGCAGCAGACCCTTGTATAAGTATTTCTAGAGGGTATATAATTGTTTATATTGTGTGAAATTCTCTAACGCTCTACAATGTACCTCAAAAGATTACCAATACACCATGCAACTTATTTTTTTCTTTATTGCTGAGAAAATTAAATGAATTTCATTTTCCAGCAATAAAAAAAAAATGTAATTTGTGTTCTCCGATTTGGCTTCCTGGCTTTCAATTTGAACAGACAGTAAGGCGTGTGGATTTTGCTTATTGAATATATATTTTTGAATGCCTACAAAACTGAGCATCTTAAAATGCTAAAATATTCTTTGCAATTGATGTGTTCCATTGCCACAGCTGGACTGTGCTGTTAGAACAGTGCTTACAATGGCCCAAAGTCTCCCCTTCTTTACGGTACGGCTTTTTCTCCATGCCTGTGGAAATGGGATTTATCCTGCAATTTGCATGATGGCACCACTGAGGAGAAACCATGCACAAATACTTTAAGCATCCACAAGGATTGCTGCGAGTTGAGACTTGCCTTGTAGCTGCATAACCCTGAAGTGCTTCTAGAGAGGGGAGCAGGCGAGATAGAATGCGCTAATTTAGCTTTGTGGTCTGGTATTCTTAAAAATCCAAGATCTACCGTATTTTTACACATATAGGCAGTGGCATAGTAAGGGGGAGGAGCAAGGGGGCGGCCATTTTGGTGGGGGTGCCAGCACCTCTTTGTCCTCGCCAAGCCACGCTCGTTCCCTCCCTTTCCCGCCCCCTGCACCCCTTTAAAATCTTCACCAGCGTGTGCAGCCACTCTAGCCTGCTGCTTGCGCCTGCCTGACTTCCTCTGAAATCACTTCTGGGTTGCGGGGCCAGGAAGTGACATCAGAGGGAAAGCCAGCGCAAGTACGGAAGGAGGGGGGGACGGGACTTGGCACAGAAAGAGCGGAGGGAGAGAAGAGGGTATGGGGGGGCGCCAGCTCCCCAGGCAACTTCTACCCTCGCTACACTAGATTGAATAAATAAGAACATAAGAAGTGCCATCTCCGGAACAGACCCTGGGTCCATCAAGTCTGGTGATCCGTACACGCGGAGGCCCCGCCAGGTGTACCTTGGCATAGTTTCAGTCCCCATATCACTTTAAGCTTCTCATAAGGAGATGTGCATCTAGCTTACCCTTACCTATGTCACCTTATGCCACTCATAAGGAGGTGTACATCTAACTTACCCTTAAATCCTGGAACGGTGGATTCCGCAATTACCTCTTCTGGGAGAGCATCCCAGGTGGCCACCACTCGTTGCATGAAGCAGAACTTCCTGATATTTGTCCTGGACTTGTCCCCCCTTAGCTTCAGTCCATGACCTCTTGTCCGTGTCACATTGGACATTGTAAATAAAGTGTAGTTACTTACCTGTAACGTAGGTTCTCCGTGGACAGCAGGATAGTCAGCCACATATGGGTGTTGTCCCAACACCTCCCAATTTGCGGATAAGCTCTCCAATAGCTCAGAGAGATTTTTTTTTTTTTTTTTTTTTCTCTGAGCACGTGCAGGTTCCGGGCCCCACTGGGCATGCCCGAGCCCTACCCATTTCCCCCTGCTTCCCCCTAATCCCCAGGATGTTCCTAGCTGTGGCCGGGTCGGCCGTTTGGGGAGGCGGGTGGGTTGTGTGGCTGACTATCCTGCTGTCCACGGAGAACCTACGTTACAGGTAAGTAACTACACTTTCTCCTAGGACAAGCAGGATGAGTCAGCCACATATGGGTGACTCCCTAGCCGAGGGATGTACCGACTGGACCTGCGCCTTAGCGCTTTGTGCATCCCTCACCTGGCTGTGGAGGCCGAGCCGGGCAGGGTAATCAGGCAAAGCAGGTAAAGTTGTGGAAACAAGGTTTTAGATAAAGTGCTGTGTTAACTGAGCAATAATACTCACAGAACAATGAACTGGTCAATGACAATCAATGAACAGTGAGAAACCAACTGGTCAACAGTGACCATTCGTACTTGCATGTGAGAATTCATACTTGCCTATTCCACCTTCAGTCTAGACAGGAGTGCTGGAAGACCTACTTAACTCACAGAACAGCGAAACTGGTCAATGACAATCAATGAACAGTGAGAAAACCAACTGGTCAACGGTGACAATTCATAACTGGTCATTAGTGACAATTCGTACTTGCATGTGAGAATTCATACTTGCCTATTCCACATTCAGACTAGACAGGATTGCTGGAAGACCTACTTAACTCACAGAACAGTGAAATTGGTCAATGACAATCAATGAACAGTGAGAAACCAACTGGTCAACAGTGACAAATCGTACTTGAATGTGAGAGTTCATACTTGCCTATTCCACCTTCAGTCTAGGAAGGAGTGCTGGAAGACCTACTTAATCAATATCTATAACACCCTACTTGAACAGTGTTTGTCGATATTTATAACACCCTACTTGATCAGTGTTTGTCAAGGCTGTGCTAGTGGTTGCTGTCCCTCCCGGGAGGGAAGAGCCACTTCCAATACTGCTCGGCCGAATGCATTTGGAGCATGGAATGCTATGACGAGGCAGTAGTGCTTGGAGAAGGTGTGCATGGAGGACCAAATGGCTGCATCACAGATGTCCCCTATTGGTGTGTGGTGCAGATGTGCCGTTGTGTTGGCTATGGTTCTGCGCTGGTGGGCGTTGGCTCCCACCTGCGGTTGATGCTGCGCTTTTCTATAGGTGAAGGGGATGCACTCTTATATCCAGCGCGAGCGCCTGCGTTTGGTGGCCGGAAGTCCTGGTCTGTTTTGGTCGTAGGAGACGAACAATTGAGGCTTGTCTAATCTGCTACATAGTCAGGGTCCGCACACAGTCCAGGAGGTGTTGCTGAGGTGGCAGTGTGCCTCCCTGTGGGGAGATGTAGAGTGCCAGGAGGCACGCTGAAGCCGCCTTCGGCAAGAATCGGGGGTGGGTTCTGGGTACCACCCTGTTCTCATGAGGGAGTGTGTCGGTAGACACGATGGTTAGGGTTTTCCCAGCCAGGAATACGGGATCTGCCTCCCCCAAAGGTTTGAAGGGGTCGAGGTGAGATGATGCGGCACCAAGTTGAGGTCCCATCCGGGCGGTGGTGGTTTGACCGGTGGGTGCAGATTGGACAGTCCCTTCATGAAATTTTGTGATTACTGGATGCCTCGACACTGGTTTGCTGTCTAGGCCTGCGTGGTATGCCGTGATTGCACTTAGGTGGACCTTGATGGAAGTGGGTTTTAGGTCCCCCTGAGATAAGCTCAGTATGTACTGCAGGATGTCCGGTATGGGGCAGTTGTAGGGGTCTCGCTGCATGTCTGTGCACTGGTAGCGGAACCTTCTCCCTTTCAACCCATAGCGTTTTCTGGTTGAAGGTCTTCTGGCTGCCATAAGAGTGTGCTCCACGTCTTGTGGTAGGTTCATCCTCTCATCATCCATGCAGTCAGGGCTAAGGAACGCAGGTCATGGTGGAGGGTAAGGTTCCCGCGTTGTGTAATGAGAACTGCACTGATCGGGAGCGGGGAGAGGTGGGTGAACCGCTATCCCTTGCCGGAACGGGAACCATGGTTGCAGGAGCCCGAACAGGGCAATCATGATCACCGTTGCTCTGTCCTGAAGAATCTTCTGCAGGACTTAGGGTGTTCCAACTCACAGACAGACCGTCGGGGCTGAGACGGCGATGGGTTGATCTCTTTGCGCAGAAGGTCGAGTATTTAGAGTTCGGTTCGGTTGCAAACAGATCGATGCTCGGTGTGCCCCAGGTGCTGAAGATCTTCTTCCTCGCCGCTGGGTTGAGACACCACTCATCGGGATCCAGCTGGTGGCTGAGTCTTTCTGCCAGGTCGTTCTGCTCCCACAGGAGGTAAGTTGCCTGGATGGGGCATTGAATGGAGTTGGAGAACTCCCACATGTGGCAAGCTTCCTTGCATAGCGAGGTTGACCCTGTCCCTCCCTGTTTGTTGATATAGTGCGAGGCCACCTGGTTTTCTGTTTGGGTGAGGACTGCCCTGCCTGTTTGAAGGTTTCGAGGGCATTCCCTAAGGCCCTGAGCTCCAGTAGGTGGGTGGTCAGAGGTTGGGTACACTGGTCCCAGTGACGTCTGAGGTGCCCTTTCAGGGATCACATGAGTAGTCTAGTGTGCTGCACAACAAAGTAGTCTGGTGTGCTGACGATGAGCTGCTGGCAGGGATGCACTGGGCCAGGGATGTCATGGCGTCGATCTGGTAGTCCCATAGGACGGCCTTGGTCTGCGTGGTGTCGATGACTGCCCAGATGAACGATATCCCCTGGGTGGGTATCAGGTGGGATTTCATGTAGTTGATGAGGAACCCCAGTTCTTGGAGGAGGGTTATGGTGGTTGACGGGGCTGCCAGCTGTCGAGATAAGATAGGACGCGCACCCCTTGAAGGCGAGGATGTGCCACTGCCACGCACTTTGTGAACGCTCTTGGAGCCGTTGAGAGTCCAAGGGGCAGGACCTTGTACTGGAGGCATCTGTCTTGGCTTTAGAAGCGACGATGCCTCCTGTGGGCTGGGTGCATGGGATACTAGCCAATACTCGGGCTGTAACAGGGCCAAGACTGTACCCAGAGAGTGCATCTGGACCTTGTGTATGCATCTGTTGAGCTTACAGAGATCCAGGAACGAGCGTTGTCCTTGTCCATGGTGACGCGGGGGTTCCTGGAGTAGAAACCCCTTGGTGATCTCCTCTGTTCGTCACCGCCTCTATTGATTCTGCCGAAGCAGGTCCTCTCCTTGCTGCAGGAAAGTTAGGTCGTCAGATGGAGGGTGCCCCGCCCACTCGGGGGGGGGGAGTGGAGACGAATTCGGAATCCCTGCTTGATTTTGCTGAGGGCCCACTGGTCGATGGTGATCCTGGGCCAAGCCTTCGCAGACAATCTGATCCTGCTGGGCCGGAGGATGGTCAAGGTTCTGTTTTTGTCTTGGGGAGAGGGCTGCCCTTGGATGCCCCTGCCCCTCGGGCGGTGCTTGTTTGCGTAGCAGTTATGTTACTGTTGCGAGCGCTGGGGCACCGACTGCTGCCAGTGTGGACTGGCTCAGTTGTGAGCTGGAGTCTCTATTTTATTTTATTTATTTATTTCCTCTCACTGGCCTCCTGATAAAGCCGCATCTGGAACTGGAGTGCAGCAATTCGTGCGCTCAGCATTGCGCCCTCGAAGGTCTTTTTCCCCGTGGAAATCAGGGTTTTTCAGGTCCTTCCCTGACGGGGGTTGGAGAGGGGGGGTCGTGCTGCCCTGTTTCTCTTAAGCTACCGCAATGTCCATGTATGGCTGCTGCGGGTTGTCGAATCCCTGGGCTGGAAAGATCTGGTACTTCAATCCCAGTCTCCTTGATGTTGGTTGCCCTGAGGAGGGAGTCAGCCAAATCTCGTCTCTGCAGTCCAGGAGGTTCTTGTGGACTGGAATCGCCACTGCCTGCGTGAAGTACTGGTACTGGTAGTTCAGGCCTTGTAATACTCTGTCTTGGGTACTTGTTGTCCACCCATGTGGATCTTGAGAAAGGCTGTGAGTTTCTGGAGGGACTTGGGGTGAGTCCTCGTTTGTGGGTTTTTGAGTTTTTTTTAGTAAATATTTATTTATTTTTGTGAGTGGTGACTCGGGGCGTGGCTGGAGGCTGGTGTGTAGCTTGTTCCTCCGTTGCTTGGGTGCATGGCATGCCGCTGAACCGCGCCATGTTGTTGTGCGTGGCTCCCTCTAAAGGGGGACATAGTGGGGAGTGTAGCCCGCTGAGAGAGGAGTGGGTCAGCAGGAGGATTAACTGTGGCTGCTGGTCCCACCCCTGGTGGTTCGCAGGTTCATGTGCTGCTCCACTTGACTGGTTGGGTGGCTCCATGTACCCCACCGCCCTTCTCTTTCCTTCTTGAGAGGGGGGGAGAGCCTGCAGAGAAGGGGCAGGATGCACCCCTTCATCTGAGCCAGTGCACCTGGCTGCGTTTCCCACTGTGCCTGGAGGCAGAGAAAGAGGAGTGATGATGCCTCTTGAGTGGGCTTCTGCTGCTGTACTGTCTATTGTATATTAAACTGTACAGCGCTGCATATGCCTTTCAGTGCTATAGAAATCATGAATAGTACAGAGTCCCTCATGCTAGCTGGAAAAGCACTCTGCCTAGGTTTTATGAAGAGCAAACAGCTTTTTAGACTGAGGAGTTTCAAACCCCCACCTTTGGAGAGGCATGGTCTGACATGCCGCATCTCTGAAGATATCAGCACCCTGCTGAGAAAGGCAGACTCCTCGTTCCCAACATGAGAGGGGGAGGGGGGCGGGGTGGGAAAGGTGTGAATTGTAGACTATGCAGGACCCCAAGAGGGAAAGAAACATCGAGTTGTTGTTGTTTTTTGTTTGTTTTTTTTCAGCATGTCCTTTATAAGCTGAACTCTGGGGCAGCATGTCTCCTACTGGGGGGAGAGGTCTGCAGGTCCCCTCCAAGGGAAAGAAGCATGGGAGATTCTTTCTCCTTAAATTCAGATTGGGAGGAGGGTGGGGCTAGGGCCCTCGGGGCTGCAACAGATTATCAGAGGTTTTCCCAAAAACAAGCAGATAGGACTTACCTTTGAACCCCCAATCAGCTCCCTGCAGAGGCTGGCTGTAAGCGGCAGCATGCCATCTGGAGGGTGAAAGCCCCGATCTGTTGCTTGCAGAGGCTGTGGATTTACGCAGCAGCATGCAAGACTCCTATCGGCTGCCCTGCAGAGGATGGCTGAAAGTGGCAACATGCAGGGATTCCTGGAGAGATCTCTCGGTCTGGTGAGACTCCTATCGGCTGCCCTGCAGAGGCTGGTTCTAAGCGGCAACATGCAGGGACTCCGGGAGATATTTCTCTACCGGGCCAAGTGCAGGCGGGGGGATTAGCTGAGCCAGGGCATCCCGGAGGCTCCTTGCCACTGTAGCATGTGGATCCCCCGCTGCTGCATTCTGATGAGGATGGCTGCTGGAGGAAGATTCTCGGGCCTCACTTCTCTTCATGCCCTGCGGAGGCTGGCTGTAAGCAGCAACATGCAGGAACTCCTGGAGAGATCTCTCGGTCTGGTGAGACTCCTATCGGCTTCCTGCAGGGGCCGGCGGCTAGCGACAGCATGCAGGACCTCCGGGAGAGATTTCTCGACCGGGCAAGTTGCATTCGGGGGGGTTGACTGAGCCAGGATGTCCTGGAGGCTCCTCACCGGATTCGTCTGTGGATCCCCCGCTGCTACGCTCCGATGAGGATGGCTGCTGGAGGAAGATTCTCAGGCCTCACTTCTCTTCATGAAGTCTCTCAGTGCCTTCTTCCTTAGCTTGCGTGCACGTGGTGACATGTGCGCACAATGCAAGCCACACGGAAACCTCGAGCGCCGGATCCAATCAGTGGGCGCACAATTCATGAGGATCCAGTGTGTTCATTCTTCTCCTGCATCCCAGTTGTTTCTTTAGATGATTCAGGCATCTTCAAGTTGATGAGTAGAAAAGTTGTAATGGAGAGCTGTAGAAAAATCCGACCGATGGGAACGGGCGGAAACTAAAGACTGGGGATTAGGGGGAAGCAGGGGGAAATGGGTAGGGCTCGGGCATGCCCAGTGGGGCCCGGGCACTGCACGTGCTCAGAGAGAAAAAAAAAAAAAAATCTCTCTGAGCTATTGGAGAGCTTATCCGCAAATTGGGAGGTGTTGGGACAACACCCATATGTGGCTGACTCATCCTGCTTGTCCTAGGAGAATGTTTTTTTCCTGCTCTATTTTGTCAATTCCTTTCAGTATTTTGAAAGTCTCGATCATATCCCCTCGCAGTCTCCTCTTCTCAAGGGAGAACAATCCCAGTTTCTTAAGTCGTTCCTCGTATTCCAAATTCTCCTTGCCTTTTATTAGCTTTGTTGCTCGTCTCTGCACCCTCTCCAGCAGTTTTATATCCTTCTTTAGGTTGGGAGACCAGTGTTGGACGCAGTACTCCAAGTGTGGTCTGACCATTGCCCTATAAAGCAGCAGTATTACTTTCTCCGATCTACTCATGATTCCCTTCTTTATCATGCCTAGCACTTTGCCCAAATTTGAGCACCAAAAATAAAATCCACTTGGAGCAGTATTTGGGCATTGTTTACAGACTGGAACTTAGAGCCGATTTTTGTGTAAAACTTTGAGCACAAGGATTTCTACCGACTAAAAGCTGGTGTAAATCCTGGTACGTAATTTAAGCGCAGCTCCCTGAAATTCGGTAATATTGCCGACATTTTTAGAACGCCTCTGACCTGTTCGTGCATTTCCCATGCTCCCTTTTCAGCTGTGCGCCATAAGATTTGCGAACAGATCTTTAGAGAATAGCACCTAGCAAGGTGTAAGCGCAAATCCAAATTATTGCTAATTAACGCCAATAACTGATAGTACTCAATTATTGGCTCATTAGCCAATTTAGCTGTGCGCATCTCAGAACTGTGTGCAGTTTTATGCGCATAAATTTGCACGCCCTTTACAGAATTGGGGGAGGGTTAATGCAGGCTTTATACATCTTTTTTCCAACCACGCCTGGCTGTGCTGTGCATGAGCACACTATACCACTGTATTTGTACTTAGATGCATTAATTGCAAAATTAGCGTATTTGTTTATCAGGCTTTTCTTTTTAGATTTTTTTGCCGTTTATTTTTTTGCACTGATACCTACAAAAACTTTTACCAAAAAAAAGCCCTTAAACAAATGTTTTAATTTGTACTTAACATGTCTAAGAAAAATTAATAGGCATACCACACATTATGGGCCAGATTCTATATATGGCACCAGAAAAAACAGTGCGGGAAAAAACACGTTTAGCGCTACTCTGTAAACTGCACCTAAACTTAGGCATGGTTTATAGAATATGCATATTGGCCTGCCCCGTGTCTAAAATGTAGGCACGGCCATTTGTGCCAACTAAAACCCAGTGTAAACTCCCAGGCCTAACTTCTGTGCAAATCACACGTATTCTATTACAGTACAGGTCATTTATTGGAATGTAGAGCCTTCCATGGCCACGCCCCCATTTCAGATCAACGCAAGTGTATATAAATTCTTTTTTTTTTTTTTTTTTTTAATTATCTTTATTAGCAACTGCAAAGGGACATACAACCAGGATCAAAGGCATTATAAAACAGAGCAGGCAGAAAAACAGCACTGGAAAACTAAGACAGCAAATGTTGCTCAGTACAAGAACCCAGTGGGTGGATGCCCATCACAATTGACATTTTGAAATACCAAACCCCCCAATCAAACACACGCAAACCATTTGTGCCAGTTACTCTCTAGAATTGCTCGTTAGTGGCCAGTTATCCTGGTTCATTAAATAAGTTGTGCATGTAACTTTAGTCACCATACATAGAATTTGGGGGGTAGGGTTATGCAGCTGGCACACATTATATGCATAAAAATACAGTAATCCAGATTCTGGTCCTAGTGGAATAGATGTATAAAGGGCTAGATTCACTAAGCAAACCGATCGTGTACCGATCGGTTTGCGACCTGATTTCCCTCCGACCCGATTCACTTACCTGTGTACCAGTCTGATTCTGATCCGTGCATGCAAAGTAGGGAGGGACGCGATTCACAAAACTTTTTTCTTGAACACCGACTGGGCTGGCCAATCACCAAGGAGCGACTGCTGGGGACCAGTCGCTCACATCCTTTCCGACTGTCCTGCCAGCCCTGCAGCCCTGAAATAAACCTGCTCTCTGCCTCCCCGACTCTCTCTCTCTGGTTCTTCTGCTCTCCGCCGCGACCTGCTCTCTGCCTCCCCGACTCTCTCTCTCTGGTTCTTCTTCTCTCCGCCGCGACCTGCTCTCTGCCTCCCCGACTCTCTCTCTCTGGTTCTTCTGCTCTCCGCCGCGACCTGCTCTCTGCCTCCCCGACTCTCTCTCTCTGGTTCTTCTGCTCTCCGCCGCGACCTGCTCTCTGCCTCCCCGACTCTCTCTCTCTGGTTCTTCTGCTCTCCGCCGCGACCTGCTCTCTGCCTCCCCGACTCTCTCTCTCTGGTTCTTCTGCTCTCCGCCGCGACCTGCTCTCTGCCTCCCCGACTCTCTCTCTCTGGTTCTTCTGCTCTCCGCCGCGACCTGCTCTCTGCCTCCCCGACTCTCTCTCTCTGGTTCTTCTGCTCTCCGCCGCAACCTGCTCTCTGCCTCCCCGACTCTCTCTCTCTGGTTCTTCTGCTCTCCGCCGCAACCTGCTCTCTGCCTCCCCGACTCTCTCTCTCTGGTTCTTCTGCTCTCCGCCGCAACCTGCTCTCTGCCTCCCCGACTTTCTCTCTCTGGTTCTTCTGCTCTCCACCGCAACCTGCTCTCTGCCTCCCCGACTCTCTCTCTCTGGTTCTTCTGCTCTCCACCGCAACCTGCTCTCTGCCTCCCCGACTCTCTCTCTCTGGTTCTTCTGCTCTCCACCGCAACCTGCTCTCTGCCTCCCCGACTCTCTCTCTCTGGTTCTTCTGCTCTCTGCCGCCACCTGCTCTCTGCCTCCCTCAACTCTGGCTTCCCAGCTCTCCTGCTCTCCGCTGCGACCTGCTCTCTGCCTCCCTCGACTGTCCTGCTCTCTGCCGCCCTTTCAAGTTTCAAGTTTTATTTAAAGTTTTGATCTGAACGCTTTATCAAATTATTCAATGCGTTTAACAATAGTAATTTGGGGGGGACAAATGACAACCATTTAAACAATAAAAACATACAATCTTATCTATAGTTATTTGAAGATGCATAAGGAATACAAGGATAAATTACATTTGTTTAAAATAAAATAACCAAAAAGAAAAAACATTTAGGGAAGAACATCATCAAGAGGGATATTAAAAGGTTTTACAGAAACTTGGTCTAAAAGTAACTGGGGTTTTTTTTTATTTTTTTTTTTTTAAAGACTTGATCTAAAATGATGATAGAAAATCAAAGAGATTATCTGATCTAGGTTTCATATGCATCTTTATAAAGATAGCTTTTTAGTTTGCTTTTAAATTTTTCTAAGGAAGTTTCAACGCGCAAAAAAATTGGAAGTTTGTTCCAAAGCTGGGATCCCAAGATAGAGAAAGTTCTGGTTCTTCTGGTGCCAATTACTTTCAATGATGGAATGGACAGCAAATACTGATCAGCTGATCTAAGAGATCTAGCTGGGGAATAAGGTATTAAATATCGATAGAAAAATATGGGAGTATTAGTTTTCTGAATTTTAAATGTTAATAGCGTGATTTTATATGTTATTCTGTGTGAAATCGGTAGCCAGTGTGCTTCTTGCAAGAGAGGAGTGACATGATCATATTTTTTGGAGTTAGTAATAATTTTTATTGCTGTGTTTTGTATTCCTGCAGTACGAGCCCGTGGTTTTAACCCACTTTAAACCCGCGGGTTAAAACCACGGGCCCGCACTGCAGGGAAGGAGGGCAGAGAGCAGGTGAGTCGCGGCCAGTAAAAAAAAGTTTTTATAAATAAACCAAAAAAACAGACAGCAAACACATGCGCAGACCATCTACAGGCGATCTGTGACGGCGGATGGGGGCGTGCCTCCAATTGCCCCCGTTAGGATATTCCGGCTTCCAGAATCAATCAGCCCTGCCCGGATCGGACACAGATCGGTCACGATCGGGCAGGTTAGTGAATCGGGCCCTAAGTCACAGTCTGAGCTGGGGTGGCACATGGGGAGCTGTGAAGTGACTAAGAGAAGAGAATAAAAGAACAAAAAGGGCCTATGAAAAACTGAGGTGTTGATTGGGATATCATTAAAACCTATTATCTCATGGTCCACAAAATATTTCGAGAGAGTGAGGAGATTTGTGGATTTTATAATGATAACATAGGTATCTCCGTGCCTTTATAAAATAAACAGTCAGCAATGCACAGATTTTCACACAAATTTATACCTGCTCTTAAAAGATGTAAATGTGTACATGTACTTTGTAGGGCCGATATTCAGACCACGGGAGTTGGCCGGCTGACTCTCACAGTTGGCGCTAAGCCCTGATATTCAATGCGGAGCCATTTCCAGTGACTGGCATTGAGCATCCGGTCTGCTTTTGGCCACTAAAATCTTAGCCAGCCATGCTGATATTCAGAACCGGCCGGCTAAGTTGATTGCAGCCAAATATAGACCAGCTATTTAAGTGGCCTCATTTGACTGCTCAACTTAGCTGGCCAGTGGTCTGAATTCCGTGGATAGCCAGCTATGCATTAGCCACTGACTGCTAATATCAGCGGCCATCTTGCGCTGAATATTAGTGCTTAGTCGGATAAGTATTTAGCTAGCCAGGAGCTGTTCTTGGCCTGCTAATTAGCACTGAATATCGGGCAGTGTGGGCCTGATTCTATAAAAGGCGCCAAAGTTATGTCCGACTAAGTGCCCTAATCACAGATACCTAGCAACGCCTAACTAAAATTTGTTACATAAGTGGTGGTGGAGTTTAATTCCAAATAGAACATATGATAGTATTATACAAAAATGGAGTGATGAGTTGGGGACTCAAATTTCACTTCAAGATTTTAGTCAAGCTATTCATCGATTGCCTAAAATTATTAAGGGCTATGTTTGGAGGGAATGTACGTACAGAATGTTATATATGGCATATTTCTCACAAGTGCAAGCATTCCATGCGGGATTAGTTAATTCTCCCAATTGTATTAAATGTGATAAATCTCCTATACGTTATCGCATGCGTTATAGCAATGTCCTCTTAAGTCGTTCTGGTCCGCCATCCTATTATATCTAGGCTCATTGTGGGATAGTCAATTAGTGGAATCCCCAAGGGGGGGTGTTATTTGGTAAAGCTGCTGCTTGTGGGGCATATGGACAAGGTAGATGCATTTTATTTCAAAAGGCATGCATGACTGATCACAAATGTATTTTGCAATATTGGTTACAGAAAGATCCTCCTAGTTTTTGGCATTGGAGGAACCAACTCCATCGTTTAATTTTATTTGAATTTAGGGATGTTTGTAAGTTTCCAAGATGTACACGTTTAAAAAAAAAAAATTGGGATTCCATATATTCAAAATCTTTCCTCTGAAGCACGATTATTAATATTTTACATTGAAGCTTTGGAAACATTTATAACATTGCAATTCCCGGTAATATGTGTCATCTTCCATTGGGGGGGGAGAATTGGGGATGCAGGGGTAGGTTAATAATAGGTCATATAGAAATGTATATTGAAGGAATGATAAATTTCATATTTTATTTAATTTGATTAATTACTTCAATACAATGTGAATAGGAGAGGGGAGGGGAGGGGGGAATGGGGAAAGGGAGGTGGGGGTAGTAGGGGGATTGATATGGGTTATATGGAAATATATTTTGAAGGAATGTTAGAAATATGTATGAAAATATCATAATTGTGAATCTATTTCAAATGAAAATCTGTTTGTATTATATTATATTTACTTATTTCCTTCAATAAAATGTTATAAAGTAAAAAAAAATTATTAAAAATACAATACAATCACTACAAAATCTATAAAAAGAATAAAACAGTAGCTCAAATTAGCAGAATCAAGTGAGTCATTAGGCTTTAGGTGTCATTTATAGAATCAGGCCCTTTGTGTTTGTGTGTATGTGTGTGTGTATGTACTCGTGTGTTATATTGCAGATGTATCAAACAACATTCCTGAGACACCCTATACATGAGCCATTTTGTTAGCATGCACATTCAGACATGGGATTTTAAAAGAGCCCTTTTCTGCATGTAAAACATTCTTTCAATGTGGAAAATATTTTCTAAAGTGATCCCTCTGGTGATTTTGAAAATGTTCCCCCATTTAAACTAAATTTTGTTTCCCTTCAGCCTAGTAAGGAGCTCTGTGCTCCTAGGTGTAGCTTTCCTGATATCAGTCACCAGTTAGAAGAGATGTTTTCTTCCAAAACTTGAGTGCGAATATCAAATCTACAGTTTGAGCTTGTGACAGACGAGAAACCTAACGTCTCTCTTCTCATGCCTCTTTGATCAGGCAGCATCACTCCACGCATCAGGACTCCGGAAACTGGCTCCGATGATGCCATCAAGAATATCCTTGAGCAAGCGAAAAAGGAAATCCAGTCTCAGAAAGGGGGTGAGTGTTGCCCCCACCTCAATGTAGCATCTAGCTGGAATTAGGAGAGTTTCTAGAGCAGGGGTGGGGCAACTCCAGTCCTCGAGGGCCGGAATCCAATCGGGTTTTCAGAATTTCCCCAATGAATGTGCATTGAACGCATTGGGCCAATCCTGAAAACCTGATTGGATTTCGGCCCTCGAGGACCGGAGTTGCCCATGTCTGTTCTAGAGGCAGCTCTGTAAGAAAGCATCGAAATTTAGATGCACTAGTTAGCCTGTTCTATAAGAATGCTTTATGCACCCGTGTGTTCTTATTTGGGAACAATTTTTATAGTGAAAAAGATCAATATTACAACATTCATATGCCAAAAACAAAAAAAATGACAAAATTCATGTAGTTTTGATAATATAGTAAACCAAAAAAACAAGTGTGGTCCAAAGGAATTCAAGAAATATCTGTATTTATTACAAAAAGAGTAGACACGCCGGATGGTGTGGATAACATGAAGAAAGACCTGACGAAGCTTGAAGAATGGTCTGAAATTTGGCAGCTAAAATTTAATACTAAGAAATGCAAGATCACGCATTTGGGCTGCAAATAACTCGAGGGAACGGTACAGTTTAGGGGGTGAAGAACTTATGTGCACGACGGAAGAGCGGGACTTGGGTATGATTGTATGTGATGATCTTAAGGTGGCCAAACAGGTTGAAACGGTGACTGCAAAACCTAGAAGAATGCTAGTTTGCATAGGGAGAGGTATGGCTAGTAGGAAAAAGGAGGTATTGATGCCCCTGTACAGTATAAGATTTTGGTGAGACCTCATTTAGAATATTGTATATAATTCTGGAGGCCGCACCTTCAAAAAGATATAAAAAGGATGGAGTCGGTCCAGAGGAAGGCTATTAAAATGGTATGTGGTCTGTATACTTCGGAGGAAAGGCGGGAGAGGGGAGATATGATAGAGTCGTTTAAATACCTACGTAATATATGTGCATGAGTCGAGTCTCATTTGAAAGGAAACTACAATGAGAATGGCATAGGATGAAGTAAAGAGGTGATAGGCTCCGGAGTAATCTGAGGAAATACTTTTTTACGGAAAGAGTGGTAGATGCATGGAGCAGTGTCCCGGAAGAGGTGGTGGAAACAGAGACTGTGAATTCAAGAGGGCCTGGGATAGGCACGTGGGATCTCTCAGAGAGAGAAAGAGATAATGGTTACTGCGGATGGGCAAACTAGATGGGCCATTTGGCTTTTATCTGCTGTCATGTTTCTTTGTTTCTATCCAATCAGTGAACAGCTTTTCCTCATTCGATATGCACGACTCAACATGGGCCATGTTTCAGCAATATTGCGTGCGTCAGGAGTCTTAAGTGCACTAATATAGTGTTAAAAATATAAACTTTGGCAAATAGCAAATATATTTATATATAATGTACAAAACAGCTCTCAATGTGAGGATCCTTCTCCTCTTTTTGATCTGATAACACTATGTAATAACATTTTTTTGTTGTTGTTGTTGTTACATAGAAACATGAGATAAAGACGTAATGGCCCATCCAGTATGCCCCTCCACAGCATCTACTATTTCCTCTTCTCTCGAAGAGATCCTACATGCCTGTCCCATGCTATCTTGAATTTAGAAACGGTCTTTGTCTCCACTACCTCTAACAGGAGAATATTCTATGCATCTACCACAATTTCCTTAAATTACTGCTGAGCCTATCACTTCATCCTGTGCCTTCTCCTTCCGGAGTTTTCCTTCATTTGAAAGAGACTCACTTCCTGTACATTAACACCATGGAGATATCCCCTCTAAACTAAACTAAAACTTAGCTTTGTATACCAGGTCATCAACCAAATAAGGAGCTCGACTCGGTTAACAATAATTTAAAAAGATTAAAAAAAAAAAAAAAGGAGAAAGGAAACGAAGTCAAAGGAAAAAGACTAATGTGGATGGTTTCCAAAATATTTTATTTCCAAAGTATACATATTAAGATCTGTCCCCTTATGACTTATGATGAAGTCCAATAACCAATTTTGTAGCAACTCCATCTTATATCTCCAAAACTGCACACAATATTCCAAATGGAGCCTCACCAGAGACTTAGACAAAAGCATCATCACCTGGCTTTGACCATTGCCTTTTCTACCTGTTTTGTCACCCTGAGATCATCAAACACAATCAACCCCACGTCCCGCTTTTTTTCCGTACGCTGAAGTACATAGAAACATAGAAGATGATGGCAGATAAGGGCCATAGCCCATCAGGCCTGCCCACTTTCCTGACCCACCCCCAAGTCTACTATCCTAGGGATCCCACTCCTGGTGACAGGTTCCCTTGGCTTAACCCTCTAAGGGATCCCACATGGGCATCCCATTTGCTCTTAAATTCTTGCAAGCTGTTTGCCTCAATCACCTGCATCGGGAGCTCATTCTAAGGATCAACCACTCTCTCGGTGAAGAAATATGTCCTGGTGTCGCCATGAAATTTACCACCCCTGAATTTGAGCGGATGTTCTCTTGTGGCTGAGGGTCCTTTGAGAAAGAGAATCTCTTCTTCCATCTCGATACGGCCGGTAATATACTTAAACGTCTCGATCATATCTCCTCTCTCCCTACGTTCCTCGAGTGAGTACAGCCGCAAATTTTTCAGCCTTTCCTCATACGATAGATCCTTGAGCCCCGAGACCATCCTGGTGGCCATCTGTTGCACTGACTCTACTCTCAGCACATCTTTTTGGTAGTGTGGCCTCCAGAATTGCACACAGTATACTGTTCTTCTGGATTTTTGCAGCCCAAGTGATGACCTTGCATTTTTTAGCATTAAATCTTAGTTGCCAATTACCGGACCATTCGTCAAGCTTTGCTAGATCCCACCTCGATATCCGCACCTTCCAGGTTTCTACCCTATTACAGAGCTTGGTATCATCTGCAAAATGGCAAACTTTGCCAGACAGTCCTTCTGCAGTATCACTCACAAAGATGTTAAATATAGCTGGCCCAAGGGCAGAACCCTTTGGCATTCCACTGACATCATCCTTTTCCTCCGAGCAAACTCCATTTACCACTATTATCTGTCTCCATCCACTAGGGCCCATACTAAATACACTCAGTTTATTTATCAATTTATCATCATACAATAAAACCACAACATAATATTTCAAGGGCAATTTAAAGTACTGAAAATATCCAAAATATACCTGAGAACGGCAAACGCAGATCAGATGGTTTGGGCTTTGAAGGCTTACACAGCACGGACTGTCCAAGGCAGTGGCAGGGTTCTCCGGCCCATGACCCCTCATTTCTGAGCAGCTGCCCTTCTCTCTCACGTACACTCTACCTTATAGCTCTCCCTGGCAGCAAAGAAACCCAAGGTCGGTGAGCCCCTTTCATGGCAAAAGCCATAGAAATTTTCCTTATCACCTGCTTGTCGCTAGACAAACCCCTTGGCTCCCCGCTGCACCATTTAACCGACTGCGATTCCACCGCTAGCAATAGCCCTTTACCACTCTCTTTCTGCAGCCGCTGCACATGTACAGAACGCGCTCAGTCGCGAGAAGGAAGAGTGGAACTGCACGCACCCCAGCTTGGTGAGGCGGGGCTCTTCAGTGCCCTGTCTCAAGCGCAAGAACAGACCAATGAGAGCAAAGGAGATGGATTGGGGGAAGGTGTGTGTGTGTGTGTGGGGGGGGTATTTGCTCCATAAGACGCACCCTTATTTCCACCCACTTTGGGGGGGGGGTGAAGTGCGTCTTATAGAGCAAAAAATACGGTACTTCCTTCATTTTCATGATTTGCCTGTTTTTATATATGTACCTTTATTTTATTTAGACCCCTGACACAGGTGAAGATGCCAAAACACGGCCTGTGTCGGGTCATAATAAACTGTGCTTGCTTTCCCTGATTTGAAGGCCCCTTATGCTTTGTCTTTCCTTCTATATGTTAAAAACAGATCAGATATGTGCATTATATTCTACCTTGTTGGGCAGACCAGATGGGCTGTGCAGATCTTTGTCTTCTATCATTTTTTATGTTAAGGCATAACCTTAAAGAAAGGCATAGAGGAATGCAACCTGCTTTGTGACAGGTACAACCCTAACCAAAGGCATGAAGGGGTGTGGCCTGAAAAGAGCAGCAAGTACAACTCTAGCCACCTTGCTAGGGATATTAGATGGACCAAATTTGTCTTTTTCTGCTGTTAAAAAGTATCTCAAAAAATGTGGACAAAGCTACCCTTCTAATACAAACAGGCCAGTAAAAATGTGTGGAGCTTGCTGCTCTCTACTGGCAGTGTGTTAGTACTGCAACTATTACACTGGCTCCAAAATTGGCACCTCGGTTCTTTATTTCTTGCCTGCTTCTCCTCCAGTTGCACATTTACAGTGTCATTCTTATACATCTTAGCATAGTGTATTTTCATTCTATGACCAAGCAAACAAAAACAATACTGCAAGAAATGTACATAGCACAGGAATTTATTAAAATAACAAAAACAAAAAACTTAAAAACCAAAATGCATGAACTGCATAAAAAGTATGTATCCAATACAACTGGTCCCAATGTTCCTGTGGACCGGACCCGCACAGTCCGTGTTTCGAAGAAACACTCCTTCCTCAGGGGTCCCTGCTGGTGGTACCCAGAGTATCAGAAAACCAGAATGGATAAGGTGAACAAAATCGATAGTGAACAGGCATAAATCTCTCCTGTACAACGCACTGCACTCAGGACCACAAATTAGGTGGCACTTCAGTTACTGGTATTTTAATAATGAAAGATTAAACGTATTTTTGTAATGCAGTTGTGGGTCCTTCTGCAGCATAACCAAAAGTTTAATACATTTATATTCTGCTTAGCCAGTATAGCAGCTCAAGCCAGATAACAATGTTTAAGAAATAACAAAATATATTAATACAGAAGAGCTGGTGGGTTTTGTCACAAGAATTTAGAAGGCAGAGTTATCGCTGAACCCAATAATTTCTGGTTAATTTCATTATCATCAACACATCATATTATCATTACTAGTGTTATAGCCCATTACATTAACGGGTGCTAGAATATATGTGTGTGTGTCTGTGTTTATTTCTTTCTCTCTCTCTCTCTCCTTATCCACTTTCTGTATTTCTGTCTTTCTTTGTGTCTTTATTTTTCCTCGGCTGTCCACCTATTCTCCCTTCCTTTTACCTTCCCTGTGTCCACCACCACCCTTTCACTGCTCCCCTTATCCAGCAGCAGTCCTTTTCCCTTTTTTTATCTCCCCCCTGTCCAGCAGCACCTCTTTCCTGTCCCCCTGTCCAGCAGTAGACTTCCCTTCCTTTTTCTTCCCCCGTCTCTTCCCCTGTCCATCTGCACCTCTTTTCTGTCCCCCTGTCCCCTGTCCAGCAGTAGGCCTCCCTTCCTTTCCCCCTCCCCCCGTCTGTTCCCCTGTCCATCAGCACCTCTTTCCTGTCCCCCTGTCCAGCAGTAGGCCTCCCTTCCTTTCCCCCCCCCCCCGTCTGTTCCCCTGTCCATCAGCACCTCTTTCCTGTCCCCCTGTCCAGCAGTAGGCCTCCCTTCCTTCCCCCCCCCCGTCTGTTCCCCTGTCCATCAGCACCTCTTTCCTATCCCCCTGTCCAGCAATAGGCCTCCCTTCCTTTTTCTCCCTCCCCCCATCTCTTCAGAGTTCCTGCTATAGAGAAAGGCCCTCACCTCGGCCGGCTGTTGCTCCCTCCCTCTCTAGCTCACCCACCACTTCCCCCACCAAAGCGCAGCTTCCCAATCTCTTACCACCTGAAGCCGACATCCGGGAGAGACAGTGAGGAGATTTGCGCGGCCATCAGAAGCCGACAGCCTCCGCGCCGCCTGAAGCCGACATCGGGGAGAAATTTGGAGCTTCGGTTTGGCCTGCTCCCTGCTCGCCTTGCCGTATTGTACTTTTTAGTTGAAAGACGCGGCATGGCTCCTCTCATGATCCCCACCTGCGTCGGAAGTCCAACGCAGGCGGGGATCGTGAGAGGAGCCACCACCGCGTCTTTCAACTTAAAAGTACAATACGGCAAGGCGAGCAGGGAGCAGGCCAGACCGAACAACAAACAATACACAGAACCCTAAGCGCGCATGCGCACTCCTACCTGCGGGGCCCTACAACTCACGGAAAACCGGCGCACGCAGTGGGAGTGCGCATGCGCGGCTAGCCTTTTATTATATTAGATTACGGCCATGAGAGCATTGCAACCGCAGGCCTTTTACAGATTTTCAAAGTGAAAGTCAGCGTGTCCTTTCCCTTTCAAAATTGCTCTCTGGTTTAACTGGCCCACAAATGTTGCCCCTCCTTTCGATGGCTAAATCTGGCTGAGAAATATCACGTGTACATTTGGGAATGCAATGCATGCTTGCTGTGTCCTAAATCCTGCTCAATGCATGCCTCTGAAGAGGCTTCCCCTTAACATGGCTTAAAGCCTTTGTGTTATACAACTCCCCACATAACTGTTTGCCGGGTTAAGGGTAGGCAGTTTTCAGACCGTCCTTTTTCATGGGTAAGTAGCATGTAAAAATGACCCTCTACATTATTCTTCATGCACCTGCTGTTTCCCTTGTAATCCCGGGCGTTGATATTCTGATACCTTTCTTATAAACAGTAGGAGCATGCAGCCATGGCAACATTTATGTTTGATGCAAACAGCCCTTATTACTGTATAAGAAAGAACCACAGGAATTTTTTTTTTTTAATACAGGAGACAGTAATCCGAGCAAAACAAAAGTGACTGTGTGTCTCTCTGTTTCCTCACAATTGTTTCCCACGTACTCACCTTTATAGGACCCCCAGGGACTCCTGAAGAAGACTTTTTGTCGAAACGCGGACCGTGTTGGGTCCTGTATCCCTAGCGGACTAGGTCCTTTAAGGCTCTTATGTGGATGATTTATTTTTATGTGGATAGAATTATTTTATGTGGATGATTTCAGTGTACCTTTGGAACTTTGATACTTTCAAATAAAGTCCATTTAGGAACATCGTCACTCCACAGAGTTTTTTTTGGTTTTCTCTGGATTTTCTTCTTTGTGGATATTTTTGGGTCAATTCCTTTTGGGGGTTTTTTTTTTCTCTCTTTCCTCATCATATTGCATCGTCAAGGAAAACCAGAAGAATACCTCCACGACGCTATCAGCCAGGCAATATTCCATCTAGCGGAAGTCTTTTATTCATCTGGACGCAACACGTGTTTGACTCTTGAAAAAGGCACTTTGGTGCCGAAACTCTGGCCGTGTTGAGTCCAGATGAATAAAGACGTCTGTTAGATGGAATATACCCTGGTTGATAGCATCTCTCCTTCATGACTTTTGTGCGTGTTTGTTGTTCCTCCTCATGCTTAATCTTCTGTAAACCGCATAGAACTTCACGGTATTGCGGTATATAAGCTGTTATTATTATTATTATTATTATATTGCCTCAGGATAGGGTTACCAGATTTTCCATTTGGAAAATCCGGACCCCCTAGACCTGCCCCGAGGCCTGCCCAGTTCCACCCATCCCCGCCCTGTTATGCTCCAGTCCCGCCCTAGCCCCACCCCCTCGCTGCCTGCTCTTGGGTAGGAGCGCATGCGCAGATGTGATGCGATGACATCACGCGCCCACACTTTACGTCATCGTGCGGCATCTGCACATGCACAGGTGCGCTTCTGCCTGATAGTGGTTTGATCCAAGCTTTTCAAAACCCGGACACAGTGCCGGGTTTTGAAAAACTGGACCCCTGGATGTGTCCTCAAAAGGAGGACATGTCCGGGGAAATCCGGACTTCTGGTAATCCTACCTCAGGACCACCAGTTAGGGGGCACTGCAGTTACTAGGCTTTTTTGGGCCTGATTCTATAAATGGTGCCTAAGTAGTGTGGCGTTTAGGCGCGATTCTATATAAGTTAAGCGCACTTTATAGAATTTAGTGGCACCTAAACTCGGCTTAGGCATTGATACACATCCTAACCTTAGGTGCACCCTATTTATGCTGGGGTTTTCTTGGCCTAAATACTGACGCCTACGTCCAAAATAGGCACCTACATGTAAAACACACCCATGACCCACCCTCTAACCACACCTACTTTCTGGTAGACGCTTTGGACTAGGCACCTATCTGAAAGTAGTAGGCATTTACCAAGTTAGACGCCTACCATCCAACGTCAATTGCAAGTTGTTAACTGCCAATTATTGACACTGATTTAAGCTTTTTAAATAATTAAGTTAGGTGCCTAAATTGGCTACGCATGCCGATCTAGGTGGCTAATTTTAGGCATCATTTATATAATCAGAGATCTTCATTTGATTGCCCCCTGCAATAGAGATATACAGCATGCTTCATATAGAAATATTTGGCATGTTAGTAGACTTTATGGATTTCTTCTGAGTTTGGACTGTACTTTTAAGACCTTCCAGAGTTTGGAGGAGTAGAACTACACACCATAGGGGTCGTTGGGGGAGGGTTGGGCTATGTATTGCTCAGAACGTGTAGTTGTTGAGAGGATATCTGTTCTATACTTAATCTCCTGCACCCTCTTCTCTTCTCCTACCCTTCCCCTCCCACCTTCACTCCCCCCCCTTCACTCCCCCCCCTTATCTCTCCCCTCCTACCTATCCTCTTCCCCTCTCCTCCCTCCTCTCCCCTCTCTCCTCTCTTTAAAGTTGCCTTGAGCCTGTATAGGTATGAGCGGCGCACAAATAGAAGATTAGATTCGATTAGATATTATGTTAACATACTTCACAAACTGTATCCTGCTCATGTTGTATTATTATAAAAAAGTAAAACAAAAAAAACAAACAAAAAACCCACCCAGTTGATAATCTGATGTAAGACGGAGGTTGGGAAAGATTGAATCAAAGTGACACAGAAGTCACTTTTTCAGTTGGATTGGATTTGAATTTTAGATTCGGTTACTTACCTTTTCCAAATCGGAGCTTATGGCAAATGACAGGTCTGGTACTATATAGTTATTTCCCAACCCAAGGTCACGAGAAGTACAAGTGGGATTTGAACCATGGTTTTTGTGGTTCTCAGCCTGCTTCTTTAACCACTAGGTTATTCCTCCACTCTGTTGGTGATGCTTGGCTTGAAGGATGGTCTCTACTTCAGTTATCTACCATGAGCTCCCTAAGGATAGGCTTTCCTTAATTTCTGATATTTGGGTCTTGGGGATCAATGAGTTTTTTTAATTGTATGTTCTGCTCTTGGAGACCACTGCCAGCTAGCTATCTGAGAAGCTTTTTGTTGTCTTATTTTTATATGCAGGTGAGACAAAGAGTACTGTTGGCCCTCAGGCATCCTCAAATGGCAACAGCAACTCAGAAGATGCCATTAAAAGTATCCTGGAACAGGCCCGCAGGGAGATGGAGGCCCAACAGCAGGCTCTTCTGGAAATCGAGACTGGAAATAGCAAAAGGTCAATTCCTACACCACCCTCTGATCGCTCCATATTAGCTGCTGTCACCGGTCAAAGTTTGCCTCAGGTTTACATTAAACAGGAAGAAGGGACATCAGGGAACAGCATTAGTGTCAGCTCTATACAAACTCCATTAAATGTTCTTTCTCCAGCGGCCTTTGTACAGAGCATTATCCGGAAAGTGAAGACCGAGATTGGTGATGCCGGGTCATATTTTGACCAGCACTGGGCTTCGGAAAGGAGTATACTCAGCCGGCCCTACACCTCAGTGTCACCTTCACTATCGTCTTCATCATCAAGCTATTCAAGTATGGTCAACGGCAGGCTCTGGCAACGAGGTGACAATGGAGAGACTGTTCCCAATGAAGAGGAAATTACTGTAGGGGAAGAAGAACTTCATAAAGTCACAGAGGTGAAAACAGAATGTGGTGTCCCCGAGTCACCAAATCTGAATCGCCTTTCCTACTATCCAGCTTATGTTCCAAGGACTCTTAAGCCAACTGTTCCTCCTCTCACTCCAGAACAGTATGAGATGTACATGTACAGGGAGGTGGACACCTTGGATCTGACCAGGCAGGTGAAGGAGAAACTGGCCAAAAATGGAATCTGCCAGAGGATCTTTGGAGAAAAGGTAGAGTTTGGCTATGATATGACCATGATCTACTTCTATTTTCATTCTGAGACAAAGAAATGTAAAAGCTGATCATTCAAAAGATTTAAACACTTGCATTAAGGAGTTAGGTACCTAAGTCTGGCAAACTAAAATGTTCCCTACCTCATTGTCTAAATTTAGGAGACTGTTTTTACTATTCACCTAAATTTAAGAACATAAAAAGAGAATGGGACCAGAGGAAGGGACAGGTCAGGGCTGATATCCAGTGCTAGGTCCTTAAAGGAGGAGACTGAAGTCAGGCCTAAATTTATAGGGCATATGATTTGGTAGGGTTACCAGATGTCCGGGAAAACTCTTTTTAGAGGACTGTCCAGTTTGCCTGGGTTTTGGAAAGCCCCGAAGACCTCTGGCCACATCTGAAGGGCCTCTGAGTATGCACGGATGACATCACACACATCTGCGCATGCTCCAGGCCCTCCATACATGGCTGGAGCTCATCCAGGAAGAAGAGAGGAGACTTTGTGGGGGCGGGGCTCGGGGCAGAATAGGGATGGAGGCAGAACGGGATGGGGCGGGGTCATGTGTCTGGAGTTTGCGGCCCAAAATATGGTAACCCTAGGATTTGGATGCCTAAAGTTAGAAACCTATTTTCAGTTAAGGGTCTAAATTGGTTTAAAATAAGTGCTTTACTTAAGAGCCTTATCTACTCATAGGTACCTCCCAAATTTAGGGGGGTCTGTTATCCCTGTTTGGGCCTAATGAACCAAGGCCCTGATTCTATAAACCGCACCTAAATTGGTAGGCATTGTTGGAAATGGTATCTTCCACATGTCAATCAAAGTTAGGCAAACACCAAAAAGTCCAACAGGACAAAAAAAAAAACACGGGTTCAGGAACACGCAGAAGACAGTGGGAATGGACAATGAACACTCCACTGAAGATCACTGATGTTAAAAAAAAAATCTTATTTCAATAAAGGACACATACATAAGCTGTGGACCCGACACAGCACTGTGTTTCGGCACATAAAGACGCCTGCATCAGGAGTCACTGTAGCATTATGATTCACGAATAACAGGTCCTTTGTTAAAACAAGACTGGGTCAATCAAACGTGCAAAAGAAGGACCAAGCGCTGATTGACCCAGTCTTGTTTTAACAAAGGACCTGTTATTCGTGAATCTTAATGCTACAGTGACCCCTGATGCAGGCGTCTTTATGTGCCGAAACACAGTGCTGTGTCGGGTCCACAGCCTTTATTGAAATAAGATTTTTTTTTTTTTTACATCAGTGATCTTCAGTGGAGTGTTCATTGTCCAATCAAAGTTAGGCACCATTTATAGAATCGTGATCTAGTGGCATCTAATTTGACATAGGCCTAATTTACTGGTGCCTAACAAAGATGCCTACCAATACCTGTCATCAGTCCAGTGTTCCCTCTAAGCGGGCGGGTGTTGTGAGCAAACTTTTTTCACTGTGAGCTAAAAATATCGGGCGCCAGCAAGTTATGAGCCAAATAAATATGTTGCTTTCTACCACAGAACTTCCTTACGTTTGTATGGAATCTATCCCCTTTCAACTTTAGAGAGTGCCCTCTCGTTCTCCCTGCCTTAGCTACTAAGTCTATTCCCTTCAGTACCTTGAATGTTTCTATCATGTCCCCTCTCAATCTCCTCTGCTCAAGGGAGAAGAGGCCCAGTTTCTCTAATCTTTCGCTGTACGGCAACTCCTCCAGCCCCTTAACCATTTTAGTTGCTCTTCTCTGGATCCTTTCGAGTAGTACCGTGTCCTTCTTAAAGTACCAGTGCTGGACGCAGTACTCCAGGTGAGGGCGTACCATGGCCCGGTACAGCAGCATGATAACCTTCTCTGTCTCTTCAGTCCAGCATCTGCCCCTTCCATTCACTGTCTGTCTTTCCCTGCCATCTCTCCTCCTGCCCCCCCCCCACCCCCCAATTTGGTCTAGCATCCATCATCTTCCTTCTGTTCCCCTCATGGTCTGGCATCTCTATCCTTCCCTCCCCCCTGTGGTTTTTAGCATATCTCTCTTCTCATTTCCTCCACTCAGATCTGATCATTCTCTGCTCTCTCTTCCCTTTTCTTCTCTGGTCTTCCTTCTCTATTTTCTGCCTCCATCTAAATTAAATTCTTTCTTACTATTTAGTCCCGTTTCCCTCTTTTCACTGTGTCTACACACAGCTTGTCACCCCTTTCCCTCACCCCTCCATTATCTTACTATTTTCTTCCCCCTTTATTTATCTCCTCCTTCCATCCAGTATGTGTTCTTTCCCCACTTCCATTCAGCATCTGCTCTCCCTTCTCAACTGACATCCATCTGCCTTCTGCTCTCTCTCCCTTCTTCTCACTTCCATCATCTGTCCCCTTCTCTCTCTCTCTCATCTCCTCCATTCCATCATCTGCCCCTTCTCTCTCTCTCTCTCTCTCTCCCCCCCCCCAACTTCCATCATCTGCCCCCCTTCCCCTCACCTTTGTGGGTCACTTTCTTTCCCCTGAGGGTGGCTCATGTCACAGGGGAAGCTTTGGCCGAGCAGAACCGCTTGATTGACAGTGGAACTTACTTGATTGATGTCGATGCTGGGGCCCGTTGCCGTTTGAAGGAAAAAAAAAAAGGTGGAAAAAAGGAACCTGTAAAGGCGAGAGGAAGGGAAACCTCCAGGACAGCTGCTTTTTGCCCTCCTTCAGCGGCCCAAGAGTTCAGACCAGCAACGGCAGCTCTGTATGCTTTTAACTTCGGCACAGAGCTGCCCCTAATCAATAGTTTAGCGCGGTTTCATGAGGCAGCCTCGGGGCCTTTGATAGCCGGCCCGCTTCGATGATGCGATGTGGGCCGGCCTAGCAAAGGCCCCGAGGCTGCCTTATGAAACCGCGCTAAACTATTGATTAGGGGCAGCTCTGTGCCGAAGTTAAAAGCATACACAGCTGCCGCTGCTGGTCTGGAGGTGCGGAGACAAGGCAGGAGGCAAACGCGGTGGAAGGCAGGAGTCCCGGCACAGCGACTGCAACAGGAAGTTGCAAGTCAGCTGACGCCGGCCTTTCGTTGCGGCGGGGACCGAATCCTTCGCGGACCGGCAAGATTTTGTTTGCGGACCGGCGGTTGAAGAACTGTGCTCTACACTGTGTGCGCTGTGACGAGAAACTTGTGCGCTGCGAGGTAATATTTTGTGCGCCAGCGCACCCCAGCGCAGCTTAGCGGGAACACACTCACACGCCCAAATTCCACCCCTAACCACGCCCACTTTTCCACCAATTTCCGTGCGGAACTTCAATGTTTTTTGAATTGTTTTTTAATGGCGTTTTCAATTATCACGCCATTAAAGCCATTTAAACAATTTTAAAGTTTCAAGTAGAAATTACTAGGCATCGCTCAGCGCCCTTTAAAGAATCAGGGCCCGAATTCCTTTTATTTGCACACTTCTTTGGCATAAAAAATACGCACCTTCTCTTCTAGAAATATCTCACCCTGTTCACTCCTACCTTTCATCCCAAGCCCACTGATGGTTGCATATGCAATATAATTTTGTCAGATATATGTAAAAATAGTATACTTCTGTACGGTGAAGATCAGCACAACTGCACTGGGCTTTATTTTCATGTTGCTGATGATGAAAATGGGTAAATGGGAGGAGCTTTCAAAAACTTTAAAGGATAACTAAGCACAGCATGCAACATGCTGTAAGGAATAAAAGAATATATTGCTGATTTCCAAATGTGTCCCTCCGTTTCAAACCAGGCAGACCAATACGGTGAGATATTGGAATCCTAAGGTATGCAAATGCAGGCAGTCCCTGGGCTAAGAACGAGTTCTGTTTTTAAAACCGTTCTTAAGTTGAATTTGTATGTAACTCCGATCATGTAAGAATTTGTTCTCCTGTACAGTACACAGTCTATAAAACCATTAAAGAAATAGTCCTCAAAATAAAGTACTGTAGATTAAATAGAAAGAAAAGATAGGAGGTTTACACTTTTGTATGTTTGTATGTTTCTCTTCACAAAGCCGCGGGCTTCCCATGGATGACCCGGAACCTTCCCTCTGAGCATAGTGTAGTGGAAAACCTTTTTTTTCCCTCCCTACCTTCTCCACCTCTTTGAGGCCCCTCTTGCATCCCTTTCCATCCATCCCACTGTTCCCTCTCCACCACCACATCCAACATTTCTCCCTCTCATCTCTCCCTTTCCCATGCATCTCTGCCTCCTCTCCTACCACCATATCCAATAATTCTCTCTCCCTCCCTATGCCCAGCAATTCTCCTGTTTCTTCATTTCCCCACGTGCACCATCTCTTTCCCACTCACCTGACATTCTTGCCCAGCAATTCTCCCTTCCTGTTCCCTCCCCCAACTCAGCATCTTTCCCTCAATCCCTCCATTCTTCCATCCTATGGTCCCGTTCATGCTCCCCACCCTCCCTCCATTCTGTGTTCCGAGTTCATGCCCCTTCCATTCTTCCTTCCATCCTTTGTCCAAAGCTTGTGCTCCCTCCTTCTGTGTCCCAGCAGGCTCCTCTTTGGGTCCGGTTGGATTTTTATCACAGTATTTTTTATCATTGTATTTTTTTAATTGAATTTTCATGGTTTTATATGTCAGTGTTTAATAAATTATCTCCAGAACATGTGTATCCACTGTTTTTGTTTTTGTTTTCATCGGTGGATTGTTTTCACTGTGGATCATTGGGTCTCCCCATTTTTCTTTGTTGTGCTGCCCCTATTTCTCCCTTCCATATCCCAACGCACTCCTCTCCCTCCCTCCATTTTGTGTCTCAAGTTCGTGCCTCCCTCTCATAGGTGTTTACATGTTCTGCTTAGCTCCCTCCTCCTGCTGCCTTACAGCCACACTTGTTTCTCTTCGCAAAGCCGTGGATAGTCAGAGTAGTAAAACAGATTTTATGCTGCTTATCCTAGGAATAAGCAGTGGATTTTCCCAGGCCATTTCAATAATGACCTATGGACTTATTTATTTATTTAATTTTTTTTTTGTTGTTGTTTTTTTTTTGTTTTTATATATTTATTCAATTTATAGATATACAATAACAATATCTATATAAAGGGAGAAAAAAAGGAGAGATTACATATAGTTATATAGGAAAATAAAATAAAGTATATTCCCTAGGGATTAAACAATCTCTCTAAAAGTAAGTCCACAATTTGGGAGAAGCAATACACATACACACATACCATCATGGGATCTGATAGTTTGTCAAAGAAATATAAAAATTAACCATACAATAGTGCAGTGTACATCTTCTAAATTATTAAGGACTAAGTCCACGTGGAGGTACTGGGAGGGATTACTCCTTTTCCCTCAAAGAAAAACCGTAACTGGGAAGGGTCAAAAAAGTGTAAGAGTGTTGATCCAAAAGGATCAAACATTTAGGGTTTCTAAGTTGAAATTTAGCACCCATAAGACAGTACGGATTGTCTCAATTGCAGGAACTCTTTCCTTCTAGTCTGGATAATCTTTGAAACATCTGGAAACATATAAATCTTTGAATCCATAAATCTTTAAGCCTAAAAAAAAGCCTAAGAAGTGCCTCTTTATCTTGTTGGAAAACAAAAGTCACCAGAAGTGTAGATTATGAGATGGCTTCATCCACTGAGGTTTCCAATATTCTTGTTAAGTCCATTGCGCTCGTCAAATCAGGTAATGCCTCTGGTTGTGAAGCCTTCTTAGATGTTGGAAGGAAATATATCTTATGTAAAGGTGGAAGTCCAGACTCAGGGTATTTAAACACTTCCTTTAAAAATTTATTAAATAGATCTCTTGGAGACATTGCCAGTACTTTAGGAAAGTTAAGAATTCTTAAATTAAGCATTTTAGTATAATTTTCCACATTTTCAACTTTCCTTACTAGCAATAGTCTATCCTGCATTAAGGTAACTTGAGATTTTTGTATCCCTTAAACCTGTTCCATAGAAACATAGAAGATGACGGCAGATAAGGGCCATAGCCCATCAGGTCTGCCCACTCTACTGACCCACCCCCAAGTCTACTATCCAAGGGATCCCACTCCTGGTGACAGGTTCCCTTGGCTTAACCCTCTAAGGGATCCCACATGGGCATCCCATTTGCTCTTAAATTCTTGCACGCTGTTTGCCTCAATCACCTGCACCAGGAGCTCGTTCCAAGGATCAACCACTCTCTTGGTGAAGAAATATTTCCTGATGTCGCCATGAAATTTCCCGCCCCTGAGTTTGAGCGGATGCTCTCTTGTGGCTGAGGGTCCTTTGAGAAACAGAATCTCTTCTTCCATCTCGATACGGCCGGTAATATACTTAAACGTCTCGATCATGTCTCCTCTCTCCCTACGTTCCTCGAGTAAGTACAGCCGCAAATTTTTCAGCCTTTCCTCGTACGATAGATCCTTGAGCCCCGAGACCATCCTGGTGGCCATCCGTTGCACCGACTCTACTCTCAGCACATCTTTTCGGTAGTGTGGCCTCCAGAATTGCACACAGTATTCCAAATGAGGCCTCACCATGGTTCTGTATAATGGCATTATGACTTCAGCTTCCGGCTGACGAAACTCCTATGGATGCAACCTAACAACTGTCTTGCCTTAGATGAAGCCTTCTCCACATGATCAGCAGTTTTCATGTCTGCGCTGATGATCACTCCCAAGTCTCGTTCTGTTGAAGTTCTAGCTAAGGTCTAAGTTCTGCACGGATTTCTGCTGCCGAGATGCATGATCTTGCATTTCTTAGCATTGAAGTCCAGCTGCCAGGTCGAGGACCAAAGCTCCAACAAATGTAGGTCCTGTGTCATACTATCGGGTGAATTGCCATCTCTCACTATATTGCATAGTTTGGCGTCGTCAGCAAATAACGTTACCTTACCTTGAAGCCCCTGAGTTAGGTCACCTATGAATATGTTGAAAAGGAACGGGCCCAAGACTGAGCCCTGCTGGCCTTTCCAGTGGGGGAATAGGTGGAATCTGTCCTCCCTCTGGGATAGGATTATCTGCCTTCTCCTCAATCTCTTCAGCTGCCAGGTGTACATCCAGGGACACCGGTAAGCCCTCCAGCTCAAGAAGGGAAATAGTTTCCTGTCCCTTCTGAGCCGCTGTAGTTCCCCCTTCTCGTGGCTGCTGGGGAGGGACAGGTCCTGCTGGGCTGAGCGATACTTCGCTCCCGAGTGCCGAAACCTTCCTCCGACTCAGCATAGCCGGCTTGACCCAGGACGAAGACATTGGGAAGCCGTCTATCGTCCCCAGTTGTTGCGAGGGGAGTTCTGGTTGCCAGGCTGTGGCAGCCGCTCTCGCCCTCCTTTTCGGCAGCGGGGAAATCCTCGATTAAAGGTAAAAATAATTTTCAGCAGGAGGACAGAAAGTCGGCGTCCTCACTGCACCGCGGCCATCTTGCTTCTCTCTTATTTATTTATTTATTTAATTTGTTTTCTGTCCCGTTGTCCCCAAAGAGCTCAGAACAGGTTCCAGGTTTAACATATATAATTTCCGTACAAGTTTACGATACAAGTTTTTATCCTAACTTGATACATACTAGGGTCTAATATTTACATACATAATATAAAGTTTCTTATAGTTATTCTTATGGTGCAAGGTTTTCAGTACAAGTTTTATCCTAATTTGACACACAGAAAATTAGTGTATGATACAAGTTATCCTTATGTGACACATACTGGTTCTGGTACCAATATACATTTCTTCGTAGTCTGTCAGTCAAGGGCAGGGGTTTAGGTGAAGAGGTATGTTTTTATTGCTTTTCTAAAGCTGAGGAGTCTTTCAAGGGATCTGATCTGTGGGGGCAGTCGATTCTAGTGGCTCGGTATGAAGTGAGAGTAGGATCGTTGTTTGCAGTTGAAGGGCACGACCAGGGGGCGTTCTGAGGTGTATTTCATCCTGGGAGTGGTTCGGCACGTACGGAGGAAGCTTAGTCGTCATGTAGCCCGGTGCCATGTCGTGCGAGGATTTGAACGCTAGCATAGGCTCTTGAAAACACAACTTTTGACTACGGGTAGCCAGTGAGCCGATGCTAGAACCTGAGAGACAGGGTCATGGGCACGAAGGTTTTTCAGAACCCTGATCACCGCATTTTGAACACGCTGGAGACGTCGTACATTCTTCACCGTGAGACCGTTGAATAGCGCATTGCAGTAATCCATGCGGGAGAGCACTAAAGCATAGAGTAGTTGGGCAAAGTCAGATTCTGAAAAGTAGTTCTTTATTTTTCGGAGCTGTCATAGGTAGTAAAATGAGGAAGATAACCACCTGAAAGAGATGGTCGGAAAGCAACAGGTTGCCATCAAGGAGTATTCCTAAGCTGTGCACTTGGTCTCTTGCAGTTATAGTAGTCGAGTCCCAGCATAGTGAGGGACGTTCTTTGCAGATCCAAAGGAGTTCTATCTTAAAGTTGTTTAGTTGTAATTTGTTGACGGATATCCAGTTTTTGATCTCCGAGAGGCTGGTTAGAAGTTCCGCAATCTGGGCACTGCAGGCTTCTCCTAGCGAAGGAATGAATCTGTATTTGATATTTGCAGGCTATCTCTAAGACAGGTCTAATGTAGAGATTGAGTAGTAGGGGGGATAGCAGAGCCCCCTGCGGAACACCGTATTTGATCGGTTTTGTTTTCGATAGCATGTTGATCAGAACGCTTTGGAATCTGTTATTCAGGAAAGAGGAGAACCATCGTAGCGCAATGTCTCGGATTCCAATTTTAAAGAGCTGCTCAGTGAGGAGAGGATGGTCAATAGTGTGGATGGCCAGAAGGACATCATTACCCTTGTCCATGAGTTTCCAGCAGTCGTCGATAATGTCGAGGAGGATGGTTTGAATCCCGATTGAAAGACGATAGGGCACCTTGTTCGTCGATGAAGGAATGTAATTGGGATAACACTGTTTTTTCCAGGATCTTGGAGATGAAGTTAGGTTGGAGACCGGTCTAAAATTGCTGGACATGTTAGGGTCAAGTGTGGGTTTTTTCAAAATTGGTCTGACGACCACCGACTTCCAGTTTGCGGGCACTATGCCCATTTGTAGAGAGGTGTTGAGAGGAAGAATGGAGTTTGCAAAGGCGTCTTTCACCGCCACTAGGAGTTGTGGCAGACAGGGTTCCAGGTTGGAGCCAGAAGGGCTCATTGTGTCTATTATCTCAACAATGTCAGCATGGGCAACAGTATTGAAGTTAGTTAAGTTCCCAGTTGTGGTTTTAGTTGTTTTGTCTGAGTTACAGGGAGACACTGTCTGTAGTGTAGCAGAATCAAGGTGAGACCGTATTTTGTCTCTTTGTCCGCCTGATGCACCTTCCTCTTCCACTGGGTTTCTGTTTTGAAGGCAATGGATGCAGACACATCCTGGGGCCGATGAGGGCATAGGCACAGAAGTGGCGGTGATGGGTAGGGATAAGGGAAGGGTAGTGACCTTCTTGATGTTAAATATTTACCAGCACACCACTGTACGTAATTATGAATACTAAATAAGTTTGCCTGTACAATTTCTCTTTGAAATTCAAAGTAGTTGCTGAGACAACTGCAAGTAACTGTAGGGGCTACCTTTTTTTTTTTTTTCTTTCCTTACCCTGTACATATCCATGGCTATGAACTTGACCAAGCACATCAACCACAGCCATTGCATTGGCAATAATGAGATTCACATGCCCTCCTTTAAACACAGCGCACACCCTGTCATGTTATCAATGTCATTAAGAAGCTCTTGTACCTCCGGGAAAATCAATGCCCTCTATTAATTCAGCAATGAAATACAGAGTATTGCAGCTTATAGGAGGTGAAAAAAATGTACTGTAAAGCAAAGTCAGAATATTTAACAGTGTGTAAATCCATAGATTTGTATGAATTATATGGACAATATTAATTACAAAAATTGAGTGTGAAATCAGTTAGATATTATACTGCTGTAGGAGAAACCCGTCAAATTATTTAAATTATTCAAAACAGCCTCAAAGGCTCAACAAGCACAGAAAGCAGCCTTAGTGGACTAAAGACACTATGCTATCTAGGAGCTGGATATTACTTGAAAGAAAGAGCACTTAACTGCAAAAACTCACTAAAAAGTAGGAAAAAAATGTTTATCAGACGTACTCCAATAGAAACTAACCATGAAACTAAGGTACTCCTATAGCAGGAATGAGGAACTATCAATGAAAATATCTCCAAAAATAAAATAAAAATAACCCCCGCAAAAAAAAAAAAATAATTATCTGAAATTGTAGCTGGATATTATCCCAATGCTGAGCTGCATAGCTGGTTCATTCTGGGTGCTCCGCTGTCTCATGGCAGAAACACCTTAAAAAAAAAAACCCCCGCAAGAAAGGCTTCAAACACTCATCTTCATGTATTACATCCCTCAGAGATAGAGAGTTAGCAACTTGCCAATCCAAAACCATTAAATTCCACCCACAGTTATATGGGCAATATTAAGAACTTAAGAATAGCTTTACTGGGTGAGACCAAAGGTCCATCAAACCCAGTAGCCCGTTCTCACGGTGGCCAATCTAGGTCCCTAGTACCTGGCCAAAACCCAAGGAGTAGCAACATTCCATACAGAATCCCAAAGAATAGCAAGATTCCGGAATCCCAAAGAGCAAAAAGATTCTAGACCCCCAAATAGTATCAACATTCTATGCTACCCATCCAGAGCAAGCAGTGGCTTCCCCATGTCTTTCTCAATAACAGACTATGGACTTTTCCTCCAGGAAATTGTCTAAACCCTTCTTAAAACCAGCTATGCTATCCGCTCTTACCACAACTTCTGGTAATGGCCATTGGACTACCCTAAATTCTATTAATGGTACCCAGTTAGGTACACAACTGGGCATGCACTTATAGAATAGGGCCAATTAACTACTTGGCACTAAATTAGTGATAAATGTCATTAGTGTTAACAAAACTAATTGGCAGCAATTTGTTGTTACACATGAAACAGATTGATGACCCTAGTCTCAGGACTGGCTCAAAGGACTGTGGCTCCCTTAACATCCCACTCACCCAACTGTCTTTCTCCCTGCTTCCTGTCTCTACTCCTGCTCCCTCCCCAATCTGGTATCTCTCTCTCCACTCCCCCCAACTGGGATCCAAATTCTTCCCCCCCCCCCATATCTGGTATCTCTCCCTCCAAACTCTCCCCCTGCCTGTCCCTCTGCCTCCCTGTCTCTCTCCCTATCTCTCCCCCTGCTTCCCCCCCTCCCCCCCAATCTGGTATCTCTCTCTCTCCACTCTCCCCAACTGGGATCCAAACTCTCCCCCTGTCTCTCAAGTCCCTTCCTCCTGCAGGAGCAGGTGAGGCACTGGCTCAGGGCACCAAAATCCCAGTCCGGCATCTTTCCCTCTAGGAGTCTGAAGGTAGACCAGACTGGGATTTTGGTGCCCTGAGCCAGTGTCGAACATCAGAACTGCCATCTCCAGATCAGACCTTCGGTCCATCAAGTCCGGCGATCCGCACACGCGGAGGCCCAGCCAGGTGTACACCTGGCGTAATTTTAATCACCCATATCCCTCTATGCCTCTCGTAAGGAGATGTGCACCTGGTCCATAGGTTTAGCCTGGCCTACCTATTCTACAAACAGTGCGCCTAACTTCAATTGGGGGTATTAACGAGGGAGGGGCGTTCTGTTATCAAATTGTTGCATATACTATATGCTCCCAACTGCCATATTAAGAAGCCACTATTCCATGGCATAGAAGTTCGTGCAGCAGTTTGGCGCGTAACTTTTCCTGACTTTGTGCAACTCTGCTGTTATAGAAAACTAGCTTAGGTTAGGGGGGTGGGATAGAGGTGGCCTAAAACTCATCTGGATAATGGCACCATTCAGCCACGAAACAGATAGTTCAAGTTCAAGTTCAATTTTATTTGATGAATCGCCTATAACACTTTCTAAGCGATGTACAGTTTAAAATATCATATAAGATAACAAACGCTATTAAAAAACAGAAATTATTAACAATTTGTTAAAAAAACAAAAAAAAATAAATAAAAAAAAATTTATAACATACAGTGTTAGAACTTTAGGGGTTACATCACTAACTAGGTACATTAGGGAAAAAGGGGCACAGTTACAATTTTCTCAATAAAGTCATTTGTTTAGCTTAGACCTAAACAGCTATTGCTGGCATGGTTATTGCGCTGTATGGATATGCCTATGTTTATTTAGGGACTTGCTAGACCACCTTTCAAGCAGGGAAGGATCAAAATGGTTTATAATACACATTAGCACCACTTCCCATCCAGATAACGGTACTCAATATACGTAACCCCACTACTGATAAAATCTCACAGGTTACCTGTCTCCTATAGAACAACCTATAAGATCCTATTATTAGCTTTTAAGACGAAGATCTCCAAACAGCCAGAATTCATGAGCATAAGAATTGCCGCTGCTGGGTCAGACCAGTGGTCCATCGTGCCCAGCAGTCCGCTCCCACGGCGGTCCCTAGGTCAAAGACCAGTGCCCTAACTGAGACCAGCCCTACCTGCGTACGTTCCGGTTCAGCAGAAACTTGTCTAACTTTGTCTTGAATCCCTGGAGGGTGTTTTCCCCCTATAACAGCCTCCGGAAGAGCGTTCCAGTTTTCCACCACTCTCTGGGTGAAGAAGAACTTCCTTACGCAATTTATCCCCTTTAAACTTCAGGGAGTGCCCTCTTGTTCTCTCTACCTTGGAGAGGGTGAACAACCTGTCTTTATCTACTAAGTCTATTCCCTTCAGTATCTTGAATGTTTTGATCATGTCCCTCTTTTCAAGGGAGAAGAGGCCCAGTTTCTCTAATCTCTCGCTGTACGGCAACTCCTCCAGCCCCTTAACCATTTTAGTCGCTCTTCTCTGGACCCTTTCGAGTAGTACTGTGTCCTTCATCATGTACGGCGACCAGTGCTGGACGCAGTATTCCAGGTGGGGGCGTACCATGGCCCGGTACAGCGGCATGATAACCTTCTCCAATCTGTTCGTGATCCCCTTCTTAATCATTCCTAGCATTCTGTTCTCCCTTTTCGCCGCCGCCACCACACATTGCACGGACGGCTTCATCGACTTACTAATCCCATATACACCTTCCAGAACACTTAGATCACAAAATCAAAATCTTTTAGTTACACCCTCACCACCACAAATAATTTATGATACCGCACGTTTCTCCGTATTTTCAGTCACAGCCCCACAATTATGGAACTCCATTGCCTTCCCATCTCTGTGAACAATCTTCTATGTACAGATTTAAATTGAATCTGAAGACCTTTCTATTCAAGGTTGCGTTCAATTTATAAGCAACATTTTATCTCCATCTCTTCAACACCAACATAATCTTCCCCCTTAAATTACATTACATTACATTACATTAGTGACTTCTATTCCGCCTGTACCTTGCAGTTCTAGGTGGATTACAACAGAAGAAAACTGGACATTTCCAGGAAAAATTACACACTAGAGGCTGGTTACATAGTTGAGTCTTGAGTCTTCTCCTATTCGGAACTCTAGTTCTCCCCCTCGCTTCATTGGCTCCCCGTCCGTTTCCGAATACAGTTTAAACTCCTCTTGCTGACCTACAAATGCATTCGCTCTGAAGCCCCCCCAATATCTCTCCTCACTCATCTCCTCCTATGCTCCCCCCCCCGTGATCTCCGCTCATCAGGCAAGCCCTTCTTATCTGTACCCTTCTCTTCCACTGCCAACTCCAGACTCCATCCCTTCTTTCTTGTGGCGCCGTAAGCCTGGAACAGGTTGCCTAAATCAATACGCTCTCCGTCCTTGGCAGTGTTCAAAACCAAGCTAAAGGCGCACTTTTTTTTTAAACTGCTTTCAACTCTTAACTCCCTCTCACTGCTGTCAGATACCTAGACCCACTATAACCTCCCCAACCCTGAAATGTCCTGTCTAAATTAGATTCTGAGCAGGGACTGTCTATTATATGTTAAAATGTACAGCGCTATAGAAATAATAAATAGTAGTAGCAGTAGTCAACCCCTTGTAAGTCCCAATGTTCGTTTTCCATTTTTTTTAATCATTTGATTATTGTAAACCGCCTAGACATTATTACAGGCGGTATAACAAATTATAATAAAACTTGAAACTTGTACTAAGTTAAGGACCAAAGCCTCAGGATCACTCACTCCAGTCACCGTGCTAGTTAGATACTGACACCATGGTGACCAACTCTGCCTTACTTTAGCACAGTCTTACAAAACAGAGCAGACGAGAACATAATGAGCTCCCAAATGTATTATATAATCAGAACAACGCAAAGTTGCTGAAGTGTATGTATATTTTTAGTCCATAAGGTTTAACACACTGCAGTAAAGGAAAGTGAGGGGGTGGAGGGAAGGAATTCCCAGGACATCTTTCCAAAGAGCTCTGATTTGGAACTCCGTTGGAACACCTTTCACACAATAAACCTACTGTCGACTTCATCAGTACAGCTCTGCACATGATCATTAAAGATATTAACAAGGATTGCAACCATGAAAAAAGTTACTTTCTAGATTCTGCTTCCTGCAATTATCAATTCAATATAACGAATTTTTCCTTCACTTGGCTGGCAGTGCCAAGGTCAGTAGTCAAGACTGACTGGAAGTGCAGATTGAAGAGGCCAGATGTTTAGGGGACTCACAGGAGCCTGATTAGGTTTACCAGATTGTACATTAGTAAAATCTGGACCCCTTAGACTTCCCCCAGGCCCGCCCAGCCCCACCCTGTTACATCCCAGCCCTGCCCTCAATCCCGCTCTAGACCCCCCCCCCTGCCTGCTCTCGTCGGGCAGGAGGACATCCGCGCATGATTTCGAGGAAGCTTTTCAAAACCCAGACAAAGTGCCGGGTTTTGAAAAGCCATCCGGACCCCCAAACATGTCCTCGAAAAGGAGGACATGTCTGGTAACCCTAAGCCTGATCTATAAAGGAATGTAAAGACCTATTTAACTGCAGCAATAAGACTCCTATAGGTTAGATAGGCGCACTTACCATAGAGCTAGCATAAGTGTGGACTGGATTTTGCTTCCATCGGGGATGGTGGTTTTGATGGACTGTTGGTATCGCCCTGCCTGACGCTGTATCTTCTTATCTGCTCTTCTAAAATAGACTTCTACAATGATTCCCAGTAGCATATACTTTCTCGTGAACAAACTGATACCTGCTTCAAAAGTGTAAATGTGTGTATGTATACATTACGGTACTCCCCCCGATATTCGCGGGGGATCCGTCCCAGGAACCCCCGCGAATCTTGAAAAACCGCGAATACGGTTTTTAGTGGGGGGAGACAGGAGAGGGCAGCTGGAGAGGCAGGAGAGGGCAGCCGGAGCGCCGGCGAATGAAGGTAATCACTCGCGGTATGCTCCGACCGCCTCTTCCTGCACTAAAGTCGGGCCTCACCCATCAGGAGCTGCTTTGACACGCTGATGGGTGAGGCCGACTTTAGTGCAGGGTGAGGCGGTCGGAGCATACCGCGAGTGATTTCCTTCACTCGCCGGTGCGCCGGCTGCTCTCTCCTGCCCGGTCATTCGAGGTCGGAAAATACCTCGAATGACTAGGACCACGAATCGCCGACCTCTAATGACCAAGGGAGTACTGTACATGCATATTTTATTAATTACCCCTAGATGCTATATACCGTATACACTCAAATGTAAACTTTTTTCCCACCAAAACATGGGAAATAGGTTGACTCGAATATACACCGAACTCACGTCAGTGTTGCAAGGTTATTTTGGGAGTGAGTGGCCTAGTGGTCAGAGCGGCTGCCTCAGCACCCTGAGGTTGTGAGTTCGGTGCCAGCCTGCTCCTTGTGACCCTGGGCAAGTCACTTAATCATCCCATTGCTCCAGGTACCACAGTTTCCAAGTTTATTATAAGATTTGATTAATCGCTTACTCCAGATTCTAAGCGATGTACAGCTAAAAATTACAAAGTTAGGGTAAACATACATAACTAATAAAAATTAATATTAAACATGTTAAAATATCATAAAAGTACATAACATAACTAAACATAAGCAATAAGCCTATTAACATATCTAATCAATGAAAGGTGAAGTTGTGGGAAGAAATACAGTTCAATATAAAAGAAACACTGAAGGTAAAATAACATTGGGAATAGGGGAAGAGATTTAATATAAAATATAAAAATGAAAAAATTCAATTAATCACTAAAAGCGTCTTTAAAAAGGAATCCCTTAAGTTTGCTCTTAAATTTGTCTATAATTCAGTGAGTCTGCAGGAAAAGATAGGGAAAAATTACTATTCAGTGTATTGTAACAGCTTTGGGTGAATCTCTTCATGAAAAGGCAGTAAATAAACGTAGCAACCCCTGTGGGAACTCGCGTCAGCCATTTTGAGTAAGTTTCAAGTTTAATAAAAATTTGATTTGATCGCAAAAATCGTAATTCAATGCGATGTACAAATAAGGATACATTTGGGGTAAAAAATAGAAAAACACATTAATCAAACCAGACGGTTACAACAACTTTAGACCAACCAACCACATAAGGTAAAAAAAATCATAAATAAAGGGTTAAATACAATTCATAAGCAAATAAAAAGGGCGAGGTGATGAAACAATAGGATGGGGGAAAGGATACCTGCTCAGTTTTCACCTATAATAATAATAATAACTTTATTCTTCTATACCGCCATAGTCGAAAGACTTCTAGGCGGTTCACATTCGAAGAAGGCTGGACAATCCAGTGAGTTACAGGATGCCAGAAGTGAGGGTTACATAAGAAATAGGTAAAGGACAGCAAATTACCATATTTTCACTTATATAACGCGCATGCGTGTATAACACGCATACGCGTATAGCGTGCGGGTCCAAAGCATGTCTGTAAAAAATTTTTTATATGGCACGCATACGCGTATACCGCGCATGCTGCTATAACCTCCTCTCACTCCCGCTTACTCTTCTGGCCTGCGAACCAGCCTCCTCCCCCCCCCGCTCGCGTCACCCCCCCTCCCCCGCGATCTTACAACCCCCCCAGCACTGCAAAACATCTCTTACCCGATTGGGCACCGGCACCAGCACCAATGCACAGGACGTGCCAGTGCCAGTGCCCGAAGATCCTCCCTCATTGTGCTGGGCTGGGCTGGGCTGTGCGGTGCAGGGAGATCCTCCTCCTTCCCTGTGCCGGGCTGGACTGGGCTTTGAGCATTTGCGCATGCTCAAAGCCTTCTGGTCTCGCTCTCTCCAAGAATCTCGGAGAGAGCGAGATCAGAAGGCTTTGAGCATGCGCAAATGCTCAAAGCCCAGTCCAGCCCGGCACAGGGAAGAAGGAGGATCTCCCTGCACCGCACAGCCCAGCACAACGAGGGAGGATCTTCGGGCACTGGCACTGGCACGTCCTGTGCATTGGTGCTGGTGCCGGTGCCCAATCGGGTAAGAGATGTTTTGCGGTACTGAGGGGGTTGTAGGATCGCGGGGGAGGGAGGGTGATGCGAGAGGGGGGGAGGATGCCGGTTCGCAGGGGGGATGCCGGATCGGAATGAAAAAAAAAAGTTGTAAAACGCGCTCACACCTATAACGCGCACGGTTATGCACGGTTTGTAAAAATCGTGTATAACGCACGCGTTATATGCGTGAAAATACGGTACATCAAGGTTGGTAGAGGGAAAATATATCATTGTCAGTGGAGAGGCTTCTGTTTAGGAGATGAATTTGTCAAACAGAAAGGTTTTAATTGATTTTCGGAATGCATAATGTAGTTTATGATCAACTTTGCAAGCAACGTTATGCCACTGTCATGGGAGCATTGGGCCACATCTAAAAGGGGCTGGACAAAATTACTCTGAGGTACCTTCTAAGTCTTACTCAGCACAAATACCCTCCAGAGATTTTTGTCACTTAAATTCATCTTCGTCTTTTCCAAAGCATTAAGCAGGTAGGTTCTACTGAGCTCGGTTTCAGGGAGAACCCCCTCCTTCAGGAACCCCTGTAATGTGAATGTGTGTCAAGAATCTTGTATTTGAAAACATCGCCACTTAGCACTTACCTATCGGCATTACTAGTAGTAGTGAGACTGAACGGGGCAAGAGCTTAGAAGGATCACTTTTGCTTTGGCTCACCACTGGACCAGCAGGGCTTAAAGTGGGCCCAGGGAGAGCTGATGGGTCTGAGAGAGGAAAGACTCAAACATACACCGAGACCCCCATTTTTGAGCCTTTTTTTTTTTACCCAAAAATCTAGGCTTGGATTCGAGTATATACAGTAAGTCACTCAAATTTGAGTGCAGAGCCCAGATGTGTGCATAAATTAATTCATCAAATGGGTGTTAATACCAATTATTGATGTTATATGGCACTTAAGTGGAGCCAATTTTAGATTTATGCAGTGTAGGGTTACCAGACGTCTGGAAAAGCCTAGACGTGTCCTCTTTTTAGAGCCCAGACGAGCTTTTCAAAGCCCAGCATTTGTCCGGGTTTTGGAAAGCCACGACGAGCTCCGCCCGCGTATGGCGGGCCTCTGAGCATGCGCGGATGATGTCACAAACATCCGCGCACGCTGCAGGCCCCCCTAGACGTGACCGGAACTCGTCACGGAAGAGAGGAGGCTTGCTGGAGGTGGAACGGGGCGGGGTTATTACATTACATTACATTAGGGATTTCTATTCCGCCATTACTTTGCGGTTCAAGGCGGCTTACAAAAGATTTATAAACGGGGGTCACAATGGGAGAATAATAGATTTACTAGAGTGGTAAAGAGTAGATCTTTTGATATTTCTCTGGTTAAGATTAAGGCAGCTTACGAAAGATTTATAAAAGGGGGTTATGTGTCCGGGGTTTTCCTGCTCAATACGAGCATTTTGCTGAAACATAGACGTCCGGGTAGCGGGTGTAAATCCTTTTGATCTGTTCAGCCGTAGACGTGCGTGTTCCTTCTGAAACGAGGAATGCACGTTTTTAAAGAGAAGGGAATGGGATCCGATATACTACCGTTCTGTGGTTTCAATCAAAGCGGTTTACGTATTCTGCCCCGCAGTGGCGTTTTAGTAAAAATGGCGTCACTTGCTTCCTTTTCCATTGCAGGGCGGTATTATACGCAGCTACTTCCTCTGTTTCTAATGGGCTCACAATCTAAGCTTTGTACCTGGGGTAGGGGGTTCATAGACAACGGCGCGAAAGACAAAAGGGCGCGCCGACAATTGAGCGCAGCGCGGAGGTGCGCGCCGCACAAAATTACAGTTTTTAGGTGCTCTGACGGGGGTTTTTGTTGGGGAACACCCCCAGTTTACTTAATAGACATCGCACCGGTGTTATGGGGGGTTTGGGGGGTTGTAACCCTCCACATTTTACTGTAAACTGAACTTTTTCCCTAAAAACAGGGAAAAAGTTCAGTTTTCAGTAAAATGTGGGGGGTTACAACCCCCCACAACGCGGCATGATGTCCATTAAGTAAAGTGGGGGTTCCCCCCCACGCCCCCCCCGTCGGAGCCCTAAAAACAGTAATTTAGAGTGGCGCGCACCTCCGCGCTGCGCTCAATTGTCTGGGCGCGCCTTTGTTGCGGCGCGCTTTTGACCTGACACCGGGGTAGGGTTACCAGACGGCCGGATTTCCTTTTGAGGACATGTCCTGGGGTTTCGGATGGCTTTTCAAAACCCGTCACTTTTGTCCGGGTTTTGAAAAGCCTCCTCAAATCGCGTCGGATTTCCTCCCTGACTGACAAGAGCAAGCAGTGGGGAGCAGGGATGGGTGGAACTTGGCGGGTCTAGGGGGGATCCGGATTTTCCGACTGGGGCAATGCCCAGAGTTTTGTTTTGGTAGATCGGCCCTAGCCCCATCCAAAACACACAAAGGCCACGCCCTCTTACCAGATGCATGTTTGCCTGTTTTAGAGCTGCGTATCCTGGCTTTTTAAAACAAGGATTTAGACACGAATGCAATCAACACGTTCAAATACCAGTTTGTGACCGTCCAAAATGCGAACTAAGCCCCTAAATGAAACTTCATACACAGGTTGCATGTTAGCCAATGAAGAAGTACAGAGGCAATAATTCATTCAGAGCAGTTAAGCACGAGAAGACCTCTCTTCAGCCTCTCATGTGTCTGCATCCCTTCTAGGTACTGGGCTTATCACAAGGGAGTGTGAGTGACATGTTGTCTAGACCTAAACCGTGGAGTAAGTTAACCCAGAAGGGCCGTGAGCCTTTCATCCGGATGCAGTTATGGCTTACAGATCAGCTTGGGCAAGTCATCAGTCAACAGCCAATCTCATCCCAAGGTAAGTTGACTGAAGTTCTCTGTAAAATACTGCACATGTTACTGCTACTCCCAGCGTACCCTCTTTAAGAACAGGCCAGAATTAACCCTGGGATCTTGCTACTCTTTGGGATTACACGCAGTGTTTGGGGACTGCGCGTCCAAATTGCACGCCAGGATGTACACCAGGTTATCAGTTGGTGTCGGTGGCGTAGCAAGGAGGGTGCGGACCACCCAGGGTGCCAATTTGGTGGGGGCGCTGGCGCCTCTTCTCTTTCCACTCTCCATAGCGAAAGGATGGGATGGGTCAGGTTTTTGAAGAGCAACCCCTTGTTGCTGTCTCTTCAAATTTTTGCCGGCAGCAAGCAGGTTGTCCTATGCGCTGCTCGCGCCGGCCTCGTCCCTCGCTCTGACATCGCTTCCTGTTCACTGGGCCAGGAAGTGATGTCAGAAGGAAGGCTCAGCTGGTGCCCACAGCGGATATTCCAACCTGTGGCTGGCAAAGAAGTGAAGAGGTATGGGGGGGGGAGGGGTGCGGCTCTGTCAGGGAAGTGGGGAAGAGCAGGGGAGGCATGGTGATGGGTGGTGGGAAGGAGCACATCGGGGGCACACAGGGCAGCAATGCCAGGCACCTCCATCCCAGGCACCAACTTCCCCCGCAATGCCACTTCCTTCCAAGCTAAGTTTTCAAGTTTTTATTGATATTTGATGAATCGCTTATTCAATTTATTAAGCGATGTACAACTTTCTAAACAAACAAGGTTGTAGAAACCCATCAAAATAACATCATACTTACAAGTATAAAACAAACATAAGTCAGGGAGGAAAGGAGGGAAAAGTTACAATTCTTTCTTAGAAGGAATAAACGAAAAAGGGGAAAAACGAAAGGGGGTAAGGAGTTAATGACCTAAAGCATTTTATCGTATGTCTAAAATTTAAATGTTGAAAGCGTCTTTAAAAAGATAGGTTTTTAAGGATTTTTTAAAGGAAGTAAGATCCTTTTCTTCTCTAATATATTGAGGTAACGAGTTCCACAGTTGAGGAGCCCATTACCGAAAACATATCGTGTCTTCTAGTGCAGTGTTTTTCAACCTTTTTACACCTATGGACCGGCAGAAATAAAAGAATTGTTCTGTGGACCGGCATCGATCTGTGGACCGGCAGTTGAAGAACACGGGGCTAAGTCGTGGGCCAGACCCCGCCCATCTCTACCCAATCTCCACCCCAGACCCCGCCCACATAATAGTACTAATTGCACCTTGCATGTCCCGTGCCTCATCTGGAAGCCTTCCCTCTGATGTTGCAATGTCAGAGAGAAGGCTTCCAGATCAGGCGTAGGATGCCCGTAGGAGCCACTGCCCGTGGCTTTGTGCACTGAATCAGTTAGGAAGAGGGAGCTGGCTAGAAGATAACGCCGCATCGATTGCACCGTGGACCGGCGGTTGAAGAACACTGTTTTGGTCATGATGCACGTGCTGGCCCTGTGGACCGGCAGGAAATTTCTGTGGACCGGTACTGGTTCATGGACCGGTGGTTGAAGAACACTGTTCTAGTGCCTACAATTTTCAGTGCAAGGTTTTCCCAGCACCTTACGGTTCATTGCTATTTACTGAATCCAGCCCTAAATGCACACTAGGCCTTAATGCCTTTTAGTAAAAGGTCTCCTGAGTCTTTGACAAAAAACAAAAGTCAGTGTGACCTTCCCTTGAAACGGCGTGCAAATATTTACCTAAATTATCTGTTTTAAAAACACTGCTCTTAGGAGCCCAGCTTTAGAAAATTACTATAGAACCCCAAGGTATGTCCACTGATATAATTAACCCGAAAGGCTGCAATTAACTACACTATGTTTTATAAAATATTCAAGGAGGTTCTTGAACAGAAGATGAAATCAGCCTCCTCTTATTTTCAAGTGATGCCGAAGCAAGCATCTTCGCTGTAGTACAAGCCAGCCCCTGCCACCTATTAAATAACCTTTGCACTGCTCTCCCAAAGGTCGCTGTGACACCCATGGCCTTTTAATTAATATGTTATACAGGCTGTGTGAGGTTTCCTTCAACATTTATTTAGTCAAAAAATAAAAAGGTGAAATAGTCAAAACTGTTTGGCACACTGCCAGGAATCCGGTCTTAACCACTTGCCCTACTGGAAAGCGCTAAATCTGTTTTGATCCACCTGTTCCCTCCTCCTTTTGGCTTGCAGTAGAGAATGATACAGGGACAAATTTTTCCCCATCCCCGCGGGAACCCATTTTCCCGTCCTGGAGAGTTATTTTTCTGTCCCTGCCCCATTCCTGCAAGCTCCGTCTTCATCTGCACAAGCCTCAAACATTTTAAAATCATAAGTAGCAACATTTTAGATTGTGATGTCATAATGCCTCATTCCACCAATGCCTAAGCTCCATCCTCATCTGCTCAAGCCTCAAACACTTTAAAATCATAAGTAGCAACATTCTAGATTGTGATGTCATAATGCCTCATTCCACCAATGCCTAAGCTCCGTCCTCATCTGCTCAAGCCTCAAACCCTTAAAATCATAAGTAGCAATGTTCTAGAACTCAGATTGTGATGTCATAATGCCTCATTTCACCAATGCCTAACTCCATTTTCATCTGCACAAGCCTTAAACACTTTAAAATCATAAGTGTTCTAGGCTTGTGTGGTTAAGGCAGAGCTTACAGGAATGAGGCAGGGACAGTGACAAAACTCATGGGGATGGGGCGGGAAAATTGAGTTCCTCCGGGGACAGGGGAAAATTTGTTCCCGTGTCATTCTCTAGCTTGCAGCTCAAGGGGACCAGACTGATATTTAGCACCATAAACCTTCATTTGCTTCTACAAAGGAAATTCACATCCTGTTTTATACTCTTCCCCTCCCCAAACCCAACACTTCTGATTTATTCATTGCTATGACAGTCAGGCTCCCATGATGAAAGCAAGATTGGTTGTAGCAGCCTCTGATGCTCAAAAGGGTTCTCAGGGGGCTTCAGCCAATCATGGTAGCACCCACCGAGAACCCTATGCAAATACATTGCGAGGAGCTCATTAGTATTAAAATGAGTTCTCCTTGTACTGCACAGAAGGGAACACCCACCTCTTACCATGCAGACTTTTCTGGCAGGTCTGGAGCTGCTGGGAGCTGTTTGTGTGTGAGTGTGTGTCCTATGCGTATGGTCGAACGCAGCACAAACACGCGCAACGGCTGCGTCCACATCACGTGTGAAAAATTTTTTTTTTTAAACCCCCACCAAAACTAAACGAGAACTCCAGCAGTCAGGAACTGTATAGGGCCTGGGCACAAGAGCTATGCCTAATGATTAGCTCTTTTGCGCAGGCGCCAGGCAGAGCTCCTCCCCCTTTCAGCAGAATACTCAGCACAAATAGTGTGCATATGACTCTCATGCTGTTTGTGCTGAGCATAGCCTGGCATGTCAGAATCACTCCCAACCCAATGTTTTCTACTGGGTTGTTGGAGCTTTGTGCATCCCGCCCTCAGCTAGGGACCATGCTCTATACCAGTTAGAGAATGACACAGTGACAAAATTCGTCACCATTCCCGTCCCCGCGGATAACCGCGGGAAATAATCCCATGTCATTTTCTAGTATTTATTTCAACCTCGGTCCTTCTACACCAGCATTCTTCAAAGCAAAGCTTGCAGGTCAGTGGTTGTGGCCATTCATACTCTGATTCTTATGTGAGCCAAGGATAATGAAGCCATTGTGACATCACTGATGTGATTGGCTCTTAGGCACTGGTGGAATGAGGCATTATGACATCACAATATCTGCTCTGGATACCAGAGACTGTCATTCTCAACCTCAGTTCTTCTACACCAGCATTCTTCAAAGCAAAGCTTGCGGGTCAGTGGTTGTGGCCATTCATACTCTGATTCTTCCCTCTCTCCTTAAAGAATGACATGAAGATGGTTTTCCGCGGTTATCTGCGGGGATGGGAACGGTGATGAATTTTGTCACCGTGTCATTTTCTAACAGTGTCTCTCAAACTTTTTTAGCCTTTTAGCTCTGGCACACTAAACGGAGCAAATGGTTTTTACGGCACATTGTAACTTGAAAAATAAAATTGCAAAACCAACCAAAAATTAAATTTGAGAGTTATTCTTTAAGCTATGGGCTCCTTTTACTAAGGTGCGCTAACGTTTTTAGCACGTGCTAACCACACGCTAAATGAAAAATACTAACGCAGCTCTATGGAGGCGTTAGCATTTAGCGCGTGTGATATTGTAGCGTGTGCTAAAACCGCTAGCGCACCTTAGTAAAAAGAGCCCTATGTGTGGGTAATTGTAACAAAGGTGAAACGAAAGTAGATAGAATAGAATTGCTGATCAACACGACGGAGGTGCTTGTTTTTGACTGCAAATTGACTCAAAACGCGGCTCGATAATCGACAAGCAAACACGCATTTCATCGTTCGCCATCTGCGGTCGTTCTCTTTTTTTTCGATTTAATTTCTGTCGGAGCTGAAAATCCCAGTTCGCAAAAATCAGAACACCCAAACGGTAACAAAGCCTCGATTGCTTTGTTGCTCAAGTTGGGATCGCTACTGCATCAAAAATAAAAATAAAATGACTTGCCGGCAGTTTTCAAGGACCAACCATGTCAAAGAATGATGCTTGTCTAGGTGGTTGTGTCCTTACGCACACAGACGCTCAAAACATTGACACACTCTTGTGTACGCAACGTACATGCCATCTATTCTCGTGTATACTTATGAAGGGAACTTTAAAAAAAACAAAGTAAAATTCTGGAATCTCTTCGGGGCACACAGTTTGAGAGACACTACTCCAGGGGTCTCAAAGTCCCTCCTTGAGGGCCGCAATCCAGTCGGGTTTTCAGGATTTCCCAAATGAACATGCATTAAAAGCAGTGCATGCACATAGATCTTGTGCATATTCATTGTGGAAATCCTGAAAACCCAAATGGATTGCAGCCCTCAAGGAGGGACTTTGAGACCCCTGCACTAATCTATACTTTAGGGCCGTGGTCCTCAATCTTTCTTCTGTTGCGATATTGATGGAAAATATTCACCCGTGTGATGCACTAAACACCACAGTTTTCAGCTGAACAAAGGAAAAAAAACCCTTTATATGATTTAATTTTTGCTAGCAACATTTTAAGGGAATACAGATGCAATGGTGGTGACTGCCAGGATGAAAGAGAGGGGTAAGCTGCAGTACTTTGATTTGAGGCAAATGACAGAAATAAGGAGGACCTGTTAACGGAGCTTTCAAGTACTCGACTTTCTGGTTCTCAGCTTCCCCCAACCTATAGCATACTTGGTTGTTAAGAAAAGCACAAGCATGCTTTCTGTCATACTTTCAGTGACACGCCTCCCAGCTGTTGGTGACACACTGGTTGAGAACCACTGCTCTAGAGTTTCCTCATCATCTTGAATCTGACCACTAGATGTCACCCTTAAGCAATAAACTCATTTCCCTCAGCTTTGGGGCCTGTGATGTGAGCGTTTCCTCTTCTGCATCCCCAGCTCCAGTTGTTCTCTATGGACACCAGCCTACATTGTAGTCTTGTGAGCTGTGCTGCTTGTTTGTAGCCTCTTAACTACTTGGATTTTTTTTTACTTTTATGTTTTTATATTTAAGACCACCAAGGACCCTAGAACAGTGGTTCCCAACCCTGTCCTGGAGGACCACCAGGCCAATCGGGTTTTCAGGCTAGCCCTAATGAATATGCATGAGAGAGATTTGCAAATAATGGAAGTGAGAGGCATGCAAATCTGCTCCATGCATATTCATTAGGGCTAGCCTGAAAACCCGATTGGCCTGGTGGTCCTCCAGGACAGGGTTGGGAACCACTGCCTTAGAAGACCCCTGAGGAAGGCATTTTTATTTTGCTGAAACGCGGCCCGTGTTGGGTCATTTTTATTGTATACATTATTTGGTTTCTATCCTGTGGGTCACTTGTGACTATATACACCCTTTGTGAATTGTTTATAAGATTATTGGGGTTTTTTTAAAGTTATTTGGACGTTTATTAAACTGCGAACTGGTACATCCGATCTTTTGTTCCACTATCTTTTTGTTGTTTTGTTCTCCATGGACAAGCAGGATAGACAACAGCCAGACATATGGGTGACATCACAGCTGACGGCGCCGAGCAGCCCTTGTCAAATAGCTCAGTTTAACCTTTAGAAAGGTTTCTGAGCATGCATAGTAGGTTCCCATTTGAACGTTCCATCCCTGTCAGTGATATGATTTTCAGTGAAAAAAAGATTCTTTTGTTGACTAGAATTCTTGAAAATAAAAAAAACTTTCATTTATTCAGAAAACAGCTTTTCGTACTGAACAGGTTTTGGAATTCATCTCTTCAGTTGGTCTCTCAATCTGTCAGGCCCAGAGTTGGCTGCATTTCTTTGTGAAATTCTGAAGTTGGATCCTGTTAAGATGAAAGATAGTAATAAATACATAATAACATGTAGTTCAATAATAATATGCTTTATTTCTGTGGGTTTTCATTTGAAAAAAAAAAATTTTTAGGCTTAAAAAAAAAAATTCTAGCAATTATTTTTCATTCATTCCATGTTGTTATGCATATGAATTTGGATTTTCCGCATGTAAAAAGTCTACGGATATAAATGAAACAAACAAATGGACATCCCAAATTATTACTGTACTGATGTCCCTGCACCTTCCCCAGGAGAATCTCTACCATGGGTTAACCCTTTAATAAGCTTCCAGCACTCTGAAACTATAGTAAGCCTATTCAGTCTGTTCTATTTCCATCATGTCTCAAAACCATAGCAAAATTTAAACCAGTGCATTTTTATAAATTCAGAGCTAGTGATGGGTGTCAAAAATATATAGATTTTTAAGTTATGTAGTATATCATCGAACATCAATGAATAACAAGAAAAATGTTGTGTTTGTGCTGCATAGGTGAAACAGGGAGTCCTATGGAGACACAGTCCTCCCCCTCTCCACCCCCAAGCCCCTCGGAGCAGAAGATCCCACCAGAGCCCTTAAGTTTAGCCCTAGAAAGCAGCAAAGAAAATCAACAGCCGGAGAGCAGATCCACATTGGTAATGGGTGGGAAGACGTGCGCTGGCGGCCAAGTGCCCGTGGGCATTCAAGAGATAGTGGCCATGTCACCCGAGCTGGACACCTATTCGATCACCAAAAAGGTTAAGGAAGTTCTCACAGATAATAACTTAGGTATGGAAAGAGAATTCATTTTTGCCCACCCTCATCCACTTCCACTATTTTATTAGCAAAATAGACAAAAAAATATATATCTGTAAGATGGTTCCAGTGATTTATTTTTTTTTTTCTTTTCTTTCATGTACAGTAGACTCTGTTAACCGGAACTCAAGCAACTGGCAAAAAAAAAACCCCACCCCCCTTCCCCCACCAAGACCACCGTCGCTGCTACCCTCCACTCCAAACCCTCCCCCCAAGGCCACCGTCGCTGCTACCCTCCACTCCAAATTTCCTTGAGGCCACTGGCGCTGCTACCCTCCAATCCAAATCCCCCCTCCCCAAGGTCACCGGTGCTGCTATCCTCCGCTGCAAACTGTCCCCCAGGCCACCGGTGCTGCTCTCCTTGCTTCGCGCCTAAGATGATTGGTGCTGCTGTCCACCTCCTTCCCCTACTGACCCTATGCATGCCGGTGCTGAAAGAGCCTGATGCTGATTTTCTTCACTGGGCCACTGCGGGACTTGAGCATCTGCGCCATGCTCAAGCCCTTCCAGCTCCCGCCCTCTCTGAGATTCTCAGTTTATATTCGAGTATATATGGTAGGTAGGCCTATTTTTAATAGTAACTCTCAAGCAACCAGAAGTTACATTAATCCAACATCTACCATGAGTGCCGGTTAAGTGAGAGTCTACTGTAATTTCCTATAACTTTAAATATGGCATACTTTGTTTGTGGTACTGGTTCCTTGCATGTGAAAAAGGGCATTTTATTAGTCTTTAGTCTTTTTCTCTTCTAAGCAGTCTATGCCTTTTCTTCCATCTCAGGCAGCTCAGCAGATTCTTAACTGCCCAAGGGCTAGAAAGGCACCTTCTCTGAGGTGCATCCTCTGTGCCACTCACTAGCCCAGAGAGGCCACCACATTAGCTATAACTGTCTACCTTCCTTGCCCAGGCCTGAGTGCTGTATCTAGATGGCAAGTTCAGGTCTGAACATCCCTAATGGACAGAGGCTCAAAGCCAGATCCTCAATTCCACAGTACTATGACCTGAATCACAAAGCTGGTCCAAAGAATATTTCTTTGTATGTGATATCAAGCAAATTATCTGATAAAGTATGATTATAAATAACACTGAGATTCTTTTTTGCCTTGTTTCTGTGTAATGTGTTTTCAGCTTTTAATTAATTTGGAATGCCGCATACAAATAATTAACCTATAACTTTTATTGCCAAGGTCAGAGATTGTTTGGCGAGAGCATTTTGGGTCTGACTCAGGGTTCAGTGTCAGATCTCCTCTCTCGGCCCAAGCCCTGGCACAAACTGAGCCTGAAGGGAAGGGAACCATTCGTGCGCATGCAGTTGTGGCTCAATGACCCACGGAACGTGGAAAAGCTCAGAGACATGAAGAAAATGGAAAAAAAAGGTGAGCTTAAGACATATGGCGCATTCCTCCGTAGCCAGATAGCAAAGACTGCCCCTGAATTCTATTCAGGACGCCCCAAACTTAGATTCCCAAATGAATTAACTAGTTAGGTGTTGACAATTAATTATTGGGGATAAGTGAGGTGAATTGGCATCAATTCGGATTTGCATGTTTATCTGCCCTAGTCATTATTCCTTAACATCTGTGCCTAAGTTTCATAGTGTGCAGCTCAAAAGTGGGTGTGGCCATGGGAGGGGCATGGGCAGGATTATTGCCTGGAATGAAGTGCAGTGTTATGGAATACAGTCAAACCTTGGTTTGCGAGCATAATTTGTTCCAGAAGCATGCTCGTAATCCAAAGCACTCGTATGTCAAAGCGGATTTCCCCATAGGAAATAATGGAAACTCAGACAATTCGTTCCACAATCCAAAAACTTTAATGCAAAATACAGTAAAACCTTGGTTTACGAGCATAATTTGTTCCGAAAACATGCTCGTAATCCAAAACATTTGTATATCAAAGCAAATTTCCTCTTAAGAAATAATGGAAATTCAGACGATTCATTCCACAGCCCAAAATCTTTAATGCAAAATACTATACATACTTGTATTAGAAGACCTTGCTCATTTAGAACAGTCACTACACTCCTGCAGCGTCAGAGAGAGAAGAACCATCGGCTCAGTAACATAGAAACAGACGGCAGATAAGGGCCACGGCCCATCTAGTCTGCCCACCTCAATGGCCCACCCTCTACCTTTCTCTGTGAATAGATCCCACGTGTCTATCCCATTTGACCTTAAAATCAGGCAGTTGTGATGTGTGTATACTATATGTACTTGTACTGCAAGACATTGCTTATATATCAAGTTAAAATTTAATAAAATGTTTTGCTTGTCTTGCAAAACACTTGCAAACCAAATTACTTGCAATCCAAGGTTTTACTGTACTTGGATTTGGGTACCCAGCTGCCATCAGTTGGGCTCAAGGATTTATACCAATTTTCAGCAGGTGCAGGAATCCGCTTTAAGTAGTGTTCTATAAAACGCAGCAAACAAAAGAAACCTCAGTGCTCCACTTGAAAGATAGAGGAACCACAAAACAGCAGCAGAAACGGAGTTGATGAGCTTGGAGAGTCCAAGTATGTTCTGACAAACACGTCTGTCAACAAAGATGATGCAGGCTGCAAATCGGTCTGTGTGAATATAACAAGCTGCAATGGTGGATGTTGATAATAATCCAGTGTTTATTTGAAAGATAATGAAAGCCGTCCCCAAATTTGTGCAATAATAATATATGCTACTATAATATCATCGAACGGTAGTGGAAGACCCTACACGGCCTGTCTTTTAGCTAACCGAATAGCCTTCATCAGGGGTCCTATATAAATGTATACTGTATTAACGAGACAGCTTCAGAATGAAACAGTATGCATATTTAGGAGTGACAGCCCAAAGCCACAGGGAAAATCAATAATAATAATAATGTGTATAAAAAGACAAATTCATACCAAGACAATGAACCATTCAAACAAACGATGGTAGAAGGCACAAATAATGAGCTTATGGGTTCATAGACAAAACCGCGGAAGATAAAGGTGCGCGCCGACAACTGAGCGCAAGACGGAGGCGCGCGCCAAAGAAAATGACAGTTTTTAGGGGCTCCGAAGGGGGGTTTTGTTGGGGAGCCCCCCCACTTTACTTAATACAGATCACGGCGGCGTTGTGGGTGGTTTGGGGGGTTGTAACCCCCCTTGTTATACTTTAAACTTAACTTTTTCCCTGTTCTTAGGGAAAAAGTGAAGTTTTCAGTAAAATGTGGGGGGTTACAACGCCCCCACAACACGGCATGATCTGTATAAAGTAAAGTGGGGGGGATCCCCCCCACACATCCCCATCGGAGCCCCTAAAAACAGTTATTTTCTTCGGTGCCCGCCTCCGCACTGCGCTGTTGTCGACGCACGCCTTTGTCTTCCGCGGTTTTGACCTGACACCGAGCTTATGCTGCAACAATGAACACTGTAGTCGTAAGTAAAAAACACAAAAGGTGTGAGAACAATCATTCAATGAAATTACAAAAATGTAAAACAAAATATATACAGCACACTGATTTAAAAAAAAGATAACCCCAGCAAAATGCTCATCTATAATACCATACATACAGTCCAGGGTCACAATGAAATACATGCATAAACAAAATCACATACATTACAACAGATTAAACACCAATAAAACGTAATAATAATAATGTAAAGCCTCGTAAAATCACAAAGAGACTACCAGCGCTTCACATCAAAAAACTTTAAATCAAATATTTCATCTTTCAGAAAAGATGTTTCTTCAACATTTTCTTAAAACGACTCAAATTTGATAATTGAAAGCGTCATTAAAAAACGAATTGGTCATTTAGGCAACTACCACTTCAAGGTGGACGTCTACATTGAGGTGCCTACCGGCAAGTAAGCATAAGGTTGGACTTTGGATGTGGTTTCACTATGGCGCCAGTAGGCGCCTATCTTAGACACACTCATTTAGCCCAAGAAAAACCCTGGATTAAATGACAGTGTGCCTAAGGTTTTAACGCCTATTGGCACGATTCTATAAACGATGCCTAGTGGATGACTGACAGCTGTGCTCAAGGGGGCCCAGGTGCTTTTCTGTAGCACCTAAGTGCCATATCGTCCAACTGCAAGGGTGGACAGAGCATGGGTGGGTCATGGGCGGGTCTCCAAGTTACATGCATAGTTTATGGAGTACTATAAATTATGCGCATTCCTTGGCGCACTTAGGCACGTCAGCTTACACCTGCCATTTACACGAACGGCTAAGATGGTGCACCTAAACAAAGGCACACCAGTGTACTTTATAATGGAATCTTCGCTCTAAGATGATGGTATAGAACTGGTGCTAGGCACAGGGCATTGGCGTGCCGAACTAAGGGCTCCTTTTGCAAAGGTGCGCTAACGTTTTTAGCGCACGCTAGCTGAAAAACTACCGCCTGCTCAAGAGGAGGAGGTAGGGGCTAGCGGGCGGGGCATTTTAGCACGTGCTATTCCGCGTGTTAAGGCCCTAACGCACCTTTGTAAAAGGAGCCCTAAGTTGCCAATTTATACGATTGCCGCTAAAGTGTGAATCTGCAGTATACGTTCATCCCAGCGTGCACTTGAGGAAAGGGAACGCTGACAGAATCTGGGTGCAATAGGAAGGAAACCGTGAAAGAATGACAACCCCTCTTAAATGTAAAGCTTAGAGGAAACGTATGGACCAGCCTGTGAATGTTGGAGACATAGTAAACCACGCCGTTAAAATTGTATAAAGAAAGCCCTAAGGGAAATTTAAAGGGACATCCCCTCAGCTGGGTTCTAAATTTGGAACTCAGCCAGTGTCGGTTGCTTTGTTGCGATAACATGCTATAGCCCCTGCTGTGAAATGTGGTTCATAGTCATTCGCGTGCGAGACTTCAGTGCGCCGACATTGGAGCGAAGACAAGAAGACCCTAGTGCGCCGCCGAAAAAGTTACTTTTAAAGAGCTCCGACATGGGGTGTGAGTGGGGAACCCCCCCAGTTTACTTCATACTCTTTGCGCTGACAATTCACTGTTCCCTCTAAGCTGAGCAGGAGTCCTCCACCCACAGTCTCACCAATAGAGGGTGCTGTTTTACTGTCACATTTTTCAATTGTGAGGGACAGGCAAGTTCTGCAGGACTCCAGGGAACATACCTGTCCTTAGCGACTGAAAATATTCCACCCCCTAGTGGTAGCAATGCAGCTGGAGGACACCTGCTCAGCTTAGAGGGAACAGAACCCTCCATTATAGAGTAAACTTAACTTTTTCCCGATTTTTTAGGAAAAAGTTAAGTTTTCTCTATAATGTGGGGGGTTGCACCCCCACACACACCCCCAACGGCAGCGCGAAGACTATGAAGTAAAGTGTGTGGAGGTTCCCCACACACACACACCCATCAGAGCTCTTTAAAAGTAAGTTTTTCGGCGGCACACTGGGGCATTGCGCCAAATTGTCTGCGCTCCAATGTCGGCGCGCTGAAGTCTCACGCGCTTTTTTTCCCCATCACCGTGAAATGTACAATGATCTAATAAATATAGATGAGAGGCCTTGTAGTCGAGCTGCTGCCTCTGCCGCCAGAGGTTGTGGGATTGAATCCCAGTACTGCTCCTTGTGACCTTGGGCGAATCACTTAATCCTCCTTTGTCCCAGGTACAAAATCAGTACCTGAATATATGTAAACCGCTTTGACTGTGTAAAGGCAAGATACAAGCCCTTTCCCTTCATCTGTATTTTCTATAAGGATGCTTTGAAGCTTTCTCTGGAGCTGCATAGTTTGAAAAATGCAACACTCTGACCCAGAGTCTATATTTAAAACATGATCACATTGGTAATTTGTGGATTCTGACCCAGTTAAGTAATTGCTGATTTTTCCAGCTCTGTGGAAATGATTTTTCTTTTGATGTGAAATGATTTTTTGATAAAGGTTTTCAAGTGAGTTTTTGTTTCATTACTGCATGACTGATGATTCAGTTTACAGGAGATAGTCCTTCTATGCTGTATATGTGGGAAAAGTAAATCTGTGTTAAGTGGGCCCCAAATATTTTTTAATAAGTCATTTTTTTTCAGTACGGGGGAAATTCATTAACAGGCTGATATTTGTTTAAGTCGTCAACTAAAGATATTTCTGGGGGAAAAAAAAAAATCTAATATCTTTCATTCTTTAGCTTATTTGAAGCGCCGATATGGGCTAAGTCCTGGTTCGGACAGCGAGTCTTCCAATGCCCGTTCTGAGTGCGCGAGTCCTGGCATCCAGCCACAGGATCTGAGCCTTCTGCAGATGAAAAAGCCTAGAGTGGTCCTCGCTCCGGAAGAGAAGGAAGCGCTGAAGAAAGCCTACAAGCAGGAGCCGTACCCTTCCCAGCAGACCATCGAGCTTCTGTCTCTCCAGCTTAACCTTAAGACAAATACAGTGATCAACTGGTTCCATAACTACAGGTATTGTTACCTCCTTGGCAGGGCTGAGCTGGTAGCATTGGTTAGATCCGTTCCTGGGCCTTGATTAAGTATTGTGGTTCATATTTTATTTCTTGACAATGGGGCGCATTTTCAAAAAAGACAGATGTCCAAAACTGACACTTGGACATCTTACTAGTCAAAATGTCCAAGTGGGCATTTTCAAAACTAACCTTCTGGATGTCTAGTGGGACTTCTTACCCGCTGTGCATCCAGAGTAGAAATGGGAGTGTTGGTAGGTGTGCCATGGGCAGGGAATGGATTGAGCTTTGGGTAGGCTTAAAGTTTGACGTCCTACAGCTATAATCGAACCGTTCCTAGGATATCTTAGAAGGAACTTAGATGTTTTCAACTAGACCTGTTGGAGAAGTATCTAAATGCCAAAAGGGTACCCAAACTAACCAGATGACCACTGGAGGGATTAAGTATTGAGCCCCACATACTCCCCCAGTAGTCACTGACCCCCCCCTCCCACCCCCCAAAATTTGAATGAAACAGTACATACCTGGCACTAGGACAGCAGCACTTGGTATGGGAAAGCCTAGTAGTATATCATACAATACAAAGGGAAAAAACACAACCCCACGTGTGGACTGTAAGAGCAGAAAAAGGAAGTGAGGAAGGGACACTGATCAAACCACTATGTGGACAATGCGTTTATTTAAAGCACAGGTGTCAAACTCAAGGCCCGCGGTCCAAATCCGGGCCCACCTGGTCATTTTATGCGGCCCATGGTCCGATGCCCCCAGTGTTATCTTGTGGCCGGCTTCCACCTCCTCCTTACAGCCGCAGCATACAGCGGCTCCTTGCGCGTCCTACGCCTCATCCAGAAGCGACGTTAGAGAGAAGGCTTCAGGTTCAGGCATAGGACGTTCGAGGAGCCGCTGCATGCGGCTTCATGCACACTGTGGCTGTGAGGAGGGAACTGGCCACAAGATAACACTGGGGGGGGCATCGGACTGCATAAAACGGCCAGGTTGGAGCTGGCCAGAAGGTAAGACACCCGCTGGAGGGAGGCACAGCATGGAGGGAGGGAGACAACAAAGGTAGGGGGAATGAGGTTTATTTTCAATTTAGTGTTTGAATTGTGTCAATTTTGAGCATTTTAATCTGTCTATCTTTTGCACTGCTGAGGAAGAAATATATTTGTTTCTTTTTCTCGGGGGGTTTTACTGCATGCAGAGTCTTGAATCTTAGGGTTTCTTTTTATATATTAGTACTTTTAATTTTCTGGTAGGAATGAATGTTGAGAAGCATACAGTGTGCTTTGTGTAGTTTAATTTTGTGGTTAATAAGATTATATTGTGTGTGTATATATGAAAAATGAATGTAAAAAAATGGTGTTATAATTAGTACTATTATGGGGACGGGGTCTGGGGCAGAGATTGGATGGGGTCGGGCCCACGACTTAGCCTGTGTTTGGGATTTCGGCCCCTTAATGTGATTTAGTTTGACACCCCTGATTTAAAATGTCAACAAGTTTTGGTTATAAATACACAATTATATGAATAAAATGTGACAGGCATAGAAAGTCCTTTTATAATAAAACATATACTGGACCCCAACACGGTCTGTGTTTCGGCCAAACAGGCCTTCCTCAGGGGTGTAAAAGGAAACCCAATAAATGACGCCAAATTGCATAAAATCAAGCAAAAAAGGGGTTACTTGCCTAGTAGAGCATCATACAAGTGTTTTAAGTAGTCAGGTGGGTGGGCTAGTGAACCATAGAGAGAAGGAACCAGGCCCATAAGCCACTCTAACCACTACATTTATGGTGGAAAGTGTGAAGCAATTGCATTGGCTGCCAGTTAAAAGTAGAATTGTATTTAAGTTGTTGATGTTGACATATCAAGCGATCCATGATGGGATACCATGGTAGTTGTCTCAAGTTATGACATGGTTTTGTCCACGGTGCTTATCAAGATCTGAAATGGCAAAGCGTTTATCTGTGGATAGATTTCACCAGACTAAATATGCAGATTCCAGAGCTAGAGCTATTTCGGTTGCAGGAGTAAAATTGTAGAACAGCTTAGCTGGACAATTAAGGATGGTGAATAAACAATATGCCACAAATTAGAAAAGTTTTTAAAGGCTGTTTTATTTGTAGAAGCCTTTTTTTAAGTCAATGTTTATTTATTGAAGAATTTTTGATAAAGAACATAAAACATACAAGGAAATAATAAAGGCAATAAAACCGTAAAATGATACAGTAAACTGATTGAGGGTGATCTATAGAAGTTAACAATGTTCTAACAATGACTACAAAATAATTGTGAAACACAATAATCACAACCTATATGAAACATTACATTACATTACATTAGTGATTTTTATTCCGCTTGTGCCTTGCGGTTCAAAGCGGATTACATAGGAAGAGAGCTGGACATTTCCAGGAGGGTACATGACATTGGAGAATACAGATTGAGGGTATAGACTTAATGACAGAGTGAGTGTGTAGACATAATAACAATGGAAGATAAATCAGGTTACATTACTATGCATATCAAATATTCTGTTTCCATACGTTGGTAGGTAATCGGTTTCGGTAGGGTGAATTAGGTTCCAGGTATTTTTTTTTTTTTTTTTAATTTATTATTTTTTTTTTATATGTATTTTTTGTCGATTGATGGTATGGTGCCAGGGAGTGAGCAAACCTGGTTGGTGGAAGAGGAGAGGGAGATTAGGTAGATTGTAAATACTTTTTGAAGAGCAGCGTTTTGATTTCTTTACGGAATGCTTTGAAGTCAGATGTTGAGGTTAACAATCTAGTGATGGAGGGTTCGAGTTTTGCTGCATGCGTTGCTATGAGGTTATCATAAAGCTTTTTACGATGAGTGCCATTGAGTGGTGGGTATGAGAATGGTGTCAGTGTTCTTCTTATTCTGGGTGGAAGGTTACGTTTTAGGCGATCGTTTAGATAGGCAGGTGCAGTACCGTTGAAAACTTTGAAGATTAGACAGTACAGTTTAAATTGAATTCTGGCTTTAATTGGTAGCCAATGTGAGTCTAACAAGAGCATTGGCTATCATGAATAAAATCAAAACAGTAATGGGAGGGAAAGAGAGAGAGAAGAGAGAAAGGAAAATAGGGTAGAATGAAATGGATGAGGTTAATTATGATGCAGGAAATTGGTTACCGAACGTGTGTTTTTATTTGTTTTATTGTTTAGTGTAATAAGCTTTATGTTGATTTTATGTATGTACATTTGGAATCCGCTTAGGTTTTAAGCGGGCTATACGTTTTTTTTTGGGGGGGGGTTTTTCCAAATCTTTATTCATTTTAACATATACATCAAGTGTACATTAAAATATGAACACAACATATTACATTATCACTTGATAATTCCATAACAATATATACCTAAAAGATTTATATCCCACCCCCATCTCATATCTATACATGAATAATATAATTCCTACGTATATTAATCAATTAAATTATGCACATATTTATTAAATTATCATAACCCACCCATCCCCCATCCCCCCATCCCTATACGTTTTTAAAAATAAATACAGGATACTGCCTCTTCCGTGGGTAAGTGTACACTTATGCCCGTAAGCAGCAGCAAAGCATCTAAGCATTGTTCTTTAAGGGCACGTACGAGTGGCATAGTGTGTAAACGCAAGAAGGCATTCGCATGGACCTTATAAAACTGCGCTCTACGGCTAGTGTAATTGCAGACACTGCAAAGAAATCTGGGGGATCAAAAAAAAGAACAGTGAAGGCGACGAAGACTTGACACGTATGTGTTTCAGCCTAAACGGCCTGCATCAGGAATCTTAACATTATTACATTACATTAGTGATTTCTATTCCGCCATTACCTTGCGGTTCAAGGCAGATTACATAAGATTTCTCAGGAGGTTACAAGAATTGTAACTTTACATAAGTGTTTCACTATCTCCAGTGAGCACACATTCAAGCGGGTTTTCCCTTTAATTATCCTCAGGAACTCATTAATACAACACTATATTGAGTGTGTCAATTTTACAAGACAGGGGACTGTTGAATAATATCTAGACTTCTGTTAAGACTCCTGATGCAGGCCATTTAGGCCAAAACACGTGTAAGTTGAGGCTTCAAGGAAATAAAATTGTGGAACACAGAGATCACCTTCGCTGTTTTTTTTGTGACCGTCTAGAAGGAATTTTCTCCTTGTCTGGTTCCATAGAATTTGGGGACCCAGAAGCTGCAATAGAATAGATTCTTATCATGTGGCAATGGGGCAGCCAAAAGGAAGTGCCCACTCATAGAATTTCCCCCTATCTATGTAGCAACAACAGATAAATTTAAGCCAGCCAAAAATGCTATCCTAAATTTATATGTTGAGTAGTACAAATAGGCCCTGATTCTATAAACGGCACCTGAGGGTGCCCAGTTCCAAGGCATCGCTCAGCGCAATTGTCAGTCAGCCGCTAGGTGCTGCTTACAGAATCACACCTGGTGGCGCTTAAGTGGGCTTAGGCACTAGAATTTTCATGGCCTAAGTTACTGGCGCCTAACGACGCATAAATCATACTATGTCTAATCTCTGCCTCCCTAACTACGCCCACTTTTAAGGTAGGCACCTTGACTTAGGCGTCTTTAGGCGTTGCACCGAATTCAATGTGCAACTTAAATTAATCTTTTTTTAAAAAAAAATTAGTTTCTAGCGGGGTCGTCAATTACAAAGCCAGTCAAATTAATTTTTAAAAATTAAGTTGCATGCAGATTTCGGCCTTGCATCATTAGGCATCGACAATAAGGACGCCCAGTGGCACCTAACCTAGTGGCTAAACATGGTTGGTCACCCATATGGCAGCGACATTTGCCACATCTGCGGATATCGGTGCTGAATATATGTGAATAAGTAAATGCCGCAGCTGATCTTTTATAAAACACTGAATGCAGTATTTGTATACTTCCCCAGGTATTAAAACAACATTTTTATTGGTTGTATGATTTCACAGGTCACGTATGCGCAGAGAAATGCTGGTTGACGGGCTTCAGGATAACGACACAGACCAGGAGCCAAACAGCTGCGATGGCTTCGCATCCACAAACAACCCTCACAAAGCTCCTGACCCCCCAAGTCTCGGCTCTGAAACAGAGGACAAGAAGCCGGAATGCAGCGACGTTCAGCACAAGCTTCAGGCTGAGACGTGCGGCCCTCACACGGCACACCAAGAAGCCCTGCTCCAAATCAAACAGGAGCAAACAGATGGCCGTGGCGCAGGAAGCCTCTACGATAAGTGTGACTCTTGCAGCCCAGAAGGAGATGTACAGAATGTTAATTCTCCTTCCCAGCAGCCTGCAGAACTTAAGGAAGAATGGACAGACGCACCTTGCAGTGACGATTTGCAAACCACCACCCAGAATATTGGCAATCCATTGAGGAGCGACACTTTGTGTAACCAAGCACACCCAACTGGAGCCCCTGAGTGCGCATCACGACACCCGCACCAGGAGATCGAGACGGCGGAAAGACCACACAGTGATCCGCTCAGCTTCAAATCAGTGTCGGAGTCCTCCCGCTGCAGTTTAGAAGTACCCCTGAACTCCCCCTCGGCTGCTTCCTCCCCAGGCTTGGTGATATCGGTTTCCCCCATCCCCTCCTCTTCTGCCCCCATATCCCCCTCCCTGCCCAGCACAACTTCTGTCAAAATGCAGTCCCCCAGTCCCTCCATCGAGATAGGTTCCTTGCTTCCAAATGTAAAGCTCAGCACGACGATCCAAAGGAGACACGAGAAGATGGCAAATTTGAACAATATAATCCACAGGCTGGAAAGGGCAGCTAATAAGGAAGAGACCTTGGAGTGGGAGTTCTGAGTCATTTTCCATCTTCCTCTTTGACAGCTATAAACTTTGCGGAACCAACTGAAGTAACAGAGAGCTTCTGCTGAAAGTTTTCTGTTTAAATTATTTCATGAAATGATCAATTTTGAAGGGAGGGGGGGGCAGCGAGAGGGAAAGCACTCATAAATAAAAGAAACCGATACCCCAAAACAGCACATGACTGAAGAAGAAAATACATCTATGATTTAATTCTAAAACTTGGAACACTTTTAGAAGAAAATAAATATTTATAGACCTCTTTTAGATATTTTAATAAAGGAATTTATTAACAGCCTAAGCTGCTTTGGTATTAAAGATAGCTATTAAAAAAAAAAAATCAAGTTGATATAGCAATTGTATCATTAAATGTACACTGAAGTCCTGTAGTTTGCCACTGGATGAGATTAAAAGAGTATTGTTCAAAGCCATTGAGAAGCACTATGAAACTGACCAAATTTAATAGGTTTTCCATAGTAGGTTTTCTACATTTGTCTATGAGACAGTACATTTCGAGTACAACCGTCTGACGAGAGCACGCAATAGTCCGAAAGACTCTAAATTGCAACCTTGACAACATCGAGTGTGTGTTTAATTCTGGTGGTACGTTTTGAATCATTTGTAGCCCAAGGAGCATCCCCTGCATTTGCATATGTTTTAGAGAACGTCCATTGAAAAGCCTTCTCTGAACCAGTGTACCATGGTACAAAACTACAAAACCAATCCCTTACGTGCCCTGCGGTTAGCAACCCGAGGATAACCCGGAAAACAGGGATGCCGGCTGACAAACAAATGCATATTTAAAGAAATATGAAGGTTGTCCATTTGCAAACTGACTGTCATATGTGAGATTTTTTTTTTTTTTTTTTTTTAAAGGGAAAATGTCACATAGAAAGCCCTTATTGTGTCTGGTTTGAAAGGAATCACCCTGAATCTTAATCACAGTGACAGAGCTTAAAGTGTTGTATCACGGGCATTGCCTGCTCCTTTGAGCAGGGGTCACTTAAATAAAATTCATGAACTGTATTCTTATACAGTCTTTAAAGGGCCACTTATCTTTCATTCTCTGAGCCTTAGTGTGTGGGACATCAGTAAAAATAAAATATCAGCTTAAACACTGTCAATCTTTTTATTCTTTTGTTCTAATCAGGTGGTTTTTAATTTTAACCTGAATATGTTCAAAGCTTGAAGACCTTTTGCAGAGATTTTTTAGGCCTATGGAAGCCCTTTAGGGTCAAAAGCACTAAGGATTACCTTAAATGTTATAGAAGTGAATATGTGTTGAATTCTGCTGCAGAAAAAAAACCCCAACATTTTATTTTCCAGTTTGCCAGCTTCAGATGGTCATTGAGCAAAAGTTACAGAATCTGTTGCTTCTTTCTAAAATAGAAATGGCTGGGGAGGGTTATTATTATTAAAGTTTGGTATAATATACAGTAGGTGGGCAACCTAGAAATGTTAACAGCAGAAGTGATCTGAATGTGGCTGGTCTAGCTGATACCTATCAATTCAGAAATTCTATGTATTTGGGCTTAATAGAACGACCTTGTGCTCTCTTCACTTAACCTTTCAAGCACCAGCACTTCTCCTCCCCCCCCCCAAAAAAAAAGAGTGTATAATTTCTTATGAACATCAACTTCTATTATATTTCATATGTAAAGTATATAATGTTATCAGCATTTTCCACATGCACCCACTTCTTTATGATCGGTATGTGGGTGTTTCCTGGGAGGATCTTGGGCAAAATCACGAAATGTGAGATTTATAGAACAGAGCAGGTGGTCTTGTGCCTGAGGATTTTGCACCAGTGGGGCTGGGGCTGGCCTAGGTGCCAGCAGATACAAATACATCCTAAATATAGGTGAACCAATAACAAATTGCCGTTCAAAGAAAGAGGAATTTGTTCTACAAAAAATTCTATATAACTGAAAAAATTATGACGTATTAAAAAATATACAGGACCATCAGAACAGAGGCTTACTTTTCCATATGTATACAACACAGTAGAATTGTCTTCTGTAAACTTAATCATCAGTCATGCAGTAATGACTAATGAAGCAAAAACTCACTTGAAAATCTTTACCCAGAAATCATTTTACATCAAAAGAATAATCACAAAAAATGGAGCTGGGAAAATCAGAAATTATTTAACAGATTCACAATCCACAGATCAATGTGGTCACATTTAAAATATAGACTCTACGTCAGGGTGTTGCATTTTTCAAACTATCCAGCTCCAGAGAAAGCTTCAAAGTGTTTTTAATAATAAATATAGATGAATGGCCTATTGGTCAAGCTGCTGCCTCTGCTGCCAGAGGTTGTGGGATTGAATCCAAGTACTGCTCCTTGTGACCTTTGACGAGTCACTTAATCCTCTGTTGTCCCAAGTACAAAATCAGTACCTGAATATATGTAAATCGCTTTGACTGTGTAAAGGCAAGATACAAGCCCTTTCCCTTCATCTGTATTTTCTATAAGGATGCTTTGAAGCTTTCTCTGGAGCTGTATAGTTTGCAAAATGGAACACCCTGACCCAGAGTCTATATTTAAAACATGATCACATTGGTAATTTGTGGATTCTGACCCAGTTAAGTAATTGCTGATTTTTCCAGCTCCGTGGTAATGATTTTTCTTTTGATGTGAAATGATTTTTTGATAAAAATTTTCATGTGAGTTTTTGTTTCATTACCGCGTGACTGATGATTCAGTTTACAGGAGACAGTCTTTCTATGTTGTGTATATGTGGGAAAAGTAAGTCTGTGTTAAGTGGGCCCCCAATAATTTTTTTAATAAGTTATTTTTTTTTCAATACGGGGGAAATTCATTGACAGGCCCCAGATTCTGTAAACGACGCCAGTTGGCGGCCAAGCTCAGTGAAAAAAGCCATTTAAACAATGTTTTTCATTGATTTTCAAGGCACCTACCAGTGCCTAAAAAAATCAGGGCTGAAATTGTGTCTCCATATTGCGTCACAGACTATGTTTCCAGCTTAAGTGGTATTAGGGCGTTTTTAGTCTTTCCAGTATTCAGCTCAGAAAAGATGGAGATAGAAGTTTAGTAAAGTCCCAAATTCAACGCCACTCCTTGCAAATTGTAGGAGAGTTATGAAGAAGAATGTCAGATCTCAGGCAGCTCAGTGGACCCTTAACTGCCCAAGGGCTAGAAAGGCACCTTCTCTGAAGTGCATCCTCTATTACTATTTATTATTTCTATAGCACTGAAAGGTGTATGCAGTGCTGTACATTTAACATACAATAGACAGCCCCTGCTCAGAAGAGCTTACAATCTAATTTAGACAGACGGGACATCTCAGGGTTGGGGAGATTATGGTAGAGGAAATGATACAGTGGGTCTAGGTTTCTGACAGCAGTGAGTGGGAATTAAGAGTTGAAAGCAGTTTCAAAAAAGTGGGCTTTTAGCTTGGATTTGAATACTGCTAGGGATGGAGCATGACGTATTGATTCAGGCCCTGTTCCAGGCATACGGTGCTGCAAGAAAGAAGGGACGGAGTCAAGTTGGCAGTGGAAGGGCTTCCTTCTGAATTCAGTAAAAACCTACAAAATTGTTGGAAATTCTCTCTTCAAACACCCCAGTGCCTAGGGTTACCAAATTTGGTAAGTCAAAAAAAGAGAACACCTGGCCCTGCCCATAGCTCACCCATTGTCCATCCCTGGCCCACCCACAGTGCCCTGCCCCACCCTTGTCTCACCATAGTTTCACCTCTAAACTCCTTCCACCCCCAGCACAGCCTTTCCAGCGCCCCCACCTGGGCCACCCCAGAGTTAGGGATGACTCTGTGAGTCTCGCTTGTCTCCACTTATCTCCGGCATTACTGGGCACCTGGTAGCTGCTGTCGGCTTGCCCCAGAAGCCTTCATTCTGCAGCACTTCCTGTTCCCGAGTAGGCAGGCACTGCAGAGTGAAGGCTTCCGAGGCAGGCCAACGGCAGCAGGATCACTCGCTAACGCTGCCGTCTGCCCGAAGTTTTGAATATGCTGAACCAGAGGAGATACATGGGGATGGGAGACTCACAAGAGCCATCCCTAACTCCAAGGTGGGGGCTGGACTGAAGAGATTGAGTCCAAAACCTGGACCAACTCCCTCCAGTCTGGGAAACTGCCCAGACATCTGGACAATCCTCTAAAAAGAGGGCATGTCTGGGTAAATCCGGACATCTGGTATCCCTACCAAAGCCATCTCTCAGCTGGTGTTAGATTTCCAGTTGTAGGGGCGGCTTTGTTTTAGTGCACTGTTCGCTGAGCATTGGGAGGGACTAGGAAATGGCCTCATTAGCATACGTTTGACTACGTTTTCATACTATTTGCACTATGTGGCATGCATGATGTGCAGATCATAAGAACATAAGAAACGCCTTCACCGGATCAGACCTAGGTCCATCTAGTCCGGCGATCCGCACACGCGGAGGCCCAGTTAGGTGCTCCCTGTTGGAGACCCGGCGTTCCCGTATCCCCCTATATGATTTGCAAGAAGGTGTGCATCCAACTTGCGCTTGAAACCCTGAACACTAGTCTCCGCCACAAGCTCCTCTGGGAGAGCATTCCAAGCGCTCACCACTCGATGTGTGAAATAGAACTTCCTGATATTTGTCCAGCGAGTAGGTGAGCGCTTGGAATGCTCTCCCAGAGGAGCTTGTGGCGGAGACTAGTGTTCAACACCAGCGCTAATAAGCTCTAGCGCGGCGTGAGCTTCCGAGTGTCAGCCTGGCGAATATCCACATGATATTTTGAGCCAATACCCAGAGAAAGACCGGCACTATATATCTGAGTCCATTTGAGCCAGCCGTGGCCAGTACTTTACTGGAGAATTTAGCGAATTTCACAAGGATAAAAGTCTGGGATTACCATACCATAAAACCATAAATTGTGTAATGGCAAAAATGTTGTATTACCAGCTAACTTAAATGAAAGCAAACCTGACCAGAGAATATGTTTTCCATGCACCCAGGCTATGCATTTGATAATGTACAGTTGTATCAAAATATAACATATTTTTCTATTTCGACAGCAATGAACAATACCCGTACTAGTTTTTTTTCAATGTGAATGTTTGGCCCGATGGAGATGAGAGTTACCATCAAAGAATATTTTAGCAGCCCCGGCCCCAGTGCGAGACAAAAGTGCATTTACTATTTCCATGTTTCTATTGTTTGAAAAGATGTCACGTGATGTGTAGCTGTAAAAAAATTGTGATGACTATTTGTGCGCTAGTTTTAGTGGGACGGGATTTGCTCGAGCACTTACGGCCTCTTTTACAAAGCCGGGCGGCAACGGCCCCGAAGCCCTTTAAATCTCTCTGGGCCACCGCTAGCACGGCTTTGTAAAAGAGGCCGTTAGTCTTAGCTCTTGGATCCGCAGAAATCCCTGTTATACTAAAACCAGAGGGACAGTCGATGGCGATTTGTCAGGTTCATGTACTGTATTCGGTTTCTATGAGAAATTGAAGAACGTTGTTTAGCGGTAACATTATAACGAGAAGTTGCTGTGAAGTCACTAAATACAGAATTGTATAATACATTCTATTTTGGAGTTCTAGTGTTTTTCATTATAAGCTCTTGCACTTGTGTTTGCTCAAGTTACTGTCGCCTTTCGTTATATCTGAAACCCGGTATCTGCATTTTGTGAAACTGTTGCCTGGGCATTCACAGACTAAAGCAACAGAACCAAAAGAAGGGAGGTCCAACCTCGTCTGCAATAAAAAAAAAAACAAAAAAAAAACAGCCAGGAACAAACAAACCAAAACTGCAGATATGTACAACGATGTAGGCGAATTTTATTGTGACAAGCAAACTATATATTAAAACCTTTTTACCAGACTAAATACATTTCTATCTACTCCACTAAGGGGGCAGTTCTGTAAGCGGGTGGTACAAGCTAGGCACCCAAACCACTCAGGCTTTGAGCCTATTCCATAAAAGCATTCTTGCAGGGCCCATATATGCAGCTCATGGCGATAAGCCATCCTAATTTTTTCTGCATACTTAACTTGCTAATTTATTTTTTACTGTTTCTGGGGGGGTGTCATGGGCAGAGAATGGGCACACAAGCGTTATCCAGCTTGCTTATTCTCAGTAGCACGTGCTAACTGGATAATGCAGACTTAGGAGAACGTACGAGGGAGCCGCCGAAAAGTTCTCAGCCCAGCCAACAAAGTCGGGGCAGTCTCCATCGAGGGTTCCACACCAACAATTTTCCACTTCTTTTTTATTTTTATTTTTATATTTTTTTAATTTTATTTAGAAGTTGTTTAACACAAAAACATAACATTCAGAAACATAGCCCAAATAAAAAAACAAGTGATAAGAAAGTCTATCGCGTTGTTCTTCGCGTAGACCATAAAGACTCAAAACAGACCGCAACTGCCCCCCGCCCTCCCCCAACCCACTCCCCACCCCCAGCACCCCAATGTCAAAAGTTCAGGAGAGCACTTCGTGCTCTATGGGATAAGTTGTCCCAAACAGGTGCCCAAATAGCCCGAAATCTCCTCCAACGCCCAGGACCACCATGTTTAACATCCAAATATTCATATTTTAACAAAAGAAACATCTCATTTCTCCACATGGTAACAGTAGGAACTTCAGCCTGTCTTCACAATAAAAGAATACATTTCCTAGCCAACAGGGAAGCTTTTTGTAATAATTGAGAATGACCTCTTGACAATCCCAAAGAAGAAAATTGTGAAAAAAAGCATAACATCTGCCTGCAGAGGAATTCATATGCAGATGCAGGCATCTGAGGTCTTTTCCTCTTATCTAGTTAATTATAGTTGTGTGCTGAAACCTGTCTTTATACATTTGTTATTCACCATTTTGAGGTTTCTATCCATTCCTGTTTTGTGGTAAATGAAAAGTGCACCAAATCTGACTTATGCTAATATTCTATATGCCCTTCCTTCCCCCTCAATCCAGATTCCTCCCCCTCACCTTTGAAATCAAAAGCACTGCTGGTGTCCTCCTTGGTACTCCTTCCTGTGCCGCGGCCACTGAACCAGAAACAGGAAGTAGTGCTACTTCCTGTTTTTGGTTCAGCAGCCATGGCAAAGGAAGGAGCATCTAGAAGGACACAGGCAGTGTTTCTGAATCACTGCTGCAATGGTGACCCCCTTGGATTTCAAAGGGGAGGGGAGGGAGTTTCAGATGGGTGGGGAGGAAGGACATCCCACCCATGGGTGCCCCCTGAAGCTGTCCTGCCTGACCCACCCTAATGCTGGCATTAATTGTTTTTGGGGTGTTTTTTTTTTTTTTTTTTTTTTTGCTGCTACTGCCAGCCCACCTCCCCAGAGAACCCCCAGAGCTGCTGCAAGGCCCCTCCCCCCCTCTTCAGTGCTTCTGCTGGCCCTTCCCCCTCCAGTGCTGCTTCCAGGCCTCCTCCACACAGAAAATCCTGTGTTCCCCCCCCCTGCCGAGTCCCCTTCCCCCTCTCACTGAGAGCTCCCAGAGCTGCTGCCTGGCCCCCCTGCCCACCTCTGTGAGAGCCACCATTGTTGTTGCCAGGCCCCATTCCCCCCCAGAGCTGCTGCCGGGTCCATGCTAAATTTATTTCAATTCTTTTATATTTAAATCATATAATTAAACATTTTAATCATGATTAATTATGTGATTAAACATTTTAATTGACATTCAACGCTAGATGTCATTATAGAAAGGTACAGGTCCTTTCATAGGAGTAAGTTCTCTTTTGCTGCCTCTTCTCTGAAGCGTAATCCCTCCTGTAAGAAACTGTTTAGCTATATAGATGTAGGTTTATGGAATCTGATGCCAATTTAGTTCTTCAGATTAGACCCAGATTTCCTAAGTGGGGAGGAGGAGAGACACCAGGGAGGAGGAAAGGCACTGGCAGCAGCTGACTGCCTATAGGATGTACCTCTCACTGCGAGAGGCACGTCAGCTGGCACCTCTCCTCCTCCTTGGCATCTCACGGCACACCTGAAACTTTATGTGGCATACAGTTTGCGATACACTGCCCTAAGAGCTGCAGGCAGTTCTGGTGTGAGGATTTCTGCTAACAAGAAATTTTTACATACAATGGATCCCAAACTCAGGTTAAAGTGTGCAAATTTGACTCTCCTGGACACTAGAGCTCTGTTTTGGCAATGAAGGACCACTGCTGTAGAATTTGCAGGAATAGTAAAGATTTGCACTCACATCACCCAAGAGATGAGACTCAAAGTGTGGTCTTCGCTGGACTCTGGAAATCCTGTGATGAAATTAACTCAACATTTTCCATCATGAAGTTTTTCCTTAAATGACTAAGCCGCATGCATGGAAATGTCTTATCTTGCACTTCCCCATTCACCAAAGCATTACTACATATTATGTTTCCCCCCCCCCCCCCCAACTGTTTCTCTTCTGCCCCTAGTTACTGTTCACTGCCTCGTCGTCTTTCCACCCAGTCCATTTTTACTTCATCAACTTCTTGTCCAAACCAGTTGTGGAGTTTGGAAAAACAGACGGTCCCTGAGGAAACAGGACTTTCCAAGGCCAGTGCAGAAAGGCCAGCTATGCCAGCGGTATTTCTGGATGGCAAGCCTCTTCGAGGAGGTACAGGCGGAGGTCTGTGCCCTTCTGAACTACCACCCGAACACCTCCTTATGTTCCCTTGGTTACTGCCCCCATCATAGCCATTGGGGAGATGAATAGAGGTGTGTGAATTATTCCATACAGCACAACCATTTTCCTTTACAGCAGAGCCAACGAGGGCAGATTTTTCGGCAGACTGATGATGGGTGACCTGACAGAAGGTGCTTAATTTGGAGCCAGATTTGTCTTTGGTAATGGCCACCCCTCCTTGGAGTCTGTAGCCTGTCACGATGTATTGCTCCATGTCTTCCAGTTGCAGCTGCAGCTCCTTTATGAGCAGCCTCATGTAGTCAAAGTTGGCCCTGGAGAGCGATTTCACCCAGGACTGCATTGCTGCTTCGCTCTCAGCTGCCAGGATGTAAGTCCGAGATTTGGAACCTTCAAATCTAATGGTGAAGGTGTAAAGTTCTGTGGATTCAGATGGCTCAACTGTGCAACCTTCCATGAGGATGGCACCCACTGGTTCTCTGCTGCCCTTATCCTCAAAATAAAACAGCACGTTGCCCTTTAACACGAACCAGCGTTTGTGGTAGGCTGTGTTGTGCTCGCCCCTTTTATAGAGGAATCCAGAGTTATCTGCTGGGGATTCACAAGTGGCGTAGTGCACTAGACTTCTCTCATTGATTTTCATTGCCAAGCTATTCTGTAATTCTTTAAAGAAAAGAAAATCTGAGGTGGAGGGAAAAGACAAGAAAAATATATTTAAAGGGTTGTTCAGAAGTGTGCTTTTATTTATTGATTGATAACATTTTTATATCGTTATTATGAAAATAATTCCATTTAAAATGGCTTATCCTCTATAATATAACCCTAAGCGGCTTGTGGCATGTGCAGCGGTGAGAGCAACGGCAGGAGGGTGTCCGAGGTGCTACGAGGCGTCCAGCTGCTACTGCTGCAAAGGGAAGTGGAGGGGGAGAGGGCAAAGTGGCTGCTTTGGGTGGAGGGGTGTGCTGGAGGACAGGCAGTAATCTTGGTTTGCTTGGGGGGCCAGAGAGAGATAGGCAGGGGGCCAGGGAGAGAGACAGACAGAAAGAAAGACAGACATACAAGGGGCCAGGGAGAGACACAGACAGTAAAAATGACAAACAGAGGGCCAGAGAGACAGAAAGACAGCGGCCAAGAGCAAGAAAGAAAGACAGACAGACAGGGGGCCAGGGAGAGATACAAACAGAAAGAATTACAGACAGGGGGCTAGAAAGACAGACAGAAAGATAAATGGACAGCCGGCGGCCAAAGAGAGAGAGACAAAGAAAAAAAGGCAAGACAGCAGCCAAGGAGATAGAGAGACAGAAAGAAAGACAGACAGAAAGTGGCCAAGGAGAGAGAGAGAGACAGAAAGAAAGAAAGAAAGACAGACATCTATTCTAGCACCCGTTAATGTAACGGGCTTAAAGACTAGTCATAAACATAAAACAAGAAATACAGAAAGCAATGAAATGACATAAAATATACATCAATTCAGACTCCTATAGCCTTGAGTAAATAATATTGTTTTCAGCTCTTTCCTAAAAGATAACAATGATTGAGTTTTCAGGACCTTGGGGAGCCAATTCCAGCTTTCTAGGCCTGTCACTCTAAAAGCCCATTTCTTCCACTGGACAAGTCTCATATCCTCCCAGCTCAGCCCTTCCAAGAGATGCCTAGTTTCCAATCACAAAGCTCTCCTTGAGAAAGTTTTCAAGCCAGTTCTAGTGCTCTTTGTAGCATAAAACTAAGAAACGCCAGCTGAGAAGACAGATTATATTAACAACATGAAAGGAACGGAGAAAAGAAAGAGAAATCTGGTATTTGATGTGGCGTAATCTGGCACAGCAATTTCTCTGCATGACAGTATTCTAGAGAACGCCATTTGGGTGGTTTTCAGTGTATGTGCGTATTTGATCAAATACACTTGAACCCTCATAGCAGGTAAGTTTGACGTTTTTTTATTTGTAATATCCTGTTTATAAGTGTAGAAGAGTTTTTCTAAATTGCTTTGTGTGTCGAGTGCATGATGAGATGAGAAGGCATGATGGCAGATAAGGGCCAAATAGCCCATCTAGTGGCGTAGTAAGGGAAAGGGCAAGGGGATGTCCACCCTGGGCGCCATGTTGGTGGGGGGGTCTTCACCCCCTTCTCTCTGCCCCTTACCATTTCTCCTCTCCATACACGCGCCTCCCCCTTCCCTTCCTCCATACCTCTAGATCAGGGGTGTCAAAGTCCCTCCTCGAGGGCCGCAATCCAGTTGGGTTTTCAAGATTTCCCCAATGAATATGCATGAGATCTATTAGCATACAATGAAAGCAGGCATGCAAATAGATCTCATGCATATTAATTGGGGAAATCCTGAAAACCCGACTGGATTGCGGCCCTCGAGGAGGGACTTTGACACCCCTGCGCTAGATAAAGTTGTTGTTTTCGGCAGTCAACAATGTGCTCTTCGTGATCCCGTCAGATCTCCCACTGATGTCACTTCCAGATGCTGCACATAGGAAGTGATGTCAGAGGGAGAGCCAATGGGGTCACGAGGAGCATGTTGACCGCCACGAGCAACAACTTCATCTAGATCAGTTGTTCTCAACCCTGTCCTGGGGACCCCCCAGCCAGTTGGGTTTTCAAGATATCCCTAATGAATAAGCATGAGAGAGATTTGCATATAATGGAAATGACAGGTATGCAAATCTCTCATGCATATTCATTAGGGATATCTTGAAAACCCGACTGGCTGGGGGGTCCCCAGGACAGGGTTAAGAACCACTGATCTACAGCATAGGTGTCAAAGTCGGTCCTTGAGGGTCGCAATCCAGTCGGGTTTTCAGGATTTCCCCAATGAATATGTATTGAAAGCAGTGCATGCAAATAGATCTCATGCATATTCATTGGGGAAATCCTGAAAAGCCAACTGGATTGCGGCCCTTGAGGAGGGACTTTGACACCCCTGATTTAGAGGTACAGGAAATGGGAAGGGGGGGTGCGCATGGCAGGCAGGATTGGGGAAGAAGCGGGGGCAGAGATAAGGGCTCTCACCCTCGCTATGCCACTGTGCCCATCCTCAAAATCTATTATCTCCTCTCCGTATTGGCTAAAGCTCTTTACACCTGCATTGTGATGTCATATAGAAACATTCTTGGTAATGCAAAAAGACCAGCTCTTAAATCTCCTTCTTTGCACCTAAAATTTTCAAGGGTAATTATTAATACAACCAGGAGGTTGGGTTTTTTTTAATTTATTTATTAGATTTTCAATTTAATTACCAAGCATAACTTGTACAGAAAGCAAAATTAGGCTTATGATTATTATTCCATCATTACTCAATATCCAGAAAACAGAAATGAGTTAGACTAATTATGCTCAAGTCCTCTAATTGGATCCAAAATGTTATAATCTAGCGAGAAACAAAAGGCAAATTTTAAACATAAAGACTGGACAAAGCATTGAGTTAGGTGTATATTCTATCAAATAGGGCTCAGGATTGTTCTTTTTCCAAGCGGGATAAAGACAAAAAGGTTGTCAGCTGGTTTGGTTCATAAAAGACATGTTTAACAGCTTGATACAGAGCAATACATTTACAGGGGTGTCTCAATTAAAAAATGGCACCCAAAAATATAACCCCAGGCTTCATTAACAAAAATTCTCGACGACGCTTCTGCGTCTCTCGTATCAAATCAGGAAACATTACATTAGGGATTTCTATCCCACAATTACCTTGCAGCTCAAGGCGGATTACAAGTGGTTTGTCAGGACATTAGAAGTATTTAGGGAGTACTTTGTATATTTCTTTAAGTTGCTAAGGATTACATTTGAAATGTCATGGTATTAGGAGTACATATGGAGTAGTAGGTGATGCTTGGGACATTTCTGATTGAGATAGTTGGGTTTTATGTGTTTTTTAATAGAAGGGTTTTTATTTCTTTTTTGAAGGTTTTGTAGTTTGTGGTCGAGATCAATAGGTTGTAGAGTTAGAGGTCGAGTGCTGGAGCTCCAGTGGCTAGGAGGTTGTCGTACAGTTTTTTTCTTTTGACGTTTTTGGTTGGAGGGTGTTTGAATAGTGCGTGGGTTCTCCTATGTCTGGTTGAGGTGGATTGAATTAGTAGATTGTTCCAATAAGCTGGTCTGTCTCTGTTTATTGCTTTAAATAGTAGGCAGTAAAATTTGAAGTGTACTCTCGCTTGTATTGGGAGCCAATGTGAGTCGTGGTATGCCTCTGTGATGTGGTCAAATTTCTTCAGTGAGTAGACCAGTCTTAGGGCTGTGTTAGAGATTGCGCCGCATTGTGGGGGCGTTGTGGGGGGTTTGGGGGGTTGTAACCCCCCACATTTTACTGAAAACTTCACTTTTTCCCTGTTTTTAGGAAAAAAGTTAAGTTTACAGTAAAATGTGGACGGTTACAACCCCCCAAACCCCCCATAACGCCGGCACGATCTCTACTAAGTAAACTGGGAGGGGCTCCCCAACAAAAACCCCCGTCGGATCACCTAAAAACTGTAATTTTCTTTGGCGCGCGCCTCCATCTTGCGCTCAGTTGTCGGCGCGCACCTTTGTCTTTCGCGGGGTTGTCTATGAACCATTTCATTTCCTTCATCAGGAGCAATCTCAGGGGCACAACCCGTTGTAACAGAGATTGAGGTATTTTAAAAAAGATTCCCTCAGATTGAAATATCTCCCGGTTGTATTAATAATTAGTTAATTATGCTCTGTTGAGCATAGTTACCCTTGAAAATTTTGGGTGCAAAAAAAGAGATTTAAAAGCTGGTCTTTTGGCATTACCATTATTAAGTTGACCCCTCTTATCTGCTATAATAAAACTCTTAGCGTGCATGCGCACTTCAAACTCTGTGCGTCCGTGCTCCATGCTGCCGCATGCACAGTAGAAGGAGCATAGTTTTGTGTGGCGGTTTCGGCATGCACAGTGGGAAAAAGGAGCTTGCGGCAGTTTCCCCATCTCAACAACGAGCGTTGGAGCCTGCGGTGGTTTAAACATTGCCTTCCCTCCGCGACGCTGTGCAAACCAAGAGACTTCTTCTCTGAGTGCTACAGATTGCCTTCCCTCCGCGATGCTGGACAAGGGAAGCAGGGAAGGGGTACTGCTGGACAAGGAGGAGGTGAAAGGAAGGGAGAAAGGCTACTGCTGGACAGGGGGCGCAAGGAAGGGGTACTGCTGGACAGGGGGGAGGTGAAAGGAAGGAGAAGAGGTGCTGCTGGACAGGGGGAGCAGGGAAGGGATAAGGGGTACTGCTGGACAAGGGGGGAGGTAAAATGAAGGGAGAAGATGGGGAGGGAAGAAGGACCAGAGGAGAAGCATGCAGGAGGCCCTGGAAACATATTTAAAAGCACAGAAAAATAAAGTCACCAGACAACAAAGGTAGGGGAAATGATTTTATCAAAAATAAGCACGCATGCAACTTGAAACTCCGTGCCTCCGTTCATCCGTGCCTTTGAAGAAAAACAGACAGGCAGGGGGCCAGGGAGAGAGATAGAAAGACAGACACACAGAAAGACAGACAGTGAGGCAGGTAGAGAGAAACAGACAGAAAGACAGACAGACAGTGGGGCAGGAGAGAGACAGACAGAAAGACAGAGAGTGGGGCAGGTAGAGAGATAGACAGACAGAGGGCCAGGGAGAGAGATAGAAATAAAGAAAGACAGACTGAAAGAAAGGGGGGCAGGGAGAGAGAAAGAAAGACAGACAGAAAGAGAAAGAAAGAAATGCCTCACGCCCCATTGTGCTAAAAGTTTACAAATCTATTCTAGCACCCGATAATGTAATGAGCTTAAACACTAGTATACACAATAAAAACTTTAGGCTATATATTATTTTTGGTATAGAAACATTGTAACATGATGGCAAATAAAGGTCAAATGGCCCATCCACAGCATCCACTATCTCCTCCTCTCCCTATTGTCTAAGGCTCTTTACACTTGCATTGTGATGTCATAGAGCTTTATGGTTATAGAAACAGTAATATGATGGCAAATGAAGGCCAAATGGCCCATCCAGTCTGCCCATCCACAGTAACCATTCCTCTCTCTAAGAGATCCCACGTGCCTGTCCCATGCTTTCTTGAATTCAGACTCAATCTTTGTCTCCACCACCTCTACTGGAAGCCTATTCCACGCATCTACCACCCTTTCTGTAAAAAAGTATTTTCTTAATTACTCCTGAGTCATTGCCTCTTAACTTCACCCTATGCTCTCTCATTCCACAGTGTTCCTTCATTTGAAAAAGGCTCTATCATATTCCCTCTCTTCCACTTTTCTTCCAGAGTATACATACTGAGGTCTCTAAGTCTGTCCCCATACGCTTTATGACAGAAACCACTGACCCAATTTTGTAGTTGCCTTCTGGATAGGGTTACCTTATGGCTCCAGAAAAAGGAGGATGGATTGAGACCTCCGGGTTTTACTTCCATTGCTTTCAATGGAAGTAAAACCCAGATGTCTCAGTCTGTCCTCCATACTTCCATTGAAAACAATGGAAGTAAAACCTGGAGGTCTCAATCCGTCCTCTTTTTTTCTGGAGCCATATGGTAACTCTACTTTCTGGACATGAGCAAGTAGTGAAGATATATGAGCGCAGGAGTATGGCTAACTGCTAAATTATAAGGAGACTTTTCTATGAAGCAGCATGAAGCCATGTCAAAAAATGCCCCCCCCCCCCCCGGGCCTGCTCAAGGGACTATGGTGCCCTGAGGCAACATATATTATGATCACGTTTTGGGGCTCATGTTCAAAAAAAGATAGACATCCAAAAGACAGCATAAACTGGCACTTGGTCGTCTTACTAGCCAAAACGTCCAAGTGGGCATTTTCAAAACTGACTTTCTAGACATCTCGGTGATAGTTTTGTCTCCAATGTGTCTAAATCACAAGGGGGGAGGGGATGTTTTGGGCAGAATGAGGGCGGGTTTAGCACTTTGACATTTTACAGCAATGATCAAAAATTTTATAAAATGTCCAGGGCAGAATTTGGATATTTTGGGCTAGACTAAACTAAACCTTAGGTTTGTATACCGCGCCTGATTTTAAAATGAATAAGGGCTGAAAAGGTACCCAGGCTGACCAGATGATCACTGGAGGAATGAAAATATGGCCCCACATACTCCCCCCAGTGGTCAGTGACCCCTTCCTACTCCAAAACGATCTAATGGAACAGTACATACCTGTCTCTAGAACAGCAGCACCTGATATGGGAAATCCTAGTAAAACAGCAATGGCTGGAGTTTGAGATTAGAGGTCTGCATGGGAACGGGGATCGCGGGAATCCCGCAGGAATCTCCCCAAGGTCAACGGGACTCCCACGGGGACCCCTCCCAGACCCATGGAACTCCCACGGGGACCCCTCCAAGGCTGACGGGACTCCCAAGGGGATGGACCCGGGGTTCCTATCCTGAAGCCTACCTAATTTCTGGTTCAGGTCCGGCACCGTGCTGAGCTTCCGATGAATCAGCAGCAATAGTTTCTGTCACATAGACACACAGACTCTGTTATCTCTGCCTGCTGTTATCTGGACTCAAATGAAGGGGGAGGAGGAAGTGCGTTTTTGGACACAGAAGGCATGAACTTGGAAGAGAGGAAGGGAAGGGAAGAGATGCTGAGGTGGGAGAGGGAATAGAAAGGGAGAATTGGGCGTGGGTATGTCAGTGAGCGGGAAAGAGAGATGGTTGTGTATACAGGGAATGGAAGAAAGAGGGAGGGAGTGAGGTACAGATGAGAGGGAAGAGAAAGATGAGAGGGAAGAGAAAGATGAGAGGGAGAAAAATGGAAAGGGAACAGTGGGACACATTGAAAAGGATGCAAGAGGGAGGAATGTTGGACATAGTGGACTTGGTGAAGGGAATGGAGGGAGAGATGTGACATGGTGTTGGAGAGGGGTGATAGAACAGAAGGAGAAATGTCAGGCATGGGGCTGGTGGGCAGGGGCGAAGATGAGAAATGGATAAATGCTGGACCATGGTAGGAGGAACCAATGGACAGTAACAGAAGAATTTACAGAAGATGAAAAAGCGGAAAAAATAAACTGGGACCAACTTGATGGAAAAATAAGTTTCCAGACAACAAAGGTAAGCTTTGGGAAATGTATATAGCAGATGTCTTTGTATTGTGCTCAAAAGAAAAGAAAATGCATTTCTGGTTTTATTTCTACAGTGTTGAAGTACTTGCTGGCCCTTGATGTGGCTGGTGGGGATCCCCAAGCACCGCCAGCAGAGGACCTCCTCTAGAGATGGCCAGAACTCCCCTCCACCAAGCGCAGCAGTCGCTGGCAACATTCATGAGCCACTGAGGTGCCAGCATCTGTGACTCAGGGATGCTACTGCTGCCTGCCAAGCTTGGCAAAAGGGATCCCCAGCCAACTGCAAAGGAAGTCCTCAGCTGACAGCTTGAGGGTCCTCATCAGCAGAGTATTTATATTTTATATTTACACTAGTTTTTTAGCCCATTACATTAACAGGCTAGAATAGCTGTGTAGACGCAGGCATTTCTTTCTTTCTTTCTGTATATCTGTCTGTGTTTCTCTCTCCCTGCCCCCTTTCTTTCTTTCTGTCTGTCTCCCTGGCCCCCTGTCTGTCTTTCTTTCTTTCTCCCTGCTTGTTGTCTGTCTGTCTTTCTTTCTTTCTGTCTCTCCCCCCTGTCCAACAGCACCCCTTCCCTGCTCCCCCTGTCTAGCAGTAGCCCTTCTCCCTTTCTTTTACCTCCCCCCTGTCCAGCAGCACCCATAAGAGATGCGTAGTGTAGTCCAAAGCAGCATGAGTGTGCACGCGTGCATGCATGTGTGGGCGGAACAGAGGCAGAGCCCAGGGAGAGGAGACGATGGCCACGGACACTCTCAGCCAGAGCTCCTGCTCTCGCAATGTGGCCGATAGAGGAGGCGGCCAGTGTCTTGCGTGGAGCAGAGCCGGCATCAGGGAACAGAGCCAGTGGCTGAGCCATGGTGAGTGAGCGCAGGACCAAAGCCCACATTGTCTTCTGGGTTCAGTAATGCCGCTCTGAGTCCGCCAGCTGCCTTCTGCCGTGGAAGCTGGTGAAACCGCTGCAGGCAGAGTTCTACTCTACTGCGCATGCGGGGGCACGGCACCGTGGATCACGGACCCACCAAGTTTGAAGTGCGCATGTGCACTAAGGGGGGGCAATCAGAGGCAGAGGGAGATCAGAGGCGGAGAGAGGCGATCGGAGGTGGCGGAAGGGTGATCGGAGGTGGCATGGGGGCGGTTGAAGGTGGCAAGAGCGATCGGAGCATGGACCGTACCTGGTGGTCTAGCGGTGACGTGCAGAGCCGTGCTGTGAGTTCCCGTGGTCTCACCAGACTACAACAGGGAGTTCCTGTTGTAGTCTCATGAGACCACAGGAACTCAGCAGCACGGCTCTGCACGGAGCAGGAGTGTAGGAAGAGCGCTCCTGCCCCACATCACTGCTAGACCACTAATTAAGGGGTAAGGTCCGGGGGTGGGTCAGAGCTGGCCAAAAGTTATTCGCAATTTTTCCCTATTCGCGGACTGGCTCTGCCCCTAACCCCCGCAAATAGTGAGGGAGAAGTGTACTAGACTGCAGAGAAGGGGACCCAGATCCACATCCCACTCTAACTAGTACACTTATGGTTGAAAGTGTGAGCCCATCAAAAACCTACTGTACCAACATACACCCAGGAAACGCAAACTCTGTATTGAAACACCTTTACAGAAGCTCATGCATTATATCACCATTATTAAGCTCATATAAACTGCTCTGAACTGACTTTCCCAGTCAATAGCAGCGGTAAAGAAGCTTTGAAAAAATAATACGGGTTATTGAATAAAAATATAGTAAGGTACAGTAGGTTGTGGGTAAGTTTTGTAGAGTTCACCAGATATCTGAATTTCCCTGGATGTGACCTCCTTTTCGAAGACATGTCCAGGGTCCAGACGGTTTTTTGAAACCTGGCACTTTGTCCATGTTTTGAAAAGCTTCTAGCAACAAGTGACGACAGGACAGCAACTGCTGGTGCGCTGATGCAGGGCCATGGGTCCAGATTTTCATTTACAAAAAACTGGTAACCCTATCCAAAGGGGGTTATGATGAGATAGGTGAGTGCCTGGGAATGACACGGTGGCAAAATTCATCACCGTTCCCGTCCCTGTGGATAACCACGGGAAATAATCCCATGTCATTTTCTAGTGTCTGTTTCCACCTCAGTCCTTCTACACCAGCATTCTTCAAAGCAAATCTTGCGGGTCAGTGGTTGTGGCCATTCATATTCTCATTCTTATGTGAGCCAAGGATAATGAAGCCATTGTGACATTACTGATGTGATTGGCTCTTAGGCACTGGTGGAATGAGGCATTATGACATCACAATATCTGCTCTGGATACCAGAGACTGTCATTCTGTAGTGTCTGTTTCAACCTCAGTCCTTCTACACCAGCATTCTTCAAAGCAAAGATTGCGGGTCAGTGGTTGTGGCCATTCATACTCTGATTCTTCCCTCTCTCCTTAAAGAATGACATGAAGATGGTTTCCCGCGGTTATCCGCAGGGACGGGAACGGTGATGAATTTTGTCACTATGTCATTCTCTACCTGGGACCTTTTATAAGAAATTCACTGCAGTGCCCCTTAGGATGCCTCCACTGCTCTGCTGGGATGTCTGTGTGGCTGGTCTGTTAAGATTGCTGACCCCCCCTTCTATGTCACAGCGGATGATTTTTGTATGTTTTTCATCTGGACTCTCTGAACCATTTTTGAATTTATAAAAAAAAAAGATAAATACACTGAAGACATACATCTAGGAAATTGTCATTAAAAAAAGACATTTTTCTGGGTTGAAAATGGTAATTTTCTCTACTGGATTTTTCGATGTTTTCCCCCAAATGTCCAAAATTGGATTTAGACTATATTGAAAATGCCTCTCTAAGGGGTCCTTTCATTAAGGCACGCTAACCGATTTAGCGTACGCTAAATGCTAAGGCATCCATTATATTCTATGGGCGCCTTAGCATTTAGCGCGCTAAATCGATTAGCGCGCCTTAATAAAAGGACCCCTACATTACGCAGAACAGATTAATCCTGAAATCCTGAAGTTATTACATTTGTATATCTTACAGGTAAATTCCTTCTCGTATTCCTTTATCTCAGTGTATCTCCTGAGATTCTTAGTGTGCCACGGCACACTGAGGAGGAAGAGAGGCGCCTGCCAGCTGACTTCCCTACGCGGTACGGCGCCAGCGCTGCCCGATTCACCAAAGGCCTGCATGTTTCCCCCTTCTCTCTAGCTTCCTCTGGCTTCCCCCCTGGCCTCACCTTTAAAGCTAATTACAGCAGCCTGCAGAGGATCGCCGGTAGGTAACATGATTTTATTTTCAATAAAGTGATTGAAAGTGTCAGTTTTGAGAATTTATATCTGCTTTGTATAAACTAAACTAAACTAAACCTTAGGTTTGTATACCGCGCCAACTCCGCAAGCGCAGAGCTCGGTACGGTTTACAGAGTTAAGAGGAAAGGAACTACAATGAAAGGATATAGGAGAGGGACTAAGAGGATAGAGAGGGACAGGATACTAGAGAACGGGAGGTGATTAGATTTTTGAAAAGAGCCAAGTTTTCAAGTGTTTGCGGAAGGATTGGAAGGAGCTTGAATTTCTGAGCGAGGATGAGAGGTTGTTCCAGAGTTCTGTGGTTCTAAAAGGGAGGGATGTTCCAAGTATATTGTGTGTATATAAAAAATGAATATAAAAAAATTGCATTACAATTAGTAAAGGGGATGGGATCTGGGGCAGAGCTTGGGTGGGCCTAAGGAGGTCTATAGTTGGGGTACTCGGTTGATATTTGTTAGACTTAGGGGGTACTTAGCTTGAAGTAGTTGAGAAACACTGCTGTAGGTAATCAGCTGGCGCCAGTGCCTCTCCTTCTCTCCGGCCTTCTTCCCTGCTTGTACCCCCTACTGGCATCTCAGGGCCCATCTGGAGGGCCTCTGCACATGCACGGACATCGATGATGTCATGCATACGTGTGATGTTATCACGGTGATGTCCGCGCACTTCTGGGTGCCTCAAGCCATGGCCACTACCTTTAGTGTGCCCCGGCTCAAAAAAGTTTGAGAGACACTGCTTTATCTGGTGTCTTTAATAAAAAGCGCAGGCTGTAATCAGGTGCGCTTGCATGGTAACATCTTTTAAAAATCAAAGACAGGAATTACACATGAATCATACATACGTAAATCCTTTATTTTTTAAAAAAAATGTACAGGCTGATGAAAAGCCATGCTCATGTTATAAAAACAGACACAGTAATATCTTTAGCTAAAAAATATATATGTAAAAAATATATAAACATAAGAACATACGAATAGCCTTACTGGGTCAGACCAATGGTCCATCAAGCCCAGTAGCCTGTTCTCATGGTAGCCAATCCAGATCACTAGTACCTGGCTAAAACCCAAGGAGTAGCAATATCCCATGCTACCGATACAGGGCAAGCAGTGGCTTCCCCCGTGTCTTTCTCAACAACAGACTATGGACTTTTCCTCCAGGAACTTGTCCAAATCTTTCTTAAAACCAGTGCCTATACCAGAAGATAGGAAAAGTAAAATACTAATAAAAAATTAAAAAAAAAACCACTGTCATCAGTAGCTAAAAAGACCACAAGGTCACCACTTGAAGGTATTCAGAAAGATTTCACAAAAAAATAATTTTTCCCTCTTCTCTCCCTCTCCCCCACTCCAAGATACACAGCCATTCACTATCTCCTGCGTTGAACTTTAGGCTCCCTTTTTGACCCCCACTGTGAGCATAATTCCTATCTTTGTCATCGGGGGTAACAGACAGACAGACCAAGTAAATAAGTGCTTTTTTATTGTATAAAACAGGCTACAAACTTTTCAAAGAAAATAAGCAAGCCTTCAAACAGCTGGTGATCAATTTAATATTGAATTGCTCTACAAATTGTAATTATTACCAGATTTACCATTACTTAGCTCTTACTGTGCTAAAAAAAGATGCATTAAATAGACTGAAATAATAACATGTAAAGTTCAATTTACCATGGATCTCACAAAGAGAAAATATCACTTTCTTACCTCTTACAGAGTTAATAAAGAATCCAGCTGTTCCATAACAAGGAAACCCAGCCAAGTTCAGGTTTTGTATTTCTCTTTATGCCATATTATTTCCAGGCTCTAATAATTCCTGCTGTCTTCCGCCCCTTGGCAAGAAATGTGTGTGTGTTTTCCTAGTACTGTAATTGCAATGCTGATCCTGCTGCTTCACTCTGCCCTCTAGTGGAAGGAATGTACTGTCCTCAGAGCACCTACCCCTAAGCACAGCCCTCTCTTGTTAACCTCTTCTATGCCAGATCATGGAAATGGATTTTTATAAAATCATTTGTTTCTTGTGCAAGTAAAATTTTGCTCGTGTAATTTGACTGGCAGAGGATAAATCATGATGGTAAGATTGGGGTAGGTTAGTACTTATGCACATATTTTTAGCAGTTCATATGTTCAGATTTTAACTCAGAAAATTTGTGCATCTCCAAATAACAGGTGTAAATGGAAGCAAATAGGGGCCTTTTTACTACTATTAATTTATTTTATTTAAAAGATTTCTAACCCGCAGAAACCTAAGTGGTTTACAAAATACAACCATAATTATCATATAACACACTATACATACAAATAAACAAAACATACTAATCTAAAATGCATATAATTAGTATCCCAGCCTATTCAATTAAAAGCCTCCTATAAACAAAGTTACTTTTACAACCTTCTTAAATTTCTAGATATCAGAAAGCAATCTCAGTGGTCCTGTCAATTTATTCCATAATTGTACACCTGCAACCGAAATTACAGATGCTCTCGTGTTTGCATAATGTACATGTGATAACTCAGCTGCTGACAATCGCAGCATATCCTCTGACCTTTTCTATAGCGCTCTGGATGTGTGCAGCACTGTACATATTATAGACAGGTACTTTCTCTGTCCTTAGTGAGCTCACAATCTAAGTTTTGTGCCTGGGCAATGGAGGGTTAGGTGTTTTTGCCCAAGTTCCCAAAGAGCTGCAGCAGGAAGCAAACCCAGTTTGCCAGGATCAAAGCCTGCTGCACCAACCAATAGGCTACTCCTTCACTCCGTTAGGAAGCAGTAAACGGGCTTAGCATTCCTTGCTGAATCTTTCCTGTGCACTAAATCCATTTCCAGCACAGCCATTAAAAAAAGGGCCTTTGTTCTAATTCTCACAAGAACTAACAGCAGCCATTCAGGAAGCGGTGCGGGACCTGGCAGGACCGCAAAAAGCTCACGCTTGCCTTGTGCACTGCTCTGCCGCAAGAGATGAGGAGGCAGCTGTCTAGCAAGGGAGGGGCAGGAGCGCGGAAAGCTCCTGCCGATACTGTGCTGAACCACCACTAGACCTGCCCTTTGCCTTGTACCCTGTCCCAGCCTACCCATAGACCACCAGGGTACAAGGCAGGGCAGTGGGACAGGGTACAACAGTTGGTTCAGAATTTTTTTTTCTTGTTTTTTCCTCCTCTACACATGGGTGCATCTTATGGTCAGGTGCGTCTTGTAGAGCTAAAAATACGGTACCTTTGCTTTCAAAATCGGCACATAGTGAAAAGTATAGATATACTTTTCCACTAATGCAGGCATGATAAATTGCCCCTTGGGTGCAGAGCATCTTTTGATCAAAGCTGCTATTTCAGGGAGTGAAGAAGTGTGACCAAAGCCAATTAAAGTTTGCACAGGCTTGTGACATATTCTCTGTGGCACTGTCGTTTGATATAACCCTTAGGGATATAAACATTTCTGTTTAGTGTTAACAGAACTCAGTCTAAATACAACCCCCCCCCCCCCCCAATATTTCAACATCACAGTCAGCATCAACTTCAAATGCTGACACCAGCATTTAAATTTATATTTGGATACCAATGCTGTCTATAAGGGTATAAGGTGGTCACCAGAATTTATCTAAATAATGCTGTTGGGATCTGATATACTGCATGGACAAGGTGTGTATTAGTGCTGTTGGATTCAGGGAAACATTTTTTGATTTGATTCAATTTGGCCTATTGAATCAGTTTTTTTTATTTAAGTCGATTCAATTTGATTTGCCTGTCCAATCAAATGTTTTTTCAAATGTCATGGCAGGTTTATTTTGTAGCCTCTTCACCCCCCCCCCCATTGCCCTTTCCAACCCCACGCCGGTGCTGTGGTATAAACAAAACAAGCAAAGAAGACTTTTCCTCTCTCTTTTAGGTCCCAGCTCACGCTCGCTGTCTAACACCAGCTCTGGCAGAATACACATTTCAAATCTGTCATATTGTAATCACAAAATAGAAAATTATTTTTTTTTCTACCTTTTGTTGTCTGGTCATTTTATTATTTAAATCATGTTGGTCCCAGGCTCTGGTTTCTATTTGTCTTCTGTTAACTCACTTTCCAGGGTCTCCTGTCCATTTGACATTTTCTTCTTTCTCTGTACATTCCCTTCCACTATCTCATGTGAAAAAGGGCATCTTACAACAGTGGCGTACCTAGCATATGTAACACTCGGGGCCCATCATTTTTTGACACCCCCCTCATCTATATGAAAAGCATGATTTTTAGTAACAAGCCACATATTGCACAAGACTCAAAATCTTCAAAGACTTCAGCAGATCCAGAACATTACGGCTAGGTTGATCTTTGCAAAAAGCAAATTTGACCATGTTTCCCCGCTTCTGTCAAAACTTCACTGGCTTCCGGTGATTTCTAGGATTCACTTTAAATGTACCTGCCTAACATTCAAGAACCTACTTGGCATTCTTCCTCCCCTAATTCCACTAAACTGGAATTCTTCAGGACCTGACACTACCAGATCCACCCACAAACTCAAACTATCTTTCCCCTCATTAAAAGGCGTCATGTATGCAGGTAAATTGGGGAAATCCCTTTTCTTCAAATTCACAGAGCTTTGGAATAACTTCCCTGCCCCCCTGCGGAACCTAGGCTCATTCCAATTATTCCAAAAGTATCTGAAAACCTGGCTTTTCTCCGAAACGTAAAGCTATCGATTTAAAATGTAAAGCTAGCTATCCTCTTCATAACCTGTAATTTCTTATTATGTCCTTCCCTCATTTATTGAATTACTTGTAAACTGTGCTGAGCTCTGTGTTTATGGAGATGATGCGGTATACAAACTTAAGGTTTAGTTTAGTTTAATTTAGTTTAAGAAGGAAAAGGCAATATCTTACATACTGCAGTGAGCAGTAGAACATCAATACACCCCATTGTATAGCTAAATAAGCCAGACTAGTACAGATTGATCCTGCACAGTCAATGCTAACAGAGAACCATGTCTTTTGTACACACAGAACACAGAAAACACCTTTGCCCAGTATGGAATATGTAATCACAAACTACTCCCCTCCCCTTTTTATGAAATTGTAGCATGGTTTTTAGCACTCGCCACAGCGTAACAGCTCCTGTAGTATACACGATACTCTGCCTTGTTGCCGTTTCCCAGCTAGGCCACATACTGCTTCGTGTTTTCAGCCTCACTTCTTTACTTCTTCTGCCCTGTTCTGGCTAAGTCCTAGTCCTAGCTTCCACTGGCCCAAAACTATCATCTGGATGATTGCTTCTCTGGGCTCCGGTGGCTCTGCAGCTGTGACCCAGTGAAGCAATGCAAGTGCAAACCCAAGTGCAAAATTCAAAAGTACAGCAGGTTTAAAAATAAATAATCAAATGAACATCATTTAGAAAAAGCAGCAATGTTGAAGCAATAATGATACAACAGCAATTTAAAAGACAGTAATAATAATAATAATTAAAAAAAAAAAAAGACGTCTAATGTAAGGGTAATGTAGAAATCATATGCAAACAGCAAGATAAACAGTGATGATGATGCTGCAGCAACTATGATAATAACAACAGCAAACAAGATGTCTAATGTAAAAGCAATATGCTCGTCTAATGCAAACCTAGGAGAGGCTCATACCAGCGTGGAAAGGGTTTGTAAACCAAAGATGTGCAGAGAGATAAATATCCAAAGGTAAGATTTACAAATAGTGTGCAAACCTCATACAAATATAGTAAAGTCTAATTAGAAACATAGAAACATAGAAATAGACGGCAGATAAGGGCCACGGCCCATCTAGTCTGCCCACCCTAATGACCCTCCCCTACCTTTGCCTAGTGAATAGATCCCACGTGTCGATCCCATTTGGCCTTAAAATCAGGCACGCTGCTGGCCTCAATCACCTGCAGTGGAAGACTATTCCAACGATCAACCACCCTTTCAGTGAAAAAGAATTTCCTGGTGTCACCTCGTAGTTTCCCGCCTATGATTTTCCACGGATGCCCTCTTGTTGCCGTGGGTCCCTTGAAAAAGAAGATATCTTCTTTCGCTTCGATGCGGCCCGTGAGATACTTGAACGTCTCGATCATGTCCCCCCCTCTCTCTGCGCTCCTCGAGCGTGTATAGCTGCAGTTTGTCTAACCGTTCTTCGTACGGGAGATCTTTGAGTCCCGAGACCATCTGGGTGGCCATTCTCTGAACCGACTCCAATCTCAGCACATCTTTGCGACCAGGAATAAAGAAAATGCGCAATTTATAAACAAGCAGGGAATGAAAATATGGGCTCAAAATGGATATGATACACTATGAAGCAATAACAAGTGGAAAGAGGTAAACCCAGGTACTAAGAAACGCAAAAGGCAAAGACAAACATGTCTTGCTGGGCACACAAAAGCTGTCCTGTCAAACATATAGAACGTGTTTTCCTTGTATTAAGCATAATAAACATACAATCTCTTAATACCCTGCTATTCAAGAAATCCATCAAGACAAACTAACTGCACAGGAGGCATTTCAATCCCCCCAAATAACCCGCTCAACTATGTAACTCTTCTGGAATTATCCAAATAACATCTTTTGTAATCCACCTTGAACCGTAAGGTAATGGCGGAATAAAAGTCATTAATGTAATGTAATGTAATGTAATCATTTGGCGGTGATTTAACAGTAATGATATATATATGTGAGATGAGAGAATGCCTGTGGGAAGAAAAGTGTAACGGTAAACATTCCATCAGAACTGAACCGGGTTGCTTAGGATGAAAAAGTGCTTAAGACATGTCGGTAAAAACATAAGTGACAAACATGAAATCTTGAAAAAGAAATTGAGAGACTGAACGACGGGACAGCTACCACTGTGCAGCACATCAGATAGAGCCAAAAACTATTTAGGGCGGCTAAAAAAACGGAAGCAAACATAGGGGAGAGAAGGCGGAGGAAAAAGCACAAAAATGATCAAAACTGAAGAGAAGGGGCACACTGAGGAGAAAAGTAACATACCGCGCTGTAAACTTAAATGTACAGTAGACATCGCGGGGACCTTGCTGTACCTCCTCGCGGCTGCTGGCTCTGCGCCAACAAGGAAGTGATGTCGGAGGAGGGTGGACCGGCAGCCGTGGGAAGGTGTGGAAAGGTCCGGCGATGACTCGATTTACCGTTTCCTGCCGCTACTGCTGGTTCTGGAAAAGCAGCAGCGGCAGAGCAGAGACGGTTGTTCCGGACCTGGTGAGCTGGCTGTGCACCCTCTTAGGGCATGCACCCTGGGCGGACCACCTCCCCCCTTGGTACACCACTGTCTTACAAACACATTTGCTTATCTCACAATGATTGGAAAAATGCTCAGAACCGTGATCAGTGGAAAGACCACAACCAGGGTCAAGCCTCTAAATGCAGCTTTCTTAGTCTATCATAGCATTAAAAACAGTCAAAAGTGGTGCAAAGCTAGTCATTATGTACTTTTTCTGTACTTTTTTCTTTTAATTGATTAATTTTATAATTTTGACAATCTTAATCAAAACACAAGAAAAAATATCATGAAAAACAAAATATCACAAAGTCCAAAAAACATAAGGTAAATTTTTCATCTAATGGAGACGGAGCTGAAATTTGCTGAAATTAACCTACAAATTAGATAAGGAAAACCAAAAGGAGGCTCGACTGCCGATGAACATTTTCTCTCTAAATGGATTTAAAAGAATCAGAATAAGTAATTACTGTACTTACTATCCTGAGATGAAATACATTTAGATAACTGCAGCAGTTCGTAGAAAACATATCTGTTCTCTTTATATACCGTAACACAGAGGTCTCGAACTCAAACCCTTTGCAGGGCCACAGTTTGGATTTGTCGGTACTTGAAGGGCCGCAGAAAAAATAGTTAATGTCTTATTAAAGAAATGACAATTTTGCATGAGGTAAAACTCTTCATAGTTTATAAATCTTTCCTTTTGGCTAAGACTTAATAATAATATTGTCATTTATAGCTAAAGAGACATATGATCAAGAAACTGTTTTATTTTTCTTTTGTGATTATGATAAACATACCGAGGGCCTCAAAATAGTACATGGTGGGCCGCATGTGGCCCCCGGGCCGTGTCTTTGAGACCACTGCCGTAACACATTTACAGGGATACCTCAGAACAAAGATCACCCCTAACTGAATCACCCAAGGTCTCAATATTAGAAACTGTTTTCTTCTCTTCTGGGTCGGACGTGAAACATCTGGATACATTCTTATAATATTGGTCAAAAAGGAAACATCTTTATATTTTAAGAACAATTTTAACATCCATTCCCTATCTGACTCAATAGCAAACTGTACCAATAAAGTAGCTGATACTTGAGTCTCAGCTTCCGACCTCTCCAGGAAATTAGATCAATCCAAACTATCTGCAGATAAATTCTGCTGATCGTGATTTTGATACTTAGGTCTCACAGGTAAATAATATATTTTAGAGAGAGGTGGGTAGGAGGACTCAGGTACTTTCAGAACTTCACTTAAATAGCGCTTAAACATATCTATTGCCGACATAGAAAATAATTTCGGAAAGTTAATAGTTGACAGAGTTTTCCAACATTTCTTGCTTGAAATGAAGTCTTGCACTGTCTTTAACCCAAGTTAGTGCATGCGTTTCTAAAGATTTTATCCTGGTGTCATAGTCATCTGATTTTTTTTCCAGGGCTGAAACTTTATTCTTTAAATCCAAACTTTCTGAAAGTACTCCAGTACAATGTTGAGAGAGTTGCTGTATCTGGCTTCCCAGAGAAATTTGGAGACTAGAAATAGCCTCCCAAATTGATTCCATATTGAAGACTTTAGGTTTACGTAGGGGCATAAATTCAGTTCTGGTTTCCCCTCATAAAGTAATAGTACTTGCGTTTCCTAGAGAAACATCAGGAACCACTTTTATCCACTCCTTTCCTCCTCGCGGCTGCATAACTGACGCTGCACACTCCTCCTGCTTCCTCCCGGCACCGGTTTCCCCGCCCTGCTGGGCAAGCAAGAGGGCGTCCTGGACCTTGCTTGGCGTCGACCGCTTCTCTCCTACTCCTGCTCCTTCCGCTCCCGTCGCCTCAGGACGAACCGGAGGGCTCCGTTCTTCCGGAGACAAGCTGACACCCTCGAAGAAGAGCTCACGCGCTTCAGCTTGCGTGTTTCCTCCAGCCAAGGCATTATCATACGGCTGCTGTGCTCGTAGGCCCTGATGCACAAACGTGTCCATCGGGCCGGTCCGAGGCAACCGTTCTCCCGGCAAAACTGGGCATTTTCATTTCCTTTTCACCATTGGCGAGGTAGGAATAGTTCAAAAGGACTGCCACGACGTCATGGTGCAGCTTTGAACCACCATCTTACCAAGCTCTTCCTCTCTACTTTTTTCTTTTTAACCCATATGATAGGTACTTAACCGAGGTAACTGTTGTCAGCGTTCTGTTGTGGGTTGTGACGCATTTCACCAGACCGGCTTCCTTGGAGAATCCAATCACACTCCCTGTTCCATCAAGTGGTCAACTTCTTTCTGCAATCAAACCATGCACAAACTATTAGAAAACAACACACCAACCCTCATTCTGTTCTTTCTCAACGCCACCGGTGGATACCTCATATTCTTCTGATGTCACTTCCTTTTCCTGTTAGATGACGTTACCTCTTAGCTGTCTGTCCCAGATATCAACCCTAAGCAACTGTCATTCAATGCTATAGACCACGTGGTTTAGACCACATGGAACTCCCCTTCCACTGCTATATCCAACATTTCTGTTGTTTTCCCACCATCTACTATCTCTTTCCCTGCCTTATGCCCTGGGTCAAACCTCTCTATTCCCCTCCATGCAGCATCTCTTCCTTCCTCCCCTCCATTATCATGTGCAACATTTCTCTCTCTTCATGCACCATCTCTCTGCCCTCCACCCTACGTCCAACATTTTTCCCTCTCTCTTCTCCATGCATATCTCTCTCCCCTCCACCATATGCAGGATTTCTCCCTCTCACCCCTTTATACCTCTTTGTTGCATCTCTACCTTCCTCTCCTCCAACCCATGTCCAACAATTCGCCCTCTCCATGTGCAGCAGCCTTCCATTCCTCCCATGCCCATGTGCAGCAAGTTTCCATCCCTACTATCCTCTGTGCAGCACTTCCCAACCAAACCAGCAGTGGCGGTGGCCGGCTGACAGGGGCAATACTGTGAACAGGCTGCTCACAGCCTGCCCCACCAGGGCTTCCCTCTGTTGTGTCATCAGTGACACGTCAGAGGGAAGGCCCCAGTGGGGCAGTCTACGAGCAGCCTTTTCACAGCGTTGCCTCTGCTGGCTGGCCACTACCACTGTTGCTGCTGCTTTAGGAGGCCCGGAGGTATGTCAGATCTCACTGGGGGGGGAGGGGGGATATTGGTCACTGAATCTGTGAGTCAGATTTTTTGGGGGGAAAACAAATTGGAGTGTGTGGTGCAGTGGTTGAAGCTACAGCCTCCGCACCCTGGGGTTGAGGGTTCAAATCCCGCGCTGCTCCTTGTGACCCTGGGCAAGTCACTTAATCCTCCATAGTCCCAGGTACGTTAGATAGGTTGTGAGCCCACCGGGACAGATAGGGAAAATGCTTGAGTACCTGATTGTAAAAAAAAACCGCTTAGAAAACCTTGATAGGCGGTATATAAAATCCTAATAAACTTAAAACTTAAACTTAATTCAAATCAATTCACTAAAGTGAATTGGCGAATCAATTTGAATCAGCGAATTGGGCAGCACTAGGATGTATTAAGTGATTTACAATCAGGTATTCAAGCATTTTCCTTATCTGTCCCGGGGGCTCACAGTCTATCTAAAGTACCTAGGGCGATGGAGGATTAAGTGACTTGCCCATGTTAAGCTCAATTGAGAAAATGAATAAAGTTGAAGAAGAAACCACACAAGTATGAGAAGGTCCCTGCAAATGATCTAGAAAGGGTTCAAAAAGATTAAAGCAGCGAATCTCAAACTTTAGATGATGCTGTTGAAGAGGTATCTAGGGGGCTCTTTTACTAAGGCACGCTAGCCGATTTAGCGCTCGCTAAATGCTATCTAATGCACGCTAATATTTAGCATGCGCAAAATCGGCTAGCACGCCTTAGTAAAAGACCCCCTAAGTTAATTACAATTCAACAAATAGTTATCCAGGTATCAGTACCAGGTATCAGCAGGGCCCAGATAACTTCCAGCTCTGCTCCTGGACCACCCCCAACACTGTCTGGTGCCTGGCCCTGGTGAGAATAATTTTTCCAGCTATGATTCACGGCTACACCGAAAAGGGCGCTGAATATTGATGCCAAAGGTTTTATTTAAATGTGGGGGGTTTTTTCTCCAGGGACTGACAGTAAGTAGATGGCCTTGAGAGGGAAAGATCATTAGGGTAAAAAAGAGAGTAAGATGGTCAGAATAAAAATAATGTATACAGAATTTATAATCCAAGAAAAGTTAATAAATGTGATCCATTAAAAAATACTTTGATCCAGTGTCTTTTAGATTACTGGTACAATCATTGATCCTACCCATTCTGGATTATTGTAACATCATTTATTTAGGATCTTCCCAAAAGATTTTAAGAAGACTGAGAATAGTTCAAAATGCTGCGGTTCGACTGGTATTTGGTCTGAAGAAAAACGACCACATTAGTCCATATTATCGATTATTGCATTAGCTAGTGTTGGAAGCAAGCATACTATTTAAGTTTTCTTGTATTTGTTTTAAGCTGATTTCAGGAGAGTCTCCAATTTATTTGTTCCCTCACTTTGAATTTTATAGACCATCAAGGATTACGCAAAGCTCTAACTTATTTACCTATCCTAAGCCAAATGGTATTAGATATAAGACCTTTTTTGAAAGGACCTTAGCATTTCAGGCAGGCAAACTTCAATGTTGGCTCGGTGAATGTCTTCATCAAGCCATGTCTTACTGTTCTTTTCAAAAATTAGTAAAGTCTGCTTTGTTTGACAAATTTATCACATAATTAGGCCTTCTTAACATTGTAACTATTTTACCATTTTAATCTTGTTTTTGTTAATCTTATGAAATGTATGTACTTCGTTGACTGTTCATTTTCTTACGCTGTAAACCGCCTAGAACTCTTGGGTAATGGCGGTATAGAAGAATAAATTTATTATTATTATTATTATATGATTGTAGTTTGTGATTTACATACTATGTTGGACTGCCTGGTACATTGCTGACTATTAATTAAAAAATTATTTTAAAAAAGAGTATCAGCAGTTGAGGCATTCAAAAGTCTGAAAAAGTGGTAGATGCATGTAATAGTCTAGAGGTGGTGGAGACAAAGACTATGTCTGAATTCATAGTAACGTGGTAAATGACGGCAGATAAAGACCTAAACAGTAAATCCAGTCTGCCCATTAGTTATGCTCATTAAAAATATATGATTAAATTAACTTGTCTCTTCTTTGATATTTCTGGGTCATAGACTGTAAAGTCCACCTGGTATTGTCCTAGGTTCCAACTGCTGAACTTGCCGTTCAAGCCTACTCCAGCCTATCTTGTTTGCAGGATATCTAATCTAATCTAATATTTGTGAGTAGCCCAAACCTAAACAGGCTCTAGGTGACTTGAAAAGGAAAAGGGTAGATAGAGCAGAGGGGAAATAAGGAGGAAAGGGGGGAGAAAGGAGGAGGAGGAGACCTAATCATACTAAACAAAAGAACCGGAGCGTATGGTGATCTTATAAAATTAATTGTCAAAGAGAAGAGTTTTCCGTTTTTTTCCGGAATTCGGCGTGGTCAGTTTCAGATTTTGACTCCCAAGAAGGTAAACACGGATTAGAAAATTCTTCTGGACTTGAAATTTTTTCGTTGAGGGGTTCAGTTGGATCCTGTTAAGTAGTCTGCGAGAAGCAGGACTATGCATCGGATAGGAGTTTGGGCAGCTGAGTTTCCGTAGATTATATGATGCATGATGCAAAATGTTTTTAATTTTATTCGGGCTGGGAGGGGTAGCCAGTGGAGTTGTCTGAGGTATGCTGAGATGGAGTCATATTTACCATATCTACCTTAAAGTCTAGCCAGTAAGATCCTCATGTTCCAAGTTAGTAGAGTTCCCATCGATGCCCTCCCCGGCCCAATCCTACACCAAATCATCACATATGGGACATAGACCGTGCAAGTCTGTCCAGTACCGGCCTTAGCTCTTTAATTTACATTCTTACATTACATTACATTAGGGATTTCTATTCCGCCATTACCTTGCAGTTCAAGGCGGATTACAAAAGAATTATCCAAGATGTATTACAACAAGAACTTACAAAAAAAAAAAAAATTGGTCATTTTCTAAAAGAGTGAGAAATGGGTAAGGTTATTTGTTTGGGGTAGTTGGCTTTAGTGAGAGGTGGAGTTTGAGACTTGCGGTATTATTTCTTTTTTTCAGAGTTTTCTTGAAGAGTATGGTCTTTATTTCTTTTCTAAAAGTCTTGTAGTCGAGGGATGCCCTCAGTAGATTGGCAATTTGGTTGTCTAGTTTGGCTGCTTGAGTGGCCAGGAGATCCTCTATGTTTATTCTACATGGGATCTCTTAGGGAGAGGAGGAGATAGTGGATGTTGCGGATGGGCAAACTGAATGGGCCATTTGGCCTTTTGTGTTTATTTCCTCCCACACTAGCAGCTGCCACTGTGGTAACTACCCCAAAGCTCATAGGGATTTAAAGGGCTTTAGGGCTTTTGCTGTTTGTCTATGTAAAAGAGGGGGGTTAATTTGAATATACTGTTTGTAAAAAAAAAAAAATTTATAAAGTATTCTTTCTCTAGTCTTCTGTTTGCCCCTTGCTCTGAATTAAAAAGCACAAAGAATTTGTTGGCCTCTTATGATTAATAGATCTGAACTCACTTTAGAATTAAGTCATTATTCACTTATCCCAGACTGGAAATGTAAGGAACAGCTGAAGATAAAATCCGCGTGGCTTCTTTTGCATAAGATAAATTATTACGTATAGCAGAAAGGGAGTTATTTTTCCAGCTAATTTACTGGTCCTCACTTCTACCATATGGTACCACTGAGGATTTTCTGTAACATAATAGCAGTAAAACTCCTAACTAAACATCGCTTTTCTCACACAAATGGTCTTTTGCCAATTTTTTCCCCATCTTTTCCCCTCCCTTTATGACACATTTTTAACTTTTAGAAATGTTTTGAGAATTATTATGAGGAATGAAAACAACGTGCTAATTAAAAAAAAAATTCTACCTAAGTTTGTGTCATTATAAATGTTAATTTCAGATGTTAAAATAATAACCTGCTTGTAAGATTTAGCCCCCAAAATGTAAGGTTTTGGAGGGGTAATGTGGAAGCAAAGGCGGCCAGGTCCCGGGTTCAATACGATTCAGTAGGAAGTAAAATTACGGACAATGACAGCCAGAAGTGATTGCATAAAGCATATATTATGTAACATTACAGAAAGGCAATCTTTAGAAAGATACATAAGCTTTACTGGATTACAAACGTACAGAAATAGAAATAAACCTAAGCTTTACGAATACAGAGTGCATTCAGAGACTGCTTCTGTCCTCTTGTGAATGAGAGAGAAAAGACAGCTTCCTGAATAGGTGCTGTGAGGACAAAGAAAGAGAGTGAGGTAGGGAGAGAGGAGGGAGGGCTGATGCAGAGAGGAGGCTTTTATAGGTTGGAATCTTATTCTAAAAATAGAAACTATTGTATTTCCCAGTATCTTTCTGTTTATAATTTGTAAACTGTTTGAAACAATGGTTAGTTTAATTGAAAAGGAAGATGTGATACTTGCAGGCATGGTAGATGGGATTAGGCTCTGGCTTCTTTGTCCCATTCAAGTAGCCTATTTTCTTGATAAACAATCCAGTCTGGCTGGATGCTTAATGTATGTGAATTTTGTGTAGGAGCATTTAGGGTCTATGGGCCAGATTCATGAACCTGCCCAATCGGGCCCGACCCGGGCAGGTCTGATGAATTCTTAAAACAAAAAATATGCAGATAGGGGCGATCAGAGGAACGCCCCCATCTGCCTGCCCGGATCGCTGGTGTGCGATCCCCACGCGTGCGCAGACCATCTGCTTTCCCTGCAGATGGTCTGCGCACACGTTTTGTGTCCTTTTTTTTTTTTTTTCGGGCCCCGACTCTCCTGCTCTTCCAGGGAAGGGCTTTTGTAATCCCCGGCGGCGGCAGCCTCTTCCCTTTGCCAACACTCAGCTGGTCATGCCCTGCTCTCTGCGCCTTCCCTGCAGTGTGAGCCCGTGGGTTTAAAGTGGGGCTGCACTGCGGCGTGCAGCCCCACTTTAAACCCGCGGGCTCACACTGCAGGGAAGGCGGCAGAGATCCAGGGCTCGGAGCAGAGAGGAAGCAGGGCAGGAAAAAATTCTCCAGGGTGGCAGGGTGGTAGTGGAAGATTGGGACAGCCAAAAGGAAAGGAAATGTAGAAGTCCTCTGTAAAACCGTGTGACATGTTATACCTTTGGAGCTCAGCACGGGATGCATTTATTTCAGCTCACCCACAGCTGAAGAGCGGTTCCACAGCTAGATTCAAGGGAAATCGGGGCAGGGCGGCAATGGAGCAGGAGAGTCGGCAGAGACGTGAACGACTGGTCCCCAGCAGTCACTTCTATTCTTGATCAGCCAGCCCAATTGGTGTCCCAATTTTGTTTGGTGAATTGCGTCCCTGTCCACTTTGCATGCGTTTCTCCTCATTTGCGTGCACGGATTCGAAGCGGATCGCGGGATAGGTTAGTGAATAGTGCAGGAGGGAAATCTGGTCGCAAAGGGGGGTCGCAAACTGATCGGCACACGATCGGTTTTGCTTTGTGAATCTAGCCCTATCTGCATCAACATTCCAGAGTCAGATTGATATAATGTCCCATAGGCCTCTGCTGACATTGGTTAGGCCAGCAAGTTAAGGCTGGACTGACGCTGCTCTTTAAGGCCTGAACTTTATTTTTTTTTTTCCAATTCTTTATTCATTTTCATATCTCATAACAAGTATACAATAATCATTCAATATTCATACAATTCACTTGTATACTTCATATAATATTAAATCTTATATTATCCCCCCTCCCCCCTTCCCTTCCACACATATCAACATTTTATTTGAATCTCACACATTATACCCTCCCAATCCTGAACTTTAGGCGCTCAAATGGTGGTTAATCACCATGACAGGGATGACATGTCAGTTAGGCACCTAGGAGGGGGGATTCATCAATGGACGCTAAGCGATTTAGCGCATGCTAACAATTGGGGGCTGATTCTACAAACAGGCATCCCGACTGTAGGTGGCAGTTGGCGTCCTACCACTGTCTGGAAGCCAATCAAGACACACGTTTTTAGAAATAAAAACTCGGGCAAGGAAGGATGCCTGCACTGTAAGTGTTTGTTGCGGGTATAGGGAGACACATAGGGACACTTAAACCCAGTCAAGGTGGGGCAGGGGGTGTGTTTATTTCCAGAAGTAACCTTGGACATGTTTAAGCGTCCCTAAGCAACTCCCTAGAGCTGTGACAGATGGCTTTTGGTATCTGGGCCAATCGAAGTCTTAGGTCCCTCCCAAGATACATTGGGAAAGAGGCATAAGGCCCTGATTGGCTCAGGTGCTTAAGGACCTTCCTTTGAACGGAGCCTTAGGTATCTAGTTTAATCAGAGTCATCGGCTCCTCCCAGTGAATACCAGGATGCACCTGGAAAGAGGCCTAAGGCCCTGATTGATTCAGGTGTCTAAGGCCAATCCTGTGGGCCAATCAGGACCTTAGGCACCCTCCCACCGGGAAGGGGAAGGCCCGACATTTTGACAGGAGGGAGTGGGTATCCCTCTTCTTGGTTTTCTGCTACAGGTAAGGGGGAGTTGGCAGTGTCTGGATGGGATGTTGGGGGTGTCAGAGTGTGGGGTTTGGGGATGTCGGGGGATCAAGGGGACCCAGCTCTGTGGCTGGAGGAAGTGGGCATCCCTTCTGCCAAACTCGGATGTGGGGGGGGGGGGGTTGCAGGGTGTCAGGCAGAAGGAAGTGGGAATCCCTCCTGCTGATCTCGGAGGTAGATGTTGGGGGGGTCCTCTGCCATAGCCGGCTCAGCTGATTGTGGCAGGAGCATTTCCCCCCCCCCCGATCTGCTGAGCCAGCAGAACTCCCCGAAGTTGCAGTTTCGGGGAGTCCTGCTGGCTCAGCTGATCAAGAATTCCCGTGCCATGATCGGCTGATAGCAAGGGATCCCTCAGCAAAGGTAGACAGCTGAGTTACCTATCTTTGTGATCAGGCAAACATGATTCTCTAACCGGTGCCAGTTGACATAGGCACCAGTTAGAAAATTGGGGGTAAGGCGTCTGTTCTTTAAGATAGATGCGATTCTGCATAGGATGCCGGTGCATGATTGACATGCGGCAGCTGCCAAGACCGGCGTCCTATACAGTATCAGGCCCATAAACATTAAGGCGGCCATAGGAATATAATGGACATCTTAGCGTTTGGTTACTGTTGATGAATCCCCCCCCCAAGTGCACTTAAGTGCTATTCTGTAACTTGGCGTCTAACATTTTTAGCTTATAACTGCAAAGGGCATTGTTCATATTCAGATGACTATGACTCCACTGGGGATACAAAAACCTCAAGCGCTCGCAGCTGACCGAACTTGTATTTGTCAGAACTGCCTCTTGCGACTCACGCGAGTCGTAATCATCTGAATATGAACAATGCAATCTATGGTTCATAAATTTATTTATTTATTTTAAAAATTTCTATACCGTTTACAACTACACGGTTTACATAATTTACATACATAGTTTTAAAACAAAACATAATAAAATCAACATACAAACATACTTAAAAATCATGGCTGCAAAGTAATACCATAACTTTGCACAAAAACAATCATGAGCAGTTCATCAACTCGACTAGAGAAGAAAATGATTTCTAGAGAAAGGCATCTACAAATAGCTGTGTTTTAAGTACTTTTCTAAACATACCCCTTTCACAACAGTTACTCAGCATAAGAGAAAAGTAAAAGTGAATTAGAGAACAAGAAAATAAGAACAAAAGAAAATATGAGAAACGTATCTCTCTAATTCATCAGTTCAAGGTAAACCGACAGCTGAAGTGCTGTGGCCAATAACAGTCTTCATTGTTGCCACTGAACCAGTGGAGTAGCAAGAGTGAGAGACGCCTGGGGTGGCAGTACCCCTCCCCCACCCTCATCTCCGCTCCCCTCCCATGCGTGCGCCCCCCCCTTTCCATTCCCTCATGCCTCTAGTTGTTCACCGCTGCGAGCAACAAGAGCTGACATCGCTTCCTATGCGCAGCACCCAGAAGTGACATCAGCGGGAAAGACAACGCAATTACGAGGAGCACATTGAAGTCGTTGCTCACAGCAGTGAACTAGAGGTACAGGGGATGGGAAGGAGGGCGTGCGCATAGCAAGGGGGAGAAGTGGGAAGAGGCATGGGCGGAGAAAAGGAGGGGTGCCGGCACCCCCACCAACATGGCACCCAGGATGGACTCACTAAGCCGGGGGGCTCACTAAGCCACTGCACTGAACTGAAGGGGGTGCCACAAATACTATCAAAGCCGGATTCTCTAATATCGCCGATAAAATCTGGTGGCTGCAAATGTAATGGTTTCAAAAAGACGAGTCATTCTCGAAGAACCGCACATGCAAATGAGGTTCACGGAGGTTTGCCAAGTTTACATGAGATGAGTCACTGGTGATAGAAACATAGAAATAGATGACAGATAAGGGCCACGGCCCATCTAGTCTGCCCACCCCAATGACCCTCCCCTACTTTTCTCTGTGAATAGATCCCATGTGTCTATCCCATTTGGCTTTAAAATCAGGCACGCTGCTGGCCTCAATAACCTGAAGTGGAAGACTATTCCAGCGAGGGCACCAGCACCCCTCTTCAGTATATGCGCAGGAGTCCACGGAAAGAGGCGTAAATGTGCACATGTGCCGGGAAAAAGCTATGCTGTAGGCGTGACTTATTGGAGTGCAACAAATGCACACGTCATAGGCATGCATCAAATGCAACTGCTGTGTCAATCATAGGCGTGTCAGCGCTTTGGATGGTGGGGAAGGGAAGGGAGATGCAAGCGTTGACTTTCAACAAGCACGCATAAGACACGCCTTTAATACACATGCCTGAGATGTGTGCTTTTGAGATTTTTTTCCCCTGAAACTATGGGTTGGTGATTTGTTTTTGTTTTTTTAATTTTTATTTTACCATGAGCCACAGCCAGAAACACATGCCTGAGACGTGCTTTTCACAGTACTGGCATCTCGGACCAGCCAGTAATTTTCGGTCATCCAAAGCTGGTGCTGTGCTTGGAGAATCACCCGGTGATGGATGGAGAATTGCTCAGAGTGCTCGTTTAAATATTAATAAGCCCATTTTACTTTTATTTATGACCTCGCTGTAATACATTTGCACGGCAGAGTCTGAGGCTGCTAGGAAGCTCGGAAAAGACCCGCGACGAGCTATTCTGGTAGTCGCACAGTCAAATCCTGCCACGCTAAACTGGCACAGCAAGTTTTGAGAATCCTTCCCTCGGTGAAGCGAAGGCTTCATCTCCCCCTCTCACATCCACTTCCTATGCGCAGCACCCAAAAGTGATGTCAGCGGGCGAAATGACGTGGTCACATGGAACACGTCAAATCTGTTGCTCATGGCAGTGAACAACTAGAGGTATGGGTGACGGGAAGGGGGGACGCAGGCATGGCAAGGGAAGGAAGAGGGGTGCTGGTGCCCTCGCCAACGAGGCGCCCGGGATGGACCACCCCCCCCACCCCACCCCTGCTTAACATACAACTGGATGTTTCATGCTGTAATGCAGGGCTGCCCAAGTCCGGTCCTCGAGATCTACTGGCAGGCCAGGTTTTCAGGATATCTACAATGAATATGCATGAGAGAGAGATTTGCATACCAAGAAGGCAGTGCAGGCAAATGTCTCTCATGCATATTCATTGTGGATATCCTGAAAACCTGGCCTGCTAATAAATCTCGAGGACCGGACTTGGGCAGCTCTATGTGTATTCATGTTCCTTTGCAGAATCATGTGACTGGAGAGACATTCTCACTTCTTCCTGACCAAAAAGAACACTGCAATTGGCTTATTTTACATCTGAATGGAAGGCTCGGCTCCACTCAAGTACTTCCTGTACCTCTTTTACTTGTGGAAAATAAAAATATGCAGAAAAACAGCAAACCTGCTTCTCCAAGACTAAGAAACACTGTTTTTTGCTTGTGTCCCTGCCCTTGATCAGAAGCTTGCTGTTAAAATATGTTTTACGCCAAGAAGGGTGAAATATGTTTTACACTACGCCAGTGGCGTACCTAGGGTATGTGACACTCGGGGCCCATTGTTTTTTGACACACCTGTCATCATTTTTGACAGCCACCCCCCAATGTAAAAAAATATTTTTAATAATGTTCCCCCCAGGTGCAAGCCATGAGGGGGGTGTTCCCAGCCTGAGAGTCATGGTCCGGGAACTTCCCTTCTCACGGCCCGGTCCCAAGGCTCTGGATAGTCCCCACGGCCCAGCATGTTCCAAGCCTTCTCTCCTATCCAATGACCCTTTACCTTCCGTGAAATTGAAAAATCTGCCGGCCTCGGCAGTGATTCATCTCCGTCGCCCGCAGCTCCTCTTCCTGCTTTCCGTGTCTGCCTCTGCCGCAATCCACCCGGGCAGAAACAGGAAGTTGCATCATTGGCAGACGCGGAAAGCAGGAAGGGGAGCCGCGGGTGATGTAGCTGAATCACTGCAGAGGCTGGCAGTTTTTTCAGCTTCACGGAAGATAAAGGGCCATCGGACAGGAGAGAAGGCTGGGAACATGCTGGGCCACGGGGACCACCCAGAGCCTTGGGACTGGGCTGTGAGAAGGGAAGTTCCTGGACCATGACTCCAAGGCTGGGAACACCCCCATCATGGCTTGCACCCGGGGCAGACTACGCTAAGGCTTACACTTAAGCAGAGAGCAATAATTAAAGTAAAATATTCTTAGATCTATGATTTTGATAGTTATGTTTAGAACGTTTTCCACTCTTCCACAGTATGACACTAAAATTCTTAGCACCTAATTAACTGTGCCTTGAAAAATTAGGCCTTAGCCATCTTCCAGAACTGCGGTAAATGCAATCTTTGAAGAAAAAAAAAAAAAAAAAGAGGGGAAACACAAGATCAAGTTTAAAGTTTTATTTGAGTTTGATGAATTGCTTATTTAGTTTTACTAAGCGAGGTACAAAATCGATAAAAATATAAACATATATTTAGACATACAATTTAAAATTTAAAATAATGGGTTAAAACAAATAGACTTACAGACCAACTAATACAAAAGGTAAGAGGGAACAGAACTACAATTCAGTATTTTTTAAAGTACAGAGGAGAACCATATATGGAAAAAACAATAGGAAGGGAAGAGTGCAATCAAAGAAAGAAACAAATATAAAGATTAAACATAATTTAAAGGTTAAAAGCGTCTTTAAAAAGAAAACTTTTAAAATTACTTTTAAAACAACTCAAATCGTTTTCCACTCTTAAATGCTGTGCAATGGCGTTCCAAAGCTGCGGTGCCATCACTGAAAACATATTGTGTTGTCGTATTCCAATAACTTTCAAAAAGGGGACTACTATAATCTTTTGATAAGTAGACCAGAGAGAACACGAAATGCTGTATGGGATGAGTAATTTATCAATAAATTGAGGTTCATTAGTAGAGAGGGTTTTGAACACTAAAAGTAAAATTTTGAAGGTGATACGATGGTTAATTGGAAGCCAATGAGATTTAGTCAGAAAAGGTGTTACATGATCATATTTTTTTCCGCTGTGGATGAGTTTAACGGCAGTATTCTGAATTATCTGAAGGCGCTTTTTTTTCTTTTTGTGTGATACTTATTAGTAAAGAATTACAATAGTTGAGTTTTGCAATGATTAAAGAATTATTAATATATTTAACAATTTTGGCTCCAGAAACTTGGAAATTGAGCAAATCATTCACAGCCTATAGAAGCAGGATTTAACAATACTGCTTATGTGATCGTGGTAGGAAAGTTTATCGTCGATGATGACTCCAAGTATTTTTAATGAAGTTACAAGATCCAAGTAAATATTTTCCAGAGTAAAAGAGGCACTCAAGTTTATTCGCTTCTTCTATGGAAAGAGTCGAGCTTTTGTTTTCTGTATGTTTAAGGCTAGAATGTTGGAATTTAGCCATTGTCTAACCCTCTAAAGCTTTTTATTAATCTCAAGTATTTCTCTAGTGACTCTTTATTCACCTAACACTTCAGCTGGGCCTGGACATGGCATATAGCAACAAACATTTCATCTAATCTCGAAACCACGCTAATAAAGTACAGTGGAACCTTGGTTTACAAGCATAATTTGTTCCAGAAGCATGCTCGTAAACCAAATTACTCGTATATCAAAGCGAGCTTCCCCATAGGAAGTAAGGGAAACTCGCTTGATTTGTTCCCACCCACCCCCCAAAGGCCAGCAGCACTGCTCCTGCCCCCCACCCCCCGAGACCCAGCATCGCTCTCCCCTGCTCTTGAACTCCCTCCCCCCCCCCGCGCAAACCAGCATCACCTGCCAGCCTGAACAGAAGCCTTATCTCATCTGGCACCGGCACACAGCCCCAGGACGTGCTGGTGCTGGTGAATGTAGATCCTTCATATTGCCTGTGGGCTGCGTGCCGGTGCCAGATAAGGAAAGGCTTCTGTTCGGGTGGGCGGGGGGGGGGGGCATTCGTGAGTGGGGGGGAGCGATACCAGTTCTCCAGGGGGGGGGGGGGTGCTCACAAATCGAGTCAATGCTCAACTTGTGAGTCACAATTTGCGAGAATGGTTTGCTCGTCTTGCAAAACACTCGCAAACCAAGGTTTGACTGTACCTAAAGGGGAATCCATAGACATCATTTACCTTGATTTCCAAAAAGACTTCGACAAGGTACCCCACGAACAGCTGCTTAAGAAGTTGTGGAACCACAGGGTGCAAGGGGATGTCAACCGATGGATCAAACACTGGCTGGCAGGCAGGAAACAGAGGGTTGGAGTAAAGGGCCATTACTCAGAAAGGTAATGGGTCACGAGCGGAGTTCCACAGGGGTCGGTGCTGGGACCGCTCCTGTTCAATATATTTATTAACGACTTGGAGATGGGGATGAACTGTGAGGTTATTAAATTTGCGGACGACACCAAACTCTGCAGCAGGGTTAGAACCACGGAAGACTGTGAAGACCTGCAAAGGGACCTAACGAGATTGGAAGAGTGGGCAAGAAAATGGCAAATGAGTTTTAACATTGAGAAATGCAAGGTCATGCATGTAGGGAAAAACAACCCAATGTTCAACTATAAAATGGGGGGATCATTGCTAGGGGTGAGCAACCTTGAAAGAGACCTGGGGGTGATGGTGGACACAACATTGAAAGCATCAGCACAGTGTGCGACAGCCTCCAAGAAAGCGAACAGAATGTTGGGGATCATTAAAAAGGGTATCACGACCAGGACGAAGGAAGTCATCTTGCCGCTGTATCGGGCAATGGTGCGCCCACATATGGAGTTCTGTGTTCAGTACTGGTCACCGTACCTCAAAAAGGACCTGGCAATACTTGAGGGAGTCCAGAGAAGAGCTGACAGGTTGGAAATGCTGGGGCTATTCTCCCTGGAAAAACGGAGACTTAGAGGAGACATGATAGAAACCTTCAAAATCCTGAAGGGCATAGAGAAGGTAGACAGGGACAGATTCTTCAGACTGTGGGGAGTCACTAGTACAAGGGGGCACTCGGAGAAATTGAAAAAGGATAGGTTTAGAACAAATGCTAGGAAGTTCTTTTTTACTCAGAGGGTGGTGGACACATGGAACGCGCTCCCGGAGGTTGTGATAGGCCAAAGCACGCTACAGGGGTTCAAGGAGGGTTTAGATAGGTTCCTAAAGGATAAGGGGATTGAGGGGTACAGAAAGAAGTAGAGGTAGGTTATAGGAATAGTCAGAAACCACTTCACAGGTCATGGGCCTGATGGGCCGCTGCAGGAGCGGACCGCTGGGCACGATGGACCTCTGATCTGACCCAGTGGAGGCAACTTCTTATGTTATTATGTTCTTTTGACAGCATGCTTGAGTATCCACTAGATGGCATCTGAGACTCACAGAATATATTCTCCACGCAGAACCATAGTGCATGCAACATGAGTAAAACTAGGTCTTCAAAACAGGAACCTAGAAAGATTATCCAGATTACAGTCTTCCATTAGTTGTACTGTGCCCTCCCTATCCAGCATTCCCTTGCCTTGAAGGTGTCTGGATTGTTAGTTCACAAGACTTTAATATGGGAATAATTATTTCAGTCATCCTGGGGCTATTTGTAAACTGACAATACTTTTGTTGGTCTTTGTAGGAAATTAAATGACTGTTATGAAAAATAGACTTGAGGCCGCTGCCCCCCCCTTGCTCAGTTTTTCCCAGACCTATAAGAGTGGTGTGAAAAGATTGGTAAAAAAGCAAGTTAAACAACGTAGTCTCCAATGAGGTTTAGCAATGATCGCTGCTAACCGACCTGTCACTATTGTCAGGGCTCTGCACCGACTCAATCGCTCACTGAGCAATTAAGTCGCTGAGTTTGCATGCAAATGATTTGCATGCATACTTGATAGTGAATCAATCGTTGTTTGAAAATCGGCCAGAGAATCAGCCAATAGTGATTGAATCGCTATCTTTAATGAATCTGGGCTTTAGGCCTGGATGCACACAACTCACCATGAGTTTAATGATCGTTGCTAAACCAGTGTTTAAGTATTCCAGCTATCGATGCACAAAATGTAAAATCGTGGTCTTTTCAATGGTTTGTAGCAGCCTCTGATAATTACAATGAGCTCATCAGTATTAAAATGAGCACTCCAATCGATACCCACATGATACACAAAATGAAGCACCATTTTTTTTTAAACTCCAAAATCTTCGACATGTCTGGAGGTGCCAGTAGCATTACAAAAGCCAACTTTTTTTTTTTTAATGGGCACAAATGTGTGTATGTTACACACGCACAATATCTGTCCCCATATAAAAAGGGATCGGAGAAGCACCCCCTAGGAGATGTACCCAAGGCAGACTGCCCCGTTCCCTTGGTATGCCACTGCCTGAGGAAGGGGGATTTGGTCTCTAAAGTTAGTTAAAAAAAAAAAAAAAAGTATTCAAATTGGGCCAATACAAAAAGATTTCCTTATTTCCATTTTATAAATGTTTATCAATACAGGTTCAATACTACTTTATTCTAAAGCAACAAAAAAAAAATAAATAAATAAATTTCCTACCTTTTGTCATCTCTGGTTTCTGCTTTCCTCATCTTTTCTTCACTCTCCATTTCATCCAGCGCCAACCCTCTTTTTCTGTCTCTTCCATTTTTCTCTTTCTGTCTCCATTCCCTCACCCATGCTCTGGCATCTCTATCTTAACCTTCCCACCCCAATTCACTCCATGGTCTGGCATCTGCTACCCTTCCCCCACAACTGGGATCTGTCTCCTCTCTTCTCCTTCCATCTCCCCTTCTCCCTCCATGCTCTGGTATTTCCTCTCATTTATTTCCCTCCCTCCTTCTTTCCCTTCCTTCCCAATAGTCAAGCATCTCAGTCTCCTTCCCTTTCTTCCCCCCATACCCTGGATTCTATCTCCTCCCCTTCCATCTCCTCCTCCATGCTCTGGTATCTTCTCTCTGTCCTTTCATTCCCTCCCTCCTTTCTCCCTGGTCTGGCACCCCTGTTTTCTTCCCTCCCCCCATGCCCTGGCATCTCTTCTTCCCCTTCCATGGCCTGGCATCTCCTTTCCTTCCTTCCCCTCCCTCCTTTCCTTCCCCATCATCTGGCATCTCTCTTTCATCTCCTCTCCCTTCCCTGGTCTTCCTTCTCCCTTCCTTCCTCTCCCCAATCGAGTGCAGCATTTCTCCCCTCCCCCCTCCTTCCCTCTGCAGTCAACAGTGCTACATTCACAATTTACTACTCTTGCTGGTGTTGGGTTTTCCTCTCTGCTGAGTCCTGCCTTTGCGGGACTCAGCAGAGAGGAAGGCCTGATGCTGACATGAGCAGATCATGGTGAACACTGCTGCTGCTACCAGAAAGAAGTTCTTGATGCCAGTGCTGGCCCTCGAAGGAGTTGTCAGAACACCCCTTATGGGCTGCACCCAAAGTGGACTGTTCCCCCCACTTACACCCCCTTGACACGCCACTGTGAAAGAGACCATGGTTCTTAAACAAAGAGCTCAATTTTACATAGAACATGAAGATCAGATTTGAGACACAGAGTCTTTTTTCAAATACCTGCAGGTGTGCCCATGTATTTGCAGCCATTTTAGAGACGGATAAGGTGACTTGCATGATCTCAACAGTTTCCACATGGAAGTGGCAATTTCAGAACTTCCACAAGTAAGTGTTGCTATAGGTGCCAGCTCTGTGGTGCTTAAGCACTCCCTATATTGAGTAAGCTCCTTAACTTTGTCCACAGAGAGGCAATTTCCACTGGATTTAGCAGTGCACCCCTGATTATGCTGAAAAGTTGACTCCAGTGAGTATTGTCACTTCCACATGTAGCTGCCCCATTTCATATTCTTACAAGTGTAAGTACCATCAATTAGGGGGAAAGTTATCAATGTGACCTATTTTACTGTTAACTCCAGTTATTAAGTAACAAGGTTTTATTGCATAAAATGGTACCTGTGCTTAAATTACATGGCTTAGTAGTAAAATAATACCTTTTAATGGTAGCATAGGTTGATAACTTCCTCCCTCTTTTGTGGATACTGTGATGTCATAATGCCTCATTCGACCAATGCCTAAGAGCCAACCTCATCAGTGACGTCACAATGACTTGATTCCTCCATACTTGGCTCATTCTTTTTATACATAGCAGTGATTCTAGAGACATTTATTTATCTTGAAATAAGGGAGAAGTTATCAATGTGGGATACTGACAAGATGAATTATTTTACTGTTAACCCCAGTTATTAATAGTTAGCCCCTTTATTCTATAAACTTGTATGCCTAACTTGAAGCTTAGCACACAAGGTTATAGAATAAGATCAGTTATGCATGTAACTTAATTTAATAATTAGTGGTTAATTGGCTTTAATAACCCATTATGGTGTTAATGGGCACCATGACGCATTAATTAGCATGTGTAACTGCCCTTAGTTGATTTTATACAAAATGTACTTGCGATTCTCATAAAGCACAACTGCAAAGAGGGCGTGGACCTGGGAGGGGCATAAGCTGCCCGGGGCTATGCCTGGCACTTATATACATATCTTATAGAATATTTGCAATTACATACCTAAACACTTAAGTGTGAGCATTTACAGCAGCCATTTAGCTAGCCTAAGTGCTCACGTCTAGATAGATTGTGAGCTCGCCGGGACAGAAGGGGAAAAATGTTTGAGTACCTGAATAAATTTGTATATACCGTTCTAAGCTCCCCTGGGAGAACAGTATAGAAAATGGAGCAAATAAATTCAGTTAGACACCTAACTGTGGTCTCATGATAGAATTCTATAACGTCAACTCTGAGCACATTGCTGATAAAGATTTCACTCTTACTTGTAGCGTACATCATCCCAACTCCTAACTTTAAGCAAGCTATAGTCACCCCTTGATCTCAGTGCAAAACATGGGATGGCATGAATTAGGGCCAAATTAACTAAATATATGACAAGTATATTTGGTGCAGGTTTCCTGACATCTAGATTTATTTAGGGAGGGTCCATGAAGACCAGCCATGAGAATCATGGAAAACTGGGTAAGAGAAACTGAAACTGAAAGAACGAATTCTCATATTTTGTTCTGTTCCCTTTATTGCCAGAGGGTTTTACTTTCATATGCTGTCCTGGCTTAAACTTCCTCATGTGCGGCTTCTCCTTTCACACATCACACACATATAATTGAAAAAATATCTCCGGGACATTTGGAGCATTGAGATTAGGCATCAAATTACTGCGTCTCAATGGTCATGAATTTGGTCTTGGAGGATGAGATGTACGATGTCTGCATCTATGAGACAAACATGGTTTTTCCTGTTACACAGAGCATTCTGGACCCCTGTTCGTTTAAAAAAAATTAGATTGCTCTATGTCGGATAGATGTTGGCATTGTCATCTTGAAGCAGGGACTTTAGATCATTTATTGTTCTATTGTCCATTTATTATGGCTTTCTGGAAATCAATTTGGGGCCAAATTAATAGTTTGTTAGAAAATTATGTGGCATTATCGTATGAAACAGTATTATTTGGCATGTCTATGAGGGCTAAGAGCCAAATATCTTCCAAAAATAATAAACTCTTGCTTATTGTAACAGGAGTCGCCATACAACAAATAACATATAATTGGAAAAATTGGAATAGATTAAACTACAGTTTTTGGTGGAATTCAGTGTGTCATATTTATAAAATGGAAAGAACATTAGCTCTTCCAGGAAGGAAATTGTAATAAATTTCAAGATGTGTGGGGGCCATTAACAAATTTTTACAATGAATAAATATCATTTCCCTGATTAGAACAAATTAAATCATGGGGAGGGGGTAATTTTTTGAATTTTCACTAGGTGCTTTGAATGAAAGGAAAGTCTTTATTACATGATATATGTGTTATGATATATTGAAGAGTTGGGAGGGAATGGGATAAAATATATTGAGTATGATTAATTATAGAATTTCAAGTGATATATTTAAGTTAAAATGATGTTACTTTTTGTTACACTTGATGTAAGATATAAAAATGAATAAAGAATTAAAAAAAAAAAAAGAAAAAATATCAGAGAATTATCGTTGCTTTTCTTCTTTTTTTTTTTTTTAAATATCATTTTTATTAAACAAGAAACGCATGAACATCCACAAACAACAGTGGTACATACATCGAGAAACAGTGGTACATCGAGAAATCAATGCAGAAATACAACAGTACTTAGCTATGTACCTGGAGAGCGAAGACACAACCCGAGATGTCAGTGAGCTCACCCACACAAACAAACAAAGTAAATAAGAGCAGTTCATAAGCATGTGCAGGAACAGAATATGCTCTTGAGAGATAGTACAAAAGAAATGCCCAGCACACCTTAGTATAGTAAACAGTGAAGAGAAAGAAAAACAGTGAACCGTTCAGCATTCCTCGTTCACATTTTCTAGGTAATAAACTATGACAGCAGCAAGGATCCCCAAACGATCCTCCACAAACGCACAGCAGGCATACCTCATTCAAGCACACCCTACTCCAAGCGAACCACAATCAACCCAACATACGCACTCTTATACTTCAGCATAGTATTCAGAAGAACTCTAGCCGCCTGAGCAAGAATGGAGTGGCATTCGATTATACATAACAATAAGATTCAATGAAGCAGACGTGAACTTGCTGCACCCTGTTCGAGAGAGGCATACATGATATAAACATGGCAGTGCATTGTAAGGAGATACAGAGATATGATACACAAAAGTGGGAGTCTTGAGGGACTAGGATGGAATATATAGGGTCATGTAGTACAGAAATGCAATACAGAAATACTTAAGCACTCTATCCACCGAAAAGCTAAGCTAAGCAATCCAAGCCAAAGAGTCCCTCCAAAGGGAGCAATACTGCCTCCAGTGGGGCTGGGGGCGGGACTCATAAGTGTCCAATTCAAATCGTGCTTGGAGTTGCATCCTCGCTGTCCACATACAATAGGTCGGAACCTCTGCGGCAGCCCAGAACTGTAGGACGAGTTGTTTGCCCACGAGGAGCGCGTGGAGAATGTATTTGTGGGCCGGAAACTCTAGTCCATGGTGGGTAAAATCCGTGATATCTCCCAGTAACAGGGCGGGTGGGTTCCACGGTACGGCATGCTGCAAGACGGCCGCCAAATGGAGCTGTACCTGACTCCAAAAATGTAGTTTGGGGCATGTGAAAAAGGAATGAACATAATCACCCTTATGAGACGTACATTTGGTGCATGTGTCAGTACCCCACAAGCCCATGTGATAGCCTCTAGCCCTGGTGAGGTAGTACCTGTGTAATATTTTGTATTGTGTTTCCTGCAGGCCGGATGCCTTCACATATAAGTATAAGGTTTGAAATAGAGGCCTAAGATCGTCACCCGTCACCTGCAGACCAAGCTCTGTGGACCACTCTCCCCCCACTATACGTAGGCATCCCTCTCCTAGATGGTCCCTCCCCGCCTTATACCACGTGGAAATTTTGTTAGAAGCAGTAGGGGTGGTAAGGAAGAGTAAGTCCAAGGGGCCACTTCTCCAGGTATCCCCATGCGCACGGGCCCAGGAGTGAAAATAGTGATGAATTTGCAAATAAGTGTACATGTGTGCTGGAGGTAGGTGCCATGCTGTCCGCATTTGTGCAAAGGAAGGGAATTCCCCCCCCGCCCAGGGCTAAGACATCCCCCACGGTCGTAGTACGTGCGGTTCTATCCCTCAATCCCGCCAGACCCCCCACCCCAGACGCAAAACTAGGGTTCCCAAAGAGAGAAAGAAAGGGCGATACCGTGGGCGACCTACCCTGAAGAGATCGCCACCAACGCCATGCCCGTCTGAATGGAAGGAGGAATGGTAAAGCAGCTGAGCGGGGTCGCGCACCCCCCCCTCCCCGCTCCATGAAGAAAGGAGGAAAGGTCCACGGCAAACAACAGTCCTCTATTAAAGAGTCAGGGGAATAGCGGCGTGAAGAAACTAGGTGCTCATGAATCCAGCGAAGGAGCGCGGCCACATTGTATAAGCGAAGGGATGGTAAGCCCAGGCCCCCACGCTCTCGACTCTGGGACAGTTTAATGGCATTAATACGTGCTTTCCTCCCCCTCCACACAAAAGAGCTAATAATGGACTGGTAGGTTCTCTCATCCGCACGGGTCACCCAGACGGGTATAGTTTGTAGGGGGTAAAGTAGTTTCGGGAACATCACCATTTTAACCAAGGCTACACGCCCCATAAACGAGAGAGGCAGCGAGTGCCATTTAAGACATAAGGTTTTGATCTTTCCAATAGTAGCGGATATGTTAGCCTCGTACAATTTGCGTGGATCCTGAAAAAGCATAATACCCAAGTATTTCAGCTTTCCAGGTGCAATACCTACTCCAAGATTCCGACACCACGGCTCCATCCGGGAGCCCCCTAAAATTAGAGCCTCCGTTTTCTCACAATTAATCTTCAAACCAGAAAAGACTCCATACGCCTGGATGATGGACATCAGGGCGGGCATCGTCCGGTCAGCATGGTTGACATATAATAGCATGTCGTCCGCAAACATACTTATGCGAAATTCATTAGAGCCCACCCCCAGACCCTCCAACTTCGTATCTTGGCGAATACGCGCCGCCAGAGGTTCCAGCGAGAGGAGGAAAAGGAGGGGTGAGAGTGGGCAACCCTGGCGAGTTCCCCGTCCCAGAGAAAATGGTTGGGAGAGTCCTCCATTCACCAGGAGTTGGGACGTGGGACAATGATACAGAGCTGACAGCCAGGCCATGAAGTCTCCCTGAATCCCAAATCTACCCAGTGTCTGAAAAAGATGGGGCCAAGAGACCATATCGAACGCTTTTTCTACGTCCAAACTAGTGATAAGTGCCCTGTCGGAGGCGGTACGTGGTTGTTGTAACACAGCAAGGACCCGTAGGAGATTCATGGACGCATGCCTACCAGGCACAAAACCAACTTGATCTTCATGAATGAGCGTTGGTAAGAATTTATTAAGACGCGCCGCCAAGATGCTAGCCAAGAGTTTTACGTCCTGATTAAGCAGGGAAATGGGACGGTACGACCCCAAAGCATCAATTGGGCGTCCGGGCTTAGGAAGAATAATCACATGTGCCCTGTTATGCGAATTACCAGGAGGTAGGACGCTCCGCAGTCCCATAAAGTATTGTTGAAGAGAAGCTAGTGCCGGGGGGTCCAACAATTTATAGAATTCAGGGCCAAAGCCGTCTGGGCCTGGAGTTTTGGCCAACCTGAGCTTTTTAATAGCAGTCTGTAGTTCTTCTCCTGAAATGGGACCGTTAAGGGCTTGGCATTGTGTGTCCGTCAAGGTCGGTAGACAGAGGCCCTGGAAGAAACAATCACTAGCATTTTTGTCATAAGGTTGCGCGGAGTAGAGGTCTGTGTAAAAGCGTACGAATTGGTCTGTGACGGCTGAGTGGGTAACATGTGTAACGCCCCCTTTATCTTTAATGGAGGTAATGGTGTGGCGGGTTCTGTTGTGGGCGCACCAGGTTAGCTAACAATCTCCCCGTTTTATCCCCCCAGCGGTGAAGTTTATATTTGTAACAATAGATGTTACGGTTAGCTCTTTGGTCCAACAGGAGATTAATTTTTTGCTTAACGTCATGCATAGCCTGTCTGGAGACATCGTCCAAGCGAGAGATATGAAGAGAACGAAAGCCGGCGAGGTCCCTCGACAGAGCCAAAAGTTCCCCGTCTCGTTTTTTATTCAGGGACGCCGCGTATGCCAGTATATGGCCACGCAGGACCGCTTTAGCCGCCTCCCAGTAGACAACAGGGTCCACGTCTGTAGGCGAGTTAGAGTTGTGGAACTCCTCCCATCGTTTGTGAAAGAATTCACGGAATTCCGCGTCTTTGTATAGGAAAGGAGACATCCGCCAAATACGCCCCTCAACCTGTGTCCCGAAATGTAAGTCAAGGCTGAGCATAGCATGATCAGATACAAGAGGTGGCAAGATAGTCGAGGCCGATAGGGTCGAAAATAGAGAGGCGGAAATTAGGAAATAGTCGATGCGCGAGTGAGACTTGTGAGGGTGCGAGTAGAAAGAAAAATCAAACTCAGTGGGGTGTAGTGTGCGCCATGTGTCCAACAATCCCAGTTCCTTAATGAGGAAGTGTATACCCCTAGAGAAGTGGCCCCTTGGTACCGGTCTGGCCGGTCTACGATCCCATTGAGGATTAGCAACAAAATTGAAGTCACCCCCCATGACGGTCGGTTGGGGCATGAGAGGTGCCAAATGACCCACCACTGAGGTGAAGAAAGCATGGGTGTAAGTATTAGGGGCGTAAATATTGCATAAGATTAAAGGTTTGCCCCAGAGTTCACCCACCAAAATTAGAAATCTCCCATTGGGATCATCGATTTGGCTGTGGACGTGGAAGGGTATGTTCTTGTGGATAAGAATAGCTACTCCGCATTTACGAGAAGTAAATGGGGCCGCGTGTACCTGGCCCACCCAGCCCCTGCGCAGCTTCCCGTGCTCCCCAGAGCTCAGATGAGTCTCCTGTAAGAATGCTATGTCAGTGTGTTCACGCTTAAGGTATGCTAGGATTTTTGTACGCTTAATGGGTGAATGAATGCCATCCACATTCAGTGATTTAACATGCAGTTGTACCATGGAACTTACAGAAATGCATATAAAAAACAATGAAAAACCATAGGACGAGCTGTGGAGGCCGTCCCAGCCAATGCCTCCACCCGCTCTCGAAATACCAAGTTAACCTGCTCAGGCTAAGCCATCCATCATACATACCCCTCATACATACCCGAGCCATACACATACACACTCCCCCAGTCATTCTCATTCGTCCCTCCCCCCTCCTTACAACCTTCCCCAAAAAAACATACAAACCTTTCAATCCACAGGCACCCCAACACTCATTCTCCCTCCCCTCCCAACCCACCCAATATACATCACAGCGAGGAAAATCCTCGCTAATCCCCAACTGTTATGGCAAAAACCAACAGGTAGCCCCGGGCCGCGGCAATGCAAGATAAGGGCTGTTACATCACGACCAAGGCCCTTGCAGAGATAAGGCGGACCAGACCCAGATAGTGGCAACAACAAAATAAGAGTAAAATAAATATAAGTATAAAGGACAGATGGGAGCGAGATATCAGTCACTCAGGCCTCCTAGAAAGAAAAAGTGTTTTTTGTTTTTTGTTGTTTACATGAGGATATACATGCTAATCAGAGGGAAGCAACTAAGGCTGATAAATTCCATAAGGCAAATATGGTGCACAGGTACCATTGGGCAGGTACAGCAGAAACATTTGCACCACAGTGCGAGCAAGACTGAAAAACAGGGAGCTCGGTATAACAGGCAGCCGAGCCCGAGCATTAGATGAAGGGCCGAGCGTTACCCAGAGGTGGTCCCCAATAGAACACAGATGCCCAGGCTCAGCTGCAGGGTCACCCCATGCCGGGAACATGCAGGAACTGGCAGCCTCAGCGTATCGCTGCCCAGCATAGGATTTTCAAAAGAGACGCCCCTGGCTCACCAGTGCAAAGTGAGGGGTCTACATACCAGCATCAACATCAGCAGCTCCCCGCCAGACTGCTCGCCCATCAAGGAACAAGAGAACAAGGCACATGGAGGCAGTCCGGGGATCAGGAAAAGAAGGAGTCCTTCACAGATCAAGAGACCCCCCGGTCCCCGCGTGCCATCGCAGGAAGGGATTTGATGAAGCCCTCCAACGCCTCTGGAGTATCATAGAAAGTGATGGTGTTGTTGTAAGATACTCGCGCCCTAGCTGGGTACAAGAGGGCAAAGCGGATGTTGCGCTTGAAGAGCTCGCCGCAGTACGGCGCCATGGCCCGGCGTTTAGATGAAACCTGAGGGGAGAAATCTTGGAAGAGAAGAATCTTTTGCCCCTCAAATTGCAAGGTCATATTTTTGTCACGACGGTAGGCAGCAAGCACCCTCTCCTTCACAGCGTAGTTGTGGAACCTTGCAATGACCGGTCGGGGCCTGATGTCATCCTCTCGCCGTGCTCCCAGCCTGTGGGCACGCTCAATAAAGAACGGCGCCAGCGTGTCAGGTAGGCCAACAGCCTTAGGCAGCCAGTCCTCCAGCCAACATCTCAGATCCACATCGCGAATAGAGTTAGGGACCCCCACAAATCGGAGATTGTTACGTCGGCTTCTGTTTTCCTGATCTTCGAGGCGGTCCAATAAAGTTTTATTTGTAGATTCCAGTGTTCGCAGCCGCTCTTCATGGTTAGCCACAGCGTCCTCCTGCTGAGCAATGCGGTCTTCAGCTCTCTGCAGCCGCCCAGCCTGGGAGTCAAGGCCTTCCTTGATGCCTTCCATGAAGGTGTGGATGGTGGCCAGCTTGTCCTCCATGACCAACGTGAGGGACCGGGTCAGCTCCTGAACTGCTGCTGCCTCCAGGGTAAAAACCGGCGCCTCGTTTCCGTCCGCCATTTTGGCGTCCGTTCCCCTCGGTTTGTCCCGCGCGGTTCGAGCGGGTTTAGCGGCCATCAGCACTTCCCGCTGCAAGTGAAAAGGAGGAGAAAATCTCGGCCACTCAAGCAGGATCGATGTCGCTTGTAGAACGGGACCGGCGGTCACAGAAAAGCAGTGAGTTTTAGCGAGATATGTGCGCGCGGCCCGGAGCTACACAGAGGCACGTCCGATCACTCTCCCGGCATCACGTGCCCCCCGCTTTTCTTCTTTTTTAAAAAAAATATTCTTTATTTGTTTTTGAAATCAAATACATAGTGCACACAGATGGGCAATCAAGTAATATAACATACTGCACTCTATTCCAACAAATAATATAAAGCTATTTACCCCCCCCCCATACAGACACCCTAACCTTCCCCCCTGCCCTCCTAGATGTGTTTAACAATCTTTCATGAATCAAAGGGAAATACTGTTAATAATTCACATTCATATCTTACAATATTTTGTTAACGGGCCCCAAATTTCCTTGAATTTGCTATGGTGTCCCCTCTGTAAAGAACTGATGTTTTCAAACTTATAAATCTGGCATAAGGAAACTATTGGCCTCTTTTACAAAGCTGCGCTAGCGGCCCCGAAGCCCACAGAGAATGAAAGGGCTTCAGGGCTCTTTCCACGCAGCAGCCGCTAGCGCAGCTTTGTAAAAGAGGCCGTATAATTTAAGTTATCCCAACTTTTCCAATTTTTCATTATCATCTGCATGGCTACTCCTGTCTTGACGAGGAACAATTTATTTTGATTTGCATTAATTACCGTTGCCTTTCATTTCTGCTTATATATAGTCTAGCACAGCCCGCGATGTGATTTTATCCGTCCCATGGAAAAATTGTACGGAAATGCGCCAACTGGACTAATTTTCCAATGAGAATCTTTTGTTAGGGGAGGAGAATGGGGAAGGGGAAAGGGGACATTTATAGATTGTACATGTAAACAAAATTTGATGGCTTGTAATTTGCAGTATTTCTGTTGCATTGTTTGTTTTGTTTTATTTTATTTATAACCCGCTTTTCCCAAAGCGGCTTGCAAGCACAAACATACATAATAAAAGTACATAAAATACATGTAAAAACACACAAAATAAACGACCTTAATGCCCATATTTCATATTGCAAAATAAATGTCTCTTCAATAACTTCTTAAACCCATCAAGATTACATTGTTTTCTGATATACAAGGGTAGAAGATTCCATTCATGGGGGTCCCCTACAGGAAAACAACAGTCACACGTGAAGCATTCAGTCTCAATTCCCTTACAGATGGCACAGACAAATTGCCATGATAAACAGAGCGCAATTTTGATAAAGGGACATAAGCCTGAATAGTACCTACCAAACTTGCAGGAGCCAAACTATTCAAATTCAAATATACCATCACAAACAACCAGAAATATATGCGATCTTCTAACTTTAACCAGTATAGCTTCACATAGTATTCTGTGATGTGCTCAATCTTTTCCAAATGGAAAAGAATTCTAACCACTGAATTTTGGGCAACCTATAATGCACTCAACAGGGCAGGGCCGCCATCAGGGCAGTACTACCAGTCCTGCATTCAGGGGCCCGGAGCTGACAGGGGGCCCGGGCTCCCCCAGGGTCCTAGGCAGTGTTCTAAGGCAGGGGCGCCAGTAGCTCGCCAAGGCAAAGTGAGTTGATCACCCAGGACTCACTTTGTCTTGGCGATCTAATCTATCGGGCCGATCAGTCTTCCTCTCCCCGATGTCAATTCTGCAGTCGGAGAGGAAGTTCGGACCAGCCAATCGCTGCCTGGCTGGGCGGAACTTCCTCTCCGACGGCAGAATTGACGTCAGGGAGAGGAAGACTGATCGGCCCGAAGCAGGGAGAGCATGCGTCGGCGTCGGCGTCAGCTTTGGGGCCTGTTATCCATTGGTGGGTCCTGTTCCCCGATGGCAGTGGCAGTGGCTTGGGGAACGGCAGGGAGAAAGAAAGAAAAGGGGCAGGCAGGGAGACAGAAGGAAAGAAGAGAAACAGAAAAAAAGAAAGAAAGGTCAGGGAGAGAGGAAGAAAAAGTTGGGGGAGGGAATGAGATGTGGAGGAGAGAAAACATACAGGCTGATAGAAGGGAAGAAAGATTGGATGCACAGTCAGAAGAAGAAAGTGCAACCAGAGACTCATGAAATCACTAGACAAGGTAGGAAAAATGATTTTATTTTAAATTTAGCAAAGTGGAGGCAGTATTACCACAGTTTTCAAAGGAATTTGCCCAAATAACTTAATAGTTAACTGGGTAAATTCCCAGAGATGAAAACTTCCCTTCACTTACTATGCACAGTTCTGAATTTATATCTGCTGTCTATATTTTACAATATGGACCCCTTTTACTAAACTGCAATAGTGGTTTTTAGCGCAGGGAGCCTATGAGCGTCAAGAGCAGCGCTGGGCATTTAGCGCAGTTCCCTGCGCTAAAAACTGCTATTGTGGTTTAATAAAAAGGATGGGGGGTATATTTGTCTATTTTTGTATGGTTGTTACTGAGGTGACAATGCATAGAGTCATCTCCCTTGACCTCTTTGAAAAAAAACCCAGAGTAGACACCGAAGAGGGAGTGGAGAATATGAAAAAGGATCTGCAAAAGTTAGAGGAATGGTCTAATGCCTGGCAACTAAAATTCAATGCAAAGAAATGCAGAGTAATGCATTTGGGGATTAATAATAGGAAGGAACTGTATATGCTGGGAGGAGAGAAGCTGATATGCACGGACGGGGAGAGGGACCTTGGGGTGATAGTGTCCGAAGATCTAAAGGCGAAAAAACAGTGTGACAAGGCAGTGGCTGCTGCCAGAAGGATTCTGGGCTGTATAAAGAGAGGCGTAGTCAGTAGAAGGAAGAAGGTGTTGATGCCCCTGTACAGGTCATTGGTGAGGCCCCACTTGGAGTATTGTGTTCAGTTTTGGAGACCGTATCTGGCGAAAGACGTAAGAAGACTTGAGGCGGTCCAGAGGAGGGCGACGAAAATGATAGGAGGCTTGCGCCAGAAGACGTATGAGGAGAGACTGGAAGCCCTGAATATGTATACCCTAGAGGAAAGGAGAGACAGGGGAGATATGATCAGACGTTCAAATACTTAAAGGGTATTAACGTAGAACAAAATCTTTTCCAGAGAAAGGAAAATGGTAAAACCAGAGGACATAATTTGAGGTTGAGGGGTGGTAGATTCAGGGACAATGTTAGGAAATTCTACTTTACGGAGAGGGTGGTGGATGCCTGGAATGCGCTCCCGAGAGAGGTGGTGGAGAGTAAAACTGTGACTGAGTTCAAAGAAGCGTGGGATGAACACAGAAGATTTAGAATCAGAAAATAATATTAAAGATTGAACTAGGCCAGTTACTGGGCAGACTTGTACGGTCTGCGTCTGTGTATGGCCGTTTGGAGGAGGATGGGCAGGGGAGGGCTTCAATGGCTGGGAGGTTGTAGATGGGCTGGAGTAAGTCTTAACAGAGATTTCGGCAGTTGGAACCCAAGCACAGTACCGGGTAAAGCTTTGGATTCTCGCCCAGAAATAGCTAAAAAGAAAAAAAAAAAAAAAATTTAAATTGAATCAGGTTGGGCAGACTGGATGGACCATTCGGGTCTTTATCTGCCGTCATCTACTATGTTACTATTTTACTATGTAATAGGAATGATAATTAACATTTTCTCAGCGTATAGTGTGCTTTGTGTTTTTTAATTTTATTGTTGGTAGATCATTTTGACTTGGTCATTTTAAAGTAGCTCACAAGCTCAAAAAGTTTGGGCACCTCTGAGCTAGAGCGTTGAAACTGTGTATTTCTATTTTATTCCCCCTTTTACAAAACTGTGGAGCGTTTTTTAGCACCAGCCGTGGTGGTAGCAGCTCTGATGCTCAGAATTCTATGAGCGTCAGGGCTGTTACCACTGTGGCTAAAATCCACACTACAGTTTTGTAAAAGAGTGAGGGGTTAGTTTGTGATGACATATTCCATACTAGGCGAAGGTGTTTTCTGTGTTCTGTGTGTTCGAAAGACATGGTTTTCTGTTAGGATTAACGGTGTAGGATTGATTGGTCTGGCTTGTTTAGTTTTACAATGGGTGTATTGATGTACTGCTCACTGCAATATGTAAGATGCTGCCTTTTCCTAGGTACTCATGTGTGACATGTGGTTTGTTACTAAAAATCATGTTTTTCTTACAGATGGAGGGGGGGTGCCAAAACATGATGGGCCTCAGGTGTTACATATGCTACGTACGCCACTGTATGTAAAGATACCAGAAAGCTGGCGTAGCAAAAACTTTAAGTAAATTGTTATTCTTCTAAGTTTTGAGTATTTAACCCTCCCACAATCTCACGGGTACTCGTTTCAAGTTTCAAGTTTATTGAGATTTTGATTTAAACACAATATCAAATATTTTCAATGTGTATAACAAAAATAAATTTGGGGAAATAAATAAAACCATTTGAACAATAAACATACAAACATATCCATAGATGATTAAAATTACATAAGGAGTACAAGGATAAACTACATTTGTTTAAAAATGTTTTCTCTGCGCCTGCTCATAAATTTGTTGACTGGAAGAATCCAGCAATGTGGCCAGATGCCATTCAGGACAAAGACAGAGAAAGAATTGTGCAATTTGGATTAATGATGGAAGATGATTTAAAGCAAATGGCACAGTCTATGAGTAAAGATCTTGACGGACGTTCTTTTTATGAATATCTCCTCTATGCCAAATCACCCAATGGACGTGAGAAGATTTTACGGGACTGGCTTAGGTGGAGCATTAGCAGAAAAGTATGTGTGTATTCGGCCCATGGAAGAAGGGGGGGGGGGTGTCGGGGGGGAGGGGTGCGTGGGGGGCCCAATAGGATTGCTCAGTAAGGGGCCCAGAAATTTCTGATGGCAGCCCTGCAACAGGGTTATTGGTAAACCCAAGAGCACAAGATTACAATAGTCTAAACATAACCCTGAATATGCTAGGAGACAAATATGGTTGAAGTCTATTGAAAAGGCACAATCTGAAAAAAATCTTTTTTATCAATTCCTGAACATGACTTTTAAAAGTTAAATTCAAATCCACCACAACACCTAAATGCTTTACCTCATCAGAGAGCTTTATCAGGGTGTTCCAGAGCTGTATAGACCCAGGAGATTCCTGCTCCTGCGGTCTCTGGACTAACATTATTTTGGGGTTTTTTACATTCAGTTTTAACCTGTTACTCTCCATCCATTCCTTCACACTCGTCATCACTACTTGCAGTCGTTCCTCCATTTCTTTCCAGTTCCCCTTAACAGGTAGTAGGAGTAGAATATCATCAGCGTAAAGCTGGTACCTGACCTCGGAACTCTTCAGCAGCTTACATAGAGAGAGAAGGAGTAGATTGAAAAGGGCAGCATAAAGTGCTGAACCTTGAGGCACACCTGTCAACAACATACTACGGTGAGAAACTTCACCATTCACTGTTTAACAAAAGTGACTGAAACCAAGCTAGAATCAATCCTGTAATTCCACACGCTTCTAAACGATTTAATAAAATCAGATGGTCCAGCATGTCAAAAGCCGTCGAAATATCAAGAAAAATAGCTAAATATTGGCCTCCATTGTTCAATCCCCTTCGCAACTCATCCAGCACTGAGACCAATGAGGTCTAAGTGCTATGATGACGACGAAAAGCATATTGATGTATGTAAAAAATGCACTTATCTTGAATGAACTGATCTAGCTGTCTATAGGCCAACTTTTCAACAATTTTTGCCAATTCAGGCAACAAAGATATTGGATGAAAATTACTAATTTCTGGTACTTCCAACTTTTTATCATTCACAATTGGCTTAACTGTCGCAATCATTAAAATTTTAGTGACGATCCCCCCCCCCACCCCTTGTAGACTAAGATTCATCAAAGTCGTAATTCCCGGAATAAGCTTTCTCCCTAAACACTTAAAAATCGCCAGGGGACAAATATCCAATGATGACGCTGTTGGTTGACAAGAGTTCAAGGCATTGCTCTTTGCCTGGTTGGCAGTGATTGTAATCTTTGTTTTATTGCACTGTCATCAATAAAAATTGTTTCAACTTAAGAATGTACTTGTGATGCAGACCTGCCACCTAGTAACCTAAAGAATGCTTACAGAGAATGGTGGTTAACAGGGGAAAAACCTTGAAAAAGTGTAGGTGAAACATGTCGGCAGTAACATATCCCCAACATTGAAACCACAAGAATTAAGTTAAGCAATATCAAATTTAAGAATATAAGAAGATAGAACTATTATAAAATATAAATAGAACTTTAACCATTGTTATATGGGAAGAGATGAGAACCAATGACGATTTGGCACGTGAAGCTTAAAGCAATGATAAAGCTTGAGCTTTGAGTAGTGTCGCTGAGGTTCATTAAATGTGAAATAGGGATATGTTTATAGTATGTTGCACGAGTTTTGTGACATACTTGGAAGTTGACCTAGTAACATAGCTGCAGCTTCCTGGAGCCAAGACTTTAAGATGGCTGACATGAAACCACCAGATGTATATTTTCCCTCCAGAGCTTTAATCCAGGGGTATAGCCAGAAGTGCATTTGAAGGGGGGGGGAGGGGCAAAGGTGGATTGAGGGAACCAGTTACTTTCTTCCTCTCCCTCCTCCCCCACCGTCACCACAACTGCAATCTTGAGACATACCTTTGCTGGCAGAGATGCCAAGCCTTGCCAGCCAAAGAGGTCTCCTTCATGAGTCCTAGCTGAGTTGTGTCGAGTCAGTAGTACTCTTTAGCCACTGATGTTGGCACTCCTGCACATGCTCAGTTCAGTTGCTGAACTGAACATAAACGAGAGCCAGCATCAAAGACTGAGGTGAATCTGATGACTTAAGTGCTGCTCAGACATCAAAGGTGGGATTCATGGAGGAAACCTCTTTGGCTGGCATGGCTTGGCAGGGTGCCCATGGCTTTGCCACTTTTTTAATCTAATCTATTCTGAACATTTATAACCTGCAAATTTCTAAAGAGGTTCAAAGTGGCTTACAAAAAGATGTTGATAATAGTAACAAAAAATGTATAAAACAATGAAAAGAGAGGAAAGTAAGATCAACCCAAATATTTTTGTAATATGCAAGTTTTAAAATGTCTTCTAAAAGAAAGATAGGAGTATTGTTTTACCGACAATGGAAGATTATTCCAGACCTGGGCCACTTGAAATAGGAAAGGACCTTCTAATGTGTTGTTGCTTTTTTATATGACAAATTTAAAAAGAAATAAAATTCAGTAGAAGGCAATCTAAAAGATCTAAAAGTGCATCTTCCAGGAAGAATAGAAATCAAAGTCGATAACTGAATAAGTACTAGACCATGGATAATCTTATAGAAATAGTGATGACAAACCAAGATGAGTAGAGAAAGTAGCCAAGGAAACCAAATATTTTCATTCCAAGGTTTCATTGTGAGACATCACAATTCATCTGGTCTCCAAATGACCTGACATGGATATCTTTCAGCATGTCACCTGTATTAGGGGTCTGTTGTCTCCCAAATGCACATACAAAATCAAGCTCACAATTAAGCCAGAATAACTTTTTCCAGCTACAAACAGCAACCTTTGTTAAGTCTTATTAGGCCCTCAGCGCCACCACTCAGAACTCAAACTTCTCATAGTGTCAGCTAGTCACTGGGTCTATTTTTACTATCCCTTAACAAGAGCTTAATATTTAATTTGTTTATATAATTTCCACTCTATTTATTCATTCAATAAGCTAATACTTAGCTTGAGCTTGCAATTAAGTAGTTTCTGCTAGAGATGTCAATGCCGTTTAGGGATGTCAAAGCCGACATGTTTCGCTTAAATCGTTTTTTCAAGGCTCCACCCCTATTCCCTGCTGACAAGCACTGTAACTCCAAAGAGTCCTAAACAAGAATGGCACATTTTATGAAATGCACAAAGCCATAAAGTTTTTAGATCTGCCCTTAATTTTATATTTGCATTTCAGAGACAACAAACCACTGCCATAGATGGAACATACTCTATGCTTTCTGTGTATGAATGCAAAAACATCCAACTATTTTTTGTACATAATTTATGTGACGTTCAGAGGACAAAGTGTGATCTAGGAGTACTAACATTTTATCCAAACAATTAATTGATAAAAAGTTCCCCTGAAACCAGTAGTATAGTAGTGGGTAATAGATCTTCATATTTCCCAGACCTTAAAATATTTGTTTAACCAGTATTCAGTTTTAATATATGGGAGGCAGTCCAGTCAATAATTTTAGCTATACAGCATTTTTTTTTTTTTTTTACTGTAGAGAAGGGGTGTCAAAGTCCCTCCTTGTGGGCCACAATCAAGTCGGGTTTTCAGGATTTCCCCAATGAAAATGCATGAGATCTATTAGCATACAATGAAAGCAGTGCATGCAAATAAATCTCATGCATATTCATTGGGGAAATCCTGAAAACTCGACTGGATTGCGGCCCTCGAGGAAGGACTTTGACACCCCTGCCGTAGAGAATGCCCCTAAGCTGTGTTGGGACTCTGATCTCTTTGGGCCACAAGCATTGTCCCATCTAGCCAAGAGTACGCTTCTTCTGATTGGTGTCTCAAAATGCTTTTCCTTTGCGCATGCTATGAGAGGACTGAACCACCTCTTGAAAACAGGGTATGCTGAATACATTAACATACATTAGAATGAAGGGTCCATCTTAGAGATTCTAGGATTGACTGCAAATGATCCCTTCTTCCTCACCACCAGTACTAGGTGAAATTTACACCACAGGCTCGATATGATTTTGATCCCTGCTCTTAGCACTGTGCAACATGATTCCTTCAAGAGGTAATAAGGTATCAGAGACATGGATGGCAAATTTAGAAGTTCTTGTTAGGACAGTAGCACTTAAAATGAGTAGGACTAGCTCTATATTTTTCTGTCATTTTTTCCAGGACTAGACTGTATTTCTTGGTACTAGATAAGTTACGTAGCTTGGGTTAGTATCTTCAGATGGGGTTTGATTTGCACAAACTACGACAAGAATTAATTTTGAGACTCGGAGCTGACAGGGCAAGAGTGGAAAAGGAACTGCTCTATCTCTGTTCCAACAGAAAATCCCAGGGCTGAAGGGGAAGCCTGGGGAGGTCCATGGACAGGGCTGGGTGGGTATAGTGCATATAGGTGGGGCTTCCATTTAGGGAAAGGACTTATAGCTTGTTTTGAACCAAGAGGGGTCAAGAATCAGAGGGGTGAAATGCTATGGTTATCAGGGGAAATAGAAAGAAGGGAAAGGTAGATAAGTGGCGAAACTGAGTGAGGGTCATCAAGAGGACCAGAAATGGGTTAAAACCACGGGCTCGGGAGAAAAGTCTAAAATTAAAAATCAAAAAGTTTAGATAAGCCCCGGGTTCATGGAGAGCAAGCGCATGCGCAAAGAAGATAGTGTGCGCATTCGTCAGGATTGCTCTGCAGCAATCTGAGCGGTTGGTGTGGGTCGTGCCGTCGATTGCCTCCAATTGCATGAGGACGCATTGTGGATCAGTCGGCCTGCCACGGATTGCTCACGGATCGGATTGGTAAGTGAATCCAGTCCTATGTTTCTAAGCCAGTGTCTCTCATATCATTTTAGCTCTGACGCACTAAATGGAGCAAATGTTTTTTTATGGCACATTATACTTGAAATTATAAAATTGCAAAACCAGCAGAAAATTCAATGTGAGTTATTTATTTAAAATTCTTTAAGCAATGTATGGGTAATTGTAACAATGGTGAAACTAACCCCCCTTTTACTAACACCTGTTACGGTAAGTAACTGTGCTAAGTGCTCCCCCAGGAAAAGACCATCATTTCCTTGACTTCATAAGTTGCAAGGTCTAGCAAGGTTCTATGCTCTCATCCAAGATCATAGCTCACCAGCTACAAATTCAGCATTTTCAACATTCTATTCTACCATAGCTAGAATATGCTTCCCCAGAAGCAATACCAAGTTTTCTCATTGCATTTCAAGAATCCTCTTACCATTTAATTAAATCCAACTATGATGCCTATGACATGACTTCTCAAATTGTAGCGGTGGCCATAGCAGCTAGATGCACAGCATGGCTTGGAGTGTCAGCTCTTAGAGAAGACCTTCAAGATAGACTGGCAGTCTCGCCCTGCTTGGGAGACAAGTCTTTTTGGTGAAAAGTTGCAAGTGACAGTCTCGCAATTTAAGGAAAATTCTTCAATTAGTAGGAAACTCTCAGCACATCCCTCGGAGCAACTCCAACAATTTTGACGCCCTTCCAAATTTTTTTTCTTATCGTAGATCATACCTGTATCCCTTACACTGACAAAATGCACCTTGATAGTAAACCACTTGTATTATAACCCACTTGCATCCCATGTACTGACAAAATATATCTTTACTGTAACCCACTTGTATCCCATGTACTGACAAAATATATCTTTACTGTAACTTGTATCTCATGTACTGACAAAATGAATCTTTAATGTAAACCACTTGCATCCCATGTACTGACTAAATGTATCTTTATTGTAAACCGTTTCTATCCCATGTACTGTCAAATGTATCTTTATTGTAAACCGCTTCGAACTTCACGGTATAGCGGTATATAAGAAATAAATTATTATTATTATTATTATAAACCACGATAGCGGTTATTAGTGCAGGGAGCTGCACTGAATGCTCTGCGCTGTTCCTGACACTCATAGAGCTCCTATGAGCGTTGGGAGCAGCGCAGCTCCCTGCGCTAATAACCGCTATCGCAGTTTAGTAAAAGGGGGGGGGAGTTAGTTTCACCAATGTTACAATTACCCATACATTGCTTAAAGAACTTTAAATAAATAACTCTCACATTGAATTTTCTGTGGGTTTTGCAACTACTAATCAATGCGAAGGATGTGTTTGTTTTGAGTGCAAATTAACTCAAAATGCAGCTTGATAGTCGAACACCGTTCATTTGCAGTTGTTCTCTTATTTTTTCCTATTTAATTTCTATCAGAGCTGAAAATCCAAGTTGGCAAAGATAAGAAGATCCAAGTGGTAACAAAGCCTTGGTTGCTTTGTTGCTCAAGTTAGTATCACTACTGCATAAAAAATAGAAATCAAATTGCTTGCCATTAGTTTTCAAGGACCAATCATGTCAAAGAATGATGCTTGTCTGGGCGGTTGTAGCATGTTTGTGGGACGTACGTCATCTATTCTAGTGTACACTTATGAAGGGAATTTTTTTTTAAAAATAAAGAAAAATTCTGGAATTTCTCATGGTACATCCGGAATCCCTTCAGGGCACACCACTGTGCCTTGGCAAACGGTTTGAGAGACACAGTTCTAAGCTCTCCTGAAGCAGGAAAATATCTGCTTGCACCTGAATGTAACCTGCCTTGAGCTACCACTAATATGCAAAATTTAACAATTTCCCAATACTGGATATACCAAGTCATATGCATTAAGTGGGTGACGCATGCATTTGGGCATCTCCTCCAGCTCACATGCCAAAGGGTCCTCCTTTCTACATTTTCTTTGTGATCCTGCTTTCTAACCCCCCCCCCCCTCATGGCTGGCATCTCTCTCACTTCCCTTCCTTTCCCCACCTCTGTCAGGTCCAGAATCTCTCCCTGCTTCCTTCTCTATCCCTCCCGCCCCCCTCCCCAAGTTCACCAAACTTGTGCTCCATCACCAGCAGTAGCAGCAATTAAGCCAGGTTGTTTCTGAATTACATTAGGGCCTTCATTCTGCATCATTTTGTCTTCTCTAATACAACTTCTTGTTGCCATATGGGCAGGATGCCACAGAGGGAAGGCCTGGGGCCAACCTGGCTTACTCGCTGATAGTGAGGGGAAGAGAAAGTACAGGCCAGGGGAGAAGAGTGAGAAAGAGATACTGGATGAATGGAGGGAGGTATGTATGCTAGACCATAAGAAAAGTGTCAGGGCCCTGAGGTCAAAAGTGCAGGAGGAAGAAAGAGCTTCCAACAAGGGAACCTGGAACCAGATGGAGTATGAGTAGAAAAGCTCCTCCTCCTTGCCACTGGACCACCAAGAAATACGGATTAGGAACAGCTGAGGAGCAGCACTTAGTAAGAAGGGGAAATAAGATGGATATGGGGAAGGACAGAGAAAAGATGCTAAATGGGGAAAGAGCAAAGGAACAGGGATACAGAGGGGCATTGCTGGATACACAGGGGAGGTGAGAGAGGCATAGAGATGTGATTCTACCAGGGGTGTCAAAGTCCTTCCTGGAGGGCCAAAATCCAGTCAGGTTTTCAGGATTTCCCCTATGAATATGCTTGAGATCTATTTGCATGCACTGCTTTCATTGTATGCAATCCAGTCGGGTTTTCAGGATTTCCCCCAAAGAATATGCATAAGATCTATCTGCATGCACTGTTTTCATTGTATGCTAAATAGATCTCATGCATATTCATTGGGGAAATCCTGAAAACCCAACTGGATTGCGGCCCTCGAGGAGGGACTTTGACACCCCTGTCCTAGACATAGGGAAAGGATATGGATTCAGAAGGTAGAAGAAAGGGTCACTGACAGAGTGATGCTCAATATGGGGGAGAAGATAGGGGCAAGGAACCAAAGGGGAGATGCTAGATAGGACAGATGATGGTACAGAGAGAAGATGAATAATGGACATGAAGCGAGAAGAAATGTCAAATGGACAGAAGACTCCATAAAGAGAAGAGAAACTGTGAAAGCAGAGAGGAGACACCGGGACCAAAGCAAACAGAAAGGCAGAAAAACGTATTTAATTCTGAATTTATTAACTTAAATGTATTGGCTTTGGGAAATGTATAACTGAAAATCTTGTCTCTCAGTTTCTATTTCTAATATACTATACATGCAGCGTCTGACATTGAGATTTCCAGGGGGCTTTTTTGTTGTTGTTGTTCTTTATATCTCTATTATATCTCATTTCATATTTGTTTAGGGTCTATCTATGTTTTGTGTGTATGATTTAGGTGTGGAATTCCGCTAGTATGTAGCAGTCTCATTTGTTCTGTTCTCTCATTAGGATAATGTATTTGGTGTTTTAGAGTCTAGTATAATAAAAATGTCGCTGTTTGAGTCCTGAGAGTTAGTGCAGTTAGGGCACATGGTAAGGTTTTAAGTGTGTTTTTGCACAAGTTTGTGCATAGTGTTTTGCAGTGGAGGGACTGTGTGTTAGCCTTATTGAGGTGACCTAAAGAACTTTAATATAATTTTAGTTTGTTTTAATATCATATCGGGTTTTAGAACATTTTGCAGGATCTGATATATGTTGAGGTGGTTGGGATTGTTGTTTTTTTTTTTTAAGGTAGACTTGTGTCTGAGCAGGTTTAAATTATGAGACGCTGCTTCTTGAGGAATCTTTAAATAGAGCTGCATTGCCTCCTCACGTCGTGGCCATGTTGTTACTATCTACTGTCATTTTCATGTGTTGTTTGCTGCATTTGCTGTTAGCCAACACTATGGTCTTTTTTTTTGTGTGTGTGTATTTTTATTGCAATACTTGGACATCTGGATTGACACATCTTTGGTTTTACCATTCGACACCAAGACTCCTGAGGCAGGCCTTCTTGGGCTGAAACACGATCGTGTCGAGTCTGTTTTACAATAAAAGGGATTGAGCATCATCTGGTCTCTTTCGTTGTTGTTTTTGTGCCTGTTACTATCTACTGTGCAGCAAAACCCATATGCTTACGAAACAGGCCCCTTAGTGTCAATATCACAAATTTCTTCTCTTTGGGTATAGTCTTCAAAGTCATAGAGCAACTGTCTTCAGACACGAATGAAATTAGGTGAAATAATGTTGACTAGCATCTTGAAGGCCTGCCTGTTTTCTAACGAATAGCACAAATTAGTACACCTGTGCTTCTCTTGACCTCCTCCCCTGAAACAAAAACTTGGAAAACTCAAGATGACTCCAAAGCAGATAACTTAAACTTCACACACACTGTCAGTGACATGTGCAAAACTAACCCACTTGGGTCTGATGCAGAAGCATGAGCACCGGACATACTGGAAGACGAGTTAAAGCATGAGCAGGGCAGGATTAACCAATAGGCTAAGTAGGCACGTGCCTAGGGCCCGAAATGGTCAGGGGGGCCCGATGAAGGAAGGCATCAATATTGTTTTTTTCCAAACGGTAATGGACCCCTCCAGCATCGATCGGCAACGCGACCTCCCCCCTCAATCGGCAATGTGGGCACCCCCCACCCCCCCCCCATCAATGGAAAGTAAGACAAGCAAGCAACACGGGTAAGAAAGGCAACGGGAACTGTAATTGTATAAGCGGTGCTGCTTGCCCAAAGCTTCCCTCCGACGCAGCGTCTGCATGGTGGGGGTGGGGCAGGGGGCCCAGTGTACTTGTGTGCCTAGGGGCCCTCGACGAATTAAACCTGCCCTGAACATGAAGCTGGGTGCTCTCCGCCCTTCTCGATAGTAACTGTGCGTGTCAAAGAAATGAACTTTTTGGCAGTCAACCAAAGAGAAGCAAGCAGGAAGTCAGACAGCAGCCACAACAGGTAAAACTGAATGAATGATTCATCTATTTCGAAGTCTCTCGCACACGAAGTAAATCTTGCAGAATACGGATGCACCGTTTAGTCAACAGCGTGGCTGCAAAATCGCCGTGCTGTTCCGGACGTTTTGCACCTGGAGCCTTGCTTGCACTCGGGTGAGGGTTGTACCCTTAACAATTTGACATGAGCACTCGGCGCAACAGGAGCCTCTCCAGCTCGCCTAAGGCGGGCTGCAGCCTTGAGTACGCGGAACTTTTCTGTGCCATTCAACCACGCTCGAAAGTTTGAGGTAAGAAAGATGATGATTTATTATTATTTTTCAAAAGATTCTCTGCCCCCCCCCTCCTCCCCCTCCTGTTGGAAGAAATCACTGCTCCGGCGACCGTATAGCCCGAGACGCTGAGAAAGCCCGGGGCTTCCTCCATCCACCCTGCGGCCGCGCGCCCAGGACGGCACGAGAGAGCAGAATGGAAATGAGCCGAACGTCACTGTCCCATCCCCCCGCCCCCTCCATTTACATAAGGGCACGAGGAGCGATGACAGGATTCCACAGCGCCGGGCTACACACGGGCTTTTAACGCTAGCGCCGCAGTCAAGGGAGGGGGGTGGGGGCGGCTTCGGCGAACCGTTTCTCCCAAGCTCTAGCAGGAGCGCTTGTTCCCTCTCACTTTCTCTCACGCTCTTTTTATTTTTGGCCCATTAGAGGAACGGGTGTCGTTCTTACTGGGGGTTTTTTTTTTTTTTTTTTGGTCAGCTTTTCATTCAACTGTCAAAAACTTTTCTTGGCGGAAATGATGAGAACCGAACGTTTTTCCGCGCCCGGGTTTCCTTCCTGAAGCGCTTGTGAGAGGAGAAAAAAAAAAAAAAGAAGAGAAAAGTATGGGCTTGAGGCAACATGGGTGAACGGACGAGTGGCTGCTTCTCCCGCAGGTAAACTCTTTTTCTGCTGGCTGCTCAAAGGAGGGGGGGGGGGTCGGGAGAATGAAGCCAGGAGGCTTTTGCTGTCGTCGTCGTCGTCGTCCCCCCCTCCTCGCTAGAAACGGTGACGGGTCCCATGAAACAAAAATCGCTGTGGTTTATAAGTTTGGTTGTTTTGTTTTGTCTCCCCCCCCCCCCCCCTCTAATCTTGAGTGCCACGCGCTTACTTGCGTGCGCTCACTGACTCGCGCTTCGTGCAGGCTTACGGGGCAGGGCGCGCGCTGCCGCGATCTTTTTACACCCCCCCACCCCCACCCCGGTAGCGTCTGCCCCCCACGTGCACCCGCTGGAGGTTGCGGAGCAGTAATTAAATGAGGCGAGTGTAAATAAAGGAAGGGGGTGGATTGAGTTCCGCAGTGGAAGTTTGTTTCAAGGGGGGGGGGGGTTGTCACAGTTAGGCTCTGGCTGGCTAGTTGCCTTGCCTGGGAGGGGCCTCTACCACTAACCCCCCCCCCCCAGTCCCTTGCTAGAAAGCGAAAGCTTGCGCGGATATTTATTGCTGCGTAGGGAGCAGCGCCTTTGTATCTGACCCCAAGCGACTTTTTCATCGAGCTCCGGGGGTGGGAAGAGTTTCCAAGTTTTGCAAAAACAAAACGATGTACTAAAACTCTCATGGGGCGTTTTGTTGGGGGGGGGGGAGGGGGTTGAAATAGCTCTAATTTCTCACCAGTCCCTGTATATTTTCTCATGGAATGTTGTTAGAACGATCGAGTGGATTTGTTGAAGGAAAAGCAATTTTGTCGACACGTTTCGTGCTCTAAATCTCCCCCCCCCCACCACCACCACCACCACCACCACCAATTCACGGCTCTGTTTTCCTTTAAACTGGGCCTATTCAACTTTCGTTCAGAAGATTTTGGTTGTAGTGTCACTGTTTTATTTTAAAATGGGAGTTTGCAGAATTTTCTTTAAGGGGGAAAAAAAGGATATTATGCGCGTTAAAAGACTTTGCAAATACGTGGAGGTCTCATTACTGTTCCATAATAAAACGAAAGGCACGTGTGCTGTGCGGTACTGAATGTTCCGTACTTTGTTTGGAAATACTGAGGTCCAGTGGTAGTGTTTGTGGTGGCCAGAACTAGACTTTTATGCATTTCATGAACCTTCGTGGTCCTTGAAAGTTTGCATCTATCATTTTCCCCCCCACAAGTGTTGAGGACAAATGGCATAGGCTCTAGAAACGTGTTTTTGTTTTCATTGTACCAGTTTGTTTAAATACTAGGTCAGAAAACTTGGTAAAAGTAAATGCATATTTAAATAAAAATAAAGTATAATGGAAAACAAAAAATGTACTCAAGAATAAAAAGTGCCTAACATATGGTAATTCTTTTTGAGTAAAAATACGGTAACTACAATGTCTGTTTATCAAGAATTGCTACAGCTTTAAGTGGCGGACTGGGTAAAACACGGACATTACGGACCCTATGGACCTCACGGATCTTAACTGCATGCTCTTAAAAATCTGCTCACCTTGGGGATGAGTGGGATCCATGAGGTCCGCGGGAGTTAAAACAAGGATCCCTAAAGACTTCATGCTATTGTCACTTTCTCTTTAAGGTTGTGTGGTAACTCCACTGATCTTATTAAGATGTAATGATCCAGTTTGAATGAGAAGGTTTGCAATAGCAAAATCCTGTTCCCAGTTTTGCTGTTTCACTGGGCTTACTGAGGAATTGTCATTTATATCTTCCTTTCACGTTTCTTTTTACTTTTAACTGCAAGTATCAAATGTAACAAGGTAAAAGTAGTAAAAATTGGCAAAATGATTTACTTCAGTAAAAGTAACAAATGTTCTGTACTTCTTTACAAGTAACAATATTAAAACTTTTACTTAAATACAGTAATTCGTTATATTTAAGGGTCCTTTTATTAAGGTGTGCTAACCGATTTAGCACATGCTAAGATGCCCATAGGATGTAATGGATGTCTTAAATTTAAATCAGGGGTGCCCACACTTTTTTGGCTTGCGAGCTACTTTTAAAGTGACCAAGTCAAAATGATCTACCAACAATAAAATTTTAAAAAGCACACTGTACTACAGAAAATGTTAATTATCATTTATATTTGTTTTTTTTTTCCAAAGTGGTCAAGGCAGATGACTTTAAAATATGCAATGTCACCTCAGTAACAACTATACAAAAATAGACAAATATACCCCCTCCCTTTTTACTAAACTGCGATAGCAGTTTTTAGCGCAGGGAACTGCACTGAATGCCCCGCGCTGCTCTTGACGCTCATAGGCTCCCTGTGCTAAAATCCACTACTGCAGTTTAGTAAAAGGGGGCCTTAGTACAAAATATAGACAGCAGATATAAATTCTCAAAATGGACACATTTTGATCACTAAATTGAAAATAAAATAATTTTTCCTACCTTTGTTGTCTGGTGATTTCATGAGTCTCTGGTTGCACTTTCTTCTTCTGACTGTGCATGCAATATTTCTTTCCTCCTTTCTGCCTCCTGCATGCTTCGTCTCCTCCAGACCTCATTCCATTCCCCAACCAACATCTCTGTCCTTCCATGAGTCCAACTTTTTCTTCCTCTCTCCCTGACTGCCCCCTGCCACCTTACATACTCCATTACCTCCCACTTTTCCTTCCTCTCTCCCTGCCCCCCTTTCTTACTTTCTTTCTCTCTGCTGTCTTTCTTTCTGTCTCCCTGCCCCTTTCTTTCTTTGTCTCCATGCCCCCCCTTCCATTCTTTTTGTCTCCCTATCTGTCTTTCTGCCGCCTCCTTTTTTTCTCCCCAAGCCACCACCCGGACTGTCGTCTGGAAACAGGCCCCCAAGCCACCGCTGACATCTGGGAACAGGCCTCCAAACCACCGCCGACATTGCTGCCGAGTTCTCCCTGTTTCCCAACGCCACAACAGGTCAGCAGCCTTCCCCCTGACATCAATTTTGATGTCGGGGGTGGGGATGGGGGTGGGGGAGGCTGGCTTGCCTGGCACTTCTATAATCACTGCTGGCCTGTTGTGGCGTCAGAACAGAGAGAATGCAAAGGCAACGCGAATCAATCGCGGAGCCCGGAATGGGCTCTGTGATCGACTCGCATTGCCTTTGGGATCGACTGGTCGATCGGGATCAACCTTTTTGGCACCCCTGTCTTAAATAGTTACTATACAACACTGGATGGTACGTACTGTAGTTTGGATTGTGAGCCTGCAGGGACAAATAGGAAAAAATAGTTGAGGGCTTGATTACTATTCAATGTATTATAAACCTCTTTGGGTGGATCTCTTTATGAAAATGCCAGTTAATAAATCCAGATAATAAATAGCCATCAGCTCGAGCCATAAAGAGGAACTTTTTGATGTGGAAGGTATCCTCTGGCTCAATAATTTAATTTGCTGGATATAAATAAGACCAATTTTAAAACAAGTAGATGTGTTAGAAAAGCTAGCCTGTTGTGCATTAGGCCAAAATTTTTATTTCCTATTTCCTGCCATTTGTGGGATTTTTCTTTCTCTCTCTTTTTTTATTTTGGAGGGTAATGGGCTCACTATTGATGACATCGACAAGAGGAAGAAAGCAGTTTGGTTTGTTTAATGCAGTAAATGTTTTAAATGAATGTGTAATCAATAGAACAAATATCTTTTTGTTCAATTTCTGGTTCTCCTCTAAGAATTTCTTTATATAATCCTCAGAAACACCATCTCGGACTCCATTATTTCATTGTCCCAGGCTTTATGAATATGTGTCACAGTGGCTTTGTTTTAAGAAGCAGATAAGCCAATGTGTTTGAGGAATTGAAATCTTGCTTATCGTATGAAGGTCTTATGACTTGGTTGTGCTGGGCACTAAAGAACACCTAATGCGGCTTAAAATGGCATTTTGTGGTAACTACCAAATGTATGCTTGATAACCATGTTCTAAAATATTTTGACAGGTGCGTTATGGAGCAGGGAATGGGTGTACATGTGTTAAATCAGTTAGTGTGTGGTAAATGTAGCTGTACTAATTAGTGTATGGATAGAGCATGAGCTGTTACTGCTTAAGGCTACCCATCTTGTAAGAAGTGCTCATGGTGGTAAACTTTTTTTTTTTTTCTTTATGGCCATGCAGCAACATTAGCACATGGCAATAAAAAAAAAATCTGCTACTGTGAAAATGGCTTTAGCATGCAAGAAAACCCACATAAGGATTTGCTTAGGCCACTTTTTACCACAGCTTAGTAAAAATGCCCCAAGACTTCATGGGGCATTTTTACTAAGCTGTGGTAAAAAGTGGCCTAAGCAAATCCTTATGTGGGTTTTCTTGCATGCTAAAGCCATGCGCGCTTAGGGTTTTATTTTCCTGTAAGGCAATTTGTCGTCGTCGCCGCCCCCACCCCACCCCGGCACACCAGAACCCCTGTTGACCCTTCCACCCTCCCCTCCCACTGCAAGACGGCCACAAACCTCCCAGCTCCAGCAGCGTCCGCAGCACTCCAAACACGCTACCTCGCGGGCCTCCACTGCCCCGATTTCCTCTGCCGCGTCCCTGACATCAAAACAAGTCATTACTAGAGCAATGGTGCTTGGAATATTAGTATGTAATGTTTTTTGTGTATCTAATGATTTTATGTTGTAAGATTAGTATATTATTATGGATGGTATGTTGTTACCCACTTAGAATTTTAGGATATGTGGGTTATAAATTTATAAATAAATATGTAGTCAAGTAGGGGAGGTGGGGGTTTCCAATTTTAACTTCTGCCCATCTAGCCCAGTCATTGTAGTTGCAGCTTTCTTGCTGAGGTGTGGTTTGCCTTAGAACCCAGCACAGTGCATGCTTTACTCAGCCGGTTGGTACTGTTGTATGATGGCTGTGAACTTGACCTTTGCACCAACAGGCCCCAAGAATCAAAACTTAAACTGAAACCTAAGATGCTTTATTTGCTTCATCAAGCCCTACAGGTTAAATTTTAAAAGCTAATTTTAAACATAATTTCATGTAACTCAATATTGTGTAATAAGTAGGGTAATAAAACAGTCTTTAAAATAACAGCTGTGATGTTTAACTGAGCCCATTATTATTGGAGTTCTTGTCCGATTCATTTTTGGGGTGAAAGCAGTAGCAAATGCTATTTTTTTTTTAAATTTTAATATCTTAATGTGCAGGCTTTGCAAGGAGCAAAGAATGCCACAATATTATTGGCAGGTGTTGTGAATTATAGTACATGTCTGGAGATGTTCAACTTATATTTAAAAGATGCTGGTCTGCACAAGTCTAGCAATGTGATAACTATTAATGGCACATTTGAGATTTTTATGCTTTAAAAATATGCGCAAAGATAACTTCTTAAACTGGAAAAAGGCTATTGTGTTGGGACACATGAGAACCAGTTTGCTGTTTTTGCTAAACTAATAAAATAGGATATTTGTGTTTATTAGATATCACTGCATTGGTAGTGTAGTACAGACTTGCATTTTCTTTTTCTTTCAGAAGTATCTTATTGACATTTCTTTAGCATATTCACTTTTATGACACTGTATATTGCTTATATTTACAGTTAAAATATATGGCTTTAAGTTTGTACATTGGCTGTTGATTGTTTGGAGATTTTTGTTCCTGATTTTTTCTATTTTCAATAAAGTCTTTAAAATGCAAAAAAAAAAAAAAAGTATATGGCTTTTGTTGGGGCTGGCTTAACCTATAGACAAGGTGAGGCTCTGGCTCAGGACGATGTCGGGGCTGGTTAACCTATAGACAAGGTGAGGCTCTGGGCCAGGACAATGTCGGGGCTGGCTTAACCTATAGACAAGGTGAGGCTCTGGCCCAGGACACTGACGCTGAAGCACGCCAAATGCCCATGGACTGTTACATCGCTGACCCATAAATTAAGCTACAAGATGGCTTGAACACTCTAATTCCTCCCTCTTCAGACTCTGCTGCCTTGTGGCTTCATAGGCCAGTAACCACAAGGAGGGGGGCAACATCTGCATCGGACGAGGGAACTCGCTCCTCCCTCTGATGCTGCTCCTTGATATTGATATTGGCCCTCCCTCCTTGCAGCAGCTGGCCCATGAAACTGCATCCTGTTGGGACTGGGCAATAGCATCAGAGGAGGCAACTACTGGCCTGGGGTTGGGCAGGGCATAGGGGGTGTCATAACTTTTTGTGCTGGACCTGGCTCTTATATATGATGGATGTATTTTTTTTTTAATGCTGTTATTTGCCAAATGTGGCTCCCCTGAGCCTTTGAATAGGCAATTAACAAACTTAGATTACTACAAGTTTCAAGTTTCATTAAAATTTTATATACTTTCAAATCAAAATACAAGGGGGTTTACAAAGATGAAATAGAGTAACATATATTAATACAAAATTAAAAGGACGGAAGACGAGTAATAATAGACAATAATAAATCACAAACAGGAAGAAATGGTAGAACTACAATATTTAAAGAGAAAGGAAGGAGCAGGGTAGAACAAAAGGGAAGGAAGACAAAATAACTGATAATAATGCAAAATTAAAATGCATCTAAAAACGCCTTTTAAAAGGACAATTATAATCCAAAGGCATATTTGAACAAAACTAGACCGCCACCTCTCTATGCTGCTGACTATGACGCCCAACTACAAAACATTCAGGAAAGAATTTAAAACTTTTCTGTTCAAGAAATTTGTCAAATGATCAAACTAAACCTGATTGACCCTCCACAGATCCCAACGCATGCAACATCTATTAACCATGTATTCTCCCTGGAAAAGCCCAGGCCAAATCTTGTAAACCACATAGAACTGAAAGGTATTGGCAGGATAGAAGACACCAATGTAATGTAATGTTTTTAGATTAGTCTTGAAGGAGTTAAGATGTATCCTCTCATAGGTGGTTAGGTGCAGAGTTCCACAGGGTGTAGGGGCTGTTACTAAGAAGATACTATATCACATTGTATTAATATATTTCAATGAGGAAATTGAGAGTAAGTTTTGGGTAACGGAACGAAAAGAGCATTGAGGGGAGTAAGGAATTAAGCCTATTAATGAAATCCGGTTGGCCACTAATTCTAGTTTTGAAAGTAAATAACATCATCTTGTATACTATTCAATGTTCTACTACTACTATTAATTATTTCTTTAGCACTACCAGACGTGTGCAGCGCTGCACAGAGTCACAAAGAAGAAAACAGTCCTTGCTCAAAAGAGCTTACAATCTAAACAACCAAGAAAGACAAATAGGATGTCATGGATATAGTTAAGGGGAACAGTTAATCAGTTGGCTGGGATGGTGGGCAGAGGAATAGGGTTAAGGATTGAAAGCTATATAAAAAAGGAAGGTGAGTTTTCAGTCTGCTTTTAAACAAGGGATATTAGATTAAAAGATCTAGCACAGAGCTAGTGAAAGGGATGGTAGGAAATGGGAATGAGCCTTTCTGTTGTTAACTTAGGAAAATTGGTTGCTGATAGCCTTGCAAGTTGAACGTTAAGATTTGATTTTCATATTCCATGTTTTAAGATGATCATAGCCTGATTATTTGAAATAAAAGATCATATGATGTGCTCACATAAGAGTGTTGTGGACAAGTCAATAATATTGTCTGGTTATATGTTTTATGTCAACTTCTATAAGTCTACTGTATAAGTAAAATAAAAACAAAAAACACAAAAAACATGCGATACAGATTGACCTTCAACTATCAGTTCTTTTAGAAGTCAATATTCAAAACAATTTAACCAGTCAGAAACTGCTCCTGGCTGGTTTAACCACTTCCACTGATATTCAGTGTTGTTTATCTAGTTATTGCCATTGAATATCACCACAAACTGCTAAATTTTAAAGCTACTATTTTGTGGGTGGTCTGGGAGCTGAGTCAGCACTTTATGGTGTTAAGTGATTATATTCAGCACTTAACCACTTTAGATTTAGTATTAAATCAGACCGCATAAGTCAGTCCTGTCTTTTTATGTGGTGTTGCATATTTAAGTGCACAAGAGAGCTGCAGAAACCTTGATATTCGGTGCTGGTGCCTGGATGCGGCCCAGCAGTGAACATGGCGGTGGCTGAATATCGACCCCTTAGTGCTTTGAGAGGCCTTATACCTTGTTCGGCATATTTAAAATTATTCTGATTAGACATGAGTAGGAGGTTAGAAATTAGCGGGCTAGTATTTAAAACAACCTAAACGTTTACTGTCCACTGAGGGACTCATAACTTCCTTTACAGGTATATTAAGGCCAGATATTATCCATATAAAGAAGAGTGGGGTGGAGCCAGTGCTAAAAACAGTGGTCCCAATATTCAGAACATCCTGAGTTTCCTATTGTCAGCTAAATTTGGGTGCATTTGTTTTCAGCTTAAAAGTTTTATAATGAAGTAGTAGCCTAATGGCTAATGCCTAGGGAACTGGGTTGGGTTTCCATTGCTGCTCCTTGTGACTCTGCACAACATTACATAACACAAGTCTTTATTTATATACCGCAAAATGCCTTTTGGTTCAGTGTGGTTACAGAAAAGTAATACAGCAATGAAGAAGATAAATTTTAGCATTAAATATTAATAAAATCACTTGTATGTAGTATTAAGGCACATATCTGTCCCAAATTGGGATCACAGTTTAAGCTATAAAGTACCTAAGAAGTGTGTATATATAAAGAGAAGAAAGATGAATAAACAGGGAAGGACAGCATCTCAGATCATAGCCTGCGACCAAAAAAAAAAAAGAAAGCAGAAGAGTAGATACCTGAGAGGAAAAGATATAATATACTAATAAAAATTAACACAAGAAAAATAATACAAGGGTACAGCATAACTTAAAAAAATCGAAGTAAAATATAATTCCAGTCAGTAGGAAAAAATAAGACTTTAATACAGTGCAATAGTCATGAACAATGTCACTCCATGTGAGGTTGGCATCACGGCAAAAACACTGACAGCAGGCCCTTCTCCAACAGCACCTCAGCATCGACACTGGAATGGGCCACTGCCGAAGCTGACGCCGCCCAACATGCAGGGCAGGGCCTAACGCTGTGGTCAGCAGCAGGGAAGAGTAATGATCCTTTGTCTTCACCACAATATCCCATGGTTTGTCATCGCTTCCATTATGCTGGTCATGGGACAAGGGGTGTGACAGGCTGAAGAAGATAGGAGGCCCGAAGCAGACTTTGCCCCAATGCAAAGAACATGGCCTGACACCATGCACCCCAGGAACGGCCACGGCAGCAAAAGGAGTTCCCAGCACACCGCAACATAGAAGTTGTCCACATGATCACCCACACCCCCCAGGCAGAGAACGAAAAACACCAAAGCGGCCACCACACAGTAGGCGAATAAGATAAAGAATTCTGCCATTAACGGCCAAGCACGTGTGGTTCAATTGGAGCGAAAAGGGTAATTAAATATGATCGTTGAATTGGTCCAAATTAAAGGCATGAAATAACCTAATGTAATATAAAAGGATACAAAAATAATAAACAAAAGAAGGCGGGAGATACCACAACTTGCAGCCTAACCAGGTGTCATCTTGAAGAAAAAAAAAGGAAGTCTCTTAACCCTCCATTGACCCAGGTACAAAATAAGATAATGTATATAATATGTAAACCGCTTTGATTGTAACCATAGGGAGGTGGTATATTGAGTCCCATCTCCTTTTCCTTTCTCTTAAGTCTTCCATTCATTTGTCTAGATTTGAGCTGAGTGCTAAATAGGGCATTAGTGCATGAAAGCAAGGCAAAATACTGCAGAATGCTTTAATGCATTTTGCAGTAGTCTTGTGTTCCTGTGCCAAAACCCCATTAAAATCTTAATGTCCTTTGGTAAAAAAAGGTCCCCAATATATTTATCAGACAAGTAAAACTGCAAATCAGGGCCCAATATCCAAATGATCTATGCTCATTTAAATTGGCCGTTTGAGAAATTTACTAGGGCCGAGTGTATACATTTTTATTCAGAATTTCACAAAGCTTTTAATTTTGGGAGCATAAGAAATATATAGTTATCAGGAGTGGGGAAAAGAATTTAGGAGCTTACAACGGATTTATTCTATATATATGGCACTTAAGATTGCACAAATATGGATGCAATTTAATTGATTAGAGCCAGTTAGCACTGATAATTGGGTGCTAGTTATTGGCATTTAAAATTTGCCTGCATATCTTTAGGTGCTGGGGTCTGTGCATAAATTTTACATGTAGATCTGAAAAGAGGGCACAACCATGGGAAAGGGCATGGGTAAATCGGGGGCATTCCTGAAATTTGTGCACAGTTTTCTAGAATATGGGAGATGCACAAGAATTTGCACCAGGTTTTACTTGGTTTAAATCCTGGTGCCAAACGCTATTCTATTAATGGCACCCAACTCCTGAGGGCCACTTATAGAACAGCACTTCGCGATAATTTTTATCAGCACCCAGATTTCAGTTCCTTTTTAAAGAACCTAGGTCTAAGTGTTTACTATTTAAAAAGATATATTTTTAAGGGACTCTGGATATTTCTGTGCTATGCAGCTAACACATTCTGATCATTGCAGACTTAGGCCCTCTTTTACAAAGCCAATTACCACAGTGGCTTGCAGTAATCGCTCTGAAGCCCGTTGGGAATTAATGGGCTTTGTTGCCATTGTTGCATGGCTTTGTAAAAGGGGGGGGGGGGCGGTTAATACAGGAGTACACTTCCAATTGAAATGTTGCTAAGTGCTCCCATGTTTAGGGGTGGTTGTTTTTTTAGGTCTTCTGCACTAATGGCAGCATTGGCATATGACCTACAAAAAAGCCCTAAAAAGTGTTAAATCTGGACTTGGTGTACAAAAAAGTCCTACATGAGAATGTGTTGAGCCCAGACTTCAGCATACTTGGTAAAAGGGCCCTATAGTTTTTTGTTTAATCTAGGCTTTCTGTTAAACAAGCATAAACTAAACAGCAAGCGCAGTCGCTGCTCAATACACACATTCAGCACCACTAGCTATATGGATAGCGGTGCTGAATATTAATTTTAAGAGTTAGTGCCAGTCCTGCCTGAATATTGATCCATAGGTTGCTGTTCCATTGCTAATGGCTGTGCATATATGTGTTTGTTGTGTTGGTTTTGGTTTTTTTTTTTTTTTACAAATTCAATATTGATGGGTTGAAGAAAGGGGGTTATGTTTTTGCTACTTAGAGATGCATAATAGTCAATATATGTGGACCAGTAAATAGGTTTATAGACTTTTTTTTTTTCCTGCAACAAAAATGAAAATATATTGTTATAAACTGCTTATATTGGTTTGAGTTGAAAGTCAGATTTTTAGTATCTGATCTCAATCTTGGACCCACTCTCTCACTTGGATGTAAAGTACATAACATCTCTACATCCAAGTGAGAGTGAGTCCAGGATTGAGATCAGATACACTAGTACTTGAATTTTGGACTTGTGGATTTAGTACTAGATACAATGGCTGTATTTTTGAGATTATTAATAAGAACATAATTGCCATACCTGGTTATGATCAAAGTTTCAGCTCATTTGAACTGGGCCTGCAGAATGCTCTCAATTAGGCAATGGTGACTCCACCTCCAAGGCTGCTCTCAGTAGACTTCCTCTCAAGGGACAAATGTGTAAGGGACTGGACAATCTCGCGGCCAGCATAGCGGATCATTGTCCAAAATCTTTGCCTGGTAGCAGACCCAAAGCCTCTAGGAACTCATGGTGCTCTTGTGACTCCAAGTGATCTGGAGGGTTCTCGGGAGGAGCCGCCTTTTTGGAGATCCTTCCAAGGGTTCCGATAGAGGTTCTCAGAGCCTAGGTGAAGCCAGGCCTCCAGTTCCCATCCTGCTTCAACCTCCAAAAAGACACAATGACTCTAGGTCTAGAGCAGTTCCCCTCAGGATAGGGGGCTAACTCTTGGACTTTAGGCAGGCAGTAATTGGATGCAATAAACCTTTCACAGGCAATTATGATCAGCCATAATCCTGTACTCATGTCTATTGGAAACACAGCACCTAATACATGTCCCAGTGGTCCTACCAATATGCAAATTTATGGGAAATAAATGAAGGCAGTGTATAACTGAACCTGATTTTAATAGAAAAATAGAGCAAGCTGAATACAATTTACTATGAATAAATGTCAGAGCACAATTGGTAAATATATAAATGTAATCGGTAAATATGACTGACTATACTACACAATATACATATTCTTACAAACTAAGATTTCCTGATAAGAGAATATAAGCAGCAGCTATATGGCTTGGCTAATTGCCAAGGGTCCCGGAGATCATAGAAACATAGAAGATGACGGCAGAAAAGGGCTACAGCCCATCAAGTCTGCCCACTCTGCTTACCCACCCCCTGTCTATGCCCTAATGACCCAATTTCCTTATCTTGACCCTCGTAGGGATCCCACATGGGTATCCCATTTATTCTTAAAGTCTGGCACGCTGTCTGCCTCGATCACCTGCACTGGAAGCTTGTTCCAATGATCAACCACTCTCTCTGTGAAGAAATACTTTCTGGTGTCGCCATGAAATTTTCCGCCCCTGAGTTTGAGCGGGTGCCCTCTTGTGGCCGAGGGTCCCTTGAGAAAGAAAATATCTTCCACTTCGACACGTCCCGTGAGGTACTTAAATGTTTCGATCATGTCTCCCCTCTCCCTACGTTCCTCAAGAGTGTAGAGCTGCAATTTGTTCAGTCTCTCTTCGTACGAGAGACCCTTGAGCCCCAAGATCATCCTGGTGGCCATCCGTTGAACCGATTCAATTCTGCGCACATCTTTACTGTAATGTGGCCTCCAGAATTGCACACAGTACTCCAGATGAGGTCTCACCATGGCCCTGTACAACGGCATTATGACTTCAGGCTTTCGGCTGACGAAACTTCTATTGATACAACCCAATATCTGCCTTGCCTTAGATGAAGCCTTCTCCACTTGATTGGTAGTTTTCATGTCTGCACTGATGATTACTCCTAAATCTCGTTCTGCTGAAGTCCTAGTTAAAGTTTCTCCGTTCAAGAAGTACGTCCTGCATGGATTTCCGCTTCCGAGGTGCATGACCTTACATTTCTTAGCATTGAAGCCTAGCTGCCAGGTTGAGGACCAACTTTCCAATGTAAGCAGGTCCTGCGCCATATAATTCTGTAAACTGCATTCACTTACTATATTACATAGTTTGGCGTCATCGGCGAATAGTGTTATTTTACCTTGAAGCCCTTGAGTCGGATCCCCTATGAATATGTTGAAAAGGAGTGGACCCAGGACCGAGCCCTGCGGCACTCCACTGGTCACCTCCGATGTTTTAGAGAGGGTACCATTAACCACCACCCTCTGAAGTCTGCCACTCAGCCAATCATTGACCCATGCAGTTAGTGTCTCTCCTAACCCCATCGATTCCATCGATCCTCTCCTTAGGATTTGTCTTTTGCTTGCTATCTAGCCTAACGAACTGTAGAGCAAAATCTGACTCACCCTCTGGTTTAGCTTATGACAGCACAGACGGTGAAGAGGATATCTCTTTAGAGCTGCAAGCTTTATCTGTGAGCTCTGATGTTCTAGCAGGTATGATAGTCAAATCCCAACTTGGCAGTAGGGCAAGGTATCTCGGTCATATCACAGCAACAGAACACAGCTGCAGAGTCTTCGGGAACAGGTTGTGGTTCTGAGGTAAAGTACAGGCTCCGCCTCTCATTCAGTGGGGTAGGCATGACACCCAGAAGATTCTTCTCTTTGTCAGTTTTGTTTCTTCTGTAGAATACAAGAGTACTCCACAAGTTCAGATCTGAACTTCTCCAAATCCAAACTTGACAGAGTCCAGTTTGTACGGGTTCTCAGTTTTGTCATGCACAGGTGCCACACAGGGACCAATCGGAACCTGTTCCAAAAGGAATTTTTGTATACATAGAAGAATAGTGGATAGGCTTCCTGTTGAAGATACTGGCCAGCCAGTCTTACCAAGGTGATAAGATAATAATACACAGTTCATAGCACATGCGCCTACATATCTCATAGCAAGAAGGGGCCAGTGCTGGTAAATGATCTTGGCTGTGAACACACAGGTCTCGTAAACAAGTCCATAAAGCTCCAGGAGAGAAAAGATGGTTATTGACCTAAAACATGCCTGAAGACTCAAAGGTAAAGCAGGGATAATCCCTTCAGGTACTGGAAATTATTCAGAGAGGTTACAAGCTGGAATTCACCTGATCCTTAATGGACTGGTTCGTGGACTCCCAAGTGGGGCGACCAGAAAAAGCAGTCTGGGTAGAGGCCACAGTACGAAGATTGTTGGCTATTTAAGTTATAGAGCCTGTGCTGTCCAAATATTCAGGCTTGGGGAGATACTCCATATACTTCATCGTTCCAAAGAAAGGCTCAGATGATTGGAGACCAATTCTGGATCTTACTCTCATCGATGCAGCACTCAAAAGTTCTGTGCTTTCACATGGAGACAGTTTAGTTTGTCATAGCAGTAGTTGCTCTGGAGGAGATGCTAACCTCACTAGATTTGACAAGAGGCCTATTTGCATATTCTCAGCCCACAGAAATTTCCTGAGGGTTCATGTTCTGGAAAACTATTACCAGTTCTTGACCCTGTAGGAAGGGTGAGAGTCTGCTTTCTGGGGATCTAGCCCAAGAAAATCTGGCAGTTATCTCCCCCCTCAAGCCGCTGGAGAAACCACAGGCAGTGATTCTTGATTCCAATGGTCAACGATTGAAAACCTGCACTCGGTCTGTACAAATTTTATATCTATTACCTTAAACTCTTCTTCCAGGATAACCCTTTTGGAGACTTCAGTTCAGCAGCAGAAGGTTGAACTTTTTAAATTAGAGAAACTAACAATTGAGAATAAAAATTTGGTGACCAAACAAATGACTGATAGAATGCTGTTTTTGAGGAAGATAGAAAACTTGGAAAATCAACAGAAAAATTTGAATTTAAGGATTCTTAATTTTCCAATAGCTAAATTTATGTCTCCTCAGGAACTCTTTAAGAACTTTATGATGACAGTCTTAAAAGTTTCAGAAATGAATCTTCCCCCGACGCAGAGAATTTATTATTTAAAGAATGTTCAAAAAGAAAAAGTTTTAGAAGGTGGAACTGAGCAATTGGATCTATCAGCTATATTGCAATCTTCTGAAGTTGAAACAGTGGGTCTGGCGACATTGTTAGTCTCTCTTGTATTTTTACAGGATAAAGAAATGCTGTTGAAATTGTATTTTAACTTAAAACAAATCACCTTTTTAGGTGAAAGGGTATACATATTTCCAGATGTCTCAAAATGGATACAATCCAGGAGAAAATAATTTTTGCAATTTCATCCTAAAGTGATTTTTATGGGGGCAACTTTTCAGTTAAGATTTCCTTGCAAATGTTATTCCTATCAAGGGAATAAATATATATTTTTTGAGCATGCCCAACTAGGTTTTTTCATGGAGAGTGAAGGGATTCCAACGCAGCCAGAATGAATCGGGTGTTCAGTGCGGAATTTAGTTAATTAATAGATTAATATCTAAGTACTGCTCTTTTGCTTTATGTTTTAATTGTACCTATATCCCTTCTCACCAGGTTTTTTTTTTTTTTGTTTGTCTTGCCTGCCTACCTCCTTAAATTGAGGACTATATAAGCTAGCATATTGCTTTGTATGTCTACTTCAGTCAGTATTGACTAACTATATGTATTTCAGTATTACTTGTACCATTTTTGGTTGTATAGAAACTATAAATAAATAATAATAAAAAAAATTTCAACCATGTCACTTATATGTAACAGTAACTGCAACCGCAACAAAGATATCTCCTCCTCTTTCAGAAACTTTTTACCGCACGATTATCGGAACGGCTCACCATGGTCTTTACCATGCTTCCTAGCAGCTCTGATTTTGCCTTGCAAGTGTATTAACAATGAGGTCATAAATATTAAAATGGTAGTAAAATGGACTCATTAATATTTAAATGAGCACTTTGGGCGATTCTCCCTCATCACCAACTACCACTACCTTATGCCTCCTAGTGGTTACGGATCCAGTATTTTTGGGGATTTCAAGCTCTGGTACTTCCTCTCCTTGGGTTGCTCTCATCTCCTCCACTTCCAGGACAGCATAACATTTTTATAAAAGATATTGCTGAAGAATTGTTGGGTAAGATTTTCTTCTTTGCAGATGATATGAAAATCTGCAATAGAGTAGACATGCCAGATGGTGTGACTATCATGAAGAAAGACCTGGCGAAGCTTGAAGAATGATGTGAAATTTGGCAGCTAAAATTTAATGCTAAGAAACGCAAGGTCATGCATTTGGGCTGCAAAATCCTGAGGGAACGGTACAGATTAAGGAGTGAAGAGCTTATGTGCACAACAGAAGAGCGGTACTTGGGTGTGATTGTATGTGATTATCTTTAGGTTACAAACAGGTTGAAAAGGTGATGGCAAAAGCTAAAAGGATGCTAGGTTGCATAAGGAGAAGTATGGCTAGTTGGAAAAAGGAGGTATTGATGCCCCTGTATAAGACTTTTGTGAGACCTCATTTTGAATATTGTGTACAAATCTGGAGGCCGTACCTTCAAAAAGATATAAAAAGGATGGAGTCGGTCCAGAGGAAGGCTACTAAAATGGTATGTGGTCTTTATCATAAGGCGTATGGGGACAGATTTAAAGATCTCAATCTGTATACTTTGGAGGAAAGGCGGGAGAGGGGAGATGATAGAGACATTTCAATACCTACATAATGTAAATGCGCATGAGTCGAGTCTTTTTCATTTGAAAGGAAATTCTGCATTGAGAGGGCATAGAATGAAGTTAAGAGGCGATAGGCTCCTGAGTAATCTAAGGAAATACTTTTTTACAGAAAGGGTGATAGATGCATGGAACAGTCTCCAAGAAGAGGTGGTGGAGACAGAGACACTGAATTCAAAAGGGCCTTGGATAGGCACTTGGGATCTCTCAGAGAGAAAGATAATGGTTACTGCAGATGGGCAGACTAGATGGGCCATTTGGCCTTTATCTGCTATTATGTTTATCACTGTATGATTCTTCAAGTGAGGCGCTGGCTGGTTCGAATTGCTGGTACTGTGAAAAATGTCTTGGATGTGTGTTTCTGGCTGTGGCTTATGATAAAATTTAAAAAAACAACAGTTCAAAAATACACATCTTGGGCGTGTGTACTATGCATGCTTGTTGAAAGGCAACACATCTGCCCTCCCCTTCCGTCCAATAGCACTGTCACGCCTATGATTGACACAACTACTAGTAGTACTAATACTATTTATAATTTCTTTAGCGCTGAAAGACATACGGACAGATACAACAGCTGCATGTGATGCGCACCTATGACATGCACTTATATTGCGCTCCAATAAGGCACTCCCACATGTGCACATATATGCCTCTTTCCGTGGACTGTTCTGCGCATGTGCAGATCGCTATCACCAACATCTCATCTCGTGTAAATTTGGTTTTCCTCCTTGCATCTTTTTGAAATTGTTAATTTACACACACGACAGTGGCCCATCAAATTTTACTGGTGATTAGAGAATTCAGCCCTTAGAGAAAATGCTACTGAATACAAAGCATGGGCATGAATGTTGAAGGCAGGTTAGGGCAGACTTTTGAACAGGTATCGGTCTGTTTGCATTCCTGTGGAACTTTTTTATTGGACATTTAAAAGTAGCCTGTACTGTACAGTGCTCCCCTACGCATTTGCAGTCTGCGATTTGCAGTCCCGGTCATTCGCAGTATTTTCCGACCGTGAATGACTGGGCAGGAGAAAATAATTGCCCAGCCACAGCCAGAATCCTGTCGCTATGTGAATAGCAACCATCACTTGCTGGGAGATAGAGCATACTTAAGATGCAGGAAGCATGCCAGCCAATAGGACCACCTGTTAATCAGTTTCTCTATCTCCACCTGCTGGTAGATGAGTGCTATCCCATTGGTCTCTGGATTCATCTGCTGCTGTTGCTAAGGATACTGTGTTTATAGTAGCTATTTATTCAGTAAAAGTCCCAAACCACAAAGCAAACAAAAACAGTGATCTACACTTCCAGGAAAGAACAAACATTTGATTACAGTACTCTCCCAATATTTGCGGGGGTTCCATTCCAGGAACCTCTGCGAATGTTGAAAAACTGCGAATTCAGCTTTTTAGCAGGGGAGGCAGGAGAGGGCAGCCGGAGCATCGGCGAGTGAAGGAAATCACTTGCGGTATGCTTCGACCACCTCTTCCTGTACTGAAGTCAGGCCTCACCAATCAGGAGCTGCTTTGACACGCAGGTGAGGCCCGACTTTAGTACAGGAAGAGGCGGTTGGAGCATACCGAGAGTGATTTCCTTCACTCGCCGGCGTTCCGGCTGCCCTCTCCTGTCTCCCCTGCTAAAAACTGGACTTCTCCAGGAAATTATCCGAACTTTTCTTAAAACCAGCTACACAAGATGTCCATGCAAGTGGGAAGCATAAATTGAGAGACATGCGATTCCTTTTAGATGCAGAACAAAATCAGAAGGACCCTCCCTTCTTGGGCATCGCAAAATAAACAGAAAACAGCCTCTGCTTATGTCTTGACTGAAACCAGCTCTGTAAATTCCAAGGTGTAGCTCAGATTGTCTACCTCCAGAATCCACTGGTCCAAGGTGAGGGCCCACTCTTGGTTGTTCAGGGCAAGAAAAAAAAAACACCTGCCCCTCCCCGCTTGAACTTCATCAGAAGAGGTCCAAGAATCCTCACTGGGGATCCTTAGAAGTGGCCATAGAGAAGAAAGGTCTATAGATCCCTTGCCTTATGGAGATCTTCAAAAGAGCAAAACCTGACTGCATGATATAAAAACAGAGCAAGCTTTCATATTCTGCCAGTACCAAACCTAATAATCCTTAGTTTCCAAGTGCTTCTTCAAGCAGGACTTGGGAGGTAGATCAGCTGATTAATGCCAATGCCACAGTATCTGTGCTGCTACCACCACATCCACAACCAAATGAGAATAAATACACATGAAGTCTTAAGAACATTTGCCAGAAAGACCACCCTGAAGGCCTTGGACAAACCGCTGTGTCTACTATAAAACAGCCCCAGCCATGGAACCACAACAGACAAACTTGAAAGCCAAGAACTGAAGCATTAAAATGCTTGCTTGAGAAACAACTCCACCTTGCAGTTATGATTATCCCTAAAGGCTAAGCCACCCCAGTATCCTGCAAACTTTGTCAAGTTGCGGCACACTAAACATAGTGACTGTGGTTTGAGGCATCCATAAATGCGTGGACATCACTGTGATGACATCACATTTATGCATGATGTCATCATGTCGACATCCGCACATGCGCGAAGGCCCTCCAGATGGGCTCCGAGTCACCAGTGGGGGGTGCTAGCATGGAAGAGGCATGGAGAGGAGAGACACCGGCTGATTGCCTATAGGACATGCCTCTCACCGGCGCCTCTCCTCCTCCCCTGTGTGTTGCGGTACATCTGAAATCTCAGGAGGGACTTGGGGGTAATGATGTACATGACAATGAAGCAGACGGCACAGTGCGCAGCGACCACTAAGAGAGCGAATAGAATGCTAGGTATAATCAAGAAGGGTATTACAACCAGAATGGAAGAAGTTATCCTGCCTTGTATCGGGCGATGGTGCGTCCGCATCTGGAGTACTGCGTCCAATATTGGTTGCCGTACCTTAAGAAGAATATGGTGTTACTTGAGAGGGTTCAGAAGAGAGCGACACATCTGATAAAAGGGATGGAAAACCTTTCATACGCTGAGAGATTGGAGAAACTGGGTATCTTTTCCCTGGAGAAGAGGAGACTTGGAGGGGATATGATAGAGATTTACAAGATCATGAAGGGCATAGAGAGAGTAGAGAGTGACAGATTCTTCAAACTTTCAAAACATAAAAGAACAAGAGGGCATTCGGAAAAGTTGAAAGGGGACAGATTCAAAACGAATGCTAGGAAGTTCTTCATTACCCAACGTGTGTGCGCTTCCAGAGGATGTAATAGTGCAGAGTATGATACTGGGGTTTAAGAAAGGATTGGACAATTTCCTGTTGGAAAAGGGAATAGAGGGGTATAGATAGAGGATTACTGCACAGGTTCTGGATCTGTTGGGTCGCCGCGCGAGCGGATTGCTGAGCACGATGGACCTCAGGTCTGACCCAGCGGAGGCATTTCTTATATTATGTTAGTGTGCCATGGCACACAGTTTGAAATACGCTGCTCTACTAGATAGTAGCCTTTTTGGTAACCACCATCACAACAGCACCCTCCTGTGGAAGACCTATCTGGCAACTCACACTCTACTAACACTAGAGAATGAAATGGGGACAAATTTGTCTCCATCCTCACGAGTTCTATCCCTGTCCCATCACTGCAAGTTCTGTCCTCATCTGCATACATCTTGATCACTTATGATTTTAAAGTATTCGAGGCTTCTGCAGATGAGGACTGAGTTTGTAGGGATGGCTTGTGGATGGAGATAGATCCTTTGGGGATGGGGACAAATTTGTCCCCATGTCATTCTCTAAATGGGAGAGGGCATGATAAAATGGGAAGGGCCTAGGTGATTTGTAGAGCCGTTCAAAAATGAGATTCTCATTTGTAGGCTCCTCATGGGTGGTTGCAGTTCTTCCCTAAGAAAGAGCCTCAACACCAGGGAGTTATCCTCCTCCAGAACATCCATCCATAGAGGCATCCCCCAAGAGGGAACCACTAGTCTCTGAATTGTCTACATGTCCATCACAGAGGCCGGGGGTGGGGACTTTGTTTGAACAGAGTCCTCATTGGGCATCCTGGCCTACTTGTACAGCAGAGCCGAGCTCTTTCTAAAAGAGACTCTGGAGAAAGACTCCTCTATAGTCTTCTAAAACCTTAGGATCTGTAACATACCATATGTGGGCTGTGACAAACCCAGTTCCCACGCTGGTTTATCCCCTAGAGCAGGCAATAAGATCTGGTGCAGAAGAGATGACCAGATCAGCTCTAGAGAGCAGCTTGAGACTGACCTCCCTTGCCCATGCTGTAGGCAGGCAGATACACAGCATTTGCAACCTGTCAGTACATCAGCTAGGGCAGCTAAAGCCAAGGTGGCTGTGCCTGTAAAAATAAGGCAAAGCATACAGGGGAAGCTTGAGCGGAGGTAGTCTGCAGTGGAACCAAAGACCATCCCCCTCTACAGGCTGAAGGTGAGTGGCTTTGGTCTGGTGAAAGGCAGGCTGAAGGAAGCAGTGAGGAGAGTAGAGCATGACATGGCAGAAGCACTCCAGCATGCTTGAGCAAGGCCACCTTTTACTGTATTCTATCATGACAAGGTGGTACTCTGTAGTCATCCTAAATTCTTATCTAAAGTGGTTTCAGAATTTCACCTTAATCTATTGTCCTACCAGTGTTTTTTCCAAAGCCTCCTTCTCACCCTAGAGAATCAGCTCTTCACACTCTGGACCGTAAGCGTGCTTTGGCTTTCTACTTGCAACACACTCAACCATATAGATCTGCACCTCAACTTTTTGTTTCCTTCGATCCAAACAAGTTGGGACCCAATTTCCAAGTGCACCATCTCCAACTGGTTAGCTGCTTGCATCTCTTTCTGCTATGTTCAGGCTGGACTGCATCTATAAAGTCGAATCACAGTCCACAAAGTCAGAGCATCAGTAGCTTTCCTCATATCTACTCCTATTGAGGAAATCTGCAAAGCTGTCACTTGGTCCTCAGTTCATACGTTCACTTCTCATTATTGTCGATACTTTTTCCAGATGGGATGGCCATTTCGGCCAGACAGTTTTACAAAATTTATTCTCCTAAGTTGCCAACACTCCCACCATCCCATTTTGGTTAGCTTGGAGGTCACCCACATGTGAGAATATGCTGCCTGCTTGTCCTGGGATAAAGCACAGTTACTTACCGTAACAGGTGTTATCTAGGGACAGCAGGCAGATATTCTCACAACCCACCCACCTCCCCTGGTTGGCTTCTCTGCTAGCTATCTGAACTGAGGAGAGACGCACCCTACGCTGAGCAGGCAGGCACTTGCGTATGCGCGGTGTGGCAGTCTTGAACTTTCTGAAGTTCTACAAGCAAATCTGCTTGTGAAGCTGTCAGCATCCGTGCTCCGTGGATGACATCACCCACATGTGAGAATATCTGCCTGCTTTCCCTGGATAACATCTGTTATGGTAAGTAACTGTGCTTTGCCCTCTTGGATTAAGGAAGCCATAGGAGCAGCTTATCTCTTCACTCAGTAAAAGGTTCCAGCAGGTCTCAAACTCACTTGACTAGAGCTTTGCTGACTTCTTAGGCAGAAGCTCAAGCAGTTCACCTTGAGAATATCTGCAGAGCAGCCTCTTGACCCTCGCTATATTCTTTTCTGAAGCATTACAAGATTTATATTCAGGCCAGAGGAGAAGGTATTGTCCCTGCAAGGTAGGATAAAGCTTTTGTATATCCTTAAGTCTGGACTGGTCTAGCAGGGTAAGGCAGATGAGTTATCCTTACCAGATAACTAACTTCCTTTCCTTGAGTCTGTTAGACCAGTCTAAGACCCACCAAGGAAGACAGTAGTCATTGGCTTCAGGCTGACCTTTCCTGTTAATTATAGATAATCTTATTTAATGTCTGGTTCTGCAGAGGGTTCATTGTGTAAATTCATTTTAATTCTTTGCTCTGGCATTAGCATACTGGTAATGTTCCTTCCATCACCACCTGCTGTATTGATGTCGTCAAAATTTTCGAGAATCTGCCAATAGGGGACCAAAACCTGTCAGTCCATACTGGTTTAGTAGGACTCATGGAAAGGAAATCAGGTAAGGACAGATTTCTCCATATTATAATGAAACTTTTTAGGCTGGCATAGACTTGAGCATAAGGTGTGTAGAGGCATTTTCAATAGGACATCTGTCTGAGTTTGGACATCTTGGGAAAGATGTAGAGAAAATGTTTCAAAACTGCAAGACATCTTAGGTCATTAAACCCCCCCCTCCTCAAAAAAACAAAACAAACCCAAACCCTAGACGTTTTGGCTCTTAGGGCTAGATTCACTAAGCAAACCAATTGTGTACCGATCGGTTTGTGACCCGATTTTACTCTGGCCTGATTCACTTACCTCTGTGCCGATCCAATTCCGATCTGTGCATGCAAATGAGGGGAATGGCCTGCAAAGTAGGCAGGGACACGATTCACTAAAGAAATCTTGGAAACCGACTGGGCTGGCCAATCAACACAAGAAGCGACTGCTGGGGACCAGTCGCAAACGTCCTTTCCGATTGTCCTCGGCCTGAAATCCCAGCTCTGCAGCCCATATCTGCCGCTCTGCTCTCTGCCCCTTCCAGCCGAGCCCTGCTCTTGCCGTCCCGACTCTCCAGCTCTCTGCCGCCCTTCCCCGCAGTGCAAGCCTGTGGTTTTAAAGTGGGGCTGCACTGCGGGGAAGGGCGGCAGAGAGCAGGAGAGTCAATAATTAACTGCTTTTTAAAGTCCCTTACTGTAATGTAAGGTAACTGTACACCTCTCGCCACCACGAGCCCTCCTGGCAACATCCTGCTGAAAATGTGTTAGCTGTGGTTCTTCACGACAGGGACTCTCCAGTGCAGTGAACTAGTGTCGGCGAAGGGGGAAGAGGCAGCTGCTGCCGGGTATTGCCCTTCCCTGGGAGAGCTGGAGAGTAGAGGCCAGTGAAAAAAACAAAACAAAACAACCCATCAAAAATGGACACCAAACACATGCGCAGACTATCTTCAGGGAAAATAGATGGTCTGCGCATGTGGCAGGATCGCACACTAGCGATCCATGCAGTCGGAGGGGAGGGTGCTCCTCTGATAGCCCTCGTTTTAATTTTTTTGTTTCATGACTTGGTTGGGCCTGCACGGATCGGGCACGGAGAGTCAGGTTAGTGAATCTAGCCCTTAGTGCATCTATCTTTTAGGGTCATTTTCAAATATGAAAATATCCACAAATGAAAAACACACAAAAACAAGCCATTGGAACATCCAAGTATCCAACAGTCTTAGCAAACTGGCCACACAGACAGCTGAGCAGAGGGGCACCATAAGGAGTATTGTAGTGAATGTCATATCAAAAAGTCCCCGGTACATGTCACTATAACCTGCTTATATTTTACAGTGGGCCCTCCAAACCCACCTAAAATCTACTGTACCCACTGTACACCACAATAATAACCCTTATGCTTGCAGATATCATTTTATGTAGGTACAGTAGGTTTTGAAGGACTATAATTCAGACTGGAATGTATTAGTTCTTTCACATCTTTGGATGGTGGGAGGGGGTCAGTGACCACTGGGCAAGTAAGGGGGAGGGGGGTAATGCCTTAATCCCTCCAGTGATCATCTGGTCAGTTTGGGCAAGAGAGTTGTGCGGGAACAGAAATCCCATCTGTCCCCGCGAGGAATCCCCGCCCGTCCCTATAAACTTCAGAAGTAGTTATTTTATTTTGCTACTGAATTAAAGGCTCTGGTAGAGACCATTTACAAATAAGTAAAGACACTTTAATTTGAAAATATTAATTGGGAAGAATACATACTTTGTAAACGGGTTTCTACCAGAGCCTCTAATGTAAATATAAAATATAAATACTCAGCTGATGAGAACCCCCCAGCTGTCAGCTGAGGACTTCCTTTGCAGTTGGCCAGGGGTCCCTTTTGCCAAGTTTGGCAGGCAGCAATAGCGTCCCTGAGTCACAGATGCTGGCACCTCAGTGGCTCATGGATGCTGCCAGCAACTGCTGTGCTTGGTGGAGGGGAGTTCTGGCCGTCTCTAAAGGAGTTCCTCTGCTGGCGGTGCTTGGAGATCCCACCAGCCACAGCAAAGGTCAGCAAGTACTTCAACACTGTAGAAATAAAACCAGAAATGCATTTCATTTTCTTTTGAATACAATACAAAAACATCTGCTATATACATTTTTCAAAGCTAACATATTTTAATTAATAAATTCCGATTTTTACCTTTGTTGTCTGGAGACTTATTTTTCCATAAAGTTGATCCCAGTTTCTTTTTTCCGCTTTCCCATCTTCTGTAAATTTTTCTGTTGCTGTCCATTGGTTCCTCCTACCATGGTCCAGCATTTATCCCCAGGACCATGTGCAGCATCTTTCGTTCCTTCCCACCAGCCCCATGCCCAACATTTCTTCTTCTATCACCCCTCTCCAGCACCATGCCACATCTCTCCTTCCATTCCCTTCACCACTATGTCCAACATTCCTCCCTCTTGCATCCATTTCAATCTGTCCCACTGTTCCCTTTACACCACAATATTTCTCCGTCTCATCTTTCTCTTTCCTCTCATCTGTACCTCACTCCCTCCTTATGACCAAAAATTCTCCTTTCTTCCATTCCCCGTGTACACGATCATCTCTCTTTCCCTCTCACTGACACACCCACACCCAATTCTCCCTTTCCATTCCCTCCCCAACCTCAATATCTCTTTCCCTCCCTCCCTTCCTTCATCCTCTCTCCCAAGTTCATGCCTTGTGTCCAAAAACGCACTCCCTCTCCCCTTTTGTGTCCCGCGTTTGCCTCCCATGTTCGACCCCCCCCCCCCCTTCTGTCCCGCATTTGCCTCCCACGTTCAACCCCCTTCTGTCTTGCGTTTGCCTCCCATGTTCTTGTCCATCCCTCATCTTCCAGCAAATTACCTTTCAGCAACTTTCTTTAAGATGAAGCTCGAGCCGTGAGACTCGTCTTCTATTTCCTGCCTGCCCTGCAGCACGTAGCCGACCGAAGGTCTTCCCCCGTGGTCAGCACTGATGTCGTATGGAAGGCTTTGCGTCGGTCATGTGCAGCATGCAGGGCTTGTAGCCCTATATGCTGGCACGTAACTGACGCAAAGCCCTCCCTCTGACGTCAGCGCTAACATTGGGGAAGACTTCCGGTCGGCTAAGTGTGCTGCTGCAGGGCAGGTAGGAAAAGAAGACGAGCCTCAGGGCTCGAGTTGCATCCAACCCCATGGGATCCCCGCAACCCAAAGGGGGAACCCGCGGGATTCCCGTCGTCCCCGTTCCCATTCAGCTCTCTAGTATGGGCACCTTTTTGACTCTTTAATTTGTTTTTAAAACTGATTTAGCCCCAAACGTCTAAATGGTGCTCAGCATGTTCTGTTAAGTTTGATTATCCCTGCAGAATGTCCACGTCCTAAGACTGCCCAAAACAAACCTCTAACATGCCCCCTTAAGATTTAATGCACTGGAGATAAAAACAACCAGAAAGGTGGCTAGAAAGTCAGTTTTGAAAATGGCCACTTTAGTGTTTTTGACTAGTAAGATGTCCAAATGCCTGTTTAAGCCGTCTTTTGGATGTCTATCTTTTGGATGTCTATCTTTTATGAAAATGAGCCCCACAGTAGAACAAATGGCATGCGAGTTGTGTAATACTGTCACTGTAATATTTCCAAGTTTTTCCCTTCTTTTTTAAGGGAGAAATAAAAATTATACTTGATTGTTTCACTCCCCCCCCCTGCCAAGGATATATTTGTTTTACAGAAGCACGAGGAGTTGTGAACAAAGTTAAAGCCGTTTTTTCAGAAGCTTCTGTGAAAGTTATATGCATGTTGGTTACATCATGTTGGTTACATCTTTTATGACCTACGTGAAGCATTCCCACCATGGCACATGTGATACATTGTTTATCCCAGGACAAGCAGGCAGCATATTCTTGACTGATGGGTGACGGCACCGACGGAGCCCCGGTACGGACAATTTTAGAGTGATCTCACTCTAAGAACTTTAGAAAGTTCTAGCTCGGCCGCACCGCGCACGCGCGAGTGCCTTCCCGCCCGACAGAGGCGCGCGGTCCCTCAGTTTCTTAGTTTCCGCGGAGCTAAGAAGACGCGTTTTTTTTTCAACGGCTGTTGAAACTTTTTTTCTATTGCCTTCCCGCTCGCGTAAACTTTTTGGCTAATTGGCCTTATTTCGTTTCTTTTTTTCTTTTTTGTAAAAAAAAAAATAAAATATATTTTTTCTTTTCTTAATTTGATTTTCCCCGGCGGGGCCTTCTGCCACCATCGAAGCCTCGGCCTTCGATTTGGCGGAAGCCGTTTTTCCTTTCATGCCCCCTCAACCGGGTTTTAAAAAGTGCCAGCGGTGTGCTAGGCCTATATCTCTCACGGACCCACACAACTGGTGTTTACAGTGTTTGGGTCCTGAGCATCAGGCCTCTACTTGCACCCGCTGTGCTACTCTAAAAAAACGGACATTAAAAAATCGCCAAATACAGCAGCGATTACTGTTCGGTGCCGAGATGTCCGATCCCGTTCCTTCGACTCCGGCTTCGGCACCGATTCAGTCGGCACCCTCGTCTTCGATGCCGCGTGATTCCACGCCGGCGTCTCAACAGTCAGGTAAGCCGGCTAAGAAGCCTTCCCCGCTGGAACGTCTTCCGGCCTCGAGTGCAGTGAGTCCAATCCTGCCGCCTGTAAGACGCCAGCGGAAGCGCTCCGCCCCTATAGAGGTGAGTCCCTCGACATCGGGCTCCTCATCTCCGGGGCGTCGAGCGGCACCGCAGGTACCGCAGAAGAAAAAAGCGGTACCGGTGCCATCCCTCGATGACCGCATTACGGCCATCCTTCAGGTGCAGCTTAAGGAGCAATTAGAACGGCTCCTTCCTGCTATCATGACACCGAACCTTCCGGTGCCGGCCCGCACCGAGCTATCGGTACCGGTTGTGGAACAACCCGTATCGATACCGATTGTGGAACCCGTGTTACCCGCTTCCACTGTTTCGGTACCGCTTCACCTAACCTCATCGGTATCGATGCCAGTCCTTGCACCGGAGCCGAGAGCTCACCATCAATCGGTACAGACTTCGGCACCGGTGCGACCGATAACATCTCCTGACTCGGTATCGATGAGGTCGGGTAAGTCGGTGCGCAAAACCCGACACATACAAACGTCGACACCTGAGTCTCGGGACCATTCTTCCCATGTCAGGGACCCTGATCTGTGGGGAGACTCAGAGGAACCCTTTCTTTCTGAAGGCGAATGTTCCTCAGAGGAGGAGGATTCGGCTGTCCCTGACCCATCCTCCAAACAGGTCACTTCCTCTTTCTCCTGTTTTTTGAAAGAGATGTGTGAATCCTTGTCCATTCCTTTGGAGGCTGAATCCAAAAAGTCTAAAGCTTTTTTGGATGCCCTTGATTTTGATCAGCCTCCAAAGGAATTTTTGAAACTTCCCCTTCATGACATCTTGAGGGAAACTTTCTATAAGAATTTAGAGACTCCTTTAACTGTCCCAGGGGCCCCACGTAAACTGGATTCTCTATATAAAGTAATTCCCATTCCTGGGTTCGACAAACCTCAACTTCCACACGAATCATTATTTGTCGAATCCACCCTTAAAAAGACTTCAGGAGCCAGTGTATATGCATCTGTCCCTCCTGGCAGAGAAGGAAGGGCCATGGATAAATTTGGTAAGAGGCTCTACCAAAATGCTATGTTAGCAAATAGGGCTAGTAATTATGCTTTTCATTTTTCTTTTTATTTAAAGCATCTCCTTACCACCATGGCTTCTTTCGAAAAGTATCTTCCTTCACGAAAGCATCACTCTTTTCACGCCTGCTTGTCGTCTCTTTTCCAATTACGTAAGTTTATGGTTAGATCCATATATGACACCTTTGAACTTACATCCAGAGCGACAGCAATGTCGGTGGCTATGCGCCGTTTGGCCTGGCTTCGGGTATCCGAGCTTGATGTTAACCATCAAGATCGGTTAGCCAACGCCCCGTGCCTAGGGGATGAGCTCTTTGGGGATTCCATGGACTCAACCACACAAAAGCTCTCTGCTCATGAGACGCGCTGGGATACCCTGCTTAAAAATAAAAAGAAGCCTCCTCCGCCAAAACCATATAACATAGAAACATAGAAACATAGAAGATGACGGCAGAAAAGGGCCACAGCCCATCAAGTCTGCCCACTCCAACAACCCTACCCCCTTGAATTTACCCCCCTAGAGATCCCACATGTGTATCCCATTTCCTTTTAAAATCCTTCACGCTGCTGGCCTGAATCACCTGAGGTGGAAGTTCATTCCAACGATCGACCACCCTTTCGGTGAAGAAGAACTTCCTGGTGTCGCCATGAAATTTCCCACCCCTGATTTTCAGCGAATGGCCTCTTGTGGCAGAGGGGCCTTTAAAAAAGAAGATATCATCCTCCACCTCAATACGGCCGGTGATATATTTAAACGTCTCTATCATGTCTCCTCTCTCTCTACGTTCTTCAAGTGAATATAGCTGCAATTTATTCAGCCTTTCTTCATACGGGAGGTCTTTGAGTCCCGAGACCATTTTGGTGGCCATTCTTTGAACCGACTCAACTCTCAGCACATCCTTTTGGTAATGTGGCCTCCAGAATTGTACACAATACTCCAGATGAGGCCTCACCATGGATCTGTACAATGGCATTATAACTTCGGGCTTCCGGCTGATAAAACTTCTTCGGATGCATCCCATCATTTGTCTTGCCTTTGATGAAGCCTTCTCCACTTGATTGGCAGTCTTCATGTCTTCGCTAATGATCACCCCCAAATCACGTTCCGCCTTGGTCCTAACTAAGGTTTCACCATTTAGTGTGTAAGTTTTGCATGGATTCCTGCTGCCGAGGTGCATGACCTTACATTTTTTAGCATTGAAGTTTAGCTGCCAAGTCGAGGACCAATGTTCCAATAGAAGTAGGTCCTGCGTCATACTGTCTGGTAAAGTGTTCTCACTTACTATGTTGCATAGTTTGGCATGTTGCATATAGACAGCAGTCGGCCTATCAACGCCGCTTCACAGCTCGTCCATTACCTACCACTGCTCAGCAACCCAGGCGTCAGAGGCAACAACAACGTCAGCCTCCCAGACAGCAGCAGCAGCAACAATCTGTGAAACAACCTCCTCAGCAGAAGTCACAGCCCTTTTGACTTCATTCTCCACAGTATAGCCAGTATCCCTATTCCTGCTCTCCTGCCTCAGCCTATAGGAGGTCGACTTTCTCTGTTCCTCAGCCGGTGGGAAGTAATCACTTCGGACCAATGGGTCCTCAACATCATCCGCCACGGCTACTCTCTCAACTTTCAGACTCTTCCACCCCAAAGCCTGCCAAAAGAGTCTCCTTTGAACAGTCCTCAATCTGCCCTCCTTATTCAGGAAGTCCAATCCCTCCTCCTTCTGAACGCTATAGAAGAAGTTCCTCTAGATCAAAAGGGGCAGGGATTCTACTCCCGTTATTTTCTAGTCCCCAAAAAAACAGGATATCTCAGACCCATCCTAGATCTTCGCGATCTCAACAAACATCTGGTAAAAGAAAAATTCAAGATGCTTTCTTTAGCCATCCTTTATCCCCTTCTAAATCAAAACGACTGGCTATGCTCCCTCGATCTCAAAGAGGCTTACACTCACATACCGATCAATGTAACCTCAAGACCATATCTCCGATTCATGATCAATCATTGTCATTACCAATACAAGGTGCTGCCCTTCGGTCTAGCCTCATCTCCAAGGGTATTCACCAAATGTCTCATTGTGGTAGCGGCATTTCTACGCTCTCACCACCTTCATGTATTTCCTTACCTGGACGACTGGTTGATCAAAGCCACATCCGCTCAAGCAGTTCTCCTGGCCACCAACCAAACCATCCAGTTTCTACAACTTCTGGGGTTCGAGATCAATCTACCCAAATCTCATATCATCCCCACTCAGAGACTTCAATTCATTGGAGCGATCCTGGATACACTCCTAATGAGAGCTTTCCTACCATCCAATCGTCTTCAGACCCTTCAGTCTCTATGTCAGCAGGTGCTTTCACTACCTTCCATCTCAGCCAGACAAATGATGGTACTCTTGGGGCACATGGCATCCACAGTTCATGTCACACCTCACGCACGTCTTCACCTGCGCACTCCTCAATGGACCCTTGCTACTCAGTGGTCCCAAGCGTCGGATCCTTGCTCACGACACATATCTGTGACATCATTTCTTCATCAGTCTCTTCAATGGTGGTTGGTATCCTCAAATCTATCCAGAGGTCTTCTGTTCCATCAGCCTCCTCATCAACTAGTCATCACCACCGACGCCTCTCTGTATGCATGGGGAGCTCACTTGAATGAGTTCCAGACTCAAGGTCTTTGGACAGCCCAGGAAAAGAAGCATCAAATCAATTTCCTGGAACTCAGAGCGATGTTTTACGCCCTCAAGGCCTTCCAACATCTTCTCTTTCCTCAGGTCCTTCTGTTGTGCACAGACAATCAGGTGGCGATGTACTACATCAACAAACAGGGTGGGACAGGCTCTCGCCTTTTATGCCAGGAAGCCCAGAAGATCTGGACTTGGGCCATAGATCACCATCTCTTCCTGAAAGCTATATACATTCAGGGGGCACAGAATTCTTTAGCGGACAAACTCAGCAGAATTCTCCAACCTCACGAGTGGACACTCGATCCTGTAACTCTGCAGTCTATCTTCACTCAATGGGGCACTCCTCAGATAGACCTCTTTGCAGCTCCTCACAATCATCAGCTGCCCCTATTCTGCTCCAGACTTTACTCTCCGCACCGTCTGGCAGCAGATGCTTTTCTCCTCGACTGGTCGAATCTGTTCCTGTACGCCTTCCCTCCTCTGCCTCTCATGTTGAGAACCTTGTTCAAGCTCAAGAGGGAACGAGCCACCATGATTCTGATTGCTCCGAGGTGGCCCAGGCAACATTGGTTCTCCCTTCTACTTCAACTCAGTTCCAGGGAACCTTTTCTTCTTCCTCTGTTTCCATCTCTGCTTACGCAACAGCAGGAAACCCTTCTACATCCCAACCTCCAGTCTCTACACCTGACAGCTTGGTATCTCTCGGGCTGACTTCGACTGATACTCTTTTGTCTCAGCCCGTTCGTTCCATTCTGGATGCCTCCAGGAAACCAGCCACTCTGCAATGTTACCATCAAAAGTGGACGAGATTTTCTTCCTGGTGTCTTCTTCATCATCTTGATCCCACTTCCCTGGCAGTGGAGACGTTGTTGGATTATTTACTTTCTTTGTCTGACTCTGGCCTTAAGTCCTCTTCCATCAGAGTCCACCTCAGTGCCATTGCAGCTTTTCATGAGCCAGTCCATGGAAAACTTCTTTCAGCTCATCCCCTGGTGTCCAGGTTCATGCGTGGGCTTTTCAATGTGAAACCACCTCTTAAAGCCCCTCCGGTTATCTGGGATCTCAATGTGGTTCTTTCCGCTTTAATGAAGCCTCCATTTGAACCTTTAGCTACCTCTCCTTTCAAGTTTCTCACTTGGAAGGTACTTTTCCTTATTGCTCTTACCTCTGCCAGGAGAGTCAGTGAGCTTCATGCACTGGTTGCAGATCCACCTTTTACGGTTTTTCACCATGACAAGGTGGTTCTGCGTACACATCCAAAGTTTCTCCCTAAGGTTGTTTCTGAATTTCATCTCAACCAATCCATTGTTCTACCTGTTTTCTTTCCAAAACCTCATTCTCATTCTGGGGAACAAGCTCTGCATACTTTGGATTGTAAAAGGGCTCTTGCTTACTATCTGGAGCGTACGAAACCCCACAGATCAGTTCCCCAACTTTTTCTGTCCTTTGATCCGAATAATTTGGGACGCCCCGTTTCTAAACGCACGTTGTCTAATTGGCTAGCAGCGTGCATTTCATTCTGTTATGCTCAGACCGGACTGACACTGGAAGGTTCTGTCACAGCCCATAAAGTCAGAGCAATGGCAGCATCTGTAGCTTTCCTCCGTTCCACTCCTATTGAGGAAATCTGCAAGGCTGCTACTTGGTCCTCAGTTCACACTTTTACTTCTCATTATTGTCTGGATGCATTCTCCAGAAGGGATGGTCACTTCGGCCAATCTGTTTTACAAAATTTGTTTTCCTAATGGCCAACCTTCCCTCCATCCCTCTTTTTTTGTTAGCTTAGAGGTCACCCATCAGTCAAGAATATGCTGCCTGCTTGTCCTGGGATAAAGCACAGTTACTTACCGTAACAGGTGTTATCCAGGGACAGCAGGCAGATATTCTTGCGTCCCACCCACCTCCCCGGGTTGGCTTCTTAGCTGGCTTATACTAACTGAGGGACCGCGCGCCTCTGTCGGGCGGGAAGGCACTCGCGCGTGCGCGGTGCGGCCGAGCTAGAACTTTCTAAAGTTCTTAGAGTGAGATCACTCTAAAATTGTCCGTACCGGGGCTCCGTCGGTGCCGTCACCCATCAGTCAAGAATATCTGCCTGCTGTCCCTGGATAACACCTGTTACGGTAAGTAACTGTGCTATCTGTAGGTATAGTGGTACCTTGGAATCCGAACTTAATACATTCCAGAACCCCATTCGAGTTCCAAGACAAGTTTTCCCATTGAAAAGAATAGAAACTAGATTAATCCTTCCTTGGTCCCACAAACTCTGCAAGATCGGGCCTACCTGGCAGAAACAACAAAATCGGGATCCCCAGCGGCAAGACAGCAAGATCGGCAACGGCACCTGCAAGTGGTGTTCAGCCCAAAGCTTCCATCCCAGGCGGAAACAGGAAGCTGCGTCAGAGGGGAAGCTTTGGGCTGAGCACTGCTTGCAGTTCAGATTCCAAAGCAGCATTTGGATTCCGGTGCAGAAATGAAAAGAAAAAAAAGTTTGGATGCCAAATCATTCGAGTTCTGGGGCATTTGGATTCCGAGGTACAGTACTGCTGTATTTGGAAGGTTCTGCATGTGGATACACTTTTGAAATGATTTTGTTCCTCTCTAAGAGGGCTTTTGTTAAAGACCCATTGGTTGTACCTTCATACCCTGAAGATACATTTCAGAGAATGAATTGCAAAAGATTCCTAAAAGGTGTTCCTTGTATTGGACTCTTTTTTTTTTTTTAAATGATTGTAGTTGTGGGTGGCCTTTTCCCGTGACTTCATGTGGTGTCCTGCAGTGGCATAACTCACAGGTCCACAGGATGAATGCTGGCTGTGGGCAGGAAGTGTAAGCAGTGTCCCAAGGATGCTGAGTCACTGAGAGGCTGGCAGCGCTGATAGAACGACTAACTGGGGGGCCTACATAAGGGTGAGAAGCTTAGTCGCAGGAAGCATGGCTACGTTTTTACACTGCTACAAGATGTCTGGGTTATTGTATGTTATCACTGTCGTGGACCTGCTTTTAAAGAGTGTGATTATGACATTCATCCAGGCAATTTATCTTGTATAAATGAGGTGTATGAGAAATAGCAACAGAGTCCATTTGCTGGCCAAAATGCTCTGGATGTCGGAACAAGTGCATCTAGCTCCTTTTTTTTTTTTGTTACTTTTGTTTCACCAGTAGTGATTTACAGAAAAGATCTCTATAGTGGTGATAGCAAATAACTACATACAATTTTTTAATTATTTCTAGAGCTGCTGTATAGAAGCTGATGTGCCTGGTAAATGGTCAGAGACCTTTTATTAAATAATGCGGCACAATTAAAAAAAAAAAAAAAAAAAAATTCTGCTTCTGCAAGTGCTACGTTAATGCTATTTTTAAAAACATCGTATTAACATAATATAGCTTTGAAGCTAGTGCTGAGCATAGCTGATTTTAACACTCTCTCCTGCTTTTAAAGGTTCTTAAAATGGACAATTTAGACCTCATCAGTTGGGCAGACATGAAATATGTGTTCATCATTATCTTGTTTACTAAGGCGCACTAGCTGTTTTAGTGCTTGCTAAATATTAGCACGTGCTAAATGCTAGCGTGTCCATAGACTATAATGGACGTGTTAGCACTTAGCGTGCGCTAAAACGGCTAGTGCGCCTTAGTAAAACGATCCCCTAGTAAAAAGTATAGCGGGAAGGGGTGCATATTTTGATTATTTTTGTGCATGAAAGGGGAGACCCAACAAAGGTATTTCTTCTGTGCACTCACTTAAAGGGAGTTTGGCTAGCATCAGCAGTATTGTGATTCTGAAAATTGCCAGGAGAAATCTGGAGTTCCAAGAGCAGTCAGATTTTCTCCAGCTAAGATAATTGACCCTTTGCTTCACCCCCTCTTCAAAATAAATAAATAAATAAATAAATAATAAAAAGCCTGACATGAACCTGTTCAGTTACTCAATAGCAGTGTTGTTTGTCTACTGCTGGGCAGAGAGATCCTGGGTTTATTTCTTGGCGCAGGTCTTTTGCTTCCCAGATTGACCAAATTGAGAATATTGCTCAGAACATAATCGCCATAGTGGGTCAGACTAAAGATCCATCTAGCCCAGGATTCTGTTGTCAACAGTGGCCAATCAGTCATGCATACCTGGCAGATTTCCCAAAACTAGCAAGATTCTATGCTACTGATCACAGGGATAAGTGGTGGCTTTCCTCATGTCTACTTTACTAGCAGTTCATTGACTTGTCCAAACCACCTTCTTCACCCTTCTTTTTTTTTTATTTTTTTTTTGTAATACCCTGATATGCAAACTGCTTTTCCCATATTCTCTGGCACTAAGTCCCAGAGCTTAACTATTTGTTGAGTGAAAAAAAAAATAATTTATCCTATTTTGTTTTAAAAGGTATTACACTTCTCCCTCCCTATTCCCGGGGGTTAGGGGCAGAGCCGACCTGCAAATAGGAAAATTCACGAATAACTTTTAGGCCAGCTCTGACCCACCCCCGGACCTTACCTAGTGGTCTAGCGGTGACGCGAGGCAGGAGTGATCTTCCTACACCCCTGCCCCGTGCAGAGCCCTGCTGTGAGTTCCTGTGGTCTCACGAGACTACAACAGGAACTCCCTGTTGTAGTCTCGTAAAACCATAGGAACTCGCAGCACGGCTCTGCACGGGGCAGGAGTGTAGGAAGATCGCTCCTGCCCTGTGTCACCGCTAGACCACTAGGTAAGGTCCATGCTCCTGGGGCGGCTGTTCATCCGCCTCTGATCGCCTCCCTCCTCGCCCTGATCCAAGTCCCGGGGTCGTTTCTTTTTCAATGCGGGCTGCCAACAAGCGATTCTCAGGGGAGCTTGGGGGGGAAAAACCACAAATAATCAAAACCGTGAACGTCGAAACCGCGAATAGGGAGGGGGAAGTGTAATTAATAATTACCATGTACAGAGTCATGCAAAAGTTTTGCATCACGTCCGAGTAATACATTGTTCCCATCCTATTGTTTAACCCTTATTTGTTCTTTTTTTCTTAGAATATTGTAGTTCTTTACCTTTTTCCTCTTGTTTCTATTCGTTTTTAGTCAGGCTTTTCATTTTTCTAACCTCCCCTGTCAATTTTATTGTCAAGTTCTAACATAGTTTGATCATTGTAAGCTGTATTTTTATTGTACACGGCTCTGAAGCCCGATTGAGTGGTATAAGAAATTTTAAATAAACTTACTGGATCACAGCAATATTTCTGACATCTACTGCTGCATATTATGTGTTCAGAATTTTATGCTCTATTACCCCGTGCATTTTAAATTGATTTAGGACTTCAGATTTAAGACTTGTAATGCCTAAACTGCACAATGTCAAAAAAGTTGATATTTCGTAAATGGATTACATTAGTTATTTCAATACATACTAAGTTCAATACATACTAAGTTTATTTGTATTTTAATTGTTACCCCCTTCAAGAGGAGGTAGCCCTGAAAAGGGCTGGTTGTTTTCTGCTATTCTAATAATGTATGGGCCAGCCTTTGTTCTTGATTACAAGCTTGCAGCGTTGAGGCATGGAGTGAATTAATTTTTGAAGTTCATCTGGCTGTACAACATGGTGCCTAGCATTAATCAGTGCTTCAATCAACTCGACCTTTGTTTTTGGTTGTTTTCTGAACACCTTGACAGCTTTATATGGCTCAATGTCATTCACTTCGTCACCATCTTTGCCGGATGACAGGGTGCATTGTCATCCTGGAAGTGGAAGTCACCCTGCAAGCGACTCCTTGCAGATGGAACCATTACATTTTACAAAGGGAGAGATACTTGGCACCGTTCATCATGCCATCTTTATCGCTGAAGATAACGTTTTCCCACACCTCTACATGCTGTACTTTTCTGGCCCACTCAACCCATCACTTTCTTTGCATCGCCATTACCAACAGCTTCTTTCTTGCTCTACTGGCACGTACAGGCATCACCGACGTACTGTTGAGGCAGATATGTTCTTAAACACATTTCCTGCCAATTGGCTGACAATTCTGGTGATGTGAGTTTGCGATCTGCTACTGAGATCTGGCGAATAACCCTGTGCTCTCATACAGTGGATTTATGTGGTCTTCTACTTTGAGCCCTGTCAAGTCACATTTCCTGTCTTTTTTTCTTACTGAGCAAGCGTATGACTACTTTGATTGCACTTCACCCTGGCTGCAATTTGCTGGCTTGAATAGCCTTCTTCATTAAGTACAACCACCATCACATGTTCTTCTTATGAAATATTTTTAACTTTTCCCATGTTGCGATTATGCTGTTACTGGAGTAGCAGACAGCTATAAAAACTGATTTTCCCGCTTCGCCATATATGTACGTGAAAGCTGCGCTGTGATTGGTTCCTCAAAACAAACAACAAAAAAAGGGATCCAGAAAAATGCATTCCGTCGAGATTCTTCATTTTTTTGTGGCATTTTTTAGCCCCCCTATTTTACCATGGACCCCTGACGAAGGTTTGTCCGAAACACGGACTGTGTCGGGTCCCTTTATTGGTAAAAGGGTTTTATATATTGTGTTCTTGTCATATTAAAATTTGCCTGCATCTTGTACACAGTCAGCAGTTTTGTTTTGGTTGCTCCTCAAAACAAACGCCATTGGTTGAAAATGGAATGATCTGATTGGACTGTTTCGATCTGGTTTTGTTGCAAAATCGACATTCCGCAGTTTGTGTTACATGTCTTCAATCTGAAGTCCTAAATCAATTTAAAATATTCAGGGTGATAGAGCATAAAATTCAGAACACGCCAGTATATAATATGCAGCAGTTGGGCATATCAAATATTGCTGTGATTCAGCAAGAAAGTCAGAACAATGTATTTCTCAGAGGTGATGCAAAACTTTTGCACGGCTCTGTAACTTCATGGAGAATCTCCTAGACTTTTGTACTTTTAATTTTCAAAATCAATTCACATTTATTGATTCTCACTCGAGGATTTTATTAACTTCTATCATTAGCTCTTATGAGCTTAATCTCTTTCTCATAGGAGAGGTGTTCATCCCTTAATCATTTTGTTTGCATTTCTTTATACCTTTTTTATTTTACTATATCCTTTATGAGGTGTGATGACTATACAGCTCATTTTCAAAAAAGACCATCTAAAAATTGACATAAAGGGGTAGATTTCGGTGAGAAAAACATCTTTCAATTCACTATTTACAGAACCTGTTTTCTGGACTGATTTCTATGCTGTTCACCTGCAGTTCATCTAAATCCTTGGGGAATAGGGGGTGGTTGTGTTAGACATGGTGTGGGTGGGACTAGGGAGAGCTTGTGAACTACGGTACACCCGTACACACATACTCTCTCTCTCACTCTCAGTCTCAGTCTCTCTCTCTCTCACACACTCTCTCTCTCACACACACTCTCTCTCTCACACACTCTCTCTCTCACTCACTCTCTCTCACACACTCTCTCTCTCTCTCTCTCACACACACTCTCTGTCTCTGTCTCTCTCACACACACTCTCTCTCTCTCTCTCTCTGTCTCTGTCTCTCTCTCTCTCACTCTCTCTCACTCTCACTCACACAAATAGTTCCTAAACATAGATGCACTGAACGCAAATGTTTCCATTTTTGAACCCCAAGATAATGTTTGCAGTTTTGAAAATGGGCATGTTTGCTACTGAATTTTTGTGCGTGTTTCACAAAACGTCTAAACTCCAGATTTAGACCTCGTATCAAAAATGGCCCTCCATGTACTAAAGATGAGGTTATATCATGGCGTGATGGAGATATTTTTTGTTAGTTTCCATTCCTTTCCTAATAATTCCTACCCCTCTCATTGTTTTTGTGGTTGCTGCTGCTGCCCACTGAGCAGAACTGGCATGAATCACAATATCTGAGGAGTGTGTGGCGCAGTGGTTGGATCTACAGCCTCAGCACCCTGGGGTTGTGGGTTCAAACCCCGCGCTGCTCCTTGTGACCCTGGGCAAATCACTTAATCCTCCATAGCCCCAGGTACGTTAGATAGATTGTGAGCCCACCGGGACAGAGAGGGAAAATGCTTGAGTACCTGATTGTAAAAACCGCTGAAATAACCTTGATAGGCGGTATATAAAATCCTAATAAAATTGAAACTATCTGGGGAGAGGAAACTCATCCATCAATACTACTAATTTGTGGTAGGACTAGGGCTATAATAATATAGCTCTAGAAGGAGCCATGGTATGTGACCTCACCCAAGGACTGTCAATGTAATAAATGGTGAATTTAACTCCTTAAGTTTCTCCCCCACCCTACCCTGAAGTCATGTGACTAGTAGGCTTTACATTGTCACCAGAACCAGCTCTGGGGAATTCCTGCTATGGTATTTTCCCCCATCTGGTTGTAATTTTAATGTAGTTCTGCAGGCAGTTATTGATGGTCTTCCTGTTTGTGTGAAATCTAGAAGATCTGCTTCACTTGCTCCCCCCCCCTTTTTTTTACTAAACCACGATAGCTGTTTTTAGCGCAGGGAGCCATGCTGAATGCTCCATGCTTCTCCCGATGCTCATAGAGTTCCTAAGAGCGTCGGGAGCAGCGTGGAGCATTCAGTGCGGCTCCCTGCGCTAATAACCGCTATCGCAGTTTAGTAAAGGGGAGTTGATTTGGTGCCGATGTCGCTTTTGTTAGCAACCAGCACTATAAGAGCAGGTGCTGGGGTGATACGTGGTCAAACATAGTCAAAAGGTAAAGAACAAGCACCAGCTTAATTTGTGTAAGCCCTATGAATAACATACGTGGCCTCCAGTCGAGCTCTAAAATTCCACCAATGGATATAGTTGCAAGAAGCGTAAAGGAAGACTCAACTTGTTGTTTTTCTTGATATTCTGCCTGCTGGAACTTTAATCAATGTAGTTAGTGTGTGGTGGGGGTGGCCAGAGCATCGAGAACCACTTGCCAATGAAAGAGGGAAAGAAGCTCTGAGAAAGAGCTAACAGTTCCATCTGTAGATATACGGGTATTGGAAGCTCCTGTTTTTTTTGTGGACTCTTCTGTTATAGAAACTAGGAAATTTTAACACATGCCTAAAGATTACCGTATTTTCACGCAAATAACGCGCACCCGTGTAAAACGCGCACACGGGTATAGCGCGCAGAAATCATGATGATATGTACAAAAACTTTTGTATACCGCGCTCACGGGTATACCGCGCATGATGCCCGACGCTCCTTTCGCCCGCCCTGACTTTCCGTGCGCTGTCCCGACTCTCCGTTCACCCCCCCTGACTTCCGTGCACTGCCCTGACTTTCCTTGCGCTGTCCCGACTCTCCGTTCACCCCCCCTGACTTCCGTGCACTGCCCTGACTTTCCGTGCGCTGTCCCGACTCTCTGTTCACCCCCCCTGACTTCCGTGCACTGCCCTGACTTTCCGTGCGCTGTCCCGACTCTCCGTTCACCCCCCCTGACTTTCCGTGCACTGTCCCCCCTTGAAGTCCTGTCCCCCCTTGAAGGTCTGTCCCCATCCTGAAAGCCTGATGCCCCCCCGACGTCCGATACATCCCCCCCCCGGCAGGACCACTCGCACCCCCACCCCGAAGGACCGCCGACTCCCCAACAATATCGGGCCAGGAGGGAGGCCAAACCCTCCTGGCCACGGCGACCCCCTAACCCCACCCCGCACTACATTACGGGCAGGAGGGATCCCAGGCCCTCTTGCCATCGACGCAAACCCCCTCCCCCCAACGACCGCCCCCCCAAGAACCTCCGCCCGTCCCCCAGCCGACCCGCGACCCCCCTGGCCGACCCCCACGACACCCCCACCCGCCTTCCCCGTACCTTTGTGTAGTTGGGCCAGAAGGGAGCCCAAATCCTCCTGGCCACGGCGACCCCCTAACCCCACCCCGCACTACATTACGGGCAGGAGGGATCCCAGGCCCTCCTGCCCTCGACGCAAACCCCCCCCCCCCCCCAACGACCGCCCCCCCAAGAACCTCCGACCGCCCCCCCAGCTGACCCGCGACCCCCCTGGCCGACCCCCACGACCCCCCCACCCCCCTTCCCCGTACCTTTGGTAGTTGGCCGGACAGACGGGAGCCAAACCCGCCTGTCTGGCAGGCAGCCAACGAAGGAATGAGGCCGGATTGGCCCATCCGTCCTAAAGCTCCGCCTACTGGTGGGGCCTAAGGCGCGTGGGCCAATCAGAATAGGCCCTGGAGCCTTAGGTCCCACCTGGGGGCGCGGCCTGAGGCACATGGTCGGGTTGGGCCCATGTGCCTCAGGCCGCGCCCCCAGGTGGGACCTAAGGCTCCAGGGCCTATTCTGATTGGCCCACGCGCCTTAGGCCCCACCAGTAGGCGGAGCTTTAGGACGGATGGGCCAATCCGGCCTCATTCCTTCGTTGGCTGCCTGCCGGACAGGCGGGTTTGGCTCCCGTCTGTCCGGCCAACTACCAACGGTACAGGGAAGGGGGGTGGGGGGTCGTGGGGGTCGCCGGGGGGGCGGTCGGAGGTTCTTGGGGGGGCGGTCGTTGGGGGGAGGGGTGTTTGCGTCGAGGGCAGGAGGGCCTGGGATCTCTCCTGCCCGTAATGTAGTGCGGGGTGGGGTTAGGGGGTCGCCGTGGCCAGGAGGGTTTGGGCTCCCTTCTGGCCCGATATTGTCGGGAAGTCGGCGGTCCTTCGGGGTGGGGGTGCGAGTGGTCCTGCCGGGGGGGGATGTATCGGACGTCGGGGAGTCGGCCGGGCAAGAGGGCTTGGGCTCCCTCTTGCTCCGATCGTGGATGCGGGTGCGGGTGGGAGCGCGTGCGAGCGGTCGTTCGGGGTGGGGGTGCGAGCGGTCCTGCTGGGGGGGTGAATCGGGCGTCGGGCGGGGTGGGAACTATGTTTAAAAACTTTTGTATACCGCGCTCACGCATATAACGCGCGAGGGGTATGCGCGGTAGGTAAAAACGCGTATAACGCGCGCGTTATATGCGTGAAAATACGGTAACTACTTTCCTTCCTTCTCCTGAGGAGATTTCTAATGTGGAATTATGGGCCATGATATTGAGACCTGAATGAACTGTTTTCTCCTCTTTGCCAATTGTGTAATTTCTCATAGAAGTGTATGGGAAACTTAGTTCTTATCAATTCCTCCTTTAAAACTAATGTATATAGAGGGAAATTCTGTAGATGATGCTAAAAAATCGTCATAGGAAAAAAATCTGCATTGAATGCTATTCTATAATTGGCTTTCAAAGGTGAGCACCCATTATAAAATACATAGTGCCAGTTTTGGCACCAGGACTTACATGCCTGCTGAAACAAGGTACATATCTTTCATAGCACCCAATTTGGGTAAACTTTTGCAGGTATTCTGCTACACTGCACACAAATTTTAGGTATGCCTCTGACCTGCCCAGATACCTCCCATGGTCACACCCCTTTTTGGGTTTTCAAGCTACGAGATTGGGTGCATATTGTTAAAGAATGGCATGTAGCAAAATATGTGGCTAGTGCCAATTGGCATCCAATTATCGGTACTAATTGGCACTTTAGCCAATTTTATTGGATGCACATCTTGGATCAGTGCCCAATTTTGGGTACCATATACAAAATCTGAGGGATAATGTGTCTCATCATAATAAGAAATTACAGTAGAATCCTTAGGAAGTGTGTGTTGTTTTACAGCGAGAGAATCTTTTGCTGAAATCTAAAATTGACCTGATTTTTGAAAATAATTGTTGCTTTTTGTTTATAAATTTTGGTTTATAAATTTCCTTTTATAAGAATCGATTTCTGCTTCAGACATGCTCAAGAATATTTTGGGGATATTTTACATATTACCTATGGCTTCTAGAACAGTGGTCTCCAATGTGTGGCCCCAGGGCTGCATGTAGCTCCCAAAATTCTCCATTGCTGCCCTCAAACATTTGGCTGAAATGCTCTGAAATTAACACATTAATAAGATTTGAAATCTTACCCACTTCATATAGTTAACTACACTGTTTAAGTGTGTTTCCAAAAATAAGATACTCGAGTAATTTGCTTCTGTTAACAATCCAAAATAAAGTTAGTTTATAAAATATATCAATGACGTGTTGTAGAATCAATTCTAGTATTAATTTTTAATGTTTAGTACTAGAGTGACACTGGGACAAATTTTTCCCCATCCCTGCCCCATTCCTTAACCGCACAAGCCTCGAACACTTATGATCTTAAAGTGTTTGAGGCTTTTGCAGATGAGGCTGGAACTTGCAGGGATGGGGCAGGGACAGGAAAAGAACTTGCCGGGACAGGAAAATGGAGTTCCGTGGGGTGGAGAAAAATTTGTCCTCGTGTCATTCTCTATTTAGTACCTAGTCTGAACAAGCAGGTCAAGGTGGTTTACAAAATTAGCAGTATGTGAAAGCTTAATCTTTTTGTATCTCTCAGAGCTTTCTTGTATTCACACTTCAGCCCTTTACATGAAAAATGTTGGGAGACCACTGTTTTACAGTGTATTATGTACTATCTTCTATTAAGACAGTTCAGAAAGCTGTTAAAATGTTCCTAAGAACTATATAATTTTTTTTTTTCTTTTCAACCTGTTGGAAGCTGATCCTTCTCCATTCAATAGGTTTGATGCAATCTGAGTCATTACAACTGAATTGATAACGGGGTGTTCTGCATAAGTATGTTTATGCAAATTTTTTTTCCTTTTTATGGATTTCCTTTTTTATATATATATATATTTGTGAATAACTTTTTTTATTGGGGGACTATAGAGATGGGGGTGTGTTGTGTATTTTTTTTTTTTTAATTATTTCCTATCCAAATGATATTTTTTCTCTTCCTTGTTTAGATTATAATCTGAAAGTTGATATAAAAGAAAGTCATATCTACACAGAGGCAGCCACAGGAGTGGACTTCCAGTGGCAGTTCTCTCTTCATCCACTCTCACGTGGCCACATCTAAGCAGTTGCATAGTCTGCTTAGTGGGAAATCCAGCCCTGCAAATGACTGAGCTAAGTGAGTTGGGAGGATGCATAAGCTTCTCCACCCCCTAGAAAAGGAAAACAAGACATTGATATGGTGCCAAGGCCCCCCCTTCTCTCACTCTTGAAAGGAGGAGTGTCAATGCCAACCCCTACTCCCCTTCCTCACTCTTGAAGAGGCATCAAGATGACCCGTGTTAATGAGAAGGCTTGTTGAAAATGTACATTCCTGGTGACATCACACCAATATTTTGTTTTCCAACAAACAAGAATTTGAGTAGCAGCCTTTTTTTTAATTTTTTTATAAAGTTATTCTCCTGTAATGTTCCGTTAAAAATGTCTAATCCATAAACTGTTTTAAGCTGATATGCTTCTGGTTATCTCAGATTCAGCATTTTCACTGCATGTAATTTACTGTAGATAGGTTTTCATTTTTCTCTTAATTTCTGTTTTACAATGCAAGCTTTTAATAATTTCTGCAGCAATACAGATGATGTCTTTCAATAATGGTTATCTTGAAAAGATACAACAAAAATATTGAAATGTGGCTCTTCAAAGAAGCTGTAACTTGTGTAGATCTTTGCATTCTGTATTCATTCTTTTTTTTTTTTTTTTTTAATCCTGTAGAACTGTGCTTTTGATTTTGAAATATCAAAAGACACTGTCATGACTCCCATGTGCACATTTCAATTAGATGTGTTTTGTTGCACTATTTTTGCTCTTAAATTTGAAACCTATCAGTTGGAAACCAGTCATTTGTTTAGCTTGCTTGTTTACTTTTTTTTTTTTTGGAGGGGGAGGTAAGGAAGACACATGAGCAATGGAAGGAAGGGGGACTAATTAGCACGGGCACCAATATTATTTGGGAGGACTCCCCCTATTTCCATCCCAAATTACACCTGTAAAACCAGTATAGGTTTTGGATATAAGAGTCGCTGCTTCCTATAGTCCACTATAGTGTAGTCTGTTAAGATCTGAACCAGTTGTAGGCTATGGGTATATTTAGGAGGCTAAATCAACAGCTCATTGGAATTATCCAAGCAGCTAGTTATGAAACATGTTCTGTGTTCACTAGTCAGCTGAATCCAGTGTAGTATGCAACTTCCACATTTTCTTAAAATGGAAAAGCAGATGTAAACAGTAGTAAGAATCTGGGGTATCAGTTCAAACTTCATCTGCTGTTCAACTGGAAAAAGATCATCACACAACAGAATTAATTACATTACATTACATTAGTGATTTCTATTCCACCAATATCTTCCGGTTCAAGGCGGATTACATAAAAGTTTTCAGGAATAGCATAAGCGATGTCATAAGAATTACCAAAGAGTTGTCAAGATCTTAAGGTGGTAAGTGTTGGATAAATAGAGGCATTTTAGCATTAGTTGGGTAGTTAGAAGCATATTAGAGTATATTAAGGGTGTAGAGTGGGCAGGTGGGGTTTAGGTAGGAACTGGTCGTATTAGATAGGTTTTATGTATTTTTTGAAGAGTAGGGTTTTAGTGTCTTTCTTGAAGGTTTTGTAGTCTGTGGTCGATGACAACATAATGGTGATTTGTCTGACCAGTTTAGCTGCTTTGGTGGCTATTAGGTTGTCATATAGTTTTTTTCGTTTGACATTTTTAGATTGTGGGTGTGTGAAAAGTGAGTGGGTTCTCCTGTGCCTGGATGAAGAGGATTGAATTAGTCGGTTATTCCAGTAGAAACATAGAAACATAAACATAGAAATAGACGGCAGATAAGGGCCCACGGCCCATCTAGTCTGCCCACCTTAATGTCCCTCCCCTACCTTTGCCCTGTGAATAGATCCCATGTGCCGATCCCATTTGGCCTTAAAATCAGGCACGCTGCTGGCCTCAATCACCTGTAGTGGAAGACTATTCCAGCGATCAACCACTCTTTCAGTGAAAAAGAATTTCCTGGTGTCACCTCGTAGTTTCCCGCCCCTGATTTTCAACGGATGCCCTCTTGTTGTCGTGGGACCCTTGAAAAAGAAGATATCTTCCTCCGCCTCGATGCGGCCCGTAAGATACTTGAACGTCTCAATCATGTCCCCCCTCTCTCTGCGCTCCTCAAGCGAGTATAGCTGTAATTTGTCAAGCCGTTTTTCGTATGGTAGATCCTTGAGTCCCGAGACCATCCGGGTGGCCATTCTTTGCACCAACTCCAGTCTCAGCACATCCTTGCGATAATGCGGCCTCCAGAATTGCACACAGTATTCCAGGTGGGGCCTCACCATGGATCTATACAATGGCATAATGACTTCCGCCTTACGACTGACGAAACCCCTTCGTATGCAGCCCATGATTTGTCTTGCCTTGGACGAAGCCTGCTCCACTTGATTGGCAGACTTCATGTCCTCACTGACGATTACCCCCAAGTCTTGTTCTGCTACCGTTTTTGCTAGGATCTCGCCATTAAGGGTATAAGACTTGCATGGATTCTGGCTGCCCAGGTGCATAACTTTGCATTTTTTGGCATTGAAGTTGAGTTGCCATGTCCTAGACCATCGCTCCAATAGGAGTAGGTCGTGCATCATGTTGTCGGGCACTGAATCTTCGTCTGTTGTGCATTTGCCCACTACATTACTCAGTTTGGCGTCATCGGCGAATAATGTTATTTTACCTCGAAGCCCTTCTGCCAAGTCTCTTATAAAGATGTTGAATAGGATTGGGCCCAAGACTGAGCCCTGTGGTACTCCACTAATCACCTCCGTCATTTCGGAGGGGGTGCCGTTCACCACCATCCTTTGGAGCCTACCTCCAAGCCAGCTCCCAACCCATTTCGTCAATGTGTCACCTAATCCTATAGAACTCATCTTGCTCAGTAACCTGCGGTGTGGTACGCTATCGAATGCTTTGCTAAAGTCCAGGTACACGATGTCCAGGGACTCCCCAATATCCAGCTTCCCCGTTACCCAGTCAAAGAAGCTGATCAGGTTGGATTGGCAGGATCTCCCCTTAGTAAATCCATGTTGTCGGGGATCCTGTAGATTCTCCTCATCCAGGATCTTATCTAGTTGGTGTTTGATTAGAGTTTCCATTAGTTTGCTCACTATCGATGTTAGACTCACTGGTCTGTAGTTTGCTGTCTCCATCTTTGAGCCTTTCTTGTGGAGTGGAATGACGTTAGCCGTCCTCCAGTCCAACGGGACGCTGCCTGTACTAAGTAGGTTGAGCTTTCTCCATTAATAGCTTTGAATAGTAGGCAGTAGAATTTGAAGTGTACTGTTGCTTGTATTGGGAGTCAGTGAGAGTCATGGTATGCTTCTGTGATGTGGTCATATTTTTTCAATGAGTAGATGAGTCTTAGGGCTGTATTTTGTATAGTTTGTAATTGTTTTATCATGGTCGCTGTACATGGGAGGTATAGTATGTTGCAGTAGTCTATTAGTTTAAGGATAAGGGATTGTACCAAAAGTAGGAATTGTTTCCTGTCAAAGAAGTTTCGGATTTGGTTTCACGTTTATTAGGTTTCTTGATTAATCGCTTAATCAAACTTCTAAGCCAGGGGTGTCCAATGTCGGTCCTCGAGGGCCGCAATCCAGTCGGGTTTTCAGGATTTCCCCAATGAATATGCATGAGATCTATTTGCATGCACTGCTTTCAATGCATATTCATTGGGGAAATCCTGAAAACCCGACTGGATTGCAGCCCTCGAGGACCGACATTGGACACCCCTGTTCTAAGCGATGTACATTTTAAAATTTACATTTGTTAGGTGACAATACAATAAATAAAAATACTTAAAGGACAAAATTACACTCAATTTAACATATTCATAACATTAGGTGAGGAGGAATGAAATACAATTCTTTAAAGTAAAGAGAAGACATTAAGGGAAAATACAAGAGTATAACAAATAAAAAATATAATAAAATAAAATAGCGTAGGGTAGTAAGATAATAAAATTAGTTTGCAAAGGCATCCTTGAAGAGAAATGTTTTTAAGTTACTTTTAAAATTTCCAAATTCCTTCTCTTCCCTTAAAGATATAGGGAGAGCATTCCAAGTCTGCGGTGCAGTACATGAAAAAATAAATTGTCGTCTAGTATTTATAATTTTCAACGAAGGAATAGACAATAAGTTTTGTTCATTAGGTTTTAAAATTCTCTTTGCAGAATATGGAATTAATAACTTAAATAAGAAAGCGGGGGTCATATTATAAAGGGTTTTGAAGGTAATTATACAAAGTTTATACGTTATTCTGTGAATAACTGGAAGCCAGTGTGCATTTTTAAGAAGAGGTGTTACATGATCAAACTTTCTAGATTTGGTTATTAGCTTAATTGATGCATTTTGTATAATTTGAAGACGTTTTATTTCATGTAAAGCAATTCCTTTGAAAAGAGAATTGCAATAGTCGATTTTAAACATCACCAAAGAGTGAATCAGGATATTAAGTGATTTGGGACATTGAAATTTAGAAATAGATCGAATTTTACGTAACCTGTAAAAGGTAGTTTTCATGATGTTACTTATATGATCGTGAAAATTTAGTTTGTTATCGAAAATCACCCCTAAAATTTTTATATTATTAACTGATTGAAGGGAGACATTTTGAATAGAGATAGGAGTAACAAGAGGAAAACTATCCTTCCATGGAAAAAGCATAACATTAGTTTTTTTAATGTTAAGAGCCAATCTGTTTGTATCTAGCCAATGATAAATTTGGTCAAGTTTTTCATTAATTGCTGAGATTTCAATTGTATTATTATTATTTAGAGGATGAAGTAACTGGATATCATCAGCATAGGCAAAAACGTGAAAGCCTAAAGATTGGCATAAGGTCATTAGTGGTGCAAGAAAAATATTGAAAAGTAAGGGTGAAAGAATAGATCCTTGGGGGACCCCATGTGCAATCTGTGTAAGTTTGGAGGAAGATTCCTTGAAAAGAACGGTAGAGGTGCGATCAATGAAATATGATGTAAACCAAGCAAGAACTTCATCTGTAATTCCAATAGATTGGAGTCTGCTAAGAAGAAGTTGATTATCAATCGTATCAAATGATGCTGAAAGATCAATAGAAATTAACAGCACCGATTGATGATGATCTAAGAAATATTGGATAGAAGTGGTCATGCCAATCAGTGAGTGTTCAGTGCTATGGTGCTCTCTGAAACCAGTTTGATTAGGATGTAACACGTTAAGTTTTTTCTACAAACTCTGAAATTTGATTGAAAACAATTTTTTCTGTTAATTTTGCCAAAAATGGGATGTTAGATATAGGTCTATAATTGGATAGATCCTCGTAACCAATATTTTTATCTTTAATAATGGGACGAATGTATGATTTTTTCCAATCCAAGGGCACAGTATGTTGGCTTAAACTTTCTGTAACTAATATATAAATCAAAGGTCCAAAGATGTCAAAATATTGTTTAAGAATTAGTGGTGGTATTTGATCAGCCTTAGAGCCTTTGATATTCAGAGTTTTAAGAGTAGCTTCTATCTCATTTAAACTAGGTAATTTAAATTTTGAACATTTAGAAAATAGTGAGTTTGGATTAACCTGTTCAAGATCCTTTGTAATTTGTAAGTTATTTTTAAAAGTTTTCCTAATGTTGTTGATTTTTTCGATAAAATAATCGGCGAGTTCTTGAGCAGTAGGAACAGTACTATTTGATTCACATTGTTGTTTATTATTCGGTGTTATATTGTTTAGGATGGTATAAAGAAGAGATGGATTTTTAGCTTTTAGTATTTTATCGGAATAGTATTTCATTTTAGTTTGATTTATTTTTGCTTTATAGAATTTCGAATGTTCATTGTATGTTAGTAAATTATTTTGAGTTTTGTCTTTCCTCCACATTTGCTCGAGAGATCTTAATTGTTTTTTTGAGAAGTAAGAGTTCCGTAGTAAACCAAGGATTACGGATTTTACGAACAGAAATGGTTTTATTTTGTATTGGAGCAAGTTTATTTATGGTAGATTGTATGGCTATATTCCAAAGGTTGGTTAAGTCATCAATTGAATTAGTGACTGATTCAGAAAAATCTAATTTAAGTGTTGCGTGTATTGACCCAGTAGGTTCTGGATTGTAGCAAGCCTTTGAACCATGAAAGTACCTTGTCTGAGATTCCAATGAAGTCTAGAGTTTGTATGAGAATGACGTGATCAACCAGGTCGAAGGCTGCAGAAAGGCTAGTTGTATGAGCAGGATTTTCTTGCCTGTACAGAGGTATTGTCTAGCGGTGTCCATTAGTGTTCCTAGTAGGGTCTCCGTGCTGTAGTTGGCTCTGAAGCCAGACTGTGTGGGGTGGAGTAAGTTGTTTGTCTAGATATGAGGTTAAGATTTTGCCTCGAGGCCTTCCATCAGCTTGACGTACAGTGGGATTGACGCTATGGGTCTGTAGTTGGATGGTTGGTCCGTTGTTCCTTTGGGGGTCTTTTAATATCGGATTTCTGATGATTTTGCTGAGTTCTTGTGGGAAATGACCCTCTAATAGTAAAGATTGTATCCATTGTAGAAGCAGGGAACGGAATAATGTAGTTGAGGTTTTCAATAGGTATGGGGGGCAATGGTTGAGGTCACAGGCTGCGTGGCTGTATTTATTATATAGATTGTTGAAGTCTGACCATTGTATGGGTGAGAAATGGGACCAAGTTCTATCTGCTGCGACTGGTTCTTTTTTTTGTGGGGGGAAATGGGAGGTCTCTATGTGTGAGGGGGTTCCGTTGAACGTGGCTCTGATGTTTGCGATCTTGTTTTTGAAGTATGTGGCTAAGAGGGTGGCTGAAGGAGGGGTGGAGTTGCTGTTGGCTATGTAGGGTATGGTGTCTGTGAAAACTTTTAGTAGCTGGAATAGCTTTTTTGTGTCTTGGGGTCCTTCTATTTGTTTTGAGTAGCATGTCTTTCTTTTTTTTCAATTCTTGTTTATATTTTCAGTTTGTTGCTATCCATGCTGTTTTTGTGGACTCTTGGCTGCTTTTTCTCCATTTTCTTTCTAGTTGTCTGCAGTCTTTTGAGTTGGAGTAGTTCGTTGTCGAACCACTTGTCTGATTTTCTGTGGATTTTGGTTTTGGGCTTTTCTGGGGTTTGTTCATCCAGGGTTGCAGTACTTAGGTGGTTCCATTGTGAGATGAAGTCTTTGGGTGTGTAGTATTGGATTATGGTGTCTGTTTTTGTCCAGAATGTGGTGGGATCTATATGTTTACGTGAGTTGTAAGTTGTTTGTTGAGTAATTGGCAAGCTTTTGTTACTGGTCCAATTGATTTCAAAGGAGAATGTGTAGTGATCAGACCAAAGGGAACTGTTCCAATTTCTGTTTGATGTTTGGATTGCTGGTTGTGTGGGCTGTTGAGAAATGTAGGCTGCGATGTCTAGTTGGTGTCCTTTTTCGTGTGTGGTTTGAGGATCTAAGATTTTATATGCCAAGGCCTCGAGATATGCTAGTAAGATTTCTACATTTTTTCAGGATTGGTTTTCGAGGTGAAGGTTAAGGTCTCCTAGAAGTAAGTTGTAGGTTGTCGTTGGAGAGTTTCGATAAATAAATTCTTCAAATAAATTCTTCAAATATTGGTTTAGTTGTGTTCCAATTACTTGAGGTTATGTAGCATAGAATGCATGTTAGCGTTCCTTTAAGTGATGTACTTGAAAGTTGACAGGCTAGTAAATCCATGTATTGGTTGGTTGTTTTGTCTTGTATTTTTAGGTTTATGGTGTTTCTGGCTCTAATGGCAATTTCTCCTCCTCTTTTATTTTCTCTGCAAACTTAACGTTATTTTGTGGCTCTTTGGGCAAACTTTTGTTATTCTGGGGTCCGAGTCAGAGGTAAGCCATATTTCTGTGAGGAAAAGGCAGTCTAGGTTATCTTCTTCTATCCAGTTTTTTATGCGTTCTGTTTAGGGCCTATGGCTCTGATGTTCACATATTTCACAAGATTCATGCAGTGCTGTACATTTACCATTCAATAGGCTCAGGAAAGCTTGCAATCTAATTTGGACGGACATACAGATAGACAGAACATCTCAGGATTGGGAAGTTTCTAGCAGAAGGAATGATACGATGGGTATAGGTATCTGACAGTGAGTTGGAGTTAAGAGTTGAAACTTGAAAGCAGCTTAAAAAAGTGGGTTTTTAGCTTGGATTTGAATACTGCTAGAGATGGAGCATGACATATTGACTCAGGCAGCCTGTTATAGGCATATGGTGCCCCAAGAAAGAAGGAAAAGTCTGGAGTTGGCGGTGGAGGGGAAGGGTGCAGATAAGAGTGACTTACCCGATGAATGGAGTTTGAGGGGGGGGAGCATAGGGGGAGATAAGTGATGAGAGTTATTGGGGGGGCACAGAGTGAATTCATTTGTAAGTCAGTAAGAGGAGTTTGAACTGTATTCAGAAATGGATGGGGAGCTAATGAAGTGACTTGAGGAGAGGGGTAATGTGAGCGTGGCGGCAGAATATGAGTCAGGTAGCAACATTTTGAATGGATTGAAGGGGGGAGAGGTGATTTAGCGCAAGACTTGAGAGAAGTATGTTGCAGTAGTCTTGAGAGAGGTGATAAGGATTTTGGTAGAGTTCTCGGAGAGGAGAGGTCAGATTTTGGTAATATAGAGGAGGAAGCAACAGGTTTTAGTGATTTATTGGATCTGAGCAGAGAAGGGGAGAGAGAAGTCAAAGATTACCCCGAGGTTGTGAGTTGACGAGACAGGGAGGAGGAGAGTGTTATCCTCAGAAATGGAGGATGGAGATGGGTTTAGGCAGAAAGATAAGGAGTTTGGTTTTAGCCATGTTCAGTTTTTAGATGGTGGTGAGACAACCAAGCCGCAATGTTGGACAAGCAGGCTGAGATTGGGCCTGAATTCCTGTAGAGCAGTGTCTCTCAAACTTTTTCGAGCTGGGGCACACTAAAGGTAGTGGCCATGGCTCAAGGCACCCAGAAGTGTGCGGATGTTACCGTGATGACATCACACACGTGTGACATCACACTGACATCCAAGCATGCACAGAGGCCCTAAAATGCCAGTAGGGAAGTCTAACAAATATCAACCGAGTACCCCCAACCACAGGCCTCCCAAACTCCACTCTAGACTCACCTAAGCTCTGCCCCAGATCCCACCCCCTTTACTAATTGTAATGTAATTTTTTTCCATTCATTTTTCATATACACACAATATACACAGCAGATATAAATTCTCAAAACTGACACATTTCAATCACTATATATAAAATCATTTTCCCTACCTTTGTTGTCTGGTGACTTTATTTTTCTGTGCTTTTAATTGTTTCCAGGGCCGCCTTATCCATTGATTGTTTTTCTCTCTCTCTTCACTTTCTGCCTTGCATCCATCTTTGTCATTAACTTAACATTCAATATTTCAATTTTTCTGCTTTCTTCTCAAAATCTACTATCTCTCTCTCCTTCCCTCCCTATTTCCATGATCTGACATCTCTCTCTTTTCCTCCTTCCCCCCCAGTGATCCGACTACTACTACTATTATTTCTATAGCGCTACCAGATTCCCCTCTTTCCTTTCTACTCCCTGTTTGGATATATCTCCCTTCCTTTAGTCATCTCTCCTCCCCCCTCCCCCCAGTGTAACATTTCTTTTTCCTTTCCTCTTCTGCCCCCTGAAGTCCATCTCCCTTCTTTTCTGGCCCCCTCCCAGTCCAATATTTCTCCCTCCTTTCCACCAGTCCAACATTTTTCTCTCTTCCTCCTGCATGCTTCTCCTCTGGTCCTCCTTTCCTCCCTGAACTAACATCTCTCTTTCTCTTTTTTTTCTTTCTTTCTTTCTCTCTCTCTCTCTCTCTTTCTCTCCCAAGTGGCATCCCTCCCTCCTTCCCACCCCCCAACCCAACATGCTCTCTCTCCATGCACCATCTCACCCTCTCCTCCAGTGTAGCACCTTTCCTTTCCCTCCCTTTCTGCCAGGTCCAGCAGCACCTCTTCTCCCTTCCTTTTACCTCCCCCCTGTCCAGCAGTACCCCGTCTTCCTTCCCTGTCCAGCAACTCACTGTGTGCTTTAACTTCAGCACACAGCTGCCATTAGCAGTAGTTTAGCCCGGTTTCATCAGGCAGCCTCGGGGCATTTGTTAAGCTGGCCCTCTTCAGTGATGCGATGTGGACCGGCCTAGCAAAGGCTCCAAGGCTGCCTGATGAAACCGGGCTAAACTTTAACTAGTGGTAGCTGTTTTGCTGAAAGTTAAAAGCACACAAAGCTGCTGGTCCGGGGTGCGTAGATGAAGACGTGGAGACGAGGAAGGTAGGAGTCCCGGCAGGTATGCATAACATGATGGTAGAAGTCAGCTGACATAGGCTCCGGAGCCTCTCTTCCTGCCCTGTCAACTGCGGCACACTTAAAATCTCAAAAGGCACACAGTTTGCGATACACTGCTGTAGAGTGATCTGATGTGGCGAGGTAGATCTAGGAGTCCTTAGCATAGATGTGATATTGAAAACCATGGGAGGAAATCAGTGTACTGAGAGAGCAGGTATATATGAATGAAGAAGAGGAGAGGCCCGAGACAGAACCTTGAGATACACTGATAGATAGCAGTGTGATAGCAGTGGAAGATCCATTCTTACATACACTGAAAGTACAATGAGAGAGTGGAAGAAAACCAGGAGAGAACAGAACCCTGGAATCCCAGCGAGGATAGTGTATCAAGGAGTAGGTGGTGATCAACAGTATCAAAGGCAGCAGACAGAAGGATGAGGATAGATTAGAGGCCATTTGATCTGGACAGGAACAGGTTGTTAGAGACTGAAGCAAGGGTAGAATGGAGAGGACAAAAGCCCGATTTGAAGTACGACAAGAATATTTTGAGATGAAATGGAAGTCCAGGCGATGGTGGTGAACAGCACGTTTGAGTAGCTTAGATAGGATGGGGAGGAGGGAGATGGAGTGATAGTTGGAGGGTGATGTTGGGTCTAGGGTTTTTTTTAAACTTTTGTTTGAGTTTTCAAAACATACAAAGCAAAATGCAAGATGCAGAACAAGTTTTACAAGCAAACAAATACAAAAAACCCCTCCCAGTAACTATTAGTGATGTTTTTTTGAGGAGAAGTGTAACTGCACCATGTTTGAAGTCATCAGGAACTGTTGCAGTGGAGAGTGATAGGTTGAGGATTTGACAGATGGGAGGGATAGCTCTGAATAGGTTGGTGGGAATCGGATCAGGCCAGCTTAAGGAAAAATATTTGATTGATTGGCAGGCCAAATTTTATTACCCCGTGGGCCAGAATTGGCCTGCGGGTCAGAGTTTGACATGTCTGCCCTAATGGAAAAATAATATTATATAGGGGATATGACTGAACCATGTGGAATGTCCCCAGTCACTGATAATGGATCAGATATGAGGATGGGACTATGGCCTGATCCTCCAAATAAGATCTTATAATTATAAGCAGAACAGAAATTTTTTTTAAATATAATCACTAAATAGCCAATTCAAAGCATAAGAACATAAGAATTGCTGTTGCTGGGTCTGACCAGTGGTCCATCTTGCCCAGCAGTCCGCTCACGCGGTGGCCCTTAGGTCAAAGACCAGTGCTCTAAATGAGTCCAGCCTCACTGCATACATTCCAGTTTAGTAGTAACTTGTCCAACTTTGTCTTGAATCTCTGGAGAGTGTTTTCCCCTATAACTGACTCTGGAAGAGCGTTCCAGTTGTCTACCACTCTCTGGGTGAAGAAGAACTTCCTTACGTTTGTATGGAATCTATCCCCTTTCAGCTTTAGAGAGTGCCCTACCTTGGAGAGGGTGAACAATCTGCTTTTATCTACTAAGTCTATTCCCTTCAGTATCTTGAATGTTTCGATCATGTCCCCTCTCAGTCTCCTCTTTTCAAGGGAGAAGAGGCCCAATTTCTCCAATCTCTGACTGTACGGCAACTTCTCCAGCCCTTTAACCATTTTAGTCGCTCTTCTTTGGACCCTTTGGAGTAGTACCGTGTCCTTCTTCATGTACGGCGACCAGTGCTGGATGCAGTACTCTTGGTGAGGGCGTACCATGGCCCGGTGCAGCAGCATGATAACCTTCTCCGATCTGTTTGTGATCCCCTTCTTTATCATTCCTAGCATTCTATTCACCTTTTTCACTGCCACCGCGCATTGTGCGGACGGCTTCATTGACTTGTAATCAAAACTCCCAAGTCTCTCTTGGGAGGTCTCTCCAAGTACCGCTCCGGACATCCTGTATTTGTGCATGAGATTTTTGTTTCCGACATGCATCACTTTACACTTATTCACGTTGAACCTCATTTGCCATGTCGATGCCCATTTCTCGAGGTTGATTATGTCACGTTGCAGATCTTCACAATTCCTCTGTGTCTTCACTACTCTGAATAACTTCGTATTGTCTGCAAATTTAAATACCTCACTCGTCGTACCAATGTCCAGATCGTTTATAAAGATGTTGAAGACCACTCATAATTTCAATAACATTGCATACATACAGTTTCACATAAAGTTTAATCGGTTAAATCACATAATCAGTTTAATCACATAAAGTTTAATCAGTATTTTAACATTTCTACCCCAAAATACTTCACAAGGGACTAGCAGCTTAATATCAGCAAAAGTAGTCCATAAAGAGCAGTACCTTCAATTTTCTTTTAAATTTCCAAATATCCATTCCCATTGTTAATTTCTTAGGTAAGGCATTCCCCCACATTGGAGCCTTAACTGAAAAATTCTCACCCCGATATTCTCCTATTTAATGTCTTTAAAAGAAGGTATTTCCAACAAGAGTTCTTGTCTAGAACGTAGGGCCTCCAGTGGTACATATTTGTGTAATCTGGTAAACAGATATTGTGATTCAGTTAAATGCACAACCTTAAATGTTAGTAACAGAATCTTAAATTTCACCATGCTCTCAATTGAGAGCCCATGCAACTTTAAGAAAGAAGTGGCACTCGCTGCTGTGATCTTCCCAGCAAAAATGTTGCTGCTATTTTTTTGTTCTGTTTGGATTTGTCGAATCAAATACTTTGGTAATCCCAACAGGACAGCATTACAATAATCAAAGACAAAGACAGAGAGCAAACAAAACAACTACAAGCAGTCCCCGGGTTAAGAAAGTTTAACTTACATCGGACTCGTACTTACGAATTGGAGTCCTGCCTCTCCCTTCCTGTCCAACACGCTGCCTCTTCCTCCCTTCCTGTCCAAACGTGGCCCCTCATTATTCTTCCCTCTGTTCTGCATCCCAAATTTGTGCCTCCCTCCCTCCCGCGGGTGTTTACCTCCACTGGCTGGCTGGCTGCCTCCTCCCAGCCACACTTCACAAAGCCACGAGCAGTGGCTCCTGCACATGGCTGACCTGGAAGCCTTCCCTCTGACATCATAGGGAAGGTTTCTGGATCAGCCATGTGTAGGAACCAGGCTACAGCTTTGTGAAGAATAGTGTGGCTGGGAGGAGGCAGCCGGCCAGCGGAGGTAAACGCCCATGGGAGGGAGGGAGACATAAATTTGGGACACAGAACGGAGGTAAGGACGATGAGGGGCTCGTTGGGACAGGAAGGGAGGAAAAGGGGGCACATTGGCAAAGGAAAGGAGAAGCAAGGTCGCATTGGTACACAGAAGGGAGGGAATATAAACTTCGAAGAAAGGAGGGAGAATGAACTTGGGACACAGAATGGAGGGAGGGACGAAGGGGAGCATGAACTTGTGACATAGGATGGAAGGAGGGTAGAATGGAGGGAGTGAGGGAAAGAGATGCTGAGGTGGGGATGGAATAGAAAGGAAGAATTGTTGGGCATGGGTTTCTGAGTGAGAGGGAAAGAGATGGTGTACATGGGGGAAATGAAAGGTGAATTGTTGGGCACAGGGAGGGAGAGAAATATTGGACGTGGTGGTGGGAGAGGCATGAGGTACAGATGCATGGGGGGATAGAGATGAAGGAGAAATGTTGGATGTGGTGGAGAGGGAACAGTAGGACAGATGAAAAACAAAAGTAAGTGTAAACCTATCTTTTCTTTTAATTTAAACTACAGTACTTTGTTTTGAGGACTGTTTCTTTAATATTTTTATAGATTGCGTAAGTACAAGATCCAAGTTAGATACAAATTCAACTTAAGAACAGTTTAAAAAAACATAACTTGTTCTTAACCTGGGGACTGCCTGTACATTGGTCATCGCCTGAAAAGAAAGATATGGTTTCAGACCTCTAATCCAGTACAATTTCCTGTAGGCATATTTTACAATATGCTGAACCTGTATTGACGTATCAAAATTTGGATCTAACCACACACACAAATCTCTTATCCCACTCTACTGAAGAGACATTCAATGTCAAGTGATATCTTGGATTTGGCCTACCTTATTTTTTAAACTTTGCTTCTTATTCCAACTTCAGAATTTCTGGAAGGTATGTTGGTACATCACGTTGTGCCAACCAAAATCTGATTTAAATCTGGTTCCTCACCCCCCACCCCCCAACTGCACACATGGTTTTGTAATTCTGATTCAATTAAGAAAACTTTTGGGACAGTTGGAGCTACAAATTAGAGAATGACACAGGGACAAATTTTTCCCCGTCCCTGCAGAAACTCAATTTCCCCATCCCGTCCCTGCAAGTTTTGTCACTATCCCTGTCTCATTCCTGTAAGCTCTGCCTTGACTGCAAAAGCCTCGAACACTTATGATTTTAAAGTGTTTGTAAAGATGAGGACAGAGCTTGCAGGAATGGGACAGGAAAAGAACTTGCCGGGATGGAAAAATGAGTTCCTACAGGGTCAGGGAAAAATTTGTCCCTGTGTAATTCCCTACTACAAATCCCATGCATGAAATTGGAGGAAGGAGGGAAGGTAAAAATAAGTCCTATCTCAGCATTTACATATGACCAGAGAACAGATGTCAATCTTACTGGAAGACTGTACTGTTTTACAATAACTTGTTATGCTCTCTTTAGCATAGTGTATAACAAAAAAAAAAAAAGTAGTGGTAAGTGCCATAGAACTGGAACTTGTGTTGGAATCTTTGTCGGTGTCATTTGTTTTCTAGTAGTTTTGTTTTTAGGTAGATGTGTGTGTGTGGGTTTTTTTTTTTTTTTTTAAGATGTAACCTCCATCTGTTTTGTGGTCATGTTAATTATTTGTCATGGTCATTGATGCCAATCATATGATAAGCTTCTCATTGTGAAATATGATGATGATAGTGTGTGTGGAAAGTTCCTCATTCACTGTCCTTTCTTTGTTTCATAGCACACTCCGACTGGCCCAGTCGCTGCAATGAATGGAGACACTATTCAACCAGGGACTTCCTCACTTCCCCAGGGCTGGAATGAGTTCTGTGAACTGCATGCCATCGCAACAGCAAAAGAGCTTGCTAAGCAGTACTGGCTATTTGCAAATAAAAATCCCCACCATGACGTACTTGCAGCTGAGAATTTCTCGCTGCAGTTCACGGACCTCTTTCAGCAGTACTTTCGGAATGAAGTGAAAGAAGGCTGTGTCATGGACCAGATCAGGCTTTTGCCTCTAAATGCAGTGCAGGATTACCGAGAGACCAGGAAAAAGCTAGCTGAAGACTCTTCAAGCACAGTTGCAGCTAAGGTTGAAGTAAATGCCTGCACTGACCATACTGAGCACAGGACTTCTGATACCAGCCTCCATAGCTTGCCCAAATCCTGGAGTGCCGAAGAGCTCACAGGTAGGGCTTCCCCACAGGCTGGGAGGCAACTAGTGCGCTTTTCCTTTAATCAACTCCGAAGGAGTCTACGCAACATGTTTCACAGGAGGTCCTCAGAATCAGTGCCCACTGAGCACAAGGAGGGGGACACAGATGTAGTGGAATCCCCAATGTGGTGCCACCTCCCCAAAAGGATATTACCCTGGACAGTTTCCAGTGATCAGGCTGGTGAGATCCGTAAAGAAGGCCATTTGAAGTACGGTATGGTGGATGAAGCCAGCATGGACAATGGGACTTTCTGGCAGCGGTGTCGGTTGGTTTTAAGGAAGACTGGGGCATCAGACAGTGAAGAGTATCTGCTAGAGCTGTTTGACCCACCAAAGGTAAGTGTCCAGATGCTAATGCTGAGTGATGTTACCCAGATCTACAACTTTATCTACTAGGTCATATCAGGTTATCTGTGTTGCATGTACATAAGGAGTGTTTACATAATGTTGGAAACCAATATGACTCGAGCATAATCATCCTGTATACCCTGAAAACATACCTGTTTTGAGGCTACAGCATCAGATTGGAAACTTGGCACTAGACCTTTTTGTGATATAGTTTCTAGGAAAAAGAGCTAACAAAATCAATTCTGTTGAATTGGCTTGCATTGGTGTAGGTGACAGGGCTTCTGAAATGTGCAACTATTCCAGAACCACCTGTGAAACTCTAGTGCTTTTAATACCAGAGCCTAGAGTAGATGAAGAAAAGGGTTTTTTTTTTTTTTTTTTTTGGGGGGGGGTCAGTTTGCAGAATTTTTTTTCTGCACAGGTATATAGTAATGGAGGGTTGAAAACTAACAACTTTGAACCAAGGATGCTGATGGCCATTACTATTTCTTCATGATGTTGAGATGATGTGAGGAGGGAGTTAATGAAATATGAAGAGGAAAACTTGAAAATCCTTACTTTGTGTTTAAATTTTAAGAAAAGCTAATTATTTCCTTGAAAAGATTTTGAATTGCTGGAGAATATTTTGATCACTTTTTGTAAGTTGCTATTTTGATTCATTTGTTCTTAAGCCTTCAACCTTACTACTGTTGACTGACTCTGGAAAATGTATGCATGGTGAGTGGAGAGTGGGGGTAATGTCAGAAGAGTGTGCAGTGGATGCGCTGGGAACAAACTGGAGACTAGCACTAGGTTTCAGCAAGTGGAGCCAGAGAGCTGCAGTGCAAATGTGTTTCCCATATTTTTGCAATCTCTTGCTGGCATAACCAGGCAGGGCAACTTTCTACACATGTTCATTTTATTAGTATTGATGTATGCTGCTTGAATTTTTTTACACAGAACTAGAGAATGACACAGGGACAAAGATTGTCCCCTCTTCATTCCCGTGGACTTAAGTCTTCATTTGCACAAGCCTCAAACACTTATGATTTATATTTAAATCTTTCTACTAAGTATTAAAAGGGACAATATTCTGTACAACTGGTTTTATAAATCACAAATAGAGCCTTCCATTTCGATCTGGTTTTGATATAACCTTCCCAAAGATTCAGTTGCCTATGTTTTACATCATCTGAGAAGGTAATTAGATTGTAAGAACATAAGAATTGCCATACCGAGACTGACTGAAGGTTCATCAAGCCCAGTATCCTGTTTCCAACAGTGGCCAACCCAGGTCCCAAGTACCTAGCTAGATCCATCCCAAGTAGTAGAACAGATTTTATGCTGCTTATCCTAGGAATAAACCAGTGGATTTACCCAAGCCATCTCAATGATCTATGGACTTTTTTATTTTTATTTTTTTTAAATAAACTATACACCGCTTAGAAGTATGATAAATAGTATAACAAATCTTAAATAAACTAAAATAAACTAAACTAAAACTAAGATGTACTTTCTGCTTGTGTTGGAGACACATGTCTGCATTGTTCATTATTTCAGAAGACAGATCCGACAATGATCTGTCATGCAATAGTTAACATTAAGATTATTGTAATATAAGTCTAATCTACAAAAGGCCCTGGTCACATTTTATAATCATCAGATTTCCGCTGCAAGCCTTCTTTTGATATGGTGCTGGAGGAGAGAGGGGGGAATATGGTTGGTGATCATATAATCTCCATACTAAGTGAGCAGCACTGGTTTCCTTTAGAAGCCAGAGTAAGATTTTAAGTTTCATCACTTTATAAATGCGTATTATCAAGCTATACCATCTTATTTGATCTGTTGCAGTAGTATGTTCAGGCAGGAACTTAAGAATTTTGCTTTTAAGAATTTTTTTTTAAAATTAGTCTCCTCTTTTATAAGATACACAATTGATTGATTGCCATAAGGTGTATCATTTTAGCTGTTATGCCTCTGCCTCTTAACACTTTGGCTCTAATGAGGATTCCAGTTGTATACATGCATCTTGTACAAAGAAGAAAGCCATGTTATTTCAAGAAGTTTTAGGTAGAACTGCATAGTGGGATGGTAATTGGGTTTGGTTTCTGTTTGTGCAGGAAGTAGAGCATAGGCTTTGTTTATGGCAGGGTAGGGAAAAATGCTTGAGTACCTGAATAAATTCATGTAAACTGTTCTGAGATCCTTTGAGAGAAAGGTATAGAAAATTGAATAAAATAAAAAAAATTATTGGAATTGCAGGGGCTTGTTATGAAGGTGGTAGGTTGTGGGTTAAGGGTCTGGTTGCTTGAATGTAATCCGTTTTGAGTGAGGTGAGTTGGTTATGGTCTGTGATGTACTATTGGATTCTAATCTACTTTGGGACCTTTGAGAAATGGGGGATCTTAAAAAGGGAAATATTTTTGAAATACTGAAGGTAGATGTGAATCGCTTGTTTACTCTTTCCAAAAATACTAGGACTAAGGGGCATGCCATGAAGCTACTAAGTAGTAAATTTAAAACCAAACCAGAGAAAACATTTCTTCATGCAACATGTAATTAAACTCTGGAGAATGTGGTAAAATCTGTTATCTTAGTGGGGTTTAAAAAAAGGTTTGGATAATTTCCTAAAAGAGAAGTCCATAGGCCATTACTGTATTGAAATGGCTTGGGGAAAATCCTCTGCTTATTCCTAGAATAAGCAGCATAAAATCTGTTTTACTATTTGGGATCTTGCTAGGTACTTGAGACTTGGGTTGGCTACTGTTGGAAACAGGTTATGGGGGACTTTCGATCTGTCCGGCAATTCCTGCAAGTATGACAATTCTTATGTTAATGGAGTACATTCTTCAACATGTTGCTAACCCTACACACATTGACTTAATTTTTTTTCCTGTTCAATCTCAAATGTTTCAGTCTAACACATTCTTTGCCTGCTGCCTCTGACAGCATGACTAATGTTTTGAAGGGCGAATAGGTAGACATGAGCTCTGGGCTCAACCTGCTGTACAGTAATTCTTCATACTTCTTTCTGCTTTGGTGCTCCCAGATTGATCAGGTGTCTCATCTCCTGAAGGTGGTTCTGTTGTAGCTGCTTCTGCTGCAAAGTTTGCTAGTTTGCACATCCCTTTCCCTCCACACGCATTCTGCCGTATTGTGAAATAATGCAAGTCAATTTCATTACCATCTGATACATCTGCTCTTGAGGAGAGATAACAGACTCAATATTCAGCTGGTGGCAGTTGGCATTTTGTTGATCACTGCCAGTGTTATCCCTGGAAATTAAGTGCTGGGCCATGTCTGCACATTGAATTTCTGGGTATACAGACAGAGGCTGGATAAGTGCGATAGATATTCAGTACTTAACTGGCTAAGGTGAATTGCAAAAAGAAAGGATTGCATTTTAATTGATCCTTTGCAGTTACTTTTAGCTGGTTAAGTGCCAACTCTGCCCCTGGAATAGCCCCCAAGCTGAAACCAGCCATTCGTGGGTATCTGGTGTGTTTTCAGCGGCACTATTTGGGTTCATCCCACTTTTAAGGCTTTGCGAGTAAATGCCAAAAAGGTGCGTTTTATGCAGGGAGAGGTGAGACCATCATAAGCAAGAAAAATGTAACCTTTTGTTTCCCAAGGATTGATGTATGAAGCTGAGTCGTGGCTCGTGGCCAGCGTGCTGTTTATGGGACGATATTGGAATGGATGTCAGGAGCATGATAGTGCAGTAAAAAGCGCCAGTTTTTCGTATGATTCTGGGTAATTCTAGTTAGATAATTCTGTGTTAGTTAAGGACCACGCCCAAATAGAAGCGTACGGATAAACAGGTGAATAAAAATTTGAATATAATGTAGCTAAGGCCAGAGAAAAACACACTAAAGATTAATATAAGGGAAAGAATGGTGTTTTCTTGTGTACTTTGCTGTTGAGCCAAATCATGGTGGAAATCAGGATTACATGGAATCCATTTTGGGTTTTTTGGGTTTACCAGTGACTAGTTTCTGCCTTCTTTGTCCTCTCTGAGTTTTTCCCGCTCCCAGCCTCGTAACACCAGATGTGCTTGCTTTAGACTGGTAAAGAAGGATAACGTGTCTCAAACTGAATTGGATGTAGTTTTGAATGAAAATTATGATTTATTGAATGGAAAAGCTTGGTCAAGCAAAGAGTGAATGAAGCAAAGTATAAATGAATATGACTGGAGTGATGGCTGTGACTATGTTGAACAAAAGGAATAAGTTTTGAAAAAACATATTTTATATATTTTAAACCTGAAGAAACACTAAGGAAAATCCTAAGGCAGCATCTGGAAGTAATTAGAGTCAGTCTCAAGAATAGGAAGAAGGGGGGCATTGGAAGCCCACGCTTCAGGGAGAGGAGAGGGGGATTTGCCCCCCTTTCTCCAGAGTAAGGTTTCTGTGTAAGGCTGTGCAATTTGAACCTGTTAGCTTAGGAAGAGTTTTTTCCTTTAGGGCTGAGAATTTCTCAGCACCATGTTAATAATTATAGATTCTCTTGAATGTTATAATGTTAATTCAGAAATCAAAAGTAATTTTCTGAAAACTTTGTATAACTTTTAAACATGGAGGAATGTTTCTTTGTCCAACTTTAAGACCACCCATAGGATTGTTATTGGTTGATTATGATGATGATGTCACGAAAAGCCAACAGCATATAATAGGAATTTTGGAGCTAGTAAAACGAGACCATTGTGAGAAGGCCAGCCTTTGGCCACGATGATGATCTCCCATGAGCGCAACGTAAGCAATTATGCTGTTCTTTTGATCTAATAATGGAAAAATAGAAACAATAATTCAATAAATCTTGGTTATAATTTTAAAACCTTGCGCTGGTGTCATTTTGCACGTATAATTATTTTCAAACCTGAAGCTTTCACAAATGGCGTCAATGACCCTTGCTCAAAGCGTGCTAAAATTCCAAGTATTTCTTCAAAGAAAAAGTGAGCATGCTTTATTTTCTGGTTTTCTATCTTTAAAAATAGAGGTGTGACCCATCACAAGTCATTGGTTAAATAGACCTCGTCCAAAAGACTAGAGTTAAGTAAGTAAATAATTCTATTACTTTTAATAGGGAAGTGACAGGAATATAAGAGAGCTACTGTTGGGGCAGGCATTATTTCCCCCCCCCCCCCCCCTTTTTTTAAATTTTTTAAAAAACCACAGAAGCAGTTTTTAGCACAGGCCGGCACGCTGAATGATCTGTGCTGCTCCCGACACTCATAGGAACTCTTGAGTATCAGAAGCAGCACAGAGCATTCAGCATGCCAGCCAGCACTAAAAACTGCTTTTGCAGTTTTGTGAAAGGGGGGGGGGTGTATGAAGAGGTAGTGTTGATGCATCAGCTTTGTGATTGTAGGCTTGTGTCTTTGTAATAATTTACATTCTATAAGTCCCAGAACAAAAATCCTTCTAAATCATTTAATCAAACAATTATGATATCCTCACAACCTCTTTCACATATAAGTATAGTATAAAGTGCACAACAATGGCTACACTGTAGCTCTATGTGCTATTTCTTAAGAGACAAGACAGCACTATTTTTCAATCATTGCACTTGATCAAAGCAATATTACAAGAGAAAGGAATAAAGTGCACTTATCTTGTAAAGTTCAAATACCTTCTTCTCTTGAGGTAAATGTGATGCATCTCTCTGTGCCGTGATTGTTCAAAATTTGCTCCAATGTCTATATTTTCACTAAGGCGTTACCGTGCATACCCAAAAACCCAACTAGGATCCTGATTTCACCAAAAATTGGCACAGTCAGGGGTGAACTAAAGCAAACTAAAATAAAGAACATAAACTCCAATCTTCAGTGAAACTCACATACTTCATAACTCTATCTTGATTCAACATACACATTTTCATGGCTCACCAGCGTTCATTGAATGAACCCGGGACAATTACGATAATACTTTCATATTTTATATAGATTTGTAATAATTTGTCATAATCTAATTTATTTTCAGTTGCTGCAGTCCACTAAAGTTAGCTAACCATATTCTTAGTGGTACAGTTACGGACATCCCTTATTTTTATAGATGTTGAGGCTTAAGCTACCCATTTTGTCATTCATAAAGAGAGCTCTGTTTTGTTAGACACAAATGGGGATTTCTGGTGGCAGTATTTATAAAGCTGTTGAATGATACTTCTAAGATGCAAGGTAACATGTGATCTAATCTTTGTGCAAAGTTGCTATTTAAATGTTTTTGTATTAACCTCCCCCCCCCCAGATACTCTCATTATCCCAGGACAAGCAGGCAGGTATTCTCACATATGGGTGACGTCATCGACAGAGCCCGAATGCGGACGCCTCGCAAGCAGACTTGCTTGAAGAAACTCGAAGTTTTGAGTCGCCCGCATCGCGCATGCGCAAGTGCCTTCCCGTCCAGCGCAGGGCGCGTCTCCTCAGTTCTCAGTTTTCCGCAGAGCCAAGAAGTCCGTCTTTGACTCTCTGCGTTTAACTTCGTTCACGTTGTGCCTTCTCTCAACCACAGTTTGTGTTTTTTTCTTCACGAATCGCTTTTTTATTTTATTTTAAGTTAAAAAAAATAATAAAATTTTTTTCTTCTTCCGTTTGTTTTCTGGGACAGGCCGCTTGGCTGCAGCCCGAGGGCTTCAATTTTGCGGCGGCTATTTTTCCATCTATGTCCTGGCCTGCTACGGGCTTCAAGAGGTGTAGCAAGTGTCAGCGCGTGATCTCTCTTACGGACCCTCATGGACACTGCCTCAAGTGCTTTGGGCCAAAACATCATCCTAGGTCGTGCCTGCCTTGTCAAACACTTCAGCCTCGTGCTTTCAAGCGTCGTTGCATTTTGGTGGACAAGCTCTTCGAGATGGAGTCTCCTACTGATCTCTCGACTTCGAAGGCGTCTTCGGCCTCGACTTCCACCGAGGCTCCTTCTGCGCCTACTGCTTCCCCTCGAGCCTCATCAGACCTTCGTCGTTTGCAGCGGCTCTTTCTTCGATGTTGTCTGCTGTATCTTCCCCTGTTTCCTCAGGTCAGAGAGCTCAGCAGTCAGTTCCGCCGGTGGTGATTAAAGTGTCTAAGACTCCCAAGTTGAAACACACTCACACTACCTCAAAGGAACCTCCAGCCAAGGTAGGTGGTCCAGTTTCAGACGCGGATCCATCCTTGCCGTATTCTTTCCAGACCATGTTAGAGAAGCAGTTTATTCAGTTTCTTACTAACATGGGACCCAAACTGCTTCCTCTTATCCAGCCTGGGCAATCAGCAGACTCCTGCGAGGTCAAGCTGCTTCCTTTGCCCTAGTCTGAACTTACACACTCTTTGCAGGGAGCAGAGTCTCTGCGAGTGTCTGGTCTGGCATTCAGGCATGTAAAGCAAGGAGCAGATTCTTTGTGAGTGCCTCGACGAAAATCCTCACACTCTATACAAGGAGCAGAGTCTTTGAGAGTGCATCAAGGTTCCTCCACCAAGCCTCTGGAGCTTCGATCTACAGCCTCTAGTCCTATTTGTACATTGGCTTCAGCTGCCACGTCTCCAAGGTGAAGTCTCCTCGATCCTCGAGATCTGGTTCCAGACACAGTTCTCACCGACATTTGAGGCCTTCATCGAGGCATCCTTCCAGGCATAGTTCTTCATCTCATGACAGACCTTCTTCCTCGAAGCCTCGATCTACTCCAACCTCGACCAGACCACCGACTCTTCGTTCAAGGTCTCCGATGCTGGACCTCGAGGATGTTCCGGTCTTGATTGCTTCGTCCAAGTGACCAGGTTCCTTTGATGCCTTTTTCCCTTTGACACAGGCTGCCTCGACATCCTTGAGTCCTTCTCAAGGCAAAGCATTGGCGGATCAGCTATCTTTCTCGTCTTTCCTGCGACAGATGGCTGTGGACTTGGATATTCAATTAGATACTGGCTCCAAATATTCTAAGGAGTATCTCGAAGTCATGCATCTTCCTCAACCTCTGGCAGAGTCTCTTAAGCTTCCACTTCATAAGCTTTTGAATCAGACTTTTGGTCGTTGCATGGAAACACCTTTTTCCATACCGGCTGTTCCAGGAAAATTGGACTCTAGACATAAGACTGTGCATTGTAAAGGGTTTGAAAATTCTCAGTTATCTCATCAATCCCTGCTGGTCTAGTCCTCCTTGAAAAGGTCCCATCCTTCCAAGGTTTACGCCACCTGGAAGGGAAGGGAAAATTATGGACAAATTTGGACGTCGCATCTACCAGAATGATATGATGTCCTCTAAAGTCCTCAATTATAATTTTTATTTCATCACTTACTTTGAATTTCTTCTTTCTCTTCTACCAAAGTTTTGGATTATTTGAATACCCAAATGCATTTTGAGTTTCAGGAAGTCATTGCTTCTTTCTCTCAATTACGTCTGCATTTCCTCCAATCATCTTATGATGCCTTCGAGTTATCTGCCCGAGCGGCTGCTTGCTCTATAGCTATGCGTCGTCTTGCCTGGCTTCGTACCATTGACATGGACTCTAACCTTTAAGGCCGCTTGGCTAACATTCCTTGTGAGGGCAACGACCTCTTTGATGAATCCATCGAGGCAGCCACCAAGAAATTATCTGACCATGAAAAATCATTTGCTTCTATAGTCAGACCTAAGCCAAATCCAGCTCCTGCCAAGCCTGCACGCCCTGCTCTTATCTATCAAAGGCGTTTTGCTCCAAAGCCGGCTCCTTATACTCGCCCTCCTCTGAAAAAACAGCAACCTCAGAAGCAATAGAAACCTCAACCTTCTGCTGCACCTAAGGCTTCTCAGCCTTTTTGACTGTTTACAACAGAGCATAACCTCCACTGTTCTGTCTCTGTCTCCTTTTCCCACTATAGGAGGTCGTCTCCATCATTTTTACAACCGATGGACGATAATTACATCCGACCTCTGGGTGCTTACCATCATCAGAGAAGGATACTCTCTTCATTTCACTCAGGTTCCACCAGAGCTTCCTCTAGGTTCCACCAGAGCTTCCTCCAAGAGAGTATCTTTCCAATCCATCCCAGACCGCCCTTCTTCTTCTTCAGGAAGCTCAAGCTCTGCTTTCTCTCCATGCCATCGAACCAGTTCCCTTAGAATAGCAGAACAGGGGTTTTTACTCCCGTTACTTCTTTGTTCCGAAGAAGACGGGTGATCTGCGACCCATTTTGGATCTCGGGGCTCTCAACAAATTTTTAGTCAAAGAAAAGTTTTGAACGTTGTCCCTGGCATCTCTTTATCCCCTTCTCGAGCAGAACGACTGGTTATGCTCTCTGGATCTCAAGGAGGCCTACACTCATATCCCCATTCATCCTGCCTCCCGTCAATATCTCAGATGTCGGGTGGGGAATCTGCATTATCAATACGGAGTACTACACTTCGGCCTGGCCTTATCTCCCAGAGTGTTCACCAAGTGCCTGGTAGTGGTAGCGGCAGCTCTCCGGAACTATGGTCTTCAGGTATTTTCCTACCTCGACGTCTTGCTCATCAAAGATTCCATGTCTCTAGGGGTTATTGTAGCGACCCAACGGACTACCTGGTTCCTAAAAAGTTTGGAATTCGAAATCAACTTTCCCAAATCTCAACTTCAGCCCTCACAGACTCTACAATTCATTGGAGCTGTTCTGGACACTGTCCAACTCAGAGCATTCCTTCCACAACAACGTCTGGAAGCTCTTCTTCAACTCTGTCATACAGTGTCTTCCTGCTCTTCCATCTCGGAGAGACACATGATGGTACTTCTGGGTCACATGGCCTCCATAGTACACATGACTCCTTTTGCCAGACTTCACCTCAGAATTCCTCAGTAGACCCTGGCATCTCAATGGACGCAAGTTTGCGACCCTCCTTCTCGACACATTCCAGTCACTCCTTCCTTCAAGAAGTCTCTCCGTTGGTGGATGCTCTCTTCCAATCTTTCCAGAGGCTTGCTTTTTCAAACTCCCCCTCATCAGAAGGTCCCAATTCAGGCCTCAAGTCTACATCTATACGAGTCCATCTCAGTGCAATTGTGGCTTTCCATCAGCCTATTGAAAGGAAACCCCTCTCTGCTCATCCATTGGTTTCCAAATTCATGAAAAGACTCTTTAATGTTAACCCTCTTATCAAACCGCCTCCTGTGGTTTGGGACCTCAATGTTGTCCTTTCTCAACTCATGAAGCCTCCATTTGAACCAATTGATAAGGCTCATTTGAAGTATCTCACTTGGAAAGTGGTATTTCTCATAGCCCTCACTTCCGCTCGAAGAGTCAGTGAACTGCAAGCTTTAGTTACTGATCCATTATTCACTGTGTTCCATCGTGACAAGGTGGTTCTTCGTACTTATCCTAAATTCCTATCTAAAGTGGTCTCAGAATTTCATCTCAACCAATCCATTGTACTTCCAGTGTTTTTTCCAAAGCCTCATTCTCATCCTGGAGAGTCAGCTCTTCATACTCTGGACTGTAAATGTGCTTTGGCCTTCTACTTGGAACGCACCAAACCACACAGAACTGCTCCTCAACTTTTTGTTTCCTTCGATCCAAATAAGTTGGGCCATTCTATTTCTAAGCGTACCATCTCCAACTGGATGGCGGCTTGTATCTCGATTTCTGCTATGCCCAGGCTGGATTACTCCTTCACAGTAAAGTCACAGCCCATAAAGTAGAGCAATGGCAGCTTCAGTAGCTTTCCTCAGATATACACCTATTGAGGAACTTTGTAGAGCTGCTACTTGGTCCTCGGTTCATACCTTCACTTCTCACTATTGTCTGGATACTTTCTCTAGGCTAAGCCATTAAATAGGCTAAATAAAGAACTTGATGTGGAAGCCTTTAAAAAAGAAAAAAAAGAAAAAGCAGATTGAGATAAGTGATTTAGCTGCCTATTGAATAAGGATACACTGTGAATAGGACTGAATTTTAATATCTTAACTTCACCTTTAAGAGTTTTGGATTTTTAGTCACTATACTTAAGGTCTATTTATTAAAAAGTTTCAAAAATTCAACTGGGGTATGGGCCTATGACTGGAGCATGGAACTATAAAAATACGCTGACAGTTGAGTCTGTGATAGGACTACGCGTATGCTCCGAATCTGAGGCCCTCCTCTAAGTTTCTTACACAGTGGATATATTATGTTAAGTGGTATTTTTCTCTATATGAGTAAGTGATTTTCTGACCACTTGGGTTAAGTACATTTAGTTTATATAGCTTGGAGGTCACCCATATGTGAGAATACCTGCCTGTTTGTCATGGGATAAAGCACAGTTACTTACCGTAACAGGTGTTATCCAGGGACAGCAGGCAGCTATTCTCACAACCCACCCACCTCACCTGGTTGGCTTCTCTGCTAGCTATCTGAACTGAGGAGACGCGCCCTACGCTGGGCGGGAAGGCACTCACGCATGCGCGGTGCGGGCGACTCGAAACTTCGAGTTTCCTTAAGCAAGTCTGCTTGCGAGGCGTCCGCATCCGGGCTCCGTCGATGATGTCACCCATATATGAGAATAGCTGCCTGCTGTCCCTGGATAACACCTGTTACGGTAAGTAACTGTGCTTTTTTGAAACATGTCCAGAGACGATATATTCTTTTTCAGGAATATTCAAAAAGAAAAATATTTTTTACTAATTAACAGGGGAAACCTTTTTTGCTATTTTTTCTCCCTTTCTGTCTTTCTAAGATCTTATACTTTTTCAGCAATTTGAGAGAACCCTTTACCCTTTGATATGGTAGGTTGTTTTTTAAAATCCCCTTTGAAATATCTGTGATAACTTTTCTGTTTTCTCTTTGTTGGAGAAGATTATGACAAAAGGTTATTTTCTCACTTGCTAACCACAAAATTTTCCTTTCTGGGTTAGACACGGAAAAAAAAACACTTGCTTTATAACCACATCCCCCATCTTAAATACTGAAGAGCTAGTTTCTTATTTTGGAAACTGTTGCTGGGAGGAAGAATATTCATATGATTGGTGTAGAAGGGGAGGAGGAGGAGAAAACAGCGGAGAAGATTCAGCCTCATTTGGCTTTTACTAACAGAAGTTTAGACTGATATAGCAGAGAAAGACCTCAAGGTCATTTGGACTTAAAACCATTTGCATTCTGCTGCAGTGTCACAGATCCCATTTGATCTTTGGATTTGAAAGATTTGAGGCATTTGGACAGCAACAAAGACCTTCCTTTTTACCAAATATACTGGCTCCTTGTAAACTGACTCCTTTGAAAGCTTCTATCTGCATCCTCTCGCCCCTATATAGTTAAGAAACTGTCTCCTTGTATGCTTCTATCAATATTCCCTCTTCCTTTTTTTTTTTTTTTTTTAATACTTTTGCCTTCTGGTAGTTCCTGTCCTTAACTTCATGTCCTCCTACACTGTGAATGTCCTTTTGTAACCCGTTCTGAGGACGGGATAGAAATCTAAATAAATAAATAAATAAATAAATAAATATACATTCAATCACAGCCTTCAGGACTCCTTTAATGGCCCCAGACAAATTACGCAAATCTGTTTAAGCTTCAGCTTCTCAAGATGACCCTTTTAAAAAAAAAATCACAATTGGATTAAGCAGTACACTCTTACCCTACCTATCTGCTGTAGTGACCAAGTTAGTCTCAACATGTAAATCCCAAATTACTAGAAAGAAGCTAGCATCAAAACTCACGGTTGTTACTATTTTGTTTTCTTTTGTCTTGGTTCCAGTTTTCCCTACACTGGTTGAAAAGGTTATATCCATACAACTTTTAGACTATATATATAAAACAAATGTTCTTCACTCTGTCCAGCTTCTCATACTATCAAGTGGCGCCGCAGTCAGGGAACGGCTGCGACCTTGCCCACCGAATCGCGGTGCGACTCCTCTCCTGCAGGCCGGAGATCGGGAGCGGTGTTCGTCCGGTGTTGGGGAGCTTGATAGAGGCGCGGCGCGACTCAGACCTGCTTTGCCTAGCAGCCCTGCAATTTTGGTCCCGGGTCTCCCGGCGGACACGTGGTGCCGCAGGAAGAGTGTGGCTGCGACGCTACCCACTGGCACGCGGCGTGGCTTTTCCTCCACAGGATTTAACTTGGGCTCGGTCTCCTCCCTGTACCGGGAAGCTTTTTGGTGGCGTGGAAATCGGGGAGCCTAGGATAGGGTCGCCATGGCAGCTAAGGCGGTCCGGAAGGATCGGGAGTGGAGTAAGCTGCCTGAGGCCAAGATGGCGGATCCCGTGGCGCCCCCGTCGCCGGAGGCTCCTCACTCATCCTGGGTTACCGCAGTTACAGCAGAGGTTCAGGCTGCTTTGGAGAGCTCTCTGGGGGACAAACTGCAGCGCATCCTTGATAAACTGGACACGTTGGACCAGCGCTTTGCCTCCCTCACTTCAGAGGTCAAGGAGACTCAGCAGCGGGTGAGTGCTGCTGAGGATCACGTCCAGCAGCTTGCTCAGGAGCAGTCCGCCCACACTACAGCGTTGGCGGCGTTGCGAGCCAAGGTGGATGACCTGGAGAACCGGTCCCGCCGTACCAACCTTCGGTTTGTTGGCCTGCCTGAATCGGTGCGGGACGTGGAGCTAGGGGCGCTCTTGGAACGCTGGCTGCCTGAGACTTTGTCTGTATCATCTGTTTCGGGTCCCTTGAGAGTGGCGCATCGCTTGGGGCAGCGGAGAGAGAATGCCGACAGACCTCGAGTGGTTATTTGCCGTATCCTGAATTATCATCATAAGATGGAGGTCCTGCGAGCGTTGCGGCAGGGCAAGAAGCTCTTGTATGACAACAAGCCAATTCTTTGCTTCCAGGACTACTCGGCGGAGGTCTCTCAGGCACGGCGCATGTTTTCTCCCCTCTGCACCCGTCTCATCCAGCGCCACATTGCTTTTTCTCTGCAATACCCGGCTCGCCTGAGGTTGACACATCAGGGTAGAGCTCATCATTTCAACACCTTGGAGGCCGCTCAGCGATTTGTGACGGAGATGATGCCTGAAGAACCACCGCAGGGAGCTGCTGTGGACTGAGGGGACCCATTTTTGGGGACTGGTCTGTGGTTTGAGTTTGGACTGGGGGTCACTCTCTTTTCCCTTTGTGTTGGGTCTTTGTGTTTTCTTGAGGGACTGCTTGGTTGGTGTGTGTGAGGATGGTGGGGGGTTGACCTGGTTATCCTCTGTTAGTTTGGGTCTGTGCCTGTTCTGTCCGGTTTGAGCATTGGAATTTGGATTGGTGGGTGGGCTTGAGGTTGGGTGTTGTGGCTGTGGTGTTTGGGGAGGGGAGGGGTGGGCTGAATGTCTTTGGGGGTTTGGATGAGGGAGGACGTCTTTTACTAATCTCTGTGTTTTGGGGTTTGTGGGTCAGGGGGTACTGGTCCTTATTCCCGTGGGAGGGTATACCTAGTTTCCTGGAAGTGATGCCCTTTTTGGGGTGTCTTGGGTGTAGATTGGGTGAGGGTTGGTTGTGGAGGGGGGATGGAGGGGGGGAGGGAGGGAGTTGGGGGGTGGGGGTGGGCCTCGCAGGGTTGCAGGGATTCCGTGGAATTTTTTTTTGGGGGGGGGTTGGGGGTTTTAGTGCTAGGGGTCTGACTTGGTGGCAGAGGTATAGCTTGAATCTTGGGGCCAGAGGTGGCGAGAAGCCGGGGGAGCGGTGGCTGGGACGCTGCTCCGGCATTATACTGGTTTTCTCTTCTCGTGTGATTTGGCTATTGAGAGGTTTACTCTGGAATACACTTTAACTTCTTGGAATGTTGGGGGGATCCACTCCCCTATTAAGCGTTCCAAAATATTGCAGCGTTTGAATCGTTCTAAAACCTCTATTGCTTTTTTACAGGAGACCAGATTAACCTCAGCGGAACATGCCAAGCTTTGTACCTGGTGGGTGGGTTCCTATTTGGAGGCGCCCGCCGTGGGGGGAAAGGGAGGTGTTATTATTTTGATCCGTAAGGGTCTTCGCCTACTCACTCAGAAAGTGCTCCGCGACCCTAGTGGGCGTTACATAGCTGCTTTAGTGTTGCTTGATAATCGGCCACTTTTGCTCTGCAATGTTTATGCTTCTAATAATTCATCGGCCAGGTTTTTTAGGGGGCTTCGCAATCAACTCTTACAGTTTGGAGATGTTCCGATGCTGGTGGGCGGGGACTTTAATGAGGTACCGGATCCAAAGTTGGATCGCTCTGCTTCGTTGGGTAGAGAGACCTCCAAAAATTATACGGGTGGCCAACTTTTAGAATCCACCTTGGGGTTGCTAGATGTGTGGCGGGTGCTGCACCCGTTGGAGAGGGATTACTCCCACTTGTCCAGGGCGCACGGGACGCTTTCCCGAATTGATTTTATCATCATTTCTCGAGCGTTGCTTCCCCGGGTACTGGGGGTTGATATGGGACCCATTGAAATATCTGACCACGCCTGGGTGGGACTTCGGTGGACTTGGGGAGACTCTCCGAACAACAGAGGGTCCTGGCGGTTTCCCTGTTACCTGTATAAGGATTCCCATTTTCACGAGTTTTTGATACAGTGCTGGCGGGATTTTCAACTTCATAATCAGCAGCATCGTGATGATCCCATTCTCTACTGGGAGACGGCTAAGGCTGTTTTACGGGGGGATATCATTTCCTATGTGGCCAGGGAGTCGAAGCTGAAGCATAGGCGGATTCTGGCTTTAGAGCGGAGGGCGACTGTGTTGAGACGCCAGTACGGCAGGGCGCCCTCATTCCAGCTTCGAGCGCAACTTTTGGAGGTCCAGCAGGAACTGAATGAATTGTTGCATCTCCGGGCTCTGCGGACAAGGGAGTACTTTAAGTTTCATTTGTTTCGGTATGCGAAAAAGAGTAGTCGATTGTTGGCCCGTCTGGCGCATCCGAGGGGCGGACCTGAGAGCATATCGGCTCTTCGGGACCCCTCCGGGGTGCTGCATCATCTGTCGGAAGAGATATGTGACCTCTTGCGAGAGTTTTTTGCTGAGGTGTGTACAGATCCAGGCCCTGAGCTTTTGGATGGGCAACTTTACCTTGACAGCCTCGATTTGCCTTGTTTATCTCAGCAGGATGCGGCCGTTTTGGATCTTCCCATTACTGCAGAGGAGGTGGAGGGGGCGATTGGGGTCAGTCCGTTGGGAAAGGCGCCGGGCCTGGATGGGTTTCGGAGTGAGTTCTATAAGTTGTTGGTGACGGACGTAGCGCCGGTGCTGGCTGAGGTTTATAACCTGAGTATTGCTAAGGGCTTTCTCCCTCGCTACGTAAATCTAGCGTCTATTATAGTTCTCCCGAAGCCTGGTAAAGACCATCTTTTGCCTGAATCGTAACGTCCTATATCATTGTTGAACTATGAGGCGAAGCTTTTGGCTAAACTTTTGGCTACCCGCCTGGCGCGCGTTTTGCCATCGGTGATCTCTGACTCTCAGGTGGGGTTTGTGCCAGATAGGCCGGTGGCTAAGAATATCAGGCGCATCTTGTTAGCATTGGAACGGGCGGGACAGGACGGTAGCCCCGCCATGCTCATTAGTTTTGATGCCGAGAAGGCGTTCGATAAGGTGCGGTGGGGTTACCTTTTTGCGGTGCTGAGGGCGTACGGATTGGGCCCCTTCTTTTTTGGTGCTATCCAGGCGCTGTATAGTGATCCAGAGGCGAGGATTTCGGTTAATGGGACTTGTTCTGGTTTTTTTCCTATTTGCCGAGGGACTCGCCAGGGCTGTCCCTTGTCGCCGCTCCTGTTTGTGCTTTCTTTAGACCCTCTCCTTCGGGAGCTTCAGGTAAATGCGGATATTCGGGGATTGGTCTTGGGAGATTCTCATTTTAAACTGGCAGCGTTTGCGGATGACCTCTTGGTCTTTTTAACGGACCCGCAGCGTTCCTTGCCCATATTGTTGGAAAGCCTTAGGGAATATGGAGATTTCTCCGGCTTCGTCTTGAATTTTGCGAAATCCGAGGCGCTGGCTTCCTCGATTCATCTTCGGCGGTATTGGGGGGCTGGTTTCCCGTTGCGCTGGGCTGACTCCTCTTTTAGATATCTGGGGATCATGCTGACTATGGATGTGGCCCAACTGTATCGTCTTAACTTAGATAAACTCCTTGCGGATACTAAACGGTTGCTAGCTAAATGGCAGGCGTTGCCGCTGTCTTTGGGACGAATTCATTTATTTCGTATGGTTGTCTTCCCGAGATGGCTTTGCGTTCTTCAGACTCTTCCCCTTTCTTTGTTGCAGAGGGATATTCGCTCCCTCACCTCCCTCTTGATCCGGTTTTGTTGGGGTGGCCGAAGACCTAAATTGAAATGGTCCCTGTTAGTGGGGCCTGCCTACGAGGGTGGTTTGGGGGTGCCTGACATCAGGGTTTATAACCAGGCCTGTTTGCTTCGTCATATTAGTGACTGGGTGTTGGGTACCTCTTTTTATACGGATCTTGCTCTGGAGAGAGATCACTTCTATCCCCTTCATCTATTGTATCTCCTCCATGCCCCGTTGTCTAAACTGCCGCGGCCCTGTAGGCGTAGTATCTTGTTTCGGTCCTTGTGGACGGTGTGGCACCAAGTCCTTCGGTTGTGGAATCAGGACTCTCATACTAGTGTACTTCTCCCGCTGGTGGGGAACTTAGCTTTCCCTCCGGGGGTTGGACCTTCCGTGTTTGGTCGTTGGAGGGCTCGGGGGGTGGAACAGTTGCGGCATGTTCTGCGGGATGATGGGTCTCTCTTAACTTGTGCTGAATTAGCGGGGAGGAGGGTTCCTGAGCTTGGACTTCCTTTTGCTTATTGTCAACTCAGTCACTACGTGGCTTCCCTCCAGGGGACTTCTTTGCATGGGGATTTTGGGGACCGGCTCCATACTTTTTTGACTGCAGATCCTGATTCCAGGGTATCTATCTCTGTTCTGCATGGCCGGATCCTGGCTCTTTACCCGCCGAGGGTTTTCCCTGGTATTCTGGAGGCATGGCAGCGGGACTTGGGTAGGGACTTAGGGGAAATGTTTTTGTTAACTGTCCTGAGACGCACTACGGGCTTGGTATACAGTGCAGAATTATGTGAATGTCATTTTCGCACTGTTCTGAGGGCCTATGCTTCCCAGAGTCAGGCTTATCATATGGGCTGTATTGATACTCAATTATGCATCCGCTGTTCATGGCATTTGGAGTTGTGAGAGGATTCAGGTATTCTGGACGGAGCTGGCCTCCTTTTTACAGGGCTTGTTGCAGACCCCTGTGCCAGTCTCAGTGCAGTCTATGCTGTTTGCTCATTTCTCTTTCTTGAATATGTACACTTCTTATGAAAAATTGTTTCTTAGTAAATGTTTTATTTTGGGGAAGAAATGTATCTTGTGTTGCTGGCTTTCTTCTGAACCACCCTCTTTCTGGTATTGGAGGAATCGCCTTCATGAACTTTCTGGGTTGGGAGGCCCGCTTGGCCTGTTCTTCTCAACGCCAGAGCAGAGACTTTGTTCACACATGGACTCCGTATTTGAACATTTTGACTCCTGAGAGTCGTAGTCGTGTTTTGAATAGACTTCACCTCTGATTCAATGCTTTAATGTGTTCTCGCTGTTCCCTGCCTAAGCATTTGTTGTTTGTATCTGGAGGGGGATGGGGAGGGGAGGGCGGGGGGTTGGGGTTTCTTTGCTGTGGGGTGGGGTGAGGTGGGTCCGGGGAGGGCATAAGAGTCCAGTCCTCCGCGGGTGTTTGATGAAAATGCAAATCTTGGTTGTCATTGATTTTGTATTTCCTATTGCTTAATAAAATAGATTTTAAAATAAAAGAATGTTTTACCAAATTCATTAGACATGTGTGGTTTTTGACTTAGTAAGTTGTCTTGTTCATTCACAGTTTTCATGGATTAACATGCAATTGTTCCACTACTTTTGCATACAGTAGAATAAATGATAGCTTCTTCTCAGCATATCGTTTGCCAAGTGATGTACTTAAGGGCTCCATCTTGGCTGTGGTCCTCCTTTCAGTCTGTTCTTAGTACAGTAGAATCTCGATTTTCTGACCGTTACTAAACTGACCATCCTCTGCAGACCCTTAATGTCATTGTGGCTTTTTCCCCACTTCTTTGGCATCTGATTTCAGTGGAAGGCCAGCACATATCTGTCTAGGTTTGCTACCGAGTCCCTGCTGTTACTGCAGCACATGAAATATACATTTTATATCCAATTTCAATATGTTCCATGTGATCCAATTTTTCAATTATCCAGTAATGAGCCAGTCCAATTTATCTGGGATAACGGAGACTCTACTATACTTTGTTTAATGCCAATCTGTATGTGCTGAAAACATTCAGCTTTTAATCCCAAAATTCAGACACACAAACTTAAACTAAATCCAGACAAGACCAAAGTCATTTTTTTCTTCAAAAAGAATTTCCCCTTGCTTCCCATTATACTAGGATACCACTTGTATCCAGGGTGTCCCAGTTGTTAAGGAGTACCAATTCCTGGTTGTCATCTTAGACAACCAACTGATTTTTGGCCCACAGATTTCCAACCTAGTAAAGAAGTCTGTTTTGAGACAGCAAAATCAGTTTTTATTGCTTTCCTGTTTTTATTTGGTGTTCTTTTCTTTCTTTTTAATTCATTTTTGGTTTTAGTTTTGTATAGCAAGTAGTTAATAAACCATAAACTATTTATTTCAAGACTTACTATGCCATCTTTTCTGGCAGGCACATCGAGGCAATTCACAGGCTAAACATCCAAGAAATGAAAAGAATGCCAAATATACAATAGAAAAGGCATGCAAATCTCCCTCATGCATATTCATTAGGGAAACCTGTTGGAGGCTGAGTACTGGGAGTGAATGTCTTGGATTTAAAGCAATTGCTGGCTAAGCTTCAGCGCATCACCAGCAGACCAGAAAACTTTATATTTCTTTATGAACTTTAGTGGAAACACAAGAATTTGGAGAGATTCCCCTGCTCTTGAGAGAAAGGGTTGGCGGGGCAGTGAGGAACTGGGAGAAGATCCCTAACCTTTCAGAGAGCAGGTTGTGGGTTTTTTGTTTTCTTTCTTAGGAAAAGGGAGAGGCGGTGAACAGACAGAGTTTGGAACCTGTATCTAAGGTTCAGTGCAGGCATGAGTAGCAGATTTTCCTGACTGAGAGAAGGAGGTAAAACCTCCTTTGAACACATTCTTTGGAGCCAGCCAAGGGTGTGTATGTCCAAGTCATGCTGGTGTCAGAGACAGCAGGCACAGAGGAAGCAGATCAATGTATGGCGATGGATCCTGAGTGTCCTGGCCAAGCTGATACTGATGTTATGGTGATTGAGTTCTTAGAACAGGATACCAGATTACAGTGGCTGGTAATTGCTGGATCTGTATTACTAAAAACTGAGTTTAGTGTTTTTTTTGTGATGAGCAGAGCAGGAGGTTGTGACTGATGCAAACACCACAGACATTTGTACACCCACTTTTCTTTGGAAAGTGAGATCTAAAACTGATATATACATACAATTTCACCAGGCTTGATTTTGTGTTCACTGGATTGCTAAAGTGTTACCAGTCAAGAAATAGTGCTTTGATCTTTTGTTTGCTGGGCTGTTAAATCTTTACCATTCAAGAACTTAAGACTCCTGATGCAGGCCTTAGGGCTGAAACACATTGTGTGTCAAGTTTTTTTAATTCATTTATTAAAGTATTCAGCACTATTGGTTGCCTTCACCACTTCTTGGTTTAGTTCTTAGAACAAGTTACCAGATTGCAGTGGCTGATAATTGCTGGTTTTCATTACTACAAAATTGAGTTTTATGGGGATTTTTTTGTGACTTGAGCAGAGCAGGGGGTTGTGATAGATGCAAACAACACAGAGGGTGTTGCTGCTCAAGCCTTAGTTCCCTTAAACAGAGCTAAAACTGAGGAGAAGGAGCACTTTATGGTCTTGTTTAGCTTTTTGTTAATTGTGGTTGGAAGAACTGTTTTAGAGTCTTCCTGGGAAACCAGCTTTAAAGTCATAAAGGGAAAGCCTTTATCTGAAATAGTATTAGCTGACACAATGGTTAACCAGCTGGGTGGGACTGGGATTGTAGGCTGGTGGGACCAGTAGTCTGCATGTGTCTAAAATCAAGGGATAACATTGTACTGGATAAAGACATGAGCATTTTAAAGATATAGAGGGGAATTAAAAAAAGGTCTTAGTCTGTTTTGGGCCTAGGGCGCTAGATGCCCAAAGTTGGCAGTGTCTAAAGTCCATTCTTGAAAAATACGTTAAAAATATATACCGTTTTTTTTTTACTCCATAAGACGCACCTGACCATAAGACGCACCCTAGATTTAGAGGAGGAAAAAAAAAATAAAAAAATTCTGAACCAAATTCTCCCTGCCAGGCTCTGCACCCAACCCCACACTCCTTGCCAAGCTCTGCACCCTATCCCCCCTCTGGTGGTCTAGTGCTAGGCAGGGACAGGGATAGATCCATCTGTCTGCTCATTTCCCTAACTACAGCAGCACCTGTTTAATTATATTTTACTCTGCTGTTATCCATTTTGAATATTTTACAGAAAAGTGGCCTATACTAAATCATCTCAGATTTTACACTTTTTTGACCAAGGATCCTTTGTACCTAATCCATCCATGATTAAATTTAATTTTTTGCCTCACTGAAACCTCTGTGGTCCACCAAAGGATTCCAAGAAGAGATTGGGGCCTGTGGTCCCCTATCTGGCCAAAACCACATACTCTACCTCTTTGTATATTTATATCCATCAAACATAGAAAGAATTTGAGCACATGTTATATGCAGTACATTAAGCCCTTTAAGAGACTATATATCATCCCAAATATCTATCATAAAGCCCTATGTCCCAGGCAGGCCCTGAGATCCCAAGATAATCTACAGCTGCTGCTAATTAATTAAAAAATATCATTCCACTAAAGGATGTGTTCCACTGATTTAAAACCCTTTCCTTTCTGAGCTAGACTGAATTCTCATGTTCAGAATTAAAGCTGAAAACAAGATTTTGTAAAATCGATTACTAAATTCATTGTACCTGGATGGCTGCGGCAGAGAGGAAGAGTGGCGAGAAAGGCAAGCGCATGCTGGTCTCGCACCACTGCCTGAATGGCTGTGTCATTTCTTGAGAGTCCTTCCCAAGCAGCGGGTGGAAAAGTGAAGCAGGTGGCAGCCTTTCGGGCAGGCTCAGCGGGCGTGATCGGGCAGTGTGTGTGGCTGGGAACTCCTGGGCCCGCTGGATTCCGGCGCGTTGTTTCCCCATCAATGGCAGATACAGCATGTCGCCGAGAGATGCCACTGCTGTGGAGCAGCAGGAGAAAGGGTCCATCGTGTACCGGTGTCAGTTGGGAGGGCCTGTCCAGTGAAAGAGTGAGGCAGGCGGCGGTCCCCCCTTTTTGAGCGGGCTTGGTGAGCCCAAGGCAGGCAGTATTCCATTGTGAGCAGCCTCAGCTAGTGAATGGCCAGCGCATTGTGTGTGTCAAGCGGCTGGGAACCCCGATGTGCAGTAAAAATTTGTATCTTCGCTGCATAAGACACACCAACATTTCCACCCACTTTTGGGTGGAAAAAAAGTGTGTCTTATAGAGCGAAAAATACAGTATATATTTTTTTTCAAAAATCATCTACTTATACATCCAGCTGTTGACCATCTATACCACATTCTCAACCAAAAATTCATCTAAGTCCCAAACGCCCAGAACAAGACCTTTTGAACATTGGAGGGGCCAGCAAAGATAAGGACTGGACACCCAGACATGACAACAGATTAGTGGGGCACCTTACAGAGCACTGCTGTGAACTTCACAAAAAGGGTGTCACATAAACATCTCGCCACAACTCCCTTGCAGATCATGGTGAGCCCTCCCCCCCCCAACTCATTGTCTACAACCCCAATAGCCGTTATGGTTGCAGGTTCCACCTATATGGCAATACAGTAGGCTTTGGGGGAGGGTTTGGTAGGCTCATATTTTCCACCATGAATGCAATGGTTAGAGTGGCTTATGAGCCTGCTCTCTATGGTTCACTAGTCTACCCCCCAGACTACTTAAGCCACTTCTGTGCAGCTCTACTAGGTTTTCCTATGCCAGATATTGATGTTCTGGAGGCAGGTATGTACGTTTATATTCCGATTTTTATGGCGGTGTGTGGAGGTCTGTACTTTGTGTCTGCAGTGGTTATCTGGTCGCTTTGGATACCTTCTGGGCACTTAGACCTGTTTTTAGATCGCCTAAGTCACAATGTATAAGTTCCATCTAGGAAGTCTTGTTAAACTTTCGCATTCTCGTTAAACATCCCTGCAGGACGACTAAGTCTAGGTCGATCCACCTCCCACCCTAACCACTCCTCCAAAAACTCCCCTTTGAGCTCTAGGCGCACAGCATTCAGAGGCCTAAAAGTTCTCTGGATACATCTAAAAACCCGTTTTGATTATCGGCACTTGGACAACCTGTCTTTTAGCTCGTCCAAGTGCTGATTTAGGCGGGTTTTTAAACTTATTTCTGTTTAGATTATGAACCTTATAGTATTCAAAGAGACAATGTGGGGCTTCATGTCTTGGGCCGATAGAAATATATGTAAAGTTTTTTGTTGAGAAGCTTTGTATTTTATCTTTAACCTAGGACTAGCATGTCAATGGCAATCGGCAAGTTGCTATTGGTAGCAAAAGGAGACTCTGGGCAAATCCCTTAATCCTCTGTTGTCCCAGGTACAAAATAAGTAGTTGTATATAATATGCAAACCATTTTCCTTTTTTTAACAAAACCAACATTTTCAATGACCGCAGAAGACAAATACAAGTAGGGCTGGGGGTGTGGTAGACCATGATCGATTGTCAGAGGATTGTGTTCGGTAGGAGCTAGCTAAACTAAAAGTGGCCAGATGGTGTACATCTGAGGGTACTGAAGGAACTTAGGGAAGTTCTGGTGACTTCGCTGGCTGACCTTTTCAATGCTTCTTTAGAGTCAGGAGTGGTACTGGATGACTGGAGAAGGGTGGATATGGTCCCTATAGAAATAATAAATAGTAGTAGTAGTCCCTCTCCACAAAAGTGGAAGTAAGGAAGAAGTAGAGTACTACAGGCAGGTAAGTCTGACTCTTGTGGTAAGTAAATTAATGGAAACACTCTTAAAACAAAGAATAGTGCATTTCTGGAAGCAACATGGATTCACTTTAGGTAGGTCTTGTCAGACAAATCTGGTCACCCAGTCAAAGAAATTGATCAGAGAATTGAATTGTGGGAGTGTACTAGATGTGATGTATTTTGATTTTAGCAAATCCTTTGACAGTGTTCCACACAGGTGTTTAATAAATAAGCTGAGTGCCCTCGGTACATGCCCCAAAGTGACGGTCTGGATTAGGAACTAGTTGAGTGAAAGGTGACAGATAACTCTGAGGGAAAGGGATATTACTAGTGGTGTGCCTCAAGGTTCGGTTCTTGGGCCTGTTCTTAACAATTTTGTAAGCGATATTGCTGAAGGACTGTCAAGATTTGCCTCTTTGCGGATGAAAACAAAATCTGCAATAGAGTAGACACCCCAGATGGTGTGAATAACACAAGGAAGGACCTAGCGAAACTTGAAGAATGGTCTAAAATTTGGTAACTAAAATTTAATGCTAAGAAATGCATTTGGTTCTGTAAAAAACCAAGGGAAGGGTACAGTTTAGGGGGCTGAAGAATGTTTGTGCACGAAAGAGGAGCAGGACTTGGGTGTGATAGAATATGATGATCTTAAGGTGGCCAAAAAAGGTTGAAAAGGTGACTGCAAAAGCTAGAAGGATGCAAAGGAGAGGTATGGCCAGTAGGAAAAAAGAGATATTGATTCCCCTGTATAAGACTCAGGTGAGACTTCATTTAGAATATTGTGTACAATTCTGGAGACTGCACCTTCAAAAAGATATAAACCAGATGCAGTTTGTTCAGAGGAAGTCTATTAAAATGGTCAGTGATCTTCATCATAAGGCATATGGGGACAGACTTAAAGATCTCAATATGTATACTTTTGTGGAGAGGGGGAGATATGATAGACACGTTTAAGTACCTATGTGGCATATATGTGCACAAATCAAGTCTTTCATTTGTGTTCAATAGTTTTTATTGAAGATTTTATAAACAAACAAAACATTGCGTTAAGAAAAATAGAAAACGCATGAATTTCATCAGCTTGCAGGAATAAGCAGGTGAAAAAGTAAATGGCATGTTGCATAACAATATAATATATGACATTTTGCATAATAAAAGAAACATAGGAAAAACCAGGCTCAATGGTAAACAGTAGCATCATAAGATAATATTTTAGACCATACTTTATGAAAAGACGAAAAAGTGTTCATCCTTTCTGCTGCTGTTTTTTCGTATTTAGCATACAGACAGACAGTATTCCACCATTCATTATAATTCAGGGAGGAGAAGTCTTTCCAGCGGGACAATATAGTTTTAAAAGCAATCAGTAATAAGGCCTTAAGTAGTCACGCACTGTATTTATCCAGTACTAGCTGATGCCCCGGCGTTGCACGGGTATTTAATTATAGCAATAACACTGTAAATGGATTCAAATAAAGATACTTTATAGTGGTGAATGAAAGTATTTTTTTACAGCTTAATAAAAAGTACAATATTCAAATTATAAAGGGAAATATTTGACAAAATGAATACAATACAACTAACGCAAAACGTGATTATAAACAACAATATTAGTTTCACCTCCTGGAGCAAGAACATATAAATTCTTGGGTGAACCCACCCTTGAGCAAGCAAAATAGAGTTGTGGGCCGCGAGACCCCCAGAACATATCACCCCAGGTAGTGAGGGATCTGCATACCAAGTTTCGTTCAAATCGGTCAAGCCGTTTGTGAATTACTGTGACAATGGCAGCTTTTTACATTTTTTCCATTGACATGAATGGGTGAAATCTGATTTTCTGTTTGTAGCTCCGCCCACGTGTGCAGGTGGGCCGCGAGACCCCCAGAACATATCAACCCAGGTAGTGAGGGATCTGCATACCAAGTTTCGTTCAAATCGGTCAAGCCGTTTTTGAATTACTGTGAGAATGGCAGCGTTTTACATTTTTTCCATTGACATGAATGGGTGAAATCTGATTTTATGTTTGTAGCTCCGCCCACGTGTGCAGGTGGGCCGCGAGACCCCCAGAACATATCTTCCCAGGTAGTGAGGGATCTGCATACCAAGTTTTGTTCAAATCGGTCAAGCCGTTTTTGCGTGATCGCGGCACATACACACACACATACATACACACATACATACCTCCGATTTTATATATATATATATATATAGATTGCACTTGAAGCTATGCCCCTGAACATTATCATAGAGTAGGAGAGGCTGTCAGTAATGGGAAGTATGTTACTAATTGTAATGGGAAGTATGTTACCAGATTTCTGACCAGTAATGTTGAAGAAGTTAACAACGGAACAGCATATGATCTAGTGTACCTATGCTTTCATTACAAGACCAACATATATTGGAAGTAGATGAAGAGACCTTAGAGTTTGTATGGAGTCCAATAAGCTCTATGATAAAGAAACAGTCAATTGTTTAGTTGCCACGGATTGTAGTGAGCTAGAAGAGCTGAGTCAAAGGTCCCTCCAGCCAATTGCATTAAGGTCAAAGGATGTGTCTCTAGACCAGATGTCATATAACGCATAAGGAGGTGCATTTTTGATTTCTTAAGAAGCTTATACCAGGCTGAGGCTTCGCCCTTGTTTGAGCTGAAGAGCGCACACCATTGAAGTATTGAAGGAGTAGCTGCAGATAAGGAGACTTTAGTCATAAGGGATTGACGGCAATGTTGTAACTGGTGCCATTGGAAGAATTGGGTAGAGGGGAGATGAAATTTGGTTATAAGGGAAGCAAAGTCTTTTAATTTATTGTCTTGTAGTAAATGAGTAAGAGACCAAATACCAGCCTTAATCCATGTTATTCTATGTGCTGACCCTGTATCTTCACCTGAGGATTATGCCATATCGGAATCAGAAAGGTAAAATTCCATTTAATTTCTGAGATATTGTTTATTTCTAGTAAGGCGGATCTAGTCGAGCGTATGATAACATTGTCAATTTTAATGCTAGTGGTAGGCAAAAAAGTCAAATAATATAATCGATCTTTCTCCACCAATTTGTGTTCCAATTTTAGCCAGGTGGGATATGACTGCTGATTGGGTTCCAGAAGCCACCGAGAACCTTGTTTAGCCAAAAAGCCTATGTGATAATCGTACATACTAGGAAAGTTTACACCTCCATTTTCTCTTGAACATTTCAATTTCTTCAGTGCTATACAGGGGACTTTATTATTCCATAGAAACTGTTAGTTTAGATTCAATCTTGGTGTACGTTGTAGGGGGAAGTAAAAAAGGAAGCATGGATAGAAGGTAAGTTATCTTCGGCGATATCACCATTTTAATAGAGTCCAGACGACCCCATCAGGAAAGTTTCAGCGGGGACCATTGCTCAGTTAAAACTTTGATTATTTGGAATATGCAGTCGATGTTATAATTCTGTATTTCTTCAATATCAGTGCCAAAAAAGACTCCTAAATATTTTAATTTAGTTGGAGTATATTTGGGATTGTGCTGAGTGAGAATGTCACTACATGGAAAGTTGTTAAGCAGCATAACCTCAGTCTTTGAGAGATTAAGTTTGTCTAGTCTTCCATTTGAAAGGAAGCTCTGGAATGAGAGGGCATAGGGTGATATTAAGAGGTGATAGGCTCAGGAGTAATCTAAGGAAATACTATTTTACAGAAAGGGTGGTAGATGCATGAAATAGTCTACTGGTAGAGGTGGTGGGGAGACACTGCCTGAATTAAAAAAAAAAAAAAAAAGTATGGGACAGGCACATGGGATCTCTTAGGGGAGAGTAAGAGATAGTGGATTCTGTGGATGGGCAGACTGAATGGACCATTTAGCCTTTATCTGCCATCATGTCAAAACGTACAGCACTGCATACACCTTTCAGCGCTATATAAGTGATTAGTTGTAGTACCGTAGTTTCTATGTATCTATGTCCCTGTAGATTCTCCAGTTTTTGAATTCAGAGCTGCCTCAATGGTTTTCCTCCATGATCTTCGGTTGCCATAGTACTCTTCTCACCGATATCATCCAGCAGGTGCTGAAATACGGTTGGTAAATGGAAAAACTGTCTCCTGGATAAATGCAAGTTTTTCATTTTCAAGAATTTCTGTCATCAATCTATTATTTTCACTGAAACTCAAATACATTATGAATAATTGTCTTTTTAGTGTGAATTTCATTTGACCTCTGGCTATCTATAAAGGCAATTTGTTTCTGATAAAACTTTTTTTTTTTTTTATGCACATAGGCTTTGGAACTCACCTCTTTAATTCTCATACACTCCTAATATTGAGGGGGGAGGAAGCCTGACAGGATTAAAAAAAAAAGTTTAAGCCACATGTGCGTTTAATGATGCACTGCCAGCTACATGCACTCAAGAAAATAACCCAAAAAATCCCAAAAATTATAACTGAAAAAGCAGGAAAAAAAATGGGGAAAAGACAAATTCTCATGAAATCGGTATCGATCTCATGTATGGTTTGTTTGCATCCAGGTTCATTTGTTTTTTCACAAGACAACTACCGGTACTGATTTCTGTACTAATATCAGATACACATTATGATCCCTGTCTCATTGAACTTACAATTTATTCAATTGTAAATGGCATTGTGTAAAGAAATGGTTGTATAACCTTCTTTAGTGTTTTGCCCCCATAGTAGTTTTTGTAGATTTGGAGACAATATATGTTGAACAACTTGTTTTCTTTGCAAAGCCAACAGATGTTTTGACCAATAACTAATGAAAACCAGAGGTTAGTATTGGCATGGGACTTTTTTTTTTTTCTTAACTTCTAAAAACAAGCTCTGCTCAGATACTGCTTCTTTCCTTTTATAAAGATCGTGAGCAACTGGCCTTAGTTTGAAGGCACAGTTTTGGTGTAAGTAGAGGGTTTAATTTTGGTAGCAGATTTGGCATCCAAGGACTGCTTGAGCAGATATCCTTCTGGGTTAGGCTGCTATTTGGTAAGCAGTAGAGAATGACATGGGGTCAAATACCCAGGGGAGTCGGGCTTTTTTTAATGGGACAGATGGTGCGTGTTTAACACACGTACAACATCTGTGCCCCCCCAAAAAAAAACCCAGAAGCCCTAACAGCAGTGACAGGAGGCTGCTTTCCCTATCATTGCTATTAGGGCTCCATGCATGTCAGTTATTCACTGAGTGATTGAATTAGTTGCATTTGCATGCAAATGATTTGCAAGCAAACTTGATAGTGAATCAGTCACTGTTGGAGAATCAGCCAACAGTGATTGAGTTGCTTTCTTTAGTGAATCTAGCCCATAGAGTTGAAGCATAGCTGAAAAGCTCTCTGGCGCTTCCTCCAATCAAAGTTTTAAAAGTCATAAAACACAACTTTAAACAAAATATGTACATATTTCAAGAGGGAGCCAATAAAGGTTCACAAACAAAGGAGTCGCAAGATCATTTCTAGTTTGTTTGTTTTTAATATATTGTGTAGTGGCTGTGTGTTGAATCAAAAATTAAAGTGTGCTCTTTTTCATAAGTTTCAATGAGATACCAAAATAAAGGGAATTAGTCATCTACCTGAGAGAACGGTCGATTTGAACTAGTACTTGTGATTCCATACTATTCTACTAGATATAAAACAAATATCAGTGCACCCATTCCACCACAGTCCATGGACAGACTTTAAGCTCTGAAGTTTAGGGCCTCAAGCTTATTATGTTCATGTTACAAAAGGTTCCCATTTGTCCACTGCTAAATCATTACTTTCCCCAACCCTGCCCTGTCAAAATTTAATACAAAAAAACAAACAAACCACACACATACACAAAAAAGCTGTGGAATAGATGTTCTTGATGCAGACATTTAATTTATTTCATAAAGTACTTGTAGGGTACAAACTCACAAACTCATCCACTTAAACTGTGATGTGGACACAGCACTGTCCGTGTTTTGGCTAGAGATGCCTTCCTCGGGGGGGTCTGATCCACAGAACAGAAACTAGGCTTGGAAATAGAATCATGATTGCCCTCACGGCAGTATTCTGAGCATGTGGAAGTGTGCTTTTCTACAGAAGTGTCGCACAATCTTTTTATTAATTCCCATTAATTGGAATCTGGCAGTACACAGATAGTGGCTATAGAAAAAAAAAGTGTTGAATGTAGTTTTTACAATCTCATTTTAAGCTTAATGCAGAGAAAACCAAACTATTGTGGCTTGGTTTGAATCAGAAATCTATTTCTGGATCCATTAAAATGATGAATGGGTCATGTTTGAAGGTGGACAGGGTATTGGGGATGCTACTGGATTCCGCTTAAGTATGGAGAGGGTGGTGGATGCCTGGAATGCGCTCCCGAGAGAGGTAGTGGAGAGGAAAACGGTGTCTGAGTTCAAAGAAGCATGAGATGAACACAGACTGAATCTAGATTCAGAAAATAATATTAAATATAGAACTAAGGCCAGTACTGGGCAGACTTGCACGGTCTGTGTCTGCCTTTGTTTCAAATCCATTATCAGTCTGGCCCCTCTATACCTGGTCTCCCACTTTAAACTAGATTGCTCCACCAGGCCTACACGCAGAATACGTATGTTTAGCCACCCTACAATAAAAACCTGCCGATACAAAAGATTCCTTGACAGAACTCTTGCCTTCCAAGCAAGTCAACAGAACAACTGGTTAAGCATCATCATCAAGCACTCCTCATTCTAGCTCAGCTTCAAAAAACTAGTTAAAACCAACCTGTTTAACTGATTTGTGATCAAGAATTCCTAAAGCCTTTCCCTACATCCCACTTCTTGTACTAGATTCCCCACAATATGACCTTACTCTGCCTCCCTTCCCCCTACCAATTTTCATGTACTCAAAGACTTCACTGCTTCTCCCGCTGAATTTCTAGCCCTTCTTATTGTAAACCGCTTCAACCTACTTCTTATTGTAAACCGCCCCTTCAATGTGACTTTACTCTGTCTCCTCTCCTCCCTACAAATATTCATGTACTCAAAGACTTCATTGTTCTTTTCACTGAATGTCCAGCTCTTCTTATTGTAAATCGCCTCGAACTACTTTGGCTTTGGCGGTATATAAACAATAAATTATTATTATTATTATGTATATGGCCGTTTGGGGGAGGATGGGCGATAAAGGCAAATCAGCTCCGTTAAAATCCTGAGTTTACTGTTGTGTACAGAGCTGACCCAGTGCTAGAAAAATTATTTGAGCCATGGTTTTCAGAAGCTTGCATACTTTTAATTAAATTTTAAACTTTCTTTGCTCCTTATGAAGCTGTGTAAAGCGCATGTAACCAACTGGAAAAGGTTTTCTGTTATTTGCAATGCTGAAAGTCTTCATGATTTTGTACTGGTGCCATGAGTAATGAGTTGAGAGAGAACACATTGTTATTTCAATATTCAGGAGAGCAGTGGAGCTAAAAGCATCATATTCGCGTGTAAGAACAAATGAAAAGTGACCTGAATGTTTTGGCAGGATCTTGACAGGTACCAGGCATCTGCAAGTAGATTTGCATAGGAATAAATAGTTCAGGAACCAGGCAGCTGAAAATTTTTTTTTTTTTAAACTTCTATGATTACCTAAAGGTGGGTCATCCAAAGAGCTGTTTGCATTCTGCTGTAGCGTAGAAATGTTCCCTTCCTGTTTAGAAAACTTAGTCTTGAAATGAGGCTGTAATTGGAGTTTATGCTTTTAACTGATGGGTTTAGATCAGTGGTCTCAAACTCAAACCCTTTGCAGGGCCACATTTTGGATTTGTAGGTACTTGGAGGGCCTCAGAAAAAAATAGTTAATGTCTTATTAAAGAAATGAGAATTTTGCATGAAGTAAAACTCTTTATAGTTTATAAATCTTTCCTTTTGGCTAAGTCTTAATAATAATATTGTAATTTATAGCTAGAGAGACATATTATCAAGAAACTGTTTTATTTTACTTTTATGATTGATAAGCATACTGAGGGCCTCAAAATAGTATCTGTCGGGCCGCGAGTTTGAGACCACTGGTTTAGATGACCTTAACACAAATTGCTGCTCTGTTAAAAACATTTTCTGTGTTCCTTGTATAAAGCTTCACTTCAGTGCTCTGTCACTTTGCTAAACTGAAACAGCAATCATATATACTGTTGGGTGATCTTCGGAGGGGGGGCCGTTGGGGGGTCCAGCAGGAGGAGATGGGTACCCTCCTGCCGGCGATCTTAGGGGGGGCCGTTGGGGGATCCGGCTGGAGGAGTTAGGCACCCTCCTGCCGTCAATCTTCAGGAGGGGGCAGGTTCTGTCAGCAGGAGGGGTTGCGCACCTTCCTGCCGGCGATTGCGGGTTTAGTCGGCGGGAGGGGTTGGGCAACCTCCTGCCGCGATCGTCGAGGGAGGGGTTGGGAAGGGGAGACTGGCGGCTGTAGCTGCATCTGCTATAGTAATCGCGGCAGGGAGATCCTTGCTGTGATTAGGTATAGCGGCCGCGTCTACTTACCATGTAGGCCAGTATTTTCCTAGCCTACATAGTAAGCATCTCCTGCTCTGCTAGGGAGACCCCCTAGGGCCGCCTAGGTTCGCTTAAGGCTACCGCCTAGCCTTAGGTGGGCTTGCAGGCCTCTCTAGGTTCCCTGGAGGCGCCTTCAATATAGGCGGTCTGCCTGGGGAGCATTTTTTTTTTTTAGAAAAAGTGCCTCCCGATTGGCTGATTAGCTGTAGGACGTCTACAGCTGCCTACAATCGGGAGCACTTTGCAGAATCAGGGCCTTTGAGTCTAACAATGGTACTTATGCATTTTTTCTTATTGCTAATATGACTGGAAAATCTCTCCCCCCCCTGGTTTTTACTGTATTGTTTATTTTCACTTTCATTTATGTCTTTGCTTTCCTGGCTGGGTTCCAAGCTTCCCTTTTGCTGTTCCAGATATTGTTGCTTACCTTCCTCTTTGTGTGTTCTCTCTGCTTCCAATGCTATGCATACAACCACCTCCTTATACTAAGGAAGAGGCAGCAAAAGAAATTCCAAAACCCCCCACCAGTTTTATTACTGATTTGTATAAGTTCATAAATGAAGGGGGCAAGAGTGATTTTGTGCGATGTGTTAATTCAGTTTCTAAGCATCTTTATCAGGAACTAGAATGACTGTACTCTAACCACCAAACCACAAATTTTACATCCTCAGCAAAATTGCAGGATTCAAAATAAATGTTAAATATGCTTATGTCCAGCACTTTCATAGAGATTTTCTAGGCCCAGCTTTCCTAAAATTGATGTCTTTTTATTTCATGTATATTTAATCTTAGAAGTAGGACAAATTAACAAAACTTCCTCTCAAGACTCCTGCAAGTACCACACAGACCCGCTGCTCTTCGACAATTATGGATTTTATTAATGGTCACAGTCATAAATGCTAATCTACAAACATCTTCAAAACAGCAAATACCAACATTTCAAAACCATTAACAATGAACATTTTAGATACCAATCGTACCACATCATATGGCTGCATATTAATTCTTTATAACAAGCAACTCATCCTTGGGTTGCCCAGCATATATGACCAGGCTACCTTTCTTTTCTTGGGAGTGCCATTCAAGCTGCCCCCGCCTTCTCCCCATCCCGTTCAAGGAAGGGACCATTCACCTGTCTGTTGTCAAAGTCAATGCCACATGGCCTCCCTGCCATCTAAGCAGGGAGCCATGCCTCTTTGAGTGTTCTGCAGTGCCATATGTTGCCACTTCTTTTGCTATCAACTAATGTAATGCTGTGTTCTTTCCTGGCCGTATGCTATGCCTATGATCCCACCGTGATCTCCTGCCTATGCATCTATAGCTGTGATGAGCTTCTGTTGGGGAGGGAGGGAATGCTTTGACGTCCCCTTGGCAAAGGCTGAACTGCCACCTCCGTCCTGGTCCTGGTCGCCTCACTCTCACTCTCACTGCCCCTTGTCCCTACGTCCCTGCCCCTGATTGGCCCTCTTCTCATTTTGCTCAGCTCCTTCCCCCTCCAACCCTGGACAAAAACCTCAGCCTTTTTGTCGCCGCTGCCCTTCCTAGACGGTGGGGAGCTTGTCCTTTCTTTTCTTTTTGACCTGCAGTTTATTCTTCCAGTTCATTCTGAAATGAGATGAGATCTAGCATTACAAACCTTCATTTGCAACTAATATGGGAATTTTCCCCCCTCTTATATACATTGTAAATGATGGCAGATAGACCTGAATGGTCCATCTAGTCTGCCCATAAGTTATACCCATTAAAAAAAAATACGTAATTAGATTAACTTGTCTCTTCTTTGATATTTCTGGGCTCCAGACTATAAAGTATTGTCCTAGGTTCCAAATGCTGAAGTTGCGATCCAAACTCACCCCATATCCTTATTCAATTCACTTAGCCTACTATTTGCAGCCAAGGGCCAAGAATCAGGGCTTCTTCTGGAACACTGTAATCATTGGCTCTAAATTTGGTCACCAGATGTTGCCATTGCACAATGCCTATGACACCCAGCACTGTGAATGCTGCTGCCGCAGCATTTCCAGCATGAGAGGCAATTATTTGAGTTAGGAATCAAACCTGTATTTTCCTTACTGGGCTGGCTTCTTGGGACCATCTCAAGGGACTATGTGGTGCCCTGAGCTAACCCTTTGCATTGGTGCCCCCTTAAACCTCCCCAATCCATGACCCAGTAGTTTTCCCCTCTATCTCGTCTCTCTCTTCCCCCCCCCCCATCACTGCTGGTGATAAAGGATGCTAAAATCCCAAATTCCTATCAGCATCTCTTCCTCCCCACCCTCAGAGGGGAAGGAAGAGAGAAAATAGTGCTGGACTGGGATTTTGGTGCCTTTTATTACTGATAGCCTGGGCCAGTGTCTGTGCCTCACCTGTACCATAGGTTGAGCTCGCCCTGTGGCCTCTCAGACACTTGATTCAGAGAAGCTATCTGCCCTGCAGTGCACAATATTACAAACCCAGCTGTTGACTACTAATATGTATTTTCATATACAATCCACTTGAACAGGCACTTTTAACTGTAAAAACTGTGAATTCAGACACACTGTCTGAATTCAAGAAGGCGTGGGATAGGCACGTGGGATCTCTTAAAGAGAGGAAGAGATAATGGTTACTGCGGATCGGCAGACTAGATGGGTCATTTGGCTTTTATCTGTTTCTATGTAAACTGACCCAAGGGTTGTTTAGCTCAGTTCCAGTTTGGAGCTTGCACTCGTGGTACCTGTCTGCTAAATATGACTGAATAATTAAGCAAAACTTTTCTTCTAGGGATTTGAGGGCTGCTGAACCCCTCTATATTACATTCTCTATCCTGTTTCTCACTTGAGATTCTTTTCCTGGTTCAGTTGTAGTGCTCATAACATCTGTAACAAGGGTGGACAACCTGTGGCCTGCCACTCAGTTTTAAGGGGACTATATTAACCAGATTTTGGGAACTTCCCCCCATTACTTATTAGTTTATAGTATTTTGTAAATATAGCCACTTTAGCATTTTGTTTCCATAACTTTTAGTTACATTTTTAACATATTTATCACACAAGGCTCTGTGCATTTCCAGTTTCTACATGATGTAATATTGTGGCCTGACAGGCTTTGTACTGACTTCCATGTGGCCCTCTGTGTATAAAGATTGCCCACTCCTGCTGTACATTTCCCCGAAACCGTGCTTGCGGTTTCGATTATTTGCAATTTTTTTCCCCAGCCTCCCCCCCCCCCCCCCCCCCAAGAATCGCTCGCATTGAAAAAAAGTAGCCCCAGGACTTGGATCGGGGCAAAGAGGGGGGCGATCGGAGGTGGAGGATGTGAGCAGCTGCCCCAGGAGTACGGACCTTACTTGGTGGTCTAGGGGTGATGCGGGGCATGAGTGATCTTCCTACACCCCTGCCCTGTGCAGAGCTGTGCTGTGAGTTCCCGTGGTCTCACGAGACTACAACAGGGAACTCGCAGCACGGCTCTGCACGGGGCAGGAGTGTAGGAAGATCGCTTCTGTCTCCCGTCACCGCTAGGCCACCAGGTAAGGTCCGGGGGTGGGTCAGAGCCAGTCCAAAAGTTATTCGTGAATTTTCCCTATTCGCAGGCTGGCTCTGCCCCTAACCCACACGAATAGGAAGGGAGAAGTGTATATTGATTGGTTTAAGAGCCACATTGATGAGAGGCTTCTGGGGCAACTTCGGTTTGATCCAAGAGCTGTTTGAGGTTTTTTGACCTGAGCCACTGTTTTTAACATTGGGTTGTAACACGCTGACTGATTTTAAAGAGTAGCATGCGGCAACATTATGCTTCCAGCTCTGGGCTCTGCATGGCTGTTAGGAAGTTCCATACCATAACTTTTTATGCTGCTTTTGCAAGTATCAAGAAGCTTTGAAGTATTGGTGCCACATAGCTGAAAGTGACAGCAAGTCGTGTAAAGCCAAATTGCCTGTAGTACCTGAAGACTGGAGGGTGTCCAATATTATGCTGATTTTTAAAAAGGGTTCTAGGGCTGATTTTGAAAACTATAGACTGGTAAGCTAGAAACTATTACAAAAGATAAAATAATGGAATACATAGACAGACATGGTTTAATGGGACAGTCAGCATGGGTTCAGCCAAGGGAGGTCTTGCCTCACCAATTTGCACGATTTCTTTGAAGGTGTGAATAAACATGGATAGAAACATAGAAACATAGAAAGATGACGGCAGATAAGGGCTACAGCCCATCGAGTCTGCCCACCCTATTGACCCTCACTATTAAGTCTAATGACCCCCTTGAGTATGATTGTAATTATACTTCCACTCTACTGACCCGCTCTTTCAAGTCTATACCCTAGTGACCCTATCCCTTGGCATGACCCTCGTAGGGATCCCACTTTTTCTTGAAGTCTGAGATGCTGCGTGCCTCAATCACCTGCACTGGAAGCTTGTTCCAATGCTCAATCACTCTTTCCGTGAAGAAGTATTTCCTGGCGTCTCCACGAAACTTCCCTCCCCTGAGTTTGAGCGGATGACCTCTTGTGGTCGAGGGTCCCTTCAGAAGAAAGATATCATCTTCTACCTCGACCCGTCCCGTGATGTACTTAAATGTCTCAATCATGTCTCCCCTCTCCCTACGCTCTTCGAGAGTGTAGAGTTGCAATTTGCTCAGTCTTTCTTCGTACGGAAGACCCATTAGCCCCGAGACCATCCTGGTGGCCATCCGCTGAACCGATTCAATTCTGAGCACATCTTTACGGTAATGTGGCCTCCAAAATTGCACACAGTATTCCAGATGAGGTCTCACCATGGCTCTGTACAATTTCATCATGACTTCAGGCTTCCTGTTGACGAAGCTTCTCTTAATACAACCTATCATCTGTCGTGCTTTAGATGAAGCCTTCTCCACTTGAGTGGCTGCTTTCAAGTCAGCACTGATGATTACTCCTAAGTCTCGTTCTGCCATAGTCCTGGTTAAAGTTTCTCCATTCAAGGTGTAAGTTCTGCAAGGATTTCCGTTACCGAGATGCATGACCTTACATTTCTTGGCGTTGAAGCCCAGCTGCCAGATCGAGGACCAACTTTCTAAAGTACGCAGGTCTTGCTCCATAGCATCCTGTAGATTATAGCCGTTTACTATATTGCATAGTTTGGCGTCATCAGCGAATAAGGTTACCTTGCCTTGAAGCCCTTGAGTCAGATCCCCAATGAATATGTTGAAGAGGAGTGGGCCCAGGACTGAACCCTGTGGCACTCCGCTAGTCACCTCCGACATTTTAGAGAGGGTACCGTTAACCACCACCCTCTGAAGTCTGCCACTAAGCCAATCTTTAACCCATGCAGTTAGAGTCTCTCCTAATCCCATCGATTTCATCTTGTTCAGCAGTCTGCGGTGTGGGACACTGTCAAACGCTTTGCTGAAGTCCAGGTACACGACGTCCAAGGACTCTCCTGAGTCCAGTCTTCTTGTTACCCAGTCAAAGAATCTGATAAGATTGGACTGGCATGACCTACCCTTGGTGAATCCATGTTGACTGGGATCCCGGAGATTTCCCTCGTTCAGGATCGTATCTAATTTATACTTAATTAGTGTTTCCATGAGTTTACACACTATTGAGGTGAGGCTTACCGGTCTGTAGTTTGCAGCCTCAGCCTTACAACCCTTTTTGTGTAGAGGAACAACGTTGGCTGTTTTCCAGTCCAACGGAACTATCCCCGTACTTAAAGATGAGCTGGATGATGTAGTGTTTAGATTTTCAGAAAGCTTTTGACAAAGTTCCTTATGAGAAATTCCTGATGAAATTAGTTATGGAATAGAAAGCAATGTTGTGTTGTGAATTAGGAATTGGTTATTGTAGAGAAAACAGAGGTTAGGGTTAAATGGCTATTTTTTTTCAATAGAGAAGAGTAAATAGTGGAGTGCTACAGGGGTCTGTACTGAGGCCAGTGCTATCTAACATTCATAAATGACTTGTAAATTGGAACATCACACAAAAAAGGAGAAAGAATTCTGCACTAAATATCAAAGAAAACGAGAAAAGCAGAGAAGAATCAAGCTGGCAATAGTGGAACAGGGACCCCAAATGGACTGTGTTACAGTTAAATTGCCTGCATCAGGGGTACATGAGAATTCCCAATATTCCACTAAACTGTTGAGCCAGAAAATTATAAAAATAACCACTCATAAATGGTGTTTGAGATTTATAATTACAGCTCAGAGATGTGGAAACAACTGCAGCTTAATGATGTCAGACATAGTGGTCATCTCTGCTTTTCTCATTTTCTTGGAAATTGGAATGGTAAGTAAGATAATTAAATTTGCAGATGACACTAAACTGTTCATAATTGTCAAAACACATGAAGACTCTTCCAATTTCCTAAGGTCTTCCTGCAATATTTCAGATTGGGCATTCAAATGGCAGATGAAACTTAATGTGAACAACTGCCAAGTGGTGTATATTTGGAAGAATAATCCAAGTCCAGTTTCTTTATGCTGGGGACCCAAGAAAAAAAATCTAGATATCATAAACTACACTGAAATCTGCCCAGTGTGTGGCTGCAGAAAAAAAAAAAAAAAAAAAAAAGCAAATGGGATACTAGGAATTATTCTAGTGTGAAAAGACACTTTATTCCTGAACCTGTGGGTAGTCGATTCCTTCCTTCTTGTAAAGAGCCTCATTTAGCATTCTTTTGCTTTGCCTCCCATCCCTCTGGGCTGTCCTCCAATTCCTCTGTTGTCTGTACAAGTGAAATGATAGGAGTCTGTTTTCTGCTTGTGTTTATTTTTAAATTAAATTCAGGATTGTTGTTTTTTTGCTGTTTGCAAGGCTTTCTAGTGCTGCAGAGGACCCCAATCTTGGGGCATCTCTGACTGTGAGAGAGTGCAGACTCGAAGGTCTATTTCCAAGGGGCAGACTGCTTTGGACAGCCTGCTCTAGAAGTTCAAAGGCTCAGGGACTGATCCCTTGGGAGCAAGACTTGCCCCAAAATGGTCCACAGTCAGCACATGCTGAGTGTCTCCATTGCAGTTTTTCCAGGATAAGGGCTGACTGCTTTCTTCTCATTTGCTTGCACAAGGTCTGGTGGGGTTTGAGGTCTTCAGCTGGTTCATTGGGCCCGAGAAGCAGTCTGAAGACACAAGCAATTGAAATTCCAGACTTGTTAAGGCAGAAGTTCTCCCTGTAAGCTGTTTGCAGCTTCAGCTCTTGCAGCTCCCAGCACACAGCATGGCACAGTGAGTAACAGGCTGACAACCTGAAAAACAGAATTGGGGGGAGGGGGGTTGGGTTCTGGATTTAGAATCAGGTTCCCCCATCTCTAAAATCCCCAAATTGCTAGTTTTCGGACCCCAGTGTAGCCCCCACTAAAATCGCTGCTGCCAGTGGCTGTCTTGGATTTCACAATTTAAAAATAAAAGCCTCTATCTGCCTGAAAACACCTCAATTGTGCTTAAAAACAATTGTGATGGACTGCTCAGGCCAGGATACCTTGGATTCATGCTAAATTTTGTGATGGATGGCCGTCTAAAGATCATCCATATCACACGTGCCACATGGTAGGAACCGCTGGCTTAGCCTCCTCTATTCCCTCAGGGGGTGTTAGTGCCTAGGTGGTCTGAAGGCCAGGAAAAAAGTCCAGTTATGAGCCAGGGAGCAGTGCAAGTGCGTCGCTGATATAGCACTAGGAGGGAAGTAGTGAGGGCAAGCAGTGGTTCAAGAACCACCTGCCTGGATGGACGGATGGACAGAGCTAAAAAGATACTGGAAATAGAATTTTGTTTTTGTGAGTAGGGAACAAATTCCGGAGCATAAACACATGCTGCACATACTGGCATAGTAAGAGGGGGGGGCGGAGCACCCCGGGTGTTTTCACCCGTCGTCTTCTCCGCCTTCTTGCTCCTCCCTCCACTGCGTGCACACTTTCACTTCCTCCCCACTGTACCTCTAGTTCTTCGCTGGTGCGAGTAGCAATGGCTTTCCCGCTGACGTCACTTCTGGGTCCTGCTTCTAGGAAGTGACGTCAGAGAGCGAGCTGAAGCTGGCAAAATTAGAGGTATAGAGAAGGGGTGCACAGCAAGGGGGGGTGGACGAGGAGAGGGGGCAGAAATGAGGGGGGCCTCATCGCCCCGGGCGCCTCTCTTCCTCACTACACTACTGTTCCAGGAACTTGGCTCCAGAGAGGATGTCAGAGAAAGGGCGGGACCGCCGGAAGAAAAAGCAGCGCAGCAGGGCTCAGAGAAGGGGCGGGACCGCCGGCAGAGGAAACAGCTGGGCTCGCTGGCATCCGGAAACAAGGTAGACAGCTTCTCCATTGGGGAGGGGGGTGAGGCTGTGGAGGTGCGAGCGGTTCTTCGGGTGGGGGTGCGAGCGGTCCTTCGGGGTGGGAGTGTGAGTGCTCCTTCGGGGTGGGGGTGCGAGCGGTCCTTCAGGGTGGGGGTGCGGGTGCGTGCGAGCGGTCCTTCGGGGTGGGGGTGCGAGCGGTCCTGTGGGGGGGTGAATCGGGGGGGGGGCATCAGGCTTTCAGGGTAGGAACAGGACTTCAAGGAGGAAAGGAGAGTCGGGCAGCATGCGCGGTATACGGGTGTGCGCAGTATATAAAAATTTATGTACATAAATATGTGTTTTTTGCGCGCTATACCCGTGTGCGCGTTTTACACGGGTGCGCGTTATCTATGTGAAAATACGGTAAATAGACTGGGAGGGGGAATTTCTGGGTGGGAGCCTAATTCTTTAAGTTGGAGTTTATTTTATCTTTAGATGATCTCAGGGTTGATGTTCTAGAAAATACTATTTTGAGGATTTTTTCCCCCTTAAATCTAATTCAAGCTCTGAGGAGCAGAGGCATCTGTTACAGCTATTATGATAGAGCAGTGGTCTCAAACTTGTGGCTCGGGGGCCACATGCAGCCCGCCAGGTACTATTTTGAGGCCCTCGGTATGTTTATCATAATCACAAAAGTAAAATAAAACAGTTTCTTGATCATATGTCTCTTTAGCTATAAATTACAATATAATTATTAAGACTTAGCCAAAAGGAAAGATTAATAAACTAAAAAGAGTTTTACCTCATACAAAATTGTCATAAGACATTAACTATTTTTTCTGAGGTCCTCCAAGTACCTACAAATCCAAAATGTGGCCCTGCAAAGGGTTTGAGTTTGAGACCACTGTGATAGAGAGATTGTTAACTAACAGTGGTGAATAAACCATATGCAATAATATGAGTTTTGGATGAGTTGGTGACTCTGAATGGCATGGCTTTCTGGCTCAGACAGAGAGAAATGTGACATGTTCACTAAAATATTTAAGGTGGGGAATGCTTAGAAGGGGGTGATTGGGGGAGAAGATCTTAATCTGCTTTCAAATATGTGAATGTGCCTCAATCCTGGGGGTTCTTTCTTTTATTACTTCAGTTCAAAATTTATTTCTTTATCTGATTATATAATAAAAGAACATAGTGAAAAAGAAAAACTGCAATGAAAGTTTTACCAACTTCTTGACATCGCTACAGTTTTTGCCTAACTCAAGTGAAAAGGATAAATCATGCTTCTCATTATGTTCATCTGTAAACCTTCTAGATCAGAGTTTTCCAAACTGGGTCATGACTCTAAATGGGGTCACAAAACCCTATTTAGGGGTTGTAGCATCCTGTGCTATCTGGGGGCTGCACGTTTTCTGCAACCGTGTGAATTGGGGTTTCAACCACAATGTTTGTTGGATATTGGCCTAGACCCTGCAAATTTTTTTTAATTTTTTTAATTTTTTTAAATTCAATTTTATAACTTTACAAGAAAGTACATCTTGTTTAGGATAATACAGCAGGTATAAATGTTCAACATCACATTTTACAAAAAAAATAAAGAAGGCAATACAGACATGCTTTCTTAGACCACAAAAAAAGCTATTAAGGGGGGTTAAGCTCCAGAAAAGATCTTAACTGCTCTGGTTGAAAGAAGACATACTTAACTTGAGCGTATTTGACAATACATTTACACGGGTATGCAAGCAAAAAGGACGCCCCAAAGCCCTAGTATCCTGTCGCATTGCTAGGAAAAGTTTCCTCCTTTCCTGGGTAACCTTAGTTACATCCAGGAACACCCATATCTTTTTTCCATAGAACAGTTCTTTAGAAATACGAACGTAAAGTTTCATAAAGGAATGAATGTCCTGTTGGAAAATAAAAGAAACCAAAAGTGTCATTCTCGGTGTCGTATCTGTATTTCTCAAATAAGGTTGAGATATTATTTAAGTTCAGTTGTGAAGCGTGTTCTCCAACCTCCATTGTTTCCCAGTTTTTAGCTGAAAAAGGAAGGTAATAAACTTTATTCAGAGGAGGAATATTATCCGAGGAATACTTTAAGATTTCCACTAAATATTTCTTAAACATGTCGTAGGCTGATATCCCAGGTACTTTGGGGAAATTCAAAATCCTAACATTCAGCCTTCGATTATAATTTTCTATATTATCAAGTTTACGATGTAGAATCGCTGAATCTTTAATTGCAGCATTTTTTAAATCCAAGAGGGATTTCACCTTAGTTTTTACTTCCATGAAGATTTTTTTTTTTTTGCCTCAGTGTTTGAATGTTCCAGGGCCTTGGTTAAATCGTTCATCTTACTAGCCAACATTTTTACCTCTGTAGAAGTCTTCGTTGCCTCAGAGTCCATCTTCTGTAGCAGTCCCCCAAATCACTGCTAAAGACACCTCACCAGAGGGGATAAGCTCCCCAATTTTGGTCGTCATCAGAAGCTCATCTGCTCTGGGCGCTTCCCCCATAGGAACTCCATGTGCAACTTTGGCAACACTTCCCGTTCCTACTGCCAAAACAGCAGAGTCAGCTGGACAGGGAGGTGGTTCGGTGAACGGAGGTGAAAGTGAGAACTCATTTCCATGTGGGCTAAATCCTTCTTTGCTCTCTCCCACCGCTGGAGTTATTTCGCCTGGTTTGATGCAGATACCAGATAACAGCTGCTCAATCATCTGCTGACGAACTGGGAGCATTGGTGTCAAAGAAGCTGGCACCTTAATGCTCCCTTTCCTCTTGTGGGGCATTTTTTTTTAGCGTTTAAGATTCCAAAAGCAGAGAGCCTGATCTCAGCATCAAGCTGATGCCGCCATCTTGGCCCGCCCCGTTTCTTGACCCGGCAAACTTTTATTGGTGCCTTCTGTTATAAATAAATATTACCAGTGGTAAATTTTGTCAAGTCACTGGTTTGGAAACTTTTTTTGCAAATTTCTTTTTTGAAAACAATATAACGGAGATAACACACTGCTCAAGTACATCATATTTAAAATGCCCCATCCCATGGCCTGGAACCTTTTTGAATATGTTTCTTTTTCTATATTACAGCTAGAATGAAAGGGAGATTCCTCCCTCCCCCTACAGGCTCTGACCCTAGTACCTTTATTTATTTATTAGAAAACAACTCTTGGACAACTACAATTCTGGCCTGTTTATAATCCAGGTTTTATTCAAAAGAAATAGTCAGGCAGCAAATAATGTGTAATATATTGAGCAGATTTGGAGAACGATGAACATAATAGCCATACTGGATCAGACCAATGATCCATCTAGCCCAGTATCCTATTTCTAATGGTCGTCAATCCAGGACACAAGTACCTGGCAGGACGATTAAATCCAAAAGATCTGGTCCATTTTGCTGCAAAAGATATCTTCCTCCTCAGCTCCCCCAAATTTGCAGGCCCTGTTGTGAAAGTCAGATCCATCTATTTCCCCATAAACATCAAGCATCATGGTGGTGGTCGGGAGGGCAGTGGCTTATATTCCCAGCTGAAGGAGGCATTGTACGATGTCTCAATCCATCAGCCAAGGAAAAGAACATTACAATTAAAAAAACCAAAACAGTCCCTAATGCAAACTCAGGAAGAGATTCATATTTGTCATAATGATTTATGTCAAAGCTGATATAAATCTCTCAGAACATGCTGAAATATTGTGTGAGAACAGAGAGCACAGAATTTGAAGGTGCAGCAGAAGAATCATCCTGGGGGAGGCAGGAAGGAGGTGAAAGGTGAAAGCAACATAAATCTTACTTTTAAACGAAAACAAACCACACCCTAAATTGATACCATACAAAATTGGTAGGTTGTAGAATTCACCAACTCCTGGTATAGTTAAAAACAAGGTTGACGCGTTCTAACCAACAGCCCCTGGACCGTTCCATCATCCAGGCCTGTGTTACCTAAAGTGTTATAACATGACAAAAACCCCAAACTACTCATATGTTGAAGACAAAATATAGAAACACAGAAACATGATGGCAGATAAAGGCCAAAAGGCCCATCTGCAGGATGCCCATCTGCAGAATCCCCTACCCCCTCTCCATAAGAGATCCCGCATACCTGTCCCATGCTTTCTTGCATTCATACAGTCTTTGTCTCCACCACCTCTACTGGGAGACTATTCTACACACCTACTACCACTCTTTCTGTAAAAAAGTATTTCCTTAGATTACTCCCGAGTCTTATCACCTCTTAACTTCATCCTGTGTCCTGTTATTCCAGAATTTTCTTTCATTTGAAAAAGACTCTTCCTGTATATCAGTGTCCTGCAAACTTGGTTGAGCCATGGCACACTAAATATAGTGACCACAGCTTGAGGCATCTGGAAGTGCACAGACGTTGACACGATGATATCATGCGCATGCGCAAAGGCCCTCCAGATGGGCCCTGAGCCGCCATTGGGGGATGCTAGCAGGGAAGATGCATGGAGAGAAGGAGAGACGCTGGATGATTGCCTACAGGATATGCCTCTCACTGTGAGCCTCTCCTGCTCCCCAGCGTCTCGCAGTTAATTGAACATGTCTATCGTATCCCCTCTGTCTCGCCTTTCTTTCAGAGATCTCCAAGTCTGTCACTATATGCTTTGACAAAGACAACTAACCAATTTTGTAGCAGCCCTCTGGACTGACTCCATCCTATTTACATCTTTTTGAAGGTGTGGTCTCAGAATTGCACAGAGTATTCCAAATGGGGCCTCACCAGAGTCTTATTCAATGGCAGTATCACCTCCTTTTTCCTACTAGCCATTCCTCTCATTATGCACCTGAGCATCCTCCTGACTTTGTCCATTGTGTTTTCTACCTGTTTTGCCACCTTAAGATCTTCGAACACAATCACCACCAAGTCCTGCTCTCCTTTCGTACAGTGCCCGGGATGGTTTTAATTTAAAAAAAACAAACAGAAAACTTTTATATTTAATATTGGTGGGGGTGGGCTCTATAGCGTGCCCACCCTTACTCAGAAATCCAGTAACATTAAATAAATCTTGCCAGTCAAAATCAGAACCCATCTCTTCCCCACCATTTTCTTCGCCTGCTGAGGCCTGGCCCTGGGGAAAAATGAAGTTAGCTACACAGGACTGCTGCTCAGCCTCAACCATGTTGCATGTGCTAAGTGACAATTCTAGGCTTGCCTTGGAGGAATTATGAGGCTCTGGCTCCAATCCAGGTCTCTGCCTGATACTCGAATCTGATGCTACTGGTGCTCTTCCTATAGTGCCTGCCTCGATTGTTTTCCATGGTATATCTGCCATGTTGGAGTCTGCCTTGCACTAGCTCACCTCACAGATTCACTCTGGTTGTGCAGAATATTATTGTAGTGGGAGAGACTGGGCAGGCCTGAGAATCCCAATGAAATTGTGAAACCGGTGTGGGTTAGACTTGCCGATCAAAGTGCAATTTAATGAGGGGTAGTCCAGAGCTGCAGCGTTATTCTGTTCCACAGCTCCATGGCTGTCTCTCTCAGGCCTGCCCAGTCTCTCCTGCCACGGTAAATCTGCACAGCCGCAGTAATTCTGTAAGGTGAGCAGGTGCAAGGCAGGACTCCATGGTGGGCTTGAGCTGAGATTGGTGATGGTAGATTCTTGAGGAGGGGTCTCACGGCTGAGGCTTACAACTGGGAGAGCTTTGCACATCCAATCAAGGAGACAGAGCTGGAGCTTGATGGCCAATCAGAAGCACTTCTACAAGGCTTCTGATTGGCCATCAAGCTCCAGCTCTGTCTCTCTGATTGGTGGATGTGCAGAGCTCTCCGTGTGAGTGGCAATCAACTACTGGTGCACTGCGGGACAAAGGAAGGTGAGTAGTTTTGAGAGAACATTGGAGGGGGAGGTGATGTTTTACTATCACATTTTCTACAGGACTCCAGGGAGCCTGCCTGTCTCTAGCAATTGAAAACATGGTGTTGAAGCACCACCCCCTACTGGCAGCAATGCAACTAGAGGACTCCCACTCAGCTTGGGGGTAACAATGGGACCAAGTCAACAGTCTTGGCTGCAACATGTTCTCAGTAATGTTAAGTAGGCCAGTCCGAAAAGGCATTTTAAGGTTGAAGTCAGTTTTCAAAGGTTAAATTCTAGGCCCATGGTTTCATGTTTCAGGTTTATTTAAAAATTTGATATACCACCTTATCAAAATTCAAAGTGGTTTTACATAATATAAAAACAAAGAATAAAAAGGGCATGAGTTAAAAACAAATTACAATTAATATTACAAACAATCAAACGCACAGACAAACATTAACATACCGATACAAAATGGAAAAGAGTAGAAATACATTTGTATAATGAGAAAGAGAGGGAGAAGGATCAAAACAAAAGGGAGGGGAACAAAAAATAAATAGTCTTGTACTTTGTAATATAGGTTAAAATGATTAAAAATGGCAAGGAACAAGTTTCCATGGTTGGCCTTGTCTCCAAATTTGACCCTGGTAGGTCCACTTTGGATAAATGCTTTCATGCTTCTGTACAGATTTGAATGGCCAAAGAAGTGCCCAAAAGACTTTTTTAAATTTGTGCTGATTTTTAAAAATTTTTTTACTTCTCTGATGAGCCTCTTATTTTCTGATTTGGCTGAGATAGAGAGCTGGGAAGACCACTTAAAGTTAAGTAGGGTACATATCTGTGATATTCTTAGAAGTAAGGCGAGAGTTTGATCTGCTTTGTCACATATGGTGGTTTTCAGAAGCCATGGTTGAGTGGCAAGTCAGAATGAAACTAACCAGGTTCAGATACTTAATCTCAGCAAAATTTTAGTATGTGCACCCATTCTGGCTCACTTCTTGCATAACATCTTGTCTTTTTAGGAAGTGAAAGCCTGGTGCAGAAACCAGAATAAGTGACAGGAACTTATGGCTGAAAAAGAAAACCTAGGTTGTTCATTCTAAAACCTATGGAGGCAGTGGAAGCAGAAAGGATGACTTATCTCTATGTATTGGTAATTGTCTTAAAATGAGCAGTCATAGTAAAGTGGGTAACTTTCAAGGCCAATTTAAATGTGTAAAACAGTGGATTATGTAGGGAAATGTCCTGTTATAAAATTCTCCAGACTTTCTGCAGATGAGTGTGTGTGTGTGTGTGTGTAATGCCATTTTTTGTGCATGGAGAGTAAAAGCGTTCCCAGTGTAGAATTGGAGAAGCAACACATCCCATGATGCTTTTTAGAACTGTCCTGTCAATTATTGCTGAGTTACCATGTTGCAGCCAGACAAACCTTTAAACATAAACAATTTTCTATCTCTTCAGTATGCCAAGTTACTTATTTTCAGTATAGTTGGGGGTCCCACTTCTGAATGTGTACTAATCTTGGCAGCTAAGCAGATTTGCTAATAAAGGCCTTGCTTATAATTTGGCGTGAATTTTTATGGCTCAGATTGTGTGAATGGTCAAACATTTCCCAAAGTTTTATAGCTTTGTAACTGAAAGTTCCAAGGAAATATGGATGTGGGGCAAAAAGTGAAGAAGGAAAAAAAAACAGCAAATGGATAAGAAGGCCACAGTTAAGAGCACAGACAGAAGGAAGTACCACCAGAAACTGAGAAAAGATGATTAGAAAAATAAAATCACCAAACACAGGGTAGGGAATATGATTTTATTTTTAATTTAGTGATTGACGTGTCAGTTTTGAGAATTTATATCTGCTGCCTATATTTTGCACTGTTCAGGAAGAAGTTGCATTCTTTCTATTTCTCTAGTGTTGTATTGCATGTAGTCTGGCATCTTAGGGTTTCGTTTGGGTATATTAGTACTTTCAGTTTGTGGTTCTGTATTTGCATAGGGGTTATCTGTGTTCTGCATGTGTGATCAAGCCAGGTGTTCTGGTAAGAATGAATGTTGAAAGGCATACAGTGTTCATTATGTAGTTTAATTTTGTGGTTAACCATTTATCTGGTGTTAATAAGATATTGTTGTGTGTGTATGAAAAATAAATGGAAAAAATGGCATTACAATTAGTACTAGTATTATTATTATGGGGTGGGGTCTAGGGTGGGGCTTCCCCCCCAACAAAAAAAACCTCTGCTGCATACGAACGGAGTAATGGAGAAAGAGAGGTAGAAACATAGAAACATAGAAATAGACGGCAGATAAGGGCCACGGCCCATCTAGTCTGCCCACCCCAATGACCCCCAATGAGTATTCCAGGTGGGGGCCTCACCATGGATCTATACAATGGCATAATGACTTCCGCCTTACGGCTGACGAAACCCCTTCGTATGCAACCCATGATTTGTCTTGCCTTGGACGAAGAATTAAGAATTGGTTTAAAGATAGAAAACAGAAGAGTAGGGTTAATTGGTCAGTATTCAAAAATGAAGAAGGATAGATAGCAGGGTTCCCCTGGAGTCTGTGATGGGACTGCTGCTTTTTAACCTATTTATAAATGATCTAGAGATGCAAATAACTAGTGAGATAATTAAATTTGCTTTGAACTCTTTGAAATTGCAATACAATCAAAATTTTTAAATAAACTTGATAACACAAAATTGTTAAATTGCAAAAGAATTGTGAAAAATTGCAAGAGGACCTTGTGAGACTGGGCAGATGATGCATGTAAGAAAGAGGGACCCAAACTATAGCTATGTGATGCAAGGTTCCACATTATGAGTCACCGTCCAGGGAAAGATGTAGGTGTCATTGTACATTGAAATCCTCTACTCAGTTTGCAGCAGTGACTAAGAAAGCAAATAGAATATTAGGAGTTATCAGGAAAGGAATGGAAAACAAAAATGAGAATGTTATAATCCCTTTGTATTTCTCCATTGTATGATCGCACCTCAAGTACTATGTGCAATTCTGGTCATCACATCTCAAAAAGGATATAGTGGAATTTGAAAAGGTACAGAGAAGGGCTTATTGATCTCAATTTAAAAAGTATTGTATTTTGTTTTGGGTTTGTTTTGGTTTTTGGCCTCAGCAATATGGAATTTGTATTTGTTAATAGCTGATTTGTATTCTGGGAGATTTTTCTCTTTTGCCATTGTCTTTCCAGTCTTCTAGAAGACTGTTTGTTTATTTTTCTGCTTTTAGGGCGTCCATGAGCCAAGGTGAGGACCTGGTTGATTTTTGGCTTTTGTGATGTAATAGTGCAATGGAGTTGAGGGTTTGTTGTGATGTGGTGTTCTAGATGTTGAGTGGATCTATGAGGCTGGTTGAAGTGGTATCTAGCATTTCAGAGGCCTTGTTCCAGACTTCATTGGCATTATAATGCCTCGTGTTACCCAGTGGTGGTCTTGATGGTAGGTTTTTCCTTGTGGAGGTTGAGACTGAAGGAAAATAAGTAGTGGTCTGACTCAAAGGATTGTTGTCCAGTTAGTTTCTATTATAAGCATAGGGGGGATTTGAAGATATGAAGTCCAGGGTTTGACCTTTCTTATGTGTAGGTCCTAATGATTTCAGGTCTAGTTGGCTGTCCAGTAAGAACCTGTGGAAGTTTGTGGTGATTGTAGTATGTTTATATTTCCTAGGACAATGTCTGGTATATTGACAGGTTAGATTTGAGATAATTTCCTGTATTTTTGTGGCAGTGTTGGAACAGGATCCTGGGGGGGTCGATAAATTTAGTAGCAATCCAATACTAGAGTGTATGCTTGATTTATCTTCTAACTTTCAGATCATATATTCTAGTTCAGGTTGTATTGCAGAGTCAGACAATGAGATGTGGAAGGAACTTTCATAGATCAAAGCGAGGCCGTTTGTTTGTTCCTGGTGTGTGGATAATGCTGTAGCCTGGTGGATATAGGTGGGGGAGTTCTGGATTTGCAGACTCCTTCTAGACAGGTTTCTGTGAAGAAGGTGAGGCCTGCGTTGTTGGTGGAAATCAAATCATTTATTAGTAGGAGTTTGTTGGCTACTGATCTGGCATTAATATAAATGCATGGGACTGGAATGGTGGGGTGTTCTTTTTTCTATAGGGAGCGATAGATCTAAAGCAGTGGTCTTAAATTGGCGGCCCGGGGACCACATGTGGCCTGCCAGGTACTATTTTGAGGCCCACAGTATGTTTTATCATAATCACAAAAGTAAAATAAGTTTCTTGATCATATGTTTCTTTAGCTATAAATTACAATATTATTATTAAGACTTAGCCACAAGGAAAGATTTATAAACTATAAAGAATTTTATCTCATGCAAAATTGTCATTTCTTTAATAAGATATTAATTATTTTTTCTAAGTACCTACAAATCCAAAATGTGGCTCTGCAAAGGGTTTGAGTTTGAGACAACTGATCTAAAGGAAATCTTTACAAGTAGGTAGTGGTTTTGTATGGTGGGGTTTTGGGTTTCCTTTTATAAGTTTCATAAATATTATGCTTCAGTATAAAACCAAGAAAAGGGGAACCCACCAATAAGGTGACTTTCACAAGTGCTCAGAACCTTAAACAATCCTTATGTCTTATTTGAATTTTTGTGCAGTTATATATTGAAACTGTTTCATGGTAGTCCTATTTAAGTTTTTCAATTTGCTGATTTTGAGTTTCTCACTCATTGTAGTTTTATATGTGGTCTTTTTACTACTTTTATGCTATTAACAAAATTATATGTTTATGCTGAACTATATTTTCTGTACACCACCTTGGGTGAATATCTTCATAAAGGTGGTTAATAAATCCAAATAAATAAACCTTCCTTTTTCTCCTCCTCCCCTCTCCCCCACCCCTGTGGCCCATCTCCTTCAGGAAGTAAGTTAGTTCAGGTCATATGAGCTCAGGTCAAGGATTGAACTCCTGGCACAATCCTAGACCCTTGCCTCACGTTTGGAAGCCAAAATTTGAAGGGTCTTGAATTATGATCTATCCTGTACATAGCTTACTCTTTTCCATCACCTGCTGCCCTGCTGTCAGATTCAAAACTGATCTGCTTCAGAAAACCTTCTAGGGGGAGGGGGGAGAAAAGAGATAGATTGTGAGAGAGAAGGTAATATGAGTAGAGCATTGAATTAGGACAGTGCTTTTCAATCTTCTCCTTTAGTCACACTTTCAGGATTTCCATAATATTTTTATATACACAATTGGTCTTCTACTTCATATCTCTCCTGCATCCTTACTGTGAGAATCTTAGAAACCCAGCTGGTTAGGTGTGCCTCCAGGAATGGGGAGAAACACTTATCTAGGAATCAGTCCTGAGCCAAGAAATCAACTCCCTTCTGTGTGCCTCAGCCTCTTTCTTGAAAACAGACCAGTCTTAACATGATTTCAGAACTTGATGTTTTGCTGCTTATTCTTAATTAAATTGCAGCTGCTCCTTTTCTCAAATTTGTACTGTGTATTGCTTTGGTACTACTAGGGTAGGGTATATGTAATCGGTGTTGGGAAGGACTCTTTCTCCTGTCCCCCCACACCCTCCAGTAATCCTTGTATGACTTGGATCTTCTACTCGGATATTTGTACCTTTTCTATGGTGACAAACTCCTCAACCATACACATTTTTAGCAGCTGATATGCCTCCATTCTCTTCATCCTCTTCCCACTGGTTCTGCTGCATAGTAGGTAAGAGTAGGGTCCTCCTTCCTTCTGTTCTGCATCCCAAATTTGTGCCTCCCTTCCTCCTTCCTGCAGGTGTTTACCTCTGCTGGCCAGATGCCTCCTCCCAGCCGCATTTCTCTTCGCAAAGCTGCAGCCACATTTCCTGCATGTAGCTGATCCAGAAGTCTTCCCTCTGACATCATGCCGCTGTACTGGGCCATGATACGCCCTCACCTGGAATACTGCGTCCAGCACTGGTTGCCGTACATGAAGAAGGACACAGTAAGGGTCCAGAGAAGAGCAACTAAAATGGTTATGGGGCTGGAGGAGTTGCCGTACAGTGAGAGATTAGAGAAACTGGGCCTCTTCTCCTTTGAAAAGAGGAGACAGAGGGGACATGATCGAAACATTCAAGATAATGAAGGGAATAGACTTAGTAGATAAAGACAGGTTGTTCACCCTCTCCAAGTTAGAGAGAACGAGAGGGCACGCTCTAAAGTTAAAAGGGGATAGATTCCGTACAAACGTAAGGAAGTTATTCTTCACCCAGAGAGTGGTAGAAAACTGGAATGCTCTTCCAGAGGCTGTTATAGGGGAAAACACCCTCCAGGGATTCAAGACAAAGTTAGACAAGTTCCTGCTGAACCGGAACGTACACAAGTAAGGCTAGTCTCAGTTAGGGCACTGGTCTTTGACCTAAGGGCCGCCGGTTGAGTGGACTGCTGGGCACAATGGACCCAGCAGTGGCAATTCTTATGTTCTTAAATTAGTGGCACAGACTGTCATGAATAGCTACATAGTAATGTAGTATTGACCTGAATGGTTCATCCAGTCTGACCAACAGACATACTCATCAATTCATTATACCAGCAATGAATGCAATATAAAATGCTTTATCATTGTCTGTCTTTGGCATTTCTGGGATATGTGAAGTGAATAGATGAGACAAAGAGCATTAAAGCAGATTATTGGCCTAACATAGCTTGACAACTTCCCCTTTTAACGAATATTTATTATGGATATCATGAAGCCCAGATCTGCTTGATGCCCTTGCCAAGAATCCCAGGTTTAGAGGATCTTTTGTATGTGTTTGGTTTATTTGGGGTTTTTTAAATTTTAATTTATGTACTAGTCCAGCAGTTTTTATTGCTGCTTCAGTCTAGGTTTATAGCTTCCAGCTGCCTTTTGCAGCCACAAGGATCTTTTCTGTTTGTTTCTCCCCTATTTGGCCTGGTTATTACAGTGGTCATCTTGGATGAGAGACTCCTTCAGAGACTAGTACAGGTGCATTTTATGTTGGCTAGTTAATGTTGCTATAGAGCAGAGATTCTCAACCCACTCTTGGGACACTGTATGGTTTTCAGGATATCTACGATGAATATGCATAAGATAAAAATGCATGCAAATCTAATTTATCTCATGCATATTAATTGCGGGTATGCTGAAAACCTGATTGACTGGGCATGCTCTGAGGAGTGTATTGAGAATCCTTGCTCTAGAGTGGCCACCAACTTTCTTTCCTTTCCAAAGATTGAATGCCGCCGCCTTGGCAAGCCTCTTGCTCAGTTGGCCTAAGGAGTAGAAGCTGTGTTTAGAAATGAACTTGGTTTTCCCATGTGGTGGGACAAGAGGGCTCTTCTCCAAAACCTTGAAGTGACATTGCCTTAGAACAGGCATTCTCAACCCAGACCTCAGTTTATGCCAAGTTAGTCTGGTTTTCAGGATAACCACGATAAATATGCATATGACAGGTTTGTATACTATTGTTCCCATTTGTAAACAAACATGCATGAGCATATATATTTATCTATCCTGAAAACCAGACTGTGACCTAAGGACTGGGTTGAAAACTCCTGCCATTAGAAAAAAAAAGAAAAGAACCCATGGCAAGACATGGGAATGCTCAAAAACAGTTCTAATCATACTGGTAGGTCTCATTTTTTAACCTCACGCTGTCGTCTTTCTTAAAATAAATGATTGATTATGCTGGAAACTTTGACTTTCAGTTAGAAGCAACTGATAAAAATCTTAACTTTTTTTTTAGCCTGCTGTTTGACTAGAGTTCTGATGACTAATTTAAAATGACAAGATAACTAAAGAGTGAAAGAAAATATAAGAAGAAAGTAGTCTTGGATGTCATAATTTAATAGCCTTGATAGCAGGATATTAAGGATTCCCAGTCATAGCTCTCTTGTTCAGCAAAAGCCACCTTCAGTGTAATGACACTTTGTCCCCTTTTTCCAAAGCAGAGCTTCTTTGCTATAGGAAACAGTGCTGACTCATAATACTGTGAGAACAGCGCCAAAACCTAGCTTACTAATGCAAATGGTATGTGCGCTCTGAGACGTAAGGGGTAAGAAAGCGCCTGGGATATGGCGCAGAAGAGTTTTGCGTTCTTGTGTGCATGCCCAGGTAAATCAGGAAGTGAACATTGTTACTGTTCTGCATCTTGAAATATAAGCTGTTTAAAAAAAAAAAAAAATAAATTCCCTTAAAAGGCTTATATTTAGGTGCAGAAAACACATGACAATGTGTGCTTTCAATTTTGGGTTTGCTTGGACTGTATACATTTATTTTTCACTCCCAGCACTTAGAGAGATTTGCATGGGTTTCCTTCCATTTCTGAAATCAAAACCAGCTTATAAAAATAATAAAAAAAATTTAAAATCCTCTCTTCAAGCATCCCATCAATTCTAAGCTAGTGGTAAGGGCAGGATTTATTTGTGTGCTCTTCTCTGAGTTTTGGGGGGAACAGCAAATGACCTCATTTACATCCATTTGACTACATTTAAATATAATTAGTGGTAATCTTTGGCATGGCCATTTCCCTTGCTGCAGCCTTCTAAATATTCTCTGCAGATTAACACAAGTGCTAGTCCAGCGCTATTCGGTGCTTGTGCCGGCATTTAGTTCTGACCATCGGCCACTAGAATTTTAACAAACTATTGAGAAAGATAGCAACTAAAGCAATCCTCTCAGAGTATTGTTTATAAGTTCAAGACAGAAACAAATGTTACTTTTTGCTAGGTACTGGATTATAAGCATGAGGATTGTTTCCTTCAGAGAAGAAGGAATTTATAGATGGCGCCACTGAATCTTGGTATAAAAAAATTTCATTCAGTGGACAAACTTAGTGAGGGTACTATAAGTCTAGGGAACTTCTAGCTACTAGGAGGATGTATTCATTTTATTTTTCAACAATTTTATTGATGACCTCAAAATTGTACAACCAAGGAAATATAAATACACACACACACACATTTATTTATATTTATATATATATACACACACACACACACACACATTTATTTATATTTATATATATATATATATATACACACACACACACACACACACATTTATTTATATTTATATATATACACACACACACACACACAAACATTTATTTATATTTATATATATATATATATACACACACACACATTTATTTATATATATATATATATATATATATATATATATATACACACACACACATTTATTTATATATATATATACACACACACACACACATTTATTTATATTTATATATATATATATACACACACACACACATTTATTTATATATATATATATATATATATATATATATATACACACACACACACATTTATTTATTTATATATATATATATATATACATATACACATTTATATACATATATACACACATATATACATATATACACACATACACATTTATATACATTTATATATATATATATACACATACACATTTATATATATATATATATATATACACATACACACACATATATATATATATATATTTATATATATATACACATACACATTTATATATGTATATATGTGTGTATGTATATTTATATATATATGTACATTTATATACATACTAGTCTTATAGCCCGTTACATTAACGGGTGCTAGAATATATGTGTGTGTGTCTGTCTTTATTTTTTTTTCTCTCTCTCCTTAGCCGCTTTCTGTATTTCTGTCTGTCTTTTTTTTTTTTTTCCTTGGCTGTCCACTACCACCCCTTGCCTGCTCCCCCTGTCCATTCTCCCTTCCTTTTACCTCCCCTGTGTCCTCCACCACCCCATCACTGCTCACCTTATCCAGCAGAAGCCCTTCTCCCTTTGTTTTACCTCCCCCTGTCCATCATCACCTCCTTCCTGCTTCCCCTGTCCAGCAGTAGGCCTGTCTTCATTTTTCTGCCCCCCTCCCTGTTCATCAGCACCTCTTCCCCTGTCCATCAACCCCTTTTCTGCCCCTCCATTTCCGTGTGTTGCAGCATTTCCCTCCCACCCCACTTCCCTGTGCAGTATTTTCCTCTCCCCCATACCTTCCTCCTGAACTCCATGCCCTACTTATGTTAAAATGCTTTCCGGGTTTGGCTGCTGCGGCCTGCAGCCGCCGTGGCCGACATCCGACTCGGGCCACCGCGGTCGACATCCGCCTCGGGGGGGGGGGGGAGGAAGAGAGAGAGCGGAGAGAGTACTGTAGGGGCATTTGCACTCCTACCTGCTGGTCCCTACATTGCGGCGACGGCAAAGCTACTGTAAGGGAGATGCCAAGAGCAATAATGAAGCACTGGTGCGCAAGGGAACGACGGCGGTGGGGAAGGCCAACTTACAGGAAGGGAGGGAACGCAGGTGGGTATCGTGAAAGTAGCCACCGCTGCGTCTTTCAACAGGGATCAGGCCAGATCGTAAGCCGCGCATGTGCACTTCCTATGGGTCGCTACAGCTCACGGAAAACCGGCGCACGCATAGGAAGTCTATATATATATATAGACCAGCAAGTCATCCGACGTCATAGTACTCCACCTCCCCCTCCCTCACAAGAACAAAAGAAACCACCAAGGCAACCAATCCAGTGAGTAGTGATTGATTTTTGGACTCTATAACATTCTAGCATGGATTACTACATGATCATAAACACCCTCAAACTACTACATTATAGGAGAGAAGGAAGGCAATAATGACCCAAAGAAGAGAGGGCACCAATAACACTATTAGCAAACTCCCACTCCCCCCCCCCCCTAAAAACTAACCAACTACAGCCTCCACACACAACTCTGGTATCCAGGAATCCTGGATGGATTTATTCATTTTAATGTATGGTGACTAAGCATTAGACTCATTTGACTGGGATCTGGATGTTTCAGGGAAATAGTTACAGCTTTATGGGGCAATATGTAAATTGGTGCCTCATTTTGGGTCCCTTTATACAAAGCCGCAGTAGTGAGTACCGGCACTGCAAATGAGAAGGAGACCATAGAAAATGAATGGGCTTCATTGTATTTGCCATGCAGGAATTACTACCACAGCTGTGTATGTGCCCCCACTGCATCTTTGTACCAAGATGCTGTTATTGAATACTAGCATAGTGTACTATTATAGTTGGCCTTACTTTACTGTCTGTCCCAGCTCTACATGATAATCAAGGAAAATTCCATGTTAGCCCTTTAATAGGTGCAGTATCTTTAGCTTGTGCTGAAATTTTGTAACATATGGATCTGGAATGGCCAAGTTGTCGCCCCCTCATGCCCCGACAGACCATCCCCAACCCCCCTCGTTGTGCCCCACTTACTCCCTTATATCCTCAGCAATAATATCAATGATAAATAAAACACAGACACTTTATTGATGGTAATAATCAGGCCGCAGCTTTGTTTATTGGGAAAACCAGGAAGCAATGAACAATTGCTTCACCCCGAGCTACAAGACATTGCAATTACAAAACACAATTGTATTCCACTGACCCTGCCATCTCAGCAAGAACCTAGGGGGTGGCATGGATCTCCATGCCCCTATTCTGTGCCACGGGCCTCAATACATATTTGCTCACTTGAGCTCGCTTCCCCTTAACCGCTCATCCCCTGATGAGCCTAGGGGGTTAGGCATGGACTGTCATGCCCCCCTTTTACAGGGTCACCTGACCTGCGGCATCACCACTCAACTGAGCTGACTGCCAAATACCCGCTCATCTTCCGATGAGCCAAAACCTTGTAGCTCGGGTTACCACCACAGGCCTGTATCTTACAGCCCCCCCTCCCCCACCCAAAAACAAAGCTGTGACCCCAGGTAGCTGGATAATTCCAACCAACCTCGTCAACCAGTACAGTGGCCAAGCATCCCCCAGGCGCTCTCCCACCCAAAGCATCTACGAATCCAGGAACCCACAACAGCGGCACACCCCATCCCAAACCCCAACACTAATCACTGCCAACTCAAGAACCGCTCCACCCATATACACTGAGCAGCCAAATGCAGCCTGCGGACACCCAAGCATCCACAGTCGAAAAGGAAGGGGGCAGTCCCGCACACCCAAGCCATGACCACTGTCCCGCTGCGGAACAAACGCAGCCCGGAAGAGCTGGCACACCGGGAAACCCTACAAAGCAAAGCCACAGCGACAAACCCAAATAGCTCTCCACCACCACCTACCTCAACAAAGCTCACCCATCCTGCCAAACACCCCAGGATACCAGGCGAATGAGCGAGTGCATTGCAACACACAACCCTATCCAATGAGGGGGAAGGATGCCCCCCTACACTTGACCGCAACCACACGAACCGACCCATGGAAAGCTGCACAGGAACGACCCCTACGGATAAGAACTGAAGCCAGAGTCCCGCGCTCACACACAAAGAACCCTGCAAGGAAACAAGCTATAGGGCAGAAAGCCCACCCCGCCAGTTATCACCCCCCCCCAACTGAGGCCCACCCCCCGGATACGGGCAAGAGGGATCCCTGGGAATATCCATATTACCCCACAGCCCTACATGCCACCGAATCCGAATCGCAGCAGAGGAACAGAAACGCCCGACCACCTACCACACCTAAGAAAGGAATGCAACAAGCCAGATGCACAGCAGCTAGAGGGGCAAGGGGCCAGCCCCGACGCACCCGTAACACAGAGACACCCCCCCAGGAGACCAGAAGGATATCCCCAACAGTGGGCAGGCATAGGAGAAAAAGAATGCCCAACACCCATCTCCAACCCCGCAAAAGAACCCCCCATCAATGAGTGCTACCACAAATGACAGCCGGCCAAACTGAAGAGAGGCCTAGACCCCCGCCCCATGACACAGTATGGCATTCAGCAATCCATGAGCACCACAGCCATGCAGGGACTGACCTCATCCACACTCCAAATGCCCCCAACCACCCGGCTACCCTGCAGCAGTACAAACCACTGTAGTATCCAGCCGGAACACGACTCCCACCGTAACTCCACGCCACGACACAAAGGCCATCCCGAGACCACTCACCAGTGTCACCAAATAACCACCACCATCCTTCTAAAAAGCCAACTGGAGAGAAGCAGCTTCCAGAAACAGCAACTCCGCTACCCGCGGGCCCCCCTTCCCAGAACCACCAAAATACCTCCAGACTGAGCCAGCCAACAGGGAAGAAAAACAAAATGGGGAGGAGGGAGCTGCCACCCACAGCACCAGTACCGCAACCACACAGCCCATTCCCGCCTATTGCAGAACCCCATCCCCCAGAACCACCAAGGTACTGCCAGACCAAGCCAGCCAACAGGACGGGGAGGGGGGTAAGGAAGCTGCTACCCATGGCGCCATTACAGCAACTGCACAGCCCCCGCCTGCCTCACACAGGCCCCCCCCAGACCCACCAAAATACCACCAGGCCAAACCAGCCAACAGAAATGGGGGAGAAGGGGCTGCAACCCACAACACCTGCACAGCAACCCCACAGTCCGCTCTGCCTCCCGCGGTCCCCTACCCCCCAAGACCCTCAAGATACTGCCAAAGACCACAGAACATCCCCCTGTTCTGCAACATGCCATAGAATTGGAGGGGGGGAGGCCGCCGACCAGTGTCACCCTGTCAGCAACCACACAGATGCTGTTATTGAATACTAGCATAGTGTACTATTATAGTTGGCCTTACTTTTCTGTCTGCCCCAACTCTACATGATAATCAAGGAAAATTTCCATGTTAGCCCTTTAATAGGTGCATTGTCTTTAGCTTGTGCTGAAATTTTGTTCTAGTCTGGGACAACCACTGAAAAAGCCTGAGGTGTTCAACATACTTTCTGTACAGATTTTATTGAGGGAATTTTTAAAAATGAACCTGATTAGAACAAAAGACACACTAGACTTCTGAGGACACACTAGACTTCTGGGAGTAAATATTTAGGCCCTCCCTTATGTAATGTTAAAAAAAACCCAAAAACCCAAGTACAAAAGCTTAAAATGTACATAAGAGCATAATAGCCTTACTGGGTCAGACCAATTGTCCATGAAGCCCAGTAGCCCGTCCTCATGGTGGACAATCCAGGTCCCTAGTACCTGGCCAAAACCCAATGAGTAGCAACATTCAAAATGGTCCAGAGAAGAGCGACTAAAATGGTTAAGAGGCTGGAGGAGTTGCCGTGCAGTGAGAGATTGAAGAAACTGGGCCTCTTCTCCCTTGAAAAGAGGAGACTGAGAGGGGACAAGATCAAAACATTCAAAATACTTAAGGGAATAGACTTAGCAGATAAAGACAGATTGTTCACCCTCTCCAAGGTAGGAAGAACGAGAGGGCACTCTCTGAAATTAAAAGGGGATAGATCCGTACAAACGTAAGAAAATTCTTCTTCACCCAGAGAGTGGTGGAAAACTGGAACGCTCTTCCGGAGGCTGTTTTAGGGGAAAACACCCTCCAGGGATTCAAGACAAAGTTAGATAAGTTCCTGCTGGACCGGAACGTACGCAGGTAGGGCTGGTCTCAGGGCACTGGTCTTTGTCCTAGGGGTTGCCAAGGGAGCGGACTGCTGGGCACGATGGACTACTGTTCTAAGAATCCCAAAGAATGGCAAGATTCCAGACAGAATCTCAAAATAATAACAAGGTTCCATGTTGAATCCCAGAGTAGCAACATTCCATGCTACCGATCCAGGTCAAGCAGTGGTTTTCCCCATGTGTTTCTCAAAAACAGACTATGATCTCTTTTCCTCCAGGAAATTATCCAAACCTTTCTTAAAACCAGCTACGATATCTGCTCTTACCATAACCTCTGGCAGCGCATTCCAGAGCTTAACTCTTGGGGCCACAATAGATAACCAGTGCACCCATGGGACAATTTTAAAATTAGCTGAGCCAAGCACCCTAGCTTAGGAGTGAGATTCATTACTGTCGTGGTGTGTGCAAAACTGATTCATTTGAGGAGATTGCTCACTTGGAGTCACCAGGCTGGCCTGGCAAAAACCATTTGATCAGAAAAGTATGTATGAATAGACTAGTCGGAGAAAGATTGTAAGGCCACAGCTACGTCAAATGCTTGTTTAGTTTATAGCTATTAATCTCTGTAAGTAATAGGAGTAATCACTGTGCAGGGATTATAGCACATGCTTGGCCTTTTTTTTTCTTTCTTTGTTTTAGTGCACATCTGCAACTTATGTGCTAGGTGGAGGAGGAAGAGGAACAGTCTTTGTTTGTGTCTGAAACTACATGCTGATAATTGAAAACATTTCTTAAAAACAATGGGTCTCAGAAGATAGAACTGAAACCCAAACGGAAGCTGGACTTCCTTGGCAACACTGTGTAGCATGTAGGAGGTCTCCCATGAGTGCTTGCTTGTTCAGAAATCGAACTTCAATTGATTTTTCCAGGCAGATAAAATATGCATTCCTTTTTTTGTTTGCTTTTTTTCCTTGAAGCATAAAAAAACAAACAAACAAATAAGTTACATGCAACATACAGACCCATTGTTAATAAATAACATACATCCCCCAATTCTGCCAAGGTTTGTTTGAGTCATAGAAGTCTTCCGGAATGCAGGATAGCAGAGTAACATTTTAGTTTAGAACAACTGACTAGACAGAGTGATAGCCAGAGTGGTCTGTATGTTAATTATTTTCATATGACTATCAAACCTGAAAAGCATGCTTTTTTAAATCCCCCTCCACCCTTTTCCCCCAATGTTCTTATTGTGCATGACTTCTTGAATTTCTCCTTTTGGTACTCATTTGACTCAAGAGTATTAACTATGAAGTCAATGTGTCATGCTAGAGAGAGGCTAATGGGTGGAAAATCTGTCATTTTAGATTTTAGGAGCATCTGGGATGGCTTGCTTACACATTGATATTTTTGAATAGTGGAAAATCAGATTGAATAAATATGAAATGAAAATTAAATTTAGGGCTAGTGGATTCTGCCAAGGGGCTGACCTTTGGAGTTTAGGGATATATAGACTTTCCAAATTCAAATTTGAACCAGGTGGATTTCAACCTGTTTTGAATCTTTTAGAATCCCAGATTCTTTGGATCCAAGGAATTATTATTTTTTTTTTAATGCATCCATGGAAATCTGTCATCAGATCGGTTGAATTTTCTATTAATCTAACATAGGGGTCCTTTTACTAATCTGCAGTAAAAAGTGGCCTTAAGTTTGTTTTTTTGTTTTTGGGGTTTTTTTCCCACATGCTAAGGCTATTTTTACCAATGCAATAGAATGTCACAAAAATCAGTGCTGCTGCAGTTTCAATAGAGGGAGTTTCAAATGACTGGAGGAAAAAGCCTCAGACTGGAACCCTTCCACCACCACAATGGTGGTCCAAGGTGGTCAGGCGAACACCTCACTGGCAAAAAACCTCCAGACCGACTCCCAATAGTAGTAAACTTGAAGCAGGGCTGTTGTGCAGAAGATAGAGGAAAAATCCACTTATCTAAATTGTTGATCGGTACACCGACGATGGCCAGCGTTTCACATATCTGCTGCCTCAGGGTGTAGAGCAATCCGATCACACTTTAAGCTGGATGCAAACCGCATCTCAAGATCAATTGTTGGATTTTTACCACTGTATTTTTTATCATTGTACTTTTTTCATTGAATCTTTATGTTTTTATAAATTATCTCCAGAACATCTGTATCCACAGTTTTTTGTTTTTGTTTTCATTGGAGGATTGTTTTCACTGTGGATCATTGGGTCGCCCTATTTTTCTTTGTTGTGCTGCACTCCTTTGATTAGCAGGCAGAAATTAAAAAAAAACAGCAACTGCTTGATCAGTTACAACACCAATTTTGAAGGTGGCAATAGTTCATGCAGTAATCCCGCACTAACCAGTTAAGGTCATATTCTGTAAAGGGTGCCTTGATTACGCATACGGGCACCTAACTTAATTGCTTTAATTGGTTTTAATCAGCATGGTAATTGTTTAAAACCAATTAAAAAAAATAATTTAAAAAAGTAAATGCTGGAATCACATCTACTCTGAAAACAGGAGATACTACCTTCACAAATATGAAAGCAGAGAACAAACAACGAAGGCGACTGACCGATGTTCAATTTCCTTTATTGCAATGACTCGACACGATCGTGTTTCGGCCCCAACGGGCCTACCTCAGGAGTCTGTATGCTGATGATAAACCAGTAAACATAAATGTTCAAAGTCTTCAATCGCAAATACTTCAAGGAAATGTTGTAACATCTGATTCTGAAGTCAACAATGTTTGTCGCTGTCTCTGAGAAACAGGACTGTGGCACACATTTTTGACTTCAGAATCGGATGTTACAACATTTCCTCGAAGTATTTGCGATTGAAGACTTTGAACATTTATGTTTACTGGTTTATCATCAGCATACAGACTCCTGAGGTAGGCCCGTTGGGGCCGAAACACGTTCGTGTTGAGTCATTGCAATAAAGGAAATTGAACATCGGTCAGTCGCCTTCGTTGTTTGTTCTCTCGAATCACATCTACAGCATGGCATCTAGTGGCGTCTAAGGTCAGGTTAGGTGTGGTTAGGGGTGGAGATGACCTTATGTGCCATTGGACCCGATTCTCTAAAAATCTTAGGTGCTGGTAAAGCACAGTTACTTACTGTAACAGGTGTTATCCAGGGACAGCAGGCAGCTATTCACACATATGGGTGACATCATCGACGGAGCCCGGATGCGGAAGCTCGCAAGCAGACTTGCTTGTAGAAACTAGAAGTTTCGAGCTGACCGCACCACGCATGTGCTTTCCCTCCCAGTGTAGGGCATGTCTCCTCAGTTCAGATAGCTAGCAGAGAAGCCAACCAGGGGAGGTGGGTGGGTTGTGAGAATAGCTGCCTGCTGTCCCTGGATAACACCTGTTATGGTAAGTAATTGTACTTTATCCCAGGACAAGCAGGCAGCCTATTCTCACATATGGGTGACCTTCAAGCTAACCAGAATGGGATGGTGGGAATGTTGGCAATTTAGGAGAATAAATTTTGTAAAACTGTCTGGCCAAACTGGCCATCCTGTCTGGAGAAAACATCCAGACAATAGTGAGAAGTGAAAGTATGAACTGAGGACCAAGTAGCAGCCTTGCAATTTCCTCAATAGGTGTAGATCTGAGGGAAAGCTAATGAAGCTGGCATTGCTCTGACTTTATGGGCTGTGACTGTACTGTATAGGGATAATCCAGCCTGGGCATAGCAGAATGAGATACAAGCAGCCATCCAGTTGGAGATAGTACGCTTAGAGATGGGATGTCCCAACTTGTTCGGATCGAAGGAGACAAAAAGTTGAGGAGAAGTTCTGTGTGATTTGGTGCGTTCCAAATAAAAGGCCAAAGCACGTTTACAGTCCAGAGTATGAAGAGCTGATTCTCCAGGATGAGAATGAGGCTTTGGAAGAACAATGGATTGGTTGAGATGAAATTCCGTCACCACCTTAGGGAGGAATTTAGGATGAGTACGGAGGATCACCTTGTCATGACGGAAGAAAGTGAAAGGTGGATCAGCAACTAAAGCTTGCAGCTCACTGACCCTTCAAGCAGAGGTGAGGGCAATGAGAAACACCACTTTCTAAGTGAGATACTTCAGATGAGCCGTATCTATTGGTTCAAATGGAGGCTTCATCAATTGAGCAAGAACAATATTGAGGTCACAAACCACCGGAGGCGGTTTGAGAGAAGGTTTGACATTGAAAAGTCCTTTCATGAATCTGGAAACCACCGGAGGAGTACAGAGGGATTTCCCTTCAATAGGCTGATGGAAAGCAGCAATTGCACTGAGATGGACTCGGATCGATATAGACTTGAGGCCAGAAGTGGAGAAGTGCAAAAGATAGTCCAAAACAGAAGATAAGGGGGAATGTTGAGGCTCCTTATCATGAGAAAAACACCACGTAGAAAATCTAGTCCATTTTTGGTGATAGCATTGTCAAGTGGTAGGCTTCCTAGAAGCCTCTAAAATGTCTCTTACAGATTGAGAAAACTGAAGAAGAGTTATGTTGAGAGTTACCATGCTGTCAGGTGTAGAGACTGCAGGTTGTGATGAAGCAGAGATCCCTGACTCTGTGTAAGTAGAGAAGGAATAACTGGTAGAAGGTATGGCTCCCTGCTGCTGAGTTGAAGTAGAAGGGAGTACCAAGGTTGTCTTGGCCACCGAGGAACAATCGGAATCATGATGGCACGATCGTTCTTTAACTTGACAAGAGTCTTGAGAATGCATAGAGGAAGAGATTCGTCCAATCCAGAAGAAAAGCATCTGCCTCGAGGCGATGAGGAGAGTATATCCTGGAGCAGAACTAAGGCAGTTTGTTGTTGTGGGGAGCAGCAAAGAGGTCTATCTGAGATGTTCCCCACTGTGAAAAAATGTGATGAAGAGGCGAGGAATGGAGAGTCCATTCGTTAGGTAGCAGAAAATGACTCAAGTTGTCCACCAAGCAATTTTTTGCCCCTTGGATGTAGACAGCTTTGAGGAAGGTGTTGTGGCGGATTGCCCAGTTCCAAATCTTCAGAGCTTCTTGACAAAGGGAGGCAGATCCCATCCCTCCTTGTTTGTTGACATAGTACTTGGCGACTTGGTTGTCCGTCCAAATGAGGACTACCTGGTCGTGAAGAAGATGTTGAAAAGCGTTGAGAGCCTTGAAAATAGCTCTGAGTTCCAACAGATTTATGTGACATTGACGATCCGTACTAGTCCAGTGACCTTGAGTATGGAGACCATCAAGATGAGTGCCCCAAGCGTAGGTCAAAGAATCTGTCGTGAGGACCTTCTGATGGGGGGTGTTTGGAAAAGTAAGCCTCTGGAGAGATTGGAAGAGAGCATCCATCAACGGAGAGACTGCTTCAATGAAGGAGTGACTGTGATGTGTCGAAAGGGGGTCGCAAACCTGTGTCCATTGAGAAACCATGGTCCACTGAGGAATTCTGAGGTGAAGTCTGGCAAAAAGAGTCACGTGTACTGTGGAGGCCATGTGACCTAGGAATACCATCATGTGTCTCACTGAGATGGAAGAGCGGGAAGACATTGTATAACAGAGTTGAAGTAGAGCTTCCAGATGTTGTTGTGGAAGGAATGCTCTGAGTTGTATAGTGTCCAGAACAGCTCTGATGAATTGTAGATTCTGAGAGGGTTGAAGTTGGGATTTGGGAAAGTTGATTTCGAATCCCAAACTTTGTATGAACCATGTAGTCTGTTGGGTCGCTATAATAACCCCTTGAAATGTTGAAATCTTTGAGCCAGTCGTCTAGGTAGGGAAATACCTGAAGACCATGGTTCCTTAGAGCTGCTACTACCACTACCAGGCACTTGGTGAACACTCTGGGAGAGGAAGCGAGGCCAAAGAGCAGCACTCTGTACTGATAATGCAGATTCCCCACCCAAAATCTGAGGTATTGACTGGAGGCCAGATGAATGGAAATATGAGTGTAGGCCTCCTTGAGATCCAGAGACCATAACCAGTTGTTCTGATCTAAAAGGGGATAAAGGGATGCCAGGGATAACATGCAAAATTTTTCTTTGACTAAAAATTTGTTGAGAGCCCTGAGATATAAAATGGGCCGCAGATCGCCCATCTTCTTCAGAACAAGGAAGTAACAGGAGTAAAACCCCCTGTTCTGCTGTTCCAAAGGAACGGTTCGATGGCATGGAGATGAAGCAGAGCTTGAGCTTCCTGAAGAAGAAGGGCGGTCTGGGATGGACTGGAAGGATACTCTCTTAGAGGAAGCTCTGGTGGAACCTGAGTGAAATGAAGAGAGTATCCTTCCCTGATGATGGACAGCACCCAGAGGTCGGATGTAATTGTCCATCGGTGGTAAAAATGATGGAGACGACCTATAGGGGGAAGAGAAGTCAGAGACAGAAAGGTGGAGGTTATGCTCTGTTTTAAACAGTCAAAAAGGCTGGGTAGCCCTAGGTGCCACAGAAGGTTGAGATTTTTATTGCTTCTGAGGCTGCTGTTTCTTAGAAGGAGGGTGAGTGTTAGGAGCCGTCCTCGGAGCAAAACACCTCTGGTAAATGGGAGGAGGGCTTGTAGGCTTGGTAGGAGCTAGCTTTGGCTTAAGTCTGACAATGGAAGCAAAGGATTTTTCATGTTCAGACAATTTCTTAGTGGCTGCCTCGATAGATTCATCGAAAAGGTCATTATCCCAGGACATGCAGGCAGCATATTCTCACACATGGGTGACATCACCGACGGAGCCCCGCAGCGGACAGCCTCGAAAGCAGAGTTGCTTGAAGATCTTTATAAGAGCTTCCGAGTGCTGCACAGACCATGCGCGCGTGCCTTCCTGCCCGAACTAGGGGATGCATCTCCTGTGAGGATCCTCAGTTCAACGTTTTCCGCAGAGCCAAGAAGTTGTCTTCATCTTCGCTCTGCAGCAAACTTCGCTGCCTTCTTTCACCGCGGCAGTTTTTTTTGTTTTATTCTCAGTCACTGTGCTTTTCTTCTGTTTTTTAACATCATTACAAAAAAAAATAATAATAATAATTTATTTGTTTCTCTTTTTTCGTCCGGTCCATGGGCTTTGGGCCTAGGGCCACTCGCTCGTATCGGTCGACACCGACTTTATTTTTTCTATGTCCCGGCCCCTTACCGGGTTTAAACGCTGTCGCCAGTATACAAAGACGATTTCCCTTACCGACCCTCATTTTCGGTGTTTGGGGTGTTTGGGGCCTTCTCATTCCCCTGAAGAGTGTACATCCTGTTGGACTCTAGTCTAGGGCCTTTTGTCGTCGGTGTGACCAGTACCAGCAACTTTTTGGCGGCATGGAGCCAGCCCCTGACAAGGCCTTGGCCTCAGGATTGAACTCTGCTTCGAAGACCCCGATCTCGGTCTCGAAGGGCTCGACCGTGACTTCGGCACCTGCCTCGGTCTTGAAGGCCTCGACCTCGGCTTTGGCTGGAGCTTCGGTCTCGAAGGCCTCGACCACAACTTCCATTCCTGCTAAGGCCTCGACTTCGGTCTTGAAGGCCTCGATGGTGCCTCCAGTGAAAATGTCCTTGCTGGGTAAGTCTCCTGTCTCTCTTTCAGGTACCATGCCTAAGAAGCCACCAGACTCTTCATTGAGACCTCCTCCTAAGCGTGCCTCCAAGGGTAGAGAATACTCATCTTCGAGGTCGCCCTCCGCGGAAAACTGAGAACTGAGGAGATGCGCCCTACGCTGGGCGTGAAGACACTCGCGCATACGCGGTGCAGTTGACTCAAAACTTCTAGTTTCTATAAGCAAATCTGCTTGCGAGCTTCCACATCTGGGCTCCGTCGATGACATCACCCATATGTGAGAATAGGCTGCCTGCTTGTTCTGGGATAATGTAAGCTTTTAAAACTCTGGCCTACATTACCAGTGCTTAAGTTTGGGTTTTTTTGTTCTTAGGTGCTGGTAGCTGTGATTCTATTAACAGAGCCTAAGCATGATTGACATGCAACTAGCGCCATTTACAGAATTCAGGCTTTAATGTGCAGTAATGTAGCAGTGCTAACTGATTAGCAGGGACTCCTACTTTCTCCCCCCCCCCCCCCCCCACATGCCCCACATGTTTTGCTTGATGGGAGCTCTAGAAAAATCAAATTAATCAGTCATTTTTTGATGCACTCTAATGATAATTTTATCAGTGTGGTGGTTTCTGAGAGAAAGGAAATGACTGTGCAGAGACATTAGTGCCGCCGCCTTATTCCTAGAAATAGAACCGAGGTCAGCACAACATGTTACCTGCTGAGTCCTTGACTGTTCTACTTCAGCTCAGTTCTTACTGGTTTTGTGACTAGAAATGTAAAGAAAATAAGCATGAAAGCTGCATATTGTCTGTAAATATGAGGTTATTGAGACAGAACAAAACTGATAGCAGCAGAACTTATTTTAAGAAAGATTCCGTGTCATAGGCCACACGTTCAGATATTTCCAGATGTAGCTAGGCGCACACAACTTCAACATTAGACTTACTGAAGGAAATCCTAAGTCTTAACCATTGGAGTTTCTTGAGAAACATGGCAAATCATGGTAGATAAAGAACATATGGCCTGTTGAGCCTGCCTTTCCATACCTTCTACTATATTTTTCACGTTTACCCTGTAAATGTATGCTTAAAAATATGAGAATGTGGAGTATGCATTTCTTATCCTGGCCACTTGGAGAACTTTATATCAGATAAACGTAATTTTTTAAAAATTTTTTTTACCAGCTTTGTGGTTGGGTATATATAATGTGATCATTTATTTTTTTCATCAAAATAGGACATCTATTGATATTCAGTCCCGCCCCCCAATCCCGCCCTAGCCCCACCCCCAATCCCACCCTAGCCCCGCCCCCAATTTCTTCCATTCATTTTTCATGTACATACAATATCTTATTTCATAATGGTAACCATAAAATTTAAAAAATACAAAGCACCCTATACGCAGAGAAAATGTTAATTATCATTTATATTTAGGTGGGGGGGTTCAAAGATGTCACCTCAGTAACTATTGAAAATTGACAAATATAGTGCAAAATATAGACAGCAGATATAAATTCTCAAAACTGACACATTTTGATCACTAAATTGAAAATAAAATCATTTTTCCTACCTTTGCTGTCTGGTGATTTCATGAGTCTCTGGTTGCATTTCCTCCTGACTGTGCATCCTTTTCTTTCATTTCTTTCTGCACTCAGGCCCAACAATTGTCCCTTTCTATTCCCTCCCTTCTTCCTTCCTATGTCCTTAGTGCACCCAGTGCCTCCTTCCTGTCCTTAGTGCCCCAGCGCCTCCTTCCTATGTCCTTAGTGCACCTTTCTATGTCCTTAGTGCCCCCAGCGCCTCCTTCCTATGTCCTTAGTGCCCCCAGATCCAGTGTCAGTTGTCCTTTGTACCTTTGTTCCAGGTCTCCCTCCTCTGTTATGATCTTGCCTCTTTTTGCTCTTCCTCAGGGGCTCTCCCCCTCTGTCTGCACCTCCCAGAGTCCTGCTTCTGCCTCCTGTCTTTCCCCTTTGGTCCAGGCCTTTATCTCTCTAGTCTTTCTTCTACTTACAATCCCTCTACCTTTTCTGCCTCTTTCTCTCCTTCCTTCATCCCTCCTTCCTATGTCCCCCTCACTGCCTTCCAGACTTTGTCCCATCCCCTCCCAAAAAGCCTACCGATCTACCTCCCCCAAAGCCAGCCTGCCTGCCTCCCTACCTTCCCCAAAGCCAGCCTACCTCCCCAGAGCCAGCCTGCCTGCCTCCCCAATGTCAACCAGTCTGCCTGCCTACCTTCCCCAGAGCGTCTGCCTACCTACCTTCCCCAGAGCCAGCCTGTCTGCCTACCTTCCCCAGAGCCAGCCAGCCTGCCTGCCTACCTTCCCCAGAGCCAGCCAGCCTGCCTGCCTACCTTCCCCAGAGCCAGACAGCCTGCCGCCTACCTTCCCCAGAGCCAGCCAGCCTGCCTGCCTACCTTCCCCAGAGCAAGCCTGCCTGCCTGCCTACCTTCCCCAGAGCCAGCCAGCCTGCCGCCTACCTTCCCCAGAGCCAGCCTGCCTGCCTGCCTACCTTCCCCAGAGCCAGCCTGCCTGCCTACTTCCCCTAGAGCCAGCCTGCCAGCCTGGCTGCCTCCCGCAAAGTCAGCCAGTCTGCCTGCCTACCTTCCCCAGAGCCAGCCTGCCGCCTACCTTCCCCAGAGCCAGCCTGCCTGCCTGCCTACCTTCTCCAGAGCCAGCCAGCCTGCCGCCTACCTTCCCCAGAGCCAGCCTGCCTGCCTGCCTACCTTCCCCAGAGCCAGCCTGCCTGCCTACTTCCCCTAGAGCCAGCCTGCCAGCCTGGCTGCCTCCCGCAAAGTCAGCCAGTCTGCCTGCCTACCTTCCCCAGAGCCAGTCTGCCTGCCTACCTTCCCCAGAGCCAGCCTGCCTGCCTACCTTCCCCAGAGCCAGCCTGCCTGCCTACCTTCCCCAGAGCCAGCCTGCCTGCCTCCCTACCTCCCCCAGAGCCAGCCTGCCTGCCTCCCTACCTCCCCCAGAGCCAGCCTGCCTGCCTCCCTACCTCCCCCAGAGCCAGCCTGCCTGCCTCCCTACCTTCCCCAGAGCCAGCCTGCCTGCCTCCCTACCTTCCCCAGAGCCAGCCTGCCTGCCTCCCTACCTTCCCCAGAGCCAGCCTGCCTGCCTCCCTACCTTCCCCAGAGCCAGCCTGCCTGCCTCCCTACCTTCCCCAGAGCCAGCCTGCCTGCCTCCCTACCTTCCCCAGAGCCAGCCTGCCTGCCTCCCTACCTTCCCCAGAGCCAGCCTGCCTGCCTGCCTACCTTCCCCAGAGCCTGCCTGCCTACCTTCCCCAGAGCCTGCCTGCCTGCCTTCCCCAGAGCCTGCCTGCCTGCCTACCTCCCCCAGAGCCTGCCTGCCTGCCTACCTCCCCCAGAGCCTGCCTGCCTGCCTGCCTCCCCCAGAGCCTGCCTGCCTGCCTGCCTCCCCCAGAGCCTGCCTGCCTGCCTGCCTCCCCCAGAGCCTGCCTGCCTACCTACCTCCCCCAGAGCCTGCCTGCCTACCTACCTCCCCCAGAGCCTGCCTGCCTACCTACCTCCCCCAGAGCCTGCCTGCCTACCTACCTCCCCCAGAGCCAGCCTGCCTACCTACCTCCCCCAGAGCCAGCCTGCCTACCTACCTCCCCCAGAGCCAGCCTGCCTACCTACCTCCCCCAGAGCCAGCCTGCCTGCCTACCTCCCCCAGAGCCAGCCTGCCTGCCTACCTCCCCCAGAGCCAGCCTGCCTGCCTACCTTCCCCAGAGCCTGCCTGCCTACCTTCCCCAGAACCAGCTAGCCTGCCTACCTTCCCCAGAACCAGCTAGCCTGCCTACCTACCTCCCCTAAAGCTAGCCTGCCTACCTACCTACCTCAGCCAAAGCCAGCCTGCCTGCCTCTCCCAAAGTCAGCCAGTCTGCCTGCCTTCCTCCCCCAAAGCTAGCCTGCCTGCCTCCCCCAAAGCCTGCCTGCCTGCTTGCCTCCCACAAAGTCAGCCAGTCTGCCTGCCTACCTTCCTCAGAGCCAGCCTGCCTGCCTACCCTCCCCTAAACTAGCCTGCCTGCCTCCCCCCAAAGTCAGCCAGTCTGCCTGCCTTCCTCCCCCAAAGCTAGCATGCCTGCTTCCTCCAAAGCCTGCCTACCTACCTACCTCCCCCAGAGCCAGCCTGCCTGCCTCCCTACCTCCCCCAGAGCCAGCCTGCCTGCCTCCCACCTCCCCCAGAGCCAGCCTGCCTGCCTCCCTACCTCCCCCAGAGCCAGCCTGCCTGCCTCCCTACCTCCCCCAGAGCCAGCCTGCCTGCCTCCCTACCTCCCCCAGAGCCAGCCTGCCTGCCTCCCTACCTCCCCCAGAGCCAGCCTGCCTGCCTCCCTACCTCCCCCAGAGCCAGCCTGCCTGCCTCCCTACCTTCCCCAGAGCCAGCCAGCCTGCCGCCTACCTTCCCCAGAGCCAGCCTGCCTGCCTCCCTACCTTCCCCAGAGCCAGCCTGCCTGCCTCCCTACCTTCCCCAGAGCCAGCCTGCCTGCCTTCCTACCTTCCCCAGAGCCAGCCTGCCTGCCTTCCTACCTTCCCCAGAGCCAGCCTGCCTGCCTCCCTACCTTCCCCAGAGCCAGCCTGCCTGCCTGCCTACCTCCCCCAGAGCCTGCCTGCCTGCCTACCTCCCCCAGAGCCTGCCTGCCTGCCTACCTCCCCCAGAGCCTGCCTGCCTGCCTACCTCCCCCAGAGCCTGCCTGCCTGCCTACCTCCCCCAGAGCCTGCCTGCCTGCCTACCTCCCCCAGAGCCTGCCTGCCTGCCTACCTCCCCCAGAGCCTGCCTGCCTGCCTACCTCCCCCAGAGCCTGCCTGCCTGCCTACCTCCCCCAGAGCCTGCCTGCCTGCCTACCTCCCCCAGAGCCTGCCTGCCTGCCTACCTCCCCCAGAGCCTGCCTGCCTGCCTACCTCCCCCAGAACCAGCCAGCCTGCCTACCTACCTACCTCAGCCAAAGCCAGCCTGCCTGCCTCTCCCAAAGTTAGCCAGTCTGCCTGCCTTCCTCCCCCAAAGCTAGCCTGCCTGCCTCCCCCAAAGCTAGCCTGCCTGCCTCCCCCAAAGCCTGCCTGCCTGCTTGCCTCCCACAAAGTCAGCCAGTCTGCCTGCCTCCCACAAAGTCAGCCAGTCTGCCTGCCTACCTTCCTCAGAGCCAGCCTGCCTGCCTACCCTCCCCTAAGCTAGCCTGCCTGCCTCCCCCCAAAGTCAGCCAGTCTGCCTGCCTTCCTCCCCCAAAGCTAGCATGCCTGCCTCCTCCAAAGCCTGCCTACCTACCTACCTCCCCCAAAGCCAGCCTGCCTACCTACCTAACTCTCTGCCGCGCAAAAGCCAGCTTGCCTGCCTACCTCCTTCCCCCCTACTGCGGGAAAAAAAAGCCTCCCTCCAGACCCGACTTAAACTTCCCTCTGGTCCACCGCCGCTGCTCCTCTGCGTACCTTCCTGCCTAATCGCGCCCAGAAGCCTTCTTCCCGACGTCAATTCTAACGTGGGAGAGGACGTTCGGGCCAGCCAGGCAGCGATTGGCTGGCCCTGAATGTCCTTTCCGACGTCAGAATTGACGTCGGGAAGAAGGCTTCTGGGCGCGATTAGGTAGGAAGTTAAATGAGTTCTTCACGTCAGTCTTCATGAAGGAAGACAAAACCAACATTCCAGAACCCGAAAAGATCATAAATGGAGATCAGGATGATAATTTGGTCCGAATAGAAGTGAGTCAAGTGGATGTCCTCAGGCAGATAGACAGGCTAAAGAGTGACAAATCGCCAGGTCCGGACAGCATTCACCCAAGTGTACTCAAGGAACTAAGGAACGAAATAGCAGAGCCACTTCGACAAATATGCAACCTATCCTTAAAAACTGGAGAGATTCCGGAGGACTGGAAAATAGCAAATGTCACGCCCATCTTCAAGAAGGGTTCAAGGGGTGACCCAGGAAACTACAGGCCGGTGAGCTTGACCTCAGTCCCGGGAAAGATGATGGAAGCGCTGATTAAGGACAGCATCTGTGAGCACATCGAAAACAATGGACAGCTAAAGTCGAGCCAGCATGGCTTCTGCAAGGGAAGGTCATGCCTCACAAACTTATTGCACTTCTTTGAGGGGGTAAACAGCCAGGTGGATAAAGGGGAATCCATAGACATCATTTACCTTGACTTCCAAAAAGCCTTCGACAAGGTAGAAACATAGAAACATAGAAACATAGAAACATAGAAAGATGACGGCAGATAAGGGCTACAGCCCATCAAGTCTGCCCACACCATCGACCCTCCCTTTTAAGTCTAATGTCCCATTTAAGTAGATTTGTAAGAATGCCATTCTACTGCCCCGCTCTTTCAAGTCTATACCCTAGTGATCCTATCCTTTGGCTGACCCTCGTAGGGATCCTACATAGGTATCCCATTTTTTCTTAAAGTCTGGGACGCTGTGTGCCTCTATCACCTGCATTGGAAGCTTGTTCCAATGCTCAATCACTCTCTCCGTGAAGAAGTACTTCCTGGCATCTCCACGAAACTTCCCTCCCCTGAGTTTGAGCGGATGACCTCTTGTGGTCGAGGGTCCCTTCAGGAGAAAGATATCATCTTCCACCTCGACCCGTCCCGTGATGTACTTAAATGTCTCAATCATGTCGCCCCTCTCCCTACGCTCCTCGAGAGAGTAGAGCTGTAACTTGCTCAGTCTTTCCTCATACGGGAGACCCTTTAGCCCCGAGACCATCCTGGTGGCCATCCGCTGAACCGATTCAACTCTGAGCACATCTTTACAGTAGTGTGGCCTCCAAAATTGCACACAGTATTCCAGATGAGGTCTCACCATGGCTCTGTACAATGGCATCATGACTTCAGGCTTCCTGCTGACGAAGCTTCTCCTGATACAACCTATCATCTGCCGTGCTTTAGATGAAGCCTTCTCCACTTGAGTGGCAGCTTTCATATCAGCACTGATGATTACTCCTAAGTCTCGTTCTGCCGTAGTTCTGGTTAAAGTTTCTCCATTCAGGGTGTAAGTTCTGCAAGGGTTTCTGTTTCCGAGATGCATGACCTTACATTTCTTGGCGTTGAAGCCCAGCTGCCAGATCGAGGACCAGCTTTCTAGAGTACGCAGGTCTTGCTCCATAGCATCCTTTAGATTATAGTCGTTTACTATATTGCATAGTTTGGCATCATCAGCGAATAAGGTTACCTTGCCTTGAAGCCCTTGAGTCAGATCCCTAATGAATATGTTGAAGAGGAGAGGGCCCAGGACTGAGCCCTGTGGCACTCCGCTAGTCACTTCCGACATTTTAGAGAGAGTACCATTAACCACTACCCTCTGAAGTCTGCCACTAAGCCAATCTTTGACCCATGTAGTTAGAGTCTCTCCCAACCCCATTGATTTCATCTTGTTCAGCAGCCTGCGGTGTGGGACGCTGTCAAACGCTTTGCTGAAGTCCAGGTACACGACGTCTAAGGACTCACCTGAGTCCAGTCTTTTTGTTACCCAGTCAAAGAAGCTGATAAGATTGGACTGGCATGACCTACCCTTGGTGAATCCATGTTGACTGGGATCCCGGAGATTTTCCTCGTTTAGGATCGTATCCAATCTATACTTAACCAGTGTCTCCATGAGTTTACACACTATTGAGGTGAGGCTTACCGGTCTATAGTTCGCAGCCTCAGCCTTGCAACCCTTTTTATGTAGAGGAACGACGTTGGCAGTTTTCCAGTCCAACGGTACTTTCCCCGTACTTAGTGAAAGATTGAAGAGCACTGCCAACGGTTCTGCCAGAACATCTCTCAATTCTCTGAGCACTCTTGGGTGTAGATTGTCCGGTCCCATGGCTTTGCTCACCTTGAGTCTTGCCAGTTCGTTATAGACGTCCCCAGGTGTGAACTCAAAATTCTGAAACGGGTCATCCACGTCTTGTTTCTCTTTCAACTGTGGTCCATGTCCTGGTGCCTCGCAGGTGAAGACTGAGCAGAAATATTCATTTAGTAGTTCTGCTTTCTTGTAGTCCGCCACTGCGTAGTTTCCGTCCGGTTGTCTAAGGCGTACTATACCGTCTGTGTTCCTTTTCCTATCACTGATATACCTAAAGAAGGATTTGTCCCCCTTTTTAATGTTTTTTGCCAGAGTTTCTTCCACTCGAAGTTTGGCCTCCCTAACTGCTGTTTTGACTGCTGCAGATCTGGTCTTATATTCTACTTTAGTTTCTTTTTTTTGCGTACGTTTGTAGGAAAGAAATGCTTTTTTCTTTTCTTTAATGAGGTGCGAGATCTCTCCAGTGAACCATTGGGGTTTGTTGTTTCTTTGCCGTTTATCTACTGATTTTATGTAGCGATTAGTTGCTTCGTGTATGGATGATTTCAGGTATGACCACATAGTTTCCACATTGCCGGTCTCTGCTTGGTCCTGCAGCGTCTGATGAACGAAATCTCCCATGCGTGTGAAGTCGGTGCCCCGGAAATTGAGTACCTTTGTTTTTGTAATTGATTTAGGGGATCCTTTCCCAAGGTTGAACCATATCATGTTATGGTCGCTGGAGGCTAATGTATCTCCCACTGAAACCTCTGAGACGCTTTCCCCGTTGGTGAGTACCAGGTCTAGGATCGCCTGGTCCCTAGTGGGCTCCGTTACCATCTGTCTGAGATGTACTCCTTCTATGGAGGTCAAAAGCTTCCTGCTGCTGCTGGTTGTTGCTGAAAATGTGTTCCAATCTGCATCAGGCATGTTGAAGTCCCCTAGCAGTACAGTGTCGCCCCGTAGAGTTATGTTCTCTATGTCTTCAATTAATTCTGCGTCCATGTTTTCCGGTTGTCTTGGAGGTCTGTATACCACACCAAGATACAGGCATTTTTTGCCACCTCTTGCCAGGTTTACCCAGAGGGACTCCCCGGTGTACTTGACATCAGTGATCCTGGTGGTTTTGATGTCCTCTTTAATGTATAGTGCTACCCCTCCTCCTAACCTGCCCTCTCTGTCCTGACGAAGGAGATTGTACCCTGGTATGGCCATATCCCACCCATGTGCGTCTGTGAACCAAGTCTCGGATATTGCCACCACGTCCAGGTTGGCATCTCCTATTTCAGTTTCCAGTTCTAGAATTTTGTTACCTAAACTGTGTGCATTAACATACATGGCCCTCCACTCTTTGTGTTTGCTAAGTCCCTGTAAGGCTATTCCTGTCTGAGTCTGTGTGGCTCCTAGAGAACTGTTTGCAAAGTGGGTCCTTACCTCGGAAACAGAGTGTCGACCCGTCCCATCCTGATAGTTCCTTTCCCTCCCAGTATATGAGTAGGTCCCCTCCCCCAACTTACCTAGTTTAAAGCCCTGCGAAGCAGGCGGGCTAGTCGGTGTCCGAAGATGTTCTTACCTCTGCTGGTCAAATGGAGTCCGTCTGGTCCCTGTAGTCCCTGTAGCGCCTCTCCATGATCCAGGAATCCGAAGTTCATATCTCGACACCATCCTTGTAGCCATTCGTTCGTTCTCAAGATACATTCTTCCCTGGCTCTTCCCCTGCCTCTAACTGGGAGGATTGATGAGAAGACTACCTGCGCACTCGTCTGCTTCAGTCTCTCTCCCAAGGCTCCGAAGTCTCTGGTGATGGTCTCCGGGGTGTTTCTGGCAGTGTCATTCGTACCTATATGGATAAGAAGCATAGGAAAATGGTCATGAGGTGTTAGTAGTTTACTCAGGTACCACACGAAAGACTGCTTAAGAAGCTATGGAACCACGGGGTGCAAGGGGAGGTCCACTGATGGATCAAAAACTGGCTGGCAGACAGGAAACAGAGGGTTGGAGTAAAGGGCCAGTACTCAGACTGGCAATGGGTCACGAGCGGAGTTCCGCAGGGATTGGTGCTGGGACTGCTCCTGTTCAACATATTTATTAACGACCTGGAGGCGGGAACAAAATGTGAGGTCATTAAATTTGCGGATGACACCAAGCTATACAGCAGGGTCAAAACCACGGAAGACTGCGAAGATCTCCAAAAGGATCTGACGACGCTGGAAGAATGGGCCAAAAAGTGGCAGATGAGCTTCAACATGGGGAAATGCAAGGTCATGCATGTAGGGAAAAAGAACCCGATGTTCGCTTACAAAATGGGGGGATCACCGCTAGGGGTAAGTAACCTAGAAAGAGACCTGGGAGTGATGATAGACACAACATTGAAGGCGTCGGCGCAGTGCGCCACAGCCTCAAGGAGAGCAAACAAAATGTTGGGCATCATTAAGAAAGGTATCACGACCAGGACGAAGGAAGTCATCCTGCCACTGTATCGTGCTATGGTGCGCCCGCATCTGGAATACTGTGTCCAGTACTGGTTGCCGTACCTCAAGAAGGACATGGCAGTGCTGGAGGGAGTCCAGAGAAGAGCAACAAAGCTAATAAAGGGTATGGAAAACCTCTCATATCCTGACAGGCTGAAAGAGCTGGGGCTGTTCTCCCTGGAGAAGCGGAGACTTAGAGGAGACATGATAGAAACCTTCAAGATCATGAAGGGCATAGAAAGAGTAGACAGGGACAGATTTTTCAAATTATGGGGGACCACAAGTACAAGGGGGCACTCGGAGAAGTTGAAAGGGGACAGGTTTAGAACAAATGCTAGGAAGTTCTTTTTCACCCAGAGAGTGGTGGATACATGGAACGCGCTTCCGGAGGCTGTGATAGGCCGAAGCACGTTGCAGGGCTTCAAAGAAGGTTTGGATAGGTTCCTAGAGGACAAAGGGATTGAGGGGTACAGATAGGAGTAGAGGAAGATTATAGGGATAGGAATGAGAGGCAATTTATAGAAATAGTCGGGACCACTGATCAGGCAAATGGGCCTGATGGGCCCGGACCGCTGGGCGAGATGGACCTCTGGTCTGCCTCAGCGAAGGCAACTTCTTATGTTCTTAAGCAGATGATAGGCAGCGGTGGACCGGGGGGATGGAGTTTAAATCAGGCCAGAAGGGATGCTTTTTTTTTTGGTGTGGCAGGAAGGGACAGGAAGCAATTGCCTGTCCCGTTGTCCCTGTGCACAGCTTCGGGATGCTGTCCCTGAAAACGGGACATTTTGGCGTCCCGAAGCTGTGTGTGGGGACAACAGGACAGGTGATCCGAAAACGGGACTGTCCCGTTCAAAACGGGATGTATGGTCACCTTAGGTATATATAATGATGTGGATTTTTTTATGTGGTAAATTTGCAGATGTACATCAGGAAGGATTTATTTCTATTTCTTTGTTATCTTCCTTTTTCCTCCTCTTTCCACTTTATATCTCAGGTTGCTTATACTAGTCAATAATTGTATGATTGTAATGCAACCCTTCTCCCCACTCTGAGAGTAGTCATCTGTTTTATGGCTGGTAATAAAGGACATTGGAGCAGTAAGGAGTGTTGACTCCTTACATATTCAGCAGCTGCTTCTTCATTTGTATCTGACATGAAGGTAGTCACTTATCCTGTTTGGCATATTTTATTTATTTTTATCTTACATTTCATACTGTGATAGCAAGTAGAACTCAGGATTACATTCAACAAAACTGCATATTATCACAGGACAAACAAGCAGCATATTCTCACATGTGGGTGATGTCATCCACGGAGCCCCGGTACAGACAGCTGTAATTTTTTAGAAAGTTTGTGGTTGCCAGCACCACACATGTACGAGTGTCTTCCCACCTGACATAGACTTGGGGTATCTCAGTTCTTCATTTTCTGCGGAGCGAAGAAGTTGTGTTTTTGAACTCTATTCATTTTTTTGCACCTTGCCTCGTGACCTGTTTATTATTTTTTCACAGTTTTTTGATATTTCTTTCTTTTCTATTTCTTAAAAAAAAGAAGAGATTTTTTTTTTTCTCTTTTTTCCTCATGGGCTTGCCCTTAAAGGTGTTCGTGTTTTTCTCTTTAGCCATTGAGTTTAACTTGGCTGACGTGGTCTTCCTGTCCATGTCTAGGCCGTTAACAGGCTTCAAAAAGTGCTGCAGGTGCTAAAGGCTGATTTCTATCACCGACTCGCATAGTAGGTGCTTGCAGTGCCTTGGCCCTGAACACTGGATCAAGTCCTATGCTCGGTGTTCTACCTTGCAGAAGCGTGCCATTAAAAGCTATAAACTTTAACAAGAAAAATTTTTCAGGATCGTCATGGACATTGACAAGACCTCACAACCATCAACGTTGAAGACATTGACATCAGCATTGGTATTGGGTGATCTTGCACCATCAGGTAAGCCAGCTAAGAAGCTGCCAGCTTCCCAAACAGCATTGCAGGTCACTGTTACATCGAGTCTCTTGATGCTGACCAAGCAGCATCCTCATCGAGGTCACCCTCTCCGAGGCAAGTTGCTGCACCCTTGGTACCAGCAGACAAGCTACAGGTACCAGTGCTTTCCTTCCGTGAAAAACTGGATGAGTTTTTCAGAAGGGGAGCTGGGTGATATATTCAAAGTACATACACTGGCATTGACTCCCTCGGTATAGGCCCAGCCTGAGCATATGCCCACCATGTCCTGTAGTACCGCAACTGGCTCTCCTGTAAACAGCGACATGGATATTCATCCAGTCACCATTGCTCTTCTCGATGCTTGACGTCTTGTCACTATTAGGAATTCTTTTTCTGCAGTGAACCTTGGCCTCTTTAAGGGATTCTAAGGATAATTCTATGTTGACACCAGCTGATCGCTTCTGGTATTCATTTGACTCGGTATCTGAGTCTTAAGTCTCAAAACTTTGTGCAAAATTGATGAGATGTAAATGTATTCTTGATCCTTTTCCCTCTTATCTTTTTGCCAATATTCCAACTCAGGCGATCAATTGGCTGACTACATTATTAAATTATGCTTTGGAAACAGGATTTTTTTCATATGATATGGGTATAATAAGTCTTACTCCCCTTCTGAAAAAAATCAGATTGTGATCCAACTGTTACCTCCCACTATAGACATCTGGAGGCTCTTCTTCAACTCTGTCATGCAGTGTCTTCCCGCTCTTCAATATCAGCGAGACACATGATGATACTACTAGGTCACATGGCCTAAGTACACGTGACTCCTTTTGCCAGACTTCAGCTCAGAATTCCTCGGTGGACCCTGGTATCTCAGTGGACGCAGGCTTGCGACCCACTTTCTTGACACATTACAATCACTCCTTCATTGAGACAGTCTCTCCGCTGGTGGATGCTCTCTTCCAATCTCTCCAGAGGCTTGCTGTTTCAAACGTCCCCTCATCAGAAGGTCCCCACAACAGATTCCTCGACCTATGCTTGGGGGGGCTCATCTCGATGGTCTCCCTACTCAAGGCCATTGGATCAGTATGGATCGTCAGTGTCACATCAATCTGTTGTAACTCAGAGCAATCTTCAATGCTCTCAAAGCTTTTCAACATCTTTTTCATGACCAGGTAGTCCTCATTCGGACAGACAACCAAGTCGCCATGTGCTATGTCAACAAACAGAGGGGACAGGATGTCACACCCTTTGTCAAAAAACTCTGAAGGTTTGGGACTGGGCAATCCTCCACAGCATCTTCCTCAAAGTTGTCTACATCCAAGGGGCGAAAAACTGTTTGGCGGACAAATTGAGTCGTCTTCTGCAACCTCAGGAATGGACACTCAATTCCTCGCCTCTTCATCACATTTTTTCGCAGTGGGGAACACCTCATATAGATCTCTTTGCATCTCCCCACAACCACAAACTGCCTCAGTTCTGCTCCAGTATATATTCTCCTCATTGCCTCGAGGCAGATGCTTTTCTACTGGAATGGATGAATCTTTTTCTGTATGTATTCCCTCCATTCCCTCTCATTCTCAAGACTCTTATCAAGTTGAAGAATGATCATGCTACCATGATTCTGATAGCTTCTCGGTGGCTGAGACAACCTTGGTACTCCCTTCTACTTCAACTCAGCAGCAGGGAGCCATGCTTTCTACCAGTTTTTTCCGTCTCTGCTTACACAGAGTCAAAGATCTCTACTTCATCCCAACCTGCAGTCTCTACACTTGACAGCTTGGTACCTCTCAACATAACTCCTCTTCAGTTTTCTCAACCTGTAAGAGACATTTTAGAGGCTTCTAGAAAGCCTGCCACTAGACAATGCTACCACCAAAAATGGACTAGATTTTCTACGTGGTGCATCTCTCATGATAAGGAGCCTCAAGATTCCTCCTTATCTTCTGTTCTAGATTATCTTTTGCACTTACCCACTTCTGGCTTCAAGTCTACATCGATCCGAGTTCATCTCAGTGCAATTGCTACTTTCCATCATCCTATTGAAGGGAAACCCCTCTCTGCTCATCCGGTGGTTTCCAGATTTATGAAAGGACTTTTCAATGTCAAACCTCTCAAACCGCTCCAGTGGTTTGGGATCTCAATGTTGTTCTTGCTCAATTGATGAAGCTCCATTTGAACCAATGTCTATGGCTCATCTGATGTATCTTACTTGGAAAGTTGTTTTTCTCATTGCCCTCGCATCTGCTTTAAGAGTCAGTGAGCTGCAAGCATTAGTTGCTGATACATCTTTCACAGTTTTCCATCATGACAAGGTGGTCCTCCGTACTCATCCTAAATTCTTACCAAAAGTGGTTTCAGAATTTCATCTCAACCAATCCATTGTACTGCCAGTATTTTTTCCAAAGCTTCATTCTCACCCTGGAGAATCAGCTCTTCATACTCTGGACTATAAATGTACTTTGGCCTTCTACTTGGAATACACCAAACCACACAGAACTGCTCCTGAACATTTTGTCTCCTTCGATCCAAACAAGTTGGGACATCCAATCTCTAAGCATACCATCTCCAATTGGATGGCTGCTTGTATCTCTTTCTGCTATGCCCAGGCTGGACTACAACTACAGAGTCGAGTCACAGCCCACAAAGTCAGAGCCATGGCAGCTTCAGTAGCTTTCCTCAGATCTACACCTATTGAGGAAATTTGCATTACTGCTACTTGGTCCTCTGTTCATACTTTCACCTCTCACTATTGTCTGGATGTTTTCTCCAGATGGGATGGCCATTTTGACCAGAGGGTATTACAAAATTGATTCTCCTAAGTTGCCAACGCTCCCACCATCCCATTCTGGTTAGCTTGGAGGTTACCCATATGTTGAGAATAGGCTGCCTGCTTGTCCTGGGATAAAGCACAGTTACTTACCGTAACAATTGTTATCCAGGGACAGTAGGCAGCTATTCTCACAACCCACCCACCTCCCCTGGTTGGCTTATCTTCTAGCTATATGAACCGAGGAAACACGCCCTGTGCTGGGCGGAAAGGCACCGTGCATGCGCGGTGCGGCTAACTCAAAACTTCTGAAGTTTTCTACAAGCAAGTATGCTTGTGAGGCTGTGCGCATCCGGGCTCTGTGGATGACATCAACCATATGTTGAGAATAGCTGCCTGCTGTTCCTGGATAACAACTTTTACGGTAAGTAACTGTGCTTTCCAGAAGCATGCTTGTAATCCAAAGCACTCGTATATCAAAGTGAATTTCCCCATAGGAAATAATGGAAACTCAGACGATTCATTCCACACCAAAAACTTTAATACAAAATACTATATGTACTTGTAGTGCAAGACCTTGTTCATTTAGAACAGTCACTCCAGTCTTGCAGCATCAGAGAGATGTGATGTGATGTATACTGTATGTATGTGATGCATGTATACTGTATGTACTCGTAGCGCAAGACTTAGCTTGTTTAGAACAGTCACTATACTCTTGCAGCATCAGAGAGAGAGACAAACCATCGGCCAGTTGTGATAGATATTGTATTGCAAGACATTGCTTGTATATCAAAGTTAAAATTTAATAAAATGTTTTGCTTGTCTTGCAAAACACTTGCAAACCAAGTTACTTGCAATCCAAGGTTTTACTGTATTGTAATTTATGATGAATATTATTTGATTACAGCAAATTAACAAACACTTAAATATCAATTGTCTGTCAAGTCTGTTATATTTTGTGTAGTGGAAGAGTAGCTTAATGATTAGTGCAGTGGGCTTTGATCTTGGCAAACTGAATTTTATTCCCTCTGCAGTTCTTCGTGACCTTGGGCAAGTCACTTAACCTGTTGCCCAGGTACAAAACTTAGGTTGTGAACCCACTAGGGATAGGTACCTGCATATAATGTGTACAGCACTATAGAAATGAATAGTAGTAGCTCAATTCAAATATAAACAATGCTTAAATTAGACATCTTTTTTGGACTTTCTGTACAGGTGTCCTGTTAATTTATGTAATTGATAATTGTTAGCATGCTGTTGTCTTGTGTGCATTTTGTGCAGTGCATACAGGTTTGGGGATAGGGTGTGAAGCGTTATAGCTAGCTAAGAAAACATTTGTTCTATTTCTCAGACAATGCACCCCGAAGCCGATATAGAATTTATCAGTTGGTCAATGGCTTAGGACCCAAACATAGGTCATAGAAAGGTCCACAGCATGCAATCAGATGAAGCTTTATGAAGAGTAAGAGCAGAAACTTAACATCCTATTACCACGTGTTCTTTCAACTGATATGTCGTTGAATATCAAATGTGACATTCAGATCATGAAGTACAGGGGAAATGGGATAAGATCATGTTACTTATCACAGTGCACTACAACTTTCAGAGAATGTGGCATATCAGTTCTTTAATGCAAGTGATAAGACCTCTGCTGTTGATAGGTCTGTAGTTTTCCCTAACGTGAGAACATAATTTTTACATGGTTTTACTTTTAAAAACCGTTGGGGTGTTGTTTTTTTTTAACATTTTTTTTCTTTTCTCTTGCTGATGCTCATTCAATGAAAACACAAGAAAAGAGCATAAACCATGCTGGAGGTTTTATTTTAATTTCACCCAGATTTTAAATAAATGGTTTTCATATTCAAAGAATTTATGCTTCTTATTTTGAATCCCTTCTACTAAAGCTTAATGTGAGCTAATGGATAGTAGATAAGGAGCAGCCTAGTGGTTAGAGCTGCCGCCTTGGCACGCTGAGGTTGCGAGTTAAATCCTAGCTTGCTCCTTGTGCCGTCGGCTTCATTGTCATGTCCACCATTCCCAGAAATTAGATACCAATATTATAGAATACTTGGCTTCTCATGCCCAACTGCTGCCAGTTGGATGAGGATTTACGCCAGGCTAAGTCCTCATACCCAAATCTGGGCAAGGAAATCCACTCTAAGCACTATCCTTTAAAAGGTTGCTTACCTCCAAGCCACCTGTATAGAATTGGAACTTAGTGTAGACCTTAACGGTACCTAACTTTGGGTGTCATTTACTGAATCTAGTCCTTAGTGTACACTATTTATTTTGGGGACTTTGGGGTGAAGAGATTCACCCAAAGCAGTTTACAGTGCATTGTATAGTAAATCAGTAAAGGTACAGTACTCTAAGTATTTTCCTCATTTGTCCTGGCAGGCTCACTAACTGTGGTATCCTATTTCCACTAGATCCTCCCAAAAACTGAAACTATCATTCCCCTCTGCAAAAGGTATATCCCGCGTAGGAAAACTAGGAACATCCCTCCCCTTTAGAACCACAGAACTCTGGAACAACTTCACATCCCCGCTCAGAATTTCAAGCTCCCTCCAATCCTTCCGCAAACACCTGAAAACTTGGCTCTTTTCAAAAATCTAACACCTCCCGCTCTTTGGTACCCTGTCCCTCTTTATCTTCCTAGCTCCTTTCCTATAACCCTTCATTGTAGCTCCTTTTCAACCTAACCCTGTAAACAGTGCCGAGCTCTACACTTGTGGAGATGGTGCGGTATACAAACCTAAGGTTTAGTTTAGTTTTAGTTTAGTTTTACCTGCGTGCTCCCGTTTTCCGTGCGCTGTAGGTCCCCGCAGGTAGGAGTGTGCATGTGCGGCTTAGGGTTTTGCCAGCTTCAGGCGGCACGGAGACTGTCGGCCACGCCGGCTGTCGGCGCCTGCAGGCCATGGCGGCTGCAGACCACGGTGGCTGTCGCCGGAGGGCACACGTGAGGTAAAGGGTGCTGCTTGGCAGGGGAAGAGATGGTGGGGTGGGAGAAAAAGGAAAGGAGGCCTACTGCTGGACGGGGGAGCAGGAAAGAGATGCTGATGGACAGGGGAAGAGATGGGGGGGAGAAAAAGGAAGGGAGGCCTACTGCTGGACAGGGGGACAGGAAAGAGGTGCTGCTGTACAGGGGGGAGATTAATAAAAGGGAGAAGGGCTGCTGCTGGATAAGGGGAGCAGTGAAATGGTGGTGGTGGACACAGGGAAGGTAAAAGGAAGGGAGAATGGGTGGACAGCCAAGGAAAAAGAAAGAAAGAAAGAAAGACAGACAGAAAGCGGCTAAGGAGAGAGAGAGAGAAAGAAAGACAGACACATATACATATATTCTAGTACCCGTTAATGTAACGGGCTATAAGACTAGTTTAAGTATAAATGGGGCAGATAAGTTCTTTAGTCAGATGGAAAGTAAAGTTGTTCCTTTGTGCTTTTGAGGAAATTTTGTGGTCTGATGCATGGAAAGTTTGTAGCTGTGTTCGCTAAAAGAGCATGTCCTTCATCTCATAAAACTGAATGTATGGACTTTGTATCTTTTTAAATCTGGCTTCTTATCAGTTCCATCTTTCATGTGTACTTCTGTGATGCTGCTCTGGAAAATTCCTTTCAGTCTTTTTTTTGTTTTGTTTTGTTTTAAATAATCTGTACATAATTGAACTGCCTGTAGTATGCAATACTAATGCCCCTGTATTGTAGAAAGAATAATTTTTTTAAAAGGAGGGGGCATAAAACTGTCATGAATCATTGCTTTTGAAGGTTTACAGAAACGAGACCTTCATTAGCTGAGATGCAAGGTTGGCTTGAGAATTGTATGGCCGTTCTAGCACTTTTCTTTGGGATCCCGTTTCTCTTGAGACTTTTTAATAGATATTCTGAAAAGGCAAATGAAAGGGTCTGAATGCTTATCTGAAAATGTGTGTATGTGGGGGGCCTTTTAAAGTTATGAATGGGTACTACATAATGAAAATGGAACAGAAGATGGTATGCTCCAGTTTGTAGTTTAATAAGCGTCCAAATAACTTAAAAACAATTGAAAAAAATCCACAAAGGGTGTATACAGTCACAAGTGACCCACAGGATAGAAACCAAATAATGTATAGAATAAAAATGACCCAATACGGGCCGTGTTTTGGCAAAATAAAAATGTCTCCTTCAGGGGTCTTATAGGGTCCTAAAAGATGGAAAAAGAAAAAAATGTATTTAAACAAAAATAAGTGGTGGTGCACATGTATTAAAATGCGAGGTGAAATGATGAAAAGACAATGGTGGTAAGTATGGTAATGAAAACTCTAAAAGAGGTGAAAAGTAATGTCAACACTGTGAGAAATACTCGGTGAAAATCAACATTGTGAAAAATTACCATACCTCATTAATTACTATCATATGTTCTGCATTCACACTTTTATTACACGTGCACCACCACTTATTCTTGTTTATTTAAATAAATAAATAAACACATCCTTTGTGGATTGTTTTTTATGATTATCCCAGGACAAGCAGGCAGCATATTCTCACATGTGGGTGATGTCATCTACGGAGTCCTAGTACGGGAAGTTTTAAAAGCGCATCACCACTTTAAGAAAAAAAAGTGCAAACTGCCCACACCGCACATGCGTGAGTGCTTTCCCGCCTGACATAGGTTTGTGGTACCTCAGTTCTTCATTTTCCGTGTCTCTGAACGTTGTTCAATTTTTGCTATTTGCCTTCCCGCTCATGCGTTGTTTTCTTCTAATTTTTCTCTTCAGTTAAGAGTACTTATATAAAAAATAAAAAAATAGAGCGAGGGAACTTTCTTTCCTCTGTTTTCCCCTCACGAGTTTCGGCCGGTGAGGCTGTTTCGTTTTTCCTCAGCTTTTGAATTCAATTTGGTAGAGGCATTTTTTCTGTCGATGTCCCTCCCGTTATCAAGTTTTAAGAAGTGCTGCAGGTGCCAAAGGCCAATTTCAATCATTGACCCAGAACACCAGGTAGATTCTTGTGCTTGGTATCCTACCCTGCAGAAACATTCCATTAAGAGCCAGAGACTTCAACAAGAAAAATTGTTTGGCGCCAGCATGGAAACGGAGAAGACATCACAGCCTTCTGCATTGAAGACGTCGACATTGATACCGGTGTCGGGAGCATTGCTCCATCTGGTAAGCCATCTAAGAAGCCACCAGATTCCTAACATGTCTCACAGGTCACTCCTGCATCGAGTCCCTCGATGCCAACTAAGCAATGACTCCTTCTCCATCTTGCCTCTCCTACATCGAGGTGTGCATCCTCTTCGAGGTCATCCTCTCTGAGGCAAGATATGGCACCAATGGTCCTGGCAGAAAGGCCAAAGGTACAGGTGCTTTCATTCTGCAAATAGCTTGATGCGCTTTTTCAAGCTCCTTACTTCGACATTGACTCCCTCGGTATCGGTCAAGCCTGAGCATAAGGCAACCAAGTCCTGCAGTACTGACATTGGCTCTCCAGAGGGGCATCAGCGTTCCACGTCTAAGTGTAGACCACATCATCGCAGGTCCAGTTCTCCATTGAGGCCCTACTCCAGTTCATCGAGGCATCGTCATTCTTCCTCTTCGTCTCAGTGCTCCAAATCCAGTAAACATCATTCCTCTTCAGGAGCTTCTAAAAGGAAACATCGCTCTCCTTCACGGTCTTCCAAATGTAAAAGAGTGTCACGCCAGACATTATCCTCATCATCGGATCGATACCGGATGCAGCGCAAGCATTGATCTGCTTGACACACTCATTCACCAAAGCATTTTTATGACTCTGACTAGCAGTCTGATTCAGCTGAAGACTTACTTGAGTCTACAACAGAGGCTTATGATACTACATCGGAACAGTCTCCACAAAAGTCTTCACCAAGGGCTAAATCCCCTATTGAAAGACTTTCATTTACCAAATTTATACGCTAGTTGTGCAAGGAGGTTACCAGTCAAGCTAGAAGCTGACTCTGCCTACAGTGCTGAATACTTGGAGGCCTTGGATTATGATAATAATAATAATAATAACAGCTTATATACCTCAATACCGTGAAGTTCTATGCGGTTTACAAAGTAAGCAAAGGTACAAATTGATTGACTTTAAGAGGGGAGGAAGAAAGAGGGTTAATAGGACAGGAAATCCATTTTTGAGGAGAGAGTGATCAATAGAACAAGTTAATCACTATAAAGGGGAGAGAGAAGAGAGCCTACTTCTCAGACTACCTTTGCATGGTATACTCAAGGAGACTCTTCACAAGAACTAGGAAACGCCCCTAACTATTACAGTGGCTACGAGAAAATTGGACACCACAGCTTCAGCACGTCGCTAGCGGTAGAGTCGACTTTGAAAAAAATCTACTCCATTGAAAGTGTATGTCTTAGTGCCACAAGAGCGTGAAGGACTTGCTATTGACAAATTTGGACTTCGCCTGTACCAAAATTACATGCTAGCGAATAAAGTTTTAAACTATAATTTTCTATATTTCCTGCTATATAAAGCACCTTGTTAAGAAATTAACTTGTTTTGATAGATACATTCCTTAGGAACAGCAGCAGATGAATCCAGAGACCAATGGGATAGCCCACATCTACCAGCAGGCGGAGATAGAGAAACTGATTAACAGGTGGTCCTATTGGCTGGCACTCCTCCTGTATCTCCAGTATGCTCTATCTTCCAGCAGGTGATGGTCGCTATTCAACTAGCTCCTGGATTCTGGCTGTGACTGGAACCTTATTTCTCCTGTTGAGATTTTCTCTTCAGTGAGTTATCAGTGCTATTTCTCCTGGTGAGGTTTCCTCTTCAGTGAGACAGGGGTGTCCGGCTGAATGGTGCCGGCTTTAGGGGTTACACCTGGGCACCCCCAGGTCCCTGCCTCACCCTCCCTCCAGTGATAGAGGGTCTGACTGGGTCTCTATATGTATGTATATTTTTCTTCTTTCCCTTAATTAAAAAAAAAAAAAAAGACCACAGGGAATATATACGTCTGCCCTGCTAGTGCTGAGCAACCGGCAAAAACCGGCTTCAACCGGCTCTTGCTGTCCTCTTCAAGCCCTGACTCAGAGTTTATTGTGAGTATGTTTTGGTTAGGCTTCTTATTTGCTGCGGGTTCGTTAGTCGCAAGTGCATGTTTGTGAGGGAGCCTTTCCTCTATGGGTTCCGGCGTCACGGGTGAGTGACTTTGCTGTGAGCAATTTTATTTCTAGCCGCATACATTGTAAGGCTGGGTTTTGGGTGGTGTTCAATGCCTAACTCCTTTCGGCACAGGTGTGTCTGTTGGCTGTGGGGAGCTCTGGGTATGTGTTTACCGAAGCATGTAGGAGCGGTTATTTCCCGCGTGCTTCTTTCTTATGCTGTCGGCAGTGCTGCAGTGTTCAAGCACTTTTTCCCCGAGCTGTTTTTTATTTCACTTTTGCAGCAGCCTAGGTTTGGCAGGACAGTGCATGTTTGCTGAGGGAGCTCTGGGTTTGTATTTACCGGAACGTGGAAAGAACGGTTATTTCCCATGTGCGGGAGCCGTACACTTATTTTCCTACGCTGTCGGCGGTGCCACAGCGTTTGAATGGTTCTCCTCCAGGCTGTTTTTCCTCCACTTCGGCGGTGGTCTGTTTGTTCATGTTGGCCGCATTACAATAGTGTCGAAGCTGTGGCTGTCGGGTTTGTTTTCTTCCGAGTGCTGCTTCTCATTTCATATGCGTTCTGCTGGCATGGGGTCCATCTAGAATGGCCTGAGGATGTTTCAGGGGGTGTTTTCACTCAGTGCTCTTCGCTCTGACCTGGAACGGCAGGAGGCTCATTGTAGCACGAATTGCTCAATGCCAGCAGAGTACCCAGCAGTGCTGCAGCGTGTAGGCTATAATTTCATAAGACCTCCCTTTTGTTTGAGTTCCACTTGGGAGCTTGGTGAGTGTTTGCGCTTCTTGTAACTTGGGGGGTCATGCTTATTAGGCCTGAGAGCGTATTGGAGGGAGACTTCAGTTTATGCTCCACTGCCCAGTTCAGCTTTTCTCTGGACAGGGTGGCCAGAAGGTGCATTGCTGCAGGTTGCTGTTAACAGCTAGAGATTACCCGGTTCTTGGTGCGGGTTTCTCTTTCTCTCAGGATCTCCCTAAAGAGAGCATAAACATACTTGAATGTTTTCTTTTTGGCTCTCTGTGCAGTGCTTTGTGTGTGTGGTAGCGTTTTAGAAATAATTTCTGGTTCTGGTGTTGTGATAATCTATTGGGGCGCAGTTTGGGAGCATGTTGGTGTTTCTCTTTTTCTTATGGGCAGAGCTGTCTTTCTTTCTGAGGCAGCGGAGCCTCTATGGTGCACAGCCTGTCGCACGAGATTTTACCACTGCCATTTTTTCATGACATATGCTAGACAGAATTGGCAGACAGCGTTCTACAGCTACTTCTGGCCCTGGGTAAGTCACTTATTTCTATAAGCCAGACTCCTTGTCTGCCTCAGTTCATGAAACAATACGTGTTTTTGCTCACGTTGAATTGAGGTAGAACTGTTTTCATGGTTCCAGTATGCTCCTCTTTCCCTGGCGAGCCTTGATTTTTCTTAGGATAGTTTCTTTCTTCTTATAGATCCTATAGTACTCCTCCTATGGTTCCCTGACCTTCGGCACTTCATTCTGAGGGTATCTTGACTTCTTCCACTGACTCTTCAAGCTTTCTCTTGAGGGGAAGATGCTATATTGTCAGGACAGGGTGCTGTGAACTTTTTTTCAGGATGCTTGCAACTTTGCATCCTCCTCAGGTTTCCGATTCGTTCTTGGAGTTTCTATGTTTTGTGTTTCCCTTTTAGGTGTTACTGGTCCTCAGTGCAGTTCTTGTAGTTCTTCAGGATCTAAGGGACGTTGCTCCACTTACTGCATGGTGCCCAAGATGGGGGCATTGGGCAGACTGGGGCTGGATCCCATTCTGCTGAATTGGTTTCTGCAGAAACACTGGGAGACTATTTACATTTTCCTATGGACTCCGAATCGGCACTTGGTTTGTTTGCCTCTCTTGGAGCAGCGCTTTCGATTTTGCCTCATGCCATTTCGCCTACCCTAGGCTTTAGAAAATGAGGGCAGTGGTACCGTTTTGGCACTACCAGGCGATTCACCTACTTTCTTCTAGACTGGCTGCTTGATTCGGACGGCGTCCAGTCGGGCCATTTGTCTGCCACGAAAGTTGTGGTTTCTTTTCCTCAGTTCTTTGGACGTGACTCTTCGAATTTGCACGGGTCTCTTTTCTCCTGTATTATTTATAGATATATAGGGAAGCTGTTTTTCTTCATATAGGAGAGAAATGTGTTTCTTCCCTGAGACTAGGGAGATTGGTCACAGTCTCAGGTTTGCATTCTTCTTCAGTCACCTTGTCCAAGTGTATGGGATTCTGTACAGGTTCTAGGATCCATGTTGCTGACTCCACTGGGTATGTCGGCTTGCTTTCCAATTGTAACCTAAAGCAGTTCTTTTGTTCCGGTGGTTCCCGGTATCTCAGGGCTCCCATTATTTGGTGGGCTCCTCAAGCATTGCTCTGTGTGCTTTGGTGGCTCAGCGTGATTTCTCTTTTCAAAGGTATGCCTCGGTCTTTGCTGGACTGGCTTCTAGTCACCAAACATCCCGGGCTGGCGGGTTGGGGGGCTCGGTGCCTTCCATCCTCAGATCCACGAGTCTGGTCTTTGGAGGCGACTCAGTGCTTGTTCGTTCTTCTACTCTGGAGGCTACCGTTTCTGGAGCTTCAGACCATTCTTCCGGTATGACTCTGCGGGTCTTTTCAGTCAGTATTATGATGGTGGTATTTCTCTAAAGCCTGGGCAGTAGGTGATGTACTCAATTAGCGGGTAACGTCATGGTCCTACTTCAGTGGGTGGACCCTCTTCTTCCTCTTCTGTTGGAAGCTCATTTTACGGGTCAGAAAGAGAGTTTGGATAGGCTTTCTCTCCGCGAAATCTGAGCATGGCCCATTTATTGTATGTGACGGTGTGCAGCGCTGTGTGCGCTCTAGAAAGTGTAAAGGTTAGTAATAGTGAAATCTTCTACATCCTGGATATTGTGAATTTTGGTTCAGGCATTCCAGCTCTTTGTATGGGAGTGAGATCTCCTGGAACTAGACCTCATGGCCTTGTCTCGAAATTTTCAGCTTCCTAGCTTCTTCGGCGGACACAGGGAGTGGGAGTAAGAGGGGGTTGCAGCGTAACTTCTTTCTCGCCTCTGGTTTCTCTTTTTTCAGGGTTTTCCCCTGGCTGATGCTGACTTGGATGGGCCATCACCTGCTCGCTTTCAGGGCGCAGTATTTGAAGAATCTCTGGTTTGGCTGCGCCATCCTTGCTATACAGATCTGATGATTCTTTCGACAGCTGGACTATTGAGTTTCCTGGTTTCTCCGGATTTGCTCCCCTGTGGTCCGATGAACCTGGATATTAATACTTCTTTGGTAGAACAGCCTAGCTTTTGAAAAGTCTTGGCTGACGTGTAAGGTATTACAGGTTGTTTCTTCTCTTATCCAGGCAATACAGACGTCTTCAACTGCGGCTTCTGCTTCCTTTTGGAGGTTTTTACTTTCTTGGGTACTTCTCAACAGTTGCACCCTTCCAGGGTTCTTTTTTGGAACAAGTGTATTGCCAAGGGCTTGGAGTTCAATTCCCTTCAGCTTCAAGGCCATTCTTAGATTGTTACAAGGGCTAGGTATATTGCTCTTTGCTTACTTCTCAGCTTCATGTAGTTCAGTTCTATACGGAGTACGGTATATTCGTACACCTCTTGGAAAGCCCTGTCTGGTATATAGTCTTACGGTATTTCTTTGCAGTTTACTGAAGGCTTCATTTCTTCCTTGTCTTTTGAGACGCTAAAGGGCTGTTGCATTGAACACGAGGTTTCTTGTGGCCATGGCTTCAGCTCGGCGGTTTTCTGAGTTGCAGGCCTTGTTTGGCAGGGCTTCCTATTTCTGATTTAAAAACTCAGTGGGGGGTGGGGGGGGGGATGAGTTCGATCGGTACCTCCATTTCGTTCTAACGAGGTGTCATCCTTTCTTTTATGCCACTCTCACTTTTCCTTCCTTCTTCCTGGGACATGGAATGGGGAGGCGTGCTTTTATTCACTGCATTTTTTAAAAGTGCGTAGCGTTCTCCGCGAGCTAGATTTCTCACGACTGGTGGTTGTTTAGATCACCTTTTTGTATTCTTCAAGGAACGCCTCAAACGTATGGTGGCGTCTAAAGCTTGATGGGTCCGGGAGGACGTTATTTACGCTTACTTGATGGCAGGGAAGCGGTTGGCGAGAGAACTTCATGATCTTTCCGCCAAAGCGATGGCTACTTCTTGGACTTGGTCCAGAGGATTTTTCCTTGGAGGAGTTTTGCCTTGCAGCTCCTTGGTCTTCCGAGAGTGGTTTATCTCTTCATTAACGGTTGGATGTGGGGGCACATGAGGTGGATGCGTTTAGTGCTTCGGTTGTTGCAGAGATAATAATAATAATTTATTGTTTACATACCGCCAAAGCCAAGGTAGTTCGAGGTGGTTTGCAATAAAGAAGAGCTGGACATACAGCGAAAAAACAATGAAGTCTTTGAGTACAATACAATGCAGTGCAGTATAGAAGAGCAGGACATACAGCGAAAAAGAAATAATGGCGTCTTTGAGTACATGGCTGTTTGTAAAGAGTAAGGTAACCTTGTAGGGACAGGTTTACAATAAGAGTAAGTCAAAGGGGAGCAGGTCGTACAGAGGGGTAAGCAGTGAAGGTTTTGGGAGAACTTGGTCAATGGGAAGTAGATCGAGGAGATTTACGAAGAAGGGTAGGTCATACAGTGAGGGGAAGTAGTGAAGACTTTAGGCATTCCTGGTCACGAATCGGTTGAAGAGGTCGGTTTTGATTAGTTTTCTGAAGTTGAGGTAGGATGAGGAGTGCATGATGGTGCTGCTTAACCAGTCGTTCTGTAAGCTTTCTTGGAAGGCAAGCATTCTGTCAAGGAATCTTTTGTATCGGTAGGTTTTTATTATAGGGTTGCTGAACATGCGTATTCTGCGTGTAGGCCTGGTGGAGCGGTCTAGTTTGAAGGGGCAACCAGTGGAGTTTTTGGTAGTAGGGGGTTATGTGGTCCCATTTCTTTAGTCCGAAAATCAGTCGCACCGCTGAGTTTTGTATGATTTGGAGTTTTTGAACGGTTTTCTTGAGTGACCCCAGATAAATGATATTGCAGTAGTCAAGTAGGTTTAGGATGGAGGATTGCACCAGTAGGCGGAATGATGTTGAGTCGAAGTATTTTCTGATGGTTCTAAGTTTCTATAGTGTCGAGAAGCCCTTTCTGATTAAAAGCTCTGAATACATATCTAGGGTGAGATAGCGGTCCAGTGTCACTCCTAGGATTTTTATGGTATCGACAATGGGGAAGTTCTGTCCATTCAGGGTTATTGTAGTATCTTTGATTTTGTCATTTGGGCTTGCCAGGAAGAATTTGGTTTTTTCGGGGTTGAGCTTCAGCTTGAACTCTGTCATCCATATTTCAATTTGTTTTAGAATTAGTGCTAGATGAGTCTTCGTCTCAGGGGTCAGGCTTGTTAGAGGCAGAAGTATGATGATATCGTCAGCGTAGATGTAGAATTTGATTTTTGCTTTTTGTAGTAGATTTGCCAGTGGGGCTAGGTAGATGTTGAACAGAGTGGGGGATAGAGGGGAACCCTGTGGGACACCGCATGGGTTAACCCAGCTGGAGGATTGGGAATTGTCGCTATAGACGCGGTACGTTCGTTTAGTCAAGAAGCCTTTGAACCATTTTAGTACTTTGCCTGAGAGACCAATTGTCTCCAAGCAGTCAATTAGGATGGTTTGATCGACTAAGTCAAAGGCGCTGCTGAAGTCTAGTTGAAGGATTAATGCACTGGAGCCTTGGCAGAATAGGTTCAGGAGGGTGTCCAGTAGTGAGGCAATAACCGTTTCCGTGCTGAACCCTGATCGAAATCCTGATTGGTTGTCGTGAAGAATGTTGAATTTGTCCAGGTAAAATACTAAATCCTGGTTTACCAGGCCTTCCATTAGCTTTACAAAGAGGGGAATGTTTGCGATGGGCCTTTAGTTGGATGTCAGCTTGATGGATTCCTTGGGGTTTTTTACAATAGGTGTGATCAGTATGTGACCTAACTCCTCGGGAAATGTACCCGACAGTAATAGGGAGGAGAGCCTATCGTATAACGAGGCTTTGAAGGGGACTGGGGCGGCTTTCATGACGTTTGGTGGGCAGCTGTCTAGTCTGCAGTATGAGTCGATGTATTTTGAGAAGAGTTTGCTGAAGCGATTCCAGGTAGGGATTGAGAAGTTGTTTCAGTACATGTCTACTCTGGGATCGTTTGTGTGTTGGGCAACAGGGTAGTTCAGATGGTTGGATGTAGAGGATGGTAGGTTGGATCTTAAGACATTGATTTTGTTGTTAAAGAAATCAGCCAGAGCATCAGCTGAGGGAGGGGAGTCTGTGGAGTGGCGTGAAAAGGCCTGTATATCATATAGATTGTTAACTAGTTTAAATAGGTTCTTGGTGTTGGTGTTGGGATAGTCTATTTTTTTTGCGTAGAAGTCTGTGCGTTTTGTGGTTATGAGCTTTTTGTATTCTTTCAGTTTTAGTCTCCAGTTTGTTCTTTCTATGTTGTCGCCAGATTTCAGCCATTGTCTTTCCAGTTTTCGTAGTTCTCGTTTCACTGCTCCTAGCTCGGCGTTGAACCAGCCATCTAGGTTTTGGTTTCTCGTTCTTCTTAGTTTGATGGGGGCCATCTTGTTAAGAATCTGCGTGCTTGTGTTGGTCCAGGTGTCTATAGAGGGGGAGTGCGAGTCTTGTGAGATATCGTAATGTGACCAGAATTCAGTTGGGTTTACCAGGCCTCTGGTGGCAACCATTTTCCTAATCCTTTTTTTCTCCGGGGGTTTGGTTGGGGAGCGTTTGGATTGCCAGTTGAATTGGAAATTGCATAGACGGTGGTCCGACCATAGGGATTCAGTCCAGGTGGTTTGGTGCAAGAGCATTTTGGGATGGGCTTGGGCTTTAGGAGAAAAGGTAACTAGATCTAGTTGGTGTCCTTTTTGGTGAGTTCTTTCAGGGGGAGGCATGAGGAAGTCGAGAGAGGTGATAAAAGAGAGTAATTCTTTGGAGTCAGCCTGATCTGCCTGCTCTAGGTGGATGTTCAGGTCTCCAGCCAGTAGGTTGTAGGGGCTAGCAGTTGAGTTAGTGAGAAGGAATTCGAGGAGGGTGTCCTTTGCAGTGGGCCATTTCTTGGGAGGAATGTAAAATAATGTGATGATTTAAGGCCTCTTCTAATTTGTCTGACACGAGTTTGCAGGAGAGGATTTCCAAGTTCACTCAGGAATTCGTAGCTATGATGGTGGATTTGTAAGTATCTTTTAGAATGATGGCTAGTCCTCCTCCTCTTTCCCGGCTTCTGGGTAGAGAAGTGATTTTGAATCCGGGTGGGAGGCACTCGCGTATAATGATGTCGTTGTCAGAGATCAGCCATGTTTCCATTAAAAGGACGAAGTCAGGGTTAGTCTCCTCGAGCCAGTCATTGACCAGTTGGGACTTATTCCTAATGGATCTGATATTAAGGTAGAAACCTTGGATCTTTTGGAAGTGGGGGGAGTCAGTTATTGCTGAGAAGGAGATTTTCCCCAGTTTGCGCTGGTGATTGCGGTGAGGCCTGTTAGGTTTATGGGAGGGGGTTAAGACTGGGATTTGAAAAGGGCCTTTTTCGGAGCAGTTATGGATGAATCGGGGGGGGGGGGGGAGGCAGGCCTCTGGGGTTCCAGGATGGTGAGGCGAGGTCTAGTGAGGATTGAGATTGGTGTGGAGTAAAGGGCATCGGCTGACCTGTATATGTAGCAGTACTATTTCTCATACTTTACTGGTCCTAAGTGTTGGTTGACAGAAGGCATTTTGTTGTGTGACAGTGATTGGAAAAACAGCAGAATCTTATCAATTAACCTGGCGATTGGTTGGACATGCACATATTTGACTGAGTTTATCAGTCTGTTGGCTAAACATGCAGATTAGAGGAAAAGTACATGCAGGTGCATATAAATGTAGAGGTCTATATGTGCAGATACTTGTCTGTTATCCTGCCGATTGATCGGACATGCATGTATTTAACTGAGGTTATCAGTCGGCAAGCATGCAGAAAAGAGAAAAAGAACATGCGGATACTTATACATGCAGGGACCTATATGTGCAGATACTTATCGGTCTTTGGTCAGTCAGTGGGCCCATGAGGAGGTCTTCCAGGTAGGACGGGCTGGTGGTGCCGGTTTGAGGAGTCTGGTGCTGAGGGGAAGTGGAGGTGGAAGTTCAAGAGTTTTTGTAGTTTACACTTCTCCCTCCGTATCCACTGTGACAGAAGGTTAGTAGTCCTCTCTGGTAGATGGAGTCGCTCCAGTGTTCAGTTCCTGGCCTGTGGTGGTATGGGCGTTTTTTTCTCGCAGGCTTTGGCACTGCCTGTAGTGAAGAGCAGGGTCCCCCGCTGGTCGGGGAGAGGGGCGGAGCAGGGCTCCCACGCTGCCTCTCCCTAGGTGTTCTCCGGCTCCCTCGGACCGCTGGTGAGGTGAGGGGGCCTGAAGCAAATGGCCGCGTGCTTCTGGCGCTGCCTGTAGTGAAGAGCCGGGTCCCCCGCTGGTCGGGGAGAGGGGCGGAGCAGGGCTCCTATGCTGCCTCTCCCTAGGTGTTCTCTGGCTCCCTCGGACCGCTGGTGAGGTGAGGGGGCCTGAAGCAAATGGCCGCGCGCTTCTGGTGCTGCCTGTAGTGAAGAGCCGGGTCCCCCCCTGGTCGGGGAGAGGGGCGGAGCAGGGCTCCCATGCTGCCTCTCCCTAGGTGTTCTCCGGCTCCCTCGGACCGTTGGTGAGGTGATGGGGCCTGAAGCAAATGGCCGCACGCTTCTGGCACTGCCTGTAGTGAAGAGCGGAGTCCCCCGCTGGTCGGGGAGAGGGGCGGAGCAGGGCTCCCACGCTGCCTCTCCCTAGGTGTTCTCCGGCTCCCTCGGACCGCTGGTGAGGTGAGGGGGCCCGAAGTGTTTGCTTCCCACCCAGATTGAGGATTGCTTTGCTACATCCCATTGGTCTCTGGATTCATCTGCTGCTGTTGCTAAGGAAGGAAAAATTATGTTCTTACCTGTTAATTTTCTTTCCTTTAGATGCAGCAGATGAATCCAGAGCCCCACCCTTTCTGGATATTGTCCGTCGTTTTTTTCTTGTGCAACTTTCGAAGTTTGTTATTGTTGATGGTTGTATTCTGTATTATTGTCTTTTGAGATTTGTTATGGGAAAGAAGTTTTTTTTACATGCTATGCCTATTGATGGTTACGGATACTTGGGCAAGGAGCTATACTGGAGATACAGGAGGATTGCCAGCCAATAGGACCACCTGTTAATCAGTTTTTCTATCTCCACCTGCTGGTAGATGTGGGCTATCCCATTGGTCTCTGGATTCATCTGCTGCGTCTAAAGGAAAGAAAATTAACAGGTAAGAACATAATTTTTCCTTCCTCCGCAACATTTGCAGGAATTTCATCATATCTCTCACACCCTTGCCCAAGCTAGAAGATTCATGGCAAGATCTGCTTATGATGGCGTTTGAATTATCTTCTAGAGCAGTGTTTCTCAACATGTTGTGTACATGGGTCACTTGTTGGGGATACGCGGCCTTGCTGTGGATCCCTCCCTCCCCACCCTCCCCCTGCTGAAGCCGCTAAAGAAAATGGGTGCCATAAGTTCCTGAAACTCGTTGAAGATATTTTCTTAGCGGCTATGCACTTCTAGAGGAGTGTAGGAGGATTGCTCCTGTCACGGTTCACTGCTGGACCACCAGGGTGTGCATGGTAGGCCTTTGCGAGGTTCAGAAGGTGGGAATGTGGCAGGGTGGGGTGGAGCCAGCTGAGACAGGACACAGGAGGAGTTGCTCCTTTCCCAGCTCATCGCTAGACAACCAGGGCTCAAGGTAGGTCCAGAGGAGGCCTGCAATGGGTTGGGGAGGGGGCAGGAAGTGCAGAGATGGACAGGACAAGGAGGGATTGCTCCTGTCCTGGCTCTCCACTGGACCACCAATGCCTATACTTTAATATAAACCCTCAGTTATACTTGTTAAACCTTTTTTCCCTCTTTTTTGGAAGAAAAAAATGTTTATATTCAGATCAACTTATAGTCGTGTATCTACGGTACTTTCTCTAAATTTAAATCTCAACTTAAGGCTAACATTTTTTTTGTAAGACCTTTCCAGAATTGCTCTAATATTTTTGTTGTTGATAAGTTTGCACCTGTCTGGCAAGACTTGGAATTTGTCATCTTGTGTTACCAAATGTGTGTGTGTGTGTTTTGCTTTTTAATAATTTAGGGACTGCTCAAAGTGGGACTTAGTCAACTGCTGAACAACCACTGGCCCCCTTTGAATTCGCCATTCCTTTCTGCAGTATTGGAGCAAGCTGATTTGATGCCATTACAGAATTTTTCATAGGGCGTTTGTTTTTAAATGTTGAACGTGCTAGAGGTGGTTGTATTAGACTTTTACACCTGCCAAACTTCTTACACGTGGAAAAAGGGGTTTTCTAGAATTGTGTGGCAGTAGAAGTGTGTTTACAAATAACTTGGGACAAAGTTGAAATGTGCATGTCTACTTTATAGAATGCCCACACACATTTGTGCTTGCCTTAGAACAGATGTAAATTTGCGCGGGAGGATTTATATGCTAATGGGATTGCTTGTGGGTCCTTGTTCAATGAAGGCAAATGGGTACTTAGGTTTCATTTTTAAAGTGGATGCACTAATCACACTTTTTAGGAACCATGTTATAAAATGTCCCTTAATGTGCTGCTCCTGAAGCAGGCTTGGGTCATATGTTTTGGTCCTGTCCTGCCGTTCAGGCTTTTTGGGAAGCCATTTTTCTTTTTGTGGAACGGATCTGGCAGATATGCATCCAACGTTCCCCTTTGCTCCTCTTTGGGGTTCCTTTTCACTTTTCTCCTCGACGACCGGGAACTGCAGCTTTCCTCCAGTGGACAGTCACGATAGCCTTACAGTGCATCCTGCTTAAATGGCTGGAGGTAGAGTCCTGATTATTCTCTTTGGCGATGTCGCCTGATCACCCTGCTGCAGTAGGAACGCAGAGACGTCACTAACTTTTCTTCCCTACCTGGACGTATATTCCAGCGGACCTGGGAGCCTTTTTGGAACACCCTGTCCTCAAGGGCTCGTAGTCGCTTATTGAACTGTTGATCTATTGCTTTATTGTCTGGGGCTGCTGTTTCCACTTTTTGCTTTCTTTGGGATTTTTTTGTATTTTCAACCTGTTTGGTATCCTAATCTAATCTAATCTAATCCTTAGGTTTGTATACCGCATCATCTCCACGTTCGTAGAGTTCGGCGCGGTTTACAGTAGAAGAAATAGGAAGGAACTTGGGGTGGACTTGAAGGAGGACCAGGGAGGAGGGGGTTGGGGGGTGCGCCCTGGGGTGGGAGTTGATTAGTATTGTTTTACTCATATACTTGTCTTCCCTGTTGGAATGTATTCTCTTTTCTTGTTCCTGGTCTGCTCTTTTTGGGGCCTATAGTCCTGGTCTCTTTCAGGGAATTTGGTGTTGGGATAGGGGTTGCAGAGGGATTTGATGGGGGGGGATTTTTTCTTCTGACAGTAATAATGTGAGCTTGTTCTGTATTGATCACTCTCTCCTCAAAAATGGATTTCCTGTCCTATTAACCCTCTTTCTTCCTCCCCTCTTAAAGTCAATCAATTTGTACCTTTGCTTAATATTTGTAAACCGCATAGAACTTCACGGTATTGCGGTATATAAGCTGTTATTATTATTATTATTTAGTTGTACCTTTTCCTTGTTGTTTTCTTTTCCTTGTTGAGCTCAATAAAATACATTTGTTCATAAAATGTCCCTTATTACAGTGGTTCTCAAACTTAGTCCAGGAGTCTTCCCAGCCAGTCAAGTACTTGGGATATTCACAATCAATATTCACGAGGGAGATTTGCATGCAGCATCTAGCTAGATGGCTATGAAAGAGCTGTCCTTAAGCCAGGATAATTCAGCAGTATTGCTCATCCCCAGTTAACATAAACATGAATAATTTTACTATTCCTGTTTGAAAAGAAATATGTTACTTAGGAGTTATTTTCAACTCAAAATTAACTATGGAAATCTTTGTTTATAGTTTGTTTATTCATTACTTTATATGCAAGCTGTCACATAGTCAAAGCAGTTTATAATGAAAAGATTTTATTATAGTAAGACAGGAATATGAATATTAAGGATAGGAGAGAACCTAAAAGCAATACACACCCCCCCTTAGAAAAAAAAAAAAGAGAGAAAAGCATCGTATAAATGGGCTGCTAGACCGGTGAATACCCCAGAAATGCTTTAGCAAACAAGTTTTTAAACCTGTCCTAAATTTCCTATAAGATTGTTCTGATCTTAGAGAAAAGAAAAGGATTCCAGAGGTAAGCCACCACCACCACCACCACACAGAAGAAAGCTGATACTTGATCTATCCTTGTTATTTTCAGGACACAGACTGTAGAAGTCTGCCCAGCACTGACCTAACTTCCCAGCTACTGGAGTTGCTGTCTAAGCACTGCTAAGTGGGGTTTTTTGTTGTTGGGGTTTAAAAAAAATTATTATTCTGTTCTTTACCCATATAGTAATCCTTTGTGTTTATTCCACATGTTCTTGAATTCTATTGCCATTTTTGTCTCCACCACCACCACTTGTGGGAGGGCATTCCAGGCATTCACCACCCTCTTTATCATAGGAGTCACGTGGGAAGTATTTTAAGACAACAATAATAGCAATATAAGAATGATTGCCCTCAAGTGAAGGAGAAATCTGGATTTCCTAAACCTAGTCCAAAGCGAGAGGGAAATTTCAAGCCATGCCTGTAGCTAGTATATCCACATTGAGAGAATAAAAACATGCATCTTGCTTGGTCAAATGGTTGAATTGATGCAATTTATTCTGTGATATGTACAAAGCTTCTAGGAAAGAGACCACTTGAAGTGGAAATTTTTCCCACTTGTGAAACAGTAATCCTCAGTACCTTGTACACTAATTAGAGGCTAAATCTGATGTCAGAAACATCTGGAAACTATGAATCTCTCACAAAGGATTCAAACCAAACTGTCCACAACAAACACACAAAATCGATACTGTCCCCCAGAGAGAGCTCCAGCTAATACTGTGTGTAAAAGGAACATTATATTCAAAAATTATTAACCTCTAAGGAGCATGCTAACAGGAGAAGCAGTCCCTGAATTCTATAACCCTTCTCAAGGCAGGCTCCTATCTCTAGAGCAGGCTTATCCAACCTGTGTCTCTGGGCTAGAACCTGACCCTCCATGTGTTTCAATGTTTACTCAAATAACGAAACTTCTCTACCTATAGTTCAAACCTACGGTGTCCCACAGATTCTATTTTATCACCATTGCTATTCAATATCTTCATGTCTCCTCTTCTCACCCTAGCCCAATCAATAAGTTTCACAATCTTCGCTTACGCAGATGGCATTCAATTACTTCACCCCATCGATACCACGAACATCTCCGATATACAAGAAATTAATTCAAAAATTAGACAAAATAAATGATTGGCTTTTTGCAAGTAAACTCTCCCTTAATATTAATAAATCATGTGGTATACTCTTCTCAACCAACCCTAATGAATCAGTAACAGGAAAAATCTGCTTTAAATCGCATCCTGTCAAAATGGAAACTAAAATAAAATTATTAGGGGTCATCATAGATAAAGATTTAACCTTTCACGATCATATCAGTTCAGTAGTAAAAACCTGTTTCTACAAACTCCGACTTATTCGATCCCTAACTTCTATTCTCAAAACTGAAGCAATCACGACCCTAGTTCACTCTCTAGTCATTTCTCATCTTGACTATTGTAATTCTCTTTACAATGGAATTCCTAAAAAAGAAACATGACGTCTACAGCTTATCCAAAACACTGCAATAAAACTTATATACAAGCTAGGGAAATATGACCACATCACCCCTCTCTTGAAAGAAGCGCATTTGCTACCTATTACACATCATATCACCTACAAAACCTTCATGTTGGTCTTTAAAATCAAGCTTGATGCGGGCCACCTTCCCTCTCCAAATGAAAGAACGAATGATAGATTGGTAGGAACGCTCATCCGTATGGGAAATCCAAACGGCAATGGTTTGCAGCGGATAAAGCAGTTTCGGAAATAACACCATTTTCACCAACGCCATGCGGCCCAACAACGAAAGAGGGGGCGAGTGCCACTTAAGGCATAGGGCTTTAATCTTGCCAATAGTCGCAGTGATATTGGCGTCATACAACTTACGGGGGTCTCGATAAAGCATGATACCTAAGTATTTCAACTTCCCAGGGGCGATGCCTATGCCCAGACCCTGACACCAAGGCTCCACTGCCGAGCCTCCTAACAGAAGAGCCTCTGTCTTATCGAAATTAATTTTAAGCCAGAGAAGACGCCATATGCTCGAATGGTGGACATTAAGGCGGGCATGGTCAGATCAGCGTGATTAACATATAAAAGCAAATCATTTGCGAACTTGCTAATGCGGAATTCGTGGCTGCCCATCCGAAGACCCGCTAACTGAGCGTCCTGACGGATTCTCACAGCCAAAGCTCTAAAGAGAGAAGAAAAAGAAGTGGCGAGAGAGGACAACCCTGCCTTGTACCTCTCCCAAGAGGGAAGGGATTCAATACTCCACCATTCACCAATAACTGAATGTAAGGGTTATGATACAACGTGAACAACCAGGCAATGAAATCGCCCCGAATACCAAAGCGATCAAACGTTCCGAAAAGATGGGGGACAAGAGACCATGTCAAATGCCTTCTCAACATCCAAGCTGGTGATGAGCGCCCGATCCTCAAGGGCCCGCGAGGACCTTCAAAAGATTCATGGACGGTGTTCTTGGCTCTTAGTAAAACTCTGCAGCCATCTCCCAGATCTCAACTCGGCTCCCTGAGCTGGATAATTGTTCCTTGGCCACTGGAACAATATCATATAGGTAGTCCAAAACATAGTGACTTGGCAGCGGAAACCCATGCAGAACTTACACCCTGAATGGTGAGACCTTAACAAGAACTGTTGCAGAATGGGACCTAGGAGTAATCATTAGTGAAGATATGAAGACTGCCAATCAAGTGGAGAAAGCATCATCCAAGGCTAGACAAATGCTGGGTTGCATCTGTAGAAGTTTTGTCAGCCGAAAGGCCGAAGTTGTAATGCCGTTGTACAGGTCCATGGTGAGACCTCCTCTGGAATATTGTGTTCAAATTTGGAGGCCACATTATCAAAAGGATGTGTTGAGAATGGAGTCGGTTCAGCGAATGGCCACTAGGATGGTCTCAGGACTCAAAGATCTCCCATATAAAGAACATCTAGGTAAGTTGCAGCTATACTCTCTCGAAGAACGCAGAGAGAGAGGAGACACGATAGAGACGTTCAAATATGTTACTGGCCGTATTGAGGTAAAAGAAGACATCTTTTTCCTTACAGGACCTACGGCAACAAGAGAGCATCCGTTCAAAATCAAGGGTGGGAGATTTCATGATGACACTAGGAAGTATTTCTTCACCGAAAGGGTGGTTGATCGCTGGAATGATCTTCCACTTCAGGTAATTGAGGCCAGCAACATGCTCGATTGTAAGAAAAAATGGGATAAGCATGTGGGCTCAATATGAGTGCATACTTTTATGCCCTGGGCTGCTGGACTGTGTTTTCCTATTCGACATATAATCTCTGAGATTTCAAACTGTGACTCGTTCTGGGCTTCCAGAGCTCAAGATGAACATGTGGCAAAGAATCTCATGCAGATTCTACAGGCGGATGGTTGTCATGGACCTGAAATCTGTGAGTACCAGGGAAGCGCTGAAGTCTAAAAGGGGATGGAGAAGCAGTCCCAAAAATCTGGAATGTGCCTGGAGCAAGGGAGAGCAGAACAGAAAAATGATCCATGCCTGTGGTCAACAAAATGAGGATGAGTCAGAAAATGAAGATGAGTCAAACTTACCAAAGAAAGGAAGTCTCACCTGTAGAGGAGAGTGAGAAGTGGGAAGCAGTGAAGGGATGGCTGAGCTAAACCTGCATCAAACAGCAACTGGTTAGTGAAAAGTGCATTGGAACTTGCTGGGGAGTGTGGGGAAAAAGAAGTCTGGATCAAGGGGAAGGAAAAATTATGTTCTTACCTGTTAATTTTCTTTCCTTTAGACGCAGCAGATGAATCCAGAGACTAGTGGGATAATGCACATCTACCAGCAGGTGGAGATAGAGAACTGAATAACAGGTAGTCCCATTGGTTGGCACACTCTCTGTACCTCCAGTATTGCTCCTTGCCCAAGCATTCGGAACCAGAAAACAAGGTCCACATGTAAAAAACTTCTTTCCCACAACAAAGATCACAAACAGGAAAAGAGCACACAACTACCAACTCAAACAAACCGAGGAAACCCGCAACCAACATACAGTGAGCAAAGAACCAGCAAGGGTGGGGCTCTGGATTCATCTGCTGCGTCTAAAGGAAAGAAATCTCATTGGTCAGATATTTCTTAGCCAGCCAATAGGCTGCAGGGGAAGGCAGGACCAATAGCTTAGTAGACACCAACCTTCCCTCCTGCTTTTCCCTGCAGCCTATTGACTAGCTAAGAAATGTCTAACCAATGGTGTCTCCTAAGCTACTGGTCCTCTTCCTTTGCAGCTTATTGGCTAGCTAAGGAATGTCTGACTAATGGTCTGAGGCTCTACATTGGGAAGATTTCAGCTCTGATGTCTGGGCAGTGCTGGAAAGAATATTGGCAAGATTCTTGCTTACCTGCCATGATTCAGATCTCTGTAAATTTTGAGCTGAGCAGTGCCATAAGTTTTGGCTTGGTCTCATGGTTTCAAGGCTTGTGAGATTTGAAACCATGAGACCAACCTGAACTACAGTCATCATGCAGCTCAGACTTACAGAGAGCAGAGTCATGCTGGGGAAGCAGGAAGCCCATTGTTTGTTCTGTAACTGAAGCCTTGTGAGGGGAAAGAGACTGGGAAAAAGCCTGGGGGGGGGGGGGATACTTGAGAGAGAGAGAGAGAGAGAGAGAGAGAGCAAGTAAACTGAATGAAGGCTGTAGGTAGATGAAACAGAGAGAGATTAGCTGGGAGGGGTCCACACATTGTGTTATATTTTTGTTACTACTTGATAAAGCATATGGCAACATACAACTATGCATGTTTTGGCCCTCCAAATGTTAGGAAATATAAAATGTGGCCCCTGATATGAAAAAGACAAGCCTTTTCTTGAAGTACTACCTGATTGGTAAGGCCCAACTTTAGTACAGGAAGAGGCGGTCAGAACATACAGCAGGTGATTTCCTTCACTCGCCGGGGCTCCGTCTGCCCTCTCCTGCCTCCCCAGGTGCCCTCTCCTGCCTCCCCTGACCAGTTATTCACGGTCGAAAAATACCGCGAATGACCAGGACCGCGAACCACCAACTGTGAATTCGCGGGGAAGCACTGTATATTTCTGTTCAAGCCTTTATGTTGTGTCCAGTCTTTCTCCTCTTCTCCCATCCCCTGTGGTGTCGAATATTCTCCTCCTCCTCCAGACTGTCTCTAAACCAGAGTGCCCACTTCTTTCTTGTACCTACCTGTAGGGCCCCCTCACGGGGCCTATCATGTAGTCCTAGTGGGCTACTGGAGAGTCGGGGCAACAGCAATCCTCGCTTATTCCTGCCTGTGCTACTTTTTTCAATCAGCCTTTTTGGGATTGGAGCTAGCACTGGCAGCATGCTGCTTCTCATGCCTGCTATAAAACCCCAAATGGCTGCTCTGATCTCCAGTGACAATCTTGCAAGACTGCTTCTGGAAACCATAGCAGCCATTTTGACTGAGGAAGATGACATTGGTAGGAACAAGTGAGGATCAATCCTGCCTTCACATAAGCACCAGTGGCCTGATTCCCAAAAACACATGTCCCGAAGGCAGGCAGCAGTAGGCATCCTACCGCCATTTAGCAGCCAATCAGGATGCATGTTTGAAAAATACCAACTCTCTGAGGCAAGATGTCCACATTGTAGGCCTCTGGAGCACGTCTACGTAGATACATAGTTATGCTTATTCACGCCCAAGGCGGGGCATGGGTGTGGCTTTGCTCAGAAGTGGCTTTGAGTGGGCTTAAACATCACTACATGTCTTTGTAGATGCGAGACAGAAGCTTTAAATGTAGACCTACAAAAATATTGGCCTACATTTCAGGCATCTTACTGGAAGTGTAGACACAATTCTCTTTTGGATGCCAAGGCATGGTTGACAAGCGATTGTCGGCTCCGATGTCCGATCCAAAAGAGAATCGAGCCCTAGGACTATGTGGTAGGCTGTTGGTTGTAGCCCCTATGGGTGGGACCAGGAGGGGGTCTTCTGAGTTGGAGGGGGGAGGAAGTGGACACTCTTGGTTCCGTGGGGGGGCAGAGAAGGAGGAGGGAGAGCATTGGAGAGGGAGGGGAGGAATTTTAGACACAGTGGAGGAAGAAGGGGAAGAAATGCTTGAAAACAAACCTTCGGTTTATATACAAAGTTAACATTTTTCTCCTCAACCAATGAAAGGAAAAATATTAACTTTTGTTTATATTCAAGTACATATATTACTTGAAACAGCAGAAAAAGAACCTAAGAGCAATGATCACACTCCTCCATTGTTCCACAGAAAGCAAAGAACTAGCACTTATATTTTATACATGTTGCTTGTTACTCCTTTTTTTTATGCCTCCTTTATACAGTTTGGCAAATACAAGTCCGAGGTCTAAAAGGTAACAAAACAAAAAACTGGAACCAAGTTCCAAAACTTATGTCAAGAACTGCTTTGGCATCTTAATCCAATCCAAAAATAAATAATAAATAAATAAATAAATCGCCAGCTCTTCATCTTGCATTCCCTCAGGATCTCTTTCTATACTTTATCTTCATGCCAAACCTCCAACTCTGTACGAACAAAGGAAAATTGACCTTCTCACGCCAGAGAATCAGTGACCACAAAGTGCTATAATTCTTTATTCCAAATAGACTCGATACATACGTGTTTTGGCCCAAACAGCTTTTACCAGGAACCTGAGTACAAATTTGTAATCTAATAGTCAATATGGAGTGAATTAGAGTTCTGAGTGGAGAGAGTGAGCGGGGTAATCTTTTGTCGTAATTCATAATTTGAATATAATTTTCATTTTTATTGAATTAACTAACAACAAGGATACAATTAATTAGTATTGACCATTAGGTTCCAAATTTGTACTCAGATTCCTGTTGTAGGCCATTTGGGCCGAAACACGTACGTACCGAGTCTTTTTATTTGGATGAATAAAGAATTATAGCACTTTGTACTCGCCTTCACTGTTCTCTTTGAAAAACCTCCAACTCTGCCTCTTTCACTCCTTCCAGCTACCTGTCTCTTCCTTGACCATGCTGTTTATAATTCTTGTTTCTTCTTAGCAATTTCCTGGAAAAATGAGCTCCTCCCTAGCTTGTGAGTTCATGGGTTTTTATGGATCAGAACCATAAAATCTACTCTTCCTGCTCATATCTTGGTTCATGGAACAGATTACATGTGGCAGATATCCAAAGCTCTAGGGAACACACTTGGTAAAACACTAGCACAAAAACAAACTGAAGGATGTATTTTTCATAGGAAATGGCCCTGATTAACAGAGACTGATAAAGATTAACACACTACCAGATGCTGAAGTCCTCCCCTGAACAGGTTAATCCTCAATATTTAAAATACGCATTAAGGGCCAAAAAATTCAGTGCAGACTAGAACAGCGCTTAGCATGGTTCTATAAAAGGCATAAGCCACATATAGAATTACGCCTAGCCTGCATATGCGTCACTAACATGTAGGCCAAGAAAAACCAGGCCTAAATACCTTTGCTTAAATTGTGCTCAGATCAAGCACATTCTAACACAGTGCACTTAACTTTTAGGAATGCCTACGATTTGCCCTTCCTCTCACCCCCTATCATGCCACCTTTGATATATGTGCACTAGAACTAACTGTGTGCACCGCTTTATAGAATGTACCTATCAAGTTGTGCACATAACTTCTAATTAATGCTAATTAGCTTGTTAATTAACACCAAATTGACTCCAATTGGCACTGATAGGCAAAAAAGCTGAGTTCAACAATTTCTCATGCAACCTAAGCACCATATACAGAATGGAGGTAAGTCTATAATATATTGGCAGTGCATGCATATAAGTGGGACATAAGTTTTTAAAATAAAATAAATATAGCTTCTATTACTATTCCCTACAGCAGGGGTGCCCAAAAGGTCAATCGTGATCGACCAGTAGATCGCAAGGGCAATGCAAGTTGATCACGGAGCCCATCCTGGGCTCTGCGATAGACTCGCGTTACCTTTGCATTCTCCCTGCTTCCCCGATGCCACAAAAGCCAGGCGTGAGCAGCCACTGCACAAGCACTGGGCCCACAAGCCTCCCCTCCACCCCCCCGACGTCAATTCTGATGTTGGAGAGGAAGTTCCGGGCCAGCCAATCACTGCCTGGCTGTCCCAGAACTTCCTCTCCAATGTCAGAATTGACATTGGGGGAGGAGGCTTTTGGGCCCGGTGCTTGAGCAGTGGCTGCACGCGCATGGTTTTTAGAATGTCGGGGAAGTAGGGAAAAATCGTCATTGTCGATGGCTGGGGGAGGGGCAGGCGGTGGTGGCTTTGGGGGGCAGGGAGAGAGAAAGATGGTGGTTGGGGGGGGGCAGGGAGAGAGAAAGAAAGATAGAGCTTCATGCTTCCTGGAACTAAACAGGCTGCTGTTCCTCCAATGGCCAACTAACAGTGCTGCCTTCTCTAGAGAGAGACAAGGGAGAAAGACAGACAGACAGAAAGAAAGAAAGAAAGAAAGGGGGGCATGGAAAGAGAAAGAAAGACAGAAAGAAGGGGGCAGAGAAAGAGAGGAAGAAAGGGAAGTAGGGGGCAGGGAGAGAGGAAGAAAAAGTTGGACTCGTGGAGGGACAGAGAGAGATGTTGGTTGGGGAATGGAATGAGGTCTGGAGGAGAGGAAGCATGCAGGAGGCAGAAAGAAGGGAAGAAATATTGGATACACAGTCGGAAGGAAGTGCAACTAGAGACTCATGAAATTACCAGAAAACAAAGGTAGGAAAAATGATTTTATTTTCAATTTAGTGATCAAAATGTGTCCATGTTGAGAATTTATATCTGCTGTCTATATTTTGCACTATGACCCCCTTTTCACTAAACTGCAATAGTGGTTTTTAGTGCAGGGAGCCTATGAGCGTCAGGAGTAGCGCGGGGCATTCAGCGCAGCTCCCTGCGCTAAAAACTGCTATCGTAACAGGGGAGAGGGTATATTTGTCTATTTTTATATAGTTGTTACTGAGGTGACCTTCACCACTTTGAAAACCTCCCCCCAAATATAAATGATAATTAACATTTTCTCTGCGTACAGTGTGCTTTGTATTGTTTTTTTTTTTTAATTTTATTGTTGGTAGATTATTTTGACTTGGTCATTTTAAAAGTAGCTGTCAAGCCAAAAAAGTGTGGGCACCCCTGCCCTACAACATAGGGGTCTGAGCTAGTGCTGTTGCAAGGATACATGTTTTGTACATCCTTATGCCCAACTATTTCACAAGCATAAAATGCATAAGTTTATATTTAAGGTGAGAACTTGGCCTTAAAAAAAAATATGGCTCATAAGTTGAGAGAATTCTCACAACAAAATTTGTCAACTTGCCACAGAGAAAATGATAAAGCAACAGAGCAAACAGCAAGAGGGAACATGTACCGTAATTAGTGGGCACCAAACTGGTTTTTACATGGTATGCAATTTGACACAATCCAATTTTTACTCCCCAGCAGTTGGATCTTGTGGAATATAGGAATACCTCATAGGAAGCTTTTTGCTTTGTAATTTTTTTTAGCCCAAAGCTCCCACCAAAATGAGTACTCCCTCACCCAAAAAGTGCACAAAGCACCTTCAGTATAAATCACATGATTCACATAAATCACATGATTTAAAAAAAAACTTCTGCAATACAATTTATATATACTCATGTTCCCCTATGTATCATTCTTCGTAACAGACTGGAAAACATTAAGAGGGTAATGTTTGCTGTTGGGAGAGTATTTTTTTTCTTGATATCCAAACAGTCTTAGACTTCCTTATTAGGCATCCTGACCAGCAATCCACTTACAACTAATAAGTGTTTTAGCTTTCTGAATGTTTATAAAATAAAATTTCCCTTCTCTTTTCCTCTATAAAGTTTAATCATCAGAGACATGTTTGGAAAGAAAAGCAATAATGTTATAAAGCTACCAACTAGATTTTTTGGATTGGTATGGTGTTGAGACAGAACAAACGTAACATTTTCAAAGAGAAAAATCTGATCATTGATTTTGCTCCTGGCGGAATTCTGTACGGTGCACTCACTACTTGCTCAGAATTCCCCACTTCAACAGAATGCAGACTTTCCCACGCAGAATTCTTTGCAGTTTGCAGCTATCTCCCTCCCTGCACACTCACTGGCTTCAGCATGGCATGAGGAGGAACTGCCAGCAGCACTTAAGGCTACTTCCTGTTCCTCTGCCACCTGCAGAATAGAGAAGTAGTCTGGTGGTTAGTGCAGTGGCCTGAGAACCTGGGGAGCTAGATTAAGTTCTCACTGCAGCTTTTTTTTATTCTGGGCAAGTCACCTAACCTTTTATTGTCCAACGTACAAAACAAGTATCTTACGTAAACCATTTTAATTGTAACCATAGGAAAGCAGTATATCATGTTCAATTCTCTGCCCCTTCCCCCCTAATGCCATGTGGCTGTATGGAGGCCCACTTGGCTAAAAAGAGCAGGCATTTTGAAGTGGTTTTAAACACTAGAGAAGTGAGCACAATTGCTTCTCAATCGCTGATTGAAGTGAGCAATTACTTGACATTCTGCTTCTGAGGAGGTATAAATGCCAATTACCTAATTTGAAGTACGTGTGTATTTCTATGTTAAAACTGAATGAAATGGTGTGGTGGCTGTTCTAGTTCACTTTGCAATATTTATTCACACAACGTGTAATTAAAATCTGGAATTTATTGCCAGAGAATGTGGTGAAATCAATTAGCTTAGCAGGGTTTAAAAAAGGCTTAGATAATTTCCTAAAAGAGAAGTCCATAGGCCATTATTGAGATGACTTGAGGAAATCCACTGCTTATTCCTAGGATAAGCAGCATAAAATCTGTTTTACTACTTGGGATCTAGCCAGGTACTTGGGACCTGGGTTGGCCTCTGTTGGAAACAGGATACTGGGGTTGATGGACCTTCAGTCTGTCCCATTATGACAATTCTTATATTCTTAATAGTGAAACATTCACGTGGATTTATGTTGAAACAGGAAATATGATGCATGTTTTGGACATCTCCTGTAAAGACACTCAAACATAAGGGCAAGATTTTAAGTCTCACTCCATATGAGGCAGGAAGCCAGTGAAGATTTTGCCAACAGGGGAGTCTTGGTCTTAGTTTTTCATCCCCCAAAGAGTAACTTATTTGCAGAACTTTGTAATAATGTTTAACAAAATGTACAGGCGGTCCACAAATTACGAACGTCTGACTTATGTACTACTACTATTTATCACTTCTATAGCATTGAAAGGTGTATGCAGCACACTACATTTTGACATTTAATACAGTCCCTTCTCAGAAGAGCTTATAATCTAACTTGGACAGACAGACATGACATATAGGGTTGGGGAAGCAGAATCTGTATTTATGAAATAATTTGACTGTTGGGCTGAATCTTCTGAGCCTGCCCAACCAATCAAAACAAAGAAAGAAAGACTTTAAGGGATTCACATAAGTCAGTGAATCTCTAATGGCATAAGGTGCTCCTGTGTTGACTGGTGGTTCGGGTTCACCATTCAAACCTTACCTGACTATGATTGCTGGTTCAGGTTTGTGGGGAAGTGAGGTAGAGATGTGAGAGCTGGGGCTAGCAGAGGTGGATTTTATGGATTTGGCTAGGTGCTGTTTGGCTGTATGAGGGGCAGCTGAAAAGTTCTCAGCACAACCAACAAAGTTGGGGCAGTTTCCATCAAGGGCTATACACTTAGTCCAGTGATTTTCCACTTTTTCCATTCTGTCGGAAAAATAAGGAATGAAAAAAAGTGGAAAATTGCTGGACTAAGGGCTCCTTTTACGAAGGTGCGCTAACGTTTTTAGCGCATGCACCGGATTAGCACGTGCTAGCCAAAAAACTACTGCCTGCTCAAGAGGAGGCGGTAGCGGCTAGCGCACGTGGCATTTTAGCGCACGCTATTCCGCGCGTTAAGGCCCTATTCCTTAGCAACAGCAGCAAATGAATCCAGAGACCAATGGGATAGCACACATCTACCAGCAGGAGGAGATAGAGAAACTGATTAACAGGTGGTCCTATTGGCTGGCACTCCTCCTATATCTTCAGTATGCTCTATCTCTCAGCAGGTGATGGCCACTATTCAACTAGCTCCTAAATTCTGGCTGTGACTAGAAAATTATTTTCTCCTGTTGAGGTTTCTCTTCAATGAGATGGTAATTTTATTCTCCTGTTGAGGTTTCTCTTCAGTGAGACAGGGGTGTCCGACTGAATGGAGCTGGCTTTAGGGGTTACACCTGGACTCCCCCAGGTCCCTGCCTTTCCCTCCCTCCATTGCTAGAGGGTCTGACTGGGTCTTGATTATTTTATTCTTTCCCTTCTCTGTTTATATTTAAAAAAAATAAAAAGGGAGACCACAGTTGCTACATTCTGCCCTGTTAGTGCTGTACAACTAGCTCTTACTGGCTTCAACTGGCCCTAACAGCAAGCTTGTGAGTATGTATGTGTTTTTTACTGTTTGAACTTCAGGTTCTGTTTGGGAGTCTTAGTACTGTGGGTTCGGTCAACGTACGTTTAAGGAATGGATATTTTATTGAGGCTAAGTTTTTATGACTAGAAATCCGTTGAGGGAGCCGGGACTTTCCCGCCCTTTGCATGCATGTGCTTGGTTTCCTTGTTGGTTACAGCGCGGCAGTAGCAGTGCGATTTCATGCTCGCACTTGTTCTCCTCGTTGGGTTTCAGTGCAGCAGTAGTAGTCCTGTTTATTCTGAGGCTCTCTTTCGTCGGTGTTTGTTGCGGCCATATGCAGCTGATTGTGCAGGTGCCGGTTTATAGCAGCACGCATGAGATGGGACATGTTTTTTCTGGTGCTGTGGGAAGCACCGCACCATTCTTCTAGTTATTCCCCGAGTCTGATTTTCTTTCTATGCAGGCTGTGGCAGGGTAAATTTTGTGGGGCTTGAATCCGACTATGTTTCTAGGAGCGTTGTTGCAGCGGCCACGTGTCGGCGAGAATCAGGCGCACGCTTGGGTCTCCGGCGATGGTGGGAGAGATGCAGCGTTCCGTTAGTTTATTTCCAGGGTATGCTATGGCTTCTCTCTTTTTTGGTTCAGACAAGTTGTACGTGTTTCACCAGCTTTGGGACAAGCTTTGACAGATTTATATGTCTGTCTGTGTTCCTGCTGTATTCCCTTGAAGGAAGCTGCTAGTTTAATCGGACTCTGGGGTTAGCTTTCAAGGGGATTATCAGACAGACTCTGACCTGTGCTCGGTTTGTCTCCGGACTGGGTCGACATAACGGAAAATCACGGCACAGTGAGATCAGCAGTAAGATTTCACACGGGTATCTCATTGTCTCTCTTGGGGTCCCTGCAAATTGAGCCTTCTTATTTGGGCCTCTGTGCTGCGCTGCATGTGTCTAGTAGTGGCATAGGATATATATGCCTAAAGGTTTATATGGTTTATATATGCCTAACAGTTTCCAAGTTCGGGCTGTCTCTATGGGCATAATGACACTTCGCATCTTCCTGCGGCCAAGACTCTCTTTCTCTATTTCTGAGAGGGCCTGGACTTCAGATTTCCATGCTTATCATGCTGGTTTCTCTTGTCGCCATCTTCTCATGGCACATGCTAGACGGACCCCCCCCGACCAGACAGGAAGGGCTGTGCAGCTCCTTCTAACCAGGAGCCAAGTTACCTATTCTATCAAACCCGCGGAGGAGTGCACGCTATGTGGCTGTTAGCCTCATTTCTGAAGCTCTCATTAGCAATGTGAGCTTTATCTAATACCTGTTAGGATGCTGTTGTTTTCCACGGGGCGGTAGATGCAGCATCTTGATTGCGTCTAGTACGTATTCACTTTAAAGGACATACGTATTTCGCTCAAGTTGCATGGAGTTCGCACTGTTTTCATGGTTCCAGTATACTCCTCTTTACATTGCAACACTTGATTTTTCTTCTTACAGATCCTACAGTTCTCATCCTGCCGTTCCCTGACCTTCTGCACTTCATTCTGAGGGGATCTTGACTTCTTCCAATGACTCTTCAGACTTTCTTATGAGGGAGAAGACGCTATAATGTCAGGTCAGGGGGCTGTGAACATTTTTCAGGATGCTTGCAACTTTGCATCCTCCTCGAGATTCCGGTTCGTTCTTGGAGTCTCTGTTTTGTGTTTCCCTTTTAAGTGTTACTGGTCCTCAGGGCAGTTCTTGTAGTTCTTCAGGAACTAAGGGACGTTGTTCCACTTCCTGCATGGTGCCCAAGACGGGGGCATTGGGCAGGCTGGAGGATCCCATTCTGCTGAATTAGTTTCTCAGGGTTACACATTTCTGTAGAAAAACTGGGAGAATATTTACATTTTCACTATGGACTCCGAATCGGCACTAGGTTTTCTTGCCTCTCTTGGAGCAGCGCTTTCGGTTTTGGCACATGCCATTTCGCCTACCCAAGGCTTCATGAACATTTTAGAACATGTGGGCAGTGGTACCGTTTGGCGCTACCAGGGGATTCACCTAATTTCTTCTTGACTGACTGCTTGATTTGGATGTCTACCAGTCGGGCCATTTGACTGACACGAAAAGGGTGGTTTCTTTTCCTCAGTTCTTTGGACATGAATCTTCGAATTTGCACAGCGCTCTTTTCTCCTGTACTATTTATAGGTATATCGGGGAGATATTTTTATTCATATAGGAGAGAAATGTGTTTCTTCCCAGGGACTAGGGCGATGGGTCTCAGTCTCAGGTTTGCATTCTTCTTCGGTCACCATGTCCAAGAGTATGGGATTCTGTACAGGTTCTAGGATTCATGTTGCTGACTCCACTGGGAACTTCAGCTTGCTTTCCCATTATAACGCTACAGCAGTCACTTTTGTTCCAGTGGTTCCCGGTATCTGAGGGCTCCAGTTATTTGATAGGCTCCTCAAGCATCGCTCTGTATGATTTGGTGGCTCAGCGAGATTTCTCTTTTCAAAGGCATGCCTCGGTCTTTGCTGGACTAGCTCATTGCCACCGAACATCCCGGGCAATCGGGTTGGGGGGCTCGGTGCCTTCCATCCTCAGCTCCAGGAGTCTGGTCTAAAGAGGCGACTCAGTACTTGTTCATTTTTCTACTCTGGAGCATGGTCAGGCTACCGTTTCTGGAGCTTCAGACCATTCTTCCGGAATGACGCTGAAGGTCTTTTCAGTCAGTATTATGATGGGGGTATTTCTCTACATCCTGGGCAGTAGGTGATGTACTCAGTTGGCGGGTAAAGTTGTGGTTCTACTTCAATGAGTGGACCCTCATCATTTTCTTCTGTTGGCAGATCATTTTATGGGTCAGGAAAAGAGTTTGGATAGACTTTCTCTCTGAGAAATCTGAGCATGGCCCATTTATTGTATGTTACAGTGTACAGCACTGTGTACGCTCAAGAAAGTGTAAATGTTAGTAATAGTGAAATCTTCTACATCCTGGATATTGAGAATTTTGGCTCAGGCGTTCCAGCTCTTTTTATGGAAGTGAGATCTCCTGGAACTAGACCTCATGGCCTCGTCTCAAAATTCTAAGCTTCCTAGCTTCTTCGGCGGGCACAGGGAGTGGGAGTCAGAGGGGGTAGCAGCGTGGCTTCTTTCTCGCCTCTGGTTTCTCTTTTTTCAGTGTTTTTCCTTGGCTGATGATGGCTTGGATTTGCCATCTCAAGCTCGCTTTCAGGGCACAGTATTTGTAAATCTCTGGATTGGCTGCGCCATCCTTGCTATGTGGATCTGATGAGTCTTTCGACAGCCGGACTGTTGAGTTTCCTAGTATCTCCGGATTTGCTCACCTAGGGTCCGATCAGCATGGATATTCGTACTACTTTGGTATTGCGACCTAGCTTTTGAAAAGTAATGGCTGACGTGTAAGGGTTATGCGAAGCAGGTTGTTTCTTCTCTTATCCGGGCGATACAGTCGTCTTCATCTGTGGCTTCTGCTTCCTTTTGTAGGTTTTTCCTTTCTTGGGTACTTCTCAACATTTGCACCATTCCAGAGTTCTTTTTTGGTGCAAGTGTATTGCCAAAGGCTAAGCATTCAATTCCCTTCAGCTTCAAGTGCCATTCTTAGCTTGTTACAAGGGCTAGGTATATTGCTCTTCGCTTACTTCTCAGCTTCATGTAGTTCAGTTCCTAAACGGAGTACAGTATATTCGTACACCTCTTAGAAAGCCCTGTCTGGAATACAGTCTTAAGGTACTTCTTCGCAGTTTACCGAAGGCTTCATTTAATCCTTGTCTTTTGAGACTCTAAAGGGCTGTGCCTTTGAACATGGGGTTTCTTGTGGCCATGGCTTCAGCTCAGCAGTTTTCTGAGTTGCATGCCTTGTTTGGCGGGGATTCCTATTTCAGATTTACGAAATCTGGGGTGTCAGTTCGGATGGTACCACAATTTCTTTCTTAGGGTGTGTCATCCTTTCTTTTAGTACACTCTCACTTTTCCTTCCTTCTTCCTGGTAGGAGAAATGGGGAGACGTGCTTTTTTTCACTTCATTTTTTGAAAGTGCGTAGCGTTCTCCACAAGCTATGTTTCTAACGACTTTTAGTTGTTTAGATCACCTTTTTGTATTCTTCACGGGACGCCTCAAACGTATGGCGGCGTCCAAAGCCTCCATCGCTCGATGGGTCCAGGAGGACATTCTTTACACTTGCTTGATGGCAGGAAAGCGGTTGACGAAAGAACTTCATGACCATTCCTCCAGAGTGATGGCTACTTCTTGGACTCAGCTCAGAGGTTTTTTCCATGGAGGAGTTTTGTCTTGCGGCTACTTGGTTTTCCGAGAGTTCTTTCTCTCAGCATTACTGGTTGGATGTGGGGGCGCATGCGGTAGATTCTTTTAGTGCTTTAGTTGTTGTGGAGACGGCCTTTGCTTCCCACTCAGATTGAGGATTGCTTTGCTACATCCCATTGGTCTCTGGATTCATCAGCTGCTGTTACATAGTAACATAGTAACATAGTAGATGACGGCAGATAAAGACCCGAATGGTCCATCCAGTCTGCCCAACCTGATTCAATTTAAATTTTTTATTTTTTTTAATTCTTATTTTTTTTATTTTTTCTTCTTAGCTATTTCTGGGCAAGAATCCAAAGCTTTACCCGGTACTGTGCTTGGGTTCCAACTGCCAAAATCTCTGTTAAGACTTACTCCAGCCCATCTACACCCTCCCAGCCATTGAAGCCCTCCTCTGCTCATCCTCCACCAAACGGCCATACACAGACACAGACCGTGCAAGTCTGCCCAGTAACTGGCCTAGTTCAATATTTAATATTATTTTATGATTCTAAATCTTCTGTGTTCATCCCACGCTTCTTTGAACTCAGTCACAGTTTTCCTCTCCACCACCTCTCTCGGGAGCGCATTCCAGGCATCCACTACCCTCTCCGTAAAGTAGAATTTTCTAACATTGCCCCTGAATCTACCACCCCTCAACCTCAAATTATGTCCTCTGGTTTTACCATTTTCCTTTCTCTGGAAAAGATTTTGTTCTACGTTAATACCCTTCAAGTATTTGAACGTCTGAATCATATCTCCCCTGTCTTTCCTTTCCTCTAGGGTATACATATTCAGGGCTTCCAGTCTCTCCTCATACGTCTTCTGTTGCTAAGGAAGGAAGAATTATGTTTTTACCTTTTAATTTTTTTTCCTTTAGATGCGGTAGATGAATCCAGAGCCCCCCCCCTTTTTGCATATTGTCTGTCGGTTTTTTCTTTTCCAACTTTCGAAGTTTGTTAATATTGATGGTTGTATTCTGTATTATTGCCTTTTGAGATTTGTTATGGGAAAGAAGTTTTTTACATGCTTTGCCTATTGATGGTTACGGATGCTTGGGCAAGGAGCTATACTGGAGATACAGGAGGAGTGCCAGCCAATAGGACCACCTCTTAATCAGTTCTCTATCTCCGCCTGCTGGTAGATGTGTGCTATCCCATTGGTCTCTGGATTCATCTGCTGCATCTAAAGGAAAGAAAATTAACAGGTAAGAACATAATTTTTCCTTCTCCCTTTCATCCTTCTCTTCCCATGCATCTCTACATCACTTCTCTCTCTCTCTCTTTCTCTCTCCAGTTTTCCTCTTTCTTCCTTTCCTCATGTGCACCAAGTTAGTGCCCCCTTCTCCCTCCCTTGTGTCCTAAGTTTGTGTCCCGAGTTCATGCCCCCCACTTTACCTTCCAGCCCATGTCCAAACATTCTTCTTCCCTCCCCCCACTTTCATTCTCCCTTTATCCCACATTGATATCCCCTCTCTCCCTTACTTGCTTGCTCCGTTCAGAGCTATCTACCTGGGCTGCTCCTTCCTGCCTTCAGCCCCACTTGTTTGTAGGGAAGCGGACAGTGGCTCTTGTATGCTGCATGTGGCTGACTTTCAAGCCTTCCCTCTGACATCAGCTCTGATGTCAGAGGGAAGGCTTGAAAGTCAGCCACGTGCAGCATACAAGAGCCACTGTCCGCTTCCCTACAAAACTCCTCCATGGAAAAAACCTCTGAGCTGAGTCCAAGAAGTAGCCATCGCTCTGGAGAAATGGTCATGAAGTTCTTTCACCAACTGCTTTCCTGCCATCAAGCAAGCGTAAAGAATGTCCTCCTGGACCCATCGAGCGATGGAGGCTTTGGACGCCGCCATACGTTTGAGGCGTCTCGTGAAGAATACAAAAAGGTGATCTAAACAACTAAAAGTCTTTAGAAACCTAGCTTGCGGAGAACGCTACGCACTTTCAAAAAATGATGTCAGAGAGAAGGCTTCTGGGTCAGCCACGTGCAGGAAGGACTGTTAAGATAATTGGGATCCCCGGCTGACCCAGAAGCTCTGACATCGGAGGAAAGCCTTCCAGGTCAACACCGGCAGTGTAGCTGGAGGGCTGGAAGGAGGGCATCAGCAGCGGTAATTGAGGAGGAAAGGGGGGGTCTGAGACCCTTGCAGTGCTGCATACTCCCCATAAGTGGCTCATTGAGAAACACTGGTCTAACAGACTTATGAGAAAGGACCATATTATGTCATAAAGAACCAACGGACAAGGCCTATAATATAATTTGGGGCAACGCCCTCTGGCATGGTTGTTGGAAAGGAGGAAAATAAGGAAGCCTTCCAGTGCAAAGTGAAAGGCTTCAACCTACCTTTCACTTAAACTCAATGAATGGATCATCATTTCAAGGTCTTCTTTCTGTGTACAGAGGCTGGGCAAATGTACACCACCTTCTGGATTGTTTATCTGAGCTGTGTTTATCATTGTTCTGTTAAGCACATCATGTGCACGGATTCTAATCATGATGGCTTCCTGTCTTGAGTCAGTTAGCTCTAGATAATGTGTGGTGTTCTAATGCCCTGCTTAAGGGTATTTCTGACTACTGCTTGTAGTCATGTAATTGGGACCAGCAGCAAAACTGCAGGTTTGAACAGAGGTTATTTTCACATTTATTTATGTATTTAATTTTCTATACCGTTCTCTCAGGGGGGCTCAGAAAATTTACGTGAATTCAGATATTCAAACATTTTTCTCTGTCCTGGCGGGCTCACAATCTATCTAATGAGAAAATGCTTGAGTACCTGATTGTAAAAACCGCTTAGATAACCTTGATAGGCGGAATATAAAATCCTAATAAACTTGAAACTTGAAACTTGAATTAAGTGACTTGCCCAGGGTCACAAGGAGCAGAGTAGGTTTGAACCCACAACCTCAGGGTGCTTAGTCTGTAGCTTTAACTACTGCACCACACTCTCCCCATGCCTCTCACTATGCCTCTCCCACCCTTCTCCCATTTCATCAGCTACCTCTTTCCCTGCAAGAGTCTCACCTGGCTCAGGGTGCTGGCACAGAGATGGTTGGTAGCACTGGTGCTGAGCATTAGAGACTCCTCTCAGTTGCATTACAATTTTCAGTGAACTTTTCTCAATGACAGCTAAGTTCTGTAGCATATTACAAGACAATACAGATTATTAATATACAGAGGAAAGGTACAGAGAGTCCTTGTCGAAGAAGGTCTCAAAGCAACATTTAAAAAATGACATTTGTGCCTTTACCCACATTTGTGAAGATGATTTTAATTGAGGCTGTTTTTTTGTAATACATCCTCTTAGTTACCTAATTAGTAGAAGTACAAAGATTTTTTGGACGCCTGATGCAGGCTTTTTAACCGAAACATGGTCCATGTCTGATCCATGCTGTTTTTGTTTATCTGATTTTTGGGGGAGAGTCTCTTCCCCCCTCCCCCCCTTCTGTACCACAGTTCCACAACTTGAGTGGTTCAGGCCTTAAATTTTCAGATATAAGGCACTGGAAGGAATGGCAAGGTAGTGGGGTCAGTATATATTTTTGACAAGTAAGTTTGTTTTTGTAGATCAATTGCATGTTTTGATGATCTGTATACACAATTTATGCTGTTGCATGGGCACTGTTTGCATTAAAGGAACCAGTAGCATGACAAAATAGAAACGTCCAAGAGCTTTTTCTTATATTGCCTTGCAAATATTTACAGAAAGTGCTAATTCAGTGTTCCGGAAGCACCACTGCAGCTGCTGTGGAATTATCTACTGGCCCACAACTTGGCTCCACTTGAGCTTGTGTACAAAATCCAGACTGCATCTGGGAGCCACATCCTGTGGTAATTTCACTTCCATTTGGAGAACTTTCCCATACTTTACTGATTAGAAATAAATTGCTTGCACATTTTAGTCCTCAATAGGCTATTTTTAAGAAAGAGCAATGCCAAACTGGACCCCCCCCCCCTCTCCCTACCCTTAATCTGACTAATTTACAGCATGGGTGTATGATTAGTGCTGGGCCAGTCAACTGTGCTCTGTCTTAACTGGTTTTCCTCTCTGGAATGTGCTATCCTGTATAAGTTTGTCATGTAAACACTGAGGTCCAGATTCTCAAAATTTACTGAGCCTTTAACGATGGTTGCTATACTGGCTACAGACAGTTTAGGTGGCAGTATTTTACCGCCCGAATGTCAGAATGGCTCACTGTGGTCTTTTCCGAGCTTTCTAGAAGCTTCCAACTCTGCCATGCAAATGTATTACAACGAGATCATTAATATTACAATGGTAGTAAAATGGGCTAATTAATATTTAAGTAAGCACTCCGGGTGATTATCATCGCCGGGTAATTCTCCCAAGTGTAGCACTGGTTTTTGATGACCAGAAATTACCGGCTGATCTGGGGGTACTGGTACTGTGAAAAGCACATCTCGGGCGTGTGTTTCTGGCTATGACTCATGATTTAAAAAAAAATTTTTTAATACATCATACACATAATTTATAGTAGTATAATAGTTTTGGGGGAAAAATCTCAAAAGTACGCATGAGAAGCCGCATGTGATGTGTATTTATGATCTGTGCATATATTATGCTCTGATAAAGCACACCCACGATATGCATGTCTATGGCATAGTTTTTTGTGGCACATGCGCACATTTACGCCTCTTTCCGTGGACTATTTTGTGCTTTTGCCAATCACTATCACCAGTGACTTATCTCCTGTAAATTTGACGACCCTTTGGAAACCTCTGCAAACCTCCATTTGTATGCATAGTTCGAGAATGACTCATATTTTTGAAATCATTACACTTATGGCCACGATAGTGGCCCACCGGATTTTACCGGCGATATTAGAGAATCCAGCCCTAAGTGCCGTGACACAGCATATCACAGCAGAAAAGTGCTTGTGAAACATTTTTGTATTTTGCTTTTTCTAGCTATTATGTTAAATGTGGTGCATTGGTATCGAGGCATTCTTATTGGCACTATTGGCCTTTGTTCCCCAGTGGTTAGTTAATGCCTATGAACTTTTTTTTTTTTCTTCTGTCTTCATTTGGGTAGTCTGCATGTTGACACTGCAGCTTAAGCCCTAAATAAACTCATCAAAGGCTTCCTTTAGAAATTATGCTGACACTGCCCTACTTTCAGCAAAAGGAAAATGTTTTAAGTAGCTGTCAATTTGAGCTGGTGAGCCAAGAGAGAAATGGTAGTTTTAGGCCATTAAATCCTTGCACCATATTGTATTGTGCTTCTGCCAAGTTTTGAGTCTTGTCAGGAAAGGAAAACATGTGTTCTAAATTCCTACTCTGCTTTTCCTTTGGTAGGAAGAACTACAGCCCAACATTTTAAACATTTGTACTAAAGCTCATGAGTTGAACAGAGCAATATTGATGTCTTCCTTAGCAACAGCAGCAGATGAATCTAGAGACCAATGGGATAGCACACATCTACCAGCAGGTGGAGATAGAGAAACTGATTAACAGGTGGTCCTATTGGCTGGCACACCTCCTGCATCTTCAGTATGCTCTATCTCCCAGCAGGTAATGGTTACTATTCTACTAGCTCCTGAATTCTGGCTGTGAATGGAAAATTATTTTCTCCTGTTGAGGTTTCTCTTCAGTGAGATTGCCATTCTACTTCTCCTGTTGAGGTTTCTCTTCAGTGAAATTGCCATTCTATTTCATCTGTTGAGGTTTCTCTTCAGTGAGACAGGGTGTCCGGCTGAACGTTGACAGCTTTAGGGGTTACACCTGGGCCCCCCCAGGTCCCTGCCTCACCCTCCCTCCAATGATAGAAGGTCTGATTGGGTCTCTATTTTTCTTCTTTCCCTTCATTGTAAAAAAAAAAAGAGACTACAGTGAGTATTAAACAATTCTACCCTCATAGTGCTGAGCAACCGGCATCTCCTGGCACTATCAACAAAGTTGTGAGTATATGTTTTATTTGCACTCCTTTTCTGGTTGTGGTGTAGCTGCGGGTTTGGTGTGAGTCTACAGAAGGAATATGTTTTTTTTTTTTTTTTTTTTTTATCAAACCACAAACGTGAGCTAGGATTTAACAGAGAGAGGAAAAGTTTTTTTTGTTTGTTTATTTTGTTTACACCACAGCGCCAGTGTGGTTAGGAGAAGGCAAAGGGGGTGAAGAGGCCGTAAAATAAACCCACCAGGATGTTTGAAAAAAAACCAAACAAACAAACAAAAACACCCAATTGGGCAGGAAAATCGAATCGAATAGGCTGAATCGAATCAAATTTTTTTTTTCCTGAATCGGGCAGCACTAGTTTAAATAGACTTTCTCACAAAATCTGAGCATGGTTGGTCTATTGTATGTTAAAATGCACAGCGCTGTGTACGCCTTTCAGCACTTTAGAAATAATAAATAGAAATAGTAGTAGTAGTAAAATCTTCTACATCCTGGAAATTGGGAACTATTTGCTCAGGTGTTCTAGCTCTTTGTATAAAGGTGAGATCTCCTAGAACTAGACTTCATGGCCTCGTCTCAAAATTAAATCTTCCTAGCTTCTTCAGCAGACGCAGGGAGTGGCAGTCAGAGGGGTAGCAGCGTGGCTTCTTTCTTGCCTCTGGTTTCTCTTTTTAAGTGTTTTCCCCTGGCTGATGATTGGATGGATTTGCCATCTCAAGCTCGCTTTCAGGGCACAGTAATTAGAGAATCTCCAGATTGGCTGTGCCATCCTTGCTATGCAGATCTGATGAGTCTTTCGACTGCCGAACTATTGATATTCCTGGTATATCCGGATTTACTCACCTAGGGTCCGATCAACATGGATATTCATCCTATTTTGATATTACGACCTAGCTTTTGAAAAGTCATGGCTGATGTGTAAGGTTTATGCGAAGTAGGTTATTTCTTCTCTTCTCCAAGTGATACAGACGTCTTTACCTGTGGCATATGCTTCGATTTGGAGGCTTTTCCTTTCTTGGGTACTTCTCAACATTGACACGCTTCCAGAGTTCTATGATTTATATTCTTTCTTTTTTGGCAGAAGCGTATTGCCAAGGGCTTAGCATTCAATTCCCTTCAGCTTCAAGTGGCAATCTTAGCTTGTTACAAGGGCTAGGTTTCTCACTCTTCGCTTACTTCTCAGCTTCATGTAGTTCAGTTCCTAAAAGGAGTACAGTATATTCATACACCTCTTAAGAAGACCTGTCCGGAGTACAGTCTTAAGGTACTTCTTCGCAATTTACAGAAGGCTTTGTTTCAATCTTGTCTTTTGAGACTCTAAAAGGCTGTAACGTTGAACACGATGTTTCTTGTGGCCATGACTTCAGCTCAGCGGTTTTCTGAGTTGCAGGGGATTCTTATTTCTGATTTACAAATTCTGGGGTGTCAGTTTGGATAGTACCACAATTTCTATCTAAGGTGGTGTCATCCTTTCTTTTATGCCGCTCTCACTTTTCCTTCCTGAGAGGAGGAATGGGGAGGGGAGCTTTTCATCACTGCATTTTTTTTTAAAGTGCGTAGCATTCTCCGCAATCTGTAAGTTTCTAATGACTTTTAGTCATTTAGATCACCTCTTTTTCAAGGTATGCGACAAACATTGCTCGAAGGGTCCAGGAAGACATTCTTTATGTTTACTTGGCGGAAGAACTTCATGACCATTCAGCCAGAGCAATGGCGGCTACTTAGACATAGTCCACAGGTTTTTCCTTGGAGGAGTTTTGTCATGCGGCTACTTGGTCTTCCACGAATACTTTATCTCAGCATTACCGGTTGGATGTGGGGGCGCATGCGGAGGCAGCGTTTAGTGCTTCGGTTGTTGCGGAGGTGACGCTTGCTTCCCACCCAGATTGAGGATTGCTTTGCTACATCCCGTTGGTCTCTGGATTCATCTGCTGCTGTTGCTAAAGAAGGAAAAATTATGTTCTTACCTGTTAATTTTCTTTCCTTTAGACACAGAGCAGATGAATCCAGAGCCCCACCCTTTCTGGATATTGACTGTCGGTTTTTTCTTTTGCAACTTTCAAAGTCTGTTATTATTGATAGTTGTATTCTGTATTATTACCTTTTGAAATTTGTTATGGGAAAAAAGTTTTTTTACATGCTAATCATATTGATGGTTATGGATGCTTGGGCAAGGAGCAATACTGAAGATGCAGGCGGTGTGCCAGCCAATAGGACCACCTGTTAATCAGTTTCTCTATCTCCACCTGCTGGTAGATGTGTGCTATCCCATTGGTCTCTGGATTCATCTGCTGTGTCTAAAGGAAAGAAAATTAACAGGTAAGATCATAATTTTTCCTTATTGATTAATGCTGAAAGATACCATCTTTATGGGCCTCTTTTTACAAAGCCCTGGTAGAGTCGCCTCGTGGCCAGTGTCGCGAGGGAATTGCTACTACGACTTTGTAAAAGGGGCCTTATATTAGAGAATGACACAGGGACAAATTTTTCCACGTACCAACGGGAACTCATTTTCCTATCCCGTTCCTGTCCTTGCCCCATTCCTGCAAGCTACATCCTCATCTGCACAAGCCTCAAATACTTTAAAATCATAACTGTTCGAGGCTTGTATGGTTAAGGCAGAGCTTACAGGAATGGGGCAGGGACAGGGACCGCAACAAAACTAACAGGGACGGGATGGGGAAATTGAGTTCCTGCGGGAACGGGGACAAATTTGTCCATGTGTCATTCTCTACCCTATATTTCCTGATATGAGAAAATATGAGGTCACTGGTATGCTGTGTACATGCATTGACCCAGTGGTGTACTAAGGGGGGTGCGGTCCGCCCCAGGTGCACGCCTTGGGGGAGTGCACAGCCGGCCCGGTTTTGAAGGCGACGTCGGACGCTTAGCTGTCCTGTTCTCATTGCGTGTAACGCCGGCTCTGCAGCTCCGGACTTCCCCACACCTGCCCCCCCTCCCGAATCGCTATTATTTTAAATGTTATAGCCGCAGCGCTGTATCCATTAGTGGAGATGTCTAACCTCGGCCTGCCCCGGAACTCTTACTTCAACCGTGACTTCCTGTTCCTGCCTAGACGGGCGGCTGCTGCAGTAAGAACTCTGTCTGGAACACATTGCCAGAGGATGTGGTAAGAGCTATTAACATAGCTGGTTTTAAAAAAGGTTTGGACAAGTTCCTGGAGGAAAAGGTCCATAGTCTGCTATTGAGACAGGCAAGGTGAAATCCACTGCTTGACCTGGATTGGTACATAGAATGCTGCTACTATTTGGTTTAATATTCTTCAAAAGGATAAAAAAACAGAACGTAAGTATTTTCTAGAATAGGGGTGGACAACTCCGGTCCTTGAGGACAGGAATTCAGTCGGATTTTCAGGATTTCCCCAATGAATATGCATTGAAAGCAGTGCATGCAAATAGATCATGCATATTCATTGGGAAAATCCTGAAAACCTGATTGGATTTCGGCCCTTGAGAACCGGAGTTGCCCACCCCTATTCTAGAAAATACTAGAACCATGGTGTAAACACGGATAGTAAAAAAAAAAACCAAAACAAAAAAACGTTTTTACCCCATGGTTCCAGAAAATACTATTTTGTTTATTGCCAGGTACTTGTGAGGAAATACTGTTGGAAATTGAATAGGTTAAGGATCTTCATAAACATCCCTACAGCTCACCATCTACGCCAGACGAATCAAAGGCCATCATGAAGACATGACACTGGGCTGGATGGACCATTGGTCTGACCCAATAAGGGTATTTTTATGTTCATATATACCTACCCTCAACATCGGCCAATTTCCCTGAAGGGTCAACCCCCTCTCAATTATCTACAGCAGAGGACTATATTTCAGACCAGAGCACTGAACCATACTACTGGGGAGACTATACCTCAGCCGCAGAAAATACATTTGTCCTAGCCCAGTGGAACTTGACTGACACTCCCACTGACCACACAACAGAGATACCACAACTATATTCCACCCTGGAAGATTTAACCTACCCAAAATTCTTCTAGAAAGTAGCCACCAAACAATCCCTCAGGCAGAAAAACAAGGCACACATGAGAAGGTACCAGGCCTGCTCAAGTATCTGGAAACATCCATACCCTCAGCAGCACTTCAGTCCACAAATGGCTCCTGGACTGCCGAGATAAGATCTGGCAAACACCACACTCTGGCTTTGTGGTCTCCAAAAGACTTAACCTAAAATGTCAGGTCCTTACTACCCCAGGCTTCGACAAACCTCAGCTCCTGCACCAATCTATCACTGTAGAATCAGCACGCTAGAAAGCCAAGAGTTCTCATTTACACGTCAACAATCCACCTGGCAAGGAACTCCAATGCCAAAAAGGTCTATCATGGCTCTGTGTTAAACACTAGAAAAAATGACCACCTCTCCCATCTCATACTATACAAAGAACCACTGCAAAGAAAAGTGAAAGACACATTAATCTCGCTCCTCCAAGAAGGAAAGGCACTCATGAATTCCATTTTACGGGATATGGAAGAATGCGAGAAACACATGATCATGGCCACTCTCCACGCCTTCCAAACCTCCTCCTGCACTACAGGAGTAGCCTTTGCAGCAAGACGATTGGCATGGTTACGAGTCAGGTGTCTGAGAGGATAAAAAAACATAATAAAATGGATCTATTACAAATAAAACTAATACTAATAAATAAATGAATGAATGAATGAAATCAATAGAAAGTGCTCAGTCAGTGATATAAACAATCCATATAAGAACATAAGAAATGCCTGCACCGGATCAGACCTGGGGTCCATCCAGTCCGGTGGCCCGCACATGTGGAGGCTCAGCCAGGCGTACCTGGGCGAATACCTTAATCATTTGTATCCCTCAATGTGTCCCGCAAGAAGATGTGTGTCCAATTTTACCTTAAATCCTAAAATGGTGGTTTCCTCCACCACATCTTCTGGGAGAGAGTTCCAGGCGTTCATCACCCGCTGTGCGAAGCAGAACTTTCTGACATTTGTCATGGCCGTGACCCCTCTCAGCTTCAGTCCATGACCTCTTGTCCGAGTCACATTTGATAAAGTGAATAACGCTGTTTCTTGCTCTCCATCCTTTCCCCTTGTCGGTGAGTGAGCTTGCTCCATTTTGTCGATTCCTTTTAATATTTTAAAAGTCTCTATTAGATCCCCTCTGTCTTCTCTTCTCAAGGGTGAATAATCCTAGATTTCTGAGGCGTTCTTTGTAGCTCAAGTTCTCCATACCTTTTACTAGCTTCGTCGCTCGCCTCTGCACCCTCTCCAGCAGTGTTATATACTTCTTCAGGTACGGAGACCAGTGTTGGACACAGTATTCCAAGTGTGGTCTGACCATTGCTCTATAAAGCGGCATTATGACCTCTTTCGATCTACTCGCGATTCCCTTCTTTATCATGCCCAATATCCTGTTAGCTTTCTTTGCCGTTGCCGCACACTAAGCTGACGGCTTCAGATTCCTGTCTAGGGTAATGGTTACATCTGCCACATCACAACCTCCCTGCCCTACCATTACATAGTCCAAAGACTCCTAACAAAAATAGAAGGAAAAACAAAAACTTATCTCAAAAACTGCTGTCCTAGTCAGCTCTTCAATCAGGGTGCAGCTGGAAGTGGTTACCATTACCGTGTTCCTCAATCCAAAAAGTGGCCACTGAAAATTAAAAGAATGAAAAATAGTCTACAAGTAATTCCAAAAAATCAGAAAGCAGCAATCTTCCTCAACACGAAATCATGTTTCACAGGCGCTTCTTCAGGAGGAGGAAAAAATACCATTGAAATGCAGTTAAATAAAGGCTGAAAAGCCGGCAGAGAGACACATGGATCTCAGGCTGGCTACTCCACACAAGGACCAAAGTTCAAGTTCACTAAACATTATTACTTGGACCCCCCATGCATACCACTAACAACTTATCCATTAAGCTTCAATTGTGCCCCAACTAGGGGGACTCAAGCCAGGGGCCTTAGATAGATGCTGAACTCAGAATCTCTGCCAGGTTGGCAGTGTTAAAACCCTTGATCTAATCAACATACAGATTGCATTGTCCCTGCTAACATGTGGACATTATACATCCTTTTTGCCCAGTTACCCAATATCCACCCTTTCCCACATTGATAATAATCTGTCATAAATGAAATTTTAAATGTTACAAAGTTCTGCCTGCTTTTCACTACACCATGAAATGGCTGGGCTCGTACATATCAGTATCTATCTTAGGACCAACCCTATCTTAGGATCACAACAAGGCAGCAGATTGCAAAAAGGGCCATCCCTCAGAAGAGCACCCTCAGTTGCCCCTCCGCAAACCACAGCTGGAGAGTCACTAGGTGTGGCTGACTCATCCTGCTTTGTCCATGGAAAAAGTAAAGTTAACTTACCTGTAACAGGGGCTCTCCATGGCCAGTAGGATAAGTCAGGCACAAAAACCCACCCTCCTCCCCTGCGGATGAACCAGCAGTCTCTACTAGATGGTAAAAACCTTGAGGTGAAAGAGGGCTTAAACTGGCCTATATGGGGCTACCTGCACATGCTCAGAGGGGACTGTCCAAAGCCTCTGAGAGAGCAAATCTGATCTAGGCTCATTGGATAATGTCACCAGTTGCGGTTGACTTATCCTGCTGTCCAAGGAAAACCGCTGTTAAAGTAAGTAACTTCGCTTTACTACTAGAGTCCTGAGCTTTTTGGTAAATGCAGTGGCGTACCTAGCATATGTGACACCCGGGGCCCATCATTTTTTGACCCACCCCATCTATATGAAAACATGATAACAATCCACATGTCACAGATGAGTACCTAGGAAAAGGCAGCATCTTACATACTGCAATGAGCAGTACAACATCAATACACCCATTGTAAAACTAAACAAGCCAGACTAGTACAGATCAATCCTGCAGTCAATCCTAACAAAAAACCATGTCTTTCGAACACACAGAACACACCTTCGCCTAGTATGGAATATGTAATCACAAACTAACCCCTCCCTCTTTTACATAACTGTAGTGTGGATTTTAGCTACGGAGGTAACAGCTCTAATGCTCATAGAATTCTGAGCATCAGAGCTGCTACCACCACGGCTGGTGCTAAAAAACGCTTCACAGTTTTGTAAAAGGGGGGAATAAAATAGAAATACATAGACAAAGGTTAAATTGAACCAGCAAGAAGCTGGACTCTGCATACAATGCTTCACAGAAACAGTGACACATGTCTCTAAAGCAATAAATAGAAAATTTTTTTTCTACCTTTATCTTCTTTGGTTTCTGCTTTCCTCATCTTCTTGTAACTCTCTTCCTTCCATCCACTGTCTGCCGTCTCTCTTCCCCTAAATGACATCTTCTCTCCTTCTATGCCCCTTCCAGAAACTGTATGCCTCCCCCTTCCATCTCTCCTTTCACCCCATTGGTCTGGCATCTCTCTCCTCTCCTTCCCTCTCCCACACCTCTCCACTGCAATCCCTTTCCCTTTTTTCCCTCATTTCCCTTTTCAATTTATTTTCTGTATCTGTCTAGATTATGTTCTTACTACCCTCTCATCAATGTCCTTTTTTACTGTCTACCTAAAGCTTGCCACCTCTTTCCCTCACCCCTCCAGTGTTTCCCTAACTCAGTCCTTTTCTCCCCATCATGTGTCCTCCTTTTATTTATCCCCTCCTTCCATCATGTACCTTCTTTCTCCAACCCTTCCATCTAGTACCTTCTCCTCTCTCTGTCCACTTAAATCCAGCATCTGCTCCCCTCTTTCTCTCCTCCCATTTCCTTCTGGCATTTGCTCCCTTATCTCTACCATCTGCAGTTCCATCCAGCATAGGCTCCCCACTACCATCCAATGTCTGCCCTTTCTCCCTCCATCCACCCCCTCTTCAATCAGCATCTTCCCCCTTTCGTTCCCTCCAATATCCTTCCCCCTTATGTCTCTCCCCTTTCTCTGTACATCAGTTCCATCAGCACCACACTTACATACCACCCTGCCCCCTTTCTTTCCCTCCACCACTCTTCCATTCCAGCAGTCCTGCTCCTTTCTCTCCCTTCATGCAGCAAGGTCCCGCGATGACTGTAGCTGCCTGCTGCCAGTCCACCCCACTCCGACGTACTTGCTCTAGAGCGGACTCAGCAGCAACATGCTGGAAGGTCCCGCGATGACTCGTCTGCTGGCTCTGCTCTGGAAGAAGTAAGTTACGTTAGAGGGGGTGGACCCGGCAGACGCAGTGAGTTGCGGCAAAGTCCCGCAATGACTGTGTCTGCCGGATCCACCCCTTCCGACGTAACTTACTTCTTCCGGAGCAAAGCCAGCAGACGAGTCATCGCAGGACCTTCCTGCATCTCAGCGCGGCTGCCGACTCTGCTGAAGAGAAAGTAAGTCAGTGGTAACGTGACCATTTATTTTTTTCATCAAAAGGGGACATCTATTAATTGACTGTGTATCCTTTCTTTCTTTCTGCACTCAGGCCCAACAATTGTCCCTTTCTATTCCCTCCCTCCTTCCTTTCCATGTCCTTAGTGCCCCCAGTGCCTCCTTCCCGTGTCCATAGTGCCCCCAGTGCCTCCTTCCCATGTCCTTAGTGCCCCCAGTGCCTCCTTCTTATGTCCCCCCACTGCCTTCCAGATTTTGCCCACCTCCAAAGCCAGCCAGCTCTACCACCTCTCCATTTTTTTCTCTCTGTCACCACCCCATCCCCTATGCTCTGGCATCTCTCTCTTCTCCGTGGGAAAAGAACTGTTCGATGACACTATCGAGGCGGCTACAAAACGCCTCTCCGAACATGAACGCTCGTTTGCCTCCCTTGTCCGACAAAAGCCCAAACCGCCCGCGTCCAGGCCGTACAGGGCCCCTCCGCGCCGCTACCCACAAAAATCCACCCCTGCCTTCTCGCGGCCCCCACCCAGGCGTCCGCAAGCCCACTACCGGGCCATGCCCAAGTCCCAACCGCCTGCGACTACCAAACCATCCCCGTCCTTTTGACAGGATACGCGGAAGGGGGCGGGCCCCCTCCGCCATAGTCCCAGGCCTCCTCCCCATCGGGGGTCGGCTAAAAGCCTTTTACCCTCGCTGGGAACAAGTCACGTCGGACGCATGGGTCCTTGGCGTGATCTCATCAGGATACTCTCTCAACTTTCGGGCCATTCCTCCGGACAACCCCCCAAGGAATTGCCCTCCCAACCGGACTCAGCTACCCCTACTCCTCTCCGAAGCTCGAGACCTGCTTCGCCTGAGAGCAGTGGAGGAGGTTCCCCCCGACCAACGGGGGAAGGGCTTCTACTCCCGTTACTTCCTGGTACCGAAAAAAATGGGAGACCTACGCCCAATTCTAGACTTGAGACGCCTCAACAAATTTCTGGTACGGGAAAAATTTCGGATGCTCTCCCTACCGACACTCTACCCCCTGATCGACGAGGGCGACTGGCTCTGCTCCCTCGATCTCAAGGAGGCGTACACACATGTCCCAGTGCACCCCGCTCACCGCAAGTTCTTGCATTTTCAGGTAGGGGACTGGCACCTACAATACCGTGTCCTCCCCTTTGGCCTAGCATCGTCACCTCGGGTTTTCACCAAGTGCCTCGTGGTAAGTCGCAGCAACCTTACGCTCCCAGGGCCTCCAGGTATTCCCCTACCTGGACGACTGGCTGATCAAAGCCCCATCCAGGGAAGCGGTTATCTCAGCGACCCAACAGACTATTACCTACCTACAAAGTCTGGGGTTCGAGATAAACTTCCCAAAATCCCAACTACGCCCCTCCCAGTCCCTACAGTTCATCGGGGCCACGCTGGACACGGTTCGCCTCCGTTCCTTCCTCCCCCCTCCGCGTCTAGAGGCGTTAGTAAGTCTGAGTCGAAGGTTCTCCCTGCTGACCTCAGTATCAGCTCGGCAGATGATGACTCTTCTGGGCCACATGGCCTTCACCGTCCACGTCACACCCTTCGCCCGCCTCCATCTGAGAATTCCTCAATGGACCCTGGCCTCTCAATGGCGTCAAGACCGGGACCCGATCGACCGCCCCGTGACAGTGACGCCTTCTTTGCAACGATCGCTCTGCTGGTGGGCCGACTCTTCAAATCTTTCCAAAGGTTTGCTCTTCCTCACCCCACCCCACAGCAAGATACTCACCACGGACTCGTCGGAGTACGCTTGGGGAGCCCATCTAGATGGCCTACGCACCCAAGGGATGTGGTCAGCAGAAGACCGTCGCTGCCACATCAACGTGCTAGAGCTTCGGGCCATCTATCTCGCAGCTGTAGCATTTCAACATCTGCTCCACGACCGAGTGGTTCTCATCCGAACCGACAACCAGGTAGCAATGTACTACGTAAACAAACAAGGGGGAACAGGGTCCTGGCCCCTTTGCCGGGAAGCCCTGCGCCTCTGGAAATGGGCAATCTCCAACAACACCTTCCTTCGAGCGGTGTACATACAAGGAGAACAGAACTGTCTGGCGGACAGACTCAGCCGCCTCCTCCAGCCACACGAGTGGTCACTACACTCTCAGACCCTACGACAGGTGTTCGAAAAGTGGGGGACGCCTCAAATAGATCTATTTGCATCCCCCCACAACCACAAGCTGCCTCTCTTCTGCTCCCGGATGTACTCCCTGGACCGGCTCGAGGCCGGCGCCTTCCTCCTCGACTGGGACAGAAGGTTCCTGTACGCGTTCCCGCCGTTTCCTCTGATACTGCGGACGCTTGTCCACCTGAAAACAGTACAAGCCACCCTGATCCTGATTGCCCCTCGCTGGCCACGCCAGCCATGGTTTTCCCTTCTACTTCAATTCAGTGTCAGAGATCCACTGCCTCTGTTTCCCTCTCTACTATCACAGGGTCAGGGTTCGCTGTTACATCCCAATCTTCAATCTCTTCATCTGAATGCTTGGTTTCTCTCCCCCTGACTGCTCTCCCCGTGTCTCAATCAGTCAAGGAGATATTGGAGGCCTCTAGAAAGACCTCGACGAGAACCTGCTATTCCCAAAAATGGACCAGATTCTCAACCTGGTGCTCCTCCCACAGCCAGGACCCGGTGTCGGTCCCCGTCCCTCTGGTCCTGGACTATTTACTTCAATTATCTCATTCCGGCCTAAAGACCAACTCCATTCGAGTACACCTCAGTGCGATTGCGGCCTTTCATCAGCCCCTGGAAGGGAAAGCCCTCTCGCTCCATCCCTTAGTCTCTCGCTTCATGAAGGGTCTTCTGAACGTCCAACCCCCTCTCAAACCTCCCCCGGTGATTTGGGACCTTAACGTGGTTCTGGCTCAACTAATGAAATCTCCATTTGAGCCCCTAGACAAATGCCATCCAAAATTCCTCACTTGGAAGGTAATTTTCCTACTCGCGCTCACTTCCGCCCGGCGGGTTAGTGAATTACAAGCTCTGGTAGCGGACCCACCCTTCACGGTATTCCATCACGACAAGGTGGTACTCCGCACCCATCCAAAGTTCTTGCCTAAAGTAGTGTCTGATTTCCATCTCAATCAGTCCATTGTCTTGCCTGTGTTTTTTCCCAAGCCCCACTCTCACCCCGGAGAAGTGGCGCTCCACACTCTTGACTGCAAGAGAGCGTTGGCCTTTTACCTCCAACGCACTCAGTCACACCGGAAAGTCCCACAACTGTTTTTGTCCTTCGACCCAAACCGGTTAGGTCACCCAGTTTCCAAACGCACCTTGTCCAACTGGTTGGCCGACTGCATCTCCTTTTGCTACGCTCAGGCTGGTCTCGCGCTGCATGGTCGAGTAATAGGACACAAAGTCTGAGCGATGGCAGCCTCCTTAGCTTTCCTCAGGTCCACACCTATTGAGGAAATCTGCAAGGCTGCCACGTGGTCTTCGGTTCATACCTTCACCTCCCACTACTGTCTGGACTCACTATCCAGGAGCGATGGCCGGTTCGGCCAATCGGTTTTACGAAATCTATTCGCTTAAATTGCCAACTTCCCTCCATCCCTTTTCAGTTAGCTTGGAGGTCACCCACATGTGAGAATATCATGCCTGCTTGTCCTGGGATAAAGCACAGTTACTTACCGTAACAGGTGTTATCCAGGGACAGCAGGCATATATTCTCACAACCCGCCCACCTCCCCGAGGTTGGCTTCTTTGCTAGTTAAGTGAACTGGAGACCACGAGGGGATGCACCCCCTAGTGGAGCAGGAAGGCACGCATGCGTGGAGCAGCAGAGCAAACTTAAATCTTCAATCAAGTTTGCTTGAAAATGCTTCCGCATCGGGGCTCCGTAGATGACGTCACCCACATGTGAGAATATATGCCTGCTGTCCCTGGATAACACCTGTTACGGTAAGTAACTGTGCTATTTGAAACGTGTATCCTGCCAGAGCTGGTGTTAAACCGCAAACATGAGCTAGGATTTAACAGAGAGAGAAAAAGTCTTTTTTGTTGTGTGGTTAGGAGAAGGCAAAAGGGGTGAAGAGGCTATAAAATAAACCCACCAGGATGTTTGAAAAAAACACCCAATTGGGCAGGAAAATCGAATCAAAAAATCGATTCAATAGGCTGAATCGAATCAAATTTTTTTTTCCTGAATTGGGAGGACAAGGTAATGGACAAAAGGAGTTGAATTAGCATACAGTGCGAAACTTGTGATGTGATATGGATTTCAAACCTTTTTGTTTGTCTCATAAGGTATCTGCAGGTTTGCTGCTATCTTGTAGAGATGGTGCTAGAGAATGATACAGGGGCAAAGTTTGTCCCTGTTTCTGTGGGTTCTGTCCCAATCTACAGAAGCCTCAAATACTTAAATTGTATGAGTATATTTAAATATTTTATTAAAATTTAAAAAAGGACAATATTCTGTTCAACTAAATCTCAGAGAACTTCCTTTTCGATCTGGTTTTGGTTCAACCTTCCTAAAGATTTGGTTGTCTGTGTTTTAACATCTGGGGAGATAATTGAATTGTCTTTCAAACATGGGTATAAAAGAGAACCAACACAGTATAGTGGATGAACAGAAAAATAAGTGTCTATTAAATGTTGGAAATGCTCCTTCATGCCAGCATTACTGGATCTGTTGCAGTAACAGTAAGATGCTTGAACAACTGGGCATGTAGCAGGTGGTAGGAATTAGAGAATGACACGGGGAAAAAATCTGTCTCCGTCACTGCATCGTCCCCGGCCCACCATCCTCTGCACCGCCCCCGCCCCCGCCATCCCTTTCACCGCCCCGTCACCGCCACTGCCATCCCATTCACCGCCCCGTCACTGTCCCCGCAACATCCATATAAGCCTTAGTACTGCAATATTTAGCTTATTCCTTTCTTATAAATCAAAGTTCTGGCTGCTGAACTAGAGAAAGAGATGTTCAGCTGGCAGGGCTTTGTTTATAAATTTTTATCAACACAACTAATATACTACTTTATCCTAAAGCAAAAAATAAATAAATAGAATTTTTTTTTCTATCTTTGTTGTCTGGTTTCTGCTTTCCACTTCTTCTCATTCAATTCCTTCCATCCACTGTGTGTCTTCTCTCTGCGTCTTCCATTTGCTGTTACTGTGCCTCTCCCTTCACCCCCTCCCACAATTGGTCTAGCACCCATCTTCTTCCCTCCGCTCCCCCATAGTCTGGCATCTGTCTTCTTCCCTTCCAGCGTCTTCTCCCCACTCTGCCTTCCACATTTCCCTTCAGGGTCTGTTCCTCTCTATCCTCTTTCAATGTCTGTTCTATTCCTCTCCACCACCACCCTTCCCTCCCTCCTTTACCATCTGTTCCTTTCTACCACCCTTCTTTCATATCTTCTATCAGTCCCCCCACCATCACTAGCAGTCTCTCTTCTCCCTTACCATGAGCAAATAGAACTTCTAAAAATTGAATTGCTGAGGCATTATTTCTAATGCCTCAGCATTAGACATCAATTTTATAATTCTTACTGTCTGCTCTGATTTCATTCACAATTTGGTTTGTGTTGTGGCTGAGGATTCCATGAGGCATTTAACCTTTTCCTGTCTCTTGAACTGTGATTTCAAGTTGATTCCTTCAATAATGGAGTCTCACGGCAGTAGCAGTTTTCTCTTTTGGGCTCTTTTGACATTGTTTAAGGGATTTCTTGTACATTTGGTGCTGGTCTTCTTTGATGAGGTCACTTCAGAATCTATTTCCAAGGAAGAGAAACTTTTTCCCTTTCACTCCCTCCTTCCTTGTGTGAGCCGGGAACACGCGGTCCTCACAGCCCCCACCCGCACGCCAGCTCGATCGTTTAACCAGCTTCCTCTCTCCACCTCACCTTAGTTTGCCGGATTTCTTTTTTGGCGACCGGCACGCTTTCAAAGAGCCGCGCATGTGCGGCTGCTCAAAGTTCAATCTTCTGCTCTGCTGCAACTTCCTGTTTCCGGTTGGGTCAGAGCAGAAGATTGAATACTGAGCAGCCGCGCATGCTCGGCTCTTTGAAAGCGTGCCAGTCGCCGAAAAAGAAAGCCGGCAAACTAAGGTGAGGTGGAGAGAGGAAGCCGGTTAAACGATCGAGCCGGTGTGCGGGTGGGGGCTGCGGGGACCGCGCGATCCTTGATGCCTCACTGTGGTGACAAGACCATTCACCGCTCCACGGGGCGGTGAATGGCCTTGTCCCCATCCCCGCAGAGCCTGCTATTTTTCATTCCCCGTTTTGGCGGGTTACCCGCGGCTAAACACGGTAGCCGCGGGTAAACCGCCACTGTGCCATTCTCTAGTAGGAATCTGATCAGCAGACAAGACTTGTTGCCACATCATAGGCCAGGGATCTCAAAGTCCCTCCTTGAGAGCCGCAGACCAGTCGGGTTTTCAGGATTTCCCCAATGAATATGCATTGAAAGCAGTGTATGCACATAGATCTCATGCATATTCATTGGGAAAATCCTGAAAACCCGACTGGATTGCGGCCCTCAAGGAGGGACTTTGAGACCCCTGTCATAGGCAGGCAAGACAACTGATATCATTTAACAGTATTTCATTGAAATCCAAAAGCAGTTTATGCAGGGTTTTTAAAAAATATTATTGAATTCAGTTGCCAGTTGTCTAAGATGTGTTAAGTTTTTCTATATTGATACTGGCATTTTATAGATTTTATAGATAGTTAGAATAGCCTGTTTGTCCCCATGGCCCTGGGTTCTGTCCTTGTTCCCAACCCTACGGGCTCTGACCCCACCCCACGTGTAACCTTGGGTACCCATCCCTGTGTCATTCTCTAAGGGGACTGATTTGGAACATCTTGCTGTGTGTCATTTGTATTCTGGAACTTTTAGCATCAGGCTGCATTTTTCTGGATGTCTTCTTGAAAAATAGTTTGATGCCTGACCTAGGGGTCCTTTTACTAAGGTGCGCTAGCCGTTTTAGCGTGCGGTAAAATGGCTAGCACACCTTAGTAAAAGAACCCCCTAGTTGGTTATCATAGATTTTATAGCAAAACCTGGAAAATGAGGCTTATCTTGCAAGTCTTTACTTGAAAATATACACCGATAAGAAGCTTACTAATGGCAAAAGTTATTAATGTGTGCTAGCTAATGCAGTTAATTTACCTCGTTTTACTCCAGGTCCTATTTTATGCAGTGGGGCCTACTTAATAATCAATGAACGATAATGGCATTATCAACTTATTATTTGTTGCTTTTCTTTTCTATAAATTCATCATGTTGGTAACTCTAGCAGGAAATTATAAGCCTAGCAATATTTTTCTAAGGCTAAGAACTGGTAAAGTCTATAGCAAATTAATAAAGAGATGTTTTGAGTTTTGAAAATGATGCTGAACGTTGGCGTAGTAAGGGGGGTGCAGGGGAGGGGGTAGTCCACCACAGGCATTGTCTTCCTAAGGGTATGGCACCCCTCCTCCTCTCCTTGCCACGCTCACATGCCTCTTGCCTTTCCCTGTACCTTTTTTACTTCACTGGCGCAAGGTTGCAGTCAGCTCGGCATTGGCTCTCTCTCTCTGATGTCACTTCTGGGACCTGTGCCTAGGAAGTGATGTCAAAGGGCGAGTGGACATAGACATGAGCATGCTGCTTATGCCAGAGAAGTTAAAAAGGTACGGGGAAAGGTAAGGGGGTATGTGCGCTGCAGGAGAGGCTGGGGAAGAGGGCACCCTTTACCATTACTATACCACTGATGTTGAATATATACTTTTTATTGGACATTATGGGGCTGATCTGTAAGAGGCACCTGAAATGGCAGGCACTTTGAAAAATGGCATCTGCTGTTTGTAAATCACATTCAGGCACCACTTAGAGAATTGTGCCTTACGACAAACTTAGACGCTGGTAATGTAGGCCTACATTTCTAGCACCTAGTGGTGCTTGGTTGCTTATTTATTTATTAAAAAAATTTCTATACCATTTTTTATCCCAGGACAAGCAGGCAGGTATTCTCACTAGTGGGTGATGTCATCAGACAGAGCCCCGGTACGGACGTCTCACAAGCACGTGTTGCTTGTAGAAACTTAAAGTTTCTAGATGCCCGCACCGCGCATGCGCCGGTGCCTTCCTACCCGGAGATCCGGGCGTGTCTCCTCAGTTCTTTCTTTTCCGCGGAGCTGAGAAGTTCAACTTCTTCATGCGCTAGCTGAATTCAGTTAAATTTGCCTTCCTTGTCCGCGTTTTCGTTTTCGTTTCTTTTAATTACTTTAACAGTTCTTTTCTTTTTCAAAAAAAAAAAAAAAAAGGAGAAGATTATTTCCTCCGGCGGGTCGAACGGGCCGGCCACGTGGCTCAGGCCCACGGGCTTCGACCTCGCGGCAGAGATTTTCCGGCCTATGTCCCGGCCAATCACCGGTTTTAAAAAGTGCAGCAAGTGCCAACGCGCGATTTCACTCACGGACCCTCACGGGCGCTGTTTGCAGTGTTTGGGCCCTGACCACATCCCGAAATCGTGCGGGCCTTGCTCTACCCTTACGGCACGCTCTTTCAAGCGGCGTTGCCTATTGTGGGAATCGATGTTCAAGATGGACGCAGCTAAGGATCCCTCAGCCTCCACTTCATCTGATACCTCCCCGGTGCGGGCGAAACCGGCATCGACTCCTCCTGCATCGAGTGCGGTGAAACCGGCATCGCTCGCCCCGACACCATCCACGAGCTCGACGTCGGTGCCTGCCCCGGTCTCCTCGGTTCAGGTACCTCTTCCTTCCACAGTGCCACCAATGGTCATCAAAGTGCCGAAAGCTACTAAGCAGAAGCACTCGACCTCGAAGGAGCGCGATGCCCGTGCAGGAGGACCCCCTTTCGGTGCGGATCCCTCCCTATCGGCTTCGCTACGGTCCGTGCTGGAAGCTCAATTCGTTGAGCTCATGCAGACCATCGGACCCGGGCTCATCGCTGCCATACAGGGTGACCTCCCGGTACCGGTCCAAAGGGGCGGTCCGCCCCCTCCCCCTCCCCCACACCGTTCGACCTCGACAACCGACGAGGACGAACGAGGGAGGGCGGCGATACCCACGCGGCAAGCCTCGCTTACCGACATGCCGCCATTAGAACCCATTACGCCTCCGCGCCAACATGGGACCAGACCTTCGATCGATACTCGAAGCCCTGGGCATAGTCAGGAAGAGTTCCTCCGTACTCCTTACCAGACTTGGGTAGCATCGCAGGAACCCGCATCGCAAACCCAGTGGCGATCCACCGCTTCCAGCCCTATCCACTTGGGGACCTCGGGAGACCATGCGATGCACAGACGATCCCGATCCCCGTCCCGCCACCGAGACGGGCACCGATCGAGACACTCATCCTGGCACTCCTCACGCTATTCGGAGGTGTCACCGCAGAAAAAACTGCAACGTAGGGGATACTCCTCATCAGAGGCGTCCCCTCCGAGGGGCCCAGAGTACGAGGAGACACCGGTGCCCGATTCTCCTTGTCACTCCCCGATGTCCACGGACCTGGAGGCCTCCTCCTCCGCCAGCCCGTCCCACAGACCGACGCTGGCGGAACAATTGTCCTTCTCATCATTCCTCCGACAAATGGCGGATGATCTGGATGTGACCCTTGACACGGGCTCCCGATACTCCAAAGAGTATCTGGACACCATGCATTTACCTAACCCCCCAACGGAGTCGCTTCGGCTCCCCCTGCATAAATTGCTGGATCAGACCTTCATGCAGTGTTTCGAAACACCGTACTCCATACCGGCGATTCCCAGCAAACTCGATGCTCGATACCGCATCGTGCACCATAAAGGGTTCGAGGGCCCCCAACTCTCCCACCAATCCCTGCTGGTCGAGTCCTCCCTAAAACGCTCTCATCCCTCCCAGGTCTACGCCTCTGTACCGCCGGGCCGAGAGGGGAGAACGATGGACAAATTTGGTAGAAAATTCTACCAAAACTCCATGATGGCGTCACGGGTGCTAAACTACAACTTCTTTTTCTCTTCCTATTTGGAGTTCTTCTTGCCGGTGCTCCGCAAGTTCACTCCGTTCATAGACAACCAAGCTCGATTCGAGTTCGAGGAAGTGGTAGCCTCTCTCTCCCAATTACGCCTCCAGCTGATGCAATCCTCCTTCGATGCATTCGAACTCTTGGCACACGCCGCCGCAAGCGCGGTAGCGATGCGTCGCCTGGCATGGCTCCGTACCATCGATATGGATCCCAACCTTCAGGACAGACTCGCCAACGTACCATGTGCTGGAGCTGACCTGTTCGATGAGTCTATCGAAACTGTTACCAAGAAGCTGTCGGATCATGAAAAATCCTTTCAATCCATCCTGCGGCCCAAACCCAAACCTCAACAGTCTCGACCTTCCAGGCCACCCCTGATTTACCAGCGGCGTTACATGCCCAGACAAACGCCTGCTGCGAGGCAGCCTGCGAAGAGACAACCTCCCCAGAAGTCTCAGCAAAAACCTCAGCCACCGGCCGTACCTAAGGCCCCCCAGCCCTTTTGACGCCCCCCCCGGGAGCATAACCTCGGCCTCTCCCATAGGGGGCCGCCTCCATCTTTTCTACCATCGATGGGAGGCCATAACTACGGACCTATGGGTCCTCACCATCATAAGAGAAGGATACTCTCTTCAATTCCACCGGGTCCCCCCGGACCATCCCCCAAGAGAGTATCCTTCAAGCTCGACGCAGACCGCCCTTCTTCTTCAGGAAGTCCAAACCTTACTCCAGCTTCGGGCTGTCGAGCCGGTCCCGTCAGACCAATTGAACCGAGGGTTTTACTCCCGGTACTTCCTCGTCCCGAAGAAAACGGGCGACCTGCGACCCATTTTAGACCTTCGGGCCCTCAACAAGTTCCTGGTCAAAGAGAAGTTTCGCATGCTGACTTTGGCTTCTCTATACCCCCTCCTCGAGCAGAACGACTGGTTATGCTCCCTGGATCTCAAGGAGGCCTACACTCACATCCCCATTCACCCGGCCTCCCGAAAGTTCCTCAGATTTCGGGTGGGAAATCTGCACCTACAGTATCGAGTGCTACCATTCGGCCTATCTTCGTCCCCCAGAGTCTTCACAAAGTGCCTGGTGGTAGTGGCCGCAGCACTCCGGGACAGGGGTCTACAGGTATTCCCATACCTCGACGACTGGCTCATCAAGGCCCCGTCAGCCCCAGAGGTCACTTCGGCGGCCGTGGCTACAACCTACTTCCTCCAGAATTTGGGCTTCGAGATCAACTTCTCCAAGTCCCATCTACAACCCACCCAGTCCCTCCCCTTCATCGGAGCGGTCCTGGACACCACCCGACTCCGAGCATTCCTACCTCGGCAACGCATGGAGTCTCTTCTTCATCTCTGCCAGTCGGTGTCGACTCGCCAAACCCTACCGGCGAGACAACTGATGGTGCTCCTGGGCCATATGGCCTCCACAGTACATGTGACACCCTTTGCCAGACTCCACCTCAGGATCCCCCAGTGGACCCTGGCATCACAGTGGAATCAGACATCCGATCCACTATCCAAACGCATCTTAGTCACACCTGCTCTTCGGCAGTCTCTACTTTGGTGGATGACCTCTTCGAATCTATCCAGAGGTTTGCTGATGCACTCTCCCCCCCATCAGAAAGTCCTCACGACCGATTCGTCGAATTACGCATGGGGGGCCCATCTGGAGGGTCTCCGCACCCAAGGATTCTGGACCAATGCGGAGAGACTACACCAAATCAATCTACTGGAACTCAGAGCCATCTTCAATGCGCTCCAAGCTTTCCAACACCTACTCCACGACATGGTAATCCTCATTCGCACAGACAATCAGGCCGCCATGTATTATATCAACAAGCAAGGAGGCACGGGCTCGGCCCTCCTTTGCCAGGAAGCTCTACGAGTCTGGGACTGGGCGGTGCGCCACAACACCCTACTCAGAGCAGTATACATCCAAGGGGAGAACAACGTCTTAGCAGACAAACTAAGCCGTCTGCTACAACCGCACGAATGGACTCTCCATTCCAGCCCCCTTCACCAAATCTTCACGCAATGGGGGACGCCTCAGATAGACCTCTTTGCGGCTCCCCACAACGCCAAACTGCCTCAGTTTTGCTCCAGGATTTACACTCCTCATCGCCTCGAGGCAGATGCTTTTCTACTGAACTGGGGGAAACGATTTCTATATGCGTTCCCACCATTCCCGCTGATCCAGAAGACTCTGGTCAAGCTGAAACTCGAACGGGCCACCATGATTCTAATAGCTCCTCGGTGGCCCAGACAACCTTGGTTCTCCCTCCTACTTCAACTCAGCAGCAGGGAACCAGTACCACTTCCAGTGTTTCCTTCACTACTTACTCAACATCAAGGATCACTACTTCATCCCAACCTGCAGTCTCTCCACCTGACAGCTTGGTTCCTCTCAACGTAACCCCTCACCAATTCACAAGAAGTGAGGGAGGTCTTGGAAGCTTCCAGGAAGCCCGCCACTCGACAATGCTACTCCCAGAAATGGACCAGATTCTCCTCATGGTGTGTTTCTAAGTCAAAGGAACCTCAGCGAGCTTCCTTATCCTCCGTGCTGGACTATCTCCTACACCTATCTCAATCTGGGCTCAAGTCCACGTCCATACGAGTCCATCTGAGCGCTATTGCGGCGTTCCACCAGCCTCTACAAGGGAAACCCCTCTCGGCCCATCCGGTGGTCGCCAGATTTATGAAAGGACTCTTCCATGTTAACCCTCCTCTCAAACCACCCCCAGTGGTTTGGGACCTCAATGTAGTCCTTTCCCACCTCATGAAGCCCCCGTTTGAACCACTCAACAGGGCCCCTCTGAAGTATCTCACCTGGAAAGTGCTTTTCCTTGTAGCCCTTACGTCCGCTCGCAGAGTCAGCGAACTCCAGACATTGATGGCGGACCCACCATTCACAGTATTCCACCATGACAAGGTGGTCCTCCGCACTCACCCGAAATTCCTGCCTAAGGTGGTCTCCGAATTTCATCTCAACCAATCCATTGTACTTCCAGTATTCTTCCCTAAGCCTCATTCTCACCACGGAGAATCGGCCCTTCACACTCTAGACTGCAAACGTGCCTTGGCTTTCTACCTGGATCGCACCAAGCCACACAGATCCACTCCTCAACTTTTTGTCTCCTTCGATCCTAATAAGTTGGGAAGACCCATATCGAAGCGCACCATCTCTAATTGGATGGCGGCTTGTATCTCTTTCTGCTATGCCCAGGCTGGATTATCACTTCCTTGTAAGGTCACAGCCCATAAGGTCAGAGCAATGGCAGCCTCAGTAGCATTCCTCAGATCAACACCAATCGAGGAAATTTGCAAGGCTGCCACCTGGTCCTCGGTTCACACATTCACCTCACATTATTGTCTGGATACCCTCTCCAGACGGGATGGACAGTTTGGCCAAACAGTATTGAAAAATTTATTCTCTTAAGTCGCCAACTCCCCCTCCATCCCACTGAGGTTAGCTTGGAGGTCACCCACTAGTGAGAATACCTGCCTGCTTGTCCTGGGATAAAGCAATGTTACTTACCGTAACAGTTGTTATCCAGGGACAGCAGGCAGCTATTCTCACGTCCCACCCACCTCCCCTGGGTTGGCTTCTCAGGCTAGCTACCTGAACTGAGGAGACACGCCCGGATCTCCGGGTAGGAAGGCACCGGCGCATGCGCGGTGCGGGCATCTAGAAACTTTAAGTTTCTACAAGCAACACGTGCTTGTGAGACGTCCGTACCGGGGCTCTGTCTGATGACATCACCCACTAGTGAGAATAGCTGCCTGCTGTCCCTGGATAACAACTGTTACGGTAAGTAACATTGCTATATCAAAATGATATAGAAAATGATTACAGAATGGGTTACAGGTTAACATACTGTACATAATATACAGTTAAAAGGTTACAATTTGCTATTGTTATAGTACAAGTTGTTTTTTTTTTTGGGGGGAGGGGTTTAGTAAAAGTTTTTATCCTAACTTAGCACATACTAAGAATCTAATACCAATGTACATAATATACAGTTTACAGGTTGCAATTAACCTAGTTACAGTGCAAGTGTTTTCAGTTCAAGATTTTAACCTAAATCGACACATACTAGGGATCTAATACTGTACATAATATACAGTTTACAGATTAAATTCGTCATAGTTACAGTGCAAGATTTTTCAATACAAGTTTTTATCCTAACTTGACACAAACCGAGGATCTTCAATTTTGGAGACTGAATGGATCATTTTGGTCTTTATCTGCTATCATTCACTATGGTATTTTATTAGAGAATAGTCATAGAATGAACATCATTGCAAAATTCCTGGACTCCCACTGGTCAGGTGGAGGTTCACAGATCACACGCCCAAGAGCATCCAAAACTGGAGGTGGCCTATAAAGCTTAGTGACACTTAAGGCCAACTCCGCCCCTAAACATGCCTACTTAGACATGCGGTAACGCTAAGCACCGCTAGGCACCTGGATGTTAGCCACTGGTCCCGGGAAGGCCTAGATTTTTTTAAATTGTTTTAAAATTTGCTTTTAATAGCATGATCAATTATTGCACCACTTAAACCTGATTTAAAACGATTAAGTTAGGTGCCAGCAGGTGTGATCTAGGCGCCCACCGGCACCTAACTTTAAGCAACCTTTATAGAATTTTCCTTTCCATCTGTTCATCAATGACTTTAGTCTTTCTACAACTTTTTATTTAAATTTAAAGTGTGATTATATGTGTCATTTATTTGAATCATATAATGTGAATGTTCAATTGTATGCAGCTAAAGTGAGTGAAGAGGCATCTGTTTTTTTTTGTTTTGTTTTTCCAGTTGTTCAGCACTTCCTCTTAAACTGTCATATTGCTATACAATTACAGCAATTTTTAGTAGCGAGAGAACAGAAATGATTTTGTTTCATCTGTAGAGAATAAGAAGAAATTAGAATCCCTATTAGTAAGGAATGATTCAAGGTTCGCTAGGACAAACTGAGAATCTTTGTCCTTAATCTTTTCCTTTAAATTTGTTTGTTTAGAAATGGTAACATGTTTCCCCATAATGTGGGCTTAAAAAGAATTTTGTATGTATGAATGAATGATTATGAATTGTTTTGAGAGTATTTTTCTTTTTTTCCTTGAATTATTGGATATTGTAAATGTATTCAAAAGTATAAATAAAAAAATAAAAATAAATAAATAAATAAAATAGATGAATCTATTCTAGAAAACAACCCCGAAGACTTCATCTTACAATGGGAAAGATTATGCTCCCTTGATGACCCTTGATGACCTAACCCCACTTCAAACCAGAACCAGAAGAAGATCAGATAAATGGTTCGACTCCGAACTGCTACAACTCAAAAAGCAATGTAGACAACTAGAAAGGAAATGGAGAAAATCGAACTCGGATCATATAAAATCTGCCTGGAAAAAAATCAACAAACAATACAAATCACAATTAAAGGACAAGAGAAAAGCACACTACACCAACCTAATAGGCACTGAAACCCAAGACACCAAAAATCTATTCCAAATTCTAAAAACCCTACCTGACACCAAACCCTACCTGACCACTAACAATACTATTACCCCCTCAGCCACGCTATTAGCAGAACACTTCCAAAATAAAATTACTAATGCAAGAGCTACCCTCAATGACTCCTCTACCCATCCTAACGAATTCACAATTCTCCCCACAGATAGAGATTCCACTGCAGCAGACAGAATATGGTCTCAATTCCCCAACATTCAATGGCGTGAATTCAACAAATACTACAAAAAATACAGCCATGCATCCTGTGACCTCAACAACTGTCTACCATATCTCCTTAAAAACATCCAGCACAAAATTCCGCGTTCTTCTTCTGAACTGGATACAAATCTCGCTCATAAATGGCCACTACCCAACCAACCTCAGCGAAATCATCATCACCCCGATCCTCAAAGACCCCAAAGGACTGATAGACCAAACAACCAACTACAGACCCATTGCCTCTATTCCACTCTGTGTCAAAATAATAGAAGGACTAGTTGCCAAATTCCTTTCCAATTACCTAGAAAACCAAAACATACTCCATCCCACGCAATCCGGCTTCAGAAACAACTTCAGCACAGAAACACTGCTAGGATCTCTCCTGGATACTGCCAGACAACACCTCAGCTCAGGAAAAAAAATGATGCTCATACAACTAGACCTGACCGCTGCTTTCGACTTGGTGGATCATAACATACTACTATAAATCCTAGATACAATAGGTATCACAGATAAAGTATACTCATGGTTTGAAGGATTCCTTAAATCAAGAACCTATAGAGTAAAATCTGACAAAGAAAAATCTGAACCTTGGTCAAACCCCTGCGGAGTGCCCCAAGGATCCCCTCTATCACCGACTCTATTCAACCTCTGTACTGCCTCCCTTAGCTCACACCTGGACAAACAAGGCATAACTTCCTACAGCTATGCAGATGACATTACCATTCTCATACCCTTCGATCAACCAAAACTCTCCATGACAAACACAATACACCAAGCACTAAAATCAGTAGCAACCTGGATGAAAGATCACAAACTGAAATTGAACCCAGATAAAACTAAATTCATCCTCCTAGAAAACAACAAATACCAACCATAACCAACATTGAAATCAACACAATCAACTACCCCATTCAAGCCACCCTAAAATTACTAGGAATAACAATCGACAGATGCTGCACCATGCAACTGCAAATCAATAAAACAATACAAAAATCATTCTCAATCATGAGAAACTTAAGACAAATTCGTAAATTCTTCGAAAAAACTCAATTCCAGCTCATAGTTCAGTCCCTAATACTAGGCCTACTTGACTACTGTAACATCCTCTATCTCCCTTGCCCTGCAACTATAACAAAACAACTACAAACTATCCAAAACACAGCACTAAGACTCATCTACTCATTGAAGAAACATGACCACATTACAGAAGCATATCTCAAATCACATTGGCTTCCAATACCAGAAAGAATACAATTTAAATTCTACTGTCTACTATTTAAGACTTTATACAGAGACGGTCCAATCTACCTGAATAATCGCCTCATCCAGAACATCACAACCAGACATAGGAAAACTCACACTCTTTTCTCATACCCCCCAATTAAGGAGGTCAAACGTAAAAAATTATATGATGGCCTCCTGGCCACTCAAGCAGCCAAACTAGACAACCAAATCGCCAATCTACTGACGACATCCCTCAACTACAAGACTTTTAGAAAAGAAATAAAGACCATACTCTTCAAGAAAGCCCTGAAAAAAGAAATAACACCGCAAGTTTCAATCACCACCTCTCACTAAAGCCAACTACCCAAACAAATAAACATACACAATTCTTACTCTTTGAAAATGTCCAAATTGGTTGTTTTTTTTTTTTTTCTAGTAAGTTCTTGTTGTAATACATCCTTGATAATTATTTTGTGATCTGCCTTGAACTGCAAGGTAATGGTGGAATAGAGATCCCTAATGTAATATAATTCAAGGTGGTTCCAGGTACATATATCCAGACTTCAAATATAATTATTAAAACAGCCCTTGAGAATTCAATTTGGCACACCACGGTATGCTAGGAAAGCTGCTTTTCAGTGCTATTATCCAACGTGCACTAAATTTGACATTTGTCTCAATACAGTAGTACTCTGAAACATTGAGCTTTTTTTTAACAGTGGGTTCAAATGATGGAGAAAGCTCTTGTGTTTTATGCAGTTGTCAATAGCAGGTTGATCTTATATTCTGCTCTGCTGTATTGTGCTGATAGATTTATTTTTTTGCTGTTTTTTTTTCTTACAGTGTTCAAAACCAAAGCTGCACACTTACTGTTCTGCTGTGCAAGAGATAAGGAAATGTACACGCCTAGAAATGCCAGACAACCTAAACACATTCGTGCTTAAGGTACGCTTGCACCACAGTTCTAGAGACAGTGTCTTGACATGAACTGTGTAGAAGACAGGGAAAATGAGTACTGAAGCCCTGAAGGTTCACAAGATGATCTGGTAGTATTGATATTTAAACTGTGTGCAAGTTTATTTATATTATTGAATTGGGAATGTACCCAAATAATGCATGAGCCTGTTTAATCTCTGATCAAGATAAGGTCTGAGTCGATGGTCTTCATTAATTTTTTAAGCTGAGGCCACCCCATTTCTTTCTCACATGCGTGTCCCCAGTTGATGTCCTGTCTTGCATGATTCAACTTTTCCTCGCACACGCTTAGCAATCACGCTTTCCAGCAATTGATCTCTTCGCCCCTCCCATAGCTGACTGAGCTAGTAGGAAGAGAGTGTTGGGTCTCAGTTTTGCTGTCCAGGGCCCAATCTGTGATTTTTAAGTTACATAGGGACAATGTGCTGTTGGGTGGTTCAAAGTTCATCAGGACCCAGACAGAGGAGTAGGATATAGCTTGATCAGAGGAGGGATGAGGGTGAATAAAAGGAATTTTTGTCAGTATCCTCCTCTTTAGACTGATGAGGTAGGCTTGACTAGGCTAACTTAGTCCATCTCTTTATTCACTGTCTCAGCCAGGATTAAGGATGTCATTGACTCCTTCAGCTGGAAAGATTCTTTTTTTCTTGCCTATTTTTTTTTTTTTTTTTTTTTTTTAATATTGCTGGAAAGATTTTTTTTTCTTGCCTATTTTTTTTTTTTTTAATATTGCTAACAATTAAGGGAAAGGGATTAGGACATGTACACCGCCTTTTTGTAGTTATAAAACCACATTTAAAGCAGTTTACATATATACAGGTACTTATTTTGTACCTGGGGCAATGGAGGATTAAGTGACTTGCTCAAATTTCTGAAGGGGGAACTACAGTGTATATTTTTTGCCTCTTTGGTTACAAAAATAATTCTGTACACATCAAAATGATTCCAAATAGAATGTACAAGTTCCACTTTCACTTGTTTACTTTACCAGAGTTATCCACTAATTTATAGAGCTGATTTTCTTTCTCTCATGCAAATTTCTGATGTGGAAGAATATACAAACTTCATGATTTGATTTTCAGGTACAATCTGCTGCTCTGTTTTGCAAGTCTTCTAATGTCAGGCATAGTAAAACTTTTTTTTTCTTGTGAGTTCATAAATCTAATTGGAGGACATTTTTTTCCCAGAAATATTTATTTACAAAGTTGTGAAAACATCACACCAAAATGTTAACCGCACCTGTGAATGTTGTGTGTTATTTACTGTCCCCATCTCAACTCCAGCCCCATCCTTTTCTGGCACCAGTAAATTGAGTCTAGGATAATTCAGCTCAGCCAGTGTAATGCAGCTGATTCAATGTGCCTGAGTTCAAATGTGACTGAGTTCAAAGAAGCGTGGGATGAACACAGAAGATTTAGAATCAGAAAATAATATTAAATATTGAACTAGGCCAGTTACTGGGCAGACTTGCACGGTCTGTGTCTGTATATGGCCGTTTGGTGGAGGATGGGCTGGGGAGGGCTTCAATGGCTGGGAGGGTGTAGATGGGCTGGAGTAAGTCTTAACAGAGATTTTGGCAGTTGGAACTCAAGCACAGTACCGGGTAAAGCTTTGGATTCTCGCCCAGAAATAGCTAAGAAGAAAAAAAAAAAAAAAAAAAATTTAAATTGAATCAGGTTGGGCAGACTGGATGGACCATTCGGGTCTTTATCTGCCGTCATCTACTATGTTACTATGTTACTATGTGCCCAGTTCAGAATGACCGTTTCACCATGGCCATTTCAGTGTTAAAGTACAGCAGTCAGCCTCGGATCTGAAGAAATTACTTTGTTTGAAACATGGCCAGTAACTTGTGCCCTCACCTAAGGGAACTTCTTGTGCAAAACTGCAGATAAATAAAAAAAATACCAGACAAATGGGATCCTGTGGTGAAAAAAATGTAATTTGATTTATCTGCTGCAAGATGAAAACAAACTTATTTTATGACATAGATTGAGAGCTGCCCCTACAATCACATGGGGTCAGATTATAGGACCCCCTGATCTAACTTGAACCAACCACAGGACAGCAGCTAAACTCAGCACATCCACCTCCCACCCCTCCCCCATAAGAACATAAGAATTGCCGTTGCTGGGTCAGACAAGTGGACCATAGCGCCCAGCAGTCCGCTCATGCGGTGGCCCCCAGGTCAAAGACTTGTGCCCTAACCGAGACCAGCCCTACCTGCGTTCGTTCTAGTTCAGCAGGAACTTGTCCAACCTTGTCTTGAATCCCAGGAGGGTGTTTTCCCTTATAACAGACTCCAGAAGAGCATTCCAGTTCTCTACCACTCTCTTGGTGAAGAAGAATTTCCTTACATTTGTACAGAATCTATCCCCTTTTAACTTCAGGGAATGCCCTCTCATTCTCTCTACCTTGGAGAGGGTGAACAACCTGTTTTTATCTACTAAGTCTATTCCCTTCATTATCTTGAATGTTTCGATCATGTCTCCTCTCAGTCTCCTCTTTTCAAGGGAGAATAGGCCAGCTTCCCTAATCTCTCACTGTAAGGCAGCTCCTCCAACCCCTTAACCATTTTAGTCACTCTTCTCTGGACCCTTTCGAGTAGTACCGTGTCCTTCTTCATGTACGGCGACCAGTGCTGGACGCAGTATTCCAGGTGAGGGCGTACCATGGCCCGGTACAGCGGCATGATAACCTTCTCCAATCTGTTCGTGATCCCCTTCTTAATCATTCCTAGCATTCTGTTCGCCCTTTTCGCCGCCACCGCACATTGCGCAGACAGCTTTATTGACTTGTTGACCAGTACTCCCAGGTCTCTTTCTTGGGGGGTCTCTCCAAGTACCACCCCGGACATCTTGTACTCGTGTATTGGATTTTTGATATTGACATGCATTACCTTACACTTATCCACATTGAACCTCATTTGCCATGTCGCTGCTCATTTCTCAAGCATGGTTATGTCGCTTTGCAGATCTTCACAATCCCCCTGCATCTTCACTACTCTGAATAACTTCGTATCGTCTGCAAATTTAATCACCTTGCTTGTTGTATCCATTTCCAGATTGTTTATGAATATGTTGAAGAGCACAAGTCCAAGCACCGAGCCCTGCAGCATCCCACTGGTGACGTTCTTCCAGTCCGAGTATTGTCCATTTACCCCCACTCTCTGTTTCCTCTCCGCTAGCCAGTTTTTAATCCACATGAGTATTTCACCCTCTATTCCATGGCTCTCAATTTTTCAAAGTAGTCGTTCATGCGGAACCTTGTCAAACGCCTTCTGAAAATCCAGATATACAATGTCGACCAGGTCACCCTTATCTATCTGCCTGTTTACCCCCTTGAAGTGCAGCAAGTTCATCAAGCAAGATCGTCCTTTGCTGAAGCCGTGCTAACTGGTCCTCATCAGATTGTGCCCATCAAGGTGATCAATGATGCGGTCCTTTATCAGCGCCTCTACCATCTTTCCTGGTACCGAGGTCACAGGGACAAATTATTCCCAGCCCAGCCCCATAAGTTTTGTCACTGTCCCATTTCTATAAACTCTGCCTTAACCGCACAAGCCTCAAGCACTTATGCTTTTAAAGTGTTTGAGATTTGTACAGATGAGGATGGAGCTTGCAGGAATGGAGCAGGGATAGGAAAAGAATTTGCAGGGATGAGGACAGGAAAAGGGGTTCCTATGGGGACGGGGAAAATTTGTCACCGTGTCATTCTCTAGCTCTCGTGCTGAAACGACAGCTACACAGCAGCTTTGAGGTTTAAAAGAGGGGGGTATTGCCTCCCTCACACACACCCTCCCTGGTGCAGAAAGAAGGGATTTGAAAGTCATATTGGTATGTTCATTCTGAGGTTAATGAAGGGCAGATAAAGGGGATTTGAAAGTTGTGCCAATATGTTAATTCTGGGGTTAATAATGCAGGGCAAACTGTTTTGACAAAGGGAAACTTGTAAGGACAACATGGGATAATCATTCTCCACTATAAAGGGCTCCCCGCAGAAACAACTGCGAAGAACGGAGCTACGATGATATGGCTGCAATGGAAGGGCAGTGCGGAAATGGCGATGAGAGGATTGTACTGATCTGGCCGCTCTTAAATGGCTGTGCTGAATGGTCCTAATCTGCAGTATATGTGCTTGCAGGGACTTTATTTTGAAATTCATGCATACGCTTAACCCCACTTAAACTTGTGGGTTCATAGGTGCACGTTCTCAAGATTTTCAAAGGGAAGCTGCCTGGGAAGAGCCTTGTATTAATCCTGTGACTTCTGACACTTTTCTAATGTACAAATAAGTATACGGTAAAACCTTGGTTTACGAGCATAATTCGTTCCAGAAGCATGCTTGTAATCCAAAGCACTCGTATATCAAAGCGAAATTCCCCATGGGAAATAATGGAAACTCAGACGATTCGTTCCACAACTCCAAAACTTTAATACAAAATACTATACGTACTTGTATTGCATGACCTCGCTCATTTTAGAACAGTCACTACACTCCCGCAGCATCAGAGAGATGTGATGATGTGACGCATGTATACTGTTTGTACTTGTATTGCAAGACATTGCTTGTATATCAAGTTAAAATTTAATTAAATGTTTAGCGTGTCTTGCAAAACACTTGCAATCCAAGTTACTTGCAATCCAAGGTTTTACTGTAAATGAGAATGCTGTCCTATGATTTAGATATCCTTTTCTAAATTAGAATCCAAATTTTCCTTATAGAATCCAAATTTTCCTTATACAGAGGATCATTGAGACTTTTATCTAAAAAAAAACAAGCATCATGTGATTCAGTATCTTTAGATTAATAAATGATAAATATGAGGGATCTGCTGAAAGTTTCCACACTTTTTTAACACTATTTATTAACTATCTCAAAAGCAAATTACATCACTTTTCCCACATAATCACCCTGTTTTGCGATACATTTTTCCTAGTGTCCTACTAACTTCTTAATGACATCAGAAAACAATATTTTTGGTGGAGCATGAAAAGTATGGAAATTTTTTGGAGAACCCTCATATATACCTAGAATACAAAATGTTTATTAAAACAAAAAAAGTTTATAAAATGCATGCATAAGTACCTGTCCTGTCTCTGTCTCTGCTCTTCCCTGAGGAACACCTACGTAGATAACGATACAAGTAAGTACTTTGTTTCTGAGTACCTGTTTTTATGCATGCATATCTCTCTGGGCAATTTTTTTTTAATTGTGAGCTTGAGAGTATAGCCCTGTTCTACACGCTCAAGTTGCTTAAAAAATTATCCTTCATTATCCATTGGGGATGGGCTGTGATCAAAGTGAGGTAGAAGTAAAAATAGAGGGCAGTATTTCTCTGTCATAGGCAAATAAGAACATAAGAAGTTGCCTCCACTGAAGCAGACCAGAGGTCCATCTTGCCTAGCAGTCCGCTCCCGCGACGGCCCATCAGGCCTATTGCCTGAACAGTGGTCCAGACTAATTTTGTAACTTACCTCTAATCCTATCCCTATAACCTACTTCTATGCCACTTTAATGGGCACTTGTGATTCATTCGGTGTTATCCTCGCTGAACTGTTGGCTCCTCAAGCTTGTCGTTTACTATTCTTCTGTTTCTTTTTACTCCTGAGAAAAAGGCATGCATTGTTTTTGTTTCGTCTTGCTGAAGCTATTAACTTTTGAAACTGCCCACAAGCCCTTCTGCTGTCATGGCTACTTTTTTTTTTAAACTCCCTTTTTAAAGTTTTACAAGCTTGATCTTTTTTCAGACTAGTTCTCATACTGCCCAAAAAGATCATTTCCGCTTTTAAAAGTTGCTATTTTGGTGATGTGGTCCTTACGTTAATCAACCCATTTTACTTATGGGAACAAAAGTAATACTTTAGGTAGTGGAGATGGTAGGTTCTTCACCCAGAAGAGAATGAGGGGAAGCAGGAGAGATCAACCGACAGCACATGTGGGTTACAAATGCACAAGAATGCACCTCTTGGGTAGTTGAAAGCACAATCATTGGCCTAATGCAGGAGTGGGTAACCGTGGTTCTCAAGGGCTACAACCTAAATGATTCCAAGAGTTCCACAACCAATATGCATGAGATTGATTGATTTACATGTATTACTTCCATTGTGTTGAAATAGATCTCGTGCATATTCATTGTGGAATTCTTGGAAACCCAATTCGGTTGTGGTTCTTGAGAATCGTGGTTATCCACCCGTGGTCTAACATCTCCCTTTTCCTTAGCAACAGCAGCAGATGAATCCAGAGACCAATGGGATAGCACACATCTACTAGCAGGTAGCGATAGAGAAACTGATTAACAGGTGGTCCTATTGGCTGGCACACCTCCTGTATCTTCAGTATGCTCTATCTCCCAGCAGATGATGGTCACTATTCAACTAGTTCCTAGATTCTGGCTGTGACTGGATAGTTATTTTCTCCTGTTGAAGTTTCTCTTCAGTGAGACAGGGGTGTCCGGCTGAATGGTGCTGGCTTTAGGGGTTACATCTGGGCCCCCCCAGGTCCCTGCCTCACCCTCCCTCCAGTGATAGAGGGTCTGACTGCGTCTCGATTTTTCTTCTTTCCCTTCACTGTAAAAAAAAAAAAAAAAAAAAAGACCACAGTGACTATTAAACAATTCTACCTTCATAGTGCTGAGCAACCAGCATCTGCCGGCACTATCAACAAAGTTGTAAGTATATTTTATTTGAACTTCTTTTCTAGTTTCTGATTGTGGTGGAGCTGCGGGTTCGGTGTGAGTCTACAGAAGGAATATGTTTATCAAACGCTATATTTTGTAGAGTTGTGGAAATGGTTTAGTGACTGAAAAGTAAATTTACATTTGTATGTAGTTTATTTAGTAAAGGGCTTCGGGTATATGTATAGAGCTCCATTGACAGAACTTGTGCCTTCCCGCGTGTTGTAGGCGCGGGCTTGTTTTCATACTCTGGCAGCTGCACCACAGTGGTAGTGGGATTTCTCCCTGAGGCAGACTTTGCTTGGCAGTTCCCACGGCTCTGGGTGTGTTTTTCCCAAAACCGATTCCTGACTGAGGAAGAGGCGTGTGTTTATTTTCCTAAGTTGAGAACGAAGTAGCATTCCTTTATTTCTTTCCAATGTTTATTTTAAGCATTTTATACCATCATAGTGGAGAAAATATTTTAATGGTTCTCTCCGGGTAGGTATTTTAATGCATTGTTGATAGAGCCAGCTCATTTCAGCATGAAACAGGCACGAGCTTGGGTCTCCGGTGCTAGCAGGAGCATCGCAGCATTCACGGAGTTTATTTTGCAGCTGACTTAGGTCACTATCTTGCGGCTTCCCTGTTTTTGGGGTTCTACGTTTCAGGACTGTTTCAACAGCTTTTGCCACTGTTGCAGTAATATACTTTCCTTAGCAACAGCAGCAGATGAATCCAGAGACCAATGGGATAGCACACATCTACCAGCAGGCGGAGATAGAGAAACTGATTAACAGGTGGTCCTATTGGCTGGCACTCCTCCTGTATCTCCAGTATGCTCTTATCTTCCAGAAGGTGATGGTTGCTATTCGAATAGCTCCTGGATTCTGGCTGTGACTGGAACTTTATTTTCTCCTGTTGAGGTTTCTCTTCAGTGAGACTGCCATTCTGTTTCTCCTGTTGAGGTTTCTCTTCAGTGAGCTGGCAATGCTATTTCTCTTGTTGAGATTTTCTTTTCAGTGAGACAGGGGTGTCCGGCTGAATGGTGCCGGCTTTAGGGGTTACACCTGGGTCCCCCCAGGTCCATGCCTCACCCTCCCTCCATTGCTTGAAGGTCTGACTGGGTCTCCATTTTTTCTTCTTTCCCCTCTCTGTTAAAAAAATAAAATAAAAGGGAGACCACAGTTGCTACATTCTGCCCTGTTAGTGCTGCACATCCAGCTCTAACTGGCTTCAACCAGCCCTAACAACAAGCTTATGAGTATGTACAGTATGTGTTTTTTATTGTTGTTTGAACTTCAGGTTCTGTTTGGGAGTCTTAGTACTGTGGGTTCGGTCAACATACGTTTAAGGAATGGATATTTTATTGAGGCTAAGTTTTTATGACTAGAAATCCGTTGAGGGAGCCGGGACTTTTCCGCCCTTTGCATGCACGCGCTTGGTTTCCTTGTTGGTTACTGCGTGGCAGTAGCGGTGTGATTTCATGCTCGCACTTGTTCTCCTCATTGAGTTTCAGTACAGCAGTAGTAGTCCTGTTTATTCCGAGGCTCTCTTTTGTCGGTGTTTGTCACGGCCATGTGCAGCTGATTGTGCAGGTGCCAGTTTATAGCAGTGTGCATGAGATGAGACATGTTTTTTTCCGGCGCTGTGGTTCTTCTGGTTATTCCCCGAGTCTGATTTTCTTTCTATGCAGGCCGCAGCAGGATAAATTTTGCGGGGCTTGAATCCGACTAGTTTCTAGGAGCGTTGATGCAGTGGCCACATGTCAGCGAGAATCAGGCATGCGCTTGGGTCTCCGGTGATGGCAGGAGAGCTGCAGCGTTCCGGTAGTTTATTTACAGCTGACTTTGGTCAGGGTATACCGCGGCTTCTCTCCTTTCCGGTTCAGACAAGTTGTACGTGTTTCACCAGCTTTGGAACAAGCTTGGGCAGATTTATATGTCTGTCTGTCTTCCTGCTGTATTCCCTTGAAGGAAGCTGCTTGTTTAATCGGACTCTGGGGATAGCACTCAAGGGGATTACCAGAGAGACTCTGACCTGTGCTAGGTCACCCAGTCTTTGTTTGTCTCCGGACTGGGTCGACATACGGCAACTCATGGCACAGTGAGATCAGCAGTATTTCAGTATTTCACACGGGTATCTCATTGTCTCTCTTGGGGTCCCTGCAGATTGAGCCTTTGTCTGTTGGTAACTGTCCTTCTTATTTGGGCCTCTGTGCTGCGCTGCATGTGTCTAGTAATGGCATAGGATATATATGCCTAAAGGTAGTACTAACAATTTCCAAGTTCGGCCTGTCTCTGTGGGCATAATGACACTTCACATCTTCCTGCGGCCAGGACTCTCTTTCTCTATTTCTGGCTTATCACGCTGGTTTCTCCTGTCGCCATCTTCTCATGGTACATGCTAGACGGACCCAACGACCAGACAAGAAGGGCTGTGCAGCTCCTTCTAACCAGGAGCTAGTTACCTATTCTATCAAACCCGCGGAGGAGCGCGCGATATGTGGCAGTTAGCCTCATCCCTGAAGCTCTCATTAGTGATGTGAGCTTTGTCTGATTCCTGATAGCATGCTGTTGTTTCCCACGGGGCAGTAGATGCAGCATCTTGATTGCGTCTAGTACGTATTCACTTTAAAGGACATACGTATTTCACTCACGTTGCATGGAGTTAGTACTGTTTTCATGGTTCCAGTATACTTCTCTTTACATTGCGAAACTTGATTTTTCCTAGGAGAATTTCTTTCTTCTTACAGATCCTACAGTTCTCATCCTGCCGTTCCCTGACCTTCTGCACTTCATTCTGAGGGGATCTTGACTTCTTCCAATGACTCTTCAGGCTTTCTCATGAGGAAGAAGACGCTATAATGTCAGGTCAGGGGGCTGTGAACATTTTTCAGGATACTTGCAACTTTGCATCCTCCTCGGGATTCCGGTTCGTTCTTGGAGTCTCTGTTTTGTGTTTCCCTTTTAAGTGTTACTGGTCCTCATGGCAGTTCTTGTAGTTCTTCAGGAACTAAGGGACGTTGTTCCACTTACTGCATGATGCCCAAGACGGGGGCATTGGGCAGGCTGGAGGACCCCATTCTGCTGAATTAGTTTCTCAGGGTTACACATTTCTGTAGAAAAACTGGGAGAATATTTACATTTTCACTATGGACTCTGAATCGGCACTAGGTTTGCTTGCCTCTCTTGGAGCAGCGCTTTCGGTTTTGGCACATGCCATTTCGCCTACCCAAGGCTTCACGAACATTTTAGAAAATGTGGGCAGTGGTACCGTTTTGGCGCTACCAGGCGATACAACTAATTTCATCTTGACTGACTGCTTGATTTGGATGTCTTCCAGTCGGGTCATTTGACTGACACGAAAAGGGTGGTTTCTTTTCCTCAGTTCTTTGGACGTGAATCTTTGAATTTTCACAGCGCTCTTTTCTCCTGTACTATTTATAGGTATATCGGGGAGATGTTTTTATTCATATAGGAGAGAAATGTGTTTCTTCCCAGAGACTAGGGCGATGGGTCACAGTCTCAGGTTTACATTCATCTCCGGTCACCATGACCAAGACTATGGGATTCTGTACAGGTTCTAGGATCCATGTTGCTGACTCCACTGGGAACTTCGGCTTGCTTTCCCATTATAACGTTACACCAGTCGCTTTTGTTCCGGTGGTTCCCGGTATCTCAGGGCTCCAATTATTTGGTAGGCTCCTCCTGCATCGCTCTGTATGATTTGGTGGCTCAGCGAGATTTCTCTTTTCAAAGGCATGCCTCAGTCTTTGCTGGACTAGCTCATGGCCACCAATAATCCCAGGTTGGGGGGCTCGGTGCCTTCCATCCTCAGCTCCAGGAGTCTGGTCTTAAGAGACGACTCAGTACTTGTTCATTCTTCTACTCTGGAGCATGGTCAGGCTACCGTTTCTGGAGCTTCAGACCATTCTTCCGGAATGACGCTGAAGGTCTTTTCAGTCAGTATTATGATGTGGGTATTTCTCTACATTCTGTTCTCAAATGTAGAGTACAGGCCGGGAAACTACAGGCCGGTGAGCTTGACTTCGGTTCCGGGTAAGATGATGGAAGCACTTATTAAGGACAGCATCTGCGAGCACATGGAAAAAAATGGGCAGCTGAGGGAGAGCCAACATGGCTTCTGCAAGGGAAGGTCTTGCCTCACAAACTTACTACATTTCTTTGAGGGAATAAACAGCCAGATAGACAAAGGGGAACCCATAGACATAATTTACCTCGACTTCCAAAAAGCTTTCGACAAGGTACCCCACGAACGGCTGCTTAAGAAGCTGTGGAACCACGGAGTGGAGGGGGATGTATACCGATGGATTAAACACTGGTTGGCAGGCAGAAAACAGAGGGTTGGAGTGAAGGGCAAATACTCAGACTGGCAACGGGTCACGAGCGGAGTTCCGCAGGGGTCGGTGTTGGGACCGCTCCTGTTCAATATATTTATAGACGATCTGGAGACAGGGATGAAATGTGAGGTTATCAAATTTGACACCAAACTCTGCAGCAGGGTTAGAACCACGGAAGACTGTGAAAACCTGCAAAGGGACCTAACGAAGCTGGAAGAGTGGGCCAAAAAGTGGCAGATGCGTTTTAATATAGAGAAATGCAAGGTCATGCATGTTGGGAAAAAGAACCCGATGTTCAGCTATACAATGGGGGGAACATTGCTAGATGTAAGTACCCTTGAAAGAGACCTGGGTGTGCTGGTGGATACAACAATGAAAGCATCAGCACAATGTGCGACAGCCTCAAAGAAAGCAAACAGAATGCTGGGTATCATCAAGAAGGGTATCACGACCAGGACAAAGGAAGTCATCATGCCACTGTACCATGCAATGGTGCGCCCGCATCTGGAGTACTGTGTCCAGTATTGGTCGCCGTACCTCAAGAAGGACATAGCATTGCTTGAGGGGGTCCAGAAAAGAGCGACGAAAATGGTAAGAGGTATGGAAAACCTTTCGTATGCCGACAGGCTAGAACAGCTGGGGCTGTTCTCCCTGGAAAAGAGGAGACTTAGAGGAGACATGATACAAACTTTCAAGATCCTGAAAGGCATAGATAAGGTAGACAGGGACAGATTCTTCAGACTGTGGGGAACAACAAGTACAAGGGGGCACTCGGAGAAACTGAAATGGGATAGGTTTAGAACCAATGCCAGGAAGTTCTTCTTCACCCAGAGAGTGGTGGACACATGGAACGCACTCCCGGAGGTTGTGGTGGGGCAGAAGACACTACAGGGATTCAAAGAAGGTTTGGATAAATTCCTGAAGGAAAAGGGGATTGAGGGATACAGATAGAAGTAAGGATAGGTTTTTTAGGGCAGGGAACACTTGACAGGTCATGGACCTGATGGGCCGCCGCGGGTGCGGACCGCTGGGTGCGATGGACCTCTGGTCTGATCCCGGTGGAGGCAACTTCTTATGTTCAATTGGCAGGTAAAGTTGTGGTTCTACTTCAGTGGGTGGACCCTCATCCTCCTCTTCTGTTGGCAGATCATTTTATGGGTCAGGAAAAGAGATTGGATAGACTTTGTCTCCACGAAATATGTGCATGGCCCATTTATTGTGTTAGTGTACAGTGCTGTGTACGCTTTAGAAAGTGTAAAAAAAAAAAGTACTAGTGAAATCTTCTACATCCTGGATATTGAGAATTTTGGCTCAGGCGTTCCAGCTCCTTTTATGGAAGTGAGATCTCCTGGAACTAGACCTCATGGCCTCGTCTCAAAATTCTAAGCTTCCTAGCTTCTTTGGCGGGCACAGGGAGTGGGAGTCAGAGGGGGTAGCAGCGTGGTTTCTTTCTCGCCTCTGGTTTCTCTTTTTTTCAGTATTTTCCCCTGGCTGATGATGGCTTGGATTTGCCATCTCAAGCTCGCTTTCAGGGCACAGTATTTGTAGAATCTCTGGATTGGCTGCGCCATCCTTGCTATGCGGATCTGATGAGTCTTTCGACAGCCGGACTGTTGAGTTTCCTGATATCTCTGGATTTGCTCACCTAGGGTCCGATCAACATGGTTATTCGTATTACTTTGGTATTGCGACCTAGCTTTTGAAAAGTCATGGCTGACGTGTAAGGGTTATGCGAACCAGGTTGTTTCTTCTCTTATCCAGGCGATACAGACATCTTCACCAGTGGCTTCTGCTTCCTTTTGTAGGTTTTTCCTTGCTTGGGTACTTCTCAACATTTGCACATTTCCAGAGTTCTTTTTTGGCACAAGTATATTGCCAAGGGCTTAGCGTTCAATTCCCTTCAGCTTCAAGTGCCATTCTTAGATTGTTACAAGGGCTAGGTATATTGCTCTTCGATTACTTCTCAGCTTCATGTAGTTCAGTTCCAAAACGGAGTACATTATATTCGTACACCTCTTAGAAAGCCCTGTCCAGAGTACAGTCTTAAGGTACTTCCTCGCAGTTTACCGATGGTTTCATTTCATCCTTGTCTTTTGAGACTCTAACTGTTTTGTGGTATTGCGGAATACAAAACTAAAGTTATTATTATTATTAAAAGCTGTGCCGTTGAACACGGGGTTTCTTGTGGTCATGGCTTCAGCTTGGCGGTTTTCTGAGTTGCAGGCCTTGTTTGGTGGGGATTCCTATTTCTGATTTACAAAATCTGGGATGTCAGTTCAGACGGTACCACAATTTCTTTCTAAGAAGGTGTCATCCTTTCTTTTGTGACACTCTCTTTTCCTTCCTTCTACCTGGGAGGAGAAAGTGCGTAGCGTTCTCCGCGAGCTAGGTTTCTAACGACTTTTAGTTGTTTAGATCACCTTTTTGTATTCTTCACAGGACGCCTCAAACGTATGGTGGCATCCAAAGCCTCCATCGCTCGATGGGTCAAGAAGGACATTCTTTACGCTTGCTTGATGGCAGGAAAGCGGTTGGCGAAAGAACTTCATGACCATTCCACCAGAGCGATGGCTACTTCTTGGACTCGGTCCAGAGGTTTTTTCCATGGAGGAGTTTTGTCTCGCGGCTACCTGGTCTTCCAAGAGTGCTTTCTCTCAGCATTACTGTTTTGATGTGGGGGCGCATGCAGTAGATGCGTTTAGTGCTTCAGTTGTTGCAGAGGTGGCCTTTGCTTCCCACCCAGATTGTGGATTGCTTTGCTACATCCCATTGGTCTCTGGATTCATCTGTTGCTGTTGCTAAGGAAGGAAAAATTATGTTCTTACCTGTTAATTTTCTTTCCTTTAGACGCAGCAGATGAATCCAGAGCCCCACCCTTTCTGGCTATTGACTGTTGGTTTTTTCTTTTCCAACTTTCGAAGTTTGTTATTATTGATAGGATTTGAAACTTTGAGGCTTTGAAACTTGCAGTCCCTGGCACACTAAAAATAGAAAAGACAATTCAGAAATCAATTCTATAGTGCTACCAGACACACACAGCACTGCACAGAGGCACAAAGAATAAGAAAACCTCTAAACCTACATAGACTCGGCCTTCATGGGCACCAAGAGAGACAAGAAGATAACCCATATGAAACACAGGGTACTCTCATGCCTTGACATCACTGTGCAGCAATTTGCCTTCTGCCAACCCATAACGGCAAAAAACCGAGATTGGCTGGCTGAGCACAGGGCAGAATCTCTTTCTTAAGCACCGTGAGGCATAACAGTACAGTCGCAATTAAATTAGTTAAATCTTTTCAAGCAGAGAGGGGGAAACGCACACACACAAGGAAAAATTATGTTCTTACCTGTTAATTTTCTTTCCTTTAGACGCAGCAGATGAATCCAGAGACCAATGGGATAGCACACATCTACCAGCAGGCGGAAATAGAGAAACTGATTAACAGGTGGTCCTATTGGCTGGCACTCCTCCTGTATCTCCAGTATAGCTCCTTGCCCAAGTATCCGTAACAATCAATAGGCATAGCATGTAAAAAACTTCTTTCCCATAACAAATCTCAAAATGGGATTGTTATTATTAACTGTCGGTTTTTTTTCTTTTGCAACTTTCAAAGTCTGTTATTATTGATAGTTGTATTCTGTATTATTACCTTTTCAAATTTGTTTATGGGAAAGAATATTTTTACATGCTAAGCATATTGATGGTTATGGATGCTTGGGCAAGGAGCAATACTGAAGATGCAGGAGGTGTGCCAACCAATAGGACCACCTGTTAATCAGTTTCTCTATCTCCACCTGCTATCCCATTGGTCTCTGGATTCATCTGCTGCGTCTAAAGGAAAGAAAATCAACAGGTAAGAAACATAATTTTTCCTTCCTTTTTGCTCCTCCTACCTTATCCCTACCCATTACCATAAAAGTGAAAGCATGGGTGTGTTGCAGGTCAAACACATCACTCTGCCCCTCCATAACGGGAAACTTGTAACATAGTAACATAACATAGTAAATGACAGCAGATAAAGAGCTAAATGGTCCATCCAGTCTGTCCAGTTGTACAGGCTCTATAAATTAATAATTTAATTTAAATGGTCCTTTTTCTTAGATATTTTTGAGCCAGAAACCCAGAGTTCTGCCCGGTAGTGTGCTTAGGTTCTATCTACTGGAGTCTCCATCAAAGCTCACTCCAGCATATCTAAACCATCCCAGCCATCGAAGCCCTCCCCAGCCCGTCCTCAAGTGAATGGCCATATAAAGGACACATATTGTGCAAGTCTACCCAGAACTGGCCTTACTTCCTTCAATATATACCAATTTTCTGATTAGAGATCCTCTGTGTTTATCTGTCACCATTTTCCTCTCCATCACCTCCGTCGGGAGCGCATGGTTCAAAGTTCCATACTGTTTTTACTTTTCTGCAACACATTTCAGCCCTTCTACTTGCCTAAACCTGGGTTGAGGCAGTTCACTAAGCGAAATGCACTCCCCCCCCATCTCCCACCCTGTATGAATGCACAGTTGTTATGCTGGCCATGATGGCAGAACTGGAGAGCTGCAGGCTGTTTTGAAGTTTGCACTTATCCCATGCTTGCTGTTAGTATGAGATATTTGCTTTGCTGTTCTCTCATGCTTACTTGCTGTCTCTCCCTCCCCAGTGCCAAACCTGGCTTGGATTGGGACTCCTGGCAGTGCTTGTTGTTGCACAGCATCCAGTGCAACTGCCCTGTTCATGCTATCTTAAATTCAGTCCTATTGAGGAAACCCAAGATTCTTTTTTTTTTTTCTGAAAAAAAGAGAGATCAGATGATGGCTAAACAGGGGAACAAAAATAATTTTGGGTGGGAGGGAGTGAAAGGGGCTGTGTGCAGTGCCTGGCAGGGAGGGGGCTGAGTGCAGAGCCTGACAGAGGAGGGGGGGGGCACTGGTTGTAGATCCTGGCAGGACAGTGCACTTGAATATTAAGCCGCCCAACTTATATTCGAGTCAACCATTTTTCCTCCTTTTGGGGGGAAAAATTGGGGGTCTCAACTTATATTCGGATCAACTTATATTCAAGTATATATGGTTCCTAGTACTGCTGCATTTGACTCGGGAGTTATTCAGTGTATCCTGTCTGTTTATAGCATGTTTTGCTTGTTTGTATTTAAAATTGTGTTTGGATTTTCAATAAACTATTTCTAAAAAAGAAAGAAAGAGAAGAAAGCAAAGAAGCAGGCAAGTGAGGGGTAGGGCAGGGGAGATGAGACTGCATGAGGGTAGCTTTGATTTTTGGAATGTAAGCAAAGTAACTATAATACTTTCAGGAAAGCTATTGAGATTAAAACTGAAGTATTTTGTATTTTCCAGACTTGAGGTCTACAGTGCAATGCAACCTCTCTTTTTCTCCCCACCCCCTCAATTTAGGTTAACAACTCAACAGAAGTTCTTTTTGAGACCACTGATGATCAACAATTGAATTCTTGGACATCAGAAATCAAAGAATGTATGAATCGAGGGTAAGAATGTGTTTAGGATTTCAATTTTTTAGTTATTGTAACATGCACAGCTCACATAGTAAACATTTTGTATGTTTTGGGGTTCTTTTAAAGCTTGCCTGATAGTTCCTCTTTGCTTCCAGCTCAAATCAGAACTAATCTCTGTAGTATTGTGAAACTTCAGATGAAATATTCCCAATTTGGGCCAGGGAGGGGATTCAGGGTGCAAGTGAGAGAGGGGTAGAATTTAAAGGGAGGCAGAATTGCAGTTGGAGTAAGAGAGGGAACTGAGGAGGCTGGAACCTGAGAAAGGAAAAGGCAGGAAGGAATTTCAGATCTTAGGATGGGGGAATTCTACAAAAAAAACTACAAATTTTGCAGGATTATATATATATATATATATATATATATATATATATATAATCCTGCAAAATTTGTGTGTGTGTGCAGAATTCATTCAGGAGTAGCCCAGGACCTACCAGTATGAGTTAACTGGGTAGAACCCACTCATATCCAGTTCACTCACATTACTATCAATCCCTAAATTGTATTAAGAATATGTTTTCTCCGTTGCAGAATTTTGTTAACAGTCAAATTATGTAAAAGGCAACTCTATAAGCTGGTGTCTAAATTTAGATATCAATAGTGCACATATGTTACACTAGTGTAGCACTTACACACATTATTGGTGTCAGTTTAAAGTTATACAAGTACCATTATTGAGATGGCTTGGAGAAAACCACTGCTTATTCCTAGGATAAGCAACATAAAATCTGTTTTACTACTTGGGATCTAGCCTGGATGGACCTTTGCTCTGTCCCAGTATGGCAAATCTTATTATGTTCTTAGGTACTCTTCTGTAACCAGCATGCATAAGTTGCTTATTGCACTACTGGTAGGGGGCTGCATACATGGGCGGAGATGCCAGGAAACACATTCAAGTTCTAGAATCCCATTAGTTGTGCACGTTGCATTGCACTGTGCACATGCCAACTTACAGTAGTTATTGAAATAAGTTGATACATGACGATTTTAGCGTGCTTCAGTGACTTTGCCTTAGTATTCTATAATGGCTAATCCAGAAGCTGTTACAGAATTGGTACTAAGGGCTCCTTTTAGTAAGGTGCGCTAGCGTTTATAGTGCATGCTAAAGATTAGCGCACGCAAACCACACGCTAAACGAAAAATACTAAAGCAAGCTCTATGGAGGCGTTAGCTTTTAGCGTGTGCGGCATTGTAGCAAGCGCTAAGCGCACGCTAAAACCTTAGTAAAAGGAGCCCTAAGTGTGGCCCATTGTGACACCTACATCTTGGTGCCGATGTTTAGAATTGCCTCTTCTTTGGTTTTGGTTTTATTTTTAGTTTCATCATGGATTGAAATGTGCACTGTCATGTGAGTGAGCATCATTCAGGTGTGTTGTAAAAAAAAAAAAAAAAGTATAATTTATTCATCCTTTTTAAATGGTAAGCTGTAGACCTTTGCTTTTAAAGATGATAATGCCTGTTTCATAGACAGGAATTTGGCCTATAAAGTCTGCGTGTCACATGGGCATTTATAGTCACAGAGACTTTTCCTGTTATTGAAATATTGAGCTTTTTCTCCAGACATTTTTTTTTTCTTTTATTTCCCTGAGTTAGTTCTGTGAAAATCTGTTAATAGCTTGCTTGACTCAAAGCCAGGTACTGTGTACCCTGAATGTCTTGCTTTATTCTTGGCTCTCTATGAGAGCTTGTCAGGACCCATGTGCGGCTCAGCATGAATTATGAGAAGTAATTGGTTTGATTTTCGAGTATGACGGGATTAATTACTCAAAACTTACCTATTCAGCAAACAAGACCCTTAACCGACCCTTCCGGTAATCTCCGGGCCCCTTGCTCGGCTCATCTCCTCCTTCATAATAGCTTCTATCTTCCCCTTCTTCTACCCTCTTCCTTCTTTATCTGCCAAGTTTGGCTAAATTTGTTGTAAATCCGATAAATTTGTTGTAAATCTACATGTCTATGTGGATCCTAATCTAATTAATATAAACCGCCTAGAACTCGCTGGGTATGGCGGTATATAAGAATAAAATTATTATTATTAATTTGCAGTATAATCTTTGTGTATTTGAATATAAGATATGCTGGTCTGTTTCTGACCTACTGTAGTTAACGAGGAAGAATGAAAATGAGAGATTAACAGAGTTTAGTCAAGCAGTCAGTACCTCTTTGATGCGTTAACTTGCTATTTTTTAATTATTATAAGCAGCACACTTGTATAACAGACATATTACAAAAAATAAAAAAGTATAACTTTAAGCTGTAGAAACTGTTTTCTCCTATGTTGTGTCTGTCTGGACACATCAGGAAAAATCATTTCAGTTCTTGTGGGACGCGAGATGTGAGAACTGACGGCAACCAATCGGAAAGTAGCGCAGGGCCAGGCAGGAGCGCGGAAAGCTCGCGCCTGACCTACGCTGCTCCTTTCCAGGAAATAGAAGACGGCTAGCAGGGAGGAATCAAGCTAGACTACCAGGATGATGTTTTTATTAAGGTACGACGGCGGCAGGTGTTTGCAGGGGGGTGGGGGTGGGGGAGGGAGAATGTTTTAAAAAGGTGCTGCGGTGGGTGTTTATGGGGGTGTATGAAAAAGGTGCAACTGCGGGTGTTTGTGGGGGATGTTTTAAAAAGGTGTGGCGGCAGGTACATGGGGGATGTTTTAAAAAGGGGCTTGCGGGGGGGATTTTTTTAATGGTACGGGGGGGTTTAAAAATTGTACCTGCGGGGGAGGGGGTGTTTTAGAAAGGTACCAGGGAAGGGGGGGTTCTGGCTGGCTGGCTTGGGATTGGCTGGGGGCTGGCTGGTGTGAGGGTGGGTTGGCTGGCTGGCTTGGGGATGGGTTGGCTGATTGGCTGGCTGCCTTGGGGCTGGCTGGTTGGGTGCTGGGAGCTGGCTGGCTGACTGACTTGGGACTGGCTGACTGGCTGGCTTGGGGTTGGCTGGCTTGGGGTGGGTTGGTTGGCTGGCTTGGCACTGGCTGGGGGCTGGCTGGCTGCCACTATTTGTGCCTACCATTAGATGTGCCCTCCACTAGATGTGCCCTGTACCCTGTCCCAGCTTACTACTAGACCACCAGAGGGGGACAGGGTACAGGGCACACCATTTGGGTCATAATATTTTTTTTCTTGGTTTTTCCTCTTCTACAGGTGGGTGCGTCTTATGGTCAGGTACGTCTTATGAAGCGAATAATACGATAGGCTTTTTGGGGTTCATTATATGTGGTAAGTGTAGATGTAGTGGTGGTCTGGGCGTTTAAACAGCTGAACGTAGAGGCAGGCCATTATAAAAAAAAAAAAAATCCTCCTTTTGGACGTTTTTTTTTGAGAATGGACATTTTCCCTGCTTCTACTTTCAACGTTTAGGCAGGGCTGTCCAACCTGCGGCTCCGTGAAGTATTTTGTGTGGCCCCGGTTGAGGGTGATGCAGTATTTTGCTCTGCTGCCCCTGGGTGTTTACTGTCTTGCCGGCTCCCTCCTCTGTCTTGCTGCAGCGTTTGCGCATTTGTGCGGCCCCAGAAACATTTTTTTTTGGCCAATGCGGCCCAGGGAAGCCAAAAGGTTGGACACCCCTGGTTTAGGGCCTTAGGCCAAAAGGGGACTTAGAGACGTTTTTTTTTTATTATGCCCCTCTATGTGTATACAGTCAACAGTGAAAAATCAAAATAATGTCATCTCTCCAAGTGTGCTCTCTCATATAATTATTAATCATAATATCAAATCAGAGGTCCAACTTCCTAATAATATCACCTTATTTTGAAATGACTTATCGTTTATAATTCATTCGGTAGAATAGTGTACTTATCTCCAAGAGCATTGTCGTTAGCTGTTCATAACATGCTGGATTATCAAAAGCTCTGCAGAGCTGCGTTTTGGAGGAACAAGCCTCCTTCTTTGAATCCAGAAATAGGGCTAATATACTCTTGTCCCGCAAATTGATAGAAAGTATTATCAAAAATATATAACACAGATACAATGTAGAGCAGGGAAACTTGAGATCATGTACAGAAGGAAAGCCTGGTGGATGAGAAGAGCACCAATATCTGAAGGTGGTCAATTTTACCATTACTGTCAGCCAAAGAGTAGAATTCTTTGGGTAGGCCTATTAGCATTGGGGGTGGGGGGTGGAGTTGGCCATTTAGATTAGTGTTTCTCAACTCAGTCCTGGAGTAGCCCCTGCCAGTCAGGTTTTCAGGATATCCACAATGAATATGCATGAAATAAACTTGTATATAATGGAGGCCATGTATGCAAATCAAGTTTATGCATATTCATTGTGGATATCCTGAAAACCTGCCAGGACTGAGTTGCGAAACACTGATTTAAATCACTTAAGATAAGCAAAGCCTCTAGCTTAGATGATTACTTGGCAAATAAGGCCTCACTAACTGGTTTGCTAATATGAATAATAGGCTATATGCAATTCCCCAAGTGAGAAATGAAATAAGAAATTACTTTATAATATAATAGTATATTACTAATATATTTTTGCTAACAAATGTATGATGATAATTATTACAGAGTGTAATAATATATAGAACCATTAGGGGGAAACCTGTATTAATGCTGTGTACATATACTGTGTGATTTAGGAATATGCAGAGATAGGGATGGGAAGGCATTCTTGGGATAGTGTCTGTAACTGTGTGAACACAATGCCTCCAGTAACTGCAGAACCTGATTTCTCGGCAGTATTAACTAAGGGCTTTGTTAAAGTAGCAAGTTGAAGGATATAGCATGTGGAATGAAGGAGGAGCCTGTAATGGGAGGGCTGGCTAACCATGTATTAGAAACTAAATAGGGTTGGAGGTTTAAGGAATAAGAGGAATGGAAGAAATAAACAGGGGTGGGGAAACTAGAAGTATAGAAAGAATCATTTGATAGGTTGTGAACTACTGATGCTCTGATGAATGAGGGACTGAGAAATATGTGAACTAACTATATAATGAATTATTACACTGAGCTTTGTGTGCCTTCTTTGCAATTTTTGCATTTTGGACACCCTGTCTTATAAGAGAGAAAAACTATTTTCTGTTTCACTACAAGACTTTCTGGAGTATCCCTGTGAGGTGTTTCTTGTTTTTCACACCCACAAGCTTATGTAATAGTTAATGGAAGGGGGGGGGGGGGCTTTTGGAGATTGGTCCCTTAGAAAGAGGCACTAGGCATTGCCCTCTCTCCATATTGCTCTTATATAGAACTATTGGTTGCTGGGATACAAGCTAACTCAAACTTCTAAGAAATCACACTGGGTTGTGAGGGCTATAAAAAAAAAAATCGCTCTCTGCTCATGTCACCCTTACACAAATCTTGGTAGCCTTCCTTTTGTACTCCAGCAGGGTTTCTGGGTTCAGAATTAATAAACTAAAAACAGAGGCGATGAATATGATCTCACTGAAGCCCTGGTGGATGGGTGTAGTCCTTCCTTTCCACCTCTTTTTCCCTTTTGTACAGTCTGTTAACTTTTTTTTTTTTTTTTTTTGGTTTTTGTAAACTACTCAGATGGTTCATCTATTGGACAGGATAGTAAATTTTAAATAAACTTGAAAAAGTCTGCAACCCATCTACCACGGTTTCAGTGAGATTATATTCATCGAATTATAGGTTAAATATTTATGGGATGTAGTCCTGAGTGGTGGTGATTTTGCTGTTTCAATACAAAAAAAAAGAAAGAACCAAATACTGTGTGTAATCTATCTATAAAATCGGATGGATGGATGGATGTTTCAGCAAAACTCTGAAATGCATGGACAGATTTCAACCAAACTTGGTATACGTATCAATTACTATCTGGGAACAAACACTGGGGTGGGAAGGGGTTGACATGTAAAGAATCATCAAAAAAGACAGATATTGCTTTGACCAATTGTGTGAAGCTTGGGAAATGATGCCATTGCTGTAACAATGCCTTCAAGGAAACTTAATGTAATTGGCCAAGTTTTCAAAGCTACATCTAGAACTTCAGAGAGTGTCCAGCATCATAAGGCCTGATTACAAGATATGAAAAAGAGAGCTGCTACATCTAGAGCTTCATAGACAGTACAACAGCGTGAAGCCCGACTACAGGATATGAAAGATGTGTCTAATCCATAGTTTTCGGGCTCGCTGAGACATAGAAAGGGCCATAGAGAGGGCCATTCATTCTGCTGAGTTGAGAAATCCGGGATTGGGATATCCGGACAATGCCAGGTGATCAGCTAGTCTCCTATAATTTAAGAAATGGCGTTGTGTTTAATTTGAGTGTTCAGATTTTTTTCAGCCTGGCTCTTCAGTCTACTAAAATGAATAAAAACATAAATGGTTTCAAATAGCCTTTATTAGAAAGGATTAAAGCACACACTTATCTCCCCAGAAAGAGTGTGGAATATCCAACATTATACAGCAGAGTTATGCTTCTTCCTTGTAGTTGTATCAATTTTATTGCCTATACTGTACTTATTTTATGTGTGATAGATGTAAAGCAAAGCATATGCTTGTTCCAGCAGGTCTGATGGAACTGATGTTGAGTTACTTACAGCCCCACATTCTGACGCCATTACTTCAATCCCTGGGGCTGGAAGCACAGACTCTGTTAACCAAGGTAAGTGCAGGTACTCTCTCCAGTGTAATTCTGGAGGTAAGACTATAGACAGTTCTTTAGTGCAGTTGAACCCTTGTATGTGTTAGGCGAAGGCATCATCATCATGCTCACGTTTTGCAGATTTTATTGCTAAATGGTAGAATTTTTTTTTAACAGTGCTCAACTTTTTACCTTTAGACTGTGTGTGACCTTTTTAGGGCAGCAGAAATTTAAATGCTTATGTGCTCCATTAATGACTTAAAGATGTAAAAAGGGAGCCAGCCATAAGAATATAAAGAGTTGCCATACTGGGACAGACAGAAGATCATCAGACTGTTCCCTGCAGTGGCCTGTTCCCAGCAGTGGCCAAACCAGGTCACAATTACTTGGCAAGATCCCAAAAGAGTAAAGCAGATTTTATGTTGTTTATCCTAGAATTAGGCAGTTGATTTCCTTGAGTCCATCTTAATAATGGCTTATGGACTTTTAGGAAATTATCCACACTTTTTTTTTTTTAAACCCTGATAAGCTAACTGCTTTTTCACCACATAACCTGGCAACAAATTCCAGAGTTTAATTACATATTGCATGAAGTAGTATTTTCTCTAGTTTATTTTAAATCTACTACTTAGTAGCTTCATTACATTCCTTCTAGTCGTAGTATCTGGCGTAACAAAATTAACAGAGGCAGGTGGCACCTTTAGATAAACCAGTTTATTGAGGTATGAGATTTCAATGTCTAGAGTCCAGACAAAGTAAATTTAGGATGCTTGTTCCTCATAGTACTAGTAGTGATACACTGGGGGCAGAGTTATTCAGTGGATTGCCCCATGGAAAATTGTGCAATATCGCTGTATAATATTAGTTATGCACTTGATCCAGTTCTTTGGGAACTGTTTAATGAGCAATGTGAGGAAACATTACTTTGTAAATTTATTTATTTATTTAAGTATTTATATACTATTTCTAGCCTAAATGGTTTACATTCGGGTACTCAAGCATTTTTCCCTATCTGTCCCGGCAGGTTCACACTCTTCCTAATGTACCTGGGGCAATGGGAACATCACAAGACTTTACTAGAAAAAGACAGGTTTCACTTTTCTTAGTACCCTGAATTACTACAGCTGTCATATGCTGAGTGCCATTTCCTTGTAAAGTTTTAAGCACAGTGACTAAAACAAGGGCTCTTTGTGACTAAAAATCAATGCTGAGGTTGTGGAACACTTATTCATTACTGGCTACCACTTAATGCAGCCAGTGGTGTACCTAGCATATGTGACACCCGGGGCACATCATTTTTTGACACCCCCCATCTATATGAAAAATATGACTTTTAGTAACAATCTACATATCGCACAACAAGAGTGTACCTAGGAAAAGGCAGCATCTTAAACACTGCAGTGAGCACTAGAACACCAACACATACATTGTAAAACTAAACAAACCAGATCCTGCACAGTCAATTGATCCTGTACAGTCGATGCTATCAGAAAGCCATGTCCCTTTCATACACACAGACAGATACACCCTCGCCCAATATGGAATAATCACAAACTAAAAATAGAAATATGTAGACAAAAGTTAAACTGAACTGCAAGAAACCAGACTCTGCATACAATGCAATACCACAACACCACAAAAACAGTAATACATGTCCTCTAATATTGTGCAAAATATAAAGACAGTAGATTAAATTTGAAAAAACTGATACATAACAAACACCACTTTACAAATTAACAAATAAAAATAAAACAAATAATGAGAAATAAGAAAATACCATTTTATTGGACTAATCCCCGTAAGCTCTGTCCTCATCCCCACAAACCACCTGATTCCATCCACACAAGCCTAGAATTGTTTTATATTGAACTTATTATATTAAAGTATAAAAAGAAACAATATTCTGTACAATTGTCAATTTATAAATCAGCATCTTCTCCCCACTCTCTCTTCCCCATTTCCCTTCAGCGTCCTCAGCCCACTCTCTCTCCACTTTCCTTCAGCACACGCACATAAAAACAAGCAAGTAATATTATATCATTTTCATTCTATTCATTCATAGAAATTAAAGTCTAAATAATGCCAGTCACATAACAAAACATGATTTTACAAAAATAATTCCCTGCACAGTCAAGCCTGCAAGGATTACTAGATGTCTTTCAGCAGCTCCCCTCCTTCCCTCCCCCTTACCTTCGTGGCCAAGTCAAAATGATCTACCTACAATAAAATTTTAAAAATACAAAGCACACTGTACGCAGAGAAAATATTAATTATCATTTATATTCCACGGGTTTTCAAAGAGGTCAAGGCAGATGACTTTATGCAATGTCACCTCAGTAACAACTATACAAAAATAGACAAATATACCTACTCCCTTTTTACTAAACCGCGATAGCTTTTTTTAGCGCAGGGAGCTGTGCTGAATGCCCCATGCTGCTCTTGACGCTCATAGGCTCCCTGCGCTAAAAACTGCTATTGCAGTTTAGTAAAAGGGGCCCATAGTGCAAAATATAGACAGCATATATAAATTCTCAAAACGGACACATTTTGATCACTAAATTGAAAATAAAATCATTTTTCCCTAGCAACAGCAGCAGATGAATCCAGAGACCAATGGGATAGCCCACATCTACCAGCAGGCAGAGATAGAGAAACTGATTAACAGGTGGTCCTATTGGCTGGCACTCCTCCTGTTTATCCAGTATTCTCTATCTCCCAGCAGGAAAAGGTCGCTATTCAACTAGCTCCTGAATTCTGGCTGTGACTGGAACTTTATTTTCTCCTCTTGAGGTTTCTCTTCAGTGAGACTGCCATTCTGTTTCTCCTGTTGAGGTTTCTCTTCAGTGAGCTGGCAATGCTATTTCTCCTGTTGAAATTTTCTCTTCAGTGAGACAGGGGTGTCCGGCTGAACGGTGCCGGCTTTAGGTGTAAACCTGGGCCACCCCAGGTCCCTGCCTCACCCTCCCTCCAATGATAGAGGGTCTGACTGGGTCTCAATATTTTTCTTCTTTCCCTTCTCTGTTAAAAAAAAAAAAGACCACAGTTCCTCCATTCTGCCTGGTTACTGCTGATCAACCAGCTTTAACTGGCTTCAACCGGCCCTAACAACAAGCTTGTGAGTATGTCTGTTTGAACTTCAGGTTCTGTTTGGGAGTCTTAGTAATGTGGGTTCGGTCAACGTACATTTAAGGCATGGATATTTTATTGAGGCTAAGTTTTATGACTAGAAATCCGTGGAGGGAGCCGGGACTTCCCGCCCTTTGCATGCACGTTCTTGGTTTCCTTGTTGATTACAGCGCGGCAGTAGCGGTACAATTTCATGCTCGCACTTATTCTCATTGTTGGGTTTCAGTGCAGCAATAGTAGTCCTGTTTATTCTGAGGCTCTCTTTCATCGGTGTTTGTCACGGCCATGTGCAGCTGATTGTGCAGGTGCCGGTTTATAGCAGCATGAGATGGGACATGTTTTTTCCGGCGCCATTCTTCTGGTTATTCCCTGAGTCTGATTTTATTTCTATGCAAGCCGCAGCAGGGTAAATTTTGTGGGGCTTGAATCCGACTATGTTTCTAGGAGCGTTGATGCAGCGGCCATGTGTCAGTGAGAATCAGGCGTGCGCTTGGGTCTCCGGCGATGGCGGGAGAGCTGCAGCGTTCCGGTAGTTTATTTCCAGCTGACTTTGGTCAGGGTATGCCAGGGCTTCTCTCCTTTCCGGTTCAGACAAGTTGTATGTGTTTCACCAGCTTTGAGACAAGCTTGGGCAGCTTTATATGTCTGTCTGTGTTCCTGCTGTATTCCCTTGAAGGAAGCTGCTTGTTTAATCGGACTCTGGGGTTAGCACTCAAGGGGTTTACCAGAGAGACTCTGACCTGTGCTAGGTCACCCAGTCTCGGTTTGTCTCCGGACTTGGGCGACATACGGCAACTCACGGCACGGTGAGATCAGCAGTAAGATAGTGCCCTATATTTCACACAGGTATCTCATTGTCTCTCTTGGGGTCCCTGCAGATTGAGCCTTTGTCTGTTGGTAACTGTCCTTATTTGGGCCTCTGTGCTGAGCTGCATGTGTCTAGTAGTGGCACAGGATATATATGCCTAAAGGTAGTACAGTTTCCAAGTTCGGGCTGTCTCTATGGGCATAATGACACTGCGCATCTTCCTGCGGCCAGGACTCTCTTTCTCTATTTCTGAGGGGGCCTGGACTCAGATTTCAATGCTTATCACGCTGGTTTCTCCTGTCACCATTTTCTCATGGCACATGCTAGACGGGCCCCCCCGACCAGACAGGAAGGGCTGTACAGCTCCTTTTAACCAGGAGCCAGTTACCTATTCTATCAAACCCGCGGAGGATCACGCGCTATGTGGCTGTTAGCCTCATCCCTGAAGCTCTCAGCGATGTGAGCTTTGTCTGATTCCTGTTAGGATGCTGTTGTTTTCCACAGGGCGGTAGATGCAGCATCTTGATTGAGTCTAGAGAATCTTCTTGCAGATCCTACAGCCTCATCCTGCCATTCCCTGACCTTCTGCACTTCATTCTGAGGGGATCTTGACTTCTTCCAATGACTCTTCAGGCTTTCTCATGAGGGAGAAGACGCTATAATGTCAGGTCAGGGGGCTGTGAACATTTTTCAGGATGCTTCCATCTTTGCATCCTCCTCAGGTTTCCAGTTCATTCTTGGAGTCTCTATGTTTTGTGTTTCCCTTTTCAGTGTTACTGGTCCTCAGGACAGTTCTTGTAGTTCTTCGGGAACTAAGGGACATTGTTCCACTTACTGCATGGTGCCCAAGACGGGGGCATTGGGCAGGCTGGATCCCATTCTGCTGAATTAGTTTCTCGGGGTTACACATTTCTGCAGACAACCTGGGAGTATTTTTACATTTTCTCTATGGACTCCGAATCGGCACTTGGTTTGCCTGCCTCTCTTGGAGCAGCGCTTTCGGTTTTGGCACATGCCATTTTGCCTACCCAAGGCTTCACAAAAGTTTTAGGTGATGTGGGCGGTGGTACCGTTTTGGCGCTACCAGGCGATTCATCTAATTTCTTCTTGACTGCCTGCTTGATTCGGACGACTTCCAGTCAGGCCATTTGACTGACACGAAAAGGGTGGTATCTTTTCCTCAGTTCTTTACACGTGCATCTTTGAATTTGCACAGTGCTCTTTTCTCCTGTATTATTTATAGGTATATCGGGGTGATGTTTTTATTCATATAGGAGAGACATGTGTTTCTTTCCGGAGACTTGGGCGTGGGGTCTCGGTCTCAGATTGGTATTCTTCTTCGCTTACCATGACCAAGAGTATGGGATTCTGTACAGTTTCTGGGATCCATATTGCTGACTCCACTGGGAACTTCGGCTTGCTTTCCCCTTCTTACGCTACAGCAATCGCTTTTCTTCCGGTGGTTCCCGGTATCTCAGGGCTCCAATTATTTGGTATGCTCCTCCTGCATCGCTCTGTATGATTTGGTGGCTCAGCGCGATTTCTCTTTTCAAGGCATGCCTCGGTCTTTGCTGGACTATCTCATGACCACCAACCATCCCGGGCTGTCAGGTTGGGGGGCTCGGTGGCTTCCATCCTCAACTCCAGAAGTCTGGTCTTCAGAGGCGACTCAGTACTTGTGCATTCTTCTACTCTTGAGTAGGGTCAGGCTACCTTTCTGGAGCTTCAGATCATTCTTCCGGATTGCCGCCGAGGGTCCTTTTGGTCAGTATTAGGATGGGGGTATTTCTCTACAGCTTGGGCAGTAGGTGTTGTACTCAGTTGGCAGGTGAAGTTGTTCTGCTTCAATGGGTGGACTCTCATCTTCGACTTCTGTTGGCAGATCCTTTTATGGATCAGGATAAGAGTTTGGATAGACTTTCTCTCCCCGGAATCTGAGCATGGCCCATTTCTTGTATGTTACAGTGTACAGCGCTGTGTACGCTCTGGAAAGTGTGCATGTTAGTAATAGTGTAATCTTCTGCATCCTGGATATTGAGATTTGTGGCTCAGGCATTCTAGCTCTTTTTATGGACGCGAGATCACCTTGACCTAGACCTCATGGCCTCGTCTCTCAATTCTAAGCTTCCTAGCTTCTTCGGCGGGCCCAGGGAGTGGGAGTTAGAGGGGGTAGCTTCATGGCTCCTTTCTCGCCTCTGCCTTCTCTTTTTCAGTGTTTTCCGCTGGCTGATGATGGCTTGGATTTGCCATCTCGAGCTCGCTTTCCGGGCACAGTATTTGTAGAATCTCTGGATTGGCGGCGCCATCCTTACTATGCGGATTTGATGAGTCTTTCGACAGCTGGACTAAGAAGTTTCCTGGTATCTCCGGCTTTGCTCGCCTAGGGTCCGATCAACATGGATATTTGTACTACTTTAGTATTACGACCTAGTTTTTTGAAAAATCTTGGCTGACGTGTAAGGGTTATGCGAAGCAGGTTGTTTCTTCTCTTCTCCAGGTGCTACGGACGTCTTCTCCTATGGCTTCTGTTTCCTTTTGTAGGTTTTTCTTTTCTTGGGTGCTTCTTAACGTTTGAACCACTCCAGAGTTCTTTTTTGGCACAGTTGTATTGCCGAGGGCTTAGCGTTCAATTCCTTTCAGCTCCTAGTGCCATTCTTGGCTTGTTACAAGGGCTAGGTATATTGCTCTTCGCTTACTTCTCAGTTTCATGTAGTTCAATTCCTAAACAGAGTACGGTATATTCATGCGCCTCTTAGAAAGCCCGGTTTGGAGTACAATCTTCACGTACTTCTCAGTTTACCGAAGGCTTCATTTCATCCTTGTCTTTTGGGACTCTAAAGGGCTGTGCCGTTGAACATGGGGTTTCTTGTGGCCATGGCTTCAGCTCTGCAGTTTTCTATGTTGCAGGCCTTGTTTAACGGGGATTCCTATTTCTGATTTCCAAAATATGGGGTATCTGTTCGGATGGTACCACTATTTCTTTCTAGGGTGGTGTCATCCTTTCTTTTATGTCATGCTCGCTTTTCCTTCCTTCTTCCTGGGAGGAGAAATTGGGAGCAATGCTTTTATTCACTGCATTTTTTGATACGTACGTAGCGTTTTCCTTGAGCTCGGTTTCTAATGACTTTTAGTTGTTTATATCTCCTTTTGGTATTCTTCAAGGGACGCCTCAAACGTATGGCGGCATCCGAAGCCTCCATCGCTCGATGGGTCCAGGAGGACATTCTTTATGCTTGCTTGCTGGCAGGGAAGCGGTTGGCGAAAGAACTTCATGACCATTCCTCCGGAGCGATGGCTACTTCTTGGGCTTGGCCCAGAGGTGTTTTCCTTGGAGGAGATTTGTCTCGCGGCTACTTGGTCTTCCGAGAGTGCTTTCTCTCCGCATTTCTGCTTGGATGTGGGGGCGCATGTGGTAGGGGCGTTTTGTGCTTCGGTTGTTGCGGAGGCGGCATTTGCTTCCCACCCAGATTGAGGATTGCTTTGCTACATCCCATTGGTCTCTGGATTCATCTGCTGCTGTTGCTAGGGAAGGGAAAATTATGTTCTTACCTGTTAATTTTCTTTCCCTTAGACGCAGCAGATGAATCCAGAGCCCCACCCTTTCTGGATATTGTTTCTCGGTTTTTTCTTTTGCAACTTTCGCAGATTGTTATTATGGCAGGTTGTTTTCTGTATTATTGCATTTTGAGATTTGTTATGGGAAAGAAGTTTTTTACATGCTATGCCTATTGATGGTTATGGATGCTTGGGCAACGAGCTATACTGGATAAACAGGAGGCGTGCCAGCTAATAGGACCACCTGTTAATCAGTTTCTCTATCTCCGCCTGCTGGTAGATGTGGGCTATCCCATTGGTCTCTGGATTCATCTGCTGCGTCTAAGGGAAAGAAAATTAACAAGTAAGAACATAATTTTTCTTTCCTACCTTTATTTGGTAATTTCATCAGTCTCTGGTTGCACTTTATTCTTCTGACTGTGCATCCAATATTTCTTCCCTTCTTTCAGCCTCTTGTATGCTTCCTCTCCTCCAGACCTCATTCCCTCCCCCAACCTTTTCTTTGTTTCACCCTGCCCCATCTTTCTTTCTCTCTCCATGCTCCCTTTCTTTCTCTATTTCTGTCTTTCTCTCTCTCTCCCCATGCCCCACTTTTTTTTTCTTTCACCCTGCCCCCTTTCTTTCTTTCTGGATCCGTCTCCCCCCCCTCTTTCTTTCTTCCTGCCCTCCCCCATGCCACCACCATTGGGAAACATAATGCTGCCACCACCGCTGGGGAAAGACTGCCACTGGCCATCGGAAACAGGCAGGTGCCGAATTCACCTGTTTCTTTTCCTGCGGGCCGATCAACTCTGGCTGCCCGATGTCAATTCTAACGTCGGAGAGGACGTTCCGGGCCAGCCAGGCAGCGATTGGCTGGCCCAGAACGTCCTCTCTGACATCAAAATTGACGTTGGATGGCTAGAGTTGGTCGGCTCACAGGGAAGATAAGCAGGGAGGGAGAACTTGGCGCCGGCTTCTTTCTGATGACGGCAATGGCAGCCTTACCCGGCGACAGCCTATTCCCTGGTGAGTGGCTAGCTGTGCACCCCCTTGGGCCGTGCACCCAGGGCGGGCCTCCCCCCCCCCCTTGGTACGCCACTGCATGCAGCCATGCAGTACTGCCTTTAATTAAGCTTTGGAATTTGCTGCCAGAGAATGTGGTAAAAGCAGCTAGCATAAAAAATTATTATAGTTTACAGATCTTATGCTTCCAGACAGATTTCCTGGCTGCTCAGTGGTATAAATTAACATCTGGCTTTCTCAATAAAAAACCCCAAAATGGTCTTCGTGATATTTGGAGCCTTGAAATAAAGCATCGGATTAATGCATCTCAATTGTCACGAATTTGGACTTGGAGGATGAGATATACGATGTCAGCATCTATGAGACAAACTTGGTTTTTCTTGTTACACAGAGCATTATGGACCCCTGTTAAACTACATAAGTTAGATAGTTCTAAATCTAATAGATGCTGGCATTGTCATCTTGAAGCAGGGACGCTAGATCATTTATTGTTTTATTGTCCACCGATACTCAAATTTTGGAGGTCTATTTGGAATCAAATAAATAAATTATTGGATAATCCAGTAGCTTTAACATATGATACGGTTTTATTTGGTACAGTGATGAGAGCCAAAAGTCAAATTTCAGCTCACAATAATAAACTTCTATTTATAATGACAATTGTTGCTATACAATTAATTTTGAGGAATTGGAAAACTTGGGATAGGCTAAACTATAATTTTTGGTGGGAGTCTTTATGCCATATTTTTAAAATGGAACGGATGTTGGCTGTACAGCAGGGAAAATATAGGAAATTTTCAAAGGTTTGGGAACCATAGATGACTTCTTATAAAGATTGATCTTATTAATGTTCATTTTATTATACACATCCAGGGTGGGAGGGTGGGGTGGGATTTATAAGGTTATTTCTTAAAAGTCATAACACTATTGATAGTCTTTGAAGTTTATAGAGTATTATAATTAAAGAGGTGGGAGGGTTAAAATGTTTATTTAGGTATACTTGTTAGTGTAAAGTGCTTTTATTGTATTATTTTATATATGTTTATTTGTTAATGCACTGTGATTGTTTTTAAAATGAATAAAGTTTATTAAAAACAATAAAACACATATTTGGACAAATTCCTAAAAGTAAAGTCATAAATCATTATTAAGATGGACTTGGGAAAATCTACGGCCTATTCCTAGTATAAGTAGCATAAAACGTGTTGACTGTTTTAGGATCTTGCCAGATACTTGTGACCTGCATTTGAAAGAGGATACTGTGCTTGATGAACCTTTGGTCTGTCCCATTATGGCAATGCTAATGTACTTAAGAGAAGCATTTGTCTCTGGGAAAGGAAAGGAATTTTGAATTTAGTTCACACTTTTTTTTAGTAGTAACTTAAAGTAAGTTTTTATACTCAGGTATTTTTCCTGTCTCCAGAACAGTTATAATCTAACTCTGTACCTTAAGGCAAGAGAGGGTTAAGCATCACAGTGGAATTTGAACCCTGATTTCCCTGGATCTCAGCCCAGTGCTCTAACCATAATGCTACACCTCCACTTGATTCATTGTTTTGAAGATGAAAATCCCAAATCTGTCCAAACTACTAAATACAAGAAATTCCCATATGAGCACTTTTAATGGATTTAAAAGTAATTTATCTTAAGAATGAGGTCTGGTTTTGTCTTGGTGAATGAGACCCTTTGCAAGAAAACAATGAGACCTATCTGGAAACTGCTTAGCTGTGTTCCTTTTTCTGAGTTAGTTGGGGGGGGGGAGGGTCGGAGATTGAATTTGGTCTTCCTGTAGGCTGGATCTGCTCCATAGAGCCACTAGAATGGACAGTGTACTGTGGTGGTTTAACTCTGAAATCTTAGCAGACCTCTGAAAAAATATCCTTGTGGATTTATTGACATGTTTATATTTATTAGGATTTATAGACCACACTTCACTATAACTATACCTTTGTACATTAGAAAGCAAGGTAATTTTGATGCTTTTAAGAAGTTACTCAAAAGACATTATTCTGTAACATGAAATATGGGCATTAAGGCATTTGTGATGGTGTAAGCTGGTCACTTGTTTGTGTTTTTTATATGTATTTTATGTACTTTTTTATTGTGCATGTTTAAATTGTGAGCTGCCTTAGGAAAGGCGGGTTATAAATCAAATAAAACAAACAAAAAAAAACCCATCAATGCAGAAAAGAATACCTCTCCCTATGCACCCTAGCATCCTTCTAGCTTTCGCTGTCACCTTTTTGAGCCCTCGATCCAGGCAACAGTGTAAAAGGCTCCTGCCATAGTCTGCTCTGGATGAAGATTTGGACTCAGGCAGATATTCCATATACTTTGTGTCTAAGTGGTTTTAAAATGATCCCCTATATATCTAACAATGGCACAGTCCATGAGAACAGTTGATAACCTGTTCTTTGTTTACCTTACATTTAATTAGAAGAAGCTTTCAGAAACACTAATCTGTTTTAGTCGTAGAATTCCACACAAACTTAAAAATGGACTCGAAGGCTATTTAGAAAAGGCCAAGTTACGATTCAAGACACACATTTCAATAACTCTAAATATACAAACAAATAAAATGACCTGGGCAAAACAAATGGGTCTTCTGGGAGAAGATATGATGGAGACAAAAAAAAAAAAAGCAGCAAGTTTGTATCTTCAGCAAACTGAGTAGTTTAGCAAACTGAGTAGGTGGAGGAGTGGCCTAGTACTTAGAGCAGCTGCCTTAGCACCCTGAGGTTCTGAGTTCAATTCCTACTGCAGCGCCTTGTGACTCTGGACAAGTCACTTTAACACTTCATTGCCCCAGGTACAAAATAAGTACCTGTCTCAAATATATAAACCACTTTGATTGTAACTCCACAGAAATGCAGTATATCAAGGATATCTTTTGACCATGTTTTCTTTATAGAAGGAGAAACACAGAGCTGACCTCAGATTCAGTTTACAGGAAGTTGTGTTTGATCTACTTAGGGAAAGCTCTTGAACTATATGTCTTTAATTTCTTAGGGTAATAAAGTATGCATGCAATGCAATCATACAAAGACCTCCTTTCTATTTCACCCTGCTTTCTGAAGTGAATATCAAACTGTAGTAAACTGCATAAAAAGGAACTAGAATTTGAAAAGAAAAAAAAAGGATTGTATTTTGTAACAGACATTTAGGGCTCCTTTTATAAAGGTGCACTAGCGTTTTTAGCACGCTACACGGAAAATACTAATGCCAGCTCTATGGAGGCGTTAGTGTCTAGCGCACGCGGCATTGTAGCGCGCGCTAAAACCGTTAGCGCACCTTCGTAAAAGGAGCCCTTAGTTACTACAGATTAGTGGAATGGTTGGAGGCAGGCCAGAAACTTGTGAGGAGGCCCCAAAACCCACCAGCAGACTGTATCTCCTTAAGCTGTATGCAGGCTTACGTATGAACCTCCTCCTCCCCCCACCTCCCAAACACTAGCCCTCGTTGGATTCCACTCCCTACCCTTAGATTAGCAGTGCTAGATAATAAAAAGAAGCATTCCATTGAGTGAGTGACCTAATTTGTTTTGGGGAAGGAAATTTAAGGTAAAGCTGCTTCCTCAAAATGCATCTTGATCTATCCTCTATAATAAAACCCTAAGCGCGCATGCGCACCTAGGGTTTTGTGATAGCTGCCGCCATGCTGTGTCCCTCCGTCCCGAATTCCATTTTGGAACACGGAGACAGGGAACTCGCCGGCGACTCCCCTCCCGCACTCACTCACCAACTGCTGCTGTTGGTGCTGCACCTCTTCAAAGCAGCCTGCTAAGGATCGTGGCCGGCTGTAGGGAACCTCGCAGACCGCTCTGCTCCTCAGTAGCACGTTCCCTCTGACATACGCGATTGTGTCAAAGGGAACGTGCAGGTAAATAATGCTGCTGGACAAGGGGAGCAGGGAAGAGGTGCTGCTGGACAGGGGGAGCAGGGAAGAGGTGCTGTTGGATGGGGGAGCAGGGAAGAGGGACAGGGGGAGCAGGGAAGAGGTGCTGCTGGACACGGGGGAGGTAAAAGGAAGAGAGAAGGGCTACTGCTGGATGGGGGGACAGCCGAGGAAAGAGAGAGACATAAAGAAAGAAAGACAGACAGACAGAAAGCGGCCAAGGAGAGAGAAAGACAGACATACACATCTATTCTAGCACCAGTTAATGTAGCGGGCTTAATGACTAGTCTTCTAATAAAGAGAATAATTCCTGCAGATACAGTGATCCTTGGCCATATAGAATATTAAAAACCATCATACATAGCTTAAAATTTATTCTTGCGTGACTTGAGCTGCTAAAGGTATAAGCTAAGTCCAAATAAATATAATAAAATTTAATTTAAAAATGTACTACAGATCTCTCAATTTGATAAGTCTACAGTGGTGTTTGAGCAGCTTTAACAATTTAAGGCATACAGAATGGCAGATTTAATGTGGGTTTCTATACATTGATGTCTCAAATAGAACTTGGTGCAGATTTTATCCAGAAGCCAGGAAAATTCCATCAAATTGAACCAGACAAAGTCATATGATTGAACTAAGCTTTCTGTACAATATAGTGCAGTAAATTTTACTTTCTTTACATTAAATCATAGCAGTGTTCAGGTCACATGATGTTGAGCCGCTGAGTGGATGTCAGTGGGATGAGCTTCCACGACTCCTCTCTGTTTCTGAGTTCTTTTCCCCCCACTATCAAGACTATCACCTCTACCACCCTGCCGGGTGATATGCCCAGTCCTTGAGAGCGAATTGAGTCGTGACTCTAATGACTTCTAAATTGCCATGCCGAGAGAGAGATCAGACCCACGCTGGAGATCCCAAGATGGTGGATGGTGAGCCCTCCCAGCCGCTTTCGTTCAGCTTGACCTGGGTGGCTGAGATGGTCAATGAAGTTAAAATAATATTGGAAGGATCGCTAACCACTAAGCTGCAACTCATTGTTGACAAATTAGACATCATGGATGCATGCCTGGAGGCCTTGTATGGGGAGTTTTCCACCTACCAACAATGCCTATCCACCCTGGAGGACCACATGCAGTAGTGGGAGAATGATGACCTGGAAAACCGTTCTTGCTGGGGAAATTTGCTGCTGATTGGTCTCCATGAAACAGTTAAGGATGGTGAGCTCCATTCCTTTCTAGAATCATGGATCTCCCGCTCATTAAACCTTCAGCCAACTCATGGGCTGCTTCACATTGAAAGAACCCACAGGATAGGCCTGATGGGCATGTCTAGTTTGAGGGCTTGCTCAGTTGTCTTTAAACTACTTAACTGGGCACACAAACAGGATATTCTCAGGGCCATTCAGACCTTTGGTCCACTCACCTAAGAGAACTCCAAGGTCCTCTGCTTTCAAGACTACTTGGTCACTCTTCAAATCAAAGGTAAGGAATTTACTCCTACCTGCTTGATGCTCTTTTGGAAGAAAATCCAGTTCACATTACTATACCGGGCGCGACATGAAGGAAGATCTCATTTCTTTACTGCAATATCAAAGGCATTCCAATTCGCCCAGACCCTTCCAACGCCAGACTTTCCACCTTGATTATGTTTCAGGACTGCTTCCATTGCTATACTCTGCCAGATGGGATGAGTATAGTATTCATTGTCCAGTTTGTCTTTCAGGCCTATTGTACAGCTTATGTCAGCCTACTGATTCCACTTGATTATATTTTCTTTTTCTTCGGACACCTATCAACTAAAGCCTCATACAATTTGGCTTGGACTTATTATGGAGCTCCCTGTTAGGGATTATCCAATTTCATCTGAGGGTATCCCTAGAGATATATATTACATGGTTATGTATACTAGGAGAGCCCTAAATCGTCAGAAGGCAAATATAGCCTTCTTGCAGGAGACACACTTATTCAGCTAGTGAGCATACCAAGTTCCATAGATGGTGGGTGGCCACTTGTTGGGAGCACCTGCAGACCACCGTAAAGTGGGAGTTTTGATCTTGATTCGCAAAGGGATCTCACTTACAGTGAACCAATATTGCGCAGATCCTGGCGGCTGCTATATCATAACTAAAGTGGTCCTGAATTGCCAAGAGCTGGTTCTGTATAATATATATGTGCCCAATATGTACAACCAGAAATTCTTTACTTCTTTTTTCTTTGTTGAGTTAACATCATGATACTCCTATCCTATTGGGGGGGGTGGCTTTATCTGTGTGTGTGATCCTTCCGTGGACAAATCTCATCCTTTGCCCAAAGATCATATTCAGCCTACTAGGGGAACATAAGAACATAAGCATCGCCTCTGCCGAGTCAGACCATGAGTCCATCATGCCCAGCAGTCCACTCCCGTGGCGGCCCCCCAAGTCCATGACCTATAAGTGATCTTTTACCTAAAACTTTTTATTCCCTAATCATTTAATATCCTGTATAGTAACCCTCTATCAATACCCTTCAATCCCCTTTTCCTTCAGGAAATCATCCAATCCCTTTTTGAAACCCAAAATCGTACTCTGCCCTACCACCTCCTCTGGAAGCGCATTCCAGGTGTCCACCACCCTCTGAGTGAAGAAGAACTTCCTAGCATTCTTTCTGAATCTGTCTCCTTTCAATTTTTCTGAATGCCCTCTTGTTTTTGTTGCCCCGCTAGTCTGAAGAATCTGTCCCTCTCTACCTTCTCTATACCCTTCATGATCTTATAAGTTTCTATCATGTCCCCTCTAAGTCTCCGCTTTTCCAGGGAAAAGAGCCCCAGCCTCTCTAGCCTTTCAGCATATGAAAGGTTTTCCATGCCTTTTATCATCCTTGTTGCTCTTCTCTGGACCCTCTCGAGTATCGCCATATCCTTCTTAAGGTACGGCGACCAGTATTGAACGCAGTACTCCAGATGCGGGCGCACCATCGCCCGATACAGTGGCAGGATAACTTCCTTCGTTCTGGTAGTGATACCTTTTTTGATAATGCCCAACATTTTGTTTGCCTTCTTTGAGGCCGCTGCGCATTGTGCCGCCGGCTTCATTGTTTTATCCACCAAAACCCCCAAGTCCTTTTCCAGTTTGCCTTCCCGCAGTTCCATCCCCGCCATCGGGTTTCCTTTCCCTATGTGCAAGACTTTACATTTCTCTACATTGAAGCTCATCTGCCATTTATTTGCCCACTCACTCAGTTTATTCAGGTCCCTTTGTAGTTCTTTACATTCATAGAAACATAGAATATGACGGCAGAAAAGGGCTGTAGCCCATCAAGTCTGCCCACGCTAATAACCCACCCCCAGACTTCCTCCACAGTTTTAACCCTACTGGAGAGTTTTGTGTCGTCCGCAAATTTTATAACTTTGCACTTTGTCCCTGATTCTAGGTCATTAATGAATATATTGAACAGCAGCGATCCCAGCACTGACCCCTGCGGGATGCCACTTGTGATCCCTTTCCAGTCAGAGTAGTGTCCCTTTACTTCTACCCTCTGTTTCCTGTCTGCCAGCCAATTTCTGATCCATCTGTGCACGTCCCCTTCCACCCTGTGGTTCCACAGTTTCCTTTGTAGGCGCTCATGGGGTACCTTGTCGAAGGCTTTTTGGATGTCCAGGTATATGATGTCTATGGGGTCACCTTTGTCCAATAGTTCGCTTATCCCCTCAAAGAAATGCAGTAGGTTCGTTTGCATGATCTTCCTTTACAGAAACCATGCTGGCTTGTTCTCATCAGATTATTTTTTTCCATATGCTCATTGATACTGTCCTTGATCAATGATTCGGCCATCTTCCCCGGAACTGAGGTTAAGCTCACCGGTCTGTAGTTCCCCGGGTCGCCTCTCGATCCTTTTTTGAAGATAGGTGTAACATTCGCTATCCTCCAGTTCTCCGGGATTACCCCTGTTTTCAAGGATAGGTTGCAAATCTGCCGCAGTAACTCTGCTGTTTCGTCTCTGAGCTCTTTCAATATTCTCGGGTGGATCCCATCTGGGCCCGGAGATTTGTCAGTTTTTAATCTATCTATCTGTTTGAGTACATCTTCGAGGCTTACCTCCATGCATGATAATTTTCCCTCCTGATCCCCCTTGAAGATTTTTTCCGGTTCCGGCACGTTGGATGTGTCCTCTTTTGTGAAGACAGATGAGAAGAACGTGTTTAGTCTGTCTGCCACCTCTTCTTCCACCTTCACCACTCCCTTCCTGTCTCCCTCATCCAGAGGTCTGTTCCGCTCTGGATGTCCTTGACATTTGGAGAACCTTGCATCCTGGTGAGAAAGATTTCACACATCTAATCAGGGCTCATGCATCATTGGATAGACTACTGGCTGATTTTATGTTCACTTTTTTCTAAGATTGAGTCTGATTGGCTCTTTTTGATGTTTTGGATCATGCTATGATCCTGTTTACTTTAAAGTTGGATTCTACTGCTCCAGGTTCCTTTCGTTGGCAGTTCCCACTCCATCTTTACAAGGATTCAAAGTTTCATGAGTTTTTAGGTAGAAAATGGGCTGATTAAAAAATTGTTTCAACATAAATCATAGCAGTGTTCTTTCATTTATGTAGTTTAGCAAGTTCTAATAACAATTGCATAACACTTTTATTTCTCTAGGTTCTACTCACTTTGGACTACAAGAACAGTCATGGCACAAAACAGATCAGTTGCTGTCTTTGCATCCTTGGTTTCATGGCTCCATCTCTCGATTCAAAGCTGCCCAAGTAGTGCAATTGCAAGGCATTGAAGGGCATGGTGTCTTTCTTGTTCGACAGAGTGAAACAAGGCGAGGAGAATACGTCCTAACATTCAACTATCAAGGAAGAGCTAAGGTATTTGCTGTTGTATGATTTCAAAAGGGCCAGTCCAGTAGCTAAGAACAGAGCAAAGAAAAACAATGCATAGAAGGAACTTCCCAAGAAATGATATGTTCATAAGATTAGTCTCTGACATGGGTATGGATATGGGTCATGCATTTGATGTACTACATTTCTGTGGTACAATCCAAAGCAGTTTGCATATAATATACAGGTATTTTCTCTGTTCCTAGATGGCTCACAATGTGTGGGTATTTTTGTAATTGTGGCGATAAAGGGTTAGGCGACTTGTCCAGGCTCACAAGGAGCTGTAGTGGGAATTGAACTCTGTTCTATGGTTCTCAGCCCATTAACCTCCAGATGACCACTCTACTCAGACAACACTTTCAGGGAGCCCGATAAGATGGTGACCGATAGTATTACTTTGAAAAGAGAGGTATAAACAATAAGCATATAATGAGCAGGTTATAGAGCAGCTATAATGTCTATCACCAGAATATTTAAGTCTCTAACTGTTGTTGGCTATGTTGCTACTGGGAAGCTGAACCAGTTGATAGAATGAAAGCACATTGTAGGCCAGTGGTGAGTGGCATGACTGGCATATTTCTAGAACAGAACTCTATACCAGGTGTGGAAGCAACATAAAAAAAGCTTTTATATTGGACATGATGATCATAGTAAAATCATTTTCATCCCTGCTTTCTTGAAGCAGCCCTCCACAATTGGAGCTCTTAAAGTGAGACAAGAAATATATGGAAATGTAGCCAGTTTTCAGCAGGATTACAAAAAAAGGAAAAGGAGAAAGCAGTATTCTCCAGTGAATAATGCCTTAATCTAAACCTTTGTATTTAGCGTAAGACAAAATTGTACATTGCGATCCATTGTGCCATAATAAAGGCAAAACTCAATACATAAACTCCTAGGGCCTCATATTTAGCAACTCCATCCCAAATAAGTCCCACTCGCCAGACTATATCCAAATGTATTTATTTTTTTAAATTTGCTGCACTATTGATTTTTCACATTGTGTATTATGTATCTTTTTATATGTAAACCACCTTAAAACTGTGTAAAAGGCAGTACATATTTCAAATTCACTAAATCAAATCAAATTTCCAGCAGCATTTACCTGATTGTGATTGAAATCCGGTTAAACTGCCTTAACACTATCCAGACAGGTCTGGGCAAAGCCAGGGTTACCTGTTTAGCAGAAATATTTAGTCTGCTAAACAGGTAACTGTCTATATAAAGTTAGGACTGGAAAAAAAATCATCCTTAACTTAATCTAAGTACTAAATAAGATGACAGAGAGTAGCAATCAATGGAGATAGCTCTGAGGAAAGGGATGTTACCAGTGGTGTGCCTCAAGGTTCTGTTCTTGGACCTGTTCTGATATCGCTGAAGGGCTGTCAGGTAATCTTTGCGGATGATACCAAAATCTGCAATAGAGTAGATACCCCGGATGGTGTGAATAACAAGAAGAAAGTACTAGCAAAACCTGAAGAATGGTCTGAAATTTGGCACCTAAAATTTAATAAGAAATGGGTGCCAAAACCTGAAGGAACCGGTATAGTTTAGGGGGTGAAGAACTTATGTGCACGACAGAAAAGCAGGACTTGGGTGTGATTGTTTATGTGATTATCTTAAAGTGGCCAAACAGGTTGAAAAGGTGATGGCAAAAGCTAGAAGGATGCTAGGGTGTATAGGAAGAGGTATGGCCAGTAGGAAAAAGTAGGCATTGATGCCCCTGCATAAGATTCTGGCGAGACCTCATTTAGAATATTATGTAGAATTCTGGAGACCTTCAAAAAGATATAAAAAGGTTAGAGACTGTACAGATGAAAGCTACAAAAATGGTTCGAGGTCTTCGTCATAAGGTGTATGGGGACAGACTTAAAGATCTCAATATGTATACTTTGGAGGAAAGGCAGGAGAGGGGAGATATGATAGATATTTAAACACCTACGTGGCATAAATGTACATGAGTTGAGTCTCTTTCATTTGAAAGGAAGCTCTGGAATGAGAGGTTAAGAGGTGATAGGCTCAGGAGTAATCTAAGGAAATACCCAGGATAGTTGATGTTAAAAATAATTAAAATGAAAAAATGCTGATTGCCACAGTCTGAATATTGACCCACAGAGGAGAGTGTGGTGTTGTGGTTAGATTTAAAGCCTCAGCATCCTGAGGTTGTGGGTTCAAACCCCATGCTGCTCCTTGTGACCCTGGATAAGTCACTTTAATCCTCCTCTGACCCAGGTACAGTATAGTGAGCCTACCAGGACATACAGGGAAAATACTTGAAGTAGCTGTATGCAAACTACTTTGAGTGTGGTTGTATAACTACAAAAAGGTGGTATACAAGTCTGACTGTCCAAATATATGAAAATTTAGATAAGAATGAGTATCTGGAAATTAATTGAATTTTATTTGTTTTTTAACACATTCTTCATCTCTTAGAACAGATACAGAATAAATTCAAAAGACTATTAAACTGTATTAAAAGCATTCTGGATTTAAAAAAGTATAGTACAAATTTTCTATACATTTTTCTGTGCTAGGTTTTTATTTTTCATTCTTTTTTTTAATTTATTTTAGTTATAAAGCTTGATATGCCAGAGTGGTTTACATTAAAATTGCTGTTGGGTACTAAAGGCAAGGCTAGAAACTGAGGAAAAAAATATTCATAGATCTGATTTTAGAAACATTTGTAAGGCACTACACATTAACTTGGGGAAGTCTTATAGATAATTTCTTAAGCCCTGTAATATTTGCTAATGCTTTCTACTTGCATGATTCCTACAGCACTTGCGGCTCACCCTGACAGAAAGGGGGCAGTGTCGAGTTCAGCACCTTCGGTTCCCATCGGTTCTGGACATGCTTCACCACTTCCATTTGTATCCCATCCCCTTAGAGTGTGGCTCAGCTTGCAACGTCAGGCTTACCAGTTACATGGTAGCATCGCCTCGTCTGCAAGGTAGGATCATCGTGTTTGACCATTCAAAAAAAACTTGAAGTAGATGTGTGTACTATTTCTTGATAAATGTGTACTCTGTTTTTATAAACATTTTTTCACACACATTAAATTTCATTCATAAAAAAAATATATATCGTGCTTTTCCATTTAAGAATAAATTGTGCAAGAGGCAATTTGGATATTGCTTCCTCAGCACTTGATTTTTCGGTCACATCACTGGTTTCTAAGATTGTTACCTAGACAACCAGCATCTCCACTCTAGATAATGGGAGTAAAACCTCTGTAGGCATTTTCAAGTGAATGAAGTTAGTCATTCATGTTATGTAGAACTCAGCTCAAATGTATTTGTGTCTGCAGTGTCAATATAATTCAGCGTGAAAAATGTATTCTTATTTTTCACCTGAATGTTCCTTTAGTGCTGTCAGGTATCTAGAATCTTTGGAAAATGTCTATCACTTGTCAAGATTATACTAAAATTCATACTCCCTAGAGTTTTGCTTTGGACAAAGATTACTTATCGTACTACTTAACATAAGTCCTTGAAGGTAGCAGAATGTCTTGATATGTCTTAAAGGATAGTTATACTACTACTATTTATCATTTCTATAGCGCTGAAAGGAAGGGGGCGTACATTTAACATTCAATAGGCAGACCCTGCTCAAAAGAATTACAATCTAAGTTGGACAGACAGACAGGACATTTCAAGGTTTCTGGCAAGAAGAATAACATAATGGGTATAGATTTCTAGTTCAAGTTCAATTTATTTGATACACCGCAAATATAAAACCAAGGTTAAAATCTAAGCAGTGATTGGGAGTTAAGAGTTAAAGGCAGCTTAAAAAAAGTGGGGTTTTAGTCTGGATCTGAACACTGCTAGAGATGGAGAGAAGACGTATTATCTTTGTCAGCTTGTTCCATGTATATGGTGCGACAAGAAAGAAGGGACAAAATTTGGTGGTGGAGGAGAAGGGTACAGATAAGAGGGATGTACCCAATGAACAGAGTTCACAGGGTTGGGGGGGCATAGGCGGAGATAAGCTAGGAGAGATACTGATGGGCTTCAGAGTGAATACATGAGTCAGTAAGAAGAGTTTGAACTGTATTCGGAAACGGATGGGGAGCTAATGAAATGACTTGAGGAGAGGGGTAATGTGAGAATGGGGGCTCTCACAGAATATAAGCTGTGCAGCAGTATTTTGAAAGGGAGAGAGAAGGATGAGCAGGAGACCTGAGAGAAGTATGTTGGAATAGTTTAAGCGAGAGGAAGATGTTATCTTTATTTGATATACCACTTTTCTCTGCAGTACGTTGAATAGTAAGCAGATATAAAGGTATGCTCCTGGTCCAGAGAGCTTTCATTCTAGTTTGATACTGTTGGCAGTGAAAGCAGTGACTTTCCCAAGGTCCTCAGTATGAGAAGCAGGATTTGGGCCTGACATTCATCATTCTTGATCTGCTGCTTTAACTACCAGACCAGTGGCATAGCCGGAAGCCCATTTTGGGGAGCTCGAGTTGGACTGAGGGAGCCACGTATTCTCCACTTGCTACACCCCCTCCTGCATTAAACCATACTTTTACTGGCAGGGATTTGCAAGCCCCACCAGCTAGAAAGATCTGCATGAGTCCCCATATGTGCAGCCAGAGCAACACTCAAGTTGATGGCACTAACACTCTCGCGCATGCTTAGTTCAGCATCAGTTGCTGACGTAAGCATTAGAGAATGACATGAGGACAAATTTTCCCCATCCCTGCAGGAACTCAATTTCCCTGTCCCATCCCTGTGAGTTTTCTTGCTGTCCCATTCCTGTAAGCTCCGTCTTAACCGCAGGTTTTAAAGTTTTTGAGGCTTGTGCAGATGAGGACACAGCTTGCAGGAATGGGGCATGGACAAGAAAATAACACGATGGAAAAATGAATTCCCATGGGGATGGGAAAAATTTGCCTCCTTGTCAGTCTTTAATAAGCATGTCTGCATGTCTGCATCGGTGCTGATACTTAGGAACATAAGAAGTTGCCTCCACTGGGTCAGACCAAAGGTCCATCACACCCAGCAGCCCGCTCCCGCAGCGGCCCATCAGGTCCATGACCTGTATAATAATTCTTTGTCTGAAACCCTTCATTCCCTTCTATCTATTAACCTTCATAGTCCTATCTCTACCCCTATCTGTATCCCTCAATCCCTGAGACCTTCAGGAATTTATCCAATCCCTCTTTGAAACCCCGTAATGTACTCTGTCCTATCACATCCTCCGGAAGCGCATTCCAGGTATCCACCACCCTCTGAGTGAAAAATAATTTCCTAGCATTGGTTCTGAACCTGTCCCCTTTCAATTTCTCTGAGTGCACCCTTGTTCTTGTGGTTCCCAATAGGCTGTAGAATCTGTCCCTCTCCACCTTCTCTATGCCTTTCATGATCTTGTATGTCTCTATCATGTCTCCTATGAGTCTCCGCTTCTCCAGGGAGAAGAGCCCCAGCCTTTCTAACCTGTCTGCGTATGAAAGGTTTTCCATACCTTTTATCATTTTTGTTGCCCTTCTCTGAACCCTCTCAAGTATCGCTATGTCCTTCTTTAGGTAAGGTGACCAATATTGGACACAGTACTCCAGGTGTGGGCGCACCATCGCACGATACAGTGGCATGATGACTTCCTTCGTTCTGGTTGTGATACCCTTCTTAATAATACCCAACATTCTGTTTGCTTTCTTTGAGGCTGCTGCGCACTGTGCCGTTGACTTCATTGTTGTATCCACCAGCACACCCAAGTCTTTTTCAAGGTTACTTTCCCCTAGTACCGTACTTGCCGGCTTAAGTGTCGCACAGAAAGAATGGATGAAAACTCGCACAGGAGACCTCTTCAGCTGGTGAGGCTTGGACATTTCCCCCCCCCCCCCCCAGACATTAAAGCAGAGGGAGTTTGAGCCCAAATTGGGGGCTCAGGCCCCCTTGAGGCCCCTGCTAATTGTCCTGTGCCATACCTATTCCCTTCATTGCTCAAAGGTTAGTAAATCTATGGCATTTAAACTGGAATTCCGGAAAGATCTAAAAACTTGGTTGTTTACACAGTATCTTAAAAGCTTACCTGCTGAAGTGCTGTAGTAATATATATTTTATTTTTCTAGTTTTAATTTTACACTTTCAATTTTAATTATCAGTGTTGTTCCTGGAAATGATACACTAATAGCACTCTCTCTCTTTTAGGCCTACTTTTATGTCATTCTAATTTTAATCAATTGTGAACTGAGTCGAGCTCCTCCAGGAGATGACCCGGTATATAAACCGAAGATTAGATTAGATTATAGACTTGAATATTATTTACATAGTTTCTAGCTTTTAAGTGTGGTCGTGAAGCACGGATTTTTGTACCTTTTTAAGGTTAACACTGATCTAATATGAACACATTGAAGAGGCATCCAAGCTGAGGTTCTAGATTCTTCTTCAGACAGCATAGACTTGTGCTTAAGAATAACAGGTAGTACTAGCTTTCTAATTTATAAATGCACTTGTGAATATTGGCTTTTTAGCACATAAATAGAAACCTTTCATCAAGAACATGAGTTACCATACTGGGACAGATTGAAGGTCCTTCAAGCCTAGTATCCTGTTTCCAACAGTGGCCAACCTAGGTCCCAAGAACCTGGCAGAAATCCAAAGAGCAGCAACATTCCAGAGCCAAGATTGTGATGTTATAATGCCTCATTCTACCAATGCCTAAGAGCCAGCCTCATCAGTGATGTCACAATGGCTTGATTAACCTATACTTGGTTCACATAAGAATTGCCATACTGGGACAAACCCAAAATCTATCAAGCTCAGTATTCTGTTTTCAACCCAGGTCCCAAGTATCTAGCTAGATCCCAAGTAGTAAAACAGGTTTTATGCTGCTTATCCTAGGAATAAGCAGTGGATTTCAACAAGCCATCTCAATAATGACCTATGGATGTCTCTTTTATGAAATTATCCCAACCTCTTTTAAACCCTGCTAAGCTAACTGATTTTGCCACATTCTCCGGCAATGAATTCAAGAGTTTAATTACACATTGCATGAAGGAATATTTTCTCCATTTTGCTTTAAATTTTGCATGCCCCCCTCGCCCCCCCCAGCCCTAGTATTTTTGGAAAGAGTAAACAAGTGATTCACATTTATCCTTCTGTTTTTGTGTGTTATGTGCCATCGATTCATGCAGTGACTTGATGAATAACAGATCTAAAATGAAATCATTTTTATGCTAGTCTGGAAAGATCTGAGAAGGTAGCTGCGGACCTCCAGCGGCATCCCCATGGTTGTTTTCAATGTGTCCAGCCATCTGATTTGAGGTCACCCTCCTCGCCTGACTCCTTTGATCTTCCCAGACATGATGTCCTGCTCCAGTGATCTCTCTGTTCTGGTGATGGGATATTGTACTCCACTCATTATTTTATAGACCTCTGTCAGATCTCCCATGGGCCTTCTCTTCTCCAAGTTGAAGAGACCCAGCTGCTTTAGCCTTTCCTCATAAGGAAGTTGTCCCATCCCCTTTATCATTTTCATTGCCCTTTTCTGTTCCTTTTCTAATACCATTATATCTGTTTTTGAGATGTGGTGACATCTGCTCAAATGTGATGAGGGTTAGTTTGCAAAAGGCATGTAAGCAATTCAGCCATTGTACCCATCTTGTAAAAACTTTAAGACACAGCTTACTGTAACCATTTCCCTCTATCGGAACAAAAAGTGGAAGAGAAAGTAGGTAGGAGTTTTGTGACTCGTTAATAATGTGAGAGCCTGAAGATATGCTAAAGAGGAACTGGCGTGTACAGATCAGTTTTGTTCTTGCATAAAAAACCAAAACAAAGCACAAAGAGGTAGGGAAAGAAGAATAGAATCAGCAGTTTTGTCTTCTTGCTAAGAAGTTAAATCTTTTATGTTTCATTATCAAAACAAATTGAAATGTGCACTCTGTGTGTAGCACAATGGCATGTTTCCCCTTTTCATTTTCACTTGATAACAATTCACTTCTCTTCCCTGCCTTATCCTATAGCTGAGGGGTCAAATGCAGATATTAGATAGGGACAAGATGAGTGGTCCAGAGTGCTTTGGAATAAACAGATGGGAGGCTAAACTCAAGGCAAGTTGTTTATACAGTTAAACAAGGTATAAGGAACTGGTTTAGTTAGTGTGTATGGCAAGCTAGTCTTGATACAGAATGAATATATAGTCAGTCACCCTAAGTCAGGGATCTCAAAGTCCCTCCTTGAGGGCCGTAATCCAATCGGGTTTTCAGGATTTCCCCAATGAATATGCATTGAAAGCAGTGCATGCACATAGATCTCATGCATATTCATTGGGGGAAATCCTGAAAACCCGACTGGATTGCAGCCTTCAAGGAGGGACTTTGAGATCCCTGCCCTAAGTAGTAAAGGATTGGGTGAAGAGCTAGACTCTTACCTGCTTCCTGAAGTAGAGGTAGTCTGGAGTTACACGTAGCCCCTCTGGGAGTAGATTCCAGAGTGTGGGGACTGCTCCCGAGAAGGCTTGCTGGTAGGTATCACATCGCATAATTTCTTTTGACAACAGTTCAAATGGTGTTGAAAATCAAACATAGAGATTTAAATTTAGTTCAGAAATTCAGTGGCGATCACCAAATACAACCCAGCATTGAATTTCTGGGTTCACCACCAAACATTGGAGATTGCCGGGATATCTTCAGTGGTCTGAATACTGGGCCCAGTGTATTTCTATAAGCAACTTCTTTGACATCTCTTCTCTATAGAGCACCTCTCTATTCTTTTCTGCCTCCCTCTCTATTCCTTGTTCTCACCTTGCAGTCTGCATCATTACCTCCCTAGAGAATGATCCCCTTTCCCTGATCCAGTCTTTCTCTCCTTCTCCACTGCTCTCCCCCTAGTCTAGCAGCACCTTTCCCTCTTCCATTAAGTCCAGCAGCACCTCGCTATTTCACCTCCTCCCCACCACCCCTGGTCCAGCGGCACCTTGCCTTCTCACCTCCTCCCCACCACCCAGGTCCAGCGGCACTTCGCTCTTTCACCACCCAGGTCCAGTGGCCTCAGCAATCTTTCTGATATTTCCTAGTTGCGGGACCAGGAAATGACATCGGAGAGAGAGAGCAGAGGTTGGCACGAGCATTAGAAGGAAATGCTACTTGCTGCCAGTAAAGTTTTGAAGAGATACAGCAGAGCATAGGGAATGGACATGGCAGCAGCAGAGGACGGGGCAGGGCAAGCACTACGATGGTGGGGGAGGGAGAGTTTAGATATTGCTAGTGGCACATACCCCCTGGGGGTATGTGTATCTTATGTTGGGAAACCGATATACAGTGTTCCCCTGGTCATTGGCGGTCAGCAGTTCACGGTCCCAGTCATTCGCGGTATTTTCCGACCGCAACCGCCAACCAGAAGAGGACAGCTGGAGAGGCAGGAGAGAGCAGCCGGAGCACAAGCGAGTGAAGGAAATCACTCGCTTTATGCTCCGACCACCTCTTCCTGCACTAAAGTCGGGCCATACTAATCAGGAGCTACGTGTCAAAGCAGCTCCTGATTGGTAAGGCCCGACTTTAGTGCAGGAAGAGGCAGTCGGAGCATACAGCAAGTGATTTCCTTCACTCACCGTTGCTTCAGCTGCTCTCTCCTGCCTCTCCCGCTGCCCTCTCCAATCTCCCCCACGAAAACCAATATTCGCGGTTTTTCAAGATTCGCGGGGGTTTCTGGAACGGAACCCCCGTAAATTTTGGGGGCATACTGTATTCCATTCAAAGAACAGATTTTACTAAAGGAATAAGCATGTTAAGCACTGCCTTAGCTTAAAAAGCTTAATGATAGAAAATGTTCAAGACTAAATTTTATTTGATATACTTCATATTTTAATTAAAATCATAACGCAAAGGAGAAAAACCAAGATGGCGACGGAGCATGTCGCATAGTTGGAGGCTCCCCCCTTTCAGCATTTAAAAGCACAGTTTCTAATTTTGGGCTTTTTGCCCGTTGGATTTACCTTAGAGGATATGCCCAAGAGGAGAGGGAGGCAGAGGGTAGTTCCTCCTGCTTCCACTGCTACCTCCACACCGTGGCAAACAGCAATAACCACCTTTGCTGTACCTGTTACTCGGGGTGCATCTTCTGTTGGGGGTGGGCAGACCCTCCTCTTGGATGATGAGACATCGTTGAGCATGGTGGGACCAGGGACGCCTCCACAGCCCAGAGGAATCAGGGTGGTCCGACATTGCAGCGGGAGGCATTGGGAGTCTTCATGACAACAGCTCTGGCGGTTCTCCTCTGACCTTGGAAGGATTTGCATCACAAAGGAACGTCTTGATGGAGATGCTCTCGCATGGAGGATCAGGCTCTCAGATGGCACCGGGAAGTGTTGAAGATTTACAGAACATGAATTTGACTGCAGCTTCAGAAACTTCTTCTATTCCACCCCTAAAGTCACTTGTGAAGCCTGCTATAGTGGACATGGACGCACTTAGGGGAGTCATTGAAAACTTGCACCAGGTATGCTCCCTTTTCATTCCTCCTGTTATGGATTTTACTAAACAAATAAAAATTTTGGAGCAGAAAATACAGCAACAGTCAGTTTGAATTGACCAAGTTGAAAAATCGGTTTCTGAAGTTAAAATTCAAACTGGTTAACAGTTAAGAGACAGAAATATACTAATTAGGAAGATAGGCAATCTGGAAAATGCAAATCGAAATCTTAATTTGCGACTTCTTAATTTTCCTGTCTCCAGATTGCTTTCTGCTAAGGAAATGTTTCAATTATTCTTAGCTTCTGTTCTCAAGTACTCAGAGACAAATATACTGCCACTCCAGAAACTGGAGACAAATATACTGCCACTCCAAAACTGTATTACCTTAATCTTATTAAGGAAGAAGCAGTGGCAGAAGAACCAACTGGACTGGATATTTCTGGATTCCTAGAATCCTCTCAAGTAGAAATTACTGTTAGAGCCACATTGTTAGTGACATTTGTCTTTTTTCAAGACAAAGAAGCAATTCTTCGATTATTTTATAAAACTGAAAAAGCTGAGATTTTTGGCTCTATTTCCTGATGTCTTTAAATGGACACAATCCCGGCGAAAGAAGTTTTTAACCTTTTGTCAATCAGTTTTGAATTTGGGGGCTACCTTCCAACTATACTTCCCATGTAAATGTTGTATCTCCTACCAAAGTAATCGTTATGTCTTTTATGAACCTGAACAATTACAATTTTTCCTGGAAGGTAAAGCAGTTCAAGGAACCCAAAGGGTGAAGCCAATGTCCAGGGACCTAGCCAAATATAAATTTGATTAACAGTCTTCCGTATTTCCTATTGCCTTTTTCTTAATTCCAACTACTCTTGGCTGTGATAGGTTTTTTTTCTCCCCCCTCTCTTTTTGGTGGACTGTTATATAGCATGTAAGATATGATCAGTCTTTTTCTTTGAGGATTTCTATTTTCTTTTTCAAAGTTTGTACTTTGATGTAAATAAAAGATGATAATAATAATAATAAAAAAATCATAAGGGCTTCAAATTATTTAAGGGAAAAGGAGCTACAAAACAAAAGACAAAAATACACAGGTGCACAAGAAGTAATAAAGGCCCAATAAAATCTCTAAATGTAAAAAAAAAAAATAATAAAATTAAAATAATTATTAATTGAATTTAATGAAGGAAAAGAGAACTAAAGGAGCAGTAACAAAGCAAGACTATGCATCAGTGCTTTTCACTAATCTACTGCCAGAAGTAGAAGGATAAGAACAAAAAGGGACAGATAGGGAGTTTTTGTTTGCCATACTTCCTCATGGTGTTAACAATTTCTCCTTGTTGTATTCTTTTGTGCACCGCCATGAACCGAAAGGCATATTACATTACAATAGTGATTTTTATTCCGCCATTACCTTGCGGTTCAAGGTGGATTACAAAAGAGGATTTCTGGACATGTCCAGAGTAGAGCGGGTTGCTTCAGAAGATTGAAATGTTTCATACGGTGTTAGATAGTCTTCATGGATTTCTTGAATAGCAGGGTTTTAATTTCTTTTCTGAAAGTTTTGTAGTCTGGGGTTACGACTAGTAGATTGGAGAGTTGGTGGTCTAGTTTTGCTGCCTGTGTGGCTAGAAGGCCATTGTACAGTTTGTTCCATTTGATGTCTCTGATTGGAGGGGTATGTGAATGGTATCTGGGTTCTCCTGTGTCTGGTTGTGGTAGTTTGGATTAGGCGGTTGTTCAAGTAGGCTGGGCTTTCACCATTTATGGATTTAAATAGTAGACAGTAAATAGTATTCTTGCTTAAATTGGAAGCCAGTGTGAGTCAAGGTATGCCTCGGTGATGTGGTCGTGTTTTCTTAGTGAATAGATTAGTCTCAGGGCTGTGTTTTGTACTGTTTGTAGTTGTTTTATCATTGTTGCGGGACAGGGGAGATAGAGGATGTTGCAGTAGTCAAGGAGACTTAGGACTAGGGACTGGACCATGAGCTGGAATTGATTTCTGTCGAAGAATTTTCAAACTTTCCTTAGGTTCCTCATGACCGCAAATGATTTCTGTATTGTTTTGTTGATTTGAGGTTGCATGGTGCAGCATCTGTCTATCGTCATTCCCAGAAGTTTTATGTTTAAATATTTTTATTAAAGTTTTCAAGAAAAGGTGCAAGTAAAAGATCATAGCAGTGTAATCCAGAGACTCTCTTACATGTGCACTACTCAAACCCCCACCATCCCTCTATCCACACCCTTCCCCCTCTCACCAACAACAGTAGTAGCAATAACCAACAGTTTGATAAGTGGCGTGCGACCCCCCTTCACAAATTCAGTATTCATCCATGGGCCTGAGGTGTATGGTCCATCCAAAAATGTTCCCAAATCTGACAGAAGCGGCGACTTGGGCCCTGGTCAAGGTCACCAGCCTGCCTCCGCTCCAAAGAGGCTTGCTTGCACTATCATCATAACTCTCCACTGACTGTAAGTCGGTGGATCCTGTGATATCCAGTTTGTCAATATGGCTTTTTTCCCCTAGAAGCACAGTCCGCGCTACAAAAGCTGTTATTCCTTTCAATTTCGGTGCAGCAATAGTATAATAGCCAAATAAAGCTCTGGGCAGAGGAGACCAACGTCTGCCCCAGAGGGATGTAATATAGTTGCCCAGATCACGCCAGAACTGGAGAATCAAAGGACAAGTCCAAAGCATATGTCCCAAGGAAGCATGAGCCTGTGCACACTTGGGGCAATGATGAGTAAAAGTGATGCCCATCCGAGCTGCCCTTTCAGGGGAAATGTTAAGCCGCAGCACCACCTTCAATTGTAGTACCCAGTCACATTGGCAGACACTCTCTTGATGGTTTTCAGCACCTGTCATATCTGTTGAGCTGTCAAAGAGCACTGCAGGTCTTCCGCCCAAGCGGCCGCCAAAATGTCCAGATTAGGTCCCGCTTGGCAATCCAGGAGACCCAGTAAATGAAATTTGAGAGGGATCCTCTGTTGAGCTGATAGACTAAAAAGCTCAAAAAGTGCTTTACGACTGTCCTCCTTAAGGTGTTCGACTGACAAAGACGCAATAAAACAGGGGAACCAATTCCACAAAATTGAACAAGCAAGAGCAAAGTGGAAATGTCCAATCAGAATGGTGCACAAAAAAGTGTCTTTCAACTCATCTGATAAAACCAATGATCTTTATTCATCCAAACCAATTCAAACATCCAAAGCAACTCAACGACTCTACATGATCATGTTATGGCCATCCGGCCTGCATCAGGAGTCTTAGGAGTCTTTGGGTATCAAATGGTCTTTAAAATAACAAGTGGACTAAAGTAAAATGTTCATGCTGTTGCTCCATGCGTGGCTGAGTTGTTTTGCAGTGCTATAGATTTGGAGCAACGGCATGAACATTTTACTTTAGTCCACTTGTTATTTTAAAGACCATTTGATACCCAAAGACTCCTAAGACTCCTGATGCAGGCCGGATGGCCGTAAATTGATCATGTCGAGTCGTTGAGTTGCTTTGGATGTTTGAATTGGTATGGATGAATAAAGATCATTGGTTTTATCAGATGAGTTGAAAGACACTTTTTTGTGCACCATTCTGATTGGACATTTCCACTTTGCTCTTGCTTGCTCGACTGACAAAAGACTGCACATAATGTCGTATCTGGTAATAAGCAAATATGTCTGTAGCTGGTAAGTCAAACGTACGACATAAAGTTGGAAAAGAAACCAAGATTCCATCCTCTGAATATAACTGAAATAAATATCGGAGGCCTGCACAGCCCATCGTTGAAATGAAGCATTTTGCTGTCCCGGCAAAAATGAACCATTGCCCTGAATAAGTAAATACAGAGAAACCACAGAAGACAGGTTAGCACTTTTATAAATCCACCACCACGTCCGCTGAGCCGGAGCAAAAATAGGATAATTTGCTACCACCAGGCGGAGCGAGGGGTCGGTAGCGAGGGGTCGGTAACATGTAACACATAACTAATATGGTAGGGAGCCAATAATGACAGTTCTGTTGAAGTTGCGGAAAAGTGGAAAGTACCTCTAAACCAGCGGTCTCAAACACGCGGCTCGTGGGCCGCATGTGGCTCTCCAGGTTTTATTTGCGGCCCGCAGTCTGGAGGCGATCATTCTCTTCCTTTTGGAGCAGCAGCCAGGTAGACAAGTGCTCTTGGTTGAGGGTGTGGTTTAGTCCTAGAAGGGTTTGTTGGTCTTCTCCTTCATGTTGGTGTGATGATGTGGGGTATGCAGGTCTGGGAGTTTGTTTCTGTCTGTAATGGTTCTCCTGGCTGGGTGGTGAATTCTATTTGTAGTTGAAATAATTGCTATTGGGGAGATGTTGTTTGCTGCAGCCTTCCAGTTGGTTAGGAGCAAGATGATCAGTAGGATAGTTTGTGTTTGTGGTATAGATTTCATTGTGAAAGATGCGCGGTATATAAATAAAGAATTATGTTACGTTAAAAAGAAGTAGAAGAGTGGCCTGGTGACTAGAGCTGCTGCCTCGGCATCTTGAGGTTGTGGGTTCAATCCCAGCATCGCTCCTTGTGATCCTGGGCAAGTCACTTAACCCTCCATTGCTCCAGGCTCCATAGTTAGATTGTGACCAAAAGGGAAAAACTTTGGGTACCTGATCACTATTCACTGTAAACCGCTTAGATATACGAGGGTAAAGGCAAAATACATTTTTAACGGCTTTAATAGAAGTAACTGAGCAATTGAACTCACCACTTTTTCACATAGTCCCCCATGCAAGATGACACATTTGTTGTATTGTTCAACTAGCTTCTGCATTCCTGCAGAGAAGGTTTTTGGCCTCTCCCAAAACCAGGAGAGCACTGCTTCCTTTATTTCATCGGAGGTGAATCTGCGACCTCGCAGCGTCTCCAAAGCATTGACCAAAGATGTGATGATCACTAAGTGCCAGATCCAGGCTGTAAGGAGGATGTGGAAGAAGTTCAAACCCAAGCTTTGCACTGTCTCTTCTGTTGCTGCTGCTATATGAGGATGTACATTATCATGGTGCAGCAAGACTGTTTTGGACAACATTCCTCTTCTTTTGCTGCGAATTGCAGATTTAAGTTAATTTCGCAGCAATGCACAGTAATTTTCATTGTTCACTGTTTGCCCGTGTGCTTGGAAATGTGCTAGAATAGGTCCCTTCATGTTTCAAAAGAAAGTTAACATGATTTTCTTGGAGGAGGGCTGATGTTTGAATTTCTTCTTCGCTGGAGAAGACTGATGTCTCCACTCCATGCTTTGTCTTTTGCTCTCTGGGTCATAATGATGCACCCATGTCTCGTCGCCAGTGACAGTTCTCTCCAGAATACTCAGATCTTCATATCGTCTCCAGGAACTGGGTCAGAACCTCCACATGCTGTTGCTTGGCAAGATTAGTAAGCTGTTTGGGAACCCATCATGCACAGACTTTCCTGTATTCCAAGTCATGATCCATAGCTGATAAACACATTTTCAGCCAATTAAAACTGCAAGGTAACGGTGGAATAAAAGTCACTAATATAATGTAATGTATTGGAAGCTTCTGTACTGCTACTAATGACTGGGGAGTCAATTTAGAGTGGTTTGCATGAGCTTCAGTAATGGTGCTACAATACATGAGTTAAATATATGTATATCTTACCTATATATTCCATCTATGTACATATAGTAGTAGTATAGTTTTTGTTATGTCATATACTTGTCTGTTTTTGTATTATCTGTGAGTTCACTTTCTTGTGTTCCAAGTGGGGGGTAGCCTACTGTTTCCTCCATGTTGCTATTCCCCCTAATTGTTTCTTTATTTGCTGAAGTGTTCTGTGCTATTCTCCCTAATATCTTTTGGACACAGTAACATAGGAGAGGTTAGTTACACCATCACCTTTAAAAACAGCAGAGTGGGCTTTTTGTGTTCCTAATCACTGACGGGAAGTGCCTTTGCAAAGCCAAAAACAGGTGACTCCTTTTTTTTTCACTTCCTTTTATAAGAACACCACTTAAGTCTAACCACAAGCTTTGTTCCTCATTTATAATTTTGCCAAGAGCACAGTGTGCTACTTACAAAGGCTTTTATTCTCCTGAAACTACTTTACTTTGAAGGAACTTCGATGTATGAACTGGGCGAAACATGAAGTTACGGTAGTTCCTCAAATTTTGCATATGTTTTTTCCAGAAAGATAAATGACAAAATTTTACATTTTCTTGAGTGACACAGCAAAAGATATATTACTGTGATTTCCTCTGTGATAGGTATTTTTAATGATACCTCACTAACGAATATTTTTTCTATAATCGGAGATGGTTGACTGTTAAACTTGAACACAGTTCTTGTTCTTAGTACAGTGTTATATATATATTTAAAATTCTTTATTTCTAATTTTAACAATTGACAATCTATAAAAGTAAAAAAAACAAACAAAAAACAGCCTGTATATCTAAAGAATATCAATACAAAATATTTCATGTTACAGGAAATACAGTAAAACCTTGGTTTGCGAGCATGCTTGTAATCCAAAGCACTTGTATATCAAAGCGAATTTCCCCAAAGGAAATAATGGAAACTCAAACGATTCATTCCACAACCCCAAAATTTTAATACAAAATATTATACGTATTTGTATTGCAAACTTTGCTCATTTAGAACAGTCACTACACTCTTGAAGTGTCAGAGAGAGAAGAACCATCGGCTCAGTTGTGATTTGTGATTACTGTATGTACTTGTATTGCAAGACCTTGCTTGTATATCAAGTTAAAATTTAATAAAATGTTTTGCTTGTCTTGCAAAACACTTGCAAACCAAGTTACTTGCAATCCAAGGTTTTACTGTAATGAAAAATACTACAGGTTGTAATTAGTCCATCATATATATATGGCGAAGGAGCTAAAATTGAGCTGAAATTAACATAAACAAATATATTTTAAAGGAATAATAAAGATGAGGCGATAAAGGTCCTAAACATTCCTTTCTTTTCGAGCTAACATACTGGAATAAATCGGGAAGCTTCTATAGGTTGTACTTTAGCAGAAATAAATTTAGATAATTGCTGCGGCTCATAAAATACATATCTGTTTCCATTAAAGACCATAACATACTTGCAGGGATATCTCAAAACAAAGGTTGCTCCCAACTGAATGACCTTTGGCCTCAAAATCAAAAATTGTTTCCTTTGCTTTAGGGTAGGGTGAGACACATCTGGATACATTCTTATAACATTAGACAAAAGGGGAACATCCTTATATTTGAAAAACAGCTTAAGCATCCATTCCCTATTCGAATCTATAGCAAATTGTACCAATAATGTAGCTGAAGTCTGGACCTCCATAACTAACTTTTCCAGGAAATTAGATAAGTCTAAACTATCAGCAGATAGATTCTGCTGGTTTGGGTTTTGATCTTTAAATCATCTAGGTAAAGTACAGTGCTATATTGATGATTTAGTAATCTGTAAATCCATTTCAAAAGATTTGAAAATTTCAGTCAATTTCTTAGTAATGTTGTTTTGAAAAGTCGTGTTTGGTATTGATCTGATGTGGAAGAACTCTAGGTTTGATTCTCAGACCTGGTTTCTGCACCTTGGGGGTGACAATGGGATGAAGAAACAATACAAGGCTAATTAGGGAGGAAATATACCCAGCCACATATAAGGGGATTGGGACTTGTAGTTTTTACAACCACATTCAAAGTGTACCGTACTTCAAGCATTTTCCCTATTTGTCCTGGTGGACTTAGTCTATCTAATGTGCCTTGGGCAATAAAGGATTAAGGGACTTGCCCAGGGTCACAAGTAACAACGCATGATTTGAACCCACAACCTCAGGGTGTTGAGGCTGTAGCTTTAATCACTATGCCACACACTCTCCTCCACAGCCACACTCAAAGCGGCTTACATACATATAAATCTAATCTAATCTACAATTTATTAATCGCACTATACCAAAAAGGTTCAAGGCAATTTACATTCAAAGAGGCCGTAAAATGTATGGAAAACTAGAAAAACAATCAATTAAAATATTATCATATACAAGTAGTCATATAAAAAAGTTTTCAAATTTTTACAAAACCTTAAGTTGTTGATATCCGTCCTAATGTAAAGAGGTAGATTATTTCAATTTGTAATGACAGCGTAAGCAAAAGAGGAATTGAGCTGTCGTTTATACCGTACTCCTCTAATCTGTGGAAAATGTAGTAATAAAGTATCATATAATCTGGTGGAAGAATAATGCAAATGAGGAAAAAGCAAAATCGGATTAACTGAAGAGTCAGTCTGTAATATACGATGAACTATGCAAGCTGATTTAAAATTAATTCGCCTCACAACTGATAAACCAATGAAGATTTTTATACGCTAATGCAACACTTTCATAACTATTTAGACCAAAAATTAATCTAACCGCAATATTCTGGAGTAACTGCAATTTTTTGATCAGTTTTGATGTTAAATTCAAATATATAGACTTACAGTAATCAAGTTGAGGTAACACTAACATCTGAACCAACAGTGCAAAATGATGTTCAAAAAAGCACGACTCCACAAGCCTAATATATAAAATCTTCCTCCATAAATTAGAAATTTGATAAGAGAAGAGTCTATAAGAATACTCCAAACTATAGACGTTATATTTACTTGCAGGGTATGTATTTATTTATTTTAAAAATTTCTAGCCTGCTTATCAACTCAGCAGGTAACAGTTAATTCATACATAACAATAACAGACTTTACATTATGTGTTAAAAAAACATCTTGTATGCCAATCAAATAGGAATGCTATATTCTCTACTAACTTCAGAATGATCAGTACCTGATTGTAGAGTAATAAATGAAGGAACAGAAGATAGTGAATTGTGAAACCAAAGAACCTTCGTCTTACTTGCATTCAATTTCAACTTATTAGTAGAAGCCCAATCTCCAATTCTATTCATGCAATCAGTGATCTTAGCTGAAATGTTCTCCTTGTTTGAACTTAATGGAATTAATAAAAAAAGTATCAGCATAGGATAACTTACTTTTTGCAGAGTACTCATAAAGATATAAAAAAGCGTAGAAGAAATAGAAAGAGCCTTGTGGCACTCCACAGAAAGAAGCCCAGCTCCTAGAAAAGGTTCCACCCTTCAGCACGCTATAATTCCTGTTTACTAAAAAAATCGTTAAATTAATTAAGTACAGATCCACCTATACCCAACCCGCTCAGTTTGTTGATCAGCAAAATATGATCAACTGAATCAAAAGCTGCACTGATACTGAATTGTAACAAAATAGATTGATAACCTTAACTCAACTATTGCGTAACTTCAGTTGTTAATGTTAGCAATAGCCACTTGGCTAAATATATGCTATGCTATATGACAGTATGGCCCGTGTCTTGACTGGTGATGCAGTGGCTGAGCTAGGTGGAAAAAAAAAAGAAACAGGAAAAACAGGCTTCAAGAATGGTTCCTAATATATCTCCCCCCTCCCCCCTGCCTTTTACAAACCTGTGTGGCAACAGCACTGAAAACCATTAATTCCCAGTGAGCTAATCGGCTTAGTAAAAAAGGGGGTAATTTGTATAAGGGGTGTGTGTAAATATTGGTGCAGAATTGCCAAATTGCCCATTACCAGGAGAGAGATGTTTTGGCCAGTATGGGCTTAAAACTAGTTTCCCAAAGCAATGTGATATTTGTAGCTTCTGACTGGCACCTGCAACACTGATTTCAGTAAGAAGAGAGTGCACTGGAATAGGGTTGTCATAAATCCAAGACTGGCCTAAAATAACTCTCTTAGAACTGGAAAATTTGGGCGTTCTGTAGGAGTGGGGGGTTATGAATATGTGACTGTATGTGGATGGGCTGTATTTGGAGAGGTACAAGTGTGTGTTTGGAGGGTAGGAGCCATTTGTGTAAAGAGGATCGTGTGTATGTGTGTGTTAGGGTGGGCAGACTGTGAATAAAAAAAAAACAGTGGTGTGGAGGTGGCTGTGAAAGTTTATTTTCACCATCTCTGCTTTTTGCCATCCTTTCCTGTTTTTTTTTTAAAAAACAAACAAAAAAAAAAACCCCTCTGGTACGTTCACCAGTGCTACATTCCAAAAACTCTGCCTTTCCTTCCAGTACTTGCACAAAGAGCAAAATGAGTAGACCAGAGATGAGTTTCCTTAAAAAGGAAAAAACAAACAAACCCAGTAGGGATTTTTGAGAAGGCTTAGTAGTCCTGTGCAGTGTTTCTAGTTTTTGAACTTGTCCAAGAATTCACATTTAATTTTGCATGCCAAATTTAGTGAATTTTTAACAGTTTTTGGAGAATTATGCATGCAGTCAAACATTACAATATTCTGTATGTTAGAAAGCACAATAAAAATAGGGAACCCCCCAGAAGGAAGCTGCAAAGGAGGGTGCAGCTGAACTGAAGGTCGAAGGCACGAGAAATGGGTAAAATTGTCAGGTTAAGGGGGATGTCATACGACTTGTCACAAGATGGCCGCTTAGTGTTTTTCTCCGCTCCAGCCCACTCTATGAAGTTCATTTTTCAGCCCTAATTAACAACTGTGCAGGTCAGTGGTTCGCGATAACACGGTCCTTGATGACTTCCAAACCGAACAAGATCAAAGGCTCCCCTTCGGCCGGCTCTCCCTTGCCGCACAACGCTTCTAAGTGTTCTAAGCATGAACTGCCATCACCTGACAAGGCCGGTACTTCCAACCCCAAAGAGCATGGTGCCTCTATCTCAAAAATGATCTCCAAATTCTGAGAGGCCTAATGCAAGAAAATTTAGCGGCAACTGCTGATATTAAAACCGAGATCAGTAACATTATGACGCAGCTAAAACAACATAACGCACGTATTGATCTCACTGAGGAACAGCTCTCGGCACACGACTCTCAGTACCTAGAAATCCAGTGAGATCTTCGCAAAATCTCCCTGCTGCAAAGTGACATGGAGGACATTTCCAATAGAATGCGTCGGAATAATGTCCGCTTAATTGGGCTTTCCGATGATTCTGAAGGTAATGACACAGTAACTTTTTTTGAATACCTTCATTCCTAATATCCTGAATATAACATCCTAATATCCCCGCTGGAGATTGAGCAAGCCCACAGGGTGCCCTCTGGCCCCCCTGCTCCGTCCAAACCTCCGAGACCTATTGTCTTGAAAGTGCTACGATATCCGCAAACCTTGCAAATTCTACAAGCTGCAAAAACCAATCCCTCCCTAATGGTGGAAGGTAAGAAGATATTATTTGTACCAGATCTATCCAAACCTTCAGCACTGAAATGTAAGGCCTTTCTCTCCATGCGGCCTCAACTTAAATCTATTGGCGTGCAATATGGCTTATTCTACCCGGCCAGGATGAGAATTGCCTACCATAACACCTTGAAAAACTTTGATGAACCTCTGGAACTTCAGAAGTTCCTGGAAGAGCGATATGACCTGAACCATCCGCTCTCCGTCTTCCACAACAGCGTCCTTATTAGGGCTATGTTCGTTTTTTTGGGGGTTTTTTTCTAACCTCCTGGGCTGGGGAGAGAGTTGCTGAGGCCATTTTGTCAGCATGCGATCCCATTTTTGGATCTACATTTCTTACCTGTTCCTGTGTTACACATGTATGAATCATTATTTTTTATTATTTTTGCATTTTTCATTTCTTCCATCATGGAACGCTAACTATATTTTTCTCCATACCTCATTTTTGAGCTACTACCAGTATGATCTAAATTTCTCCACACCTCATCGACTAGGAAATTCCATCTCCTGTTCCCTGCCTATATCTCCTAACTGAATGGTTAATATAAACATCATCTCTCTTAATGTTAAAGGTATTAACAGTCCCATTAAAAGGAAGAAGATACTTCACTACTTTAAGCACCTTGGAGCAGACATCTGTCTAATTCAGGAATCACATCACATCTCAGCGTAGCTGAAGCTCAGAAAATGACAGGAGGTTGGATACAACACTGCTTTGCTGCCCCGGCGTCTGGCAAAAAGAATGGAGTCATTACTCTGATGAAAAAATCCCTCAACTTTCAGCTCTCCTCTCACAAATTTGACCCTAATAGACACTGGTCCCTCATTGAGGGCTCTATAAATGGGAAACCTTTGAAAATGTTCAACATATAAGCCCCCAACACGGATGATCCATCCTTCTTCCAGTCCTTTCATACTATCTGTCACTCTTCCCTAACTATGGATACCATCTTTGCTGGGGACTTCAACTTTCCACTAGATCCATTCATTGACAGATCCTCCATCTCTGAATTAATGAATCTTTATGGATGGTCTGATATTTGGCGAATCTTCCACCCCACATCAAAAGACTTCACATTTTATTCTGCAGCACACCAATCTTTTTCCAGGATTGATTACATATTGGGCTCCAAAGACATTGTGAACCTTACCACCTCCACTCGGATCCATGACATTACAATCTCAGATCATGCGGCTGTCTCCTGCTCCCTCAACTGGTCTAACAACTCCAAACCCAGATGCTGGAGGATGAACAACTTTCTTCTTCAAGACAAGGACTTTATTTCCCATATTACGAAAGAATCTCAGGCCTTTTTCTCCACCAACCTCCATTCAGTCTCTGAATATTCCATTCTGTGGGAGGCGTACAAAGCATGGTTGCGAGGTGAATCAATTAGTTACTCTGCTTTCCGTCTCAAACAAAAGAAAATAACCTTACTCTAACTAGAGTCTGATATTCACACTTATGAAACTCAATTGTATCACCATTTTGACCAATCCTTATACAGAAAGCTACAACAACTCAAATTTCAATACAATGAAATCTTTAGCACCCTTGCATCTGCTTCTCTATTTCGTCGTACTGCTACTTATTATGCCACATCCAATAAATCCGGCCATCTTCTAGCTGCGTACCTGAAAGGTCGAAGATCCAAACACCGAATTACTCATATCAAATCTCCTGGACAGCTCCACACCACCACCAAAGATATCTTGGAAAACTTTCATGCCTTTTACGAGACCTTGTATACATCTGAATCATCCTCATCGGAACTTCATATCACAAACTTTCTTCAATCCATTAACCTTCCGTCCCTTTCAGATTCACAACAACAGGTTCTACAACAGCCTCTATCACCTACTGAAATTATCAAGGCCATATCTACTTTGCCATCAGCTAAAGCACCTAGACCAGATGGCCTTCCCTCAAAATTCTACAAATCTTTCTCTTCCCTTTTGACTCCTCATCTGATCACTTACTATCAAGATTTAATAGCCTTCCTGGCCAGACTGCATCGCTTTCATGAAGCGAATATCAGTACTTCCAAAACCGATGCCCAACTAGTGAAAAACTATCACCCAATATCCTTATTAAATTTGGACTATAAAATATTTGCTAAAGTTCTAGTGTTTAGATTAGAAAATATTATTTTTTAAAGGGTAGATACGGGGCTGATAACACAAGGCTTTTATGTCATGTACTCCACTCTGCCCAGTCAGATAACCATCCCTAACTAATTGCCTCTCTTGACGCCGAGAAGGATTTTGATAGGGTAGAATGGAGATACCTTTTCTGTGTCTTATCTCGATTTGGTCTCCCTGAGTCATTTATACACATGGTTTCCTTGCTATATAACAACCCCATTGCTAAATTGATAGATAATGATGAATCTTCTACCCCTTTCATGCTCCTTCAAGGAACAAGGCAAGGCTGCCCTATGTCCCCACTATTATTCAATTTGGCTGTTGAACCCCTACTTGCAGCCCTCAGACAGTCTCCCCATATCAAAGGTATTACCATCACCAACTTGGAATTTAAAATATCAGCCTATGCTGATGATGTTTTATTGTACTTAACTGACCCAGAAGCCTCTCTAACTTCTCTAGTTCAACTCATTTCCACTTTCTCTTCGCTGTCCGGTTACAAGATTAACTGGGATAAAACAGAACTCATGCCACTTAACGACTCCTGCATTCCTTTTACTATCACTTCCCATCCCTTCACGTGGGTTTCCTCAGGCATAAAATATCTAGGCTTACCATTTAATAAAGACATTAACTCAACTCATCCACTCATCTGATAACTACCAAATTGCTCACCCAGGTCAAAGATATACTGATCTCTTGGACTCCTCTACACCTTTCCTGGTGGGGCAGACTTGATAGTTTGAAAATGATGGTGGTACCCAAGGTTACCTATGTTTTAAACATGTTCCCCTTATTACTCTCTAGCTCTACTTACAAACAATTAGAACAATTAATGCTTAATTTTCTCTGGAATAACAAACCACATAGAATATCGCTTCAAAAATTGAAAGCCTCTAAACATCTGGGAGGTGTTAATTTTCCTGACCTTCAGAGCTTCCATAAAGCGTTTATCCTACGGCAAGGCGCTGTATGGCTATCCCCATGTGTTCACTCTGATATGTCCAACTGGATGCAATTGGAAACATCCTATATGCATCCTATTCCTTTACTAGACTCCTAGGTTCCTTACACATCAAACGCTTCTCTCACAACGCAATAATACTGACCACTCATAAGGTTCTCTCAGACTTCGGCACACGTCTAGAACACCCTTGGCGCCAGTCTGCCTATTGCCCATTATGGTGCAACCGTCAATTCCTGATTGATAAAAAACCCATTTTCTGGCCAACCTGGTATAAGAAACACTTATGGGATATAGCTTCTCTTTCTCACTCAGATGGCTCACTTGATGGATCACAGTTTTACCATTGGCTACAATTAAGATCCTCCATCAAAAAATCAGGATTCAACCCCAAGTTTCCAACTCCATTCCTACGCTCTCCAAACAATATCTAGCTATTGGACACACTGCCTCTCACTTCTATAAACTCTTCAAATCCTTTCTACCTAATCCAATCTCTTCCTTACAACAAGCTTGGGAAACAGATTTAGAAATTTCCATTTCAAATGAAGCTTGGTCTCACAATTTTGATTCCACGTTCCACACCTCCAGATCAGCCTCCTTTCTCCAGAGTATGTTCTTCCTTCTACAGAGAGCTCAGTGGACCCCTTTAAAATTTCATAAAATTAACCCTTCATTCTCACAACACTGCTGGACTTGTCACACTGGGATGGGTTCCTTGAAACACTTACTCTTTTCTTGTCCCATTATTCATTCATTTTGGGAATCTATCTGGGACACAATCTGTTCTATATTCCACATAAATATCTCTTTAACATATCAAATATTACTATTGAAGTCCTTTGTCCTGGAGATCACACACTCCACTGAAGATGCTTTCCTCATGGATCTTATAACCTCCCTGGCCTTGAAGATTCTCCTTAGTTTATGGAAAGATCTCTCTAAAGTTTCTCACTCCCAATGGTGGAACCTAGTCTGCCTCACGTATAGAACTGAAGCTTACCTAGCCAAATCTTCTAATAGATTTTCTCAATTCCAAAATAAATGGAATTCCTTAAAGATATATTTAAACTACAACTCTTCTTGATCTCTCGCTCCTTTATTTCCTTATTTTTCTTTCATCTTACTTAATATTTCCAGTTTCATTGATGTATTGCTCTACTTTGATTCATGCCATTACTGTTTAGCCATTGGCTTTTTGGACGTGAATTATACTGTTGTTATTCCCATGTTTTATATATTAATGCTGCCTGGTTTTCTCATTGTAGATATAATTTGTTTACTATCTAACTGCTATGTATAACTCCCGTGCTCTAGCACATATGTTTGTTCATTTACTTTATGTAAAAACTTCTCTACTTATAAATAAACATAGACTTTAAAAAAAAAATTGTCAGGTTAGTAATGCCAAGCGTTCTGTATGTGCGTAGCAGTTTAAGGAAATACTAAACAGCTTTAGGAAAGAATCAGGATAGTATAGTACTCAGTCTGTAGTAGTCTGTAGTATGGCAGGATGTGAAACATGGGCTTCCTCCCTTCTGTTCCCCTCCAAATCTGTATCCATACCCTGAGAGACACAGGGGAAATTAAAGGAAACCATATATAAAATTAGAACAGAAGCAAAATGAAAATGACTTGGCCAATAATTCTTGAAGTTCTAGTCCAGTATTTGCCAAAGTCTCCCCTTGCCAGTCAGGTTTTAAGGATATCCATAATAAGAACATAAGAATAGTCTTACTGGGTCAGACCAATGGTCCATCTAGCCCAGTATCCCGTCTTCACAGAGGCCAATCCAAATCACAAGTACCTGGCAAAAAACCAAATAGTAACAGCAGTCCATAATAAATATGCATGATATTGATTTGCATTACTACCTCTATTGTATGCAAGTCTCTTTCTTGCATATTCATTGTGGATATCCTGAAATGAAAACCTGACTGGCAAGGGGGTGCTCCAGGACTGACATGAGAAAACACTGTTCTAGTCCAATAACTTGCTCTATCAGTTACATCAGGGGTTCTCGGTCTAGTCCTTTTGAAACACCTAGCCAGTCTGATTTTTCAGGATACCCACAACAAATATACACAAGATAAATTTGAGATAAATATGCAAATCTGTCTCATGCGTTTTCACTATAGAACTTGTTAGTTAAAATATTGCATGATAATTTGGGTATTTGTGCTATAGAGTTAAGATTTATGTTTTTATATTTAAATACAGTTTGCTTTTTGAAGAAAGACAAAAGCTTCTTAACTGATAAATAGTGTTAACTTTCGTCTGTAGAACTAAATGTGGAATTTTAGGAGTAGGTGACAAACATTTGAACAGAAAAGGCATCATTGTTTTGTTTTTTTGCTGGAAAGCTTCATAATGCTACTTTGAAGGATATTGATATCTGATCTTTACAAGTACTGTACCATAGCACTCTGATTCTTTTATTTTTAAGGTTTTAAATTGAATAGTTTTAAAAGGCATCAGGTACAAAGTCTTAACTCTGCAAAATCAATTTCTAGTAAGCTAACTCCAAGACAAAAGATAACTCAATCAGTGAGCAGTATGCAAAGAAGGCATATTTCTCTGTTGAAAGGAAGCTGTGGAATGAAGGACAAGGAATGAAGGTGAAAGGGGATAAACTCAGGAGTAATCTAAGGGAATACTATATCTGTCCTCATTGTCTAGGTTTATTTTCATGTCATATACAGCCTAGCCAAGCTGAGCTTATCAGACCTGAGTTCTGGACTGGGGTAGTTCAGCTCTTATATAAAAAGACATTGAAGTTAACATGTTCTGTGTCTTCCTGTCCTTTTCCTAAAAGGAGGGACTGCAGTGTGCCGATTTCTGTTTCACAAGGCCTTGGATAAGCTCATGCTTTGTGCTAGATAGTGCTGCCCAATTCAGGAAAAAACGATTCAGTTCGATTCAGCCTATTGAATCTAATTTTCAATTTGATTTTCCTGCCCAATTGGGTGTTTTGGTTTTTGTTTTTTTTCCAAACATCCTGGTGGGTTTATTTTATAGTCTCTTCACACCTTTTATAGACTTTTCACCCCCTTTACCCTCTCCTACCCACACTGGTGCTGTGGTGTAAACAAATAAAAAGACTTTTCCTCTCTCTGTTAAATCCTAGCTCACGTTTGCAGTCTAACACCAACTCTGGCAGGATACACATTTCAAATCTGACATGTTGTAATCACAAAACAGAAAATAAAATGATTTTTCTACCTTTTGCTGTCTGGTCATTATTCAAATCATATTGGTCCCAGGCTCTGGTTGTCTTCTGATAACTTGCTTGCTAGGGTCTCATTTCTTCTTTCTTTGTGCTAACCATCCATCTTCCATTTCTGTCCTCCCCTTCTGTTTCCTTTCCCTCCCCCGGAGGTCTGGCATCTTCCATTTTTCATCTCCATCCACGCAGCTGCAGTGATGGACCCCACCATCCCCAGATCCACCTTCTCTCCTTTTCTTAACTACCCTTTCATCCAGCATCTCTCCCTCCTTCCCCACCACCCCAGGGTCAACCAACTCTCCCTTTCTCTTCCCAACTACCCTCCTATCCAGTATCTCTATCCCCCCCCTCGGGCTAACTGAAAACATCTACAGGGAGTTCCACGATTCGGGCATCTGTTCCCCTTGTGTCCCTCTCCCTCCGTTCCCCTCACCTTCCCAGTCTCTTTTCACTCTTCTTGTTCAGAGGGGCCCCAGTGTGGTAGTCATTCTCACAAGCTGCCAGCGCTGCCCTGAAGCTTTCCCTCTGCTGTCATCCACCCTCTCCCTGACTCAACTTCCTATTTCTGCCTGGGTAGATCACAGTAGAGGTAAAGCTTCGGGGCAGCGCCAGCAGCTTATGAGAATGGCTGTCCCGCTGGAGACTCTCCAAACAAGTTTGGGAAGGGATGTAGAGGGACAGAAGGGGAAGAGATGCCCGGATGGACTGCACATTAGCCCTGGTCATGTGAGGTCCCCAAATTATTGGGGGTGCTCATGCACCCACAGAGCTGGTGCCTATTTTGCCAGGTACTTGTAACCTGGCTTGGCCATTATTGGCAACAGGATACTGGGCTTGAGAGACCTGCGGTCTGTCCCAGTATGGCAACTTCTATGTTTTTATGGCATGTAATAAGAAAGTATCAGAGCTTCCAAGTTACCCAGCTGCAGGGGGGAGATTGTAAACCAGTCCTGTTGGCTCAATTTTAGATATCCCTCCTCTCTGCTCTTCAGCCTATTAGCTTTGATGTCGCAGCCACGCTAGAGCCTACATTCGCCCCTTCTCTTTGATCTTGTCCACGTGCTTGCATCCCCGGGCTCTAGCTTCCTTCACGGCAGTGCAGGCATTTCCTCGCACACAGACATGAGCAGAAGGAGTTTGGAGCAAAAGCTGAAGTTCGTCCGTGAGCAGATCTGAGCTTTCCCCAACTTCCCATCGGCAGGCGTTTGCTTCAGGTGAGAGGGATGGTTGGTGCGGATTTCGCTGCGTCTCTACTACTACTACTACTACTACTACTACTACTACTACTACTAGCGCTGAAACAGAGACAGAAACTGTCCAAGAGCAGCTTTAGGTTAGCAGCACGGGGAGGAGGGTTGGGCCCCGATCTGCGATGCCAATTTTTAAAAAATACAAATTGATTCGAATCGATTCACCCCAAGTGAATCGGTGAATCGATTCAAATCGCGAATCGGGCAGCACTAGTGCTAGATGGGATTTCCAATTGGCATAGTGTGACTTATTTAGATGGTAGCCCTCACTGGCTTCATTCTTTTCTTTTTTTGGGGGAAACATGACAGAAGCTTTAAATGACTAAAGTAAAGACTTTTTCCATTGCAGTAGGAATGATATGCTGAACCATAGTGTTATCCATGCGTGCTTGCAAGCACTGTGCAGATGTCAATCACAACTTTTCACTCCTCCTTCTCCTCCCTGGGTGTGCTGCCCCCTGGGTTCTTCCTTTTGCAAGCAATCATGAAGATGTCTTTCTGATCAGTTCAGTTTATTTCTTTTTATTTTACAGTGTTTTCATGCATTTTTTTGCGGTGCTAGAGTTCCCTCTGATATCTATTGCATACATCTATTGCAGAAAACAACCACCCGTGTTGTTGAAGGCGCATTTGACGAGGGACATGGCCACCTCCTAGGCAGAATCTCGAGCAATCCCACCACAGGAAATTTGTAGATCAGCGTCTTGGGCCACTCTGCATACGTTCACCAAATTCTACAGAGTGGACATAGCAGCAAGGGAGAATGTCACTTTTGGCTCCTCAGTACTGCGTGCAGGCCCATCAAACTTCCCTACACTTTGGGGACTCCTTAGGTACGACCCTATGGTTCAGCATACCATCACTATTGCACTGATAAAAGAGATTAGATTCTTACCTTGATCATCTTTTCCAGTAGATAGGGATGGTATGCTGAATCCCCTGCCCTGTCGGATTTTGATGTACCTGCTTCTTGTTTCAATTCTTTCAGCTCAAGAGTTAGTTCCCTAGCAGAGTTTTTTTTCTGTCAGGCAGACTTTAGGTCTGGGAAGAATCTGTATATATAGTTTTGAAGGGAAATGTTTGAGCTTCATAAATGTTCAGCCTAATAAGGTTCCTTTGTTGAAATTTGTTGACATTTCTTGAAAGGTTGTTGCTCTTTGTTCCTCTCTAAACTTTAATGTTAGTTAACTACATCTGTTTGGGGAGTTTCCCCATGTCCCTCCTTCTCTTGCCCTTTCATTTAGGGTTCCCACCACCTTTGGTATGAATTGAGGGACAACACAGCCCATGGAGAAGGAAGAGGAGTGAAAAGCTGTGATTGACATCTGCACAGTGCTCTTGATCATGCATGGATAACCCTACAGTTAGCATACCATCCCTATCTACAGGAAAAGATATTGTCAAAGTAAAAACCTAATCTCTATTTTTTATCACATGTATTTTCATGTCTGTGTTTTAAGAACTGCACTGTTTATAAAGAGAAGTTTACTGTCTTCCACTGAAATGACCTATATAACAAGATTGGCAGTGTAGCAAATGTACAAGAAAAAGAATAATGTTATGGATGTGTAACGTGCAAATGAAATTAGAATAATAAATGTTTAGACTGTTGGCGAGACAAAAGTTATCAAATTGTAGAAGGATGCAAATTAAAATATGTGTGTGTGTATGTATATATACATATATAGTCCTTTTGAGCTTGCTGGTTATAATAACACATTTTATTCTTATTTTTATCAAGGGTCAAGCACATCTGGCAATACCTCACTAATTCCACTGTCAAGCCATCCCTGGAGCTTGGAACATAACCTTCCTCATCTCAGTTCTCCTAGTCATTCACGGACACATGCCCTAGAAGATGATCCTCATGTTTTGTATCCAGAGCCAATTTTTCATCTGGTGCCACCTCCTGAAGAATTGACTCGTAACCTTCACCAAAGTGAAGCAGCCACTTCAAGAGGTAGTGCAAGTTCACAGCGGGAACTGAACTATGAACTGGCCTCCTCATCCCAGGGACATGTTCGAGCCATTGATAATCAGTACACACCCCTTTAACAAGGTGACAGCTGTGCATTACTGATACTGGGCAGATGGCCTCATTTACATGTTAACTTGCTGTAAGACTGCTAAAAATCTTTCATGATTTAATGCAAACAAGCAAAATATAGAATGTATCTTTATTTTTTGTTTTTGAGCGGGGAAGGGATGGGTTAACATATCTAAATTGTACACTCGATGTTGAGTGTGGTTTTTTAGGCCTGTTAAAAGGCCTGTAAATTTTATTTTATTTTGATTTTTTATTTTCAAAGGTCTTATAATATGAGCAAATCAGAATACAGAGTCACAGAAAGTGTAATAGCACATAATATATATAAACGTTAAAAAGTACTTGTATTTATACTAAAAAGGAGAAATAAAACAAATCCCTCTTCAACAACTCTTACAAAGTGTCAGAATCAGTAACACATTGTCCCATAAAGTGACTCCCTTTAGAACCCTAATCCCACTAACAGCATACTGAAAAAAAAAAAAAATAAGGTCCCCAGATCCTTTCTCATTTAAGTAAACTGGGCTTTTACAAAGGTGGGCTGCCAAGTTTCCCATAGGAATAGAATGGGTAGTTCAGCAGTGCACCTCTGTAAAAGGACCTGAAAGTTTGCTACATGGGCTGTTAGTTTCTCATATCACAATTAAACCAAAGCTTAGTAATCCATTTACAGCAGTATATTGCAAACTGTGTATGTGCTGTGAGATGCCTGGGAGGAAGAGAGGCGCTGGCTGACTGTCTACAGGACATGCTTCTTGCAGCGAGAGACACATCCTGTAGGCAGCCAGTTCCTTTCTTCTCCATGCTTCTTCCTTTCCAGAATCCCCCACTGGCAGCTCAGGGACCTGTCTGGAGGGCCTTCGCGCATGCACAGACGTCGACATGATGACATCATACATGCACGTGATGTCATCGTGTTAACATCCGTGCACTTCCGGGTGCCTTCGAGCCACGGCCACCACGTTTAGAGTGCCACAGCTTTGCAAATGTGCAAGACACTTTTGACCACCAGGCAGTAGCTAAGATGAGGCAAACTACATTCATATAACATGTAACACAATGCTATTGACATTGACCAGGTAGTGCTTTATAAAGCAAACAAAATTCCCAGGCCCCCAAGTATTAAAATGCCCAACCAGGTTTGAATTCTAAAATTGAATGGCTTTTTGGAATGCTTTCACTGTATGACAGGATCACCCAATATGTCCCATAATATCCTGTCAAGCACACTTTTTCTGACATAGAGGAGCAGCTGTAGGACAAACATTATGAAGCCTAAGGGTGACAATCTATCAATAGCCTTAACACCATTCCCCTACACAATAGCAGCCCTTCATAGGTGAGGTAGTACAGACTCCATGGCACTCAGTCCCCATCCTCATACCTTGCTCCCAAATCCTCTTCCCATCTAGATCTGTGGGACAAACCCAGTAGAGAGTTATCCTAGGATGATGATAAATCACAAAAATTAATGTATGAGAATTGTGAAAATCCCCACTAAGGTCTTCCAGGAAAGTTCTTTCACGAATAACAATAGATTTAATAGTCGTTGAAGACAACAAGTATACTAGCTGTACGGGTAGAGATCCTGGGGTAGTAATAGGTATTCCTGTGATAATTCCTCAAAAAGTATCAATCTAGTATCGTTAACCAATTGGCCCCATTTTATATTTAAATCTCTTTATTGCAGAATGTACAATAACAGAAAAATACAAGATTTGGAGCAACATAAAGCCTTTGAGTGCAACATGAACCATGTACCACAAATTATACTAATCAAGTTTTGATTGTTCGACTGCCATTGCTTTTTTTTTCCTTCCACCCTTTTTTCCCCCTTCCCCTCCCAAACGTAGGAGCAAATTCTATAAAGGACATCTAACTTTAGGCGTCCACAATGTGGACTGGACGTCCATCGACTAAGGCATCCACATAAGGTAGATAATAAGCCCAATTAATGACTTTAACAAGCATTAATTGGAACTTAGATGCCCAAATGCTGGACACGATTCTACAAATAGACGTCTACAATTTTGTGGATGCTCATCAGAAAAAGTCACATCTAACAGGATAGGTGTGAGCATGGCTTTGAAATAGATGTCCATTTACAGAATTGCATGCCGCTGAGCATGCTAATGCATCTACCTAGCGCCTAAAATGTAGGCATTCCAAAACCAGCAATACTTTTGAGTGTGAGCTGGGTGCTAGGTAGAAGTGAGTTAGGTGGATGTGACTTAGGCATCAGTTAGGTGTATACACATATAGGTGAACATGGCTTTATTTTGGGGGTTAAACAGGACTCCAGGTTGATATTAAGGTCAAAATACTTAAGCAAAGTGCACAAAAAATAAAAATTTCATACTAAACTTCTATTTTGGGGGTAAAAAGGGACTCCTATTTGATAATGATAGAAAAAGATGTTTAATAATGCATTACTCAAACAAAGCACATGAAATATATATATATATATATATATATATATATATATATATACAATGTATATATATATATATATATATATATATATATATATATATATCGCATACTAGACTTCATTTCCAAAAGGTTAAGAAAAGAAAGAGATACTCTACTCACAATGGCTGTGCTTCAGAGTAAGTGGACGTGTCTGATGCACAATCTTGACATCAGTGTGACATCATCAGTATGCACCTAGATGCAGAATGCGACTAAAAAATAATAGGAACCCCCTACCTAAACAAAAGCTCCTGTGGCTCAGTGGTTAAAGGCACTTCTTCCATCTTCCACAGGTCATGAGTTCAAATCCCCACAACCCCCCTTAGTACCTTAACAGCTGCTTTTTGGTTTCATAAGAGAATATGGATTGTGGACTTGGTCATTTACATTTTGCACTCTGCCCTTTTCAGGGTTCAGAGGGAAACTTATTTTTTACCCTGAGATGGTTATGATCTCCTGACCTAAGGTATCATCTCATGGCAGGAACCCCTGCTTAAAAGAAAGCACCTGTGGCTCAGTGGTTAAAGGCACTGCTTCCATCTTTCAAAGGTCATGGGATCAAAGCCCAAGTATGGGCAGATACCCCAGCACATATTCCTATTTTTTAGTGGCAATCTGAGGTTGAGGGTTCAAACCCCACACTGCTCCCTGTGACCCTGGGTAAGTCACTTAATCCTCCTCTGCCCCAGGTACATTAGATAGACTTTGAGCCCACTGGAACAGAGAGGGAAAATGCTTGAGTACCTGAATGTAAACCGCTTTGAGTGTGATTGTAAAACTACAAAAAGGCGGTATACAAGTCCCAATCCCTTCCCTTTCTCTGGGTGCATATTGATGATATCACAATGATGTCAAGATTATGCATCAGACATGTCCACTTGCTCTGAAACACAGCCATTGTGAGTAGTATGTTTCTTTTTCTTTTCTTAACCTTTTGGAAATGAGGTTTAATATGCTATATATATATATTTTGCTTGAGTAATGCATTATTAAACATATTTTGACCTTAATTATCAACCTGGAGTCCTCTTTAGCCCAAAAATAAAAGCCTCGTTCACCTATATACGGGCGCATCCACCAAACTTGCGCCCAACTAAAGCCCAAAAGGCCTAGTTTTAGAATTGATGTGGTGTAATGGTTGAGTGTATGGTGCAATGGTTAAAGCTACAGCCTTAGCATCCTGACAATGTTGGTTCAAATTCCTCACGGCTCAATATAATAGTGGTACCAGTATTTAATTGCATACATTTTTAATGAAAAACAGCATAAAATCACCATTCTAATGACATCATAACACTAAAACGCAATAACATTATAGACATTATGAAGACTTCTATGTGACACCTGAAATGTGATTCTGTAAAAGATGTCTTAACTATTTAGATGCGTCTAGAGACTCACAGAGCGCGATTCTCTATAGCAATGGTCCCCAACTCTGTCCTCGAGGACCACCAGGCCAGTCAGGTTTTTGGGATAGCCCTAATGAATATGCATGGGGCAGATTTGCATGCCTGTCACATCCATTATAAGTAAATCTCTCTCATGCATATTCATTAGGGCTATCCCAAAAACCCAACTGGCCTGATGGTCCTCCAGGACAGGGTTGGGGATCACTGCTCTATAGTACATCTATGTATTATAGAATCACACTCGGCATTTCCTTGCTGGATGTCTACATGATGCCTAACTTTCAGATGTCCTTTACAGAATTTGCCCCTTAGTGTGTTAACAAACAATTACCCTAAACTAGCCTCTTTCTTCCCTTCCCTCCCCCCAGATACCTATATAACACAGTTACTGTTTGTTGGGTGTCATGTTGTAATATATCATTGAAAGTTAAATATTGTGCTCTGAGCTGCTGGGTTCAAGGTAAGCCAAAACAACTCCCAGATTGCATGACCAGGCAGGGATTTGAGATCTCTGACCTCATAATGCTCTAGAGCACAAGTGTCGAAGTCGGTCCTCGAGGGCCGCAATCCAGTCGGGTTTTCAGAATTTCCCCAATGAATATGCATTGAAAGCAGTGCATGCACATAGATCTCATGCATATTCATTGGGGAAATCTTGAAAACCCGACTGGATTGCGGCCCTCGAGGATCGACTTTGACACCCCTGCTCTAGAGTAAGCAGGGAGCTCATTTGCAGATGCCACATAGCCAGTGTTGGTGCCTCCAGATGTAATCCATTTGAGGAGTATAACGTTTTTGCCCATCTGTACTGTTTTATGCAGAAATCCCATAAGTTCCTTGGGGATAGGTTGAGTCACATATTGTCCAAACGGTATAAGAGAATCTACATTCACTTTTCCAAATGGTGCGTACAAAGTTAAATAAATCTGTCCAAAATATCAGCACTCCAGGACAAAACCAAAACATATGTCCCAAGCTAGCCCTTAAGGCTTGATATTTTAAGCAGGTGTTTTCAGATTTTAAGCATGCTTTGAGAGCTTGATCTGGTGATATATAAAGATAATAATAATAAAGATGTAATAAAAATATATAATTTGGTTCCCAAAGAACTGCACCAACCTTTTTTGTCGTAGCTTTATAAACATCCCAAAATAATTCTTCTCTCCAATTGGCCCCATTTAACTAACTCAACTTCAGATGCCAAAATGTCCTCAGGCCTTGCCTTAAAGGGAAAAGGGGCGGGGGTTAGCCACAGTAGGTAAAAAATTTAGACAGCACCCCACTCGGTTGATCTCAAATCTGTAAAGTATATAACGCAATAGGGCATACCTCGGTAGGCAACCTATGAAATCTACGAGGTAACCATAACAAAACATCCAGAGTCACAGGATCAACCTGATGCCAATTTGTGGATATACCTGAAACCATTTCACCATTGCTCCAGCATGAGCCACTCTGATAAAGTACTAAATTAGGGACACTCAAGCCATCCTTCTTTCTGTTTGGTTAGACACTTCTAGGAAACCTGGGGTGTTTTATGCCATATAAATGTAAATACAATGAAACCAACTAGCTCAGTTGTGTTCTCTGGACTCTACTTAACATCAACACAGTAAAACATATATAGAGTCCAAGTTGACTTAGTATAGCTTTGTTTAGCTTGTAAACCTCAGTGGTAACCTCTGTATGCCACTAAACATTTAGATCATACAGCGTTCAGGCACCCATGGTCGTCATCGACCTCAATAGATATATTTGTTAAATATTTTTAAATATTATTCTTTAAATAGTTATCTTCATCTACGTGGGTGGGGGTAGTGGGGGAGTATTTACTTGGACTCTATATATGTTTTACTATATAAATGTAAATATCAGATTTTGAAGGCAAGAGAGAGATTTTGATGTCAAAATTGGCAGGACCTGAAACATATTATTACCTAGGTACAGTATTCATTTTAAGACACCATTCATCCAAAATCATGAGAGGTAAATGATCTCAACATTCCAGCACTCTTAAAAGGTCTGCATTAAGCTTTATATAATTATGCAGCTTTTTTTGTTTAAAAGGCGCCAAGAAATTTTAGTCTGCAAAGTTTTAGACTTGTGTCTAAACTTTGAGATAAGTAATCTAGAGCAGATAGATAAGTAATAAGCACATAAGCAATGCCTCTGCCGGGTCAGACCTGAGGTCCATCGTGCCCAGCAGTCTGCTCACGCGGCGGCCCAACAGGTCCAGAACCTGCGTAATAATCCTCTATCTATACCCCTCTATCCCCTTTTCCAACAGGAAATTGTCCAATCCTTTCTTAAACCCCAGTACCGTACTCTGCCCTATTACATCCTCTGGAAGCGCATTCCAGGTGTCCACCACCCGCTGAGTAAAGAAAAACTTCCTAGCATTTGTTTTGAATCTATCCCCTTCTAATTTTTCCGAATGCCCTCTTGTTCTTTTATGTTTGGAAAGTTTGAAGAATCTGTCTCTCTCCACTTTCTCTATGCCCTTCATGATCTTGTAGGTCTCTATCATGTCTCCTCTGAGTCTCCGCTTTTCCAGGGAGAAGAGCTCCAGCTTCTCCAATCTTTCAGTGTATGAAAGGTTTTCCATGCCCTTAATCATTCGTGTTGCTCTCCTCTGGACCCTCTCAAGTATTGCCATATCCTTCTTAAGGTGCGGTGACCAATACTGAACACAGTACTCCAGGTGCGGGCACACCATTGCCCGATACAACGGCAGGATGACTTCTTTTGTTCTGGTCGTAATACCATTTTTAATAATACCCAACATTCTGTTCGCCTTCTTCGCGGCTGCTGCGCATTGCGTCGTTGACTTCATTGTTGTATCCACCAGTACACCCAAATCTCTTTCAAGGTTACTTCCCTCTAATACTAATCCCCCCATTTGGTAGCTGAACATCGGGTTCTTTCTCCCTATATGCATGACCTTTGGTGCAGGGCCACCTTGTGGTAGTTGGTTCACAGGACAGAAGCCTGAAACTAGGATCAAGTTTCATCAGTGTTCCCTAACTGATCATCAGCTCCCTAAAGTTACTGTGACATGAGACAGTGACCCCTAAATGTTGTCGGATACCATCTTTGAACATCTTTGCACTTTTTATTTTTTGTATGCAGTTAGAGAGAAAATTGAACATTTGACATCCCTGAAGCCTGCACTTCTAACTCAAAAGTTACAAACCATTTCTATCTCGATAACAGAGAGCTTCATTAGAAAGAGCCTGAAACAACTGGTTTACAGCCTTCCAGGGTTACCATTTGACAGTGTTGCCACGTTTTGAAAAGCTTTGCTTTCTTTCAGCTGCTCCTCTAAATTACAGCAGAAGCTACTTCAAAGATGCCTCAATAATTAATTTTAGAAGGAGCTGCATGACTGAATGCAGCTAAGTGTTCAAACAGTGTTGATTTTAGAAAGGGAAAGTATATGTTCCTTTCTGAAAATCACAATTTGCAGTGTAAATACACATGTCCACCTGCAAATGACTTCTACGTGTGCACTTAGATGTGTAAACCGCAAATTCTATCCCCAGGAATGCCTGCTTTATAAAGATGCAAACTAGATGCAAGCGTTGTGTATTTGTTACTGCATATTTGTTTCAGTTGGGTGTCCCAAAAAATGTTAGTGTGCTGTGCACATATCAATTGTAATGCATTTAGTAGATTTGCCCACATAATAATAATAATAATTTTATTTTTGTATACCGCCATACCACACAAAAATGTTCTAGTGGGCATAAAAAATGAATGTGTGAAACACTGAAAAAATTTAGAAAATACGAAAACAAACTTTGCACAGCCATAGCATATGTAGGACCACTCCATACAAAAATTTTGGCAAGTTTGTTTTGGTTTTTTATTTACATATTGTGCTTTCTATATGCAAAACTCAAATTTAGATGTTCAAATTGTTTTAAAATGTTTTGTCCCTGTTTCTGCCAAGAACTGCAGCAGCATTCAGAGGATGTGGACCTGTCATTTGATTAGAGCATTGTCAATTGCTGAAGCTAAGTTCTAGGTTTAATTCTACCAGTTTCTCTGGAAAACATTGCTATTATGCCTTGTATCCTACTTGCAATAAGCATGCCTCCCTGCTGCTCTCTGCACGTTTAGGCACATGTAACCTGAAAGTCCTAGAAAAGCTAACGCCGCCTTTTTCAATGGCTGACGGCAATGGAGAGGCTTCAACTGTTCCTTCCCAGGTCAGAATCTGGTACATTGACAATTGCGCCCCAACAGTTGTGCATAGCAAAGAGAGAACATTTGAAACAAGAGATTTATTCCCCCCTAAATACATTATACGGGCATTGTGTTGCTGTGAATGTGCCCTCGATGATGACAGTTAGGGCTCTCCCTGGTGCATGAAGCTCTTGATTGGCACAGACTCCTCAGGCTCCTTCCAGATACCCTAAGCCAATCATGGCCTTCCATATACCCTAACAATAGATACCAACCTCTCTCCTCAAAAAAGAGGGTTACTTTGTAACCCTCAAAAAGACAAAATAGTATCCAAAGAACTGCTTTACTGTCAGAGCGCATTTGTTGTGCGTGGAAATGTCATGCGTGCAGTTGACGGGTCACCTCAGAAATCGAGGTAATTACTGCTACAGTTACCACCCCAGAGCAGCATGCTTCTCTTTGCATATAAAGCACAAAAAAACACCCCACCTTGCTTGAATTTATTGCAAAATGTACTTAATATTTTAACAGCAATCGACTGACAATCATGTTGTTCAGATGTATTCAAGGAAGTTACTCTTTCATTTTATAGAGACAATGTGTTCTCTCCTTTTTAAGCCACTTATGGCCCCCTGCAGCAGTCTTGCCAGATTTTCCTGTTTCTAGCCAATTTAGAAGCTAGAGACTAATTTATTTATTTTTTTTTATGTTTTATTTTGTATTTAAGAAACTGAGGGCAACTGTTGTGACATTCATGATGTATAAAGCAATTTATCTACTTATAAATTGGATTGTTAAGAAAGAGTGCAGTTGAAACTACTCGTACTGTCTCCACCCTCACGTGAATTTACCTTAATTATGGAACTTAAAGCACTAATTTTCCATTTTAATATATCTGAATGAATGTAAACCACCTGAGACTAGAAAAAAGACCACTCTTCCGAGATACAGAATTGGAGCGTTTAAGGCACACATTTAAAGTTAAGGAGCTACAAAATGAACAGTAGATCGTTGCCCATCCTTGAATAATGTTTGTGCTCTCTGGTGACCACTAATTCCAGCTTCAATAGCAAGCATTTGGTCCTGCGTTTTCTAGCAGGGCCCTTCTGGCTTCTTTCTGTTAGCTTAATTTTTAAGTGAGCCAATTTTACCTGCACAACCCAAGGTTACAGACTTAAGGCTCCTTTTACGAAGGTTTGCTAGCGTTTTTAGTGCACGTACACGATTAGCGTGCGCTAGCCGAAAAATTACCGCCTGCTTAAAAGGAGGCGGTAGCGGCTAGCGCGTGCAGCATTTTAGTGCACGCTAAAACCACTAGCGCACCTTTGTAAAGGAAGTCATTAGTTTAGTTTATCATTTCTACCCTGCCTTTATCCAAGGCAGGTTACAAAATGTACATACATAATAAAACAAACGGACATACATAACAATTAACGAAACAACTTGCCCACAACAATCAAATTTATCACCAAATGACATACTTCATGGGACAGAGTGCGTACCTTCCTATCCACTGTTACAGATTTATTAAAAATTTGTTATCTCGCCTTTTTAAAATTACAAAGCAGCTTTACAATAATAAAAACAACAAGAAACAGGGTAGTACAAACACATTAAAATTAATAGTTAATTAATGTCCAGTAAAGACATCTACAAAGACTCGCAAATTAAACTGACACGAGAGGAAAAAAGGATAGAACTACAGTAAGTTGAGAGAAAAGAACAGTTAAGGAAAACCCAGAAGGTAAGAGATACTAAAAATTTAATCTGTGTTGCTATAATTGCCACGGAAGCTGGTGTCCTTAAATGGACAGTCATACTGCAAAAGCATCTTTAAAAAGCATTTATCTAACGTGCAGATCTCTCGCAAGTATGCCGGTGCTGAATTCCAGAGCGTGGAAGCAGTAACAGAAAATATTATTGCGCATAGTATTGATAATTTTTAGCGATGGAATTATTAGCAGATTTTGATTAGATGACTGGAGAGTACGTTGAGAAGTTAGGGGTATTAGCAGTCTGTTAATGAATTCTGGATGTCCTGTTTGTCTAGTTTTGAAGGTTAACAGCATTATTTTATAGATGGGGAATGGGCAATCATTGTATTAAGTTCCATATTTCATAGCACAAAATAGATGGGTTTTTTAAAAAACATTTGTTTAAATTCCTTCAAATCTCTTTCAACCATCGTAAACACACAGGCAATTTGTTCCACTCCATAGGTCCTACAATACTTCTACTTGTATTCTCATAGTGAAGGCTTTTTTGAAGATGGAACAACCAAACTTGCCTGCGGGGAAGATCTTAAATGATCTAATTGGGACATACTGTGCCAGACAATCACATAAATAACATCAGCAATAGTTTGTATTTTATGCCAAACTCCATAGTCAGCCAGACTTAAGGTCCACTTAGCTTCTTTTTTTGAGGTCTGATCAGCAAGAGCATCTCTTTAAGAACTCGCCCTCTACTACTGTTTTCCCAAACTTTTATTTTTTTTAACTTATGATCCCCTTTGTACAACATAAAATATCCTCATGACCCCTAGCCCTATTCCCTTTGCAGATTTCTAGTGTGAATGATACAATGACATAGCCAGACAGCCAATTTAGGATGAGATCAATATTTCATCTACTGAAATTTAATTTCTGCCCCTCCTCCTTCCTGGCACCCCCCCCCCCCCCACACACACACACTCATTATTTCTAAAGTAATACTAGATGTATACAGCACTATACATTAAAAATATACAAGACAGTCTGTTCTCAACACAGAGATAGGCTGATTAAGGGATTATGGAGTTACTTATGATGGGAATGATTAAAACAGACATTGGTACTGGAACAAGTGAATAGGAATTAAAAGCAGCTTCAAATATATAGGTATTTAGGCTAGATTTGAACATGGCAAGAGACTGAACTTGACATACTGACTTGAGAAGTGTATTCCAGGCATACAGTGCAGCAAGATAAAAGAACAGAATCTGAAGTTGACAGCAGAGGAGAAGGGTACAGATAAGAAAGATTTACCCAATTAATGGAATTTTCGGAGAGGGAAAGAGAAGAGCGGGGAGGTACTGAAGAGCTGCAGAGTGAATACACTTGTAAGTCAATAAGAAGAGTTTGAACTGCATGTGGAAATGGATAGGGAGTCGAAGTGGCTCGAGGAGAGGGCTAATGTGAGCTTAGCAGGGATCCCCAAGCTTCACCAGCTGAAGACCTCTTCACTGAACAAACTTACACCTTGGGTGGTCAGCGGCAGAGTCCCCAAGCTGCCACATCCAAAAAAGCAGAGCATGTGTAGGAGCAGCTTGTTCAGTGGAGAGGAAATCTTCAGTTGGTGGGGCTTGAGGATCCCTACTAACCATGCTGTAGGCCAAGTTTTAGCACCCTGTTTGATTGCATGGGACCAATTCATCATTCCCCCCCCTTTTTTTTATTTGTTATAGTTGTACCCCAAATGAGGTGATGGCCTACAGTTTAAGAACCACGGTGCTACAGTTTTAGAGCAGAATATGGACCTGCTTACCAGTGCCAAGGTGGTTAACCTTACTCCCATTTAAAATTCTATGCACATGGCATATCTTCTGTTGTGGAACAAAGTTCTCATATCCTTTGCAAAGATTCCAGGAAAGATGCTTCTATAATTCTTCATTGGGGAGAGAGATGGAATTGCCATATCATTTAAGTGGCAGATCCTTGCTTTGTAGATGAGTATTGTAAAGTTAATTTGGCCAATGTGCTTTAGTAATTAAATAGATGATGCATCAATATTGATTTCTTTGGTGTGCCTAATTGAATGTAATTGGTGGAATCCAGATTGTGCACAATCCTTGCCATGCATATGCTTCTGTGCACCTGTAAGAATCCTAATGTTTATACACTAGAATTTAGGTTATTTATTCCCTTTCAGTGGAATTTTTGGATAAATGTAATTTTTTCATGGAAAACTCCAACATTTATTTCTGCTTCAACTATTGGGATTTTAAATAATAAACATAAGAATGCAGACTAACAACCATAAGTGACATGTTTTCTGGACAGGGATTAAAGGATGTTTAGTCATTTGTACTTGCAGAATATTTTAGTAGCAATGCATAGTTTAAAGCAAGTGCTTTAATGCATACTTGTAACATTTGAGGGGAGGGGGACAGGTGACAGGCTTATAAAGATTCTCATGACTGAGTGATCACTGTTGATCACATTTAGGATTAGTATTGCACCTTGTTCTCCTGTCTTGGTCTCTTTTTGGGCTAAGATACAAGCACAGAGTATGGGCTATGAGTTCAGGGCAGTTCCTTACTGGCCTTGTTTGCTGAAACTGAGAATTTAGACCACAATTTCCCCAACTGTGGGTTGCTCTTATGTGCTGTGTGAGAGTCTCACACAGTCTGTAGCTGCATGAATTGAAGTTACAACCAGAGATTAATAGGTCTGGTCTATACAGTATAAGTGGGAAGGGCTTCTTGTTCTGGCAGTTGAGTGTACTAGGCTCAGATTCATGTCAAATATTGCTAAGGTAGAAGGATTAAACCAGGGTTGTCCAATGTCGGTCCTCAAGGGCTGCAATCCAGTTGGGTTTTCAGGATTTCCCCCAATGAATTTGCAAGAGATCTATTTGCATGCACTGCTTCCATTTGGGAAATCCTGAGAGAGCCAAGGCTTAGGCTGCCTTACTCTCATCAGCAGTTCTTTTTAGGCAATTGTAGTTCTTGTGTTTTCAGGCTATCAGTAATGTATTTAGAAGAGGTAGTTGCTTCTTCTGTACACAGATCTCCAGCTGAATGCTTGGTGCTGAACACCCATCTGGCATTCATGAAACCCACACCCCTAGTTTCTAAAATCTAGCAGGAAGCAGTGCTAGATCTGGGCTGAACTAGCTTTCTCCACTGCAGGACCAACATAAACTTTTGCTTCCTGCTGCAAGAAGTTTATATTGAAGGGGACATTCTATAAGCTTAATTTTTGTGTATGTGTGTCTCCAATCCCTTCTACGAACCTGCAGGGAAGCAGTGGCCTAGCGAGGGTTACCGGTGCCTGTGGCGCTCCTCTCCTGCCCCCTGCACCCCTTCCCAATACCTTTTCAACTTCAGCGTGAACAGCAAAGAACTTACTGCCTGCGTCAGCTTCAGTGCTCTATCTCACGTCATCTCCTCCGGAAGTGACATCGGAGAAAGCGTCGAAGCCGACGCAGGCAGCATGTTCATCGCTGCTCATGCCAAATTTAAAAAGGTATGGGGAAGGGGCACAGCGGGGGAGGAGTGGGAGGGCGGGCAGAGAGGAGGAAGAGGAGGGATGCAGATGCACGGAGAAAGACTGCGCCCAGGATGGCCCCCCCTCTTACTACGCCACTGCAGGGAAGGGAGCTTGGAGTAGAGCCTCATCCAGCACCACAGTTTCACATCCTGTTTATGTATTAGTTAAGCCCTGCATTCTATGAATTATTTACATCGCAGTGCTATGGCACTGGCACATCCTCGGTAGAACAAACATTTCATGAATTTACATAAAGACAGTTTACACATATGCTTAAAGCAGTGTATCGCAAACTGTGTGCAGCAGCAAAATTCCAGGTGTGCTGCAAGGAGCAGAGGTGCCGGCTGCCTGCCTGCCTCTCATGGCAAGGGGTACATCCTGTAGGCAGTCAGCTGGCATCTCTGCTTCTCGCCGATGCCTCTACTGCTTCAGCACCAGCACCCCCCACTGGTGGGTCAGGGCCTTTGTGCATGTGCAGCCATTGATGTGATGATGCCATGCATGCTCATGATGTCATCACAGTGACGTCTGCGCATTTCTGTTTGTTGCTGAGTAAAAAAGTTTGCGCGACACGGACTTAAAGCATAATTCCCCAGATTATGTGGCACCCAAGTTGTATTAGTATTTATCATTTCTATAGTGCTGAAAGGTGTATGCAGTGTTGTACATTTACCATGTAATAGATGGTCCTTGCTCAGAAGAGCTTACAATCTAATTTGGACAGACAGGACATATAGGGGTTGGGAAGTTTCTTGCAGAGAATGATAGGGTAGACATAAGAATTGAAAGTTATTTGAATAACTTAATTGAGTAATATCTCTTCACTAGCAATAATTGGACACTAACAACCAATTATTGCAGTTAATTGGCTCCAGTTAGGATTTCCATATGCATCTGGCTGTGCGTTATTCTATAAGGCTCGGCACCTAACTTTTATAGCACGTATCTGAAAAGGGGGGGGGGGGGGGTGTTGGGAGTATTCCAAAATGTTAACACGAGGATTTAGAGAATACGGCACAATTCTAAAGAGAGTTCATACTCTTCACAGAATTGCACTTAGCGCTGTTGTTTTTAGGCACTGAATTTTGAGTGCCATTTACTGAATCTAGGCCAATTATGATTCGTCTGAATTCCTGCTAGCTGTTTAGTAGCTAAAGGACTAGTATTGTCAACCCCTAGTGGCAGCATGCTAGCATGCTTTTGGATATGCAGCTATGAAAGATGCCTCTTAACTAAGGACCTGAGTCTTATACCACCACTTGAATGGTTGCCTCCTTTCTCCATTAAAAAAAAAAAATCCTAATTCCTTACCAGGAATTTCCTGTGAAAATATGTATTGGACCCAATTGAAGAATGGTGGTGTTTGACTTACTAAAGTCCATCATGTAGCATCAAATTCCTATCATAGATTGTCATCTTAGGTAGGTTACCTGATTTTTTATTTTTTTTGCTTTTGGTAATGTTGAGGCTGGTTTTGTTTTATATATACTGTACTAGCTGATGCCCCGGCGTTGCACGGGTATTTAATTATAGCAGTAACACTGTAAATGGAATCAAATAAAGATACTTTATAGTGGTGAATGAAATTATTTTTTAACAGCTTTATAAAAAGTACAATATTCAAATTATAATGTGAAATATTTGACAAAATGAATACAATACAACTAACACAAAACTTGATTATAAACAACATTTTTAGTTTCACCTCCAGGAGCAAGAACATATAAATTATTGGGTGAACCCACCCTTGAGCAAGCAACATAGAGTTGTCCATGGGAAAAACAGGGGGATCTTAAATTCACTCCACAGTATGTAATAGTCTGTCCCTGTGATTTGTTGATTGTGATAGAGAATGCAAGTCTCACAGGAATTTGCAATCTCTTAAACTGAAAAGGAAGATCTGTTGGAATAAGTGGCATCCAAAAGTTTCAGTATTGATTTAAACAACTCAATATGTGGAAACTCAGGTTGAAAAGAAACTCCATGCAGTATTTTCCCGGTTCAGAATGGAACCTGTGTTCCTAGTTCAGCATATGTGAGTACTCATGTAATGTAATAACATTATGAACTGGGGTGCATGAAGGAAACAGTTACAAACACAGTTAGAACATACAAACTCTATATGTATGGTGGCCGTGGTAGAATAGAAACGATGTCCCTAGTGGTTATAGTGTCATAGAAAGAGTTTTATAGTTGGAAATACTGTGAGAATGGCAGCTTTTTACATTTTTTCCATTGACATGAATGGGTGAAATCTGATTTTCTGTTTGTAGCTCCGCCCACGTGTGCAGGTGGGCCGCGAGACCCCCAGAACATATCACCCCAGGTAGTGAGGGATCTGCATATCAAGTTTCATCCAAATCGGTCAAGCCGATTTTGAATTACAGTGAGAATGGCAGCTTCTTACATTTTTTCCATTGACATGAATGGGTGAAATCTGATTTTCTGTTTGTAGCTCCGGCCACGTGTGCAGGAGGGCCACGAGACCCCCAGAACATAGCACCCCAAGGTAGTGAGGGATCTGCATACCAAGTTTCGTTCAAATCGGTCAAGCTGTTTTTGAATTACTGTGAGAATGGCAGCTTTTTACATTTTTTCTATTGACATGAATGGGTGAAATATGATTTTCTGTTTGTAGCTCCGCCCACATGTGCAGGTGGGACGCGAGACCCCCAGAACATATCACCCCAGGTAGTGAGGGATCTGCATACCAAGTTTCGTTCAAATCGGTCAAGCCGTTTTTGAATTACAGTGAGAATGGCAGCTTTTTACATTTTTTCCATTGACATGAATGGGTGAAATCTGATTTTCTGTTTGTAGCTCCGCCCACGTTTGCAAGTGGGCCGCGAGACCCCCAGAACATATCACCCCAGGTAGTGAGGGATCTGCATACCAAGTTTCGTTCAAATCGGTCAAGCCGTTTTTGCGTGATAGCGGCACATACACACACACATACACACATACATACCTCCGATTTTATATATATAGATAGAAGATATACGTGACTATAAACCAAGATTTTATGGCCCCAAAATGGAGGTCTCTTGTTTATATTCAGGTCAGCACGCTCCCCCGCCTCCCACCCAAACCCTTTGCAGGCTTGCTTTAAGCCTTAGTGGTCCAGAAGTGAGCTGGGACAGGAGCAATCCTTCCTACATCCTGTCCCGGCCAACTGTTAACCACCCCACCTCCTGGACAATTCTACAACATACCTTTGAACCCTAGTGGTGAAGCAGGGAAGAACTGTCTTTATTCTTTCCTGCCCTGTACAGAGCGGCAGTCAGAAATGGCTACTGGGATTTCCTGCAGCAGTATTGCATGGTCTCATGGGACTGCCATGGGAACTTGTGGCAGCCTTTTCTGATCGCGGCTTTGCAAGGAGCAGGAGTGAATGAAGATAGCTCCTGCCTCGTTTAGCTGCTGGACCACCAGGGTTCAAAGGTATGTTGTTGTAGAGGGGTCCGGAAGCTGGGGTGGTTAACAGTTGGCCAGGACAGGATGTGGTAAGATTTCTCCTGTTCTAGCTCACTGCTGGATCACCAGGGCTTAATGAGGCCTGCAATGTGTCCATGAGGCAGGAGGCAGGGTGGTTAACAACCGGGATAGGATGTGGGAAGGGTCGCTCCTGTCCTGGCTCACCGCTGGACTACCAGGACTTGTCATAAGGGATGCTTGCAGTGGGCATAGGAAGCTGGGTGCAAAGCAGGGCAATGGAATTTATTTCCTCCCTGGTTTATTTGAGGAACCTTTTTTTCCCCCTTTGTGGGGGATGGGGGGAAAGGTTACCTTGGTTTATATTTGGGTCAGTTTATATTTGAGTATATACAATAATTTGTTGCTGTGATAGCACCAAGTATGAAATTAAAAAAATAAAATTGTGGTGGAGGATAAAATAGACTAGGACACGACATCACAGTAGTTTTCTAGATAACTGAATTACTTGGTCTGACTTTGTAACAGGAAAATGCTGGGATTTAACAAGCTCTAATAAAACAAATACCCTCAATTTTCTTATTAAAAATTATACATCTCCATATAAACCTATTTGAGTTTTTGCCCAGTAATTATGATCTGGATTGGCCACTGTGGAAACAGGATACTGGGCTAGATAGATCATTGGTCTGACCCAGTATGGTTATTCTTATCCCAGCAAGGAGTGGGAGTACCAGAATGTTTAATTTGGATATATCAGGTTAAGAACATATCTGCAACCATTAGGTTAACCTCCAAACTGCAATGTTGCCCTGCTTTACCAAACATTATTTGATTATGGATTACTTTGCTCATGGTGAAAGCATTTAAACTATGAATTCAGTTTTATTCATAGCAAGATTGTCCTGTTCTAGCTCTATGCAAACTGACTGTAGCAGTCTTGAAGGACACAATCTGATGAAGATCAGTCAGCATGGCTTCAGCAAAGGACGATCTTGCTTGACGAACTTGCTGCACTTCTTCGAGGGAGTCAACAGGCAGATAGACAAAGGTGACCCGGTTGACATTATATATCTGGATTTTCTGAAGGCGTTTGACAAGGTTATGCATGAGCGACTTCTTCGGAAAATTGAGAGCCATGGAATAGAGGGTGAAATACATGGATTAAAAACTGGCTAGCAGATAGGAAACAGAAGGTGGGGGTAAATGGACAATACTTGGACTGGTAGAACATCACCAGTGGGGTGCCACAGGGCTCGGTGCTTGGGCCTGTGGTCTTCAACAAATTCATAAATGATCTGGAAATGGGTACAAGTGAGGTGATCAAATTTGCGGACAATACGAAGTTATTCAGAGTAATGAAGACGCAGGGGGATTGTGAAGATCTGCAACGTGACATAACCATGCTCGAGAAATGGGTAGCAACATAGCAAATGAGGTTCAACATGGATAAGTGTAAGGTAATGCATGTCGGTATCAAATATCCCATACATGAATACAAGATGTCTGGGGCAGTACTTGGAGAGACCCCCCAGGAAAGGGACTTGGGAGTACTGGTTGACAAGTCAATGAAGCTGTCTGCACTATGTGCAGCGGCGGCAAAAAGAGCAAACAGAATGCTAGGAATGATTAAGACAGGAATCATGAACAGATCAGAAAAGGTTATCATGCCGCTGTACCGGGCCATGGTATGCCCTCACCTGGAATACTCTGGTCGCCGTACATGAAGAAGGTCACAGTACTACTCGAGAGGGTCCAGAGAAGAGCGACTAAAATGGTTAAGGGACTGGAGGAGTTGCCGTACAGTGAGAGATTAGAGTAACTGGGCCTCTTCTCCCTTGAAAAGAGGAGACAGAGGGGACATGATCGAAACATTCAAGATAATGAAGGGAATAGACTCGGTAGATAAAGACAGGTTGTTCACCCTCTCCAAGGCAGAGAGAACGAGAGGGCACTCTCTAAAGTTAAAAGGGGATAGATTCCGTACAAATGTAAGGAAGTTCTACTTCACCCAGAGAGTGGTAGCGAACTGGAATGCTCTTCCGGAGTCTGTTATAGGGGAAAACACTCTCCAGGGATTCAAAACAAGTTTGGACAAGTTCCTACTGAACCAGAATAAACGCAGGTAGGGCGGGTCTTGGTTAGGGCACAGGTCTTTGACTTGGGGGCCACCACCTGAGCGGACTGCTGGGCACGATGGACCACTGGTCTGACCCAGCAGCGGCAATTCTTATATTCTTAGTCTACAGTTTTAAGACATGGCAATGTTTTGGTACTACTTAACTAAAGCAGTTTTCCACTTTTTGTGTCTCAGAGCAAGTAGTATAGATTAAGAGCCCCAGTATTTTACAAGTTAGGACCAGAATATTCTATGTAAATCAAAAAAAAAGTTGGGTGATTTTAGAAACTAATTAGTAGGTATGCTTACTTATTTTTCATCCTTTAGCAGATTGCCAAGACCCCACCCACCAGTGAAAAAGTGTTATGATGTATAAAGTGCTTTCTATTTAAAGGAAATGGAAACTGTCTTAAGACCTACAAAGCTGACTCTCATTGCAAAGTGTCTCTTATCTACAAACATGTATTTTAAAAAATTGTATAAAAATAATTTTGTAGTAGCTATTGAAAACAAAATGGGTAAAGTTGATTAAATATTTAAAAAGTCTTGCAGGAAAGCATTTTTTTTTTTGCCATGTAAACGATAGTGCACTGTCTTCATTAAAAGGTCTGAATATTGGCTGCGGTTTGGTTAAATTTTAGGTAGCAGCAAATGGTCTGCCCAGCCTAGCCTGATTCCCCAGCCCTGTGCCTTCCTCCAAACCTTCCTGGTAATCTAAGGTGTCCTATGGCTAGGAGCAATGCTCTCTTGTTTCTGTCCATTGTGGGTCCTTCTAACCTCAAAATGGCCATTGTAACCCCTAGTAGCAGTCTCATGGTACTATTTGAAGTACTGGGAAGCTACAGCTAGAGGTTGTGGCAGCCATTTTGAAGAGCAGGCATGAAGGAGCATCACTTCTGTCCATAGAAAACTCTAGATCACTAGGGAGAGTCCAGGTAGCCTCAAGGGGGGCCTTTGAGGGTGGAAGGAAGGGGATTGGAAGGGGGAATCATAAGGGATGAGGCACCTTATCTGATATGGGCCCTGGCAGAAATTCAGCTGGGGCTCACATAAGACCTGGCAGCTAACATGTTTTGAATTAGCCCCAGATGTTCAGTGCCTGGATGTAGCCTAGCATTGAATATCCTGGGGCAATTCTGCTCCAATGACTGCCATAAGCTGAATATTTTACAGGATATCTAATGTTTGTTTGGCATAATCTGTGCACATCACAAATTTAACAGACATAAGAAGTTGGCTGTATTAACTCTTAAGATGCTGCTTCCACTAGCAAACTGCTCAAGTGCTGCATTGAGATGGTGGCTGAACACTCTCTGGTTGTTATATTGAAAACACTATTTGGCTAGGTACCCCCTCCTCTTTTCTAATCAAGAAATTAATTTCTCCTACATGCATCTGCAGCTTCATTGATTATCAAATTTGATCTATATCTTTGTTCATTGCTTTTGACACCATCTAACCCTCTTCATTTTGTAAGAACAAAAGATAATTAAATTCTATCTAGCTCTTACTGGTACAAAAAGATCATTTGTTTTATAAAAGCAATATCCTATAGGTATTTTATACATAAATTCTTTATGTACTGTAGAAGTAACTTATTCTTAAATAATGTAATTTTTCTGTTATGTATAAAATCTGCTATTGAAAGTTGAATAAAAATGTGTTGATTTGCTTCATTTCTGTTTATATTCTACATGCCACTTTTTAAATTTTTACCCCGTGAATCATGTATGGGTTTTTTTCTTACATTGGCTATCACTTCATCATCCAACCCCCAAACCGAAAGCTAGCTAATGTGAACATTATAGACTTAATTCACACATCATGCTCCAGTGCTTAAACACCGATGCCTCATGTTCTCAGCATCTAGGTTTCTTTTGTCTTCTGCCAGCCAATTGCCTGGTTTCTTGAAGTGGTAGGAAATTTACAGGAAAAGGATAGTTTGTGTGCTTATGTGTGGTACATTTAAGGTATACCCTAACACCAGTCATAGCAGGAGCCAGTATAAGGAAAGAGACACACTGATATTTTGTTTTAAATTAACAGAGAACATTTATTGCTCATTTGTCAGGCTAGAAATATGTTTGCCAAGTATTCTCCACCTGCTGTACCATTCTGTTGCAGCCTTTTCTTTTCCTCCCTCCCTTCACCAATAGTTAACCTGTTGCTACACACCAGGGGTGAAGTTGCCAGTTGTTAAAATTACCGCCAGGGGAGGGGATATGAATTGTCTCTTTTGTCAACAATTAGTTTAGGGATGCAAGTTAGATGACATCAACTGTCGGTGCAGCGATGCGATGTTCTGGATTTCAAAACTTATGGAATTTGCTGAGCATATGTGGTCTGTCCAACTAGGGTTCTTTTCTGCTCAACTAAATGGGACAAAAAACCCAAGCTTTCCTAGTAATAGCTGTTTCTTTTTAAGGTAGGTGGGGGGAGGGGACAGCTGCCAGTTGCCAGTTGCATGCCTGAGTGATGGCAGAAAAATCCAGACTCTTATTAGGTATACTAATGGTGGTCAGCATTGCACTAGAGGAGACCGAGATTAACATCATCATCATTGTATTTTAAATTGTACATCGCTTTGAATTATGATTAAGCGATTAATCAAAAAATCATTAAACTTAAAACTTGATCATGCTTGAATGTCACCAAGAGCACAAACAGATCTAAATCACTTGAAAACATTTAGATGTGGAGAAGAAAGTGCTCCTAGAAAAAAATCTCACAACTATTTCTTCTGCACATAAACCATTTACACCTGTGCAAAAGCCAGTTGCAAATCATCCCTAAAGAAGCCATTAAGCTCCAGGTAGAGTGACATTGAGTAGTCATGCCCTCGAGGTATCCAGCCAGTTCTAGCATGATTGCAGCTGTCTGAGTAGACTGCTTCCCTCAACACCATCCAAAAAAACAGATGAACTACAAGCAGAATAATGCAGTTTCTCCTACCAAGCAAAAGGTAATGCTTTGACTTGCTGCCTTTGCAGAAACATTAGTACTGTGCCAGTATTTCTTCTCTTAAGCTGCCTGAAACCAGAACAATCTCTGCCATGCAGAAGCATATTTGCATAACTCTTAGGCAGGGGTTCTGGTTGAATAGCAGTTGGGACCTACATTCAGCACTATTTAGCTTCATATATTCAGTGCCAAGATATCAACAATGAATATGCATGAGGCAGATTTGCATATAATGGAGGTGACTGGCATGCAAATCTGCCTCATGCATATTCATTGTTGATATCTTGAAAACCCAAGTGGTTGAGGGTCCCCCAGGAAATTTGAGAACCAACGGTGTAGAGCAATAGTTCTCAACCCAGTCCTACAGCTAGAACCAACCACTCAGATTTTCAGGATATTCACAATGACTATTGCATCCAATGGAGGTAGTGCATGCAAACATTTATTTCATAGTTAACATAGTAAATGACAGCAGATAAAGACCTGAGTGGTCCATCCAGTCTGCCCAACCATACATGCTCCATAAATTAATTTAGTTTAAATGGTCCTTTTTCTTAGCTATTTCTGGGCTAGAAACCTAGGCTCTGCCCGTCAGCGAGCTTAGGTTCTATCGATTGGAGTCTCCATCAAAGCTCACTCCAGCCATCAAAACTCTCCCCAGCCTGTCCTCAACTGAATGTCCATATATGGGACACAGGCCGTGCAAGCCTGCCCAGTACTGGCCTTAGTTCCTTCAATGTATACCCATTATTTTCTGATTAGAGATCCTCTGTGTTTATTCAAGCACATTCTGTGTTCATTCATGCAGGTGTAATCCTAAGGACATTTCTTTACAGAAAGGGTGATGGAGATAGTGTTTGAATTAAAAAAGCATGTAATGATGAAGTGATGTTTGTAAGTTTAAACTAAACTAAACTAAATCTTAGGTTTGTATACCGCACCATCTCCATGGTCATAGAGCTCGGCACGGTTTACAGGGAATTGTGAAGAGAGAGGAACTACAAGGAAAGGGGTTAGATGAAGATCAGAGGAAAGAGGAATGTTAAAGAGCTAGGATGTCAGATGAGGGGGGAGTGATTAAGTTTTTGAGAAAAGCCAGGTTTTAAGATGTTTGCGGAAGGGTTGGAGAGCACTCAGGTTCCGAAGAGGGGAGGTAAGGTTATTCCAGAGCTCGGTGAATCTGAAGAGGAGGGAAGTCCCCAGTTTTCCTGGGTGGGAAATGCCTTTTAATGAGGGGAAGGATAGTTTTGATTTTTGAGTAGGTCTGGTGGTACTAAGATTCGAGGAATTCCAGGACAGTGGGATTAATGGAGGATCTTGAAAGTTAGGCAGATGCATTTGAAGTGGACTCTGGAAATTATCGGAAGCCAGTGAAGCTTGGAGAGGAGTGGTGAGATGTGATCGAATTTACTTTTTGCAAAGATAAGCTTGGTCACGGCATTTTGAATCCGCTGGAGTCTGTGGAGGTTTTTCTTCGTTAGGCAGATGAAGATGGAATTGCAATAGTCCAGTCTGGAGAGGATGATGGATTGGACGAGAACGGCGAAATGTTTTTGATGGAAACAGGATCTTACTGTCCTCAGCATATGAAGGCTGAAGTAGCATTTTTTTACCAGGGAGTTGAGGTGGTCGTTGAAGGACAGTGTAGAGTCAATGATGACGCCCAGGACCTTGCTGGAGAATTTGAACTGCAGGGTGGAGCCGGAGGACAGTGGGATTGAGGTGGGTAGCTGAGCTAATTTTGGGCCAAGCCAAAGAAGTTTTGTCTTGGATTCATTCAATTTCATTTGGACGGTGTGGGCCCAAGATTGCAGGTTCGAGATACAGGAGGATATGTTCTCCGAGAGGTCATTGAGGTTCGAGTCTGTCTCCAGAAGGACAAGGATGTCGTCAGCATAGGTGTAAATTGTTTCAAGGGAGGATAGCTGGAGGAGTTTTAGGGAGGACATATAAATGTTAAAGAGGATAGGAGATAGAGGTGAACCTTGCGGGACTCCACAGATTGGTATCCAGGGGGAGGATGAGGTGCCATTCTTGTTGACAGTGTAGGAACGGGAACGAAGGAATTTTGAGAACCAATCAAGGACTGTAGAGGTGATGCCAATCTCGGAGAGTTGGTAAAGTAGAATGTCGTGGTGAACAACGTCGAAAGCGGCAGAAAGGTCAAATTGTAGGAGGACGGCGAATTTGTTGTAGGAGTGAAGTTGTTGGACCTTGGAGATTAGGGAGGTCAGAAGGGATTCGGTGCTGAAATTGGGGCGGAAGCCATATTGGTAGGGTAGGAGAATGGAGAATTTCTCTAGGTAGGATGAGAGTTGGGTCGATATGATGGACTCGAGCATCTTGGTTAGGAGGGGGATATTTGCTATTGGGCGATAGCTGGATGGAGCGGAAGGGTCGAGGTTGGGTTTTTTCAGTAGCGGGGTTAAGGCGATATGGCCCATTTCTGGGGAGAAAAGGCCCGAGTGTAGAGCAGAGTTTAGGAGTTTGGTAATGGAAGAAATGGCTTGAGTGGGTATTTTCTCATAGAGGTAGGAGGGGAAAGGGTCTAAAGAACAATTGCAGGAACTCATTTTGAGACAGAGTTTGAGGGTGAGGGAATCGGATACTTGGTCAAAGGCAGCCCAGAGTCTGTCGGCTGGGAAAGCGCTAGAGGCTGGCAGAGTAGGGTTGGGGTCAGTGAGCACCAGGAAATTGTAGGAGACTGCAGGTGGGAAGGAGGATCGTAAGGTAGTGACCTTTTCATTGAAGAATTTTGCTAGAACATCAGCTGAGGGGGAGGAGGGGAGAGAGGTGGAGTCTTTTTTGGAGGTTAGGGAGCGCTAGATTTTGAAGAGAGTACTACTCTGGTTGTTGGATCTGGAGATTTTCTGACCGTAGAAGTTCTTTCTAGCTTTTTTTAGCGCTGAATTGTAGTGCTTAATATTGGCTCTCTAGGATTGTTTATCGGAAGGGGAGTTAGATTTTTTCCATTTACGCTCCAGAGCTCGACATTTCTGCTTTAGTTCTCTTTGATGAGGGAGGTACCAGGGGGCTTTACGAGGGTAGGAGATGGATTTGGTGGAAAGGGGGGCGAGGGAGTGGTAGGTGGATTCAGAGAGGGTGGTCCAGTTATGCCAGTTGGATTTAGGGTCTGCAGGCTTAGGAGCGGAGGAGAATTGTTTGAGAAATTTTGTCCAGAATAAGTCGCTTGAGATTTTTTTTATGAAAGGTGATGGAATTAGAGGAGAGGGGAGGAGCCCCGAGATGTGACATGAAAATGGGGAGGGAGAAGGTCCCAAAGAAGTGGTCAGACCAGGGGACCTGTTCCCAGCGGGTGTCGCCGGCTAAGGTTTTGTAGGTGGTAAGATCAAGGAAGGTGATGAGATCTAGAGTGTGTCCCTTTTCGTGGGATGGGGATGAGGAGGGGGGTGAAAAACCAAGAGAGGTGAGGAAGCTCTTCAGTTCGATCGTATCCTTGTTGGTATTGTCGTCAAGGTGGAGATTGATGTCCCCAATGATCAAGAGTCTTTGAAATTTGAGGAAGGCGTTTGAAATAGTTTCGAGAACGAGATCAGAGGATTTGTTCCAAGGGGTAGGTGGGCGGTAGAGAAGTAGGATGCCCAGTGGGTGAGGTCCCGAAAAAGTTTAAATGTTATTTCTGTTTACACTTGTTGTAAGTTGTAAAAATGAATAAATAATTTTTTTAAAAAAAGCATGTAATAAGCACAAAGGGTTTCTGAGGGAAAGCAAGAACCGTAGAGCTGTAAAGATTGTTTGAATGGGCAGACTAGATAGGCTGTATGGTCTTTTTCTGCCATCATGTTCTTTGATTATGTAAGACAGAAGAGATTGGGAGGGAGATGTGATGGAGACATTTAACTACATGAAAGGTAATGCTAATGCACATGTAGCAAACCTTTTCAATGGAGATGAAGTTGTGGAGCTAAGGATTATTATATGAGGCTCCAAAGGGCACAGCTAGACTAAGGAAGAGTAGGACCGGGCAGTGGATACTTGGAATGTGCTTATGTAAACAAATAACAGATTAAAGAAAAGAAAAAAAAATCAGTTAAATGGCAGCTGAGTGTTTTCAGGAATCGATTTGGGATAACCTGCATAGAGCAGCAATATAAATGCAACAGGTTTTAAAGGCAGCATTGAGGGACTGTAGTTTAAAACCAAAGCACAATGAACATTGGGAAGCTTTAATTTTTTTTTCTAACCTCATTAAGCTTGGAGGCTTTGGGAGTTATAAAACTTTAATCCTGAAGAAGTGCGGATGCACCTGTCACTGCTGATACTCGCGTGTATTTTTTATCTGCTGGAAACTTGTAAAACTTGGGAAAAGGGAGATTGTGGGTTAAACTGATAAATTCTTTGGGGCCAGTATTCAGCATGATTAGCTGGGCGGTAAAGTAAGAAACAGCCCCTCCAACAGTCAAAGTGAGTTAACTGGTTACATAGTAAATAATGGTAGATAAGACCTGTATGGTTCATTTTTGAGGCAATGTTAAAACCAACAATCCAGTAATTATTCATTTGACTTGCTAAGTTACACTTTAAGATGTCTTCTCCTTCTCCTGAGATAGGCAAGACCTGTACTCTGACTATATGAATGTGGTAAAGTGTGCATTCTTGCTTCAGATTCATATTGCCCCTCACGGGACATAGGCTGTAGAAGACCGCCCAGCATCAGTCACTCTGCCCCATTGGTGGAGTCACTGTCCAACCTAACTTTAGCCTATCCCAATCTGTCTAGCCACACACTGGACTCAGACCGCAGAAGTCCATCTGGCATCGGCTTCACTGCCGGGGCTGCCACTTAAGCACCACTTCTGCTCATCATAAATGAAGTTATAACTCTTGATCTGTAGAGTTTTGTGTCGATACTGTCTGCTTTTTATTCAGGGATCCTTTGTGTCTATCTCATACATTTTTGAACTTCATGAATATTTTTGCCTCTATCACCATCTACCACTCCGCAATCTGATCTTATGTTCTCTAGTGTTACCGTTTCTCCATCTCTGGAAGAGATCTATTTGTAGATTAATACCCTTTAAGTATTTAAATGCCTGGCTGGTGACTGTCCCTGCTAACTGGTCATTTTCAGTGGCACTTAACCAATTGGTGCCACCAAAATTGACCAGTTAGCACCAAAGTGTATACTCTGGCTATATCAGGATCATTCCAGGGGCGGAGTCTAGTTAGCTTCCAATGTTCAGAACTAGCCATATTTGGTGCAGAACACTTTGTGTGAATCTCTTTATGAAAAGGCAGTTAATAAATCCCAATAAATAAATAAATAGGACTGCATCAATAATTGTCCTATCTTTCTGCACCAGCACATGGTTGCTTAAGTCTGAAATTCAATGCCAAAGCCCATACAAGGTCCAGCGTTGAGCCAAAAACACTATCTGTTGCTGAATATTGTAACATACAGAGAGACATGAATGGACCATCCAGTCTGCCCTGTAATTACATGCATTAGAATTTCATGATGAAATTAAAATGTCTTTTTTTTTCTTTGTTCTTTCTGGGTCATAGACCTTAGAAGTCCACCCATTACTGTCCTTAGATTCCAACTAGAGTTGCCGTTGAAGCTCACTCCAGCTTATTCAAACCTTATCATTTGTGGGATTCAGACCGTGAAAGCCTGCCCATTCATATTCTAATTAGACATCCTCTGTGTTAATTCCACACTTTTTAAAAAATTCCATCTCCACCGCCTTCCTCAGGAGGGCATTCCAGGTATCTACCACTCTCTCTGTGAAAAACAATTTCCTAACATTACTCTTTAGTCTACCACCCCTCAACCTCAATTTATGTTCACTAGTTTTACAATTTCCTTTCTCTGGAAAAGATTTGGTTCTATATTAATACCTTTCAACTACAAGTATTTGAATGTCTGTATCATATCACCCCTGTTCCTCTTCTCCTCCAGAGTATACATGTTAAGGTCTTCTAGCCTCTTGTACTTCTTTTGGTGCAAACCCCCTACCATTTTTGTCACTTTCCTCTGGACCACTTCAAGTCATCTTATACTCTTGGCCAGATAAAGCCTCCAAAACTGAACAAATACTTCAAGTGGGGCTTCACCAATGACCTATATAGGGGCATCAACATCTCCTTTCTTCTGCTGGTTACACCTCTTTCTAAACAGCCTAGCATCCTTCTGGTTATTGCCACCGCCTTGTCACACTGTTTTGTCACCTTCAAAGCCTCGGACTATCACTCTAAGGCACATGTGTCAAATAAAAGGCCCGCCTGGCTGTTTTATGTGGCCCAAGGCAGTGCTCCTGGAACTTCCCCTTCTCACAGCCCAGCATGTTTTCCCTGCTGCGCCGGTCTGATGTCACTATCATACTGAAAATCTGCCGGTCTCGGCAGTGATTCAGCAACATTGTTCACAGCTCCCCTTCTTGCTTTCCATCTGCCGTGGTCCACCCGGGCGGAAACAGGAAGTTTATCATTGGAGACAGACCACGGCAGATGGAAAGCAGGATGGGGAGCCGCGGACTACATTGCTGAATCACTGCCGAGGCCGGCAGATTTTTCAGCATTACGTGGGAGGAGAAAGAAGTTCTGGGAGCACTGCTGGGGGCCACTTTTTCAGCGTGATGGCAACATCGGACCACACGGAGAGAAGTGCTGGGGAGGAGCCAGCTGTTTTGGTACATGTAGGTACAAATGACATAGGAAAATACGGGAGGAAGGTTCTGGAAGTCAAATTTAGGCTCTTAGGTAGAAAGCTGAAATCCAGATCCTCCAGGGCTGCATTTTCAGAAATGCTCCCATGTGCAGGACCCAAGAGGCAGGTAGAGCTCCAAAGTCTCAATGCATGGTTGAGACGATGGAAAAAAAAAGGCGAAGAACTTCAAGCCGTTCTTTCGATTTATCAAGGGGAAACGACCCACGAAGGAAGCGGTGGGACCGTTGGATGACCATAGAATAAAGGGAGCGCTAAAGGAGGACAACTGAACACATTTTTTGCATCTGTATTTACCGAAGAAGATTTACACAGCATACCGGAACCCATCAGGCTATATGCTGGAAGTGAAAACGGGAAATGACAGGGTTAACGGTCAGTCTAGAAGAGGTATGCAGGCAGATTGGTAGGCTTAAGAGTGATAAATCCCCGGGATTGGATGGTATCCATCCAAGGGTCATCAAGGAACTGAGAGGGACTATAGCTGAACTGCTTCAGCTAACAGCCAATCTGTTGATCAAATCGGGAAAGATTCCGAAGGACTTGAAGGTGGCGAATGTTACGCCAATCTTCAAAAAAGGTTCTTTTTTGTTTTTTTGTAAATAATTTTTATTGATAAAGCAGCCAACAGCAATACAAAAAGCAGAACCGATAGCCCTGGAACAATCAAGAAACAAGAGTTCTAGGACAAGACAACATACCTATGAAGGCTTCAGACATAAACTACCAATAAGCAATAGGAACAAAGAGTCAAGGCAAACAGGTACATTCCCAGGAAAAAGTACATCATCAGAGCCCAGACACTAGGAACAATAGCCTCCCAACAGTGAAAGCAAAGGGTAGAAAAAAATCCCCTCGTGGGAGAGCAAGCCATGGCTGCAATAAACATTTAAAATATATCAACCCCGGAACAGCCAAACCACTAGCATACACCAACCAAACATACCATACCATACTAATCTCAGCACAGGAAACCCATACAACCCCCCATACAATCCCAGTTGTACCAACCCATGCATACCAGCCTGAGAGAGGAGACAGGAAGCACTACTGCCTAAGAGTCAGGAGAACTGAGTCAAGGAGAGACAACCGCCTCTGCCGCCAGTTTGGCCGCTCTCCACAAGTAAACATAAGATCTGTGATCACCTAAAAGGGCATCCTGGTAAGTGCGGATTTCAAAGGAAGCAACTTCCTGCAGTCTCCGGTGCCACTGGAGAAAAGAGGCCGGAGTCGGCATCACCCAGTGGTGCAACAGAAGCCGCTTTACTATCAATAGCACAGTATACAGAAACTTCCGTTGCGAGAGAGAAAAACCACCAAGAAGAAGGTCCCTCTGATCCCCTAATAACAACAAGCCGTATTCCCTAGGCACCCCTCTCCCAACCAGGTCATCCAAAAAGGGGAGGACCTGGAGCCAAATAGCCACATGAGGACATTCCAAAAACATATGAACCAGGGTGCCTGGGGCCGTCCGGCAGTGGGAACAAAGATCATCCTCCCAGAGATCCATAATCTTGCCCCTAGTTCTAGAGACATAGGCACGATGCAGGATTTTAAATTGTATCTCTCGAAGATCAGCAGACCACACCAGGAGAAAAATGTTGGCAAAAAGATCTAACACTTTGGCCCCAGTAATGTAATGTAATGTAATGTAATTTATTTCTTATATACCGCTAAACTCCGTTAGGATTCTAAGCGGTTTACAGAAAATAGACAATAGTATGCATTAAAATTATAAGTAATATAGGTTTACAGTGAAAATATACATTAAAGGATACAATAAAAATAAGATGAATAAATAAAGATAAATAAATAAAGACTAGGTACTTAGAACGTCCCTTACAGTGTATTCACTATCCAAATCCTGAGACCACAGGCCAGCTACCCTCTCCAAATAAGGCACGGCAGGGGCGAGCTTGAGGACCCTGTACCAGGTGGCCAACCGGTTCATCTGTGCTGGTACCAACACCAATTGGGCATCCCAGCTACCCAAGGACCACTGCACCCCCATTGGCACTCCAGGGAAGAGTAGTAGTATCGCGCCTGTAAATAGGCCCAAAAATGAGTAGCGGGAAGGTCCCACCTAGTCCTGAGCTGATCAAAGGTGGGGAAACCCCCCCCTGCCTGCCTCATGAATATGGCGTAAACCGGACCTCCCACAGCCGGAATCCTGAGGCGCAAACCCCCGGAGGAAAGGCAGCATTACCCACCAAAGGAAGAAAAGGAGAAGCCTGAGGGGTACAGCACTGTCTCCGGCACTACCATCTCCACGCCATGCGCAAAGGATGTAAAAAGGTGAATCGAGGACCCGCCCCCAAAACCCTCCACGACTCCACATGCAGCAAAGAAAGAAAGGAGTGGGGCGCACACCACGCAGACATCCATTCCGTAGGGGAAAATCTACAGTCTCCCATGATACTTTTGTGCACGAACCGCATCAAAGATGCTACATTATACAGGCGAATATCCGGCAGATTCAAACCCCCCAGCCTAGTTTCCAGGGACAAAGTACTGGAACTAATTCTGGCCGCCTTGTTCCGCCATATAAAAGAGCTCAAGATAGATTTAAAAGCCCGCTTGTCTTTAGTAGTGATCCACAAAGGAATAGTCTGTAAGGGATACAACAGTTTAGGGAGCAAAACCATCTTAAACAAAGCCACCCGCCCCCATAAGGTCAGCGGCAAATCTTTCCACTTGATACAAAGGGTACGGATAGCCTCGAGATGATGAAGAACATTATAGCGGTACAAAAGAGAGGGCTGGGTGCTCAAATAAACCCCCAAATAACGCCATCGGCTTCCGCACGGAAGGGATGGGGAGCCCATCATGCCAACGTTCAGGATGCTCGGAGGCCAGGGGGAGTAGCTCTGATTTGGCACAGTTGACTCTAAGGCCCAAAATGTTCCCAAAGGCCTGAACAACCTGTAGGGCCAGGAGAATGTCATCCGCAGAGATTATAGCGGCTCTCTCGCGCTCCTATCCGTATGCCCTGAATAACAGGATCCGATCGAATCTTAACCGCCAAAGGCTCAATAGCAAGGAGAAAGAGAAGCGGAGATAACGGGCAGCCCTGACGCATCCCCCTCTCTAGAGGGAAAAGGGAGGTAAGATGACCATTAACCAGAAGCCGAGCCCGGGGAAAAAAGTAAAGACCGCGTACCCACTCCAAAAAAGCGCCGTCCAGGCCATAGCGTCCCATAACACAAAAAAGGTACGACCACGAAATGCTGTCAAACGCCTTGTCCATATCTAATCCCATGATAGCCGCTCTGCTGTCTTCCCCCCGCCGAGAGTGAATAGCCATAAGTGCTCGAGTTAAGTTCACAGAAGCGTATCTACCAGGCACAAAGCCCACCTGATCCTCATGGATGAGGAGATGCAGAAAAACATTCAATCGCTTTGCAAGTATGGCAGCCAACAATTTCGCATCTTGGTTGAGAAGGGATATGGGCCGATAGGAGCCCACCTGGTCCTTTCCAGGTTTGGGCAATAAGACAACATGGGCCATATTATAGCTGTCGAGGGCTCTCTGAGAATGTGTATTATTATAAGCTGAGCTTAGAGATGGTGTGATGACATCCGACAGAATCTTATAATATTCAGGCCCATAACCGTCCAGGCCCGGAGATTTGGTAAGTTTGAGCCCCTTGATACCCACTGATACCTCCTAGCTTATAATAGGAGCGTTCAGCTGCTGGATCTGATCCTGCGTGAGCTTGGGAAGCACGACATCCTGGAAGAACAAATCTCTCTCCCCTTCCTCAAAAGGTCGATGGGCATACAACTCCCGATAAGTCACAAATTGTTGATGAATAGTAGTTTCAGTGGTATGCGTCTGACCCTGCGAATCAGTAATAGACGTGATCACCTGCCTCTTGTGGGAAGGTCTGATTAAGCGTGCCAGCAAACTACCCGCCTTGCCTCTCCAGCAATGAAGGCGATAGCGATGGAAGTAGATATCCCATTCTGCTCCAGCCGTGAGAATAAGATCAAGTTTCAAGTTTATTAATTTTTAATATACCGACCACCAATGAGTATCTAGCCGGTTTACAATAAAATGCTAAAAATAGAGATAAAAGTAACACTTGTAAAAGTGATGTTTATAGAGAGGAGGGGAGGTGTACGTTAAGGACATTGACGAGACGAACTTGAAAGTGAGGGTTAAAAAGGAGGGAAGGGGTAAAGTTACATTATTAGAGATGAAAAAAAAAGGGTTGAAAGGAAAGGGAGGGAAAGGGAAAATACAATAGGGATAGGATCACTTCATTAAAGCGGTTGGTTGATTGAAGATGGAAAGATTCAAGAGCAGTGGAATGCGTCTTGAAATAAGAAAGTTTTTAAGTTAGTCTTAAATTTATCGATTAATTTTTCCTGACGGAGTTGAAATGGTAAAGCATTCCATAGGGTTGGGGCTACTACTGAAAAATTTGATTTCCTAGTATAGAAAAATTCCTTTATAGAAGGGATGGAGAGTAGGTTCTGGTCAGCTGACCTAAGAGTCCGTGTAGGGCGCAAAGGGATGAGAAGCTTATCAAGGAAGGAGGGTTGGTGGGAGAGTTTAATTTTGAAGGCCAACATTATGATTTTGTAAGTGATGCGATGTGTGATGGGAAGCCAGTGAGCTTCTTTCAAGAGAGGAGTCACATGATCGTATTTCCCTAGCTTGTATATTAGTTTTATTGCCATGTTTTGAATTAGCTGTATACGTCGTGATTCTTTTTGAGGGAGTCCATTATAGAGAGAATTGCAATAGTCAAGGTGAGAGATAACTAAAGAGTGGACTAGGGTTGTAATTGCTTTCGTGTCAAGAATAGAAGTAAGGGAACGTATGAGATGAAGCTTATAAAAACAGGTTTCTACCACTGAGCTGATTTGGTCATGAAACGTTAAATCTTTATCGATGATTACTCCAAGTAATTTTATTTTAGTTTCCATTTTTATGGGGTGGGATTTGATGGAAATCTTTCCTGTTATTGTTTCGTTATTTTTAATTGGAAAAAGTAGACCACATGATTTATCTAGGTTAAGAGAGAGTTTATTTGCATAAAGCCAGTCACTAATTTTGTCTAGTTTATTGTTAATTTGTTGGATTTCTGAGATATTTGAAGTATCAACGGGGTGAAGTAATTGAATATCATCCGTGTAAGCGAAGATTGTGAAGCCAACTAACTGGGCTAGAGTAAGGAGAGGTGACAAAAAGATGTTGAATAGCAAGGGAGAAAGAATCGAACCCTGTGGGACACCGTAAGGTTGTGCTAGGGGAGATGAGGTTTCCTTTTTCGAGTGAACTTTGAAACTGCGTTCATTGAAATATGAGGCAAACCATAAAAGAGCAGAAACTGTAAGGCCGCAGTCTTTGAGTCGGTTGATGAGGAGAGAGTGGTCAACAGTATCAAATGCTGCGGATAGATCTAGGGAGATAAGAAGTACAGATTTCTGGTGGTCAAGAAAATAATATATAGTTGAGATGAGACCTAATAATGATAGTTCAGTGGAGTAAGAAAAACGAAAACCAGTTTGATGTGGGTGAAGGGCATGAGTTTTGTCAATAAATTCGGCAAGTTGATTATAAATGATTTTCTCTGTCAATTTTGAGATAAGAGGAAGATTAGCGATGGGACGGAAATTGACTGGCAGGGTGGAATCTAAGTTCTTGTTTTTTAATTTAGGAAAGACAAGAGCTGATTTCCAAGCTTTAGGGACGAAACTGTCGGAAAGACTTTTAGATACCATTTCCAAGAGAAATGGTCCGAAGAAAGAGAAGAATTTTTTAAGAAGCAGAGGGGGAATACTCTCTGTAGGATTATTGGACGTGTTAATAGATTGTAAGATTTGGGAGAGATTGACTAGAGAGGGGGGCTTAAAGTTAGAATAAGTACTAAATGGTAAGTGGGTAGTATTGTCAGGGAGTGAAGCAGGAATGGGAGGTCCTAGGTGAAATCTGATGTCCTGTTGCCGAAGTTCCCGCAATCTAGATTTGTCTGTAAGGGATAAACTACTCTGATGGTGGCGGCACAACTTTTGCATTTCACCGGACAACTCCAGAAACTCCCCTCATGTCGCCACCTCTTGCCCACAGTATATGCTATGATAAAGCCCCGAATAACAGTTTTGGTTGCCTCCCAAAAGAGGCTCGGATCAGTGTCCGGCATGTAATTATAGTCATAGTACGCCATCCACTAATCTTGGAGATACCTGTGAAAGGTAAGATCCTTGTATAGGTAACAGGGGAATCGCCAGGTTCTTTCCGCAGGGTCCGCCGTAATCTGAAGAGAGAGCAATACCGGAGAATGATCCAACAAGGGTGCGTCTACAATATCAACGTCTGCGACCACCGGGAGCAAGGAGGAGGACAACAGAAAATAGTCTAAACGAGTATACAGATTATGGGGGTTAGAAAAAAAGGTATAAGTGTGTTCTGTACAGTGTAACAACCGCCAGATGTCCAAAAGCCTGAGCTGGTGGGTTAGAAAATTCACCCCTTTACCATTGTGGCCCCGCAGAAAAGCTTTCGGGGGAGCACAGTCCAAGGTTGGATCAGCAATAATATTAAAGTCCCCACCGAGCACTAATTGGTAGCCCGGATACTGTGTCAGCCGAGCCAGCAACCCTGAGAAGAAACGGTGAGTATAAATATTGGGTGCATAGATATTACAAAACAACAGTTTATGTCCCCAGAGCTCCCCCAAGACCAGCACAAATCTACCGTCCCTATCCTGAATGACCTTATGCAAGTGAAAGGGCAGCTGCCTGTGGATCAAGATAGCAACCCCCGATGACGGTTGCTGTAAGAAGAAAAATAGACTTCACCCACCCAGTCCCGTCAGAGTTTCTCATGTTCTACAGCACTGAGATGTGTTTCCTGCAAGAAAGCAATATCAACACTTGCCTGGCGCAACCAGGTCAACACCTTCTTCCGTTTGATAGGGGAGTGAATCCCATCCACATTAAGGGTGAAAAGTTTCAATTGAACCATACTCTACGCGCCCATGGTGTTGAGAGAGAAAAACATTCTCATCCCACAAGAAATTGGAGAAAGACCCCCCAGCCAGGTCCCTCCCCCACAAGCAAGGAGAAAATCATACCCTCCAGGGTCCCCAGGAAACTGCAAGGCAGATCCATAAAAGAAACAGAACCCCATACTCTCAGGCCAGCAATCATACAGCCCCCCACACACACTGCCATATACATAGCCCCATATATACCCCCCTACACACTCCCCCCTCCCGCCCTTAATCCTAACCCCCACCCAAAAACACATCAGCTAAACAGCTCACAGTCCACCCTAGGTATCCAAAATACTACAAAAAGTCCCCCCCAGCCCCCCTCCCCCCATCAACAAAAATCAGGAGCAAGATGTCCAAGCTTGTCAGCATATAATAGGTCCAGCACCGGAAAGATGTCTGCAGGGGGGAGGAACAACTAAGAAGCCCCACAGCCAGATCATACAGAGCTATCCCCCCCCAGAAGCAAGGACCAAAGATGACGTCAGGCCGGACTGTCCCCAAACAGAAATCAGAAAAGAAATCCCAACCATGCTGTAGAAGTCCGCAGCAGTCAGCTATGAAAATGTAAGTGCCCAAAACCAAAACCGGGCTCTACAAGGAAAGCTGATGCCAGGTGATTTGCGCCCATTCCAGCTGCACAACCCACAGTGTGTGCGAGGGTCCCCATTTAGGGCACAGGCAGCTTACCCAGAAAGGATTGAAGAGCTGCAGGGGTGTCCAAGGTGACCGTCCCGTTGTGCTAAATACGAACTTTAGCAGGATATTGAAGGGCGAATTGAATCCCCCTAGAATATAAGGAGCAATATGGAGTAAGGGCTCATCGGCGTTCGGATAGCTGGGTGGAGAAATCCTGGAACAACAGGAGCCTAGAACCTTGGTAGTCCAAAGTATGGGTCTGGCGATAAGCTTCCAGGAGTTTTGCCTTTGTGGCATAATTGAGAAAACGTGCTATCACCGGCCGGGGTCGTGCGCCGTCCGGCCGTGGTGCTCCGATGCGATGGGCCCGTTCCACCTGCACCTGACCCAACGTTGCGACTAAGCCCAGAATCTGCGGCAACCAGCTCTCCAGCAGCGGTTCCAACTCCGCGTCCTGTACTGTCTCCAGTAACCCGATCAGATGGAGATTCTTCTGGCGGCCGCGATTTTCAGCATCCTCCGCCTAATCCGCCAAAGTTTTTACTTTGCTCTCCAACAGGGCAATGCGCTGCTCCGCCGTTTCAGCCCGATCCTCCTGGGCCGAAATCCACTCCGCCTGCTGGAGGCACGCTGCATGGCTGGCTATGCTGTCTTTAACCTCCTCCAGGACAGCATCAAGCTTGGACAGCTTTTTGTCGAGCAGGGTAGACAAATGACAAACAGATACCTGCATATCGTCCTCGTGCTGGGGCGTGCTGCATGGCTCCGCGTTGGAAGCCGCCATGATAGAAGTCTGGACGGGCTTATCCTTACCAGGCCTCGACGCTTTAAGAGGCATAACTGCCTAGACGCTGCAGGGAGAACTCCAGAGGATCCCTCCCGGTGGAAACCGATACACAGCGAGAGGTAAGAGTACCGTGCGAGAAAAGAGAGATGGCTGACAAGCAGAGATATTAGGGGTTGTATGCGGAGGAGAAACGGAGCTCGAACTCGAGACGTCCGCTCACAGCGCTGCCATCATGTGACCCAAAAAAGGTTCAAAGGGAGACCCAGGAAACTATGGACAGGCGAGTCTGATCTCGGTACCGGGAAAGATGGTAGAAGTGCTGATAAAGGACCGCATCATTGATCACTTTGACGGACACGGTCTGATGAGGACCAGCCAGCACGGTTTCAGCAAAGGCAGATCTTGTTTGACAAACTTGCTGCACTTCTTCAAGGGAGTAAACAAGCAGCTAGACAAGGGCGACCTGGTCGACATTGTATATCTGGCTTTTCAGAAGGTGTTTGACAAGGTTCCACATGAATGACTACTTCGGAAAATTGCGAGCCATGGAATCGAGGGTGAAATACTCACGTAGATTAAAAACTGACTGGAGCATGGGAAACAGAGAGTGGTGGTAAATGGACAATACTCAGACTGGAATAGCATCACCAGTGGAGTGCCGCAGGGCTCAGTGTTTGTTGGACCCGTGCTTTTCAACATCTTTATAAATGATCTGGACATAGGTACGACGAGTGAGGTGATTAAATTTGCGGATGATACAAAGTTGTACGGAGTAGTGAAAACACAGGGGGATTGTGAAGATGAGGCAGATGAGGTTCAACGTGGATAAGTGTAAAATGATGCATGTAGGTAACAAAAATCTCATGCACGAATACAGGATGTCTGGGGCGGTACTTGGAGAGACCTCCCAGGAAAGAGACAAGTCGATGAAGCCATTTGCGCAATGTGTGGTGGCGGCGAAAAGGGCAAACAGAATGCTGGGAATGATAAAGAAGGGGATCACGAACAGATCAGAGAAGGTTATTATGCTGCTGTACCGGGCCATGGTGCACCCTCACCTGGAGTACTGCTCGCCGAATATGAAGAAGGACATGGTACTACTTGAAAGGGTCCAGAAAATGTAATGTAATTTATTTCTTATATACCGCTAAACTCCGTTAGGATTCTAAGCGGTTTACAGAAAATAGACAATAGTATGCATTAAAATTATAAGTAATATAGGTTTACAGTGAAAATATACATTAAAGGATACAATAAAAATAAGATGAATAAATAAAGATAAATAAATAAAGACTAGGTACTTAGAACGTCCCTTACTGTCCCGAAGGCTCACAATCTAACTGAAGTACCTGGAAAATTAACAATTAGTTGAGTAATAAAAGTAAGAAATAGAAATAGAAGAAAAAAATAAGAAAATAAAAATTCCAAGAAGACTACACTGATCCAAGGACTTTGAAAGGTAGAAAAGAAGAGAGATAGGAATAGCTGCAGAAAGGAGGAACCGTTGAGCAATAGAATTCTGGAGAAATTCAAATGTTAAAAAATAAAACAAAACAAGGGACTAAGATGGTTAAGGGGCTGGATGAGTTGCAGTATAGTGAAAGATTAGAGAAACTGGGTCTTTTCTCCCTCAAACAGAGGAGATTGAGAGGGGACATGATCGAAACATTCAAGGTACTGAAGGGGATAGACTTTGTAGATAAGGACAGGTTGTTCACCCTCTCCAAGGTAGGGAGAATGAGAGGGCACTCTCTAAAATTGAAAGGGGATAGATTCTGTACAAACGTACGGAAGTTCTCCTTCACCCAGAGTGGTAGAAAACTGGAACGCTCTTCCGGAGTCTCTCAGAGGGGGAAACACCCTCCAGGGATTCAAGACAAAGTTAGACAAGTTCCTGCTGAACTGGAACGTACTCAGGTAGGGCTAGTCTCAGTTAGGGCATTGGTCTTTGACCAGAGGGCTGCCGCTTGAGCGGACTGCTGGGCAAGATGGACCACTGATCTGACCCAGCAGCGGCAGTTCTTATGAGGAATTTAGATTTGTTAGGAACTGAGCAACCTTCTGGGTAAGGGGGAGTTGTTCTGAAAAGATTGACTCCACCTTAACCGGGATGGAACCAGGCTGCTGGTGCTAACGTTTAAAAAGGAGATAGAGCAGATTTTAAACTGCAATGTCGAGGAAAGCCGACAGTCATCCGGGAGCAGATGGTTCACTGTGAGGTATCGTTGGAGGATACTATTGAAACAGGATATTCAGGAAGTCCCAGTAGAGCAGTTCCAATAATGGTGAAATAATGTCAGGAGGGTTTAAGAGGCAGAGCAAAAGACTCAAATTTTCCCTGTCCTCTCAGCAGCCTGTAGTTGCAAGGAAAAAACACAATTTGAAGTGTCTGTATACAAATGCTAGAAGCCTAAAAAATAAAATAGGAGAGTTAAGAGTATATAGCACTGAATGATGAGATAGATCTAATAGGCATCTTGGAGACCTGGTGGAAGGAGGACAATCAATGGGACACTGTGTTACCTGGGTACAAATTATATCACAAGGATAGAGTAGATCAAATTGGAAGGGGGTTGCGCTATATGTTAAAGAAGGAATTTAATCAAATAAAATAAACATTTTGCATGACATAGATAGCAATGTGGAATCCTCATGGATAGAAATTCCATGTGTGAAGGTAGGGTTATACTACCATCCCCCGTGACAAAATGAGCAGACTGATGAAGAAATGTTTTCAGAGATTAGGAAAGCTGGAGAATTGGGCAACAGTATAACACTGGGTGATTTCAATTACCCCAACACTGACTGGTTAAATGTTACATCGGGGAGTGCTAGGGAGGTAAAAGTCCTAGATGTCATAAATGACTACTTCTTGGAGCAACTGGTCCGGCAACCGACAAGAGGAGGAGCTATTTTAGATTTGGTCCTTAGTGGAATGCAAGGCATAGTATAGGAGTTAACTGTGTTGGGTCCACTGGGAAATAGTGATCATAACGTGATCAAATTTGAGCTGATACCAGGAGTGATGTTGTAAAATAAATCTATTGTAGAAGTGTTTAATTTTTAAAAGGGAGACTATGATAAAATGAGGAAATGGTTAAAAAGAAGCTAAAAGGATCAGTTGCAAACCAGGCATGGATATTATTTAAAGTGTGGGGTGCCATCACGAGGCCAAAGGGCAGTGCAGCGAACTTGAAATGCTGTTGCAGAACTTGGAAACACAGAAACCTGCGATGTTCCTGGTAGATTGGAATATGGAGGTAAGCCTCTGTGAGATCCAAGGATGCTAGAAACTCTCCTGGAGAGACAGCCGCTATGACTGTGTGCACTGTCTCCATGTGGAAATGAGGAATCCGCAAGAAGCGATTTACTAACTTTAGATCCAGAATGGGCCTCCAGTCTTCTGAGCCTTTCTTTGGTATGATGAAGTATAAGAAGTATCTGCCTAAGCCTTATTTGTGTTCTGGAACGGGTTCTATCACTCTGATGTCTAAGAGACTTTGCACAGTAGCATAGATTCGGAACTTTCCAGCCGACCTGCTGGAGAGTCCAGAAACAGATCTGGGGGCAGGCAAAAGAAGTCTATCTTGTGCCCTTCCCGAATTATGTCTAGTAGCCAATGAAATGTGCGTCCACTCCTGATAAAACCAAAAAAGGCAACCTCCAATATGAGGAAGCTGCGCCTGACTCCTGGCGTCACTGGGGCTTCTTAGGAGCAGATGATGCTCGGGAATCAGAGGCCTGAATTGGAACTGCTGTAACGAGGGCAGTAGCCCTGGGAATATCTCTTTTAAATTTCAACATATTACTTTAAATGTCCCATCCCATCCTCAATAGATCTAGCAGGATTACCTTAAAAGACATGAACATCCTATTCTTCCTTAGAAGCCTCCAGGTTGAAACATGATAATCCAACTGTCACACTACTACTTTTAATTAGAAGTTTTGTTTATATATGCCACAAAATGATGTCAAACACAGTTCTTGTAAATGTGATTTTGCTCACAAACTTAAAAAGGACAAGTAAGGTTCAATGATTGAGTGAGATTACCCAAAGGTAGCTCAGTGAAACAGCTAAATGACAGTCACTGGAAAGGAAGTTATTCACATTCAAAAATCTGATTTCTCTTATATCTCACAGCATATTTCAAAACCATGGTAGAACAGTGAATTAACATTTTTGGTAAAATTAATGCATTTGATTCTTTTAAAAAATGTAAAAAAGTACTGTATTATATTTCTCTGCTGTCAATCAGTTTTATTTTTAAATATACTGTAATGTGTTGTGATGAAGATTTATAAGAGAAATCAGATTATTTAAAAAGTAGCTTCATTTCAAATGACTAATGCTTAAGGAACACCAGATTGTAAAGCAACTAAACTAGAAACATTTAGCAAGTCACTATTTAATAAACACATACCAAGATATCAGTTTTTAAAACTTTTTTAATTTTTTAAATTTTTTTTGTAAGTTTTTGTTTTATATTATCTACAAAGTAAAAGTTTGTTTTTCTTAACTTAAAAGTTACATTGCTGTCTTGTGACAGTAATCACCTCATCAAACCTGATTTATAAATAATAATCTATCAGTTTGATAAGAATTTGTTTTCTTTTTACTGAACCTTTTTCAAGTTTAGTTAGAAGTAAAAGGGATCTCCAAGTCTTGATTTTTTTGTTGTTGTTTAGTGATAATAGCAGCAAGAATCACTTTTGTTACTTCTTTTGCTAGCTGATGAGTTCATAACTTAGGAGGGTCATTAAAAAATAAATAACTTCCAGTTATCAGCAAGCAGAATTGGGGCACTTGCAGGACTCAGATACAGTACATGGAATTGCCCACAAGTTCCTACATGCCTCTACTCAGTCCGAATCTTTCCCACTGCAAGATGAACTGTTAGCATTCCTAAAGGATGTTACAAGAAATCAATACTGAACAAAAATTCTAGTTGTCTCTGCTTCCAGTCGGTAGAAGCAGTAGAGGGAAAGTATTTGGCTTAGGAAAGGTATCCAACCTTTTAGTTATTCCACTTCAGCTTTACAACTGCTGTTGATGGTGAGCTTGCACTGAAAAACAAGAGTTCTACATTTTAACAGCTGTCAATATAAGCAATAATTCGCAATTGTTGCTAAATGAATTAACTATAGCATCACTTTCTCTAAACTGCTTATTTGCTTCAATCACATTACTATGTACTTTCCAATACCTTCTACATCTATCAAAATAACCCAAAACTACAGTATATAGTCAAATATAAACCAGAGATTAGAAATTTGGGTTATCATGGTGAGCCAATCTATAAAGACTGTTCATCTTCCCTCCTCATCAGCTATCTCCTGTCACTAAACATAATACAAATATCTGTGATACATATATCCCAAAGCTAACATATTCACAAGGCCCCTACAAGCAACCACAACCAAATAAATGTAGTCAAAAATCAAACTTAAACCTCAAGAAGCCATATGCAGTTCAACACCAGAAAAAGAGAAACAGAACTCTACGTATTGGAAAATAAAAAGAAAACATACAATTATTACAAAAATAATAATAATAATTTTATTTTTAATTTTATGAACTGTAAATTTGCACTGCTTTCTTTTTATTTTCCAAAACGTAGAGTATATACACCATAAATAATAGAGAGGGGAATGGGGAAAGGGTTCTGGTTGTATTGCTTATTTAGTAATATTGGGGAAGTTGGGAGGGATTTGGGTTTACATATACAATTTATTTTTTTTGGAGAGATTTCAAGTGATATTTTCAATAGTATCTATGGTTATATTTGTACACTTGTTAAATGATTGAAAATTAATAAAGATTAATTTAAAAAAAAATATATATATATTATTTTTTTCTACCTTTGTTGGCTGGCTATTTTATTCATGTATCTGTCTTTTCTTAATTTTCTTTCAGGATCTTCAGTCTATCAGCCTTTTCTCTCCTTCACTTCCTCTCCTACATCCATCTCTGACTTTAAGCTTTTCCTTTCAGATTTCCTCCATTTATTTTCTGCATCTCTATCTTCTTCTATTTACAGCTTTTCATCTCCCTCATCCTATTATTCTCCAGTTTTTTTTGCTAACTCTTCCCTCTCCCCCCCTTCCAGCATCTTCTCTTTCTTTTCCCCCTTCTATCTAGTATCTACTGTCTTGCCTCCTCCATCCAGCATATCCTTTCCCCCTATCCTCCAACACCTCATCTCTCTCCCTCCACCTCCATTCAAGATCTCTCCCCCATCACCCTTTCCCTTTGCCACCTTCCAGCACTACCTACCTGGGGTTCTGGCTGTGGGAAACGAGGTTGCGGGTCTGGTCCGAAATGTGAGGCAGGCAGCTGATTCCTCACAGCGGGAGAAGGGAGGGAGTGAGGAGTCAGCGTGCATCTGGATTGTGATGAGCCCTGCGCCTTCAGTCCTGGTCCCGCTAAACTGGCTGGCAATGAAGAAGTCAGATGCCTCTTGTCAAGTCATTATAGGCTATGCCGGTCTCAATCTCACCTCTCAAAATCAGGAAGTAATCAGAGGGGGCGGAATCAAGACCGGCAGAGCCTATAGTGACTTGACAAGAGGGAAGACCCCCGTGGCATCTGGCTTATTCATTGCCAGCTGATTTAACGGGACCGGGAATGAAGGCAGGGTTTATTGCAATCCTATTGTGCTGCTGACTCCTCACAGCGGCAGACAAACAATGTGGACGACTGCTGGTGGGAGGAATCAACTGCCTGCCTCAGATTTCGGGCCTGCCCCGGACCCACGATTCCGTTCCCCACAGCCAGACCCCTGGTAGGTTTAAATGTGTTTTTAGTTAGAGAAGTACTTAAGTGTAGACTCGAATATAAACTGAGACCCCCATATTTGGCCCCTTTTCTATAGCTCCAAAATCTTGGTTTATATTAGAGTATATATGGTATATATGAAATGATAGCTAAGCATGAATAAGGCAAGCACATGGTAACTCTAGAAGATCCAAGATGTTTTTACTATTCCCTCATTCACCAGGCCAGGTGGTGTACATGATTTTTTTTAACAAGGTGGGAAACATGATTTTTTTTAACAAGTTGACTACATTCAGGAGGTGATAATAAAGAAGGAGAGATGAATGTGTTGGGAGTATGTTTGGATAGTTCTCTGTCTATGGAAAGCTAAATATTTAAGACAATACAGGTTGGGTACATGCAGTTGAAAATGTTATATAGGTTAAAACTGTTGCTGCAAGATTATGATTTTTGTACGGTTTTAAGCAAGGTTTATTATTGTAATGCACTGTATCTAGGGTTTGCAAGGTGAAGATGAGGGTGTTGCAGTCACTTCTAAATTCAGCAGCATGATTGGTAACCAGTGTGTTGAGAGTAGCCCATATAACGCCGATCCTTAAACGACTGCATTGGTTACCAATCCAACACACGGTGCAATACAAGGTATTGTCGATAGTTCATCAGGTTGTGTACCATGTCTCTCCCGTTATACTGAAGGAGTGCTTTGTAATCTACCGCCCACAAAGAAGTCTGAGATCTGAAAAATGCATGCAATTAAATTCCAATAAAAGTCAGTCTATCATACATTCAAGGATTGGGTATGCTATTGTGTCAGTAGGGGGGGGGGGTCAAGCTTTGGAATAGCCTGACTTTGGAACCTTGCAGTTTTGTGTACCCAGATTGGGCTTTAAGAAACTATTGAAAACCTATTTGTTTGTCAACGCATTTATGTAATACGATCAGAAAGTGAAGACGTGCGCATGGTTGAGGATTTGATGTTATTTTATGATGTGTAGGATTTGTTTTATTAATAATAATAATAAATGTTTGTATTGTCAAATTTTATGTATGTTACTTATGTAAACTGTGTAGGTCATATGTGGTATATAAAATTTTTAAATAAATAAATAAATAAAATCTACCATCTTCTTAACCTTTATAAAATTACTTTAATAACCCCTTAAGTTCTACCCCAGTCAAAACATTGTGCTTATCTTGGTAAAACATCTGACTATTTTATTATGAACTTCAGTAGCCAAATAATGGTAAATAAACAGAGCAAAGAATTAATGCAGATAGTAAATGCAAACTCAACACTAAGTTTGAAGCAAATCTAAATTATAAATTGTATCAGGACTGGCTTAACTATTGGACGAGGTGAGGCTCTGGTCCAGGTTGCCAAAAATCTAGCCTCTGACCTCACTTGGTCTACAGATTAAGCCTTTGCTCTCCCTACTCTCCCAATCTGGTCTTTCCCCTTCTTTCTTTTTCCTCCCCATGGATCCAGCACTGCTCCCTCACCTTCTCTCATTCCTCTACAGTCCCGTAAATTTTACATTGGTTGTTAATGGTGGTGATGGCAATGGCGGTAGCAACATGACAAGCCGATTTAGTTCAGTCCCTGGGTTTTCCCTCTGCCATATCTTACCCATGGGAAATTGCAGCAGAGGGAAGACCCAGGGGAGTGAGACAGAGGAAAGGAAAAGAAAGACTGGACCAGAAGAGGGGGAGAGATGCCATTCACAGGGAGGGGACACCAGAAGCGATGCGATGGGGGGCACCAAATCAAGTTGGCTCAGAGTGCCACTATCCCTTCAGATGGCCCTGATTTGTATGCAATGAAATATAAGATACTCTCCAGTCTTTCTTTAGTGCAAACAAGAACCACACCTTCCCCCCCACACACATCCACACTTAGCCAAACTTATGCTGGATGCCTATAGAAGAATCTCTTATTGAAACCAAAATCTAACTTTAGCAAGTAATAGAGAAAAGAGCTCTTACTACTCACCTGGAGGATGTGTCATATAGGGGAAGGGTGTAGTAGTTGAAACTGGAATGGGCTGTAGTGCACTTTGAGCAATAGCGGCTTGAGGAACACCTGGTGGTTGTGCTGTCATCAGCATCATTGGATGGTGTGCAGTTGGGTGAGAAGGAACCATACCTGACTGTACATGAGCCTGCCAAGCAAAAACATTTATTTTAAAAAAGTTTAAATTATTTTCCACTTATGAAAAAAAAGATCTGTTAGATCAGAGGGGAAAAATAAAACAAAATGATTCTAATCTATACGATCTGGAGAATTTAGAAAGATATGGAGACAAGATACCAAATATACACCAAAATTTCAGGGTCAAAAATGGAGGTCTCAGTTTATATTTGAGTTTTCCCTCCCCTGATGTCCCATTGCTATCACCCACCTTGTCCCTCTGCCATTGTCTTTAGCACCTCCTCTCCGAATCAGCAGATTTCCCTACCATCAGTACCCCCCCACCCGGCCACAAACCAGTAGTGTTCCTCTCTCTCCTCTCCCCCTGAACAGGTACAGCTCACCCCCTCGACTAACAATCCAGTGAATGGACCCTCAGGCCTACTGTGCTTCCCTGGTGGTCTAGTGGTGTGTTGGGCAGGAGCAATTCCCACTTGCTCCTGCCCATGCTCTCTCAGCAGTAAAAATGGCTGCCAAGACTTCCACTAGACTTCCACTGGAAGTCTCAGCAGCCATTTTCACCCCTGAGACATGGGCAGGAGCGAGTGGGAATTGCTCCTGCCCAACACACCGCTAGACCACAAGGGAAGCACGGTAGGCCTGAGGGTCCATCCGCTGGATCATTAGTCAAGGGGATGAGATGTACCTGTTTAGGGGGAGATGGAGGGGAATGCTGCTGGTTTGTGTGTGTTGTGGGGGGGTGCTGACAGCAGGGAAAGTTTACCGGTTTGGAGGGGAGGCATTGACTGCGAGATAACTGTGCCAATTGAGGGTGGGGGGGAACTGATTTTGATGGTAGCTGAGGCTGTGGAGGGTCACTACTTGAAGGGAGGGTGATAGGAATGTTTAACACTAAAGGGAATGTAAGGGAAGGAATAATGGTATATATTCGAGTAACCATTTCTTCCCTAAAAAAGGGGTCAAAAATTGTATCTCTGTTTACATTCATGTTTATATGGTATTACTTTTAAGTAAATATAGAACGCATGTCTAGGAATACCAAACTGGTTCTGCAACAAGATAGCAAAAGATTTCAAAGTAAAGGCATCATATAAAGAACCAAAATAAGCAATCCCTCTATGCTCCCTTAGGTAGAATAATCCAGGGTCCCAGCTGTGTGCCTGGATAGTTAGAATAGATAAGAGTCCTATCAAAGATAATTGCTTCATATCACGCAAAAACCCCTTGGCGCTGTTTCACAAGTTTAGGGCTACAGAGCTCCTTAAGATTCACAGTTCTCACTGGACTCCATAGTTTTACACGCCTGGAGTTCCCAGTATGGCTTGTTAAATTTTAAGAACAAACGAAAGTTTGACCCTTGATGCTCCACAGAAATGGAAGTCTAACAAGAACACTGTGGAGAAGATGATGTTCAAGATGCAGGTTTTATTGAAAGTACAATCCAATAATCTACATGGAGAAGTATCTAGGACCCAAATCATTGGGGACTATGGACCCAACACGGTCCGTGGGTTTTTGTTTTTTTTTAACTTTATTTAGTTTTTAATGCCAACAAAAAGTGCAATACAATTTATATACAAATAATGACAATCAACCAAGCACTTATAATCAATCAGTATCTATACAAAAGATAAAAATCCTTCCCCCATCCATTATTACCATCAGGAATAATACCAAAACAAAAGATATACCCCCCCGGATGTGTGTGTGAAAAACAACAGAAAATAAAGATAAAGATAAAGGACAACTATAGCAAATCTACAAAAGACATCAATGGACCCCAAACTAATTTGAATATCTTATTATGCCCCAGATGTCAGCATTCATTTTCTCATATTTATATGTTAAACATAAGCTCGTCCACCAAAAAGGAAAACTAAGGTGATCCCAATTCTTGCAATTACGAGTAATCATTTGCATGGCCTTTGAGGATTTCTCATCTGCGCAGAGTTTTGCTCAGGATTGTTTTTAGCCTTTGATCCACAAGTTTTCGAATCAGGACCCTTAAGGATCCCTGAGGAAGACAGTTTTATCGAAACACTGACCGTGTTGGGTCCATAGTTCCCAATGATTTGGGTCCTAGATACTTCTCCATGTGGATTATTGGATTGTACTTTCAATAAAGCCTGCATCTTGAACATCATCTTCTCCACAGTGTTTTTGTTCAATTTTAACCCAGGGCTTTGGTGCTGACCCTCCAATTCCATCAATGATCTAATAATCTGAGCTGACCAATAATAGCTTTTGAAATCTGAAACTCCAAGTCCCCCCTTCAATCTTCTCCTAATTAAGACAGACCTAGAAATTCTAGGGGGTCTCTTTTTCCACACCTCTACTGGAGGTCTTCTGCAAATGTACTAAGGCATCCTCTGGCAAGTGCTAAATCATATGCCACCTGACCTGTCCAAAGTCCCTTCAACTGCAGTTTGTAAATAGTTATGATCTCATTAGCTTCTTAGATGGAGTACGAGATATTGTGTTTCTAATGCCTGCAGTGAAACATGTAAGTTGGCATTCTTCTCAGTGCACTCCCTTTTAAGCCTTCCAGCCCCCTGAATGATCTTCCCTTTAACAAAGACCTTAAAACTATCCCAATCTGTGCCCATTACTTCTGGAGTATTCTGGAATTTCTAGAGAGAGATCCTGAACTATATCATCATTATCCAACAAGTTCTCTTCAGTCTACAAAAAGTAAGCTTATTATTCATATCAGTTCCTCCACATTTTACCCATAAGGAAGCATGGTCAGACCATATATCATATCATCAATCTAAGACCGTATCGCACAAGCTAAAAATACCTTATCCAGAAAAATGTAGTCAATACTGGAGTAAGAACTCTGTAGTATAGAATGGAAGATATATTGTCTTTCAGTATCACGAAGTGGTCTCCAAACATCCACTACTTCTAGTTGCTGTAAAAAAGCGTTTTAACTGCTACACAATCCTATTTTCCACATATAATGTATCCCAGCAGTGGAGTCTAACATTGGGTTTAACGTAATATAAAAATCCCCGGCTAAAACCCATAACTAGTGAGATGTTACCCTAATTCAGGGATCTCAAAGTTCCTCCTTGAGGGCCGCAATCCAGTTGGGTTTTCAGGATTTCCCTAATGAATATGCATTGAAAGCAGTGCATGAACACAGATCTCATGCATATTCATTGGGGAAATTCTGAAAACCCGACTGGATTGCGGCCCTCAAGGAGGGACTTTGAGACCCCTGCCCTAATTGATGTTACCCTAATGAGCTTTGGTTATTATTAGAAGTGTAGATGGAAACAAACACATATATAATTTATTCACAATTTCTACTCTAGTGTAAGGTATTGTCCCTCCAGATTCTTTTTTTAATTTTTAAATGTTTATTGAATTTTGAAAAGGAATACAAAACAGCAAAATTGGATATCAGCTCTAACAGAAATGCAATATACAACACAATACCATTAAGATGCTTTCCAACCAAAAGTTTACAAAATGCATCTTCCAACTGAATAGCAATAAACCAGATACCCACTCACAAACTGCACCCCCCCCCCACCAACAATTCCCATGAACAGAAACACATCGAAAGACAACTCCATGTTGTTCCTTCAGGAAGTCACCCCCACAAAACAACCCCAAAATCCCCCCCAAAAAAACACCTTCGGGAATCCACTTTGTCCATAATAAAAGACCAAGTCCAGGTATGTAAAAAAATAATAACCAAGACTTTTTGCAATAGAAAGTTCCATTGTGCTCATAGTTTGAAGCTTCAAAGTCCAATCCAAGATAGCTGCTTCCAATGGCTGGCAATCAAGCACTTGGCTGCTGCTAGGCCTAAATGACAAAGCTTAGTTTGCCAGGTATGTAAGCACACATTATAAAGGCCAATAAACAGCCCTGTGGTGTAAAGGGAATAAGAATTTGCAATAATTGAGACAGACAACCCACCATCTGTTTCCAAAAAGGTTTCAAGACCTTATATTCCCACATGGAAGGTACCTGAGCCCACCCCACATCTCCAACAGGTGGCAGAGGCCCCAGGATACATCTTATGCAAATGGATAGGAGTAAAGTACCACCTAGTAAGCACTTTCCTTAATAAGTACACATGAGGATGCCTTGCCCACCTCAATACACATCTGGGACCATTCTTTATCCGTATATTGACACCCCAAATCTAATTCCCAAGCCTTTTGATATGTAGGGTGAAAAGGAGACAAACCTCTAAAATATTGGTAAAGGACCAATATTGGCTGAGGTAAGCTCCGAAGTGTGATCCATAACTATTCTAAATGTGCAAAGGATCACGGAGACCCCGTATCCCATCCCCGAGAGTGGATAAAATGGTGAATTTGTGAATAAGCCAAAAAGTCCCCCTTAGGCAAATCACAACTGGTCTGGAAAGCTTCAAAGGACACCAGGATCCCCCCTATGCAGAACGTCCCAAAAAGTAGATATACCAGAGCTTTCTCAGCGCAGAAAGGTATGGCTCTCCTGGCCCACAGGAAACTGAGGCTCCTCCCACATAGTACCTAAAATAGAAGGGACTAACCCCTCTCCCCATTGCTGGTGTGTCTCACACAACAACCGCAAAAGATGCTTCAAGAATGGATTGTTCTGACTTCGGACAGTACTCGTTCAGGGGAGGATGACCAAAGCTCAAACTTCAATCTATGAGGTCCCACAAAGTGCTGCTCCATCTGCACCACAAGCTTTGTTTCGGCTATCTCCCAATCTAACAAAAGACTCAGCTGAGCGGCCCGAAAATACCAAAGCATATTGGGCAAAGCCCTGCCCCCATTTGACTGGGCTGACCACAAACTCTGCCTAGAGAGTTGTGGAGGTTTCCCCTGCCAAATAAACTTAAAAAACAAGGTATGCAATTGTTTCTATATGAAGAAGGAACAGGAATCAGTAAAGCTTGGAATAAAAACAGTAATCGGGGCAAAACATTCATTTTTATAACAGCTATTCTGCCCCACCAAGACAACCATAACCCATGCCACCGTTGAAGATCCCACCGAATCTGCTGAACAATTTTAGCATAATTCAAATCATATAATTGAGAGAGGTCACTGGACAAACATATCTCCAAGTACTTAATTGTCCCGGAAGCCCAACGGAAGGGATACCACTCCGATAAGTGGTGAACATCCTCCTCATTCAAAGTGACCCCCAACAGCTCAGATTTATTATCCATGTTAACAGTGAACCCGAACACCTCACCAAACTCAGAAAAAAACTCCATTAAAATAGGGAGGGAGGTCTCCGGAACTCGCACATACAGTAAAACATCATCTGCAAATAAAGCAATGCGATGCTCCAGGTTACCCACCCAAACCCCCCGCAGATTCAAATGCTCCTGTATGCGAGTAGCCAGGGGCTCCATTGAAAGAGCAAATAAAAGGGGGGATAAGGGACATCCCTGAAGTGATCCCCGGGCAATAGAAAAAAAATTCCGTGTATCCACCATTAATGGAGCCCTATAAAATGCCTGCACCCAAGTTAGAAAATGGGATCCTAAACCCATCCTGTCCATCACCTGCCATAAAAACTCCCAACCTACTTGATCGAAAGCCTTCTCGGCATCAATAGCCAGAAGGACTACTTTATCAGGGATCCGCTGAGCTGCCCACAAGAGATGTAATGTCCATCTGATATTATCATTAACCTGATGCCGCTGTATGAAGCCCGACTGATCCATATGAACTAAAGTGGGCAAGATTTTCCCCAGGCGGCGAGTCAAGACTTTCGCCAATATTTTTATATCAGTGTTCAATAGCGATATGCGTCATACCCCAAAGGATCCCTCCCAGTTTTAAGCAAAACATAAATACCCGCCTCTCTCATGGATGGAGGTAAAGAGATGCCTCCACGCACTCCCTTCGCAACTCGAACCAACAAAGGGGCCAAGATGTCACAAAACTGTTTATAGAATGTATTGGAATACCCGTTGAGCCCTGGCGACTTCCCAGCTTTCAAGTGTGTAATAACCTCCAATACTTCCCACAATGTAATGGGTTCATTAAAATAGTCACTGTCAGACTCAGCCAATTGAGGAAGAGTCACCTTATTCAAATAGTTGGCTATCAAATCTGAACCTATCCATATTCCCATAATGTTTGGTATACTAGGATAGAAAAGCCTTCCTTATGGATCCATCTGTGCAATGTTCAACCCCCTCTGAGTCCCGAATGTGCATGATGGTTGCCCTAGCTTGCCGCAGTTTAATAAACCAGGCCAACCGCGATCCAGACTTATTGTTATATTCATATATGGTTTGTCGAAGTCTCAGTCTGAAAAAATCAACTTCTTCCATCTGCAAAATAGAAAGCTCAGCTCGCACCTTCAGGAGTTGCTTATACACTAAAGGGGCCTGGTGTCTCTATGGGAACTCCCCAGTCTCAACAATCGCTCTTGGAGGGATAAAGAGCGCTGCACTCTCAATCGCTGAAGACGGGCCCCCCATTTAATAAAGACTCCTCTAATCACCACCTTCAGTGTGTCCCACATAATAGGATCACTAACTATGTCGCCATTATACTAGAGATGCTGTTCAATAGCAGCTCCCACTTCTTGCAGTATTTTAGGATCTTTCAATAAGAACTCATTGAGCCTCCTGAAATGTTGTCCCTCTGTATCCCAATAACCTGCACAAGTGATCCAGACAGGAGCATGATCTGATATTTGGATTTGACCAATCTGCCTGCTTCACCCCTCCCCACAAATTACGATATAACCAAACCCCATCATACGTGCATAGGAGCGATGTAAATGTGAATAATGGGTATAAGTCCTTTGTGTAGGGTGCAATAAGTGCCAGCAATCTACCAAGCCCAGCGAGGTCAGCAGAGAAAGCAAGGCCCTATGAGGAGCCCTTGAGGACACCCGGGCCCCCACCAGGGAGTGATCAAGGTGTACATCAGGAGTAACATTAGTCTCCCCCTAAGTAAATGGAACCCACTGCAAAACCCACTAAGTCTGCTTTGTTAGAGTCATAAAACCCTGCTTGCCCCACATTAGGTCCATAGAGATTAATAATGGTAATACTACGCCCCTGTAGTGTGCCCTGAAGAATCAAACATCGCCCCATTGGGGCCCTATACAACTGCTGCACCACCAAACCCAATTCTTTCTGTACAAGGATAGCCTACCCCCCAACTTTTTTATGTGCCTTCGAACTTTGATGGGTCCAAACTTGCTCAAAAGAAGTCGAGCACAACACAGCCACATCCCTCAGCCTCAGGTGAGTCTCCTGAAGCAAGCAGATATCCCACCAGCTCACGATACACTATACTCTGTTTACCCGGACTATTCATCCCATTAACATTCCAAGACCCTATAGAAAGAAGTTTACCATCCCCCCCCCCCCCCCCGCTCTACCTCAAAGGACCCCCCGCCCCCCTCTGCATTGTGCTGATCCCTGCTGGTTGAGATCAGCCAGCCAGTAGGAAGTGCAATCCTCCACAGTTGGCTACCAATAAACCAAATGCTTCCCCAAACCCTTCAAAGGTAGCCACCCTTCACCCACCAAGAATCCTCCAGACTTACCTCCCTCCAATTCCCAGCCCTCTGTCCACCCAGAGTAGTGTAGAGGAGAGAAGAAAACCCCGAGGAAGCCCAACCCACCCCCACCCAAACCGTTGTAAAACAAACTGTACCCCAGAATCTCCAACAGACTTCCATCAACACAATCATCCCCCTTCAATCCAAACAGGTTAAAAGTAACAGACATTCAACAAAATCTTCCAATACCAGAACATAAAATGAGAGCCAAAGTCAGCAGACAACCATACAGTTGGTGCGCTGGCCCACAAATAGCAAGAAAGGCCCACTAACATCACTCTAGAAAAACTTAAAGTGACAGATTTGGCAGTTTTCTTTCGAGATCTCAACACTGTAGTCCATGGCTTAGCCTGGACGTCACTGCTGTCTCCAAAGTATGAGAAGATTCAGGGAGGTTCGTGTAGCCCAAATCTTGCATTGCCGACCACACTTCCGCAATGGTGCTCACTCGCTTAGATCTCCCATTCACAGTTAACCATACAGTAAAGGGACATAGCCAGCAATATCTATGTCCACCAGCACACAATGCCTGGGTAACTTCTTTAAAGGCATTACGTTTCTGTAGCATAGATCAGGCTAGATCCTGAAATACTCCCACATCCAGATCCTTCCAACGAAAAGTCACTTGCCATCGTGCCGCTTGCAGAACATGTTCCTTCAAGTTGTAATCGCCAAAACAGGCAATATCATCTTTGGTGCCCTGACCTCTAGTTGGCCCCAGGCTCCGATGTGCTCGTAGTAAAAGCATGTTATCTGCACTCAGCAATTGTTCGCAAAACTCCCGCACCACCAATTTGCTGTCCAGATAGGCCTCCATCTCTGGTATGCCTTTAAAACGCAGATTACAGCCCCGGGATCGATTTTCAAGATCGTCCACCTGCGCCTGTAAGTCTTGCAATTTAGTAGATATACGATTGGTAGATTCTTTAATCCCGGATACCGAGGTAGAAAGGGCCTCCACGTGGTCTTCAGATGTGGAAACCTGGGCCCCCAACTCACAAACGGCAGAGCGAAGCTCCGCGAGTGCCGCTTTAACATTGACGCGGACTCCAATCATCTCCTCCTTCAATTCTCTGAACCACATCTGCATAGATTTGTGAGCCTCCTCGCCGTCCTCCAACTGTTGAGCAGGGATACCCTTATCCTCCAACTCCGAGTGAGTCAACTGCCCCACTGCCATCTTTTTTTCTCCAGAAGACCTCCTTTGCCAAAATATTTGTATTTCTCCAGCCTTTTCCAAGTCGCCATAACTTTACTGACTCTCGATCTCCCAAGAATCAGAGTGCGCTATGCGCTGGAAACTTTTAACACCACAATTCTTATCAGCCCTTACGGAGCTCTTGTTTTAGGCAGCCATACACCAGGATGACGTCACTTCCGTATCGTCCCTCCAGATTCTTAAGTTTCCAGAATCTTTGGTTGGAGATGTTGGGCAAATGTAATGCCCATCCCTTGTATTTTCTTAGTAGAGTGAGATGCAAAATTGTTTACAATAAGTCTTTCTACCTTTCGCAAAATGTTTGCTTCATGTATGCAACAGATAGAACAGAGGTTTTTGATAACTCCTGCTTATAAGGAGTGATAAGGCCTTTTAAATTCAAAGATACAATTTTAAAATTTCCCATGGAATGATACCATTAAAGACAAAAAAACCCATACAAGCACCCCAGCTTGCAAAATGAGCTTCCCAGATTTCTAGGACTCTCCATCCCAAAACATACATCTGGATACAATTCTCATAGTACACCCAAAGAGATCCCCAATCCCAATATCCCTCCCCTCACTACCTCCCAATCCCTGCACATCTTATCCCCTCAACATCTTGGAAACTATTCCCAACCCAATCACCCCAACAAGGCCAATTCAAACTATCCCAATCAGGAAATAAGATTCAAGTTTAGGCAGTATTTGATATACCACCTAAATACCTATAAAATGAAAAACATCTGTACAAATGTTTCAAAGGTAATAACAAATAATAAAAATAACCGGAGACAATCAAAAAGGACATTCTATAGGGTAAAGATGGATACAAAAGGAAAAATGGTAAGAAGCTACATCATTTAAATTTAGGGTGGAGGGAGGGACAAACCAAGAGGGTAGGAAAGGAAATTGAAGGAATAGAGGGTGCAGCAAGGGGCCTCGTGGGGAGGAAGCAAAGCTGACAGTAACCCCTCCCCCCAGCAACATCATTGAAAATACATCGACAATACTTAAAAAAAAAAAAAAAAAAAAACCCAAACCAGACAAAAAACAAAATGTGCTCACTCAATCATTAACTATACTGTAAGTTAGTTGTAGCATACGAAAAAAGAAAGAATACCAGATCATTGTTGTTGTAGAATCACAGCCCCTTCAAAAATAGTATTGGTAGTATCCAAATAAGCAACACAAAAGCTCCACAACCAATTGTTTATTATTAATATCAAGCTTCAACAATTCTTGTTCATCACATTATCAACATCAGAAGCTTGGAGTCGCAATCTGCCTCTCCCTGTTGCAATTCTTTGCCAGCGAGGTCAACCTCATAATGCAGACATGTCGGCACAGTCAACCACCTGGCAGCGAGATAGACTTGTTCCCCTGAAGAGGAAAATGGTCAGCAGCCTCTTTATTGTGAATATGGAAGGTTTTCCCACCTTTGAGAGCAAAGGGGAATTGCCAACAATACCGAATATCAGCTTCACAACGGTAAGCTGTTAACATGTGCAGCTCTCCTCTCTTTCTCGTCATTACAGCTATTTCTTGGTATACAGAAACCTCACAGTCTCCCCTTGCTCCAAAATAGCTTCCTTTTGCTTATTAATCTGAAACAAAGCTACAATGTCTCTGGGAACATTTGTTTGTGCTTTTTCTAATGAATGATAAACTCTTACAATTTCAATTGCTTCCAGTAGTACTCGGTCTTTATCCTTCCAGAGTTTATGACTCGCAATTGCCATATTAAGGAGTTTCAGGTATGCCCCTGAATCTTAGGTTGCAGTTAGATAATGACACTGGGACAAATTTGTCCCTGCAGGATCTCAATATCCCCATCCCGTCCCTGTGAGTTCTGTCCCTTTTCCATTCTTACATGTTCTGCCTTAACCACACAAGCCTCAAACATATAATTTTAAAGTGTTCCGAGGCTTGTGCAGAGATTTTTGCCAGGTAGAAGTGATCTGGATTGGCCACCGTGAGGACTAGCTACTGGGCCAGATGGTGGTCTGACCCTGTAAGGCTTTTCTTATATTCTTATTGGTAAGGCTCACTGTTTTCCTCTGTAACACTCGAGAGTAGGAAAACTCCAACAAATTGACCTTTTTCTTGCTAATACTCATACCAAGATAACAGCAAAAGAATTGCAGATGCCACAGAAGGGCCGCAGATTGGGTTGTGAGCCTAACCAGCCATCCCAGTTGATAAGAACATAAGCAATGCCTCTGCTGGGTCAGACCTGAGGTCCATCATGCCCAGCAGTCCGCTCACGCGGCGGCCCAACAGGTCCAGGACCTGTGCAGTAATCCTCTATTTATACCCCTCTATCCCCTTTTCCAGCAGGAAATTGTCCAATCCTTTCTTAAACCCCTGTACTGTACCCTGCCCTATTACTCCCTCTGGAAGCGCATTCCAGGTGTCCACCACTCGTTGGGTAAAGAAGAACTTCCTAGCATTCGTTTTAAATCTGTCCCCTTTCAACTTTTCCAAGTGTCCTCTTGTTCTTTTATTTTTTGAAAGTTTGAAGAATCTGTCCTTCTCTACTCTCTCTATGCCCTTCATGATCTTATAAGTCTCTATCATATCCCCTCTAAGTCTCCTCTTCTCCAGGGAAAAGAGACCCAGTTTCTCCAATCTCTCAGCGTATGAGAGGTTTTCCATCCCTTTTATCAAGCGTGTCGCTCTCCTCTGAACCCTCTCAAGTAACGCCATATCCTTCCTAAGGTACGGAGACCAATATTGGACGCAGTATTCCAGATGCGGGCGCACCATCGCCCGATACAATGGCAGGATAACTTCTTTTGTCCTTGTTGTAATACCCTTCTTGATTATGCCTAGCATTCTATTTGCTTTTTTAGCGGCTGTTGCGCACTGTGCCGTCGGCTTCATTGTCATGTCCATCATTACCCCCAAGTCCCTTTCTTGGTTGCTCTCATTCAATAATATCCCTCCCATCGTATAGTTGTACCTCGGGTTTCTGTTTCCAACATGCAATACTTTACATTTCTCAACGTTGAACTTCATCTGCCATCTCGCCGCCCATTCCCCCAATTTGTTCAAGTCCCTTTGCAATTCTTCGCATTCCTCTTTAGTCCCAGCTCCACTAAATAGTTTTGTATCGTCCGCAAATTTTATTATCTCACACTTCGTGCCTGTTTCTAGATCATTTATGAATATATTAAATAGCAGCGGCCCGAGCACTGAGCCCTGCGGAACACCACTCGTGACCCCCATCCAGTCCGAGTAGTGGCCCTTCACCCCTACCCTCTGTTTCCTACCCACCAACCAGTTTCTGATCCATCTATGTACGTCTCCGTCCACTCCATGGTTCTTCAGTTTCCGGAGTAGACGTTCGTGAGGCACCTTGTCAAAGGCTTTTTGGAAATCAAGGTATATGATGTCTATGGGGTCTCCTCTGTCCATCCGTTTGTTAATTCCTTCGAAGAAGTGCAATAAGTTCGTTAGGCACGATCTCCCCCTGCAGAAACCATGTTGGGTTGTTTTCAAAAGTTCGTTTCTTTCCAGATGTTCATCGATGTGTTCTTTAATCAGTGCTTCCGCCAGTTTCCCCGGAACCGAGGTCAAACTCACTGGTCTGTAGTTTCCCGGGTCACCTCTTGATCCCTTTTTAAAGATGGGCGTGACATTGGCTATCTTCCAATCCTCCGGGATCATGCCTGTTTTCAAGGATAGGTTGCAAATTTGCTGCAGTAGTTCCGCTATCTCCTCCTTTAATTCCTTCAGGACCCTGGGATGGATTCCGTCCGGACCCGGGGATTTGTCAGTTTTAAGTTTTTCTATCTGCCTGTGTACATCATCAAGGCTCACTTCCATGGATGTTAATTTTTCTGCTTCTTCCCTCAAAGATTTCAACTTCTGAATTTCATCATCAGATAATTTAGTTTTCTGAAGTCCTACAAATACCAATCTTATGCCTAGCCAACGTCTGTAGTATTTTTAATTGTTTGATAAGGGAGTTAATTTCTGAAACATTCCAAGACCTTACTCTCATACTGGTCCCAAGCATCAAAACAGATAGAGAGATTGTATGAGGTGATAATGCAGGAGATGTAACTTTACTGAGCTGCCAGAGTGCCCAGGCAATACTTCCAACATTACATCTGTATCAGATATGCCTTTTAAATAACTCCCCATACCCTTCAAATGGCAATGGAACACACACCCTTTATGTTAAGCAATACCAACTCTCTTCTCTCCAAGTTGTTACATGCACCCAAACAATGTTCCACCCCCTACCCGAAAAGGTCCATAAAAATACAAATGTCCACACAATTCCTCCCCTGGCCATATAAAACTACAAAATATAAAATAACTAATAAAAAATGTAAGCAAGGAGGATATATAAAAACAATAAGCAAAAAAAACAAACCAAACACAACAACACATCTATGAGATAATAAATAAATAATAAAAGACCAACTCAGTTAAGCTACCTAGACGCACAAAACAACCATGAACCTTTAAGTTTGCATAGTTTATAGAAACCCCTAAGAAAATAAGCAAAAAATAAAATAACTACAGTAATATATAAGCTTATAGGAAGATCAATGTTAAACACAGTGGTAGGAGCAAAATGCAATAGACAAATAAGATGACCGCATACAAGTGTAGTCCATTTCACCCAGTCCAGATCAATAAAGCAATCCATGATTTATATAAAAGTACCACTCCATAAGCAAAAAAGAAGCAGAAAAGCAATAGCTAAGAATTGGCTCTCTCAGTGTAGTGCTTTCTCAAAAATGAAGTAAATTCAAGAAAATATCAGTAAGGTAGAAAAACTGCAGTGTATCCACATTAGGGTCAAAGCCAAATCAGCCATCCAGCAGCAAGTAAAATCATATGAGCAGGTGTATTGTCCAAGTTGTGCTCATGTATCTATGTGATGCATTCCTAAACCATTGTTCAATTTGTGCGTGGGCCTCCTCATGTGTCAGAAAAAGATATGAAGCTTTGGCATGAAACTGCACAGTGAATTACACTTTATGCTCAGTCATTTGTTTGCAAATATCTGTGTAGTCCCTTTTCAAAGCTGCAACATGCACAGAATAGTCTTGAAAAATGAAGATATACTGGATTTGGTAATGCAGGTCCTTCTTCAATCGATAATTTCACACACTGATCTTTTAATGTAAAATTCAATATTTTAGCCATCGCAACATGAGGTCTGAGAGTGCCATCAATTTTCCTACCCATTCTGTGTGTGTGCTCAATTCTTAAAGACTGAGATGGGAACTATGCAGTAATTCTCTCGAAAGCCAGTCTTCAAGGAAACCCAACAATTCTGTGTCTTTCAGAGACTCAGGAAGGTCTATCAAACAAATATTGTTCGTTTGGGACCTTATTTCTAGGTTATCAAGCTTTGTTATGCAGCTTTCAACAGCAGTATTTAATCTTGCTAACTTGGCCACCATACCATTTAAGAAGTCCTCTGCCTCTCCCACTCTCCACTGAATTTCAATGACTCTGTTGTTAAAATCAGCTACCAAAGCAGATAAGGACTGAAAATTGGCATTTAAAGTACCGATTCTAATTCTCAGCGCTGCAATCACCACAGTTTTTGTAATAATGTATCATTCACCACCGAGTTATCTTTGCCAGCCTTCACCATCTTAACTTTCCCCAACACTTGGTCTTTTCTTTATCCTTTTTCGTTGCTTTACTGGACTTATCTGGAGCTGTTTTAAATATGTGCTTAAATTTGAATATATGGATGTCAAGAGGGCCGGTCCAGGTCAACAGAGGAAATTTAAGGCTATCTGGGTTCCTGTTTAGGAGGGCTTGTCCCACTGGGCTAGAAGTTCTCTTCTTAACTTCTGACACTGGAGGTCGGGGGAGGTGGGCTGGGGAGGGGGGTTGGGGGAGATAGGTTTCTTTCTGACTTTGTATGGACCTTTTAGGTCTCCATGAGGAATGAACATGGATGATTTTATTTTATCATGTTTGATTGTATTGTTGTGTTTTGTATGTTCTGCTGTTTCAATAAAGAACATTAAAATGAAAATAAATAAATAAAATAATTAAAAAAAAAAATATAGATATATACACCGCCAACCAACCACCATATGTATTAAACTTGAAGATAATATGCAGAAAATCTCTGTATGGAACCCAAAGGGGAGAGCAAGCTGAGGACTCTGGAAAAACACTGCTTCCTGGCTCACTGTTTCACATGACCCCCCCAGATATAAGATATTTAAAAAATGTAAGACATATAATAAATGAGTTTTAAATGTTTTACAATTAAATCAAGAATTTCAGATACACAATGATATTCTGCTATGTCTATTACTTAACAAAATGATTCAAACCTTCAAAGCCAGTGTACAGTACATCTCCGTCAAGCAAAATATGTGTGCTATAAAAGGAAGCTTATTCAAATATATGGAGGGCTCTAAAAGTTGATATCAAATAGATTAAAACAATTTTGAGTCCCTATTGATAGAGTAATAATGGAAAGAGTATAATAATAATAATAATAATAACAGCTTATATACCGCAATACCGTGAAGTTCTATGCGGTTTACAAAGATTAAGCAAAGGTACAAATTGATTGACTTTAAGAGGGGAGGAAGAAAGAGGGTTAATAGGACAGGAAATCCATTTTTGAGGCGAGAGTGATCAATAGAACAAGTTAATCGCTATAGAGGGGAGAGAGAAGAGAGGATCAGTTGTCTAGATACTTTAGGAACAGGTGTATTTTAAGACGTTTCCTAAATTCCTCATAAGTAAGTATACAACATTGAACAAAAGTTATGAAACTTGAATGGGTAGTTCTTAGTGATTGTTAAAAGAATATTGCACTATTTTGCCAAACAATTCAATTAAATGGCAAAATCATGTTATTTGCCCTTAAAACACATTTTTGTAGCACAACATGAGTCAAATTTGATGAAAAGCAGCTCATTTTCTGCAACATGAATAATGCAGCTAGCATTTAAGTTTTCAAGCTATGTTATTCATGGAAAGATAATACCTGTCTGAGGTAGTATTAGCTTTTCTCCTTGGGAGAATCAGGCTACCAACATATACTATACATTAGTTAGCTTCCATGTTAAATTTCATTTGTTGCACAGGATTTTTTGTAAGTCACTAGAGTGTGGAGACAAGTGTTAAAACGCACTTGGTGCTATGGTTTTGCAAAAGCCCTGGGTATGGTACACTATTAATTTGCTCTTGGGGAAAAATCTGCACCAAAACCTTAAGAATTATATTTATATTTTTAATTACTACTCAGAGGCAGTAGTTATATTATATTCATTTTGGCAAGTATAAAATGCAAACTTTTGCAGAATTCTAAAATATTGTGAACAGAATCCTCCCCACCCAGGAGTAAAACATGACACTAACAAATGTAGCTTCTGACTATTTATATATAAGCCCTCTAAATACATGTCTCTTGGAGTGAAGTGGTACAGTACATATAGTGCAGATAATTAAAATGCTAGAACAGTTTTATCCTAGGAAAAAGTAGTAAGCTAGAGAAACACACACACACATCCATCCTCTATAATAAAACCCTAAGCGCGCATGCGCACTTACAACACCGTGATCCCTTACTCCGTAATGTGTGCTTCCATGTCAGACATGTGCAGCAAATTCCTACTCCTCATGCCAAAAGCATCCACAAAGTCCACTGGGAGGAGATGGAGAAATTAGGTTCTTACCTGCTAATTTTCTTTCTTTTAGTCTCTCCAGACCAGCACGGCTCACTGTTGGGTAATAGCTCACCATGACCAGCAGGTAGAGACTGAGACACAAACTTTTGGCTGCAATACAAGTGGGTTGTGCAGTCCCAATTACAATCAGTCTGCCGACTAGCAGTGGCGTACCAAGGAGGGGGGCTGTCCGCCCCAGGTGCATGGCTGGGGGTGGGGGGGTGTGGGGGTGGTGCACAGCCGGCCAGGTCCGGATCCTCCTGCCCTTCCTTTCCCCCGGTCGCGCCACTACAATCCTACCTCCCCCCGCCGACAAGAAGTCTTTCCGATGTCAATTCTGACATCGGAGAGGATGCTCCGAGTCAGCCAGGCACTGGAACTACTGCTTTGAGGACAATCTGCTACTGCATGGTCTAATGAAAGGCCCGCTTCCTCCAAGCTGCCTGACAAGGAGAAGTGAGGAAAAGATCTGGCAAAACTCCAGAGCATAGCTGTCCCAAATCACCTCCAGGACCCACTGATCCGTTGTGATCTTAGCCCATCTCTGGTAAAACTCCCAGTAGAAACCTGCCCCCATCTCTCCAATATAGGGGGAAGGTCACCTGAGGCTGTAGACAAACCGGAGGAGCTTCCTGCAAAAACCACTGAAAAAACTCCCCGGAGGCTTGCAGTGGCAAAGAGGCCTGAACCGCCCCAGCCACTAAAGCATGCAAGCCAGCAGCAGCGGTAAGAGAGTCCTCAGCACTATTGGCGGTAAGGGAAACATTTGTTTCCCTTACTGTTGGCGGCTGGGGAAAATCCCTGTGTGGGCTTTCCCCCTGCCTGCTGCCAACACATGAAGCACTCGTGAAGGGGAACCCTGCTCAGTGGCATCCGAAGCCGACGAGGATTCCCCTTTGTGGCGGCTGGCACATCGCAAACACAGGCCGCGTCGACCTTGCAGCAGGAACACAATGAACACTTTGTCTATTTAAAAGTGATCATTGTGAAAACCATGCCTAGCTGAAAAATAAAAAAGTGTCGGTTAGCAATTAAATGCAATTTACCTCAGGATTTTTTAAATTTTATAATATGACTGTAAGGGACAATTGAACAGACCCCCAATGGTTCTCAAAGCTATATGCCTTGCCGATATTGGTGGCAAGGCTTACAGCTGAGGCACCTCTAGTGAAAACATTTTGGGGAGGTGGGAGAAATGGGGGGAGGGATTCGGCCCATTGAGTGTGAGAACCCCAAGGTCGGATGGACCCCTGAAGGGTCACCCAAGCTCAATCCAGCATCACAGACGAGGATAAGAAGGCCTAAACAAAATCCAATAGGCCTACACTAAACCAGGGAAGACTGCACAGGCTTACCACCTCCACCTGTTGGAGACTGAGAGCAGACTGATTGTATGTGGGACTGCACAGCCCACTTGTACGACAGCCAAAAGTTTTTGTCTCAGTCTCCACCTGCTGGTCATGGTGAGCTATTACCCATCAGTGAGCTGTGACGGTCTGGAGAGATGCTTAAAGAAGAGGCTTTTACCCCTTAGCTGGATTGAATAGTAAGTGCTAACAGAGGTAAGAGCTTACTAGTACTCAATATTTACCGTATTTTCACGCATATAACGCGCGCGTTATACGTGTTTTTACAAACCGTGCATAACCTTGCGCGGTATACGCGTGAGCGCGTTGTACAAAATTTTTTTTACATAGTTCCCCCCCCCCCCCCGACGTCCGATTCACACCCCCCCGCCGCAGGACCGCTCGCACCCCCACCCCGAAGGACCGTTCGCACGCACCCGCACCCCCACCCCGAAGGACCGCTCGCACGCGCTCCCATCCGCACCCGCATCCCCATCCTGAAGGACCGCTCGCACGCACTCCCACCCGCACCCGCATCCCCACCCTGAAGGACTGCTCGCACGCACTCCCGCACTCCCGCCCTCTTGCCCCAGCCAACCGCGGAACCCCCGACACGATCGGGGCAAGAGGGAGCTCAAGCCCTCTTGCCCCAGCTAACCGCGGCACCCCCGACACGATCGGGGCAAGAGGGAGCCCAAGCCCTCTTGCCCCGCCGACTCCCCAACTCCCCGACAATATCGGGCCAGGAGGGAGCCCAAACCCTCCTGGCCACGGCGACCCCCTACCTCCACCCCGCACTACATTACGGGCAGGAGGGATCCCAGGCCCTCCTGCCCTCGACGCAAACCCCCCTCCCCACAACGACCGCCCCCCCCAAGAACCTCCGACCGCCCCCCCAGCCGACCCGCGACCCCCCTGGCCGACCCCCACGACACCCCCAACCCCCTTCCCCGTACCTTTGTGTAGTTGGCCGGACAGACAGGAGCCAAACCCGCCTGTCCGGCAGGCAGCCAACAACGGAATGAGGCCAGATTGGCCCATCCGTCCCAAAGCTCCGCCTACTGGTGGGGCCTAAGGCGCCTGGGCCAATCAGAATAGGCCCGGGAGCCTTAGGTCCCTCCTAGGGGCGGGGCCTGAGGCACATGGGCCCAACCCGACCATGTACCCAAGGCCCCGCCCCCAGGAGGGACTAAGGCTCCCGGGCCTATTCTGATTGGCCCAGGCGCCTTAGGCCCCACCAATAGGCGGAGCTTTGGGATGGATGGACCAATCCGGCCTCATTCCGTCGTTGGCTGCCTGCCGGACAGGCGGGTTTGGCTCCCGTCTGTCCGGCCAACTACACAAAGGTACGGGGAAGGGGGGTGGGGGGGTCGGCTGGAGGTTCTTGGGGGGGCGGTCGTTGGGGGGAGGGGGGTTTGCGTCGAGGGCAGGAGGGCCTGGGATCCCTCCTGCCCATAATGTAGTACGGGGTGGGGGTAGGGGGTACCCGTGGCCAGGAGGGTTTGGGCTCCCTCCTGGCCCGATATTGTCGGGGAGTTGGGGAGTCGGCGGGGCAAGAGGGCTTGGGCTCCCTCTTGCCCCGATCGTGTCGGGGGTGCCGCGGTTGGCTGGGGCAAGAGGGCTTGAGCTCCCTCTTGCCCCGATCGTGTCGGGGGTGCAGCGGTTGGCTGGGGCAAGAGGGCTTGAGCTCCCTCTTGCCCCGATCGTGTCGGGGAGTCGGCGGGGCAAGAGGGCTTGACGTTAGAGAAAGGGCGAACCGCTGGAAGAGGAAGCAGGGCAGGTGCAGGGCTCACGGAAGGGCCGGGACCGCCAAGAGAAAGCAGCAGGACACTGGTAGGAGCTTCTACATGATGGGGGGGGGTCGGGAGGCTGTGGAGGTGCGAGCGGTCCTTCAGGGTGGGGGTAAGAGTGTGGGTGGGAGTGCGTGCGAGCGGTCCTTCGGGGTGGGGGTGCGAGCGGTCCTGCGTTGTGGTGAATCGGACGTCGGGGGGGGCATCAGGTTTTCAGGGTGGGGACAGGACTTCAAGGGGGAGAGGAGAGTCGGGGCGGGCGAAAGGAGAGTCGGGCGGCGACGGGAGAGTCGGGCAGCATGCGCGGTATACGGGTGTGCGCGGTATATAAAAATTTCTGTACATAAATTTGTGTTTTCCGCGCGCTATACCCGTGTGCGCGTTTTACACGGGTGCGCGTTATCTATGTGAAAATACGGTATTCATTCATTTAATTTTGGGGTAAAAAGATTAATCTTCATTCAGAACTTAGTGGACTCTGAGTGGGAGTTGGCCTTTTCACCCTGAATCCTTTAAACATTAACCTCTATTATATTACTGATGTTTAAGCTGTTCTTACTGAAACTTGTGCATTCTATTTTATGTTTCATTGTATATCACCAGTTCCAGAACTTTAACTCAACCCTACTGGCTTATCACAACAGCAATTTCTTGAAGCATTAACAGTATCTTATCATTCCAAACTGTATTAAAAGATGTGCTGTTCCATTCTTATCATGTGATTATATGGGTTATACTTTTAAACTCATCTTATGACACTCCAATGAGCTCTTAGAATGGACTCATCTATATTTTTCTCCATATTAAAGAAGACCTACAAAATAATATACTATGCATGCTGCTATATTTTGTCTCAGAAGATGGCTACTCTTACAGAAGCACTGTTTATCATCTATATGTATTCTTCCTCTGTTGTATAATGCTGTGCTATTATATACAACTCTCAAGCATTAATAAAAACATTATTTCAAAAACCTCCCTTACCTGTTGTACATGAGCCATATGTGGTGGGTTGGTATATGCAGGCTGAACATGTGAAGGATGAATAGCAAAGACTGTTTGCTGTGGTGTTGGGAAGCTACTTTGTGGAGATTGGGTATTTGAACCCGGTGTCATAGAAGGTGGGGTTGGCGCAAGACCAGCATGGTAAATTGCAGACTGCTGCTGTGAATTTGCCAGATGAAGTGCCTGGGCCGCCTGATGTTGGTGATGCTAAAAAAATAAGCAAAGAAAATATTTGAATGTGATGATTTAGAGAAAAATATATCCTAGATTTCATCAAGCAGCATTAAATACCACTGTTGCACTGGCATATGAACAGCAGAAAAATAAAATGATGCAAAACCAATACATTACAAATATTTACACATTTCATTCATAAAAGGATTATTTATGATTCTAGGGTCAAAATCAAGGATCATGGATTTGATATATGCCTTTCTGTGGGTACAATCGAAGCGGTTTAAATATACTATATGCAGGTACTTTTTCTGTCCCTAGTGGGCTCACAATTAAAGTTATGTACCTGGGACAATGGAGGGTGGTTAAGTGACTTGTCCAGGGTCACAAGGAGCTGCAATGGGAGGCCCAGTTTAGGAGTTTCAGAGTAGGGCTCCCAGTGCATGTGAATATAGTGATTGGATTCTATTAATTTCTAAATGTGACTATTGATGAGATTTAAAATTGACAAATACGATTTGAAATAATATTTTAATTTTTTTTTTTTTTTTTTAAATAATATTTATTGGTTTAAATAGGAATACTTGGAGGAGGGGGTTTTATGCCGATGAGGTAGCTCTAATATAGTAGCCTGAATGCTTAAAAAATTAGCAGCAGGAACGAGTCTTGAGGCTTTTTCTCCCCCTTTACAATGTTCCTAGCAGTAGTACAGCAGTGATTTTACTAAGTTTAAAATCCACAGTGTACTGTTGAGTCAAAGGTTTAAATTACATAATTATGAAGAAGTAATAAGCGTAATCTCTTGTTTTGGGGAACAGAATTTGCACTAAGAGTAGTGATGTTTTTAATCAAGCCCAGTTCCCCAGGTTCTTAATCCACTGCACTAGCCATTAGGCTACTCCTCCACTCTACTGTAATTCAGATGGATTGTGAAACAATGACTAATATCTTTGTCCTATACCTTCATATGGCCTGCTGATTTCTTTCTATTAATGGTAAGTAATAACCAGAACCAGCTGAGCTGCATGTACTTGGGCAGTAATAGACTAGGAAACCATTAGTCTGTGAAAGAATTGTCTCTCTCTCTCTCCATTCTAACCATTTCCTTGGTTAAACTTATATGATAGACAAACTAAACAGAAAATTTAGCTCCTGTGAACTCCTTAGAGCATATTTAACTGAAAATTAGCAGTGTATGACTAAAAAATTCAACCTTTAGGCTGCTCTTATTTATACGTATCCTACTGGAAAGCCATATACTGTAGACCACAAACATAAGGTGGGTTGGTCTAAACTCTTTACGTGAGTAAATAGAAAGAAAAAAAATTGACAAGCAATTACAGTCCTCCGCCAGCTAGTACCAACCATTGCATCTCTTTCAATTGTATTTACTAGAACTCATAGAACATTTTCTGAAGTTAAATTAATGTTTGCCCTTGCCACTTGTTGACCTTCTAGTGTTTCATAAAGATAGTAAAAGAATTGCAAGTGGATGCCTGACAAGATGCAGCGAGATCTGGAAACCTGCTTCAAGCACAATGCCAGCTGCGGAAACCCTGAGAGAACAGGATGCCTTACAAATTTCTTCAACTATAGCCATAAAGTGGTCTAATGAAAATAAGCAGCAGCTTTGTCAAGTCTCTTGTATAACTCAGAGATATAATTAATCCATCTAGCAATCAATGTCTTAGATGCTGAAAAATCACACCAGCTCTCTATGAAACAAAAGCTATTCTCCAAGCAAATCTTTACAACTCTTAGTATCTGTCATGACACTTCATCTTTTAGAAGGGTCACAAGTCAGAAAATTAATCTGAATGGCAAGAAACCTAGAATGAACTTGAGGGGAAAAAGCAAGCATGAATCTCAGAGATACAAGGAGAGAAGCTAACACATCAACTTTAATATTCAGCAATGGGTTATGTCCTCAGATTTATGAATAAATATCTTGAAGTTTCAGGAAGCTTAGTTTAGTGACATCACTTCCAGAATAGAATGGTAAGAGAGTATACAAAAGATTCCTGAATTTTGGGTAATCAGCTGGATAGAAGGGACTCAAGAGAAGATGGTGTCATTCTTAGCTAAAGCTTACTGGAAAGTATAGAGGTTTTTTTTCAGTCTTAGTTTATTTTAATTTTGAAACAACAAAGGGCTAGATTCACTAACCCTCCAATCCATGTGTGATCCGTTTCCATTTGCATGCAGGCCAACAAATTCACTAAAGGCCTGCATGCAAACGGAGATGATCGTTGGCATGCCCCCAGCCAACTGCACAGATAACTAAAGCCCTGACAGTAGTGACAGGAGAAACAGCCTCCTGTCACTGTTATCAGGGCTTCTGCCGGCTTTTAAATTTTTTTAATCGGCAGATATTTTGCATGTTTTACACATGCAAAATATCTGCCCAATTTAAAAAAAAAAAAAATGAAACCCCCCTCCCAACAAGTGCCCTGAACACCTCTCACTGAACCCCACAAAAAATTTGCCCCGACGCCGCTTAAAATTATGGCAGGAGGGTTCCCAGTCCCTCCTGCCATCAGTCCAACCCACCCAAAAACTAACGGTAGGATGAATGCCAACTTACTCCTGCTCAACCCCTCCTGATCTGGCTGGCTGGGCCCGTCCCACCCTGCTTAAAATTATGGCAGGAGGGTTCCCACTCCCTCCTGCCATCAGTCCCACCCACCCAAAAACTAACGGCAGACTCGAAACTTCTGAGTTTCTTCAAGCAAGTCTGCGAGGCTGTCCGCATCTGGGCTCCGTGGATGATGTCACCCACAAGCATACTTGCTTGACAAAACTCAGAAGTTTTGAGTCTGCCGCACTGCGCATGCACGAGTGCCTTCCTGCCCATCACAGATTACTAGTTAATTATTTAAAAACAAAAAAAAGTAAATATTGCGACTATTACTGATGAAAATGGGGTTACTCATTCTCAAATGGATAATATATTAAAACAATTTTTGAAATATTATAAGACTCTTTATTCTTCTGAGCTTTATTCAAATAAAGAACATGATGGTTTAGAATTTTTGAATTTAATTGAGGGTCCTAAAATTCCCGAGCATATAAAAAGATCTCTTGATGCACCTATTACACTGAAAGAGATTCAGACAGCATTGAAGTCCCTTAGAGTTGGATCCGCTCCAGGAGGTGATGGTTATATTGTGGAATTTTATAAATCATTTCAAAATACATTATTGCTTTATTTACTAAATTTATATCAAATTCAATTGAATAAAGGCTGTGTTTCAGGTTCTATGGCAGAATCTTTGACTATAGTTTTGCCAAAGCCAAATAAAGATCCTTTATTGGTTTCAAATTACAGGCCAATATCTCTGATAAATGACAATGGAAAACTTTTACCTAAGTTATTGGCTCTGCGCTTGACTAAGGCTCTCCCTTATATTATAGGTATGCACCAAACTGGGTTTGTTGCTCACAAACATTCTTCACATAATACCAGGTTGGCTCTTCATATGTTGACCTTAACAAAATCCATGGAAGATCCAGCCTTCTTTGGATGCAAAGAAGGCATTTGATCGTGTAGAATGGACTTTTATGTACCAAGCAATGGATTGGTTTGGGGTGGGTTCTGGATTTATTCAAATGATTAAAGCTTTGTATAGCTCCCCTAAGGCCAGATTGTATATAAATAATACTTTCTCAGATGGTTTTGGTCTAAAAAGGAGAGTTCGACAAAGATGTCCCTTATCTCCTCTGTTGTTTGATATTGTATTGGAACCTTTACTCTTGGCTATTCAACAAGCAGAGGAAATTCAAGGTATTCCTTATGCTAGTTGGGAATACAAAGTTTCTGCATATGCAGATGATATTTTGCTTCGTTTGAGGAATCCTGAATCTACTATTCCACATATACTGGATTTGATTGAAAAATTTGGGAAATTTTCAGGATAGAAAATAAATTGGAGTAAATCAGAAATTCTTCCACTTAATATACATTGTCAAAAAGGATTGTTTGATCAGTATCCCTTTCTTTGGAAAGAAGAGGGTATAAAATATTTAGGAATATGGATATATAAGACACTGGAAGAGACAAAGAAAGTAAATGAAAAATCTTTATTGATAAAGGTTACAGAAATGTGTGAGCAATGGAATCTGCTACATTTGACTTGGTGGGGGAGAGTCCAAACAGTTAAAATGATGATTTTGCCTGTGGTTTGTTATCAAATGGGAATGTTACCAATTTATTTTCAAGGATCTTTTTACAAGAAATTGAATAGTAATCTTACTAATTTTGTTTGGATGGGCAAAACTCCTAGAATCGCTTTAGTATCTCTACAAAGACCAATTGTGGAAGGAGGGGTAAATTTTCCAAATTTCTATAGGTATCATCAGGCCTATATTTTGCATCAGGGTATGTAATGGATCCTGCCTAACCTTATGGAACATTATCCAGATTGGTTAATTTTGGAATGGAAAATTATGTCCCCAGTGCGTTTGTCTCATGTATTGGACATTAAACTATCCAGTTATGCTAAAGATAATAACATTATTTTGGATACTTGGAAGACCCTGAGAAATATCAATAAATGAACTGAAATTCCTATAGAACAGTCTCTGTGTCAATCCCTATGGCTGAACTCCAAGATACAAATAGGCGGCTCTAAAGTTGCCTGGAAAGATTGGATGCAAGTAGGCATAAGAACATTAGAGGATGTTATTTCACATGGAAAACTGCTTGATTTTTCACGGTTACAACAATCATTTGGTATTTCAAAACTACAATTTTATAAGTGGTTGCAACTGAAGCAGGCTATTCAGAAAGGGTCTGGCGTAACTTGAAAAATTTTTATAGCCTGCAATTCCTATGTTTTCAGGCAGACATCAAGCCGCCAAGTGGTATAAATTAATATCTGAACTTATGAATAAAAACCCCAAAAACGCTATTAGAGACATTTGGAGCATTGAGATTAAGCAGTATATTTCTGCATCTTGATGGCCACGTATTTGGTCTTGGAGGATGAGGTACACAGCATCAGCATCTATGAAACAAACTTGGTTCTTTTTGTTACATCGTTCCTTTTGGACCCCAGTTAGATTGAATAAGTTAGATAATTCTAGATCTATGTCACTTAGACATAGGAACATTGGATCATTTACTATTTTATTGCCCTAGGATATTGATTTTCTGGAAATCAATTTGGAATCTGAGATTCCGTTAACTTATGAAATAGTGATTTGTGGTACCATTTTACATATCAAGGATCCCCTAGATAAATATAAAAGACGTCTCTTTTTAATTATGACTAGTACAGCTATACAATTGATTACATGAAACTAGAAAAACTGGGATCGTCTCAACTTTACAAATATGAGAAAATGAATGCTGATTTGTTAGGGAATACTAAAAACTTTAAATTAATTTGGTGCCCATTGTCGTCTTTCGTAGAATTATTATAGCTATGAATTTTGTTGTTAGATAAAATGCACATCCAGGGAGGGGTGGGAGGGAGGGGGGAGGATTATAAGGTTTTTTAATTGATTATATATACAGATGGTAATAGGGAGGAAGGGTGATATTTTTGAAGTTTGATGAATAAGTCTGATTGTTCATATGTGAATAACATGTTTAAAATATGTATAATGTATTTCTGAATTTATGATCAAATTTTATAGTTACTTTAAGGCAGGGGTCTCAAAGTCCCTCCTTGAGGACCGCAATCCAGTCGGGTTTTCAGGATTTCCCCAATGAATATGCATGAGATCTATGTGCATGCACTGCTTTCAATGTATATTCATTGGGAAATCCTGAAAACCCGACTGAATTGTGGCCCTCAAGGAGGGACTTTGAGATCCCTGCTTTAAGGATAAAGATTAGGTTGGGGGAGGGTAATGATCTGTATGAATCTTATAAAAATTTAAGTGATGTCTAAAGTGTTAAATGTTTAATCTATGCTGTTTACACTTATTGAAAATGTTTTTAAAAAATGAATAAAGATTATTAAAAAAAAAAAATTAAAAATGAGAGGTAAAAGTATGAACTGAGGACCAGGTGGCAGCTTTGCAAATTTCCTCAATAGGAGTGGATCTGAGGAAAGCTACTGAAGCCGCCATGGCTCTGATTTTGTGGGCTGTGACTCGACTCTGTAGATGCAGTCCAGCCTAAGCATAGCAGAAAGAGATACAAGCAGCCATCCAGTTGGAGATGGTACGCTTAGAAATCAGATGTCCCAACTTGTTTGGATGGAAGGAGACAAAAAATTGAGGAGCAGATCTGTGTGGTTTGGTGTGTTCCAAGTAGAAGGCTAAAGCACGCTTACAGTCCAGGGTATGATGAGCTGAGAATGAGGCCTTGGAAAAAACACTGGAAGTATAGTGGATTGGTTGAGATGAAATTCTGAAACCACTTTAGCTAAGAATTTAGAATGAGTACGGAGGACCACCTTGTCATGATGTGAGTGTAAACCTCCTTGAGATCTAGAGAACATAACCAATTGTTCTGATCTAGAAGGGGATAAAAGGATGTCAGGGATAATTTTTCTTTGATTTACTCCAAAATATTGTAATACAGTGAATAAGTATGGCCAGTCTACCCGGTCAAAGGCCTTCTCAGCATCCATTGAAACAGCCAGCATCGGGGATTGTGAAGACTGGGCAGAGTGCACATCTGTTTTTAACGAAACCAGCCTGGTCTTAGTGAATTAGAGAAGGAATAATCACTTCCAGTCTTTTACAGAGGATTTTAGCATATAATTTGTAGTCTACATTCAGCAGTAATATAGGTCTGTAATTTTTGACCTGTTGAGTAAAGTGGCAATGGTAAAAGAGTATTCAAAAAATTCCTGAATTTGGGGTAATCAACTGGCTAGAAGGGACTCAAGAGAAGATGGTGTCATTCTTAGCTAAAGCTTTTAAGGCAAAGTTTTTAAAGCAATCTCTTTTCGGAAACCAGGTGGAAGTAATTAGGGAAATTGAGAAATGGAAAATACAAGACAGTGAGCTGAAAAACAGTTATGACCAATTTACAGAAGGTTCAGTAGAATTTTATGTTTATTATTATGCTTGCAATTCATACTGTGTTATGTTTTATTTGATCCCCACCTAGAATGGTAACATAGTGTGGGTTATAAATATTTTAAATAAGAGAACAAAACCAATGCTAGCATGTCATCTGAAAAAGTCCAGGTTCTGGCCAGGCAGCTGCTCAGCATTTGGTCAGATGATAGAAACAGAAGTTTTCTTATAACTGTTTAAGGCCCCATAAGCCTGACTGGAATGCTTTGATGACATAATCTAAGGACATAAGTTGTGATCTGTAAACAATGGACTTTTCTGTAGAAAAACAGAAAACCATGCCCCCCGTCATGCCTCATAACCAAGAAGGGAAGATGAGTAAAAGCAACTACTCAAGAGAATTAGCTGCTACACAGAAACATAGGTGGCATTTTGTATATGTCCCCTTTCCCGAGGGGCTTTATTCATTTTGTCTCTTCTCCTCAGATTGTGGACTATATTAGATGATTTGTTATTGTTGCTTTTTTTTTTTTTTTTAAGATCTTAGTTTGTATTATGATTAACTAAGAGAGTTTAATATTTCTGTATTTCCTTAAACATCTTTGCATATAGGATGTATTAAAATGATAAATAATAAAAAATAAAAAAAATGACTAAAGTGGAGGAATAGGCACTAGGCATTGAGGAATCTATTTCCTCTACTACTCCTCTCCCAAAAAAGTTACAATTAAAAGTAATTTATTGGCAGGGATTCCCAAGCCTCACCAACTTAAGAAATCCTGAGCAAGCAGCAGTGGCGTACCTAGGGTATGTGGCACCCGGGGCCCATCATTTTTTGATACCCCTCCCCCATGTAAAAAAATATTTTTTGTAATAACCATGAAAAATAAATGGTCATAATAGAAACAGGCACTGAAAATTTTCTTTTATTGAATCTCATATATGTAACCATTAATCCAAACATAACATAAATTATGTCTGAATTGTCATGACATCAGAAGTACATATGGAGTAGTTGCAGGTGATGCTTGGGACAGTTCTGATTGTGTTAGTTCGGTTTTATGTGTTTTTTGAATAGAAGGGTTTTTATTTCTTTTTTGAAGGTTTGTAGTCTGTGGTCGAGGTCAATAGGTTGTAGAGTTGGGGGTCGAGTGTTAGGAGGTTGTCGAACAGTTTTTTTTTTTTTTTTTTTTTCTCTTTTGACGATTTTGGTTGGAGGGTGTGTGAATGGTGCGTGAGTTCTCCTATGTCTGGTTGAAGTGGATTTAATTATTTAGCTGAAGAAATTAGTAAACCTCCCCCATTCCACACACATTAATTCTCTTACATTTTTGTTCCCATTCTAAAAAATACTGATAAGTTCCCAGAAAAAAAATACATTAAAATAAGAAGTGAAAACAAAGGCCCCTACAGATGAGAACATAACATAAGAATAGCCTAACTGGGTCAGACCAATGGTCCATCATGCCCAGTAGCCCATTCTCATGGTAACCAATCCAGGTCATTAGTACCTGGTCAAAACCCAAAGAGGAGAGGGCAAGATGGCGTCTGGAGCAGGACGCTGAGAGGAGCACTTCTCTCTTCTGGGGGAAAATTTCCTTTATTTCAACTTTAACGTTTATATTTCAATGCCTAAAAGAAGAGGGAAAACGAGGGGTATTCCTCTACCTACCTCGGGCTTCTCGACGCCGAGGCAAACTGTGATAACAGCTTTCACAGTTCCTCCTTCCATGTCGGGCGCCTCCGCTGCTGTGGAGAGGGAACTCCACAGCTTGGACAGCGAGATGTCTCTCTCGCTGAGCCCACGAGGACCGCATACCCCTCCCATCCCAGGAGAATCTTCGTCGCAGAGGAATTGGCAAGAGGGCTCCCCCGGAGTGTGGGGGGAGGCTCATTCACTCTCCGAAGTGAACCCGGAAGTGAAACACACAGCAGACACGCTGACTCCGATGTCGGAGAGTCAGCGTCCTGGGGGAGAGGAGCCATTGGTAACCAGCGTCGGGGAGGCTGTAGGAGTTCAGAATTCCATCGCAGGAGCAGGAGCCGTACCAAAGCCGGCCGGTATCCCCCTCCTCGGACCGTTGGTGAAACCACAGGCTGTTACCCTGGATTCTATCTGGACTGCGATAGAGAATTTGCACCTGGTATGTTCTAATTTTCTTACTACAACTCAGAATTCTACTTCCAGGATAAGTTCCCTAGAAACTATTACCCAGCAACACCAAGTGGACTTAAAAAAATTAGATAAAGAAACAACAGAGACTAAGAATTTAATTTCTAAACAAACAACAGATAAAATGATGATTTTGAGGAAGATTGAAAACCTGGAGAACCAGCAAAAGAATTTAAATTTGAGGATTCTTAATTTTCCGGTTGCCAAGTTTATGTCTCCTCAAGAACTGTTTAAGAACTTTATGTTGAATGTTTTAAATGTACCTGAAGTAAGTCTTCCTCCGATACAAAGAATTTATTACTTAAAACAAGTGCAGAAAGAAAAAGCTGTAGTGGATGAAAATGCTCAATTAGATGTTTCCGCTATTCTGCAATCTTCTGATATTGAAACTCAAGGAAGAACAACTTTATTGGTCTCGTTGGTATTTCTTCAAGACAAAGAGATGTTGCTTAGATTATATTTTAATTTAAAGCAGATTACATATTTGGGAGAAAGGGTATATATATTTCCTGATGTTTCGAGGTGGACACAATCTAGGAGGAAAGAATTTCTGCTATATAGACCAAAGGTGATTGCTTTGGGGGCAAGTTTTCAGTTGCGATTTCCTTGCAAATGTTTTGTTTCCTATCAAGGAAGTAAATATATTTTCTTCGAACCTGCCCAATTGGGTTTTTTCCTTGAAGGTAAAGGTATCTCTACACAGTCCGAATGATAAAGGTTAATAATGCGGTTGATTTATTTTGGATAGGATAAGATCAGGCTGCTCTATTTCTTTATTTCTATTTTTCTTTTGTATATTTCCCCTTTCCCGAGGGGGTTTTTTATTTCATCTTGTCTCTTCTCTCCAGGTTGTGGACTGTATTATATGATTTATTTTGAATGTTTAAATTTCGATCCTTGGTTTGTATTATGACTAAGAGACAATATTTCTGTATTTCTTTAAACATCTTTATATATAGGATGTATTAAAATGATAAATAAAAAAAAAAAAAAAAAAAAAAAAAAAAAAAAAAAAAAAAGAAAAAACCCAAAGAGTAGCAACATTCCATGCCACCGATCCAGGGCAAGCAGACACTTCCCCCATATCTTAATAACAGACTATGGACCTTTCCTCTAGGAATTTGTCCAAACCTTTCTTAAAATCAGCAATGCTATCTGCTTTTACCATAACTTCTGGCCACTTCATTTTTAAGCTTAGTTCTTTCCTTCCAAACAGAGACCTTGCTAGATGTCAAATACAGAAAGAACAAGGTAACTTCACAAGGACTTAGCTGTGCAGGAAATGTGAATCTCCTCATACACCCACCATATAATGCAAAAATGTGCAAAGATCTGTTTTTTTCTTTCGATCACTACATTGTCTAATGCCACACAAGCAGCGCTGTTACAAACATACTCTGAAGGTCAATGCTAAGATTAACAAAGTTTCCTTCCTTGGACCACAAGGAGATACTGACAAACCACTAGAAGAGATCCCAAAACAACTACCCAGGCACAACACCCAAAGACCCACTCAGTGTGTGAACCAGTTGAGTGGAATGGACTAATGGGGGGTGGAAATGGGCCCAGTTTGCTCAGCAGAATTTCCCAGACCACCTCTTCCTCTCAACACATTGACACGCTGTCGCCACCACCACCACCATTAGGAACACCTCAATGGGTAGGCCAGCAATGCTTATAAACTTTATAAAACACATTATTGTATTTTCTTATAAAGCACATATTTTAATTGAACTCTCTGACATCCTCAGCCTTGCCATTCACAAAAATAGAAGGAAGAAAAGTTCCCGTTTCCTGCTGTCTCATGTCCCCGGCCTATACAATATTTTTCTTCTGCAGACCCTTCAAAAGTCTGACCAAATCCTTGTTTCACTTGCATTATAAAGAACTGAGGATGTCATCTCTCTCCAATCCCAGGTCCTAAAGTCTAAGACAGTAGTGCAAACTAGTGCTGCCCGATTCAAGAAAAAAAAAATTTTCGATTCAATTCAGCCTATTGAATTGGTTTTTCGATTCAACTTTCCTGCCCAATTGGGTGTTTGTTTTTTTTTAAATATCCTGGTGGGTTTATTTTATAACTTTTTCACCCCTCTTTGGCTTCTCCTAACCACACTGGCGCTGTGGTGTAAATAAAAAAAAGAAACAAAAAGGACTTTTCCACTCTGTTAAATCCTAGCTCACGTTTGCGGTCTAACACCAGCTCTGGCCGAATACACATTTCAAATATGACATATTGTAATCACAAAACAGAAAATAAAATTAGTTTTTCTATCTTTTGTTGTCTGGTTATTTTTCAAATCTTGTTGGTCCAAGGCTCTGGTTGTCTTCTGATAACTTGCTTGCCAGGGTCTCCTTCTTCCTTCTTGCTAACCATCCATCTGCCATCTCTATCCTCCCCGTTTCCCTTCCCTCCCCAGGAGGTATGGCATCTATCCTTTTTTCGTCTCCCTCCACAGATCTATCTTTTCTTAACTACCCTTTCATCCAGCATCTCTCCGTCCTTCCCCACCACCCTAGGGTCCACCATCTCTCCCTTTCTTTTCCCAACTACCCTCCTATCCAGTATCTCTATCCCCCCCTCCACACCATCCCTTGTGTCCAACTTCTCTCCCTTTCTGTTCCTTCCCTCTCTAAAAACTATGGTCCATCATCTCTCCCTCTTCTCTATTTTCAGACCCATTATTTCTTCCCACCTAAAGTCCGGCATATGCATGTCTCTTTGAACCCCCTCATTCCCTCAGTGTATTTCTACACCATGGCCCCCCTCCCTGAAGGCCTGTCCCCCCCTTAAAGGTCTGCATCCCACCCCTGAAGGCCTGCATCCCCCTTGAAGGCCTGCCTGCTTGTCCCCCCCCTGAAGGCCTGCCTGCCTGATCCCCTTGAAGGCCTATCCCCCCCGAAGGCCTGCACCCCCCCTCCGAAGGCCTGCACCCCCCTTGAAGGCCTGCCTGCCTGTCCCCCCCTGAAGGTCTGCCTGCCTGATCCCCTTGAAGGCCTATCCCCTCCCGAAGGCCTGCACCCCCCCTCCGAAGGCCTGCACCCCCCTTGAAGGCCTGCCTGCCTGTCCCCCCCCTTGAAGGCCTGCCTGCCAGATCCCCTTGAAGACCTATCCCCCCCTTGAAGGCCTGCCTGTCCCCCCCCTTGAAGGCCTGTGCCTCCCTTGAAAGCCTGCCTGCCTGTCCCCCCCTTGAAGGCCTGTCCCTCCCTTGAAAGCCTGCCTGACCCCCCCTCGAAGGCCTGTCCCCCCTTTGAAGGCCTGCCTGCCAGATCCCCTTGAAAACCTATCCCCCCCTTGAAGGCCTGCCTGTCCCCCCCCTTGAAGGCCTGTGCCTCCCTTGAAAGCCTGCCTGCCTGTCCCCCCCTTGAAGGCCTGTCCCTCCCTTGAAAGCCTGCCTGACCCCCCCTCGAAGGCCTGTCCCCCCTTTGAAGGCCTGCCTGCCTGTCTCCCCTTTGAAGGCCTGCCTGTCCCCCCCCCTTGAAGGCCTGCCTGCCTGTCACCCCTCCCTCCCCCTTGAAGGCCTGCCTGCCGGCCCGCCCCACCCAGAAGGACCGCTCGCCCCCTCTGGCCTCCCTGCACCACCTAAATCAGGCCCTGAGCGGGTGCTCCCGGCCTTGAGTTCAGTCCCCCCCGAAGGACTGCACCACCTGAATCAGCCCGCAGCGGGATCGCGATGTCAGCGATCCCTTTGTTGCTTCGGAGCTGCTTCCTCCGCCGCGGTCCCGCCCCTTCTCTGATGTCAGAGGAGGGGAGGGGCGGGACCGCGGCGCAGGAAGCAGCGCCGAAGCAGCTCAGGGATCGCTGACATCACGATCCCGCTGCGGGCTGCTTCATAGGTGGTGCAGGGAGGCCAGGGGGGCGAGCAGTCCTTCGGGGGTGGGGGGACTGAATGGCAAGGCCGGGAGCACCCCCCTCAGGGCTGGCACCCGGGGCGGACCGCCCCCCCGCCCCCTTAGTACGCTACTGCTGTGCAGTGTAGTTAAGAAGCAATAGTGAGCCAAGTTGCTGGGGAAATCTGAGGCAAAAGTGAAGGGGCTCCAGATCCATTTGTGGCTATACCCAGATATTCACAATGAATATACATGGGAGAGATTTTCATGCAAAGGAGGCAGTGATTGCAAATCTCTCATACATATTTATTGAGGACTTCCTGAAAACCAGACTAAGAGGTACTGCATGATAAGCTTGAGAAATGTTGCTCTGACCTCTAATAACAAATTGCTGGACAAGTCCAACACAAGTATCCATTTACTACAATCATTTTTCAGTTACCACAGAATTACTAGTAAATTATGACCACTGGTACTCAGTGGATAAAAATGTTTTACATTCTCTGCAGAGAGGGTGATGGATGACTGGAATAGCTGCCTGGAAGAACTGGTGAAGACCAAAAAAGTGACACGATTCAAAAAAAAATGCATGGGGTAAACACAGAGAATCTTCATAAGGAAAAGGATAAAATCAAAATAGATTGATCTCTTGGCTGATTTGTTAAGATGGGCAGGAGCGGCACTTAGACAACTACTCCAAAATAAGGCCAATATGGGGCAGATGCCTATGGTTTGAACCTGAAAGTCAGGATGAGCTGAGTTGAGAAGGCCAGTGACAAGCAAATTTTTACAGTCTGTTCCAAAAATGGCAGAGAGATCAGAATCAAGTATATTTTATATCATATTAATATCATATACTTTGAGTGTCTCTATGAAGATATCTTAATGTTGAAATTAAAATATAAGCAGCAATATGGTTAGATCGGTTTAACCATTATTACATTACATTACATTAGGGATTTCTATTCCGCCATTACCTTGCAGTTCAAGGCGGATTACAAAAGAATTATCCAAGATGTATTACAACAAGAACTTACAACAAAAAAAATGGTCATTTTCAAAAAGAGTAAGAAATGGGTAAGGTTATTTGTTTGGGGTAGTTGGCTTTAGTGAGAGGTGGAGTTTGAGACTTGCGGTATTATTTCTTTTTTCAGAGTTTTCTTGAAGAGTATGGTCTTTATTTATTTTCTAAAAGTCTTGTAGTCGAGGGATGCCGTCAGTAGATTGGCGATTTGGTTGTCTAGTTTGGCTGCTTGAGTGGCCAGAAGGCCATCATATAGTTTTTTCCGTTTGACCTCCTTAATTGGGGGGTATGAGAATGGGGTGTGAGTTTTCCTATGTCTGGTTGCGGTGTTGTGGATGAGGCGGTTATTCAGGTAGTTTGGACTGTCTCCGTATAAAGTCTTAAATAGTAGGCAGTAGAATTTAAATTGTATTCTTGCTGGGATCGGTAGCCAGTGCGATTGGAGATATGCTTCTGTAATGTGATCATGCTTCTTTAATGAGTAGATGAGTCTTAGTGCTGTGTTTTGGATAGTTTGTAGTAGTTTTGTTATGGTTGTAGGGCATGGGAGGTAGAGGATATTACAGTAGTCAAGTAGGCCTAGTATTAAGGACTGAACTATGAGCTGGAATTGAGTTTTCTCGAAGAATTTCCGAACTTGTTTTAAGTTTCTCATGACTAAGAATGACTTTTGTATTGTTTTATTGATTTGCGGTTGCATGGTGCAGCATCTGTCGATAGTTATTCCTAGCAATTTTAGGGTGGTTTGTATGGGGCAGTTGATTGCGTTGATTTCAATTTTGGTTATGGTTGGTATTTTGTTGTTTTCTAGGAGGATGAATTTCATTTTATCTGGGTTCAGTTTCAGTTTGTGATCTTTCATTCAGGTTGCTATTGATTTTAGTGTTTGGTATATTGTGTTCGTCATGGAGAGTTCAGGTTGATCGAATGGTATGAGAATGGTAATGTCATCGGCATAGCTGTAGGAGGTTATGCCTTGTTTGTCCAGGTGAGAGATGAGGGAGGCTGTATAGAGATTGAAGAGAGTCGGGGATAGAGGGGATCCTTGGGGAACTCCGCAGGGGTTTGACCAAGGTTCAGATTTTTGTTTGTCTGATTTTTCTCTATAGGTTCTTGATTTAAGGAATCCTTCAAACCATGTGTATACTTTATCTGTGATACCTATTGTATCCAGGATTTGTAGTAGAATGTTATGGTCCACCAAGTCGAATGCAGTGGTAAGGTCTAGTTGTATGAGCATCATTTTTTTTCCTGTGCTGAGATGTTGTCTGGCTGTGTCCAAGAGAGATCCTAGTAGTGTTTCCATGCTGAAGTTGTTTCTGAAGCTGGATTGTGTGGGATGGAGTATGTTATGGTTTTCTAGGTAATTGGAGAGGAATTTGGCAACTAGTCCTTCTATTATTTTGACGTAGAGTGGAATAGAGGCAATGGGTCTGTAGTTGGCTGTTTGGTCTATCGGTCCTTTGGGGTCTTTGAGGATCGGGTGATGATGATTTCGCTGAGGTTGGTAGGGTAGTGGCCGTTTATTAGTGAGATTTGTATCCAGTTTAGAAGAAAAGCACGGAATTTTGTGCTGGATGTTTTTAGGAGATATGGTGGACAGTTATTGAGGTCACAGGATGCATGGCTGTATTTTTTGTAGTATTTGTTGAATTCGGGCCATTGTATGTTGGGGAATTGAGACCATATTCTATCTGCTGCAGTAGAATCTCTATCTATGGGGAGAATTGTGAATTCGTTAGGATGGGTAGAGGTGTCATTGAGGGTAGCTCTTGCATTGGTAATTTTATTTTGGAAGTGTTTTGCTAATAGAGTGGCTGAAGGTGGGGGTAGTATTGTTAGTGGTCAGGTAGGATTTGGTGTCGGTTAGGATTTTTAGAATTTGGAATAGTTTTTTGGTGTCTTGGGTTTCAGTGCCTATTAGGTTGGTGTAGTGTGCTTTTCTCTTGTCCTTTAATTGTAATTTGTATTGTTTGTTGATTTTTTTCCAGGCGGATTTTGTATGATCCGAGTTCGGTTTTCTCCATTTTCTCTCTAGTCGTCTACATTGTCTTTTGAGTTGTAGCAGTTCGGAGTCGAACCATTTACTGATCTCCTGCTGGGTCTGGATTTGGTTTGCAGTGGGGCTAAATCATCAAGGGTGTTGGAGCAAAGTTTTTCCCAATGTAAGATGAAGTCCTCGGGGTTGTTTTCTAGAATAGTTTCATCTATTTTAGACCAGAATATGGAGGATTCGATGTGTTTGCGTGAGGTGTATGTTACTTTATTAAGTTTTTGTTATAGTTTTTTTGTTGTTTTTGGTCCAGTTGATATTGAAAGTATAGGTGTAGTGGTCTGACCAGATGGCTCTGGATCATGTTCCGTTAGATGTATGAATTTCTGTTAAAGATGGTTGGTGGGTCATGAAGGCTGCAATATCAGGTTGGTGGTCTTTTTCATGAGTTGTTTGTGGATTTAGCATTTGGAAGGATAAGGCTTTGAGAAATGAGAGAAAGTTGTCTACTTGTTTGGATGATTGATCATCTAGGTGTAGATTTAGGTCTCCTAGGAGTAAATTGTAGGTTGCTATTAGTGAGTTTTGGTATATGAAGTCTTCCACTTCGGTTCTTGCTAAAGACCAGTTTCCCGGCGCTATGTAGCAGAGCATGCAGTTTAGTGTGTCTTTTAGTGTGGTGCTGGAGAGTTGGCAAGCTAAAAGGTCCATGTACGGGTTAGATGTTTTCTCAATTAAATTAAGGGTTAGATCTTGTTTGATTAAGATTGCTAGGCCTCCGCCTCTTTTTTTTCCTCTGCAGACCACTGTAATTTTGTATCCTTGTAGGCAGACTTCAGCTATTCTGGAGTCTGAGTCGGAGGTTAACCAGGTTTCTGTGAGGAAAAGACAGTCCAGGTTTTCTTGTGTTATCTAGGTTTTTATAAGCTCTGTTTTTGGACCTAGCGCTCTGATATTTAAGTAGGCGCATTTGAGTGTGGATAATGAATGTGACTACTGGCATGGTGGTGTGATATACTGTGGCATCAAACAGAAAGTGAAGTTGCTTATCTGTAATAGGAATTCTCCGCAGACACCAGGGGAATGCAGGCACACTTGATGTGCTGGTGCTCTCATCTAGCTACAGTAAGCTTTTGGCTTACTGGGCATGTGCAGGGACTCCTGCCTTCCAAAGCTCCTCCCCTTGTCTGTCAGTTTTGTCTCTAGCTGGAAAATATGTATATCGTAATGGGGATGGTGGGAGGGTAAGTGTGGCTGCATTCTCCTGCTGTCTATGGAGAACCCCTGTAACAGGTAAGCAACTTTGCTTTCTCCAGAGACAAGCAACGGATATGCAACCACACTTGACGGTGAGCCCTAGCTACAATGTATATTAGAGAGGAGGTGATAAGGCAAGGAACAAATAATTTGATTAAGACAGACTGTCCAAAACTAATGTCTTGTGCTTTGCCCTGGTCTAGGCAGAAAAGCTTATTAAATGCATTAACAGAGTACCAAGTTGCTGCTTTGAAAAACATCTTGTACCAGTCTTAATGGAAGGTTTGTCACTGAAGAAGCTGTAGCACATAAACTGCAGGTGCTAATCCTGCCAGAAAACCGTATATCTCCAAGAATCTCAGCGAGAGGGAGAATTAGAAGGCTTTGAGCATGCGCAGATGAATGCTCAAGGCCCGGCAGAAGCAGGAAGTTCTTCAAGCGGCACCGGCACGTCCTGTGGGCTGCGTGCCGGTGCCAGACGGGGGGTAAGTTTCAAGTTGTTCGGGCGGGGGGGGGGGGGGGTTGCCGGTTCGAGCGGGGGGGGGAGCGATGCCGGTTCTCGAGGGGGGGAGGGGTGCTCGCAAATCGAATCAACACTCGGTTTGCGAGACAAGTTTTGCAAGATTGTTTTGCTCGTCTTGCAAACCAGGTTACTCACAAACCGAGGTTTGACTGTATGTATATATATATATATATATATATATATATACATACACACACACACAGTATATATATTTATTTTTCTGTAATTGAATTTGTTGTGGTGGCAAATTCACATGGAGATCCGGTTGACCCGGATTGGTAGGGTTGAAGTGATTAGTAGGACTGATGGCTGCAGTTTCTTGGAGGTGAAAACAGAAGTGCTCTTCTGCAGTCTAACATATAAAGACATTGTTCCGCTAATGGGGGATATGGAAAATGGAAGAAGGATGGTAGAACAATATTCTGATTGAGGTGGAAATTCCAAACTACTTTTGTTAGGAATTCTGGGTGTGCGCACAGTTGGACATGATTAGGACAGAATTTAGTAAAAGGATAGTAAGACACTAGTACTTGGAGTTTACTGATTATGCACACTTACGTAATGGCTGTGAGAAAAGTGCCTGCTTAAGTATGGAGCCACTATTTTTAGACATTGAGGAGACTTAAGGCATAGAACAGAATGCCTTTTGAATTCAGGAGCTCAGGTACCTTTTTAGGTATCTAAACGGACTGGTAACTAATGATAATGAATCTAATAGTTGTGTCTGGTTCTAAGCTATCTGATAAGCTGTAGTGGAGAAAAATATGGCATCCTAACTAAGGCCTAGATTCACTAAGCCCACCGATCGTGTCCCGACCACTTTGCAACCATGACCCGATTCACTAACCTTCCTCCCGTACCTGATCCGATCTGCGCATGCAAATGAGAGGAAATGGCATTCAAAGTAGGAAGGGCCTTCATTCACTAAACAAAATTCAGGAACTCCGACTGGGCTGGCTGATCAAGAAGCAGCGACTGCTGAGGACCAGTTACTCCCATTCTTTCCTGCCTCTCCTACTTTGCCGCCCCGACTCTCCTGCTTTTGCCGACCTGATTCTCCTGCTCTGTTGCCCCGAGCCCATGGTTTTAAATGGAAATGGAGGAGCTTTGAGAATGTCCAGAAGAAGAGGAAATCGGAGCTGTCTGGTCCATCGAGGAGCAAACAGGATGAGATGTGCAGTCTTAGATGATTTTCTGAAGGACCCTATTGGAAAGGCATGTCAGAGTTCTTTACCCAAGGAATAGTAGAGACATCACATTTGATTTCTCGTTATGCTAGTTGGAGGGAACAATATTGTGGGCACTTTGCGTGTCCGTTGAGGTAAAGAGGTCTATAACTGGGTTCCCCATCGCTGGAACGGTGTTTAGAGAAGTGCAGTGTCTAGGGACCACTTCTGAGGTTTGAGTTTGCGACTAAGTGAATTCACTAATACAACTGATTGACCTAGGACGTGAACTGCTTGGAAGTCCACTTGGAAGGACAGAGCAAAGCACCAGAGGTAGTATGCCTCCCTGCAGAGGAACAGGGATCTTGAATTTTCCTGCTTGTTGACGTAGAATATTGCTACCTGGCTGTCTGTTTGTATGGATGGAAGGTTCACCAGGCATAGAACATGAGACATAGTTACATAGAAACATGATAGCAGATAAAGGCCAAATGGCTCATCTAGTCTGCCCATCCACAGTATCCATTATCTCTTCCTCTAAGAGATACCACGTGCCTATCCCAGGCTTTCTTAAAATCAGGCACAGTCTCTGTCTCCACCACCTCTTCTGGGAGACTGTTCCACGCATCTACCACCCTTTCTGTAAAAAAAGTATTTCCTTATATTATTCCTGAGTCTATCACCTCTTAACTTCATCCTATGCCCTCTCATTCCAGAGCTTCCTTTCAAATGAAAGACTCGACTCATGCGCATTTACGCCATGTAGGTATTTAAACATCTCTATCATATCTCCCGCCTTTCCTCCAAAGTATACAGATTGAGATCTTTCAGTCTGTCCCCATATGCCTTATGACGAAGACCACGCACCATTTTAGAAATCTTCCTCTGGACTGACTCCATCCTTTTTATATCTTTTTGAAAGCGCGGCCTCCACAATTGTATACAATGTGCAGATGTAGCTCTGCTGGGCTCCCGATGACCCTGGGTCTTGAAGGGACCAAAATGTGCTCCCCAGCCTGTGTTGGAGGCAGCTGATGTAATGGTAAAGTGAGGCAGACGAGATTGGAACAGGCAACCCTCCTTGAGAAGAAAGTGGATCCACCACTGAAGAGACTCTATGACTGAGTTTGGTAGTGGAATGTGACCAAAGAGTGACTGTGTTGGTCACATCAAGGGCCGCATGTGCAGTTATGCATGCAAGATGAAGCCATGTAACTTAGCAGGTACAAGATAAGGTATGCAGGTAGATGTGGAGAACTGCTTAGGTGTAGTGTCTTACTTCGGGTGGGTAGGTACTGTGACAGGAATCTGGCTAGACCTACTAGAATCAAGGAGAAAGTCCCCGTAAGCCCCAGTAAAAACTCTGTGACCAGGTTTAGGAAACATCCTGATCAGTGTGAAAATCCTGTTCACAACTTTAGGAAGGAACCCGCCCCTTTAAGAGTGTCCAGAGCTCAGGCTGATATTGAGAAGGCAGGGCCCTTTAAGAGTTTGTCTAACCTTGCTAGCAGGGGGACATGGCTTGTTGCCGAGGCTCCCATTTACTGAGCTTTCCTCGTCAGATAGAGAGGAGAGACAGCTAGGACAAGGAGCTGAGCAGAAGCTGGGAAGGAAGCCAGTCCTTCCAGCTGAACCATGGCCAGCACAAGGAAGTTTCCCTGAGGATTGGGAAATGGAGGAACTGGAAGCCAGCCAGACCAAACCAATTGCAGAAGCCCAGCCTGAGGACTATGACATGGAGTGCCAGGAGGACTATGTCTTGCCTAACTGGGAAGAACCCTTAATGGATTGTGAGTAGGCTGTTAAGCCAAGCAGTTTTTCTTTTCCTTCAGGGGAGTTTTGAGTTTATGTTTTTGGAGCAGCTTGTGCACTGCTCTGACTTATGCTGGGAGTTGAAGAAGGAAAACCAGAGCCTGTATTTTGGGAGGGTGGTAACACCTGTGGTGTACGGGCTCATCTCCTCCCAGCCTGTTGGGGATTCGGCTCTACCCAACAGGGCCACAGCCAGAGCCAGGGAGAGCGTTTATAGTGAACAAGTGTTTGGTCCATGTACTGTTCTCTTAGGCCATGAGTAAGGCCAGAAGGAAAAGTTAAGGACCTTTTTTTGTTGATGGACTGGACTGACTTTGAAAGCATGGTTTGTGCTAAAGTGGGACTTATTTTGCTTTCTAAGAGGAATGAATTGAATTCCTGGAAGCCCGTCCTTTTTGCTCGTGCCAATTCTGAAATTGTGTGTTTGGAGTTTTGTTTTCCATTAAAGTGTTTTGTTTTAATCAACCAGGAAATCTCAGTGTGCAATTCTTGGGAGGCACTGAGAACGGTGGTCCACTACTTTTATTTAAACTTCGGGACTGGGATTCGGCAAAGCAACTAGGTCTAGCCAGGATCCTGTCCCACAGTACGTGCTGCGATGGTGATTATGTGAGCACTTATGAATGAGAGCAAAGTGCCAATTGATCAGGTAAGAAAAACACAAAGTGGTGATTCCTGTGCAGATGTGCTGCTACCACTTTTATGAACACATGTGGAACCAAAGAAAGGCCAAAGGGTAGCACTTTGAACTGGAAGTAGTGGATAAGGAACTTGAAGCGAAGTGAGTACCTGTAAGCGGGATGAAAGGGAATGTGGATGTAGGAATCCCTGAAAGTAAAGCGGTCAGCTATTTGTTGGTCTCAGAAAAGGGAGACTGGTTGGGAGTGAAAACATCCTGAAGTTTTTCATGCTTGAGGTAAGCATTGAGTGAACAGAGATCTAGAATGAGAAGATGATCCTATTATCATTTTTAGTCCCTTTTGGAATATAAGAAGACATTTTAATAGAAGTCTTTATTGTGTTGACATTCAGGTACCTCCTCAACTGTGTTGCTCTGAATGAGAAGGGACAGCTATGCTGCCAGAAGTGGAATATGGTGATGAGAGGTATTAGGAGCTCAGAGTTTAGGAGTTATAGCACAGTGGTTAAAGCTACAGCCTCTGCATCCTGGGGTTGTGGTTTCAAAACTACGCTGCTTCTTGTGACCCTGGGCAAGTCACATAATCCCCCCATTGCCCCAGGTACATTAAATAAATTGTGAGTCCACCAGGACAGACAGGGTAAAATGTTTGAGTACCTGAATAAATTCATGTAAACCATTCTGAGCTCCCTTGGGAGAACGGTATTTAAAAATTGAATAACTAATAACCACACTATCTCCAACCTGCTGATAACAACAAACGACTACAAATATTTTCGCAAAGAAATCAAAACCCACCGATTCAAAAAATTTATACAGATGGCTTAACCCCAAACAGACCCCCCTCAACGCAACTCCCCCCTCCTCCCCACTTCACCAGTTCCCTTCTCTTTAGCCTCAAGCATGTCAACTGCTTCCCTAACGGTATATATACTGGATCTGCACTATTTCCTATTTGTACAGCATCTTGTAGCTCTTGAAATATACAGCTCCATTATTCTTGTAACTTTTCCTGGAAATGACCAGAATTCTCTCTGTAATTATCCTGGAAATGTCCAGTTGTCTCTTTTGTAATCCGCCCAGAACTGCAAGGTTGAGGCGGAATAGAAATCAGTAATGTAATGTAATGTAATAAATAAATAAATAAAATAGAAACATGGCGGCAGGTAAAAGCTAAATGGCCCATCTAGTCTGCCCATCCGCAATAACCATTATCCCTTTCTCTCCCAGGCCCTTTTGAATTCAGTCACAGTCTCTGTCTCCACCACCTCTTCTGGGAGACTGTTCCATGCATCTACCACCCTTTCTGTAAAAAAGTATTTCCTTAGATTACTCAGGAGCCTATCACCTCTTAACTTCATCCTATGCCCCTTCATTGCAGTTTCCTTTCAAATGAAAGAGACTCGACTCATGCACATTTACATTATGTAGGTATTTAAACGTCTCTATCATATCTCCCCTCTCCCGCCTTTCCTCCAAAGTATACAGATTGAGATCTTTAAGTCTGTCCCCATACGCCTTATGATGAAGACCACATACCATTTTAGTAGCCTTCCTCTGGACCGATTCCATCCTTTTTATATCTTTTTGAAGATGTGGCCTCCAGAATTGTACACAATATTCTAAATGAGCTCTCACCAAAGTCTTATAGAGGGGCATCAATACCTCCTTTTTCCTACTGGCCATACCTTTTCCCTATGCAACCTAGCATCCTTCTAGCTTTCACCATCACCTTTTCAACCTGTTTGGCCACCTTAAAGTCATCACATACAATCACACCCAAGTCCCGCTCTTCTGTCGTGCACATAATTTCTTCACCCCCTAAACTGTACTGTTTTCTCGGGTTTTTGCAGCTCAAATGCATGACCTTGTATTTCTTAGCATTAAATTTTAGCTGCCAAATTTCAGACCATTCTTGAAGCTTCACCAGGTCTTTCTTCATGTTATTTACACCATCCGGTGTGTCTACTCTATTGCAGATTTTGGTATCATCCGCAAAGAGGCAAATCTTACCCGATAACCCTTCAGCAATATCGTTTATATAAATGTTAAAAAGAACAGGTGGAAAATAAATAGAAGAATTAGATTTATCAGCTCTCATTTGAAATGGTATAAACTGTACACTGATTTTAAAGCTGAACATTTTAGTGAAACAAACAGCAGCATCAATAATCTTTCAAAGACTATTTACAGTTCTTTTTTTTCTTTGACAAAGTCTGTACCTTACAAAAGAACATACTCCTTATATACCCTCTCTTTGGAATAAAACATCCATTCAAGATGGTTTACAAACTTAACATATACAGTACATAACCAAGTTAAAATCTAACTATTTAATTATGTAGTTAAACTAATTACAGATTATTTACCTGGACTGGACTGGGAGCAGGGTGACTACTGGCATGTTGGCTTTGCTGTTGTCCAGTTGGTGTGACAGAAGGTTGAGGATGAGGAGGATGGGGATGTAACGCTGCATTAGGATGGGCGTATTGTTGAGCAAGTGACCCAGTAGAAACTAGAATTCATTAAAACAAAATGTGTAAAAATAAAGTTAAAAACCCAAAACAAATGACTGTAAAGCAAACTGCAGAAACCAATCGTTTCATGTTTCTGGCAACATTTAAGGACCTATTTTTGTGTTGTCTATGTAGTTCACTAAATATTAAGACTCTCCCCTTTCATTTCTCCCAGCACAAAAAGACACTCATAGAAACACTGGATATGACAGCAGATAAAAACTACAAGGCCCAGCTAGTCTGCTCATTTTCCATTCCTGATGCAATCCCACAGAGCCTACCCGATCTCAGGCTTTACCTTCACATCCTTGCAACTAAGGGTCCTCTGTGCTTATCCCATGTATTCTTGGATTCTGATACTGTTTTTGCCTTCAAGACCTCCACTGGGAGGCTGTTCCATGTATCCTCCACCCTTTCTGTGAAGAAATATTTTCTTATGTTACTCCCAAGTCTACCCCCTTTGAATCTCATATCATAATTCTTGCTCTAAAACTTCCTTTTACTGAAAAACGTTCGTTGCTTGTGCACTGTTTATAATTTTAAGGTAGCTGAATTTCATTTAATGGGGATTGATGTACAAACTCTTGGTAGCCCTTCTCTGGGAGTGCTCTATTTACATTATATACAGAGTGGGCCATGGAAAAGTAGCCCGCCACAGGCGATAGAATGACAAGATGAACGAGCAAGTGGATTGTTTTTATTCACTTACCCACAAGTTACAACAGATGGTGAAAGTGGTCCCTGTTCACATCTATGTACCTTCTGGCACGTCGGATCATGTTGGATGATACTGCTTGCAACTCTTCAACAGTGATACTGTGGATAGTGTTCGTGATGTTTTCCTCGACTTCATCCAGGGTATGTGGATTGTTGGCATACATTTTCTGCTTTAAATTGCTGAGAGAGTTTCTCTGTTGATTTTTAGGGGCTAATTGCAATCCATTGCTGAATGTCATTGGCAACTGCGGGCATCCGGACTGATGGAGGCCTCGATTTCTTCAGGTTTGCGACAGAGCCGGTTTGACGCCATTTCTGAATCAGACTCTGAATACAACGTTTAGCTGGTGGTTTTGTTCCTATGTACTTGTTGGCGAAGGCCTCTTGCGTTTTCTTAATCGATTCACTTCGACATAGCCTTCCACAATCATTATTTGCTGTTCCAGGGAGAACCATCTTTCTGGTACCGGTATTAGAGGCAGGCTACTTTTCTGTGGCCCACCCTGTATAAGGGTGGGGCATCTACAGATAGGGCACAACACTCCAGATGGGGTCTTATCTATATCAATAGTCTCATTATTGCCTAATGTTTTTACATTGGAAGTGGAACCTATACCTTAGTAGTTTTTCATCTCTCACTGAGGCCTTGTCACAATGTTTTGCAAACTTGGGATCATGAGACATAACCTATGTAGTGGATATCACTAACGCTCATCATGTACTTTCACTTGTTAAACTGCATACCAGATTTTTAGCAAATTCAGATAGCTAAATGCCAACTGACTTACTTTAAACAGAATAAAAGGATATAAATATACTACAGGCCCGATATTCAGAAAATACTAAGCTCTTAAGTTAGCCCCGTAAATTTGTGCCCTACTTTAGCTACATAAACTTTCAGCTGAAAATTAATCAAAATAATCTAGAAGCTTAAAAATTATGCTCATAAATTTAGGCCTGCCATTTGTTTGCCTGGATTCATGAGGCTAGTACTGAAAATCAGTGCTAAGCCCCAAACTTCTTTTTCCTGCCCTAAATCAATCCATTACCACTCACTTTTTATACTCCTAAATTTTAGGGAAATTTTTGAGTACAAATTTGTGTGCTCACCCTTAGTAAATTTTTAAGAGCATAACACTCAAAATGAGGAGCATAAATCCCTTGAGTATTGGTGGGCCCTACAATTTTAAATTACAAACAGATTTTCAGAAATGTTATTATTCAATATTTAAGTTTACATTGTTGCAACATGTTCAGCTATAATTATAAATCACATTCTATTATGCTTAAAATGTAGCCAGCCTCACAATGGTACTAAATTAGCATTGTGTACATTTGGTATGCAATGTACAAACAATTTTTCTTTCATACATCTCCTATACTCAAGGTTTATAACATAATGATAATAAACCTTCTTGAATGTTCTTTCAGAGACTCTTTTTGAAAACACACTCAATTAGATTAGTTGAATTCAGTAATAAATAAATCATTCCCTATCTTTACCATTCACTAAAGGAAACAAGGGACTAATATTTAAATAGATCAAACCATCAATAAGTTATTATATGGATCAAATAGCATGCTATTTTCAAAACTCACCTATGCAGGGCCCAGTGCCAGTGGTTCAGTAACATCGCTGTGAAATGCTATACAGAAGGCCTGGATTTATTCCCGAGGTTAGGACTCTGCCCTCTGGGATAATCAGGTCTAAGGATGCTGCAGAGATAGTATTCACAGCTCCTAGGGCAGTGGTTCCCAAACCGAATACCGCAGTGCCCTGGGGCGCTGCAACAAACTCACAGGGGAAACAACAGATGTTTTAAGGCCCCCTTTAAAATGTCTGGCAGGGAAGCCCAAGTCCTGTCAGCTGAAGAGAGCTCCCCCTACATGCTGCCTGAGCAAAGGAAGTCAGCAGAGTGCTTCAGCACCGGCACTCTTGTACTTGCTCAATTCATGAGCTGAGCATGCGTGGAAGTGCTGTCATCAGTGACTGAAGCATATCACCAAATTCCCTACTGTTCAGGCAGCATGAAAGAGGAGCTTTGGAAGTGGATCTCTTCAGTTGGCAGGGCTTGGGCATAAAGATAATAGGACATTAAAGGTGCCATGAATTGAGAAAGTTTGGAAGCCTTTGACCTAGGGGGGATAGGAAATATCCCTTATTCCACAAAGGTCACATCTAGTGGACTTAGCCTGGTTCTGGAAAGAGCCTTGGTTTGTGTGCACCAGCTGAGGACTTTCACTGCAATGAATGAGGTAATTAAAGGGATATAAAATATACAGGTACAAGATCCTTTATCTGAAATTCCGAAAACTGAAATGTGATGCGAACCAGAAGTAGTCAATTTCTGCAAAGTGACACAAGCTGAAACCAACACAATTCAGGTTGGAGGGCTGGAAAGTGGCAAAGAAGAGCTACAGATTTCACTCAGGGTGGCAGTGAGAAGCAAGAAAGGTCAGAGGCCTGACTTAATATTATCAAACCGAAACACGCCTGGTCCCATGGATTTTGGATAAAAGTTCTTGTACCTGTATTGGGAGAAAACCCACAGATAGTTTCAAATAAAAATTCCTGGTGCCATAGTCTAACAGACACTGGTCCTGATTGAGCTGTAAGTCCAAAAGAACATGAATAAACTGCTGGACAAAAAAAAGGCAGAAAGAAAAAAAAAAACACCCTAAAACCTTACTTTATCACTCTGATCTGAGCTATGAGAAGTAAAATTAGGAATTGAAGATGAAATGGCCTAAGGAATTTTCTTCAGTTCCTCAAAAGGTTGATTTTATTGGTAATTCTAGGCTTAGCACAAAACTTCCATAAAGGTATTACTGTACCTCTGATATTTCAACAGTGCTAATTCCCCCAAGAAATTCCAGCATAAGGCTCGTCCTCTGACTGAGGAGCCTATAGGTCACTGTCAATTTACAGAAACTCATATTGCTGCAAAACAAGTGAATGTTTTCGTGCCAGTATTAAAAGGAAAATTGCTTAGGAAGTACATAAGCAAGTGTCTAAATATTGTGTGTCTGCTTTTTGACAGCCAAAAGAAAGCAGGCAAAATATGACAAATATATTTGAAATTCCAAATACAAGGGTGAATCAAAAATTGAAGGCAATCATTTTAGATTGTAAACAATTTTTATTGACATGAAAAACCCGCAGAATCGGAGAAAACAACAAGTTACAGAAAACAATGAACATGGGCAAAAAATCCGCATAACAAAGTACATCATGACAAAGACATGCGTCAGGTACAACCACCCACAAACCCCAACCCCCCCTGTTCCTCCCTTCCCACAAGTGAAAGCAATCATTTTATATTATGCAATAACCGGAACAGAGCCAGCGAAATGCAACATATGTACTCGTACATTGCCTGTTGGAGTCCACGCACAGTGCAGTACTTGGCCTTTAGTCATATGGCAGCCATGAGGTCAGAAAAATGGACACTCCATTACAAGATTGCATCATTGAAGAATAATGTGCAGTAATGCACTTTGTCACACCTACACCCCTGCCAGCTGCAGAGAGTCACTGGGTAGTGACAATTATTCTGGCCTGGCGTGTCCTCTCCTACCAGGGGAATCTTCAGGGCTTGGATTTGACACAGGTAACTGTCTAGGCCTGGAAATACAGATAAGTAATTGTAATTTTTCCTCTCAAAATAAGACTCAGTCAGGCAGGTCAAAGTCAGTGGCTTTATTTTTAGGCCAGCGGCCAAACAACTGACATAATAATAATAGTCTATTTCTTGTAGTAACAAATCCTCAGAGAATGCAGTACAACATAGAGGTCTCACACCAGAGACATGAGCATCAGCATATATCCTTAATATAGTTGGACAAAACTTCAAACCCTGGGGTCTTTTATCAGACCTGACTTAGTGCCACTTGCCAGCTCAGCTTTCTGGTAGTCTGGAACTTTCAACATTCAGAACATCATTCAAACAAAAAATATATGATCAGCACAAAGGAAACCATGAGGCTTTCAAAAATAACACCAGCCAAAATCAATGCCGTAGTTGACAAAGATGTTTCAGTTCTTTTGTCGAAGGGCAGAGCCATGAGTCCCAACTGCAGTATAATAAAGAATAACAAGGAAAACAACAGTCTCTAGTATTGTAAGGCTTGTTCTAAAACTTAGCTCAGCTGAACAGTGCAGGGTTCCTGTAACAGCCACTTTATGGTAGAGAGAAATACCTTTGTTTTGCCTGGTTTCTTTATTCAACAGAAAAGCAGTTCACCCAAATTATTGCACACAAGTGTTCCAAGAGCTGAGAGAGTTTTTGCAGTCTTCTAAGAGCCCCAAGGGTTAACTGAATAAGGGCAGGCTTTCCTCATGTTCTCATTCAATTCCTTCCATCCACTATCTCTCTTCTCTCTGCGTCTTCCATTTGCTTTGTTACTGTGCCTCTCCCTTTCTCCCCCCTTCCAAATTGATCTGGCACCCATCTTCTTCCTTCCGCTCCCCCCAGTCTGGCATTTCTGACTTCTTCCCTGCCAGCATCTTCTCCCCACTCTCTCTTCCCCATTTCCTTTCAGCGTCCTTCTCCCCCCCCATCTTCCCCATGTCCTGTCAGCGTCCTTCTCCCCCCTCTGTCTTCCCCATGTGCTTTCAGTGTCTTTCTCCCCCTCTGTCTTCCCCATGTCCTTTCAGCATCCTTCTCTCCCCCATCTTCCCCATGTCCTTTCAGCATCCTTCTCCACCCTTTGTCTTCCCCATGTATTTCAGCGTCCTTCTCCCCCTCTGTCTTCCCCATGTCATTTCAGCGTCCTTCTCCCCCCCGTCTTCCCCATTTCCTTTTAGCGTCCTTCCCCCCCCCATCTTCCCCATGTCCTTTCAGCGTCCCTCGGCCCCAGCACTGTTTTTCTTGCTGGCCGCCGAGCCCTCGCCGTTGCCAAGGGGAGAGGAGCGTGGGAGCACTGCTCCGCCCCCCTCCCGAAACTACAGGAGAGCCCCGACCTTAAAGCAGGTCGCACCTACAGAGCCCGGCATTTCCCTCGGCCCCAGCACTGTTTTTCTTGCTGGCCGCCGAGCCCTCACCGTTGCCAAGGGGAGAGGAGCGTGGGAGCACTGCTCCGCCCCCTCCCGAAACTACAGGAGAGCCCCGACCTTAAAGCAGGTCGCACCAACGGCGCGCCGCTGTTCGACGTGCTGACGAAGGCGCATGACTAAGGCACGTGCGCCTTAGCACGCGCCTTTGCGAAGTGCCGGCGAGAGGTGCCTGCATGGAAACGCTAGACTCACATTCAGGAACCACTCAACCAAACCTCCCATCCTGAACACAGAGGCAGTGACCTACTTCCACGACTGGTCCCCCGGAACCACGGATCTAAACCAGGCAGACCCACCCGACAAGCTCCGAAAACCCCCCCCCCCAAAAAAAAAACCAACCAAAAACTGAACAGACCCCTAATTGACCGGACACCTGCACTACGAATCCGGACCAAGAACTCCTACCTGATAAGTATCACTAAAACTGAAATATCTCCCTATAGTCAACAGTCTTGTAATTGTATAACCTTTAACTTAACCTGTAACTGTGTCAATAGACAATAGTCTCATAATTGCATAGCTGTTAACTCAACTTGTAACTGTGTAACCCTACAACTATATGATCAGTAGCCTTGCAATTGTTTAACTGTGTAACAACCTCCAACCTGCTATTAAGTAATAACCTCTAACCCGCAAGTATGTAACATTATAGCACCTTTGTAGCATCCTCCAACCCGTAACTACCATAGTTGCCTTTATCCCCATACAACAGTACAGCTGCCAAAACCCCCCCTCTCCTTACATGTCGGTCATATAGACACCACTGAGTGATCACCATCCAAATAGCATTTCAACCCGTTAAGACACAACAACAACAACAAAAAAAAAACCTTCACAAACTTCCATCAACAATCCCTTTCCCCTCCAAGTGCGCCACTATGGCCTGGTCCAACTCTCACCAATGCGCTATACTACTCCTACTCTACCTACTCACCACCAAGATCTGCACAGCCGACCCAATACACTCTGCCCCCATCCCAGTTCACTATTCCTCATACCGTCTGGCAAAACCCAGATCTCACACACTCACACCTCTCACACCACACGACCACCTAAACACAGGTCCTTTCCCATCCCCCAATCCTCCCCCCCCCACCAACCAATCAAGCACCGCATGAAAAAACAAAGAACACTGAAAAAACTAGCCTACTCCCACAATTCCCCAACGGACCCCACCAACTACCAGAACCTTCAAGGTTACTACCTAAACATAAGATCGATGAGGAATAAATCCATCCTGATTAAAGACTGGCTGACCGAAACCAATCCCGACTTTGTCCTACTTGCTGAAACCTGGTTACTATCAGACACAGACATCATCATCAAAGACTGTCTCCCTCCAGGCTTCAAGATTTTGTCCCTAGCCAGAACCAGGGGAAGGGGAGGAGGCCTAGCAATGATCTTCAAAGACCATCTAAACTGCACCACACTCAACACCAAATCCTCCCCCAACCTAGAAATACTAGCCACCTCACTAACTTCAAAGGCCTTTGCCTCCTCTCTAACAATCACTCTCTTTTATATCCCCCCCAAAAAATGGACGGTAGCCAGGGAGGACTTCGCTGAATTTTTATTAACCAACTCTTTAGCAAGCCCATACAACCTTCTATGCGGTGACATCAACATTCACCTAGAGCAAACAGATCAGCCAGATATATCCGACCTCTGGTCACTAATCTCGCAGCTAGGTTACTTCAAACCCCCACCCATCGTAACCCACCAAAGAGGTCACCAGTTAGACCTGGTGACCTTCTCCGCCAAAGAACCAATCACTCCTAAATTCGTGTGGAAACAAGACAACTGGACAGACTCCCTATGGTCCGACCACAAACTTTGTAGCTTCTCCATTCACTACCAACAAAAAACCACCATAAACAGAAAAGCAAGAAACACCAAAACCCACACCACTAGAGGCAAGATCGACCCGAACGAATTCTGGTCCCGCTACGAAACTATCACAAAACAAAACGAAGAAGCGGACCAAATCATGACCACCTGGATCAAAGACAGCACAAACATTCTAAATGAAATAGCCCCCTTAAAAACCAGCAGAATTAGATCCTCAAACCAGGAGGGCTGGTTTGACCTAGAGCTACTACAGGCAAAAAAGGACCTCAGAAAATCGGAGAGACAATGGACCAAATCTGGAACCCAAGAGCACAGAATAGCATGGAGACTCAAACTAAAAAACTACAAAACCCTAACCAAAGATAAACGAAAAAACTTTTATGCCCAAAAAATTGGAAATGTCACAATCAACAGTAGTAACCTCTTCAAACTGGTCAACGATCTTTACAATCTCGAGACAGTTACCGACAACCGTGACAAAGAACCCACACTAACCGCCAACTCCCTAGCCGACTTCTTCAACTCCAAAATACTGAAACTAAGATCTTCGATAACTGCCCCTGCCAATCCCCAAGGGGACTTTCCAACCCTCCAAGACAACAACAGTTCCAAACCAGACCCGGGGTCCAGAGCAGACCTAAACTGGGATCAATTCACTACTATCGATTGGCAATCCTTCAACAAATTCTATAACAAATATACCAACTCCTTTTGTAGACTAGACAACTGCCCCCCTAACGTTATGAAAACGGCTCCAATCCACTTCAAAGCAAATATGCTGGCATGGTTTAACCTCCTACTATCTACCGGAAGCTTCCCAGCAGAACAAGGCCACATCTTGATCACCCCAATCATAAAAAACACAAAAGAACCACCCAATATCCCGTCCAACTACAGACCGATCGCAAGCATCCCGCTATTCACCAAAATAGCAGAAGGGCTGGTTAATGCCGAACTTTCCACATACCTTGATAAATTCAATATCCTAAATGACAATCAATCAGGCTTTCGCTCCGACCACAGCACCGAAACCATTATAGCCTCTCTCCTAGACCACCTTCACACACTCTTCAGCCAAGGCTCCAGCGCCTTGATTGTACAACTCGACCTGAGCAGTGCATTCGACCCGGTCGATCACAACATTCTCCTTGACTGCCTCACCTACACAGGCATCTCGGGCCAGGTCCTTAACTGGTTCCACGGGTTCTTACGGAACAGATCATACAGGGTATTCAAAAACAACGCCTTCTCATATAGCTGGGAGAACTCCTGTGGCGTGCCACAGGGCTCCCCCCTGTCTCCCACCCTGTTCAACGTCTACCTCGCCTCCCTAGTGAACCTTCTGCAAAACCTCAAGCTCAAATTTTTTATCTATGCAGATGACATCACTATAATCATCCCGCTAACCAGTTTCACATCAGAGCTCCTTACCTCCCTTTCAAGCATACTCAATCAGATAGAACACTGGATGTTATCATACAGACTAAAACTAAACCCGGATAAAACAAAATTCTTCCTAGCAACCCCCAAAGATAAAATCAAAGACACCACAATTCAAGTAAAAGGATCCGTTTTCCCCCTTGAACAAAACCTAAAAATACTGGGCGTCACACTAGACAAACATCTATCCCTTGACAAACACATGGACAATACCTTCAGAAAAAGTATCTCGGTGCTTTGGAAACTCCGCACCATAAAAAAAATACTTTGACGACACTTTATTCCGCCTGCTAGTACAATCCTCCATCCTTAGCATATTGGACTACTGCAATATCATTTACTTAAGCTCCACAAAAAAAACCATCAGGAGACTCAAAATGATCCAGAACACTGCTGTCCGCCTCATATTCGGCCTGAAAAAATGGGAACACATCACCCCTTTCTACCACACACTCCATTGGCTGCCATTAGAATCCAGAGTCCTATTCAAATTCGCCTGCTTCTGCTATAAAACAGTATTTGGTTTATCCCCAAGCTACATCATCCCTCACTTCGCCCTGAATCACAGCATCAAGGACTCCCGCAGAATCCAACTCTTCGCCTACCCCTCCCTTAAACTTTGCCACTCTAAAAAATTCCTCGACAAAACCCTCGCCTTCCAAGCCACTAAGCTAAACCCATGGTTATCCCAAATGGCCCTCAAGGCCCCCAACTACCTCGGCTTTAGAAAACTACTCAAAACCCGCCTCTTCCAAGACAAGGATCCCAACGCCCCTTCTATCTAACAACCCCTCTCCCCTCTACATCCTTCCCTCACCCCCCCCTGGCAACTTTGATCAATTTGTTATTGAACCGCTTGTAACCCCGCTCAACTGATGTGAACCGCTTGTAACCTTGTTTAATTGATGTGAACCGCCTAGAACTCTTCCGGATATGGCGGTATACAAAAATAAAGTTATTATTATTATTCTCCACCCCTTTGTCTTCCCCAGTGCTTTCAGCGTCCTTCTCCCCCCTCAGTTTTACCTTAAGCATCTTTTCCTCTCCACTCCACCTTTCCTCCCTGCCCCTTACCTTTGTGGCGCTTCCCCGCCGACTGACAACAGAACAGGCCCGGTCCGACAAACCTCCCTGCCCTGTAGCCGCAAATCTAAATTACCTTCTTACAGCAGCTAGAGTATTGAAGCTGCTGTAATAAAGTAATTTAGATTCGCGGCTACAGGGCAGGGAGGTTTGTCGGACCAGGCCTGTTGTCGGTCGGTCGGAGGAAGCGCCACAAAGGTAAGGGGACCTGGCCGGCTGTGCACCCCCCCATGGCTGCACCGAGGGTGGACTGCCCTCCCCGCCCCCCCTTGGTACGCCACTGCCGATTGCAGCACACAGCCGATCGGAACGGAAGTCTTCCCGATGTCAGCGCTGACGTCTAAGGGAGGATGGGCTTTGCTTAAGCCCTCCCTCTGACGTCAGCGCTGACATCGTGGAAGACTTCCGTTCCGATCAGCTGTGTGCTGCGGCAGGGCAGGTGGGGAGAAGACAAGCCTCGCATTCAACCCCGCGACCCTCTGAGGCGTCACCACGGGATCCCCGCGACCCTAGGGGGCGTCCCCATGGGATCCCCGTGACCCTAAGGGGGAACCTGCAGGATCCCCGCGGGTCCCACGGGATTCCCGTCGTCCCCGTTCCCGTGCAGCTCTCTATTTCAGACTCATAAGCAGGAACAGTCTCAAACTCAAAAAGATTACAGTCTCAGGTAGGTAAAGTTCCTGGCAAAATATAAAACTCAAATCCAAATTCTTGCACACAGACAAATGTGCCTTGAGAAAAGAAAACCCCCTATACAAGCTCTCACTCAGTTAGTTGATTTCCATCTGCTCTGGCACTGCTTCTGTTCCTGTCCAATCTTCCTGGTATTCCATACTCTTAAACCCTTCTAGTTCACACAGGTGTGAAATGGGAAAAATCTCTCCCACGTCCTCCATAGGCCAGTCTGGCACTCCAGAATCTAGCAGGTTTGGAGAAAGCTCCTGCCTCCTCTGGGACTCATCCAGCTCTCCTGCGTCTTCTCTCCACTCCCCTTGATACTCCTTTGAGCCTCTCTTTAATGACACCAAAACCACTCCCCTTCAGTCTGTAGAGCGGGGTGGGGTTTGGTTCAGCAGCAGGCTGTGTAAGTTCCAGTTTCCCTTCTCTATTCTGCCTTAGACTTAAAGCAGTGGTCTCAAACTCACGGCCCTCAAGGTGCTATTTTGCGGCCCGCAATCTGAACGTGATGATTGAGTGCTCCCTTGCTGCATTTGGTTGTTCTGTTAAAAAGCCGCAGCTGGCGGCTGCTCCTTGCGCGATCCATGCCTGCAAGTTGGAAACCTCTCTGATAGTCGTGCTTCTGACGTAGGCACGGATCGCATGAGGAGCTACCAACCCCCAGTGGTGTACCTAGGATATGTGGCACCCGGGGCCCATCATTTTTCGCCCCCCCCCCTATGTAAAAAAATATTTTTTGTAATGACCATGAAACAGAATAAATGGTCAGAATAGAAACAGGCAGTGAAAATTTTCTTATATTCCAAACATAACATAACATAAATTATGTCTGAATTGTTATGACATCAGAAGTACATATGGAGTAGTTGCAGGTGATGCTTGGGACAGTTCTGATTGTGTTAGTTCGGTTTTATGTGTTTTTTGAATAGAAGGGTTTTTATTTCTTTTTGAAGGTTTTGCAGTCTGTGGTTGATATCAATTGGTTGTAGAGTTGGGGGTCGAGTGTTGCAGCTCGAATGGCTAGGAGGTTGTCGAACAGTTTTTTTCTTTTGATGTTTTTGGTTGGAGGGTGTGTGAATGGTGCACAAGTTCTCCTATGTCTGTTTGAAGTGGATTGAATTATTTAGCTGAAGAAATTAGTTACCCCCCCATTCCACACACATTAATTCTCTTCCATTTTTGTTCTCATTATAAAAAACACTGATAAGTTCCCAGAAAAAAAATACATTAAAATAAGAAGTGAAAACAAAGGCCCCTACAGATGAGAACATAACATAAGAATAGCCTAACTGGGTCAGACCAATGGTCCATCATGCCCAGTAGCCCATTCTCATGGTAGCAAATCCAGGACACTAATACCTGGTCAAAACCCAAAGAGTAGCAACATTCCATGCTACCGATCCAGGGCAAGCAGACACTTCCCCCATATCTTAATAACAGATTATGGACTTTTCCTCCAGGAATTTGTCCAAATCTTTCTTAAAACCAGCTACACTATCTGCTTTTACCATAACTTCTGGCCACTTCATTTTTAAGTTTAGATCTTTCCTTTCAAACAGAGACCTTGCTAGATGTCAAATACAGCACAAGGTAACTTTACATGGACTTAGCTGTGCAGGAAATGTGAATCTCCTAATACACCCACCATATAGTGCAAAAATGTGCAAAGGTCTGTTTTTTTCTTTCGATCACTACATAGCCTAATGCCACACAAGCAGCGCTGTTACAAACATATTCTGTAGGTCAATGCTAAGGATAACAAAGTTTCCTTCCTTGGACCAGAAGGAGATAAACCACTGGAAGAGATCCCAAAACAACACCCAAAGACCCACTCAGTGTGTGAACCAGTTGAGTGGAGTGGACTAACTGGGGGGTGGAAATGGGCCCGGAGTTTGCTCAGCAGAATTTCCCAGACCACCTCTTCCTCTCAACACATTGACACGCTGCCACCATCACCACTAGGAACACCTCACTGGGTAGGCCAGCTATGCTATAAACTTTATAAAACACATTATTATATTTTCTTATAAAGCACATATTTTAACTGAACTCTCTGACATCCTCAGCCTTTCCATTCACAAAAATAGAAGGAAGAAAAGTTCCCATTTCCTGCTGTCTCATGTCCCCGGCCTATACAATATTTTTTTTCTGCAGACCCTTCAAAGTCTGACCAAATCCTCGTTTCACTTGCATTATAAAGTACTGAGGATGCCATCTCTCCCCAATCCCAGGTCCTAAAGTCTAAGACAGTAGCGCAAACTAATGCTGCCAGATACAGGAAAAAAATTTTTGATTCGATTCAGCCCTATTGAATTGGTTTTTCAATTCGATTTTCCTGCCCAGTTGGGTGATTTTTTTCAAAACTCCTGGTGGGTTTTATAGCTTTTTCACCCCCTTTGGCTTCTCCTAACCACACTGGCGCTGTGGTGTAAATAAAATAAAGAAACAAAAAGGACTTTTCCTCTCTCTGTTAAATCCTAGCTCACGTTTGCAGTCCAACACCAGCTCTGGCAGGATACACATTTCAAATCTGACATATTATAATCACAAAACAGAAAATAAAATTAATTTTTCTACCTTTTGTTGTCTGGTTATATTTCAAATCTTGTTGGTCCAAGGCTCTGGTTTTCTTCTGATAACTTGCTTGCCAGGGTCTCCTTCTTTCTGCATGCTAACCATCCATCTGCCAACTCTGTCCTCCCTTTCCATTTCCCTTCCCAGGAAGTCTGGTATCTTTCCTTTTTTTCATCTCCCTCCACAGATCCACCTTTTCTTAAATACCCTTTCATCCGGCATCTCTCCCTCCTTCCCCACCACCCCAGAGTCCACCATCTCTCCCTTTCTTTTCCTAATTACCCTCCTATCCAGTATCTCTATCCCTCCTCCACACCATCCCTTGTGTCCAATTTCTCTCCCTTTCTGTTCCTTCCCTCCCTAAATCCCATGGTCCATCATCTCTCTCCCTCTCCTCTATTTTCAGACCCATTATTTCTTCCCCCCCCAAAGTTTGGCATATGCACGTCTCTTTAAACACCCCCTTCCCTCCGTGTACTTCTAAATCATGGTCCCCCCCAAAGGCCTGTCCCCCCTTAAAGGTCTGCCTGTCCCCCCTTGAAGGCCTGCACCCCCCTTGAAGGCCTGTCCCATCCCCTTGTAGGCCTGTCCCCCCCTTGAAGGCCTGCACCCCCCGAAGGCCTGCACCCCCCCGAAGGCCTGTCCCCCACTTGAAGGCCTGTCCCACCCCCTTGTAGCTTCTCCCCCCCCCTTGTAGGCCTGTCCCCCCCTTGAAGGCCTGCCTGCCTTTCCCCCCCTTGAAGGCCTGTCCCCCCTTGAAGGCCTGCACCCCCCCCGAAGGCCTGCACTCCCTTGAAGGTCTGCACCCCCCCTTGAAGGCCTGCACCCCCCTTGAAGGCCTGCACTCCCTTGAAGGTCTGCACCCCCCCTTGAAGGCCTGCACCCCCCTTGAAGGCCTGCACTCCCTTGAAGGTCTGCACCCCCCCCCGAAGGCCTGTCCCCCCCTTGAAGGCCTGTCCCACCCCCTTGTAGGCCTGTTCCCCCCTTGAAGGCCTGCCTGCCTTTCCCCCCTTGAAGGCCTGCACCCCTTGAAGGTCTGCACCCCCCCCCGAAGGCCTGTCCCTCCTTGAAGGCCTGCCTGCCTGTCACCCCCTCCCCCTTGAAAGCCTGACTGCCCGCCCGCCCCACCCTGAAGGCCTGATGCCCCGACCCATCCCGAAGGACCGCTCGCCCCCCTGGCCTCCCCGCACCACCTATGAAGCAGCCGCAGCAGGACCGCGAAGTCAGCGTCAGCGATCCCTGCGCTGCTTCCTGCGCCACGTTCCCGCCCCTCCTCTGACGTCAGAGGAGGGGCGGGATCGCGGCGCAGGAAGCAGTGCAGGGATCGCTGACGCTGACTTCGCGATCCTGCTGCGGGCTGCTTCACAGGTGGTGCAGGAAGGTCAGTGGGGCGAGCGGTCCTTCGGGGGTGGGGGGGGACTGAACGGCAAGGCCGGGAGCACCCCCTTAGGGCTGGCACCCGGGGCGCACCGCCTCCCGCCCCCCCCTTGGTACGCCACTGCCAACCGCAGCTTTCAATGGAACAACCAACTGCAGCAAGGGAGCTGGCCAGAAATGCTGCTGCTGCATATGGAAGGGGAGAGGAGAGGGAAGGGGATGAGAAATCCTACTGCTGCTGCACCCAATTGGGGAGAGAGAGAGAATAAGGAAGACAAGGGAGAGGAGAGGAATGAGAGATGCCAAGTTCATAGGAGGGAGGGAAAGGAAAGGAGATACCAGACCATGGAGGGGGAGGGGGAGATGCCAGGGCATGGGGGGGAGGGAAGGAGAAAGATGCCAGACCAGGGAAAAGGAAGGAAGGAAGGAGGGAAGGAAGGAGAGAAAGAAAGGAGAGAGATGTCAGACCATGGAAATAGGGAGGGAAGGAGAGAGAGAGAGAGAGAGAGAGGAAGGGAAGGTAAGACATGGAAAAGTAGATTTTGAAAAGAAAGCAGAAAAAATGAATGTTATGTTAATGCCAAAGATGGATGCAAGGCAGAAAGTGATGACAGAGAGAAAACCAGTCAAAGGACAAGAAGGCCCAGGAAACATAGTTAAAAGCACAGAAAAATAAAGTCACCAGACAACAAATGATTTTATTTTCAATATAGTGATTGAAATGTGTCAGTTTTAAGAAAGGAACGATGTTAAACTTTAACTGTGAGGGCCGCAGAAAAAATAGAGTACTTGCAGGGCTAAAGGAAAGATTTATAAACTATTTACCTCATGCAAAATTGTCATTTCTTTAATAAGACATTAACTATTTTTTTCTGCGGCCCTCCAAGTACCTACAAATCCAAAATGTGACCCTGCAAAGGGTTTGAGTTTGAGACCACTGCCTTAAAGGGACATGAACTTGAGAACTTAGTGTCTTTACTGGTTTGCAGACAGGTTTAAAATGCTGCCTACCTGTCTGCTTACAATCAACCTGGCCATCTCCCTTTCCTTTCTCACAGCAGGTGCAAGGGAGATCAGCCTCAAGCTGCTCTGCACAGCTCACCTGGTCAGCTCTTCTGCACAGGATCTTGGTACAAAGCCTGTGCGAGTGCTGGGTTTGTCACATCTTTCTTTGAGCAGAGGGAGTGAAACCTGTGGAAATTCACCATTGGATATTGACTCAGTATGGACATAGAACCATGAATCAAATAGATTTATGAGTGGGTAAAAAGGTTTAAAGCAGGAAGAACAGGTGTAACCAACAAAGGTCGCTCTGGTCGCGCACACAAGAGCATGCTTACAAGGCGGATGCCTTGATTAGAGAAGATTGATAAGATAACGGTGTCTCAATTGGTTGTAAATTTGGATATCAGCTATGGATCTGCATTTGCCATAATGCATGATGACTTGGTATACAGGAAAGTCTGCGCACGATGGGTTCCCAAACAGCTTACTTATCTGCACAAGCAACAGTTGAAGTTACGACCCAGTTCTTGATACGATATGAAAAAGATCAGAGTATTCTGGAGAGAATTGTCACTGGTGACAAAACATGGGTGCATCACTGCAACCCGGAGAACAAAAGACAAAGCATGATGAAATAAAAGAAGCAGTTGCTTACCTGGCTTCAGGAGCAGCCAAAAAACTTCTCTGCAGGAATGCAGAAGTTAGTTGAATGATACAACAAATATGTCGTCTTGCATGGGGACTATGTAGAAAAGTGAGTCTGACCTCGGTTCCGGGGAAAATGGCGGAAGTGCTGATAAAAGACAACATCGATGAACATTTTGAAAGAACAAACTTCTGATAACCAGCCAACATGGATTCTTCCCCATCCTACCTAAACAACCGCTTAAACCAGATCTCCACCACAAGACACAGAAGAACCCCGAACCCTTTTGCCTTCCCTCCACTCAAAGGCACACAACTCAAGAAAATGTTTGACAACCTTCTGGCAACACAAGCAGCAAAACTCAACCATTCCATCTCCAACCTGTTGACAACCTCGGATGACTTCAAAACATTCCGTAAAGAAATCAAAACCCTGCTTTTTAAAAAATTCATCCAAAAATCTTAAACCCTCTTCACCCACCTCCAGCTAATTTCATCTACCTCCAGATAATTTCATCTACCTCCACTGAATTCACCTACCACCAGATAATTCTCCCCCAAATATCCCACCTAATCACCCTTCAAATAAACAGACCCCTAAAAAAGATTGTAATCTTGCCTACTCTTAACTGTATTCCATTTGCTAATATCACACAGTTCGGCACTTTCAGTTTACTATCCAACCCGTAAGATCCCCTAGAATTCTTTCCAGCTACCCCCCCCAAAAAAAAAAAAAATTGTATCCTCACTGGAAAATGTCCAGTATAATCCTCTGTAATGTGATCATCACTGGAAATGTCCAGTCAAATCTTTTGTAATCCGCCTTGAAATGCAAGGTATAGGCGGAATAGAAATCTGTAATGTAATGTAATGTAATGAGATCGTGCCTAATGAACTTATTGCACTTCTTCGAAGGAGTTAACAGACGGATGGACAGAGGAGACCCCATAGACATCATATATGTAGATTTCCAAAAGGCCTTTGACAAGGTACCCCATGAACGCCTACTTCGGAAACTGAAGAACCATAGGGTGGAAGGAGACGTACATAGATGGATCAAGAATTGGTTGGCGGGTAGGAAACAGAGGGTGGAGTGAAGGGCCAATACTCAGACTGGAGGAGGGTCACGAGTGGTGTTCTGCAGGGCTCGGTGCTCGGACTGCTGCTATTTAATATATTTATAAATGATCTAGAAACAGGGACGAAGTGCGAGATAATAAAATTCGCGGACGACACCAAACTATTTAGTAGAGATCGGACTAAAGAGAACTGCGAAGAATTACAAAGGGACTTGAACAAACTGGGGGAATGGGCAATGAGATGGCAGATGAAATTCAACGTTGAGAAATGTAAAGTACTACATGAAACAGGAACCTGAGGTACAGCTATACGATGGGAGGGATGTTATTGAAAGAGAGTACCCAAGAAAGGGACTTGGGGGTAATGGTGGACATGACAATGAAGCCGACAGCACAGTGCGCAGCGGCCGCTAAGAGAGCGAATAGAATGCTAGGTATAATCAAGAAGGGTATTACAACCAGAACATAAGAAGTTATCCTGCCGTTGTATCGGACGATGATGCATCCGCATCTGGAGTACTGCGTCCAATATTAGTCGCCGTACCTTAAGAAGGATATGGCAATACTCGAGAGGATTCAGAAGAGAGCGACACGTTTGATAAAAGGTATGGAAAACCTGAGAGATTGGAGAAACTGGGTCTCTTTTCCCTGGAGAAGAGGAGACTTAGAGGGGATATGATAGAGACTTACAAGATCATAAAGGGCATAGAGAGAGTAGAAAGAGACAGATTCTTCAAACTTTCGGAAAATAAAAGAACAAGAGGGCATTCAGAAAAGTTGAAAGGGGACAGATTCAAAACGAATGCTAGGAAGTTTTTCTTCACTCAACGTGTGGTGGACACCTGGAATGCGCTTTCAAAGGGCGTAATAGGGCAGAGTACGGTACTGGGGTTCAAGAAAGGATTGGACAATTTCCTGTTGGAAAAGGGGATAGAGGGGTATAGATAGAGGATTACTGCACAGGTCCTGAACCTGTTGGGCCGCCCCGTGAGCGGACTGCTGGGCACGATGGACCTCAGGTCTGACCCAGCGGAGGCATTGCTTATGTTCTTATGTTCAATTGCTCACAGTTATTTCTATTAAAGACGTTAAATTTATTTTGCCTTTACTTTTTTATTTACCCTCATATTTAAATACCATTTACTTCCCAACCTAAACACATACTGGAACATCTCCTTTAAATATGGATTAAAAAAATATGTGAATTGTGAAAGCTGCTCTTGGGAGAAAATTTCCAGCCAGGGCAATCAAGCTAGATTTATTTATAGTATTTATAGCCTACACTATCCAAAGATCTAGGCGGGTTAACATAATATACTATATACAGTATACACAAATCAATATTTTAAAAATACAAAACAAATGAATTCATAAATAACAGATTATAAATATGAAAAAGTAATGATTACTGGTTATGCAGCAAAATTTATCAAGAAAGGAATGAAAAACAAAGATGAAAATGTTATTATGTCCTTGTATTGGTCTAGGATACAGCTACACCTCAAATAGTGTGTGCAATTCTGGTCGCTGTATCTCAAAAAAGATATAGCGGAATGAGAAACGGTACAGAAAAGGGTGACAAAAATGGTAAAAGGAATGGGAGAACCTCTCTATCAGGAAAGGCTAAAGCAGCTAGGGCTCTTCAGGTTGAAGAAAAGACGGTGCAGGGCTGATATGATAGAGGTCTATAAAATACTGAGTGGCGTGGAAAGGGTAGATGTGAATCGCTTGTTCTCTTTTTCCAAAAATACTAGGGGGCATGCGATGAAGCTACTAAGTAATAGATGTAAAACAAACCGGAGAAAATATTTCTTCACAACACGTGTAACTAAACTCTGGAATTCTTTGCCAGAGAATGTGGTGAAATCAGTTAGCTTAATGGAGTTTAGAAAAAGCTTGGATAATTTCCTAAAAGAGAAGTCAATAGGCCATTAATGAGATGGCTTGGAGAAATGTAACATAGTAGATGACGACGACAGATAAAGACCTGAATAGTCCATCCAGTCTGCCCAACCTGATTCAATTTAAATTTTTTCTTCTTAGCTATTTCTGGCCAAGAATCCAAAGTTCTACCCGGTACTGTGCTTGGGTTCCAACTGCTGAAATCTCTGTTAAAACCTCCAGCCCATCTACACCCTCCCAGCCATTGAAGCCCTCCCCATCCCATCCTCCACCAAATGGCCATATACAGACACAGACCATGCAAGTCTGCCCAGAACTGGCCTTAGTTCAATTTTTAATATTATTTTCTGATTCTAGATCCTCTGTGTTCATCCCACGCTTCTTTGAACTCAGTCACAGTTTTATTCTCCACCACCTCTCTCGGGAGTGCATTCCAGGCATCCACCACCCTCTCCGTAAGTAGAATTTCCTAACATTGCCTTTGAATCTACTACCCCTCAACCTCAAATTATGTCATCTGGTTTTACCATTTTCTTTTTCTGGAAAAGATTTTGTTCTACGTTAATACCCTTCAAGTATTTGAACGTCTAAATCATATCTCCCCTGTCTCTCCTTTCCTCTAGGGCAGATGTGTCCAACCTGCGGCCCCGTGAAGTATTTTGTGCGGCCCCGGTCGAGGGCAATGCAGTGTTTTCCTCTGCTGCCCCCGGGTGTTTACCGTCTTGCTGGCTCCCTCCTCTGTCTTGCTGCAGTGTTTGTGCGGCCCCAGAAACATTTTTGTTGGCCAAATTCTTGCACACAGGGAAGCCAAAAGGTTGGACACCCCTGCTCTAGGGTATACATATTCAGGGCTTCCAGTCTCTCCTCATACGTCTTCTGGTGCAAGCCTCCTATCATTTTCGTCGCCCTCCTCTGGACCGCTTCAAGTCTTCTTACGTCCTTCGCCAGATACGGTCTCCAAAACTGAACACAATACTCCAAGTGGGGCCTTACCAATGACCTGTACAGGGGCATCAACACCTTCTTCCTTCTACTGGCTATGCCTCTATTTATACAGCCCGGCATCCTTCTGGCAGCAGCCATTGCCTTGTCACACTGTTTTTTTTGCCTTTAGATCTTCGGACACTATCACCCCAAGGTCCCTCTCCCCATCCATGCATATCAGCTTCTCACCTCCCAGCATATACGGTTCCTTCTGATTATTAATCCCCAAATGCATTACTCTGCATTTCTTTGCATTGAATTTTAGTTGCCAGGCATTAGATCATTCCTCTAACTTTTGCAGATCCTTTTTCATATTTTCCACTTCCTCTTCGGTGTCTACTCTGTTACAAATCTTGGTATCATCTGCAAAAAGGCACACTTCTCCTTCTAACCCTTCACCAATGTCACTCACAAACATATTGAACAGGATTGGCCTCGGCACTGAACCCTGAGGGACTCCATTACTCACCTTTCCTTCCTCCGAGCGACTTCCATTAACCACCACCCTCTGGCTAGGATAAGCAGCATAAAATCTGTTTTACTACTTAGGATCTACCTAGGTACTTGAAATCTGGGTTGGCCACCACTGTTGGAAACATGATACTGGGCTTGATGGATCTTCGGTCTGTCCCAGTATGGCAGTTCTTAAGTTTACAGGTATAATTATATACTGTGTTTCCCCGAAAATAAGACAGTGTCTTATATTAATTTTAGGCCCAAAAAATGCACGTCTTATTTTCGGGTTATGTACATGATCATCTCTCCCTTCTTCTCCTTCACCCCAATTCTTCCTCTTTCCTTTCTCTCCCCCACATACAGGGCAGGATTAATTCTTCGAGGGCCCCTAGGCACACAAGTGCACTGGGCCCCCTAGTCCCGCCTACACCCAGTGTTCCCTCTAAGCGGGCGGGTGTTGTGAGCAAACTTTTTTCACTGTGAGCTAAAAATATCGGGCGCCAGCAAGTTATGAGCCAAATAAATATGTTGCTTTCTACCACAGAACTTCCTTACGTTTGTATGGAATCTATCCCCTTTCAACTTTAGAGAGTGCCCTCTCGTTCTCCCTGCCTTAGCTACTAAGTCTATTCCCTTCAGTACCTTGAATGTTTCTATCATGTCCCCTCTCAATCTCCTCTGCTCAAGGGAGAAGAGGCCCAGTTTCTCTAATCTTTCGCTGTACGGCAACTCCTCCAGCCCCTTAACCATTTTAGTTGCTCTTCTCTGGATCCTTTCGAGTAGTACCGTGTCCTTCTTAAAGTACCAGTGCTGGACGCAGTACTCCAGGTGAGGGCGTACCATGGCCCGGTACAGCAGCATGATAACCTTCTCTGTCTCTTCAGTCCAGCATCTGCCCCTTCCATTCACTGTCTGTCTTTCCCTGCCATCTCTCCTCCTGCCCCCCCCCCCCCCCCAATTTGGTCTAGCATCCATCATCTTCCTTCTGTTCCCCTCATGGTCTGGCATCTCTATCCTTCCCTCCCCCCTGTGGTTTTTAGCATATCTCTCTTCTCATTTCCTCCACTCAGATCTGATCATTCTCTGCTCTCTCTTCCCTTTTCTTCTCTGGTCTTCCTTCTCTATTTTCTGCCTCCATCTAAATTAAATTCTTTCTTACTATTTAGTCCCGTTTCCCTCTTTTCACTGTGTCTACACACAGCTTGTCACCCCTTTCCCTCACCCCTCCATTATCTTACTATTTTCTTCCCCCTTTATTTATCTCCTCCTTCCATCCAGTATGTGTTCTTTCCCCCCTTCCATTCAGCATCTGCTCTCCCTTCTCAACTGACATCCATCTGCCTTCTGCTCTCTCTCCCTTCTTCTCACTTCCATCATCTGTCCCCTTCTCTCTCTCTCTCATCTCCTCCATTCCATCATCTGCCCCTTCTCTCTCTCTCTCTCTCCCCCCCCCAACTTCCATCATCTGCCCCCCTTCCCCTCACCTTTGTGGGTCACTTTCTTGCCCCTGAGGGTGGCTCATGTCACAGGGGAAGCTTTGGCCGAGCAGAACCGCTTGATTGACAGTGGAACTTACTTGATTGATGTCGATGCTGGGGCCCGTTGCCGTTTGAAGGAAAAAAAAAAAGGTGGAAAAAAGGAACCTGTAAAGGCGAGAGGAAGGGAAACCTCCAGGACAGCTGCTTTTTGCCCTCCTTCAGCGGCCCAAGAGTTCAGACCAGCAGCGGCAGCTCTGTATGCTTTTAACTTCGGCACAGAGCTGCCCCTAATCAATAGTTTAGCGCGGTTTCATGAGGCAGCCTCGGGGCCTTTGATAGCCGGCCCGCTTCGATGATGCGATGTGGGCCGGCCTAGCAAAGGCCCCGAGGCTGCCTTATGAAACCGCGCTAAACTATTGATTAGGGGCAGCTCTGTGCCGAAGTTAAAAGCATACACAGCTGCCGCTGCTGGTCTGGAGGTGCGGAGACAAGGCAGGAGGCAAACGCGGTGGAAGGCAGGAGTCCCGGCGAAGGCAGGAGTCCCGGCACAGCGACTGCAACAGGAAGTTGCAAGTCAGCTGACGCCGGCCTTTCGTTGCGGCGGGGACCGAATCCTTCGTGGACCGGCAAGATTTTGTTTGCGGACCGGCGGTTGAAGAACTGTGCTCTACACTGTGTGCGCTGTGACGAGAAACATGTGCGCTGCGAGGTAATATTTTGTGCGCCAGCGCACCCCAGCGCAGCTTAGCGGGAACACTGCGCGGCTGCCCGCCTATGCCCACCCTCATTTAATTACCTGTTTTCTTATTTACTTCTTTATTTCCATTTGTATTTTTTTTTTCTTTTCATATAAAATTCATAGCAACAAAGATTACCATACCAGTGCCAGTGTACAGTTTTAGTTCTATGCAATCCCCATACATCTCTGAACAAATCCCCCCTTCCTTCCCACCTATTGCCCAGGACTTTAACTCTGAACTCTCTCCATACGTATACAAAAGTGTTCAAATGCATTGTAAAGCAGTAATACTATCTGAAACATAAGTCTGTATTAATAACCAAGTTTGCAACTCCTCTCAACTGTCTCACTCTATGTTGTCCAACTTTAACCCATATGTATATATAAACAACCAAATCTGTAACTCCTCTGGTACATTCCACTCCTTGTATGTTAATTTGTAACAAAACAACAAGGCAAGTGGTCCACCAAAGAATCCAACGTGGAACAAAAGAAGATCGGCAGACAATAAGGAGATTCAAATCAGGTTTATTCAAGGTGCTCCCAGGAGCCATGCCTGATTCATTTCGCCAAACAAAGCTGGTCAGTGCTAACAGAAAACCATGTCTTTCATACACACAGGACACAGAACCACCCTCATCCAGTATGGAATAAGTAATCACAAAATACCCTCCTCCCTCTTTTTACAAAAGCATGGAAGAGGTTTTTAGCACTGGCGGGCTGAATGTTCTGCGCTGTTCTGATGATCATATGAATTCTATGACCATCGGAGTAGTGCAGAGCATTCAGCATGCTGGCTTGTGCTACAAACCGAAGTTTAGGGGGTGAAGAAACAGTAGTGCATATCCCCCAATACTACACAAAATATAAAGATAGTAGATGTAAATTTAAAAAAAAAAGAAAAGAAAAAAAAGAAACAAATCACTTTACAAATAACAAATAGAAATAAAACAAAAAATAAGATAATACCATTTTTTGGACTAATACATTTTTAAATTAGCTTTCAGAGGTCAAACCCTCTTTCCTTAGGTCAGTAAAGTATTACAGTATCCTGTCCTGACCTGAGGAAGGAGAATTTGGTCTCTGAAAGTTAGTCAAAAATGTATTAAAATTAGTCCAATAAAACAATCACCGTATTTACATTTTCTATTTATAAACATTTATCAACACAGCTACACTACTACTTTATCCTTTAGCAAAAAAAATTAAAAAATTGAATTTGTTTTTACCTTTGTTGTCTTGATTTTCATATAGGCTCTCCATTAGCTGAATTATGTGTTTGGGTATTCCCATTTGCACTAGCGTTCTCCATAGTTTATTGTAATCCATACAGTTAAAAGCTCTGATGTAGTCAATGAAGCAAAGGTATAGGGGGTTTTGGTATTTTTTGCTCTTCTCCAATATTCATCTAATATCCGACTAGGAGTGAGCATGAGTTGATGGCACTTATCAACCTTTTCGGACTGTAGTTTCCCGGATCTCCCCCTGAAGACACCTGTGGGAGGAACAAAGAGTACGACCCCCCTCCCAACATCTGGCGAAACTTGTTCACAGGGAGAGACATAGGGCGGCGCTCGGCAACACTTATATAGAGGTCATCCAGACCTGCACCAACAAGAAGCTGGTCCTTTAAAGGACGTCCGCTTAAGGAGACCCTTGAGGCAGTGTCCCCAGCCCAAAGACAAATCAAAAGTGTCCGGCGCATAGACATTGCACCAGCAGAGAATGTACTAAGAACTTGAAGAAGATCATAAAGGGAGTCCAGCACCTAATCCACCAGTGGAGGACAGGCATGCACCTCCACAGATGATGCATTGTGAAGGCTGGAATGACAGGCACATGCCATAAAGAAAATGGCCACCGTCGCTTGGATATCTAAAGACGCTGCTAGAAAATTATGTTTTTAACATAATATCCACCCTGCGATCTTGAGAGTCCCTAAACCTCACTCCCCCATCATGAGGGAGGGTTGCGTGCTGGATAATTTGCGCCACGGTGGAATCTACCTCCGGCTGTTCAAACTTGCTGAAAATCAGGATCCCGGTGATAAAGTTTAGACATAGCATTAGAAGCTTGGAAAAAGCTTTCTGGGGTATAACATTGTTCTGAAACCAGACCAAGGAGCTGTGCACTGAATGGAAAAAAGGCACAGGAGAACGGTCCATGACCAAAGCCTGAGAAGTGAAAGGTGAAGAATTCAAACAGAGCTCTTTCAGAACATTAGCAGTAAAGAGGCAGACAGAAGCCTCCTTCAAAAATCTGAAAAGAAAGGTCAGCACCCAAATCCGGATGCACAGGGCGGCTGAGGTGACCGGTCCCAACAAAAGCATCAGCCGGATCCACAATAAAGGCAGTGGAAGAATACAGAAAAGTCATAATACCAGCATGACAACTACTGCAATCGAGGTTTGCCACAGCCAGACAAGAGGGTTCCCAAACAGGAAGCTCTGCCACAGGTGCAACAGACCCGATGCACCTACTGGCTGCATTAAACGAGTGGGGTCTGAAGAATACGCCTTTCAGAGGAGCCGAATAAAATCCGGTGAAAAGGCCCACCCCACATGTTGAGGTATATATGTATAAGAGTCCCTAGACTTGGATTGCAGGCATTGTGCACTAGACTCTGGGCAAGATTTTCTTCAAAAGGCATGGACCCAGGCCAGCTCACCAGCCCAAGAATACGCAGAGGAGGTGAAGTCTGAAACTTCCACCCCCTTCCCCAGGATCGCTGATCTGGCACCAATCTGTCACAATCAATGTTCACATTCAACAGATTAGGGGAGGGGAATCCATCCCAAATGATTTTTAATCAAATCGAGGTGTTTTGAAGCAGAAATAAAACTTAGAAAAAAAGATATTTAAAATCCAAGATAGCCACCGGCTGCGAATTCACACCAAAAACAACAAAAATAAACAAAACCTGAAAATAAAAAATAGCGATTTGGGGTCTGGGGAGGTGGGGGACCTGAACCCTCAAACTGTGAAAAATTAATTTTAAAATGATCCAGAAGCCACCCCCGAAGTTCCCATAGGAAATAATGGAGGGTACTCAGTTCTGTAGTGCCATGCCTGTCAGCAATTTTAAATAGCAACTGAGTGGAGGAAAATGATTTTTCTGCCTCAGAAACTTCTCCAAATGACCAGAGTGGAAGATCTTTGGACTGCCAGCTGGCCAGACACCAATTATGACCTTCGCCCCCAAGGATCCTCGTCCATGCGGTCGAGGGTGAGAAAGGCAGCCTGTGCCTTGAAATCTGAGTGGGTTTCACTCTGGACACATACAGCCTATGCTTGAAACCTGTCACGCTTGAAACAAGGTCACCGGCAAGCAGACTCAAAGGGGAAGGGAGCCTGAGTCTAGAAATGGTGGCACACAACAGGCTGGCTCCACCAGAGTTTGTTTGTGAAGCAGCAGTCCGGCACCGCAGGACTGTATCCTTTCCTCTGACAGGGGACCACCGGGAAGGGGTCTCAAGGCACTGAAGCCACCGAGAAAATGAACTTTAAGTGAAAAAGAAGCAGAGCAACTGTAAAAGACTTTTGCACGGATTGCTTGCAGAAATTGTAACTGGATATATTTGCTAGCTCTTGGGCTAAGGGGATGGAACATATGCTCAGAAAAGTTTGTGGATTTCTGCAACTCCCGGATTGCGAGTTGGGATTGAATATCTAGTGTATGGAATCTGTAAATTTCAAGTTTATTTTAATTTGATGAGTTGAATTTTTACTAAGCGAGTTACAACATTGAAAATGATTTATACTATTACTCTTTTTTTCTTTTAGAAAACAAAAAATATTGCTAATGGAAAAACACATTTTTGAGACACCTTGGTCACAATCATATGGAAGTCTGTAAGCCATTTACAACTGTAAAAAGTCTACAATGTCTATTATTAGACAATATCTATTGAGTTTTTCTATGTTTTCAACTACAATACAAATATGAACACCATCAGATAACAAACAAATGGTATTTGTTTTTTTTATTCCACATTAATAGAAACATTATAGGATATAGCTTTTTTTAATTATGAGAAATCTACGTAAAATAAGAAAATTATAAGAAAATTCTTCGACCCAGCACAATTCAGGCTAATTGTCCAATCCCTAGTCTTAGGTCTACTGGACTATTGCAATTCCCTCTATCTACCTTGTCCTGCCAACATGATAAAACAACTTCAGACTATACAAAACACTGCCCTCAAACTGATCTACTCCCTGAGAAAATATGATCATATTACAACTGCCTTCCTAGGCTCTCACTGGCTACCTATGCAAGCACGAATTCAATAAATTCTACTGTCAATTATTCAAAGCATTAAACGGCTCCGCCCCCCCCCCTATCTAAACAACTGCCTAAACCAGATCCTCACCTCAAGACAAAGAAGAACTCCAAACCCTTTTGCCTTCCCTCCACTCAAGGGCACTCAGCGCAAAAAGATGTTTGATAACCTTCTGGCGACGCAAGCAGCAAAACTTAACCACTCCATCTCCAACCTGTTGACAGCAACGGGCGACTTCAAAACTTTTCGAAAAGAAATCAAAACCCTACTTTTCAAAAAATTTATCCAGATATTTTAACCCAACCCTTCCCCCTCCTCCTAGATAAATTCTCCCCCAAAACCTCCACTTAAATAATCTCTTCCTCCCCAAAACACCAACCAAGTATTCAGATCCCTGAAATGTAACGTAATCTTATTTGTACTCTAACTGTAATCTATTTGTTATATCACACAGTAACGTACAGTCAATTTAATATCCAATTTGCAAGTTCTTCTGGAATTAATCCAGCTACCTCTCCTCCCTTGTAACCAAAAAAAACCCAACAAACTGTTGTAACTTCACTGGAAATGTCCAGTTAGCTCTTTTGTAATCCGCCTTGAACTGCAAGGTATAGGCGGAATAGAAGTCCCTAATGTAATGTAATATAATATAAGATTCTTTTGAGAATGAAAGGGCCGCTGAAAAGTTCCCAGCCCAACCAAGAAGAGAACAATGTGGAGTCATGAAACTTACAAGTTATTCCATACTTTTCACTTGTAAGTATCATGGCTTCACATCATTCTCTTCTTGGTTGGGCTGAGAACTTTTCAGAGGCCTCTCATACAGCTTTTATATCCTTCTAAATTTGAATTTAGGATTTAATTACTGACCTTCTCCAAACTTATACTTAAGGCAAGTTTGAACATTTCAGGCTGCAATATATTAGATAGCTCCCTATTCCTGAAGGCCTATAATCTAACATACCTGAGCAATAGAGGATGATGCAATTTCTCAAAAATGTTATATTTTGTAAAGTTTTAAAGACCTACTTTTTGACAAATGTTATTCTTGATACTGTATTTTATTTGTGCAATAAATTTTAAGTATACTGTATATGCTCCCTTTAATGTAGGGTTTTACTTGTAATCCGCTCAGAATCTGACTTGAAAAATAGTGGAATTTAAGAATACTGATTAGATTAAATCACAAGAAGCATTTAGTGGGATAAATGGGATTAGAATCATGATTTCTATGGTTGTCAGCCTCTTGCTCTAAACAGAAAGTCACTCCTGCACAAGTCAGACAGAAGCTGTAGTGTAAATGTTTTTGCTATGCCCCTGAACTGAATTGAGAGCAATATCTCAGTCACATATGAATTGAAAGGCTCAGTTGTGCTGTAACCATTCTTCTGAGCCATCTGGTCCATCAAAATCTTGGAGTGTAGTCAGGCTGTATTCAGTTTAAAAACTGGTAAGAGTTTAAAAAAAAAAAAAATGAATCATTTGTATCAGTCTTGACATTATCTCATAAAGGAAACCTATTCAATCTTACAATATGATTTAAATTAATAAAATAGAACACTTTCAAATAAGTGCTTTTATTTTTTATTTTATTTTTTTAGCAACAGCAGTTTCCTTGTCAGTGAGTGGGCTGTCAAATATCTGCACATACATTAAGCTGATAACACCTAAGTTTCTTCACAGGCAATAACCTAATGACTAAACCTACAGTCACATGGTAATTAAGGGTATTTTCAAAACACCAAGACATCCAAAAAAACAGCATAAATCAGCACTTGGATGTCCAAGTGCCAATTTTCAAAACTATCTTTCTGAACGTCTTGCGAAGCGTCCTAACCGCTGTGCGTCCAAAACTACATTGGAGGCTGGTTTGGGGCATACTTAAACTTTTACATATTGGAGTAATAATCTAACCTTTCCAAAGATGTCCTGGAAAGAATTTAGACATTCTGAACAGGACCTGTTTTAAAAACACCTAAATACCAAAAATGTACCCAAACTGACCAGTGGAGGAATTAAGTTATGACCCCCGACACCACACTTCCCCAATGGTCATTGAACCCCTCCTACCCCCAAAAAATCTAAATGAAACAGTATATACCTCTCTAGAACAGCAGCACCTACTATGGGAAATCATAGTAGAGCATCACACAGCTGTCTAAAGTAGCCTAGTGAGTGGGCTAGTGAGCTATAGAAAGGAGGACCCAGGCCCATAAGCCACTCTTAACTACCACATTTATGGTGGAAAGTGTGAGCCTACCAAAATCCTACTACACTGCCATATAGGTGCCACTTTCAGCCAAGGGGTGGTAGACAGGTGGGTATAGTAGGTTTGGAGGGTATTTTGAAGAGCTCATCATACATTATAAGGGGGTTATGGTGAGATGTACTTCTGGCTCCCTTTATATGAAGTTCACAGCAGTGCCTACAAAGGTGCCTCACTGCTCTACTAGCATGTCTATGTGGCCAGTCCATTACAATGCTGGCCCCTCCCACGTCCAAATGGTCTGGATTTGGACGTTTTGAACTTGGATGGTTTTGTGGTTGAAAATAGCAAACAAAGTTGGATGTCCTAAGATTGGTTGTCCTAGTGGCCAAGATGTCTAAGCAGGGAATAAAAATAAAAAAAAAATTGGATGTCTTGCAGTGTTTCAAGATTTCAAAAATAGCAATTTCTCCACCTCCGACTTTGGATATCTTGCGAGAAATGTCCAAAGACAGACTTAGGCCTCCTTACACGAAACTGCGCTAGAAGTTTCTAGTGCGTCGAGCCGCGCTGAATGGCCTGCGCTGCTCCTGACGCTCATAGTTCCTATGAGCGTCAGGAGCAGCATGGGCCATTCAGCATGGCTCTCAGTGCTAAAAACTGCTAGCGCAGTTTAACAGAAGAAGGGGTTAGACATCCTACTGAAAATGCCCTTCTATATCTTTTAATTAAAATGATCTTTTACAAGATTTCTTTCCAATTAACATCCATAATTCCTTAATCATACCAGATGCAACAAAAGTTATTCAATTATTTCTTTATTTTCAGTATACTTGAGTATACTTCCCTGTTAGTCAATAATTGGTCCCTATTTTTTTTTTTTGATGAAAAGCAAAATTTGCTATTCATAAATACATTATCTATATGTATACAGCTTTATTACTTAATCTGATATTAATCTAAGTTCTCAAACATATTTATTCTGAATAATGATTAAGGCTGATTAAAAAAAAATGAAAGCATGTTTTAAAAATTCAGGTTTGATTCATCCATCGACACATTTTAACCATAATTTGTATCTGTTCAAAAACACATACAGATCATTTGGGTAACAATATATGTACCATAAGGCAGGTTTATTAGATGGGAAAATTAGTTAATTTTACTTTCAGTTATAAATGTTTAAATTATTCATTTTCCTCTTTCATAGAGGTTCACATCTTCAGCACTATCTTGGCTAGTTCTTCCATTAAGAACATAAGAAGTTGCCTCTGCCGGGTCAGACCAGGGGTCCATCGCGTCCAGCAGTCCGCTCCTGCGGCGGCCCACCAGGTCTGTGACCTGTAAGTGATCCTTTGTCTAAAACCCTTTAATCCCCATTTTTCTTCTATCTATACCCTTTCTTGATCCTATCTCTATCTCTACCTCTATCTATATCCCTCAATCCCCGTATCCTTCAGGAACTTGTCCAATCCCTCTTTGAATCCCCTTAATGTACTCTTGTCCTATCACATCCTCCGGAAGCGCATTCCAGGTGTCCACCACCCTCTGAGTGAAGAAAAATTTCCTAGCATTGGTTCTAAACCTGTCCCCTTTCAATTTCTCCGAGTGCCCCCTTGTTCTTGTAGTTCCCAATAGGTGAAGAATCTGTCCCTTTCTACCTTCTCTATGCCCTTCATGATCTTGTAAGTCTCTATCATGTCTCCTCTGAGTCTTCGCTTCTCCAGGGTGAAGAGCCCCAGTCTTTCTAGCCTCTCTTCGTATGAAAGGTTTTCCATACCTTTTATCATTCTTGTCGCTCTTCTCTGAACCCTCTCAAGTATCTCCATGTCCTTCTTTAGGTACGGCGACCAATATTGGACACAGTACTCCAGATGTGATCGTACCATCGCACGGTACAGTGGCATGATGACTTCCTTCGTTCTGGTTGTAATAATATTCTGTTTGCCTTCTTCGAGGCTGCTGCGCATTGTTCCGTTGACTTCATTGTTGTGTCCACCAGTACACCCAAGTCTCTTTCAAGGTTACTTCCCTCTAGTACTAATCCCCCCATTTAGTAGCTGAACATTGGGTTCTTTTTCCCTATATGCATGACCTTGCTACATTGAAGTTAATCTGCCATTTATTCGCCCACTCCTCCAGTTTGTTCAGGTCCCTTTGTAGGTCCTCGCATTTTTCCGCAGTTCTAACCCTGCTGCACAGTTTAGTGTCATCCGCAAATTTTATAACTTCATATTTCGTCCCCGTTTCCAGGTCATTAATAAATACATTGAACAGCAGCAGTCCGAGTACTGACCCCTGTGGAACTCCGCTCGTGACCCTTCTCCAGTCCGAGTAGTGACCCTTCACTCCAACTCTCTGCCTTCTGCCTGCCAACCAGTGTTTAACCCATCTGTGTACGTCCCCTTCCACCCCGTGGTTCCACAGCTTTCTAAGTAGCCGCTCATGGGGTACCTTGTCAAAGGCCTTTTGGAAGTCGAGGTAAATAATGTCTACAGGTTCCCCTTTGTCCAACTGGCTGTTTACCCCCTCAAAGAAGTGCAGTAAGTTCGTTTGGCATGATCTTCCTTCGCAGAAGCCATGTTGGCTCACTTTCATTAGCCCATTTTTTTCGATGTGCTCACAGATGCTGTCCTTTATCAGTGCTTCTACCATCTTGCCCGGAACTGATGTCAAACTTACCGGCCTGTAGTTTCCCGGGTCTCCTCTCGACCCCTTTTTAAAGATAGGTGTAACATTTGCTATCTTCCAGTCCTCCAGGATCTCGCCAGTTTTCAATGATAGGTTGCAAACTCGTTGGAGTATTTCCGCTATCTCATTTCTTAGTTCTTTTAGTACCCTAGGGTGGATTCCGTCTGGGCCTGGTGATTTGTCGCTTTTCAATCTATCTATCTGTTCGAGGACATCCTCATGGCTCACCTCTATTGTCGACAGTTTTCCTTCTTGGTCTCCATGGAAGATCTCATTGGGTTCTGGTACACTGGATGTGTCCTCGCTTGTGAAGACTGACGAGAAGAACTTGTTTAACCTATCGGCTACCTCTTTTTCCTCCTTTATCACTCCCTTTCTGTCTCCATCATCCAACGGTCCTACTTCCTCCCTCGCCGGTTGCTTCCCTTTAACATATCTGAATGATTTGAAATTTTTTGCCTCCCTGGCTAGCCTCTCTTCGTATTCCCTTTTCACTCTCCTAATCACTTGATGACATTCTTTTTGGCATTTCCTGTGTTCCTTCCAGGCATATGGTGAGGTAATACTTAAATATAAGAAAAAAAAAAAGAATCTCAGAAAAAAAAGAAGAGTAGAGTACTATGGAAGAACTTTTAGAATTTTCCAGATTGCTATATGATCAAAATATTAATTTAAAACCTGAAATGAAATTTGATCTTTCATCTATTGAGTTTCTAGATCTTCAGATTATGAAGCAACACAAGTTATATACTACTCTTTACCGGAAACCTATTGAAAGAAATACGTTGCTATCATTTCATAGTTTTCATCCATATCACCTCAAGTATAATCTCCCGGTTAGTTTTTGTGACTCTGAAGGATATGTACTTCCATTCAAGATTTTAAAAATCAATCTAAAATTTTAGAAAAGCGCATCTTATCACGAGGATACTCAAAGAGCTCAGTTAGGAAAGCATACTTAAGAGCTAGATTTGCCCAGAGACACCTACTTCTTCAATATCGAAATTTAGAAGAATCTGAAAGAATAGTTTGTGTTATTCTTTTTTCTACTCTTTCAAAAGAATTTATACTGATAATTAAAAAACACTGACGTGATCCAACTCCATCCAGTATTTAATGAGTTGCCAATTTTTGCATAAAGAATATTTAAGAATATTGGAGAACATCCCATGTCCTTTCAGCATCCTTCTCCCCCCTCTGTCATCCTCATGTGCTTTCAGCGTTCTTCTCCTTCCTCTGTCTTCCCCATGTCCTTTCAGCATTTTTCTCCCTCCTCTGTCATCCTCATGTGCTTTCAGCGTCCTTCTCCCCCCTTTCTTCCCCATGTGCTTTCAGCGTCCTTCTCTCCCCTCTGTTTTACCCATTTCCCTTCAGCGTCTTTTCCTCTCCACCCCACCTTTCCTCCCTTTCTCCCTCCCTGCCCCTTAAATTCGTGGTGCTTCCCCCCCCCCCCCCGACAACAGGCCCGGTCCAACAAACCTCCCTGCCCTGTGGCTGACGAAGTCTAAACTGCCTTCTTACAGCAGCCGGAGCATTGTAGTTGCATATGGCTGCCATAAAGGTCCTCTCTGATGCAACTTCCGGTTTTGTCAGAGATGACCTTTACGGCAGCCACACGCAGCTTCAACGCTCCAGCTGCTGTAAGAAGGTAATTTAGACTCGTGGCCACGAAGGTAAGGGGCAGGGAGGGAGAAAGGGAGCTGATTCAAGATCATTCACCACTGAATTTTCTGGACCTGGCTGGCTGTGCACCTCCCCTAAGGCTGCACCCGGAGTGGACTGCCCCCACCTTGGTACGCCACTGACTCTCCCTTTCCCCTATCCTAATTCCCTGGATACGAGGATCGTCTCTAAGCTTGACCACCAAGGGTTCAAGGGCTAACACGAAGAGAAGAGATGACAGGGGACAGCCCTGCCTGGTTCCCCTTCCCAGCGGAAAAAGATCTGTAAGTTCCCCGTTCTTGTTAGCGTGCTTGCAGGCTAAGATATAAACTGCAAATCCATTCATGAATGCGGTCTACCAGTCCATATTTCTGCAAAACTCAAAAGAGGTATTGCCAGGATATGCTATCAAAGGCCTTCTCCATGTCCAGTCACACTATAGCCGATTTACTCCCGATCCCTTTCCTCGAGTGTAATGCCATCAGAGCCCTGATAAGGTTCATGGAAGCATACCGACCAGGAATAAAATCCACCTGGTCTTCATGGATTAAGAGTAGGAGGAATGCATTCAGACTTTGAGCCAGTGTGGCAGCCAAGAGTTTGACATCTTGGTTAAGCAGGGAAATTGGGCGGTACGATCCCACCTGAGTAGGGTCCTTCCCTGGTTTAGGCAGCAGAATCACGTGAGGCACATTCTGTTGTCCAAGGCCCTTCCTTGAATGCATCGCATTATAAGCCGCCCCCAGCGCAGTGGGGATCAAATCCACCACTATCTTATAGTATTTGGGCCCGAACCCATCAGGGCCTGGCGCTTTTGTGAGTTTAAAGCTTTAATACCTGCCTGAATCTCTTCTGTCGTAACCAGAGCATTCAAAAGATTGAGATGATCGGTCCTCAATTGAGGCAGTGCTAGATTTTGGAAAAAATAGTTTGTCTCGCTCAGATGACTCTTGGTGTGAATAGAGGGTCTCATAGAATTTAACAAATTGTTGCCAAATCTCCTCCTCCTTCATATACAGAAATCTGCTAATATCTTTAATAGACAAGATGACCTGTTGCTTCCTTGAAGGACACACTAGATTTGCCAGAAGCCGTCCCGTATTCCCACCCCACCTATACAACTTATAACGTTGGAAATAAATATCCCTATTGGCCCGCTGGCTTAGGATGGCATCCACCTAGTATCTCAGAATTCACAAACGAGCTTTGTCCTCCACATAGAACGTAGCAACATGTCTCCGTCGCAGGCCCTGCAATTCTTGGGATAGCCTCAAAAGATCAGCATCCTACCACTTCTGTGTACTGGACAAATAGGCCATGATGATCCCCAAAGCACTGCCTTGGAGGCTACCCAAAAGAAAACAGGGTCCATGTCAGGCGTCGCATTGTAACGACAATATTCCAGCCAATGTTCCCGGAGGAAACGACAGAACTCCATATCTCTGTACAGATGGCTCAGGAACCTCCACCTGCGCTGTGAGGGGTCCGCTGTGATCCGAACTGACAGTATCAGCAGTGAATGGTCTGATAGGGGAACATCTTCAATGGAAATGCCATCTATCCGCGGGAGCAAAGAGGGTGACACCAGAAAATAATCCAAACGTGCGTAGACATCATGTGGGTGGGAGTAAAATGTGTAGGTGTGCTCGGTAGGGTGCAGGGTCCGCCACAGATCTAACAGATGCAATTGGTCAGAGAAAAAACTGACCCCCTTGGCTCCATGGTCCCCCCGGTCACAGTTTAGCTGGTCTGCAAACCATTGTCGGATCTGCTGTTATGTTGAAATCTCCTCCCACAAGGAGTTGGTACTCAGAATACAGGGCTACTTTGGCCAGTTATTCAGAGCAAAAATGGTGGCTATACACATTGGGGGCATAAAGATTGCAAAACATCCATTTCTGACCCCACAATTTCCCCAGAACTATCACATATCTCCCTTCCTTAACCTGTAGGACTTTATGTATGTGTATCGGCAGGTGTTTATGAAACAGTATCGCCACTCCCCTCCGTCTGGAGTTAAAGAGGAGCACACTTCCCCCACCCATTCCCTGCGCAATTTGGCATGCTCAGCAGCGGAGAGATAGGTCTCCTGGAGATAGGCAATATCAATGTGATTTTTTTGAACCAATTCAATATTTTCTCTCTCTTAATGGGGGAGTGGATCCCATCCACATTGTATGTTGAAATTTGGAGCTTAACCAGTATCAAAAATAGTTCTAGATGAATAAACATGAAACCCTGAAACATATACTGAGAAAAGAGGGGCCTCCCAGCTAAACCCCCCCCTCGCCCTAAGCATGTCCCATACAGGGCCTGTGAGCTATAAGCAACCCCCGCACCTCCCAAGTCCAACCCGGGATGCAAGGGCAGCAAGAAGATGGATAATGGGGCAGTCCCAACACACGGCTTCCCATCTTGCCCCCCAGCCATAACCATGCACCCCTCCATTCATACTCACATCACCCATTCATTCCCCAGTCCACACACCCCTTCCCCCTCTCCCCACCACCCCAGAGAAAGCCTCCCCATGATACCACCCATCCCCACCCATCCCCCAAACAGATAAGAAAGAACCAGAACAAGAAAAAAAGGTTCCCATAAGGGAAAGCAAGAAACAGAGAGATCATGAATCCGGGCTATCTGTGATCCGATGCTCACAAGATAACAGAAAACTCCAGAACAGGATATCAAAAAAAGAGGGCCCCCACCAGGGGCACATAGAACCAAATCACTCAGTCTCCATAGTGTAGTAGTCCCTGGCCCCTGGACCCCCCGGGCATGGAAACTCGAGGTCCAGGTCCACAGCAAGGCCTCATTGCACATCCGCCCCCCCATCAGTTAGTTGAGCAGTGGCCGGCGTGAACTCCCAAGGCAATGCATCCAGAGCTGAGACCACAAATCTCGAGGGGTTCTGGAGCAAAAGAGTGGCATGAAAAGAGGGCTGGGCTGCTCCAGCAAACCGGCAGGACAGAGACAAATATCAACAGGAACAGCAAGGCCCCACACTCCAACTCTGAGCGCCATGCTGCAGCCATCCTCATTCTGCCGGGTCTCCTCTGTGCTCCACAGGGACACCGGCAGCATTGATGGTGTCCAAGAAACGTTGCACTTCCACTTTATTCTTATGCACCTTGTCCTCCCGCCAAATCCTATGGCTAGCAGGGTAAACCAAAGCGAATCGCACACCTTTACGGTGCAAGGAGGTGCAGATGGGTGCCATTTTCTGCCTCTGAGAAGAGACACATGCTGAATAATCGTTGATCATGAACAGCCTTTTCCCCTCATACCTCAGACTGCCAGCGGATTGGTAACCTTTTAAGAGCATTTCTTTCTCCCACCAGTTAACGTACCGAGCGATAGCTGCTCGAGGCTTAGGGGCAGTCCCTGAGTTGGTTCCTAGCCAGTGTGCTCGTTCGCACACAAAAGATGCCGCTGTGGTCTCCAGGCCCAGGTGTTCCGGCAACCAAGATCGGAAGAAGTGATAAAGATCGTTGGTAGTCTGCAGCTCCGGTAGCCCCACAACCCTCAGATTATTACGGCATTGGCGGTTCTCAGTGTCCTCAAGTTTTTCCGTAAGGGTTGCCACCTGGGACTGCAGGCTATCCACCTGCTGCTGCGCTCGTTGGGCCTCGTTTTCTCTAACAGAAATTCTCTGTTCTGCCTGCGCGATCTTTTGGGCATGGGCATCAAACTTTTCGTTTATGCCGTCCATCGCCGACTGTAACTTATTGAGGCGGTCCTCCATGGTGGTGGTGACAAGGCGTGATATTTCCTGGGCCCATTCTCCCAACTCCAGAAGCGTGAGTGCAGGAGCCGCTGCCATCTTTTGTTCCGCCGTGCTGATTTTGCCCTTAAGAGTTTTAATGGATTTAATGGGCATACTGGGGCCCGTCCGGTGACGAAGACGGCGCCGATCCCCCCAGAAGTAGGTAATCTCCACAAGCTTCTCTGAAGGAACCCAACTTGGGCAATATGGAGAGGTTTAGTACATGTTATTAGAGGATCAGATCGCGGAGCCCAGCAGCGCATGTCTGTTCACGACGACCACATCACGTGATCCCCAGGGCTGGAAAACTGTACTCAGGAAACCCATGTGAGGAGAGAAGACACCCATGCAAACACAGAAGAAAACGAAGACGAGGTAGGAGACAACCGCACACCAGGAGGAATAGTGAGAGCACAGGAAGATGTCCCCCCACCCAAAGAACAGGAAACAATTTCAAGAGTATCATTGGAGGAAGATGACTGGCCCTACTCCAAGGACGTGGACCTACGCCCCCCAAGGAACTCCCGAATAAAGAAGATGGGGATCATCGTAGGCGACTCCATTATACGACACGTGGACAGCCACACCGCAGGAGGAAGAGAGGACAGAGTCGTCACCTGTCTGCCTGGAGCAAGAGTAAAGGATGTGACCAACAGGATCTCCAGGATCATAGATGGCGCAGGGGGAGTGGACACCGCTGTGCTTATCCACGTGGGAACAAATGATGTGAGCGGGCGGAAGTATGACAGGGAAGAGATGAAGGGCCAGCTCCGCTCACTCGGAAGACAACTGAAGATCAGGGAGGTGAAGGTGGCCTTCTCTGAAATCCTCCCTGTACCAAGAGCAGATGGAAAGAGACAAGGGGAATTGCAAGTGATCAACGCCTGGATGAGACGATGGTGCGAAGACGAAGGCTTCGACTTCGTGCGCAACTGGACGGCGTTCTGGGGAAAAAGCAAGTACTACAGAAGGGATGAACTACACCTCAACAAGGAAGGAGCAAGAGTTTTGGCAGGCAACATGAAGAAAGCAATAGAGAAGGCTTTAAACTGAAGGACAGGGGAAAGCCGACAGTCGACCACCGGTCGATGGCACGGACAACAGGATGACCCGACGTAGGAACAAAGGACTACTACTCATACACAAGAGAGGTCAACCTCACAGCCAACAAAGGAGAACAAGCAGGAAGGGACAACTCAGACACAGGAGGGGATGACCACACAGCAAACATGGGAGATAACACAGGAGCAGTAAAGGATACCGTAAATGAAACTGTAAGGACAGCCAAGAGTAGAAGGTCCAAAAAGGTAACACGAAGGGAACTTAGATGTATGTATACAAATGCTAGAAGTCTAGGAAACAAAATGAGAGAACTAGAGACGATAGCAAGACATGAGAACATGGATATCATTGGCATAACAGAAACATGGTGGAATGAAGAAAACAAATGGGACACAGTACTACAGGGATACAAACTATATAGAAGGGATCGAGAAGGGCAGAAAGGTGGAGGTATTGCCCTATATGTTAAGGAAGGAATAGATTCTGTTGGAATGATTACAACAGACAGGAAAGAGAAGCTGGAGTCCCTCTGGATCAAAATTCCTGGTCACAATGGCACAGATACAAAAATTGGCCTTTACTATCGTCCCCCAGGACAGGCGGAGGACACTGACTCAGAAATGATGGAGGAAATCAAACAAGTATGCAAGACAGGCAATGTAGTTATATTGGGAGACTTCAATCTCCCAGGAATAGACTGGAAACTAGGAGCCTCCAACTGCGGCAAGGAGGCCAAGTTCCTGGAGGAGCTAGGGGATTGCTTCCTGGAGCAAATGGTAAAAGAGCCGACAAGAGGCGACGCCACCTTGGACTTGGTCCTAAATGGTCTCACGGGACCGATAACAGAAGTAGAAGTCATGGTTCCACTGGGAACGAGTGATCACAATGTAATCAACTTTAAACTGGACATCGGGAAAGGGAAACATGCCAAAACCTTAACCACCACCTTAAACTTTAAAAAGGGTAAATACGATTGCATGAGAGCCATGGTAACAAAACGACTCGAGAAGATGGTGGACAAACTTGAAACAGTAGATCAGGCATGGTGCCTATTGAAAAATACTATTGCAGAAGCACAAGATCTCTACATTCCGAGGATTTCTAAAGATCGGAGAACTTAAGGCAAAGGAGAACCGGCATGGCTTACCATACAGGTGAAGGAAGCCATAAAAGAAAAGAAGGACTCTTTCAAAAAATGGAAATGCACGAAGACAACCGAAGCCTGGAACAAACATAAAGATGAACAGAAGAAATGTCACAAGGCGGTGAGGGATGCAAAACAGGACTATGAGGAAAAAATAGCCCGGGAGGCCAAAAACTTCAAGCCTTTCTTTAGATACATGAAAGGGAAAAAACCTGCAAAAGAGGCAGTGGGACCCCTGGACGACAAGGGAAGAAAAGGGTACATCAAGGAAGATAAACAAATCGCAGACAAACTAAATTCCTTCTTTGCGTCCGTCTTTACGAAGGAGGACACCTCAACAATACCTGAAGCAGAGAAACTGTTTACAGGAGAAATAGAGGACAGCCTCACCACAGTTGAAGTGAACTTAGATCAGATATACTACCAGATCGACAAACTTAAAAGTGACAAATCCCCTGGACCGGATGAAATTCACCCGAGAGTCTTGAAGGAATTGAAGGTTGAAATCGGAGAGTTATTGCAAAAACTTGCAAACCTGTCAATCAGAACTGGTCAGATACCAGACGACTGGAAGAAAGCGAACGTCACACCGATTTTCAAAAAAGGATCGAGAGGAGAACCGGGCAACTATAGACCTGTGAGTCTTACGTCTGTCCCCGGCAAGATGATTGAATCACTGATCAAGGATAGCATAGTTCAGCACTTGGACACATACGACTTGATGAAACCCAGTCAACATGGATTCAGGAAAGGGAAATCATGTTTGACGAATTTACTCCAATTCTTTGAGACCGTGAACGAGCAAATTGATAGTGGAAAGCCGGTGGACATAATATACTTGGACTTCCAGAAAGTGTTCGACAAAGTTCCACATGAAAGACTTCTCAGGAAACTACAAAGCCATGGCATAGAGGGAGATATACAAAGATGGATAGGCAAATGGCTGGATAACAGGAAGCAGAGAGTGGGCATTAATGGGAAGTTCTCCGACTGGGAGAAAGTGACTAGTGGTGTACCCCAGGGCTCGGTACTTGGGCCGATCCTTTTTAATATTTATATCAATGACTTGGAAAACGGAACATCCAGTGAGATCATCAAGTTTGCAGACGACACAAAACTCTGCCGGGCAATCAGATCGCAGGAGGATAGTGAGGAACTCCAGAGCGATTTGTGTCGGTTAGAAAAATGGGCGGAGAAATGGCAGATGAAGTTCAACGTGGAGAAATGCAAGGTAATGCATTTAGGCAGTAAGAATAAGGAATACGAGTACAGAATGTCAGGTGCAACTCTGGGAAAAAGTGAACAAGAAAGGGACCTGGGTGTACTGATAGATAGGACCCTGAAGCCGTCGGCACAATGCGCGGCAGCGGCAAAGAAGGCAAATAGAATGTTGGGCATGATAAAGAAAGGAATCTCGAGTAGATCGGAGAAAGTTATAATGCCGCTTTATAGGGCAATGGTCAGACCCCACTTGGAATACTGCGTCCAACATTGGTCTCCCTACCTAAAGAAGGATATAAAACTGCTGGAGAGGGTGCAGAGATGAGCAACTAAACTAGTGAAGGATATGGAGAAACTGGAATATGAGGATCGACTTAAAACACTGGGATTATTCTCCCTTGAGAAAAGGAGACTGCGTGGGGATATGATCGAGACCTTCAAAATACTGAAAGGAATCGACAAAATAGAGCAGAGAAGATTATTTACATTGTCCAATTTGACACGGACAAGAGGACATGAAATGAAGCTAAGGGGGGACAAGTTCAGGACTAATGTCAGGAAGTTCTGCTTCACACAGAGAGTGGTTGACATCTGGAATACTCTCCCAGGGGAGATTATTGCGGAATCAACAGTCCTAGGCTTCAAAAGCAAACTAGATGCATATCTCCTTGAGAGAGGCATATAAAGATATGGTTGGCTATAAAATAAGCCAGGTGTATACCTGGCAGGCCTCCGTGTGTGCGGATCGCCGGACTTGATGGACCGAAGGTCTGATCCGGAGATGGCGCTTCTTATGTTGTGTTTTGCTGGTGAGATCTGTGATTGGTTGAATGTTTAAAGTGTAGATTAAGAGTGAGATCTATGATGCCGCGGCCATTTTAGACCTACACAGAGATTAATGATGTGAAGTCTTTAATAGTGAGAGAGCATTGCTTTAACCTATCTTTTATATATTTATGTTTAAATCTACTGATTATGTTTTGGGGTGCACTGATAATCTGTTGAATGTTTTAAGGGATGCTCCTTGAAACAGCTTCTCTGCAAAATGCTGAATTCACATCAGAGCCCCATTCAGTGTATCAACTTTAAGATAAGTTTATTTATGGGTTATAAACCGAAAAAAATTTAATAAGTATAAATAAGTACTGTATTTTTCATTCCATAAGACACACCCTAGATTTAAGAGTAGAAAACCAAGAAAAAACCCCATTCTGAACCAAATTGTGCACCCAGCCTACTTCACTCTCTGCCAGGCTCTATACCCAACCCCACACTCCTTGACAACTTCTGCACCCTGTCCCTCCCTCCCTGCAAGCCTCTACACCCTGTATCCCTTCCCTGCCAGGCTCTGCACCCTATCTCCCCCTTCCCTGACCTATAACCTGCTACCCCCTCACCTCCAGCACCCTTTAATAACATGGCCTGCCTGCCGGCCCTTCCTTTTAAAAATACCTATGCCCACCGGCCTTTCCTTTTAAAACACCCTCCTCCCCACAGTATCTTTTTAAACACCCCCTGAAGCCTGGTGGTCCAGCAGTGTATGGGCCGGCAGGAGCGCGCAGTCTGCAATGCTGCCTTGGCCCGTCCCACTTTCTGAATGGCTACAGTTCTTGCGAGTGTCGAGGCTTGTGCAGTTAAGGCAGAGCTTGCAGGAATGGAACAGGGACAGGGATGGGGACAGGACGGGGATATTGAGATCCTGTGGGGACAAATTTGTCCCAGTGTCATTCTCTATGCAGATTCACAGTATCAGCCAAACCCAAAGCCCTCCCTTAGGGCTGGGCTACTGGTGCTAGGACATGCTCTAGTGCTGACAATATATAAGAACATGAGAATAGCCTTACTGGGTCAGACCAATGGTCCATCAAGCTCAATAGTTCATCCTCAGGGTGGCCAAACCTGGTCACCAGTACCTGGTAAAAACCCAAATAGTAGCAATATTTCATTCTACTGATTCAGGGCAAGCAGTGGCTTCCCCCATAAGAACATAAGAATTTGCCGCTGCTGGGTCAGACCAGTGGTCTATTGTGCCCAGCAGTCCGCTCATGCAGTGGCCCTCAAGTCAAAGACCAGTGCCCTGAGACCAGCCCTACCTGAATACGTTCTGGTTCAACAGGAAAGCAAACAGAATGTTAAGGAAAGCAAACAGAATGTTGGGTATCATCAAGAAGGGTATTACAACCAGAACGAAGGAAGTTATCCTGCCGCTGTATCGAGCGATGATGCGATCGCATCTGGAGTACAGTGTTCAGGACTGGTCGTCGTACCTGAAGAAGAATATGGCGATACTTGAGAGGGTCCTACATGTATGATAAAGGGTATGGAAAACCTTTCATATGCAGACAGGCTAGAGAAACTGGGGCTCTTCTCCCTGAAAAAGCAGAGGAGACATGATAGAGACATATAAGATCATGAAGGGCATTGAGAATGTGGAGAGGGACAGATTCTTCAGCTTATGGAGAACTACAAGAACAAGGGGGCACTCAGAGAAACTAAAAGGGGACAGGTTTAGAACCAATGCCAGGAAGTACTTCTTCACTCAGAGGGTGGTGGATACCTGGAATGTGCTTCCGGAGGGTGTGATAGGACAGAGTACTTTACAGGGTTTCAAAGAGAAATTGGATAAATTCTTGAAAGAAGAAGTTATTGAAGGATATAGATAAGGAAGATATAGGATGAAGAAGGGTACAGTTAGAAGGATATAGATAAGAAAGGATAAAAATGATTGAAGGGTATAAGGGATCACTTACAGGTCATGGACCTGATGGGCCGCAGTGGGAGCGGACTGCTGGGCGAGATGGACCTCTGGTCTGACCCGGCAGAGGCAAATTCTTATGTTCTTAACATTGTCTTAAATCCCTGGAGAGTGTTTTCCCCTATAACAGCCTCCAGAGGAGCGTTCCAGTTTTCCACCACTCTCTGGGTGAAGAAGAACTTCCTTACGTTTGTACAGAATTTATCCCCTTTTAACTTTAGAGAGTGCCCTCTCATTCTCCCTACATTGGAGAGGGTGAACAACCTGTCTTTATCTACTAAGTCTATTTCCTTCAGTATCTTGAATGTTTCTATCATGTCTCCTCTTTTCAAGGGAGAGGAGGCCAGTTTCTCTAATCTCTCGCTGTACGGCAACTCCTCCAGCACCTTTACCATTTTAGTCGCTCTTCTCTGGACCCTTTCGAGTAGTACCGTGTCCTTCTTCATGTACGGCGACCAGTGCTGGATGCAGTACTCCAGGTGAGGGCGCACCATGGCCCGGTACAGCGGCATGATAACCTTCTCCGATCTGTTCATGATCTCCTTCTTAATCATTCCTAGCATTCTATTCGCCCTTTTCGCTGCCGCTGTGCATTGCGCAGACAGCTTTATCAACTTGTCAACCAGTACTCCTAAGTCTCTTTCCTGGGGGGTCTAAGTACCGCCCTGGACATCCTGTATTCATGTATATGATTTTTGTTACTGACATGCATCACCTTACACTTATCCACGTTGAACCTCATCTGCCATGTCGCGGCCCATTTCTCGAGTGTGTTTATGTCACGTTGCAGATGTTCGCAATCCTCATGCGTCTTAACTACTCTGAATAACTTAGTATCATTACATTACATTTCGGTTCAAAGCGGATTACAAAAAGAGTTATGGAAGAAGGGTTACAACGTTAGATCAGAGAAGGTTTCCAAGAGAGGGAAAAGTAGGATCTGGGGTTAGGGAGGGGATGGTAAGATGGGGGTTAAGCTTTATCATGGTATTAAGCTTTATTAAGGGATTTCTTGAAGAGTATAGTTTTTATTTCCTTTCTGAACATCTTGTAGTCTGGGGTTGTTGTCAATAGGTTGGAGACTTGGTCATCTGCAAATTTAATCACCACACTTGTACCAATTTCCAGAAAGTTTATAAATATGTTGAAGAACACCGAACCCTGCGGCACTCCACTGGTGACGCTTTTCCAATCTGAGTATTGTCCATTTACTCCCACTCTCTGTTTCCTATCCGCCAGCCAATTTTTAATCCACGTTTTTCACCCTCGATTCCACGGCTTGCAATTTTTCGAAGTAGTCATTCATGTGGAACTTTGTCGAAAGCCTTCTGAAAATCCAGATATACAATGTCGACCGGGTCACCCTTGTCTATCCATCTGTTTACTCCCTCGAAGAAGTGCAGCAAGTTCGTCAAGCAAGATCTTCCTCTGCTGAAGCCATGCTGGTTGGTCTTCATCACATCGTGTCCGTCAAGGTGCTCAATAATGCGGTCCTTTATCAGCACCTCTACCATCTTTCCTGGTACCGAGGTCAGACTCACCGGTCTGTAGCTTCCTGGATCACCCCTCAAACCTTTCTTGAAGATCGGTGTAAGATTCACCACCTTCCAGTCTTCCGGAATCCTTCCCGATTTGATTAACAGATTGGCTATCAGTTGAAGCAGTTCAGCTAAAGTCCCCTTTCAGTTCCTTGATTACCTTTGGATGGATGCCATCTGGTCCAGGGGATTTATCATTTTTAAGCCTATTAATCTGCTGGCATACCTCTTCTAGATTGACAGTCAACCCTGTCAGTTTCCTGTCTTCATTTCCCACGTATAGCCTTTTGGCTTCCGGTATGTTGTGTATATCCTCTTCAGTAAACACTGACGTAAAAATGTGTTCAGTTTGTCGGTGATGGCTTTGTCCTCCTTTAGCACTCCCTTCATTCCTTGGTCATCCAATGGCCCCACTGCTTCCTTCGCGGGTTGTTTCCCCTTAATATATCGAAAGAACACCATTTCAGCTAACGGCTTTCCTATCTATGTCCCCCCTGGAAAGGGAAAAGAAATGAGGACTTTAGTATATTAGACGCCTGATTATCAGTTAACCATGTTCCACGTATCTTAAGTTTAATATTTTTTCTTGTAATTCCGTTTGTGTTACATCATGGATCTTATTGTGGACTTGAGTGGTTAAGTAATATTTTGTTCTTCAAAATGGATTAAGTGTTAATTTTTTCTTTTGCTGTAATCACTTTCTGTACAAGTGTATCTTGATTTGTTATTTGAAATTATAAATAAATAATTAAAAAAAATATATATCGAAAGAACGGCTTGAAGATTTTTGCCTCCTTGGTTTTTTCCTCATAGTCTCTTTTGGCCCCTCTTACCGCCTTATGGCGCCTGCTTTGATACTGTTTGTGCTTTTTCCAGTTTTTGTCCGTTTTGGACCTTTTCCATTCCTTAAACAAATGTCTTTCTCTATAACAGACTATGGACTTTTCCTCCGGAAAATGGTCCAAATATTTCTTAAAACCAGCTATGCTATCCACTCTTACCACAACTTCTTGCAAAGCATTTCCGAGCTTAACTATTCTCTGAGTAAATAAATATTTTATCCTATTGGTTTTAAAAGTATTTCTGTGTAATTTCATCAAGTGTCCCCTAGTCTTTGTAATTTTTGATGGAGTAAAAAAAATTGATCTACTTGTACCCATTCTACTTCATTCAGGATTTTGTAGACTTCAATCACATCTCCTCTCAGCCGTGTCTTTTCCAAGGTGAAGAGCCCTAACCATTTTAGTCTTTCCTCATACAAGAGGAGTTCCATCCCCTTTATCATCTTGGTTGCTCTATTTTGAATCTTTTCTAGTACCGCTATATCTTTTTTGAGATAAGGAGAACAGAATTGAATGCAATACTCCAGGTAAGGTCGTACCATGAAGTGATACAGAAGCATTATAATAATAACAGTTTATATACCGCAGGACCGTGAACTTCTATGTGGTTTACAATGTTTAAAAATGCTACAAATTGAGTAGAACTAACAAAGTTAAAAGCTAGTGACTAACAGCTCTAGAGATCAGTTATTGTGAAATAAGATTGTACAAATCAGCTACCTAAGTACTTCAGGAACAGATATGTTTTTAGGTATTTCCTAAATTCCCCATAAGTAGTAAGCATAAGCAATTGTTCCAGATCTTTACCCCATAATATTGCCTAATGTGAGAAAAGATGTTGATGATGTCTTTTAAATTTATATCCTCTAACTGGTGGAGAAACAAAATTCAAGTGTGAGCTTCTTTTATGTCTATTGGTTGAGAAAGATAAAAGGTCAGTTATATATTTAGGGGCTAAACCAAATAGTACCTTAAAGCAAAAACATCCAAACTTAAACTTCACACATTCTTAGTCTTGTAACCATCCTTTTTAAAAATAATTCCTATAATCCTGTTTGCTTTTTTGGCTGCTGCCGTACATTGAGTGGAAGGTTTCAGCATATTGTCTACAATGTCACCCAGATCTTTTTCTTGGGCACTCACCCCTAAGGTGGATCCTAGCATCTGGTAACTGTGATTTGGGTTATTCTTCCCAAGGTGTAATCACTTTGCATTTGTTCACATTAAATTTCATCTGCCACTTTGATGCCCAGTCTTCTAATTTTCTAAGGTTTGTCTACAGTTTTTCACAATCTGCATGAATTTTAACAACTTTGAACAGTTTATTTATTTATTTATCCTGTCCTCTCAAAAGAGCCCAGAATGGGTTACATGAGTACATACAGTATGGGTTACAGGAATACATAGTCAAGATAAATATGGACAAGATATATTTGGAAAGCGAGTGGTACAATGATTGAGTTATGGTAAATAGAGAACATCTGATACCTATACATACTATAGTAGATATAAATATCTGAGATTCATTAATTAACTATGCATGCTTTGGTGAGGAACTTGGCGATATGGCCTAGTTGATGAGTTTATGCGAGTTCATTTAGGCTTGGTCTTTTCATGGAGTTGGATTTGTGAAGAGGAAGGTTTTCATGGCCTTCCTAAAGTGCCATAGGTCATCTAGCTCTCTGTCCAGTGTCATCTGAAAATTTAATCACCTCACTCGTCATTCCAATTTCTAGATTATTTATAAATAAGTTAAATAGCACCGGTCCCAGTACAGATCCCTGCGGCACTCCACTGTTTACTCTCCTCCATTGAGAAAAATTTAACCCTACCCCTCTGTTTTCTATTCGATAACCAATTCCTAGTACACTACTGAGCTTTCCCATGACTCTAATTTTCTCAGGAGCCTCTCATGAGGAATTTTGTCAAAAGTTTTCTGAAAATCTAGATACACTACATCTACCAGCTCACCTTTATCCACATGTTTATTCACACCTTCAAAGTAGTCAAGCAAATTGATAAGGCAAGATCTCTATCGGCTGAACCCATGCTGACTCTGTCTCATTAAATCATGTTTGTCTGTGTTCCACAATTTTATTTTTTATAACGGTTTCCACCATTTTGCCTGGCACGGATGTCAGGCTTATCGGTCTTTAATTCCTGGATCTCCTCTGGAACCCTTTAAAAAAAAAAATCTGCGTAACATTGGCCACCCTCCAATCTTCAGACTTTTCTCTGTCTTCTGCTTCTGAAAGTCAACTCAGGTTTCAAGTTAATATCTCACTTTTATAAATTTCCATTTCACACCATGCTTATAGCAGAAGACTGAGAGGGGACATGATCGAAACATTCAAGATATTGAAGGGAATTGACTTAGTAGAGAAAGAGAGATTGTTCACCCTCTCCATGGAGAAGAGAACAAGAGGGCACTTGCTAAAGTTAGAAGGGAAAAGATTCCGTACAAACGTAAGGAAGTTCTTCTTCACTCAGAGAGTGGTAGAAACCTGGAACGTTTTTCCGGAGGCTGTTATAGGGGAAAGCACCCTTCAGGGATTCAAGACAAGGGTGGATAAGTTCCTACTGGAACAGAACATACGTAAGTAAGGCTAGCCTCAAATAGGGCACTGGTCTTTGACCTAAGGGCCGACATGTGAGCGGACTGCTGGGCACGATGGACCACTGGTCTGACCCAGCAGCGGCAAATCTTATGTTCTTATAATATATCACATAATGACACACATCAATTACAATTTATCTTACTGCAGGATTAATGAGACTATGGATTGTAGATGTATGCTATATCCTGGTTTCTCCTCTCCTGCACTGAAAGTAGGCAAAGGGACATCTGGAGGAGGTGTGCAATAGAAGATATGAGAATAAGAAACAAACCTTGTTAGAGATTTCTACTAAATCACACTTATTAAACAGTTATTATAATAAGCAATGTGTTTAAGGCTTATTCTGTCTTTAATGATGATTTCTTTCGTAAGGTGGCTGGAAAAGTATTCCATAAAATTGGGGATATATTTAAAAAATGCTATATGTCAAGATGGGCATGAGCCTATGATGTTAAGAAATGCAAGGTCATGCTTTTGGGCTGCAAAAACTTGAAGGAATGGTACAGTTTAGGAGGTGAAGAACTTATGTATACAACAGAAGAGCGGGACTTGGATGTGATTGTATGTGATAATCTTAAGGTGGCCAAACAGGTTGAAAAGGTGACGGCGAAAGCTAGAAGAATGCTAGGGTGCATAGGAAGAGGTATGGCAAGTAGGAAAAAGAAGGTATTGATGCTCTTTTATGAGACTGGTGAGACTTCATTTAGAATATTGTGTACAATTCTGGAGACTGCACCTTCAAAAAGATATAAAAAGGATGGAGTCAGTCCAGAGGAAAGTTACTAAAATGGTGTGTGGTCTTCATCATAAGGCGTATGGGGACAGACCTGAAGATCTCAATCTGTATACTGTGGAGGAAAGGCGAGAGAGGGGAGATATGATAGAGATGTTTAAATACCTAAGGGGCATAAATGCGCATGAGTCGAGTCTCTTTCATTTGAAAGGAAGCTCTGGAATGAGAGGGCTTAGGATGAAGTTGAGGCAATAGGCTCAGGAGTAATCTAAGGAAATACTTTTTTTTACAGAAAGGGTGGTAGATGAATGGAACAGTCTCCCGGAAGATGGTGGAGACAGTGTCTGAATTCAAGAAAGTGTGGGATAAACCCGTGGGATCTCTTACTGTGAATGGGCAATTTAGCCTTTATCTGCCATCATGTTTCTATGTTTCTATATGATGATCTTGGAGGACAGAGGATAGTGACCTAAGATTTGTCAAATAAGAGGGGGATTGCTCAAAAATAGCTGTGTTAAGCTAAGTATTTTAAATTGGATACAATATTGTATAGACAGCCAGTGAAGCTTAATTAAAAGTAGTGTAACATGATCAAAACGAGAAGCTTTGAAGAGAAATCTGGCTGCTGTGTTTTGCAATAATTGTGAATGTTTTATTTGGTACTAAAATAAACCTGCATAAACCAAATTGCAGTAATCAAACCTAGAAAAGAGTAATGAAATACCATGGAAATTAAAGTTGGAAAACCAAATAATGAACTGAGTAACCCTCGCAATAACCTTCCCAGCCATAAAGACTGGCATCTGTCATCAATATCATCCAGGAGAAAAAGCAGACTAGTCAAACTGATATTGATGACAGATGCCAATCTTTATGGCCGGGGAGATTATTGCGAGGGTTGCTCAGTCCAGGGCCAATGGTTACCCTCTCAGAAAAAGTGGTCCATCAACAGACTGGAACTGAGAGCTAATCGCCTAGTGCTGCAATCAGGGTTTTCTCGGACAATGCCACAGCAGTGGCATACACCAACAGAAAGAGAGGCACCAAGAGTGCTCCATTGTAGCTAAAGGCTCAGTTATTGTTTTGCTGGGCAGATTCCCACCTACAAGCCGTTTCAGCGGCACATGTAGTGGAGATGGACAATGTGTAAGCAGACTCAGTAGCCAGACTACAGATCTGGGAGGGAGGTTGTCCTTATCCCAGAGCACTTTCAACAAGATTGTAAGGCGTTGGGGGAGACCAAAGTTTTGAAGAAGTTTGTGGCAGCCCTGGCCAGGGAGAGTTTTGCAGAAGGAATCTTTTACAGCTTTTCAGTTCCACCTCCTTGTGTCAATGGGCAGTGCCCCATCTCCTCAGTTTGTACCAAAGCAGTCAATTGCCCCTAAAAAAAGGAGAAATCACAATGAGGGCAAGGGGAACTCTCTCACCAAGTTAGGTATTTTCTGCTCTGCAATAATGACAATTAATTAGATCTCATGAAACATAATGTAACAAGGTGGACCCAAACAAGTCACATACCTGCGTGCAACCAGCACTAGCATTTATATAATAATAATAACTTTATTCTTTTATACCGCCATAACCAGGAGTTCTAGGTGGTTTACACTAAGAGGAGCTGGACAATCAGCGAAGTACAATTATTCAGTAAAAATACAAATATGGGCTTTTTGTCATAGTGAACTATCGCAACACTTATCTTGTCACAGTGAGCTTTTTGTCATAGTGAGCGCAATATTCTTTTGGCTGCTCCAAGCGCAGGTCAGATGAGCCTGCTGCTAACACGGAGGACCCAGGGCTGCCAAAGACTTCTGCAAAACGTCAGTTTCCTCCAGCACCTTACAATCTTGTTGAAAGTGCTCTGGGGATAAGGACCACTTCCCCGGATCCTTCTGCAAACTCTTCCTGGTCCAGGGCTGCCACAGACTCTTGGCTGGTAGCCTCCACTTGCGACTTGGAATCCTCTAAACCTAAGGATTCACTGTGCAGGAGCAAAGGAATTGAGCAAGACCCCCCATTCATCCCAGTCCTTTTCCAAACTGGACCAGCAACTGAGGAGATGGGGCACTGTCCACTGACACAAGGAGGTGGAACTGAAAAGCTGTAGACGATTCCTTCTGTAAAACTCTCCTTGGTCCAGGGCTGTCGCAGACTTCTGCAAAACATCGATCTCCCTCAGCGCCTTACAATCTTGTTGAAAGCACTCTAGGATAAGGACCACTCCCCCTGGATCCTTCTGCAAACTCTCCCTGGTCCAGGGCTGCCAAAGACTCTTGGCTGGTAGCGCCTGCTTGTGATGTGGAATCCTCTAAACCTGAGGATTCACTGTGCAGGAGCAAAGGACTCAATCCTGACACCCATTTATCCTAGTTCTTCTCTGACTGGACCAGCATTCTGTAAGGGTAAACCCCCATGAACAAGCACCAGTGTGCTACCAGGCTGTGCATATGACCCTTTATATTTCATATAAGTTTCAAACAAACTCACAAAATCAGAGTCAAAGCCCTGAACCAGATCTCATGAGGATCTTAGAATGGATATTTGCGATCTCCTTATGTGTTTTGAAGTGTCTACATATTTGTGTTTCGACAATGATGCTATGTCACAATCTGAGAGCCCTAGGAGGAACTTTTGACCCAACATTCAAGTTTCCTGTGGCTCCAAGACCCTGGAGGGACTAGAGGAAGCTACCCCCAGCGCTCCCGTCTCCCATTTGCCCCTTGGCACAAGGATGCTCCTCAGCTGGCTATCCAGCACAAAACTGGTATGATACAGAGGTAGAAAGGCCTGGGGAGTCCATAGAAATTGATTATCATCAAAATCAAGGTGTTTTGAGACAGATAGAGGCTTTTAAAATAAAATTGGGAAATCCAAGATGGCCACCATGGCAGCGTATTGGTGCTAGAAAATGATCCAGAAGAGCTTCAAAAATTCACAAAAGAGATTTTGGAATAGGGGGGCCCTATTGGAAGCCCCAGAGACCCTCAAAATTGAACCATCTCGAAGTCTCCCATAGACAGTAATAAATTGTACTCGCAGAATTGCTTGGTGCTATGCCTGCATCCTTACACTGCAGCTGGACAATGGAGAAGATTTCTGCCTCAGACAAGTATACAGGATTCTTCAACTGCTCGTCTCTTGGGCTGCTTTTTAGACAGTCTCTGAAAACCTGAAACCTTCAACCCCTTAGTTGGATTTATAAGCCTGTTGAAAAAGTGTTTGCTGGGCTTTGTACCTTTACCACAATTTAATGGACTTTAATGTTTATATCACTTCATTCAAGATTTAACAAGCATTTATCAACGCTGTTTAAGGAGGTTTTTTTTTATAAGCCAGTGAGGTACCTACCCTTTCCAGTCTTTCAGCAAGATTTCATCTGTCTGAAGATGGAGTTCTGAGGCTTTTTTCCTCCTTATATTAAATTCAGTAGTTGCAGTAATTCATGAAATGATTTTCAAAAAATCTTTTTAGAGTTGAGTTGGTATATATTTTTTTGCATTGAAGAAAACCCACTCTCCTGCATTTGGTTTATAGAATAGGTGTGTGTCTGTTCTCAGTGCCAGTTCATCGGGGAGGGCCATCATTGGTGGGGTGTGTGTATATACTTTTTTTTTCCTAATGGGGCAGATATTGTGCATAGCATCTGTGCCCATTAAAAAAAAGGTTTCCTGCCTCCAATGGCTGAGTGGTAGGAGGGCTTCCCCTGCCTTTCAGCTGTTTGGGCTTTCACTTATTGCCTCATTTGTTTTTGAGAATGATTTAAAGTTAGTTCTTAAACAAGTTTTTTTGTAATTCATAAATGTTGTTTTGTGGTCAAAAGACATGGATCTACTCTGATGTAACTAAATCTACACAAGTTAAAAGGAAATCATTTTTAACATAGTAACATAACATAGTAAATGATGGCAGATAAAGATCTGAATGGTCCATCCAGTCTGCCCAACCTTACCCTCTCTTTAAATTACTGATTTAATTAAAATTTTCCTTTTTCTTAGCTATTTCTGGGCCAGAACCCGAAGCTCTGCTCAGTAGTGTGCTTAGGTTCCATCTAATGAAGTCTTTGAGGAAGAAGATATTAGCTATAGGGGCCTCCTTCCTTTTAGCTTGTCCTTGTAAATGTATTGTGAAATATTTGGGGTTGAAATATGTTTTTCTTGAGCCACAACATCTGAAGACCTGTCTGAATATGAAGAAGATCTCAGAAGTTATTGAACCATCTTAGGATTGATAAGAATGGCTGCTCAAATTTTTCAGTTTAAAGCCTTTTCTTTGGTGTATTTGAAGTATTTTCTTCTTTAAGATGATCTCTCCTCTATTATAGTGGTCTAAGAAAGAAAGATTCTTTATGTCTTGTGACTGTAGCAAGCTTTATGTTTGGTTTTCCTTTGATTTCATAATCTATTTTGCTTAATAAAGTTTTATGCTTGTGAATAATGTTTGAAATTATAAATAAAATATAAAGTAACACCCATATCTCTCAACTCTTGCTGACATCACAATATTGAAGAGGATGGAAGGAAGTGGAGAGCCTTGAGTGACATCATGTAATTCTCCATGATTCTGTGATTAACTTATGAAGATAACTTCTTCTTCAGATCAGAAAAAAGGGGTTACTGTCAAAAGCTAATCAAGTTAGTCCAATAAAAAAGGTATATTTATTTCCTTTGGTTTTATTTCTAAATATTACCTTGAAAAGTGGACTAAAAGCCACCAGACCATTTCACTCCATGATTCTGAAAATTCATTTGCCCATTTAACCCTATAAATTCTAGCACTCAAAATTCCTTTAAATCAATTCTTGCCAATCTTTTTGTGGGTGTGACCAAATAAAATTGTGACACCCCCCCTGAAATTGCAGAATGATGCTGCCCCAAATGTGGGTTTTGTCACTCTATTTGGGAACCTGAACCACAGTTTGGGAAGCTCTGCTTGAAACCATGAAAGCACTCTACCTGAGATGGCAACTGAGTTCAAGAAATGAAGAAGGAGGTTGTGATCTATCAGATCAAAAGCTGCAAATAAATCAAATGGTAATAACATCACAAGGGCTGAGTCCTTATTTTAAACAATAATGTTCCAAGAAGAGTCTCTATACTGAAACTTTTTCAAAAGGTAGATTGAGTTTCAGAAAGGATATCATCAGTTTTGATATAAGTGACTAGCGCTATAGAAATGATAAATAGTAGTAGTTGGTTGCTACTCTATTTCCAGCAATTTAAGCAAACAAAGGATTTCCAGCTATTAGTCTGAGACTTGATAGTTCTAAATTACTTATCGATGAATTCTTTTGTACAAGTAAAAAGACGATTATCCCCTTAAAGGAGGGAACATCAAGTAAACATTTGTTGATGGAACTTAAGGCTCATTCTAATATACAAATCTTATGTGCAGCAGCAACACATTGTTTTATCAAGAACAGCTTTAAAAATCAAAATCATAATTTTAAAATAGATCCTCCATAAAACAGGAACCAATACAACTGACTGAGCACAGGAGAAATGTGATCATAACAGGAGGCACCAAAAATCAGATAAGCTGTTGCATTTTGTGGTATTTGCAATGATCATATAGGAAGTCCTAAAAACAAAGCATTACAATAATCAAACAATGGAAACACAAAGGATGGAACCACTGTATGAAAATTATTCAAGCTCAAAAATCATGTAAATATTGTAACTTTTTCAAAAGAATCCAGAAAATCTGGGGTACAAGATCCCCAAAAAAAGGGGCTATAGTTTCCCAGATCACCAATGATGTCCTTTATAAAAATTGACATTACATTAGCCACCTTCTAATCTTGAGGTACCATAGATAATTTTTATGATAGGTTAGAAAGGAATAGGTTTGCAGTTTCATTTTGTACTCTTTTCAGTAGTCTGGGGTGTACACCATTCTGGTCCTGGTGATTTGTTTGTTAAATTTGTCTTATTGTATTTTCCAGTATGTATCACAATTTGTTTCAGTTCCTCCAAATCATACTCCTTCCAGGTCTGGAAACCCTCCTGCATTCTTCCTGTCTGAAATATCTTTCAAAATAGCAGACAAGATGATCCAGCATCAGAAATGTTAAATTTAGTCCAAAAGAAATAGTTAAGAAGAAAAAATTTTAAAAATTTAAATTGAATCAGGTTGGGCAGACTGGATGGACCAGTCGGGTCTTTATCTGCCGTCATCTACTATGTTACTATGTAACAGACACTGCAGTGTCTTTTTAAGAAGGATTTATTTTTCTTTACCATAGTAACCGTGGGTTCCTACTAGGAATAAGGAGTAACACAAGAGAATGTAGAGATATTTCAGACAGGAACACTAATGGAAAAAGAAAATAATTTATAGATAAAGAAGTATAAAGAAAAGAAAAAAAGGGGTTGGAGACCAGTGATAGCTCGCATTCAGCTAACTTGCCAAGACAAGTTCTAATAACAAGTAGCTGCGGGTGCTTGAGGTCTTATTGTCTCCCATGAAAAATGAACAATAAATATTTACTATGGTAAAGAAAAAGAAATACTATGGTAATGAAAAAACAGTTCTTAGCAAAATAAAGGTGACAGGTTCACTCTTATATTTATCCATTTCAAATAGGGTTGTTGGTTTTTGACTTAATATTTAAAGGAGTACATTATTTTTAAGAGGGATGCCACAAAGAACTACTATATGTAATTTATGGTTGCTGTAGCAACGTAATCCATTTGGATGTTTATTAGAAAGATGGTAAAAATAGTTCTATTGGACTGCATAGTGAGGCAAACATTCAGAAAGGAATTCATTGGTAAAGCCTAATTTGAAAAGCAAGCTCTAGAGCTAGGAGACATGATATAAAGCTGCAAAGGAAGGAGATTCAGAAGAAACATTAGGAAATATTTCTTCATGGAGAGGGTATGGTGGAGTCAAAAGCAGTAATAGAATACAAAGAAGCTTGGGATAAATAGATTGCGTTAATAGCAAGACAATGAAAACAAAGCATAGGCACCTCAACTCAGAAAAGCAGTGACATTTTTGCATTTGACATTAGAGATGGAGTAACCTGCATGGAAAAACAGTTACAACCCTCCCTCTGAGAAACTCGATGGGCTATTTTGGTCTTATCTTGTCTATTGTTTTGTTGTAATTGTCTAGTCTTGGATGCATTTTATTTTACATGATTGATTTTATTATGTTTGTTTTATTGACACCCATCTAGAATGGCAGATATGTTATTTAGATATTTGTAGCCCAAACTATCTGCCATCATCTACTGTGGTACCATGTACATGCATAGTATATATGGGAATCCTTATGGTCCAACCTCACTGTTTCCTCTAAGCCAGCGGTCTCAAACACGCGGTCCGCATGTGGCTCTCCAGGTTTTATTTGTGGCCCGCGGTCTGGAGGCATCATTCTCTTCCTTTTGGAGCAGCAGCCGGCTCGTTCGTTCAAAGCCACGGGTTGGCGGCTCCTTGCGCTATCCACTCCTGCATCGGAAGCCTCTCTGATGTCACAACATCAGAGAGGCTTCAGACGCAGGCACAGATCTCGCAAGGAGCCGCCACCCGCGGCTTTGAATGAACGAGCCGGCCAGACACGCTGCTGCTCCAGTGGCGTACCAAGGTGGGGGCGGTCCACTGTTCTCCCTAGAGTGCAGCTCGCGGCTCGTCTAGAGTAGTGGTGCCGAACCTGCTTCCCTTCCCTTCTCACTGCTGCCATCGGGGATCAGGCCGGCACCGTGTTCTTTGATCTCCCTGCTTCTCTTCCCTGCGGGCCCGACCAACTCTCGCGGCCCGACGTCAATTCTGACGTCAAGAGGACGTTCTGGCTAGCCAATCGCTGCCTGGCTGCCCGGAACGTCCTTTCCGACGTTAGAATTGACGTCGGGCGGCGAGAGTTGGTCGGCCCGGTGCAGAAGAGAAGCAGGGAGATCTCTGCCTGTTCCCGATAGCGGCAGCGGCAGCATGGGGGAGGGCAGGAAGGAAGGAAGAAAGAAAGAAAGAAGGTGGGGACAGGGAGCCAGAAAAAAAAGCAAAAAATGGGGCACGGAGGAAGGAAGAAAGAAGGAGGGGGGACAGGAAACCAGAAACAAAGCAAAAAATGAGGCACAGAATCAGAGAAAGACAGACAGAGAAAGAATGAAAAAGTTGGGGGAGGGAATGAGGTCTGGAGGAGAGGAAGCATACAGGAAGCTGAAAGAAGGGAAGAAGTATTGGATGCACAGTCAGAAGAATAAAGTGCAACCAGAGACTGATGAAATTACCAAACAAAGGTAGGAAAATGATTTTATTTTCAATTTAGTGATTGAAATGTGCCAGTTTTGAGAAAGAAAAGATATTGAACTTTAAATGTGAGTGCTGCAGAAAAAAATAGAGTACTTGGAGGGCCGCAGAAAAAATAGTTAATGTCTTATTAAAGAAATGACAATTTTGCATGAGGTAAAACTCTTTATAGTTTATATATCTTTCCTTTTAACTGTTAAAGGAAAGTTTTATAAACTATAAAGAGTTTTACCTCATGCAAAATTGTCATTTCTTTAATAAAACATTAACTATTTTTTCTGCGGCCCTCCAAGTACCTACAAATCCAAAATATGGCCCCGCAAAGGGTTTGAGTTTGAGACCACTGCTCTAAGCTGAGCAGGATTCCTCCACCTACAGTCCTGACAGTAGGGGGCATTGTTTCACCATTATATTGTCAGTAGTGAGGGAAAGGCAAGTTCTGCAGAGAATTCTAGAGAATCTGACTGTACCTAGCAATTCAAAACATAATATTGAAGTTAGACTAGCGCTACTGGCAGCATACAGTTAGGAGGACTCCTGCGCAGCTTAGTGGAAACTGTCCTGCCTTTAAAACAAGGGTGTGACCAAGGAACCTTTACGGCCCAGGAAATTACTTTAGACCCATCCATGAGACCAAACCAGAGGTTAAAGTACCTAACTTACAAAAGATGTTTCTATGGTCCAACAGATTCATACGTTCAAAAAAGTAAAAATCTGAAAATTCAGTGCCTCCTTGTTTTACTTACACTTTGCATTTTGCAAAATCTGATGCAAGGATGGGACCCTGCAAGATCCCATCATGTAGCTCATCTGTCAAAATATTAGCCATGAGGAGCCCAGATGCAAGACACTCTTCAATCTGTTTGGAGCTCAAGGCAATGATATAGCTTTTTAAAAATTGTATGTTTCCAAAGTGAAAGGATACATACACTGGGTATACTATCCTAAGTAGGTGATAAGGCTGAATTGGGCTTTCATGAAGTTTGGGGTAACCTGGATAGAGCTCTCACAGTTACAACTCTAATATAAGCAATATGGCTGGCTCAAATTTCTAAGGTAGTTGGGGGGAGGTTATCAGTTACCATGATTAAAACCTTAATACCAACAGGCATATGGCAGTTAGATGATTTTGACAAAAGCCTCCCTCATATTTGGTATTTGGATTATTATTAAACTTAGTGATAAAGTTAATATCTAGATTCCCAGTCCCACATCTTATTGGACTTAAAGAACCAAACAAAAAGACAAAAAAAAGCCTGGAATATCCAGCCAGAGGATATGGTGGAGATCAGCACTGTATGGAATTTAAACATGCTGAGAACAGATATAAAGGACCGTGGTAGGTGCAGGGTTTAGGGATAAAACACATGGAAAAAGAGTGCTGACATTGGTTTTAATAAAGAAGGTCATATGTTATTTTAACCAAACAGATAACAAGAAAGGAAAACAATTGGACAAATCAGCTGGCCCTTATCTGCTGTCATCTACAATGTTACTATGCACATTTAAAGCCAAGAAGCAGCTCAAAATAGCTGCTGCAATTCTTCCTTATCTGTGACAGAAGATGGTTTGAAGAAGGATGATAGGGTAAAAGGAAATAGTATAAGCCAGTTCGAAGCAATAAATATCATTTATACCCACCAAAGTAGTGTCCTTGAGCACAGTGCCCAACATAAATGTCTGAAAGTTTGAAGTCTCTGAAAGCTGCTACTTATCAATACTCTCATCATATAAATTGTGTACAGAGACAGGGAAGACCTGTCTTAAATCCCTTGCAGCAATATAGTGATACATGTGGAGACTACAAACAGCATAGTCAACTGAAGAGTAGATTCAGGAGCTTTATAAAAAAGATATACATTTATTTTATAAAAGGTGCACATCTTTCATTCCAAAAATGCTTAAAAATTATAGTAAACAAAAGAATAGTCTAGAGCAAAAGAAAAAATGAAGCTAAAGACATGCTCATAGTTTTGGACAACTTTAGTACTACTATCTTAACAGACTGACGTAAATGAGCATAACCATGTTACATAGCAAATTTCTGTAAATAATTAATCCTAGAATAAAAATTTATTTCGAATAGTTCCTTGTTTTATAACATATGGTGTTGTTTTAAAAGATGTTTCAATGGCTGGATGCTGTGTGTACAAGTGTGGTGAACTTAACTGTAGAGAAATTATTGGTAAAGAAAACAAGAGCAAGACAACTCACTGGAAAAGTAGAAAAAAGGGCCTGTCTCCTTGCTGTTTGATATTTTGGGATACGCTGAATTTGGAAATAAAAAAAGTAAATTAGCTTTATTTTTCCATATGTAGTTACCAAATAAAATGGTTCAGCATAGGTTGATACATATTTAATATCTTTCTTTTTAGCACACTTCTTCTATGCAACCTTGATTTGTGTTTCATTTTAGAGGTCAAAGACTTGTTGCATCAATTCTATCATGAAAATGTTCTCTATTTGAGTGTTAAGCTAATTTTACAGTACATGGATATTAACATTCAGGCAATGCAAAATAAACTTAGCCAATTTCAGCATGTATCTACATCAGCACTTAATCGTTTTATGGCTCTGACTCCATGATTAAAACCAAATAAAACTGTGAGACTCCTCAGAGGTACAAAATAATGATATACTATGGAGAGCACACCCAGTCATTACCCCAAACGAGAGTTTGAGACTTATTGAAGGTCCTGATTCACAGTTTGGTAAGCTCTCTGTTACAATAAGAGAGGAAACTGTCCATTCTACCATACATTTTTCTGTTCCATTTCAAATCCGTGTACTCCTAACAGTGCACAATTATATACTGAGACTTGGCCCATACTTGTTTTCATAATGAAGATAGTAATTGTACTAAACAAATGACTGGTATGATGATCAGAGTTTTAGTTCTATTCAGACTGGAACAAAATGACAACTAAAAAAATTAAATGCAAATGACAAGCTTCAGCAAAACTGGATTAAATATTTTATGAAAGCAGAAGGCAAAAGGATTGATACCTATAATACCTAATCACATACCTCATTAAGAAGAATGCTTTAAGAGAATCACCGCCAAGAACAGACAAAATAGATCAAAGAACAGACAAAACAGGGATGAATTTGCCTCTTTATGTGTTTGTTACTGTGGGCTCAGTCAAATAAAATTCTGAGAAAACCATTCCATCATTTTTACTAGGCCCTGAGATGGCAAAGTAGAACTTGCAGTGTAAAATAGTCCTGGCTCCCTCACAGAAACAGAGCAAAGCTTTTAATGGGCACAAATTGCTCCCCCCCCCCCCCCTCTGAGAGGCAATACAGCAGAGCCTGAAGTATGAAGGCTGCTTACTCTTAAAAAGGAAAAAAAACTACAGTGCTATTTTTTTGGCATAGCTTTTCACACACAACTAAGGAGGCTATGAGAAAAATTGGGAAAGATCAAAGAGGCAAGAAGCAGAATGCTTGTTAGGCCCACTGGTTCTTCTATGTCCTATGTCAACATTCTGGCCTTCAGCTGCATCTTGTGCTGCCTTTTCTGGCTCTTGGGTGTGTGGAGAGGGATTGAAAAACCTATATTATCTGGAGACTAGAAGGAACAAAATGAACAAGAGGATTGAAAGTACAGTACTGAATAAAGGGATTTGAGAAGGAAGGAAGGAAAGAGATGCAGTGGAAGAGGAAAAAAGGTGAGCGAGAGGTCATGTAGTACTATTCCCTTCACCCTGAAAAAGTAAAGAGCAAACCATATTTTTAAATTCCAGGTCACTCCACGTACTTGAGGCTGAGGAAAGTAGGCAGTGCAGCTAGACCAACTCCATACCCCAAGGCACAGAGAGACCAGCCGATTCAAGCTCAGAAGAAGCCGTTGCCTTACTTTCCAATGGGGGAGAGAAGAATTATTGGAGAGGGCAAATTTTCCAGGAAGGAAGAATTAGTGACCATCATTGGGAATAGAGGGTGAACAAGACCATCAGAGATTGGGGATTGGGTCTTGGTATGGATGAAGAAGATTACAAGGACAAAGAGGAGGAGAAAAAAGGTAAAGAGAAAGGGCACTGTTCTTTCTACCCCTCCCTCCTCCTCCTTACCACCATGATCCTCCTTTTGTCTAAAAATTAAGCTCTATCTGCAAGATTCCAGAAAATATACCCAACCCTGGTACTGTTCTCTATGGCTCAGGTCACAGTACTGTGTGATATGGTTCTGGATATCAGTTTGCATTTCTGCCCAATGGAACTGTTTAATTTTAGGCATACTGTAATGTATTTTTAGTGTGTTCAGGCCCAGTGAGAGAGGAAAACATGTTGCAGATAAAAGCAATCTCTCTCTCACACAAAAAAATCATTTTGAAAATCTGTTATAATGAAAATCTTGCGTGGATATACAGCGTTTATCATATACTGTATTACTAAGATGGACAATAACTCCTACTGTATCATTTTAGAGCTGAGCTTCCCAAACAGGTTTGTAAAATTTACATTTAGGGTCATGAACTGGGTGGATGGTTCACAGGATGCCATTAGTCTGCACTGCAGGAGTCAAGCACTTTCTGTGGCCATGTGAATTAGGATGATGGCCACAGAAAAATTAGCAAGCACTGTGTTAAGATGGTCACCTGTAGTTCACTTTTTTATATTTATTTTTGTGAAAAGGAAGGAGCCTCCTTTCAAACTGCTTTCTAAGAGGATCATTTCCAAACAGTCAGTGTGCAAGAATCCTGTTAACATGTTAACTGCCTCAAGGCCCACTGCATTAACGTGCTAAAATTCAAGCACTTAAGAATCAATCAATGAGCACTCATCTAACCCTCCTTCCTGATTATCATATTTCTCTACAAACCACTTTCACCCCTATACATTTAAGTTTCCTAATGCAAACCCAAGCATATCCAAGTGTTTACTTTTGTTGTTGTTTACAGGCAGTTTCCTCCTGCTTCCTTCTATTTCTAGCTCAGTTGGCACTAGAGCTCTTTCTTGAAACCTGCAATGAAGGGCCCTGACTATGGTCAGCAGGTATCACATACACTTTGAATATGACTCCCTCCTCTCAGAAAACAGTAAAGATTGAATCTGCAGTATCCTTAGCCCTAACTGACTAAAGAAGCAGATGACAACTTGGAATCAAAATCCAGATTTATTAATCAATTCAAGCAAAAGATAATTTAAAGATTTAATTTTACTTTTGATATTTTTTCCTTTTTGTGAATCTAATTAAAGAAGGTTTATCAAAGGTGACCATTTCTAAGCAAACACTGTAATAAATGTATTGTGTATTTTTGTACTTTACCTAGAACTGTAGACAGTGCAGGTACGAATTAAAAAAAAATATGCACAAATGACCAGTAGCTAATTTTGAATGAAGCCTTTATGATTAACATTACTGCTTACAATTTTTCAAACTTACGATAATTCAACCCTTAAATGTGTTGTGTGCCCAGTACAAGCTACACACACAAAAAAAAAGATGAAAGAAAATTCAGCACTTCCAGAGGCTTCTAAATATTAAAACTGGAATATTATTTTTAAATAGATATCAGCATATTATCAACCCTTGTAATGCAGTAATGAAGAGAATTACAGACTCATACCAAAAAAAATGAAAAAAATGTGAAAATGAATTTCAGAGTGCAGGCAAGGAAGCATATGGCTACAGAGGACATGTGAAGGATAAAACTATATCAATACAGAACACAGTAATATAAAGAAATAAAACAAAAAACAAAGGAAATAATTTAATATCTTTTTATTGTTTATTGTTTTATTTCTTTATAATTACCTTGGAAAGTGGAATAACATGGTACCATTCCAATACAGAAAACAAAACAAACAGGCATAAAGGCAACAAAATTAATTTTAAAAATTAATTTGAACCAACCATGTCTGGATAATTTTTTTGAAAGACAAAATAGATATTTTTATTCTTGAATGTACCTTAAATACCATTGTTATATGGTATGACTTCTTTCTTTAGCTCACACTGAAGAAAAAAATATCCAGCCACTATAATTCATTGCTTTAACAAATATTAACAATGACCCTCTGCATGTTTTGTCATTTCTATTAATCAACTACAGCACACATGTCTGTAAGTTCTTTTCATGTGTACTTACTTTCTGAAATAAAGCAGCAAGCATGTGCAAGATCTACCCTAATTAAAAAGGTGCATTTTCAAAGTTTATATGATATATTCTCTGTTACACAGTTTAAATTCTGAATCTAGATAGAGAAAAGTTGAAACTGAGACATTCAATATATACAGTACATTTCCTATGTTATGAGTCAGAATTATATAGATAATTATGTGATAAAGATTTTTAAAAAGGGTTTGTGACGATGCAAGAAAATATTTTTACAAAGCAAATGAACTGAAATTTTCTTCAAAAGTTTTAAGAATTTTAAACAATTCCACATATGCAGAATACTACATAAGCAAGATATAATCACATATATTAAATTGAAAAAACCCCCAAAACACATGAAAGCAGAGAGGTGTCCATAGGTCTCCACAATTTTGTGATTTAACTAGCGTTTAATTCTGTAATATTGTGCAATCACTATTTAGAATACATGTATGAGCACCAATGAAACAATCTTCAATACTGGCCCATTTACTTGGGATAATATTCAGAGTACAATATAATATCAATATTCAATATATATCCCACCAAAGTTATAGAATTTCTTCAAGTAACACCAGGTTTATTATCGCTTAAGGCTCAGCTCTATAAATCCCCAGCTTTCATCGATAGGATTCTAATTCCCTACGCCTTCACTAGAATACTCCAGTCCAATAATATCTGCTAACCGTTCCTTCACTTAAAACTATTAATACATGAAGACAATACATTTTTTTGGTCGTCGCCCCCAATTATGACATTCCTTGCCTATCTATTTGAGAGAGGAAAGAAATAGATTTAAGAGTCAGTTGAAATGCTTTCTTTTTAAAGATGTTTTTGACTGCTAGACATTGTAAAATCCTGCTAAAGATCTAACTATCTTTTCTATTAAGAAAAAAAAAAATCTAAAACCCCTCCTTTTGTAGTTTTCCTTGAATGTTTCATCTGCTTTCGATTATTGTATTTCCATCCCTTATCCCGTACTGGTCTTGTTTGTCCTGTAAGTCATGTATATGCTATATGAATTTTTGTTTCTCTGTATACTGTCAAAAACTGTTTTTAGAATTGTGCATTGCCTTGAATATATGATTAGGCGATTAATCAAATTTTAAATAAACTTGAAACTTAAGAAAATGCTTTAAATGGATTCACTTCATAACATTCATATATTGCATTGAAACTCATCATTGATCAGTGTTGTTATATCATTTTAAATTAAATTCCCAAACATTTTCATTCTTTATAAGGTAAAAATGAAAAAGACTTATCTGTTCATTTGAAACTGTTGGCTAGGGACCATTTCATCTAACATGTTTCGCTGTTAAGGTTGTCCTCTAAAAAATGAACAATTACTATTATTCATCATTCAAAGCTTCCTGACTTCAATTCACCAATTCCTATTACTACCCATGTGTTCCAAACCATTACAACTTTATCGTGGTTTTACCTAATATTTCATCATCATTCCTTTTCAACCACTGAACTCTTGTTAAGATGGTGGCAGCATTTTTTCATTTCCCTATATTCATGTGCCGACATCACAGAGTTTAGATCCTCCTTCTTAAAGGAATAGCTTCAAAGGAGCATCATCCATTTAGTCTATCTCCATATTCAAACCCTTCAGTGCTACTGTACTAAGTATAAACATCCATTGTTATTCTTTGTAATTCAAAATCTTTTCAATATGACCACTCTCCCACCCTTCAATCACTTGATCAATAATTCTCCATTTAATCTCAGCTATTTGAAGATTCTTATCATGCCAATATTGAACAAATGAAAAGATTTTAAATACAAAGAACAATAATGGATATTTATACTTAGTACAGTAGCACCGTCAAAAATTACAAAGATTAGGGGACACTCAATGAAACTGCAGGGAAATACTTTTAAAACCAATAGAAGGAAATATTTTTTCACTCAGAGAATAGTTAAGCTCTGGAATGTGTTGCCAGAGGTTGTGGTAAAAAAACAGATAGCATAGCTGGTTTTAAGAAAGGTTTGGACAAATTCCTGGAGGAAAAGTCCATAGTCTGTTATTAAGACATGGGGAAAGCCTCTGCTTGCCCTGGATCGGTAAACTCTTTGGGTTTTGGCCAGGTACTACTGAACTGGATTGGCCACCATGAGAACAGGCTGCTGGGCTTGATGGACCATTGGTCTGACCCAGTAAGGCTATTCTTACGTTCTTATAATATGGAGATAGATTGGATGAAGCTCCTTTGAAGGTATTCCTTTAAGAGTGAGGGCCCAGATTTTGTGATGTCAGCACACAAATAAAAGGAAATGAAAAAATTGTCGCAGCCATCATAACACGAGTTCAGCAGTTGAAAAGGAGTGATGTGGAACACACAGGTAGCAAAAAGAATTGGTGAATTGAAGTTGGGAAGCTTTGAATCATGAAGAACGAAAGATTAGATTCTTACCTTTGCTAATTTTCTTTCTTGTAAATCCTCACTTTATTCCAGGACTAGTGGATCATTTCCCTCCTCCCGCCAGGGATCTGTAGGAAGCCTCAAAACTTTTGAAGCGTTTAACCCCTCCCCCTCACACCTTATCACTGAGCATGCTCCTGTGCACTCCAGTTAGTCTTAAAGCAGCCAGGAACATCTGTAGAGGATAAGAACAAGAGAGAAGAGAGCGAGAGAGAGGAATGGGGAACTCCGCAACAAGCAAATCAATTCTGTTCATATAAACAAATGCAACAACAATGCAAACGAATAACAGGTTATGAAACATTGAAAATCTGAACAACAAAACAGTGCTAAAAGGAGACACAGCCTGTACTGACATAGGGGGGCATCTGAACTAGGGACCCTCCCAGATGAAGAGCTAAACCCAGTTTGATGGTACTCTTATAAAGGCTGGTCATAAACCCAGCTTACCTGTACTTGTAAGGCAGATAATCAGCAAGTATAGGGTGGTTTCCCGGAATAAAGTGAAGATTTACAAGAAAGAAGATTAGTAAAGGTAAGAAACTAATCTTTCATTCTTGTACAATCCCACTTTATTCCAGGACCAGCGGGACGTAACATAGCAGTCCCGAAGAGTCAGGGTGGGACTGATGAGGAACCAATAACAAGATCTTGCTTGGCCACCACATCGATCCTGCAAAACTTGGTGAAAGTATGCAAATCTCATCCAGAGACACAGCAGACAACTCTGCCTAAGAGAAGAAACTCCTCTGGTTAAAGCAGCTAACACCCCTATCCAGCTGGCTGCTATGTAAGTCGCAGAAATGGCCATGTGAAGCCACTTGTAAATGGTAGCCTTAGAGGCTGGCCTACCTTTGCAGGCAGAATCCGCCAGACCAAACAGGTAGTCAGAAAGGCCTCCAGATACCGCAATAGAAGCCTGCGCACAGCTAAAGACCACAACACCCGGGGTCCTACTCCCTCGAACCAGATAAGACAAAAGCAGGAAGCCAAACTTCCTGATTCACATGGAAATCTGAAACCACTTTCGGAAGAAAAGAAGGGACAGTACATAGCATCACTGTGGAATTTGTGAAATACAGAAAGGGATCACTGCAGGAAAGAGTCTGAAGCCCCAAAACTCTCTGGGCTGAAATAATAGCCACAAGGAAGACCTGCCTTGATCAAGAGATCCAGCAGAGACGCCTGCTCCAGATGCTTATACGGGGGACGAGCCAGACAGCGAAGAACTACATTAAGGTTCCAGGTTGGAAAGGGAAGGTGCAAGGAAGACCTCAGACATAATGCACCCCACAGAAAATGACCCACATCCAAACTGTCAAGGAGCCCCTCAGGGAAGGAGGGCCTATACACAAAAGACCAGCAAGCTGAATCTGGAGTGAAGCTACTGTTAGACCCTTCTGCAGGTCATCCTGCAGAAATTCCAGGACATCGAGGAATCGCTGTCTCAGGGCGTACCAAGCCTGGGAACACCTCCAAGCCTCCGCATAGTCCACTACTGTGGACTTCCGTTTGCAGAGAAGCAACCCAGCAAACATCACTGATGAATAGCCCTGAACAGCCAAGGCTGCGCTCAAGAGCCATGCTATAAGACCAAAGTGGTCTGGATCCTGTATCGCAATCAGACCCTGTGTGAGGAGACAAGAATGACAAGGTAACTGGAGCCCCAGATCTTACTGGAGCCAAACTAAGGCGGCATACCAGATGCCTCTGCCAGTTGGGTGCCACCAGAATCACCGGACCCTCATGGTTCATTATCTACCTCAACAGATGCCCTATCATGGCCCAAAGATGGAAGGACATAAAGAAAACCCTTCCGGGGCCAGGGCTGAAACAGACCATCCAGGCCTGCCTCTCGACGACTACCGAAGAAACCATCAGCCTTTTTTGAAGGCCGCAGCCACTATGCGGTCGAATGTAGGGGATCCCCACTGATCCACTATGCCATCAAACGCTCTTTGAGAGCGACCATTCTACAGAGTCTGACGACAGAGAAAGTCTGCCTGAATGTTCTCCACTCCTGCCATGTGTGCGGCAGACAGCACCAAAAGATGCCTCTCTGCCCACCAAAGAGCAGCTGAGCCTCTCCGCTCAAAGGACTTTTCAAGCCCCCCTGACAACTGTAAGTCACACCAGTGGCATTGTCTGAGAATACACGGATGGCTCGAAGACGGAGACGAATAAGGGCAGCCGAATCGCCTGCAGCTCCAGGTGATTGATCAACTATGTGCGCTCTGATGGCGCCCACCGGCCCTGAACCGGGACAGTCAACACTGCTCCCCAACTTTTTAAACTCTCATCCGACAACAAGAACACCCAATCCAAGATCCAGAGCAGAAGGCCATTGGACAGTGAGAGGACGCAACTGCCATGCTAGACCATTGCACGCCACCGCTGACCAGGGAAGGGTGCATGTAACGAGTCCCACTGTGGATTCCAGCGTGAAAGCAGAGCTTCCTGCAGCAGACACTGATGGGCTCTGGCCCATGGGAAAACATCAATCGTTGTCATCATGGTCCCCAGAACCAGGAGGACTTGCTATCAGGAACAGAGAGGTCAGAAGGCCTCTGCCAACCTGTTGTAGCTTCTCCTGATGGGACACAGGTAGAAACACAGCGTTCTGACCCATGTGAAATTGAACTCCAAGTCCTGGGAGGGCTTGAGATGACTCTGCCTGAAACTGATCCCCCAGGCCAGATGTTGCATCAATTGCACCACCTGCTGGATAGCCAGATGCCTCTGGAATAGCTAGGGAGCTCTGGACAACTAGTCATTCAGAGATGGGCGAATCAGGACACACAGGGTGTGAGGATGGGCTGCTACCACCAGCATTACTTTGAAGATCTGGGGTGTTGTCGCCAATCCAAAGGGCAGTGCCGCAAACTGGAAATATTGCACCAGAACATGTCACCACAGATACTTCTGTTGGTCCAGGAAAAAGTGATCGAGGAAGATACGCCTCCGTCAGATCCAGGGAGGCTAGAAACTCCTGCGGCACCCACTGAAGCGATCACTGCATGCATTGCCTCCATGCGGAATCGAGAAACCTTCAGGGCTGCATTGATTGCCTTGAGGTTCAGAATTAGGCTCCAATCGTTCGATCCAGCCTTTGGATCCCAAATCCCAGATCCTACGACTTGCTATGGCACGGGGCAACTGCCGCAAGATCCCAAAATCTGTGGATTGTGGCCTGCACCCGAACCACCTTCTCAGGGCGGCCCACATGGGAATCCAAAAAAATACTCAGAGGTCAGAGAAACTCCAATTTGCAGCCATCTTTGAGAAACTCTAGAACCCTGCGGTCGGAGGTGATGGCCTCCCAGTCCACCAGAAAGTCCGACAACCGCCCCTCGGCGCACAGAGCAGACACCAGTCTGGTGTCAGAATTATGTCAGAGCGGAAGCTGCCAGCCGATTGCTGTGGACTGCTGACGCTGGGGCCCACTGAAGCGTGGTCTGGCAGACAAAGAGAATCGTTGACCTGTGGAAGGCCGGAATGCGGATGAAATTGTCAGAAGGGATGAAAATTAGAATGCCCAGAACTCCTAGCAGGGCAGGACCTGCTCCCAGGCAATGCCTTGGGTTTACTACTACTACTATTATTTCCATAGTATTACCAGACGCACGCAGCATTGTACAGAGTCACAAAGAGTAAGAAAACAGTCCCTGCTCGAAAGAGCTTACAATCTAAACAGGTAAGACAGACAAACAAGATGTCATGGATACAGTTAAGGGGAACAATTAATCAGCTGGCTGGGTTGGAGAGCAGAGAAGTAGGGTTAAGGATTGAAAGCTATATCAAAAAGGTAGGTTTTTACGATCCTGAACACTGGCCACAAGGGCATCCAGACCCTGGCCGAACAGGAGCTGACTCTTAAAGGACAACCAGCTCAACGCAGGCTTAGAAGACGAATCCCCAGACCATCACTGGATCCAGAGCATTCTGCAAGCCAAAACAGAATAGGCACCCAGCTTGGCAAAAACTTTCAAGATGTCGTACAAGGCATCAGCCATGCAATCCACTCCGGAAATGAGAAAATCCAAATCCTGAAGCATCAGTGTCAGGATCATGGCGTAGCTTGGAATGACACCCCGTGCCATGAAGGAGAAGGCTGTTGCCGCTTTAACAATAGCTACAGCCGAAGCAAAAAGACGTTTAAGGATGAAATCCACGCGTTGGTCCTGGACATCCTTCAAGACTACCCTCCATTGCTGGGGAGAGTTGTGTGCTTGGTGACCTGTGCCACCAAAGAATCCACCTTCGGGGAAATAAAGCGATTGTTAAAGCCATCCACCATGAGATAAAGCCCCGCCATGACTCAAGCACATTTCAAGGGACCCACTGGATTATCCCAGATCAGTAAGAATCCGTACGTTGTCAAGATTATCCGGAAAAGAGGTAGATTGTGGCCTCTGGACACTCATGAGGGAACATTAAGCAGTGACTGGCTATTTTGTCTGCAGCTTCAATTCCTGCGTACTATAGAGTCCTCTCTCAATTCACGGGATCCACACGGGTCCGGATTCTGGAGATCTGCCAGATTTGCCACATTCATGGCCGCCGCAGTGCTGCCCAGCGAAAGCAGAAGAATGGAAAGAATGCCTGGCGCAACTGCATGCACAGCCGGCATACTCCCTGGTATCTCCGCAGGGAGGCAAGAAGATAGACCTTGGTCTCTTGGAGCAGGGATCCCTGTGACCGGCACCAAGGCTGGTGGAAGGGAAACAGGCATAGACTTTTTAACCAAGTATGCCTGATAAAGAATATTCACAAATTCCGGTGGAAAACCCTCCTCAGCAGCGGAGGCCAACCTCTGCATGACAAATTTGAAATGCTTGGAAAATATATGAGGTTTATCACCGGAGCTGTGCTGGTGGTTCACCAAAACGCCACCAGCACACTCCCCAGGGATCCCTGACACCAATTTTGTGGGAGTCAGGGCATAAGGCGTTTGAAGATTCTCCCTGGAGGTCAAAGGCACATGTGGAACATGGCTGCACAACTGACAGCAATCCACCACAAATGAGGCATGAATGCATTCCATCCTGCCCTGGTGAGGTTATCTATATAGCTTTCTTTAAAAAATGAAGCTGGCAAGTATGAAAAATAACTTTAAAATCAAATCTGGAAAAATCCAAAATGGCCACTGAGGGCCTGTTTTGATTAAAAATAGCTCAGGAAAACTACAGAGAACCCTCAAAAAGAGATTTTAGGGGTGGGATGGGGGTGGGGGCATGCAGGAAAACCACCTAAAAACCCCTTTTTAAAGACCCTCCAAAATCTCTGATTCCAGCTGTTAGCTTGCTCTCACATAACTATGTGCTGACAGGAAACTGCAACATTTACACTCACTGTGATGACAGAAACTGCACGCAGAGCTGAACACAGCTTACAAGGAGATCCTTTGCCTCAGTGAATCGGAAATCTGGATTGCAAGTCTTCTGACTGCTCCACCAGCCTGAGCACCACTGCCAGAGACCTCTGACAGCTGTTGACATGTTGTACAAATGCCTGGTGGAGGAAGGTAGTCTGGCTCCAATCCTGGTCGCGTCTCAACAGAACCACTCAGCCTGCGCTACACCAAACTAGCAGACGAACCTGGGGTGAGCTAGCTCCTAAGGGAAAGGTCCTGGAGCCCTGATCTGATGTGCAGGTTGTCAAGGGAGCTTCTCCAACAGTCTGCAATCTCCTGTAGTCAAGGATGCCCCCGCAGGAAACTTCCATAGCACGAGGGTGAACATGACCAAACATTACTGTAAAATCACGAAAAGAAACATGAGCAGAAAAAGCAGTTAATTACCGTAACGGGTGTTATCCAGGGACAGCAGGCAGATATTCACACATGTGGGTGACATCATCCACTGAGCCCCGGAACAGACACTTTAAAAGTACATTGCCACTTTAAGAAATTTAGAAAGTTTGTGATAGCTCGCATCGTGCATGCACAATTACCTTCCCACCCGATGTAGGCGTGTGACTCCTCAGTTCAGCAAGCCAGCTAAGAAGCCAACCAGGGGAGGTGGGTGGGTTGTGAGAATATCTGCCTGCTGTCCCTAGATAACACCTATTATGGTAAGTAACTGTGATTTATCCCAGGACAAACAGGCAGCATATTCTCACTTGTGGGTGATCTGCAAGCTAACCAGAATGGGATGGTAGGAGTGTTGGCCTTTTAAGAAAATAAATTTTGTAGTACTGACTACCCAAAGTGCCTATCCTGTCTGGAAAAAGATTCCAGACAATAATGTGAGGTGAATGTATGAACCGAGGACCAGGTAGCAGCTTTGCAGATTTCATCAATAGGAGTAGAACGGAGGAAAGCTACTGAAGCTGCCAAAGCTCTAACTTTATTGGCTGTGACCCGACTCTCCAGTTTTAGGCCAGCCTGAGCATAACAGAATAATATGCAAGCAGCCAACCAGTTGGAAATCGTTCTCTTGGAAACAGGATGCCCCAACTTGTTAGAATCAAAGGAGACAAAAAGTTGAGGAGATACCCTATGCGACTTTATTCTGTTGAGAAAATAGGCCAAAGCCCGCTAACAATCCAGAGTGTGAAGTCGTTTCTCCTGGATGGGAATGAGGCTTAGTAAAAAAAACAAAAACAAAAAACAACCATTCAACACTGGGAGTACAATCAATTGATTGAGATGAAATTCAGAGACAACTTTTGGTAAGAACTTCGGACGGGTTTGAAGCACAACCTTCTCATGGTGGAACACTGTAAAAGGTGCTTCCTTCCACTAGCACTTGAAATTCACTTACTCCTCTAGCAGAACTGAGAGAGTTGAAAAAAAACAACTTTCCATGTAATGTGCTTGAGATGAGCCATAGACATTGGTTCAAATGGAGGCTTCATCAACTTAGCAAGAACCACATTGAGATCTCATACTACTGGAGGTGGTTTTAGAGATGGTTTAACATTGAAAAGTCCTTTCATGAATCTGGAAACCAAAGTGAAAGGCAGTGATAGCACTGAGATAGACTCTGATAGATGTAAATTTGAGACCAGAGTTAGATAAATGAAGAAAATAATCCAAACTAGTGAAACTGCGATGGATTTCGGATCATGATGATGTAGAAATACCAGGAAGAAAACCATGTCCACTTTGGTTGATAACATTGTTGATTGTCTGGTTTTCTGGAAGCTTCCAATATCAATCGAACAGTCTGAGAGATGCCAAACTGTCAGGTGCAGACTGCAGGTTGGGTTGCAGAAGCGATCCTTGACTCTGCGTAAGACATGGTGGAAAAATTGGCAGAGGTGCTGGCTCCTTGATACTGAGTTGAAGTAGAAGGGAGAACCAAGGCTGCCTAGACCACAGAGGAGTTATGAGTATCATGGTGGCTGATTCCTGCTTGGATTTGACAAGCGACTTTAGAATGAGAGGAATAGGTGGAAATGCAAAGAAAAACTTGTGTGTCCAATCCAGAAGAAAAACGCCCACCTTCAGACACTGAGGGGAGTAGAGTCTGGAATAGAAGTGAGGTAATTTGTTGTTGTGGGGAGACGCAAACATTTGAGGAGTTCCCCATTGAGAAAAAACAGGATGGAGAGCTGCAGAATTGAGCATCCACTCGTGAGAATGAAGAATTCTGCTGAGTTTGTCTGCCAATAAATTCTGATCTCCTTTAATGTAAACAATTTTGAGAAAGATGTTGCGAGCAATCACCCACAGCCAGATCTTCTGAGCCTCCTGACAGAGGCGAGAACCTGTGCCTCCTTGCTTGGTGATATAGTACATGGCTACTTGATTGTCCGTGTTAAGCAGGACATGGTTGATCACCAAATGCTGGAAAGCTTTGAGAGCATAATAAATTGCTCCGAGTTCCAGGAAATTGATGTAAAATTGTTGCTTTTTGGATGACCAATGACCTTGAGTTTGAAGGCCATCCAGATGAGTCCCCCCCAAGCATACGTTGACGCATCCGTGGTCAGAACTTTCTGATGAAGAGGTGTATAGAAGAGAAGACTTCTAGACAGGTCAGAAGAGTTGATCCACCACTGAAGGAACTATTGAACAGAGGAGATAACAAAAATGTGGTGCAAGAGAGGATCGATTGCTTGATACCATTGTGAAGCTAGAGCCCATTGAGGCGTCCTGAGACAAAGTCTCACAAAAAGAGTCATGTGGACTGTGGAGGCCATGTGGCTCAGAAAAACCATCATTCGCCTGGCCGAGGATGACTGGAGCCGGGCCCTTTAATAACAAAGCTAAAGTGTCCTGATGCTCTTGAGGAAGAAACGCCCTGTAGAGGCCATGTCCCAGAATAACCATAATACGTTTTGCTGAGAGCGATTAAAACTGAACACCCAGAGGACCAAGTTGGATAAGGGTGTCATGACACTGTTGAGGGAGACACGCCCTGTGTCGAGCAGAGCTCCTAGAAATGAAGATTTGGATAAGACTGAAGTTGTGATTTAGGAATGGTGATCTCAAACTCCAAATACTGAACAATATGGTGTGATATGATACGAAGAACACACCCTATGATCAAAGATCCTTGAAGAATCAAGTTTCTATAGGAGAGACTTGAAGGTCCCGAGACATCAAGGTTGCACTATTAGCACCAGGCCCCTAGTGAAAAACCTCAGGAAGGGATGCCCAGCCGAGAGGTCGAACCTTGTACTGATAGTGGTGAATGCCACTTGAAATCTGAGGAACTTCAACTAGGCCAGACATGTCAAACTTTGGCCTGCAGGCCAAATCTGGCCCGCAGTGTAATAAAATTTGGCCCACCAGACAATTACAAAATTTCACTTAAGTTGGCCCGCCGGCAGAGAGGTACAAGCACTGCATCAGCCAGAAACGAGTGACTTGCAGCCAATTGCAGCTAGGAGAGGAAGTACTACCACGCATGTGTGACAACCCGAGAGCCATAGAGTGGCAGCCGGAAGTGATCTCACTAGTGGAAGCCAGCTGAGCGCACCAAGCCTGTTGGCCTGATTCGACCAATAGGACCTCTTAATGTCATTTTCATGGGTACCTTAGAGCTGTTCATGCTAGATCTCCGCGGGAAGTGTGGTAGTTCTATATTTTTACAGTATATATGGAGGGATCAATGTACTTTCGGAAGATTAGGAACAATACTGTCAAGATTCTGTTTGTAGTACAACAAAAGACGCAAAAAAAGTTATTGGATTATCATAGAGTTAAATACACTTTTCTTTAAAAGGGTTTAGTTGTTTGGGTTTTAAAAAATCTGATTCGGATGTGATAAGTAAAAGAGAGAGGAAAAGTCTTTATTTATTTTGTTTACATCACAGAGCCGGCATGGGGTTGGAGAGGTTGTAACCCTATACCTCTACTAAGACTAAGGGGTCCTTTTATTAAGGTGTGCATTTAGCGCACGCTAAGTCGGTTAGCGTACCTTAATAAAAGGACCCCTAAGTATCTTAATAAAAAATTTGGCCCGCAACTTAGCCTATGTTTTAGATTTTGGCCCATTTATGTGATTGAGCTTGACACCCCTGAAAAGGGAAACAAAGGGTAATGGTGATGGTATCATGCAAATAAGAACTGAGGAATGTTCTATATGCAGGATGCACCATGAAATCAAAGAGAAAACCTCTAGCTGATCGAGCAAGTATAAGCTGGTGCTTCGATCAAAAATGAAAGAAAAAATTACATATGGAGTAAAAAGGGAAAAATGAGCCCCTGATATCCAATTAACAGAATAGGGAAAAAAACATCCTAAAAAGGATGTAGTGGCCTCTTCCTCCCCTACAGCATAGGAGAAAAAAAAGCTTTGAGGACAATGAATGCCTGTTGGAAGGTACTGGCTAACATTGATGGTACAGTGGAAGGCAAATTTGAAAAAACAAAACAAAAAAAAAAAACCCTGGTTGATCCTGCATTGTAGTAAAACCAAAAGAAGTATCTGAAGTGGCAGGAAAACTCTATACTCCTGTTAGTTCTCGCCATAGTATGCCAAAGGGTAACAAAGTAACAGGAAAAAAAAAGAGCCAGGCTAGAGCACACAGGAGCAAGCTCAGTGGTAAGGTATGAGGGGGTAAAAGCTTCAAATGTTTTGAGGCTTCATACAGATCCCTGGTGGGAGGAGGGAAATGACCCACTGGTCCCAGAATAAAGTGGGATTGTTCAAGAATAGTGATTGTTCATTTTTTAGAGGATATCCTTGAGACAGCCTTATGGTGAAACATGTCAGATGAATCAATACCTGGCTGACAGTTCCAAATGAGCAGATAAGTCTTTTTCTTTTTTACCTTATAAAAAATGGAAATTGATCAGAATTTAAAATTGATATAACGCTGATCAATGATGAGTTTCAATGCAATATTTGAATGGTATGAAGTGAATCCATTCCACGCATTTTCTGACAATTCAGAAAAAAAACTTGGTGTTACTTGAAGAAATAATTATAACTTTGGTGGGATATATAATGAATATTGATATTGTATTGCACCAATGAAACAATGACACACTTTCACTTAATGCCATCAAATATATACAAGAAGACAATGTATGCGATGGCAAAAGTTGTAAAAAGCCAGTGAAAATGTTTCAACTGGGAACAAAATATGACTGCTTTTTACCCATGGGAAATCAATACAAAAGGATTGTTGCTGTTGATCCCTTGCATCATCAGAACTTTAAAATCATTTTATGTACTGCTGTAGGAAGTCAGGATACAAATAAAGCTTGATGTATGGGAGCCATAGTCATCATGCAACAATTACTCACAATGTCTGAACTTATGAAGGTAGCCTCTGACTTAGGACTTATTACTGAGAATGGACTAAGTGAACTGAAAGGGGGTTTTAAGACAGGCAAAAAAGCCTATGTGGTTGGGTCTCCAAATGAGGTAGAAACCATGGATCATGCAGAAACTGCCCAACTTAAAATAACCCCTAACTATACAAAATATATTTTAATGTCAAGAAAAATGACATTCCTCAGTGTAAAGGTTTTAAAAATAATTTTAAATTTCTACAAACTCGTAAATCTTATGCACAGAACTGAGTAAGGAGAACAGATGGCTACTACTACTGAGGCTATCTCTGTCAACCTAAACACAGTGCCTAGGGTTTGCCAAGTTGCCTTCAGTAAGTAGATATACAGTGGACCACAAAAAGGAAAGGAGAAGAGTAGCAGACAGAAAATGCACTGACCTATAGCAAACATGATTTTAAAATAACTTGAATTAGTGTAAATAAATTCCTTAATATCAGAGATGACAAACCTTCATCTCTATAGGGCTTACATGGCAATAGCTTTTTTACCCATTATTTTATTCAGAAGAGCATATTTCTTTTTTAGTACACATGTGCTGATTAAAGAAATAGCTGTACATGCAATTGAGATATATTTATAGTAAAACATACATGCCTAATTTTTAAATATGCTTTATAGAAGGAAACTTGTTACCATACAGGTTAATACATGATAAGTTTTATGAACAAATTTTACTTGCACTGTAAGGGTAACTATGGCAAATTGTAACTAGTAAACTGTATATTATGTATATTAATATTAGACCCCTAGTATGTGTCAGGTTAGGATAAAAATTTGTATCGTAAACTTGTACTGAAATTATGCATGTTTAACCTGTAACCCGTTCTGAGCTCTTTTGGGGCAACAGGATAGAAAACGAATCCTATATAATAAAAGCTTACTGGCGCATGCGCTGTTAAAACAGCATGATCCCTGCCGCTGTGATGTGTGACCGTGGCCCTGTTCCATTTTAGAACCCGGCGGCAGGGAACATTCTGGCCACTCCCCTCCTCCCGCCCTCACTCACCAACTGCTGCTGCGAGGAAGCGCAGGCAAGCTCTCGAACACGGAGAGACACAGCACAGCCGGCGACTCCCCCCTCCCGCCCTCACTCACCGCCGAAACCAGCTACTTTTAAGCCTCCTCCTTCTCGACGGCTCACTCGCATTTAAATTCTGAGAAAAGCGCTAAAGCACTGCACCACGCTACCGCTGGCCTCGCCTTCTTCTGTCCACTGCGGCCCGCCCTCTCTACTTCTTGTTTCCGCTACGGTTGGCTGCAGTGGATAGAAGACGCCGAAGTCAGCGGTAGCGCGATGCAGCGCTTTTCTCTGAATTTAAACGCGGCGGCTGGAAGGGGGCGGCGGGAAATGCTGCTGCTGTACAGGGAAGGTCGGTTAATGCTGCTGCTGCACAGGGAAGTGTGTATGTGTGTGTGGGGGGGAAATGCTGCTTTTGTACAGGGAAGGCCGGGAAATGCTGCTATTGCACAGGGAAGTGTGTGTGTGTGTGGGGGGGGAAATGCTGCTTCTGCACAGGGAAGGCCGGGAAATGCTGTTGCTGCACAGGGAAGTGTGTGTGTGGGGGGGAAATGCTGCTTCTGCACAGGGAAGTGTGTGTGTGGGAGGGAAATGCTGCTGCTGCATAGGGAAGGGTGGGAGGGAAATGCTGATGCTGCTGCACAGGGAAGTGGAGGGGATGGAGAGGGAAAGGGGGCCTGGGAGCAATCTTGGTTTGCTTTGGGGGAGGGGAGACAGAAGGGGGGCCATGGAGTGACAGAAAGACAGGCAGGCAGCGCATTAGAACGAAAGACAGACACACAGAAAGACAGCGGGCAGGGAGAGAGACAGAAAGAAAGAAAGACAGACAGACAGGGTGCCAGAGAGAGAATCAGAAAGAAAGAAGGACAGACAGCGGGAGGGAGAAAGACAGAAAGAAAGGAAGAGAGAGACAGGGGCAGGGAGAGACACAGAAAGAAAGACAGACAGACAGACATATTCTAGCACCCGTTAAACACTAGTTAAATAAATAAATAAATGGTAGGCAAACCTATGACCCATGAGCCATATCAAGCCAATGGGAGATTTTGAACTGAAGTGATGATAGCATGTCATTTCTACCCACCATAGAATGCAAATGTCACCAACATACACCTTTCAGAGCCTCACTCCCATTTTCAGAACTCCAAGGGGGGGGATTGAACTATCACCTCCCAGGGGCCCCGTACAAACCTCAGTCCTTATATTTGGAATATCCCACCTCATACCTCCAAAAAAGATTTTAACATCTAGATCAGTGTTCAACTGCCGGCCTGGACTGGTGCCGGTCCACAGAAAATTTGTGCCAGTCCATGTAGGACCGGCAAGATCATGAGGAGCCTCCAACAGTGGCTTTCTCCCCTCCCAGCAGCTCTTGGTATTTGCCAGTGCAGCGATTCACTAAGGCAGCCTTGGGGCTTTTGCTGAATTGTGGCCGCTTCTGATGATGCAACTTCCTCTTTCCTCTGTGAATCGCTGTGCTGGCAAGTACGGAGAGCTGCTGGACAAGGGGAAAAAAGGGACAGTTGCTATTGAACCTGGAGGGAGGGAGAAGGAGAGATGCTGCTGGGAGGGGAGGAGGGAAAGGAGGCTGGGAAGCTGCTGGACAAGGGGAAAAAAGGGACAGCTACTATTGGACCTGGAGGGAGGGAGAAGGAGAGATGCTGCTGGGAGGGAAAGGAGGCTGGGAAGCTACTGGACAAGGGGAAAAAAGGGACCGCTCCTAAGGCAGCCTTGGGGCTTTTGCTGAATTGTGGCCGCTTCTGATGATGCAACTTCCTCTTTCCTCTGTGAATCGCTGTGCTGGCAAGTACGGAGAGCTGCTGGGAGGGGAGAAAGCCACTGTTGGAGGCTAGGAAGCTGCTGGACAAGGGGAAAAAGGGACAGTTACTATTGGACCTGGAGGGAGGGAGGAGAGATGTTGCTGGGAGGGGAGGAGGGAAAGAAGTCTGGGAAGCTGCTGAACAAGGGAAAATAAAGGGACAGATGCTACTGGACCTGGAGAGAGGGAGAAGGAGAGATGCTGCTGGGAGAGGAGGAGGAAAAGGAGGCTGGGAAGCTGCTGGACAAGGGGAAAAAAAGGACAGCTGCTATTGGATCTGGAGGGAGGGAGAAGGAGATATGCCAAATCCCAAATCAATTAAATATGGAGTTCCCCAAGGTGTCTTGCTATCCCCTCTCCTCTTCAATCCGTATATCAGGCCAGTCATCGACACTGCACACAAATACAACATTAATATTCACTCCTATGCTGATGACCTTCAACTATTGCTCCCCCTAGGTGACGATTGGCCAATCTAACTCACTAACCTCCTACACTGCCTCTCTGATATGAAAAACTAGATGACAGCCAATAAACTCCAGCTGAATGCTTCAAAGACTGAACTACTCTGTATCAGTTAAAAGAACACTACTTTCACCCCTCCGACACTATCCCGGGAATCCACCCCCTTAACAGCAAAAGACCAGGTACAAAGTCTTGGAATTATACTGGATGGCTACCTGTCCCTCTCCACCCACGTCTCACAGGTAGTTTCCACATCTTTTTACTACCTACGCCAACTGCAAAGAATCAAACCCTACCTCCCAGAAACAGACAGCCCAACTGCTATATGTCTATGTACTCTCTAGACTAGACTACTGCAACTCCCTATTCAATGGCATTGCTGCAAGAGATCTAAAATGCCTCCAAAAAGTCCAGAACTCAGCAATTCGACTCCTATACAACTTCAGCTACTATGACCCTATTACTCCAACGCTCTATGCAGCTCACTGGTTACCAGTCAAAAAGCAATGCATCTTCAAAGCCCCGGTCATGACACACAAGAGATTCTACCAAAAAACCCAGCCTACATAGCATCCAAGCTCCACAGTAGAACAGACTCAGCATTCCCGCAGGGAGATCCCTCCAAATGAGTACGGCGTACAAAAGATCCTACAGCCATTTCTTACCTCAGCTATGGAACCGACTACCCACACAGATCAGGTCGCTAGACTCACTAATGACCTTCGGCAGAGCAGTAAAGACCTTCCTCTTCCGCCAATTGGGCCATTAAAAACTGCCTCCTCAATATACTTCTCCTAGTACTCTTCGCTATGACCAGTCTGGTCTCTAGAATAAGTTCTGTTATTGTCTACTGTAACCTATTTGTGAATGTCTACTTGTGATTGTGAATGTCTACTTGTAATCCGTTCTGAGCCTCTGGGAGAATGGGATAAAAATCGAAATAAATAAGTAAATAAATGCTGCTGGGAGGTGAGGAGGGAAAGGAGTCTGGGAAGCTGCTGGACAAGGGAAAAAAAAAGGGACAGCTGCTACTGGACCTAGAGGGAGGGAGAAGGAGAGATGCTGCTGGGAGGGGAGGAGGTAAAGGAGTCTGGAAAGCTGTTGGACAAGGGGAAAAAAAGGGACAGCTGCTACTGCACCTGGAGGGAGATGCTGAGGAGAGGAGGGAAAGGGAAGGGAAGAGAGTCACTGTTGGACAGGAGGAGGAGGAGGAGGGAGAAGGAAAAAAAGGAAGGAAACAGCTGGCAGGGAGATTAGAGGAGGGGAAGGTTAGAGACAGGAATGAAAAAGTAGAGAGATTGATGATGGGAAGGTGGTCAGCAGAGAAATAAGGAGAGAGGGACAAAGATGCTAGATCTGGTGTAGGAGAGATAAAAATGGAGAGCAGTGAAGCTGGAATGAATCATGTAAAAAGGAGAGAGGGGGCACAGGCTGGATGGAAAGGGGAGAGGGGCATAGAAAGAAGACAGATACATATGGAAGAGGCAGATACTAGATTGAAGAGACAGAAAGGGCAGACGCTAGAAGGAAGCAAGTGAAAAGAAGATGAAAGCAGAAACCAGAGACAACAAAAGGTAGAAAAAAAATAATTTTATTTCTATTTTGTGATTAGAATATATCAGATTTGAACTATATATCCTGCTAGAGCTGGTATTAGACATAACTGGGGACTGCAAAGCCCAGGCAGTGCTTCTTTAGCTTCCAGCTGGCTTAGGGGTTTCTCTGACCAGGGGGCAGTTGCCCTAGTTGCATCCTCTAACACTATTCCTGTCATGTGTGACTGCAGTATTCTGTTAGCATGATATTTCTGTGTAGCATTCTGTAATAATTTAGCTTATTCAGTATTCTTGGCAGTAGAGGGGATATATGTGAAGGGAAGGGGAGACAGGGGTTTTGTTGATCCTTGCTCTGTATTATTTGAATTTATAAAATGACAATTGTATAGAATATTGTTTCTTTTTATACTTTAATAAAATGCATTCAATATAAAATCATAACTGAGGCTTGTGCGGATCGGATCAGATGGTTTGCGGGGAATGAGCTCGTGGAGATGGGACGGAAATGAGGTTTCTAAATTTCAGTCCTAGTAGTTTGCCGGTCCACAAAATAATTCTTTTATTTCTGCAGGTCCATAGGTGTAAAAAGGTTGAAGAACACTGATCTAGATCATAAGCACATGTCTAGATAGCAGTATAACAAATCACTATAAACTTGGAAATTTAGAAACTTGCACATGATTCTTTCTAGGGTTTAAACAATCAAAATATGATACCCAATTGTTTGATGTCAGTGCCTGAAAAAATTGACCTGTGTTCTCTATTTCATAGTCATTTTGGCCAAAGGATTCATGCTTCTAACTTGAGAGTTATGCTCCTAAACTGACCTCTTAAAATTTACTAAGGCTGAATGCCTAACTTTATACCAAACATCACCATTAATGAACTAAGTAAGCACACTTTATGCACTATGTCAAATGGGCACCAGTCTGAATATCAGCCAGTGCCCGGGGTTAACTTCCAGGTCAGCACACATAGCAAGATATCAGAAACTATCTACTGTCTTAGGCTGAAAATAACCCTCTAACCTCCTAAATTTAGGAGCATAAAAAGTATGTGGGAACAGGGACAGATTTAAAGTATGGGAAAAGAATTAGGAGCTTAGCTTTGATTTTCAGAACTAGGCTTGTAAATTAAGGTTCATAAATCTGGCATAACTTTTAAGATCATAAATTAAAATGTATTTTCACATGAAAAAACTTAGGGGGTGTTTTACTAAAGAGTAGCGCACATTATCTACAGCAAATCCGATAGTAATAAATGGGTCCTGGAGCAGATAGCATGAGTTAATCTTTAGTAAAAAGACCCCCTTAGACTCCTAAAACTGGGGCAAAAAAGGAGTTCAAATTTTTTTTTCTCTTTTTAGTATTGTCCGTGTGTTTTAATAGAATTCCATTAAGTTTACATAATGCCTCCAAGTACATTAAAACTGCTTGATGAAAAAGTTAAAATAGTGATTCTCATAATCATTATTAGTTTATTATTAAATTGAATAATCCACTTATGTTTCTGCAGTGGAGTCTCAAAGAGAAGTACAATTAATAAGACAGCATATATTCTAAATTAAAATTTCCTACAATTCTTATAAAAAGCAAGCACTGTAAGAAAAACGAATAAAATATTTACACCTTTTATATTTAAGCAGGCTCTTAAATCATGTTTATAGCAGTAATAGCCACTTCAATTTCCCCCAGCAGTTTCACTTGCATCAAGCTATTACTGTACCTTAAGTCAGAATCAGAAATCAACAAAATATTTATGCATCTCAGTATGTATGTATCAATGATCTGTGTATAGTTATGCAATATGACACATCCAAAGGAGGAGTTCAACTTCCAAAGCTCATGTGCCACAAAATTAGTGTTTGGTTCACAATAAGGTGCTGCAGTCTACAAAGAAATGTCACACTGCACTGGTAAAGTAATATCAAATAAATTATTAGGCTTCTCCTTCATGTATGTGCTATAATTTAAAGTGAAAGCCTTTTATTTTGAACCGTGTATGTCTTTATTAATGGGCCAATGGTATGTTTAAAATGTAAACAGATGCTTATTAGTATGAATTTTTTGATGGTAGTCCTACCTTTCACTGGCTCATATAAGATGTTAATACAGAGCTTCCAATATTACTTCTCTGAAAGGAACCCACATAGCCTTGAAAGTTCATGGACTACAAACTCATAAGAGTTCAATCAAAACATATTATGTACTACCTAAAAAGACTAGTTTTCTCCAGAACTAATACAGCTACTAGAATTATGCTCAGTGATTTACAGACCTTTGTTATTTATCTATTTGCATTAATTTATTGCTGCTATTGTACAGTCCTACAGAGATATTCAATTCAAATACACTCGAAAAGAACAGTGTACATACACAGAAGGTACACACACACAGTACACAAATCTGAATCCACATGCCCACTTTTATTTAAATTCTGCATGATGTAAAAAGTTTCCTACCATACATAGCATGCGTCTGTTCATGAGCACCATACTGTGTTGCTGAAGATGATACTAAACCAGGCTGTGTATGTGCTGGTGGTGCCATCATTCTAGCATTACCCTGTATTACAGGGCTATATACATGAGGATGCTGTGAAAATAAAGAGGGAGAAAGTCTATTTTTGAGCTAAAAAGTCACAAAAAAGCATTCTTTTGCATGAGAGAAATTTATGCAGTAGATACAGAATTACACAGCAATGTTTTAGAATGTTGCTTCAAACTGCCAAATATACCCCCCTCTTTTACTAACATATAGCAAGGGTTTTAGCGCCAGCAGTGTCAGTAACTGTTCTGATGCTCATAGGAATTCTATGAGTGTCGGAGCAGTTACCGCTGCTAAGACCCACACTATGCATTAGTAAAAGAGAGGGATATATTTTTCTTTCAACAAATAGAACACAGAACACTAGCACTTTTTAGCAGAAATGTGTGCATTAGAGTAAATAAAACAAATATAGTTTAAAGGAGAAATTAGATCTTACCTGCTAGTTCTCTTTCCTCGAGTCCCTCAGACCAGTAAAGACAAATTCAAAAAGGTGATAAATAAATCCTAATAAATAATGATTTAACCTCTCCTGATAGCAGATAGAGATTGAGAGCCACTGACTTGATGATGCCTGTGCAGTCTCTTTAATTACTCAATATTTTGATAAAGCCAAGAGGTGATAAAATTAACCCCACAGAAACAAAGAATAAACAACCACCAACAACTAATTATATCCTGCAGTCAATTCTACACTTCTGCAGCAGCCCATCACAGACACACAAAGAACGCCAGCCTAATTTCTCAAGGTCCAACATCTTGCTCCTAGACTCTAGGCAGGTTCTGTGCTAGTGTGGAGGAACTCAAGGAAAGAATATTAGCAGATAAAATTGAATTACTCCTTCCTCTTTGTTCCTCCAGATCAGTCCAAGTGTGTGGGAAGTTTCAAAGCCCTCAAGGAAGAGATCCAGATAAGACAGACTACTACTACTATTACTACTTATCACTTATATAGCGCTGAAAGGCATACACAGCGATGTACATGTTGACATTTATAGACGGTCCCTGTTCAGAAGAGCTTACAATCTAACTTGGACAGACAGACCTGATATATAGGGTTAGGAATGCAGAACCCAAGGTGAGAGGAGTTAGGAGTCAAAAACCCTCTCAAAGAGGTGGGCTTTTAACTGGGCATTGAACACTGCCAGAGACTGAGCCCACATTAGGGAATCGGGCAGCTTGTTCCAAGCATACGGTGCAGCAAGGTAGAAGGGACAGAGTATGGAGTTGGCAGAAGAGAAGGGCACAGATAGGAGGGACTTACCAGCTGAGCAGAGCTCACCCGGGGGGGGGGGGGGGGGGAGGGAGGGAGACATACAGGGAGATAAGCGAAGAGAGATAGTGAGGGGCAGCTGAGTGAGTGCATTTGTAGGTCAGTAAAAGGAGTTTGAATTGGGAAGCCAATGAATTGACTTTAGGAGAGGGGTAATGTGAGTATAGTGGCTTTCCTGGAACATGAGTCATGCAGTCGAATTATAGAGAGATTGGAGGGAAGCGAGATGGCTAAGTGGAAAGCTTGAGAGTAGCGAGTTGCAATAGACTAAGTGTGAGGTGATGAGGGCAGGGATAAATGCTGTGGTAGTGTTCTCAGAGAGGAAAGGGTGGATTTTGGTAATATTATAGAGGAAGAAGCGGCAGGTTTTAGCTGCTTCCAGACAAGCCTGTACATCCATTATGTATTAATAAACAAATGAATATGACGATGACCATGTGATTGTCTTACAAATTTCTTGTAGCAGAAGCAGCCCATATTCAGCCCACAAATATGCCTGACTTCTGGTAAACTGTGCTCTCAATACTGGTGTCATCTGGCCCATGACTCATGGGCCATAGTTTATCCACCATTAGTATAAAAAAAATAAAATTTGATCATAAAACTTAGCTTGGATTAACCAGTATTAATAATGTATACTGACTATGTTTTCTTTAATCCAGCAGGCCTCTGTTAGCTTAGATCAGTGTATCGCAAACTAGTATGCTTCGGCTCACAGAGGAGGAAGAGAAGCGCCGGCCAGCTGACTTGCCTCTAACTGTGTATCTCCCTGGACTCCTGCCTTCCGTGTCTTCTCCGCACCCCTGGAACAGCAGTGGCAGCTCAGTGTGCTTTTAACTTGGCCAGAGAGCTGCCACGAGGATTAATTTAGATGTGGTTTTCATCTTTCGAAAGAGGAAGTTGCATCATTGAAATGGGCTGGCCTAGCAAAGGCCTCGAGGCTGTTGATGAAAAACGCATCTAATTTAATCCTCACGGCAGCTCTCTGGCCAAGTTAAAAGTACACTGAGCTGCCACTAGACAGGAGAAGTACTGCTTGGCAGGGGAAGAGAGAAGGGGTACTTCTGGACATGGGGAGAGGAAGAGGTGCTGCTGGAACTTTCAGAAGGGGAGGGAAAGGAAAGATGCTACACAATGGAGGGGAGGGTGAGATGGTGGATGGGGAGAGAGCATATTAGCTGTGAGTGGGGTTGGGGTGAGGGAAGGAAGGAAAATTGTTACAGGAGAAATGAGAGAGGGAGAAATGGACATGGGTGGAGGAGAGGGAGAAATCATGAATGGGGAGAGAGCATGAGTTGGGGAGTGGGAAGGAAGTATGTCACTTGAGGGAAGAGGCAAGGAGAGAGAGAGAGAGAGAGAGAGAGAGAAAGTGTCGAGGAGGCAGAAAGGGTTGGACTCTTGGAGAAGGCAAGATGGATGGGGAGGACAGAAAGGAGGGAAGGAGAAATGTCACACTCAGGAGGAAGGGGGAGAGGGCAGAGAGTGAAAAGTTGGACTCAAAGAGGGAGAGAGAAAGAAATGTTGGTAGGGGAGGGAAGGAAGACCAGAGAAGCATGCAGGAGGAAGAGAAAAAAAAATGTTAGACTGATGGAAAGGAGGGATAAATGTTGGACTGGGAGGGGGGCCAGAAAGGAGGAAGGGAAGAGAAATGGACTGCAGGGGGCAGAAAGGAGGAAGGGAAAGAGAAATGTTACATGGGGGGGGGGATGACTAAAGGAAGGGAGAGATATCAGACCAAAGAATGGAAGGGAAGGAGGGGATTCTGTAGTACTATAGAAATAGTAGTAGTAGTAGTAGTAGTATCTTAATATTATTAGTATGTTTTTTAAAATGCTTATGTATCTTATTGTAAATCGCTTAGAAAATTATGAATAGGCGATTAATCAAATTAATAAAATAAACATAAACATAATAGAGAGAGATGCCAGATTATGGGAAGGAGAGGAGAGATGCCAGATTGGGAAGGGGGAAAGGAAGGAGAGAGATGTTGGACCACTGGGGAGGGGGGAAGGAGAGAGATGTCAGACCATGGAAATAGGGAGGGAAGGAGAGAGAGATAGGAAGGGAAGGTAATGGAAAAGTAGATTTTGAAAAGAAAGCAGACATAATTGAAAAATTGAATGTTAACTTAATGCCAAAGATGGATGCAAGTAGAAAGTGAAGATGGAGAGAAAAACAGTTAATGGATAAGAAGGCACTGGAAACATAGTTAAAAACACAGAAAAATAAAGTCACCAGACAATAAAGGTATGGAAAATTATTTTATTTTAAATTGAAATGTATCAGTTTAAGAATTTATATCTGCTGTGTATATTGTGTATATATGAAAAATGAATGGAAAAAAATTGCACTACAATTAGTAAAGGGGGCGGGATTTGGGGGAAGAGCTTGGCTGGGTCTAGGGTGAAGCTTGGGAGATCTGTGGTTGGGGGTACTCAGTTGATATTTGTTAGACTTCCCTGCTGGCATGCCCTACTGGCATTTCAGGGCCTGTCGTGAGGGCCTCTACGCATGCATGGATGTCATGCATTCGTGTGATGTCATCATGGTGACGTCCATGCACTTCTGGGTGCCTCGAGCTGTGGCCACTACCTTTAGTGTGCCTAGGCTCAAGAAAGTTTGAGAGACACTGCCTTAGATGCTGCCTCTCCTTTCTTAAGAGACCTTTATCAATACAAGCAGACGATCTGAACAACAAAAGTCTTCTGTCCTTTTCAGATAATCTCTCAATACAGGACATTCCACTTCCTGACCACCTTCCTCTTCCCTAAACACCAGCAGCAAAATGGACCGATCAATGTGAATGAGGACACCACCTTGGGCAGACAGGACCGGTCTAAGCACCACTATCTCCAGGGAAAATAATCAAAAAAGGTTCCCTGTAGGACAGCTTGCAATTCTGAAATCCTTTGAGCAAAACAGATATCTACCTACTACAAGCAATGTCTTCAACACAACCTCTCTAATAAAGCATCCCAAGGACAACATTCAAATCTATGGAGAAACCAAGGGCTACTGGATGACACAGGAGCTTGATTGCTCTCAAAAAAATCTGGGTGAGTTGCCAGAGACTGACTGAACCCAGTCTCTAAAGCAAGATATAGCTGCAATCTGCACCCTCAGGAAGGCCCAGGCCAAGTTTTCATTAAAATTTGAATAACTCCTCACAACCATAAGTTACATCAAATACTATACTAATTCATAAAACTATCCAAACCTCCCTCCAACCACCCAAAAATTGATCCAGCAATCTGGGTCTACCACATATAAGATGTCTTCAAGCAAAAAAGTGCTATTTTATAATGATGTGTTCCCAATTGAAAACCCATAACATTCTGATTTTCCCTGATCCTATATGCCAATGGTATAGAGCAAATAAGAGGCAACAGAGGGCAGCCCTGACTAGTACCTTGTTTAATATAGAATGAGCTGCTATAGCCTCTACTGATTTTAATACAGGCAATAGGGTATAATTTTTGAATCAATGTGCAATAGCTAGATGCCAACCCCACTTTTCTCATTATAATAATAATAATAACAGCTTATATACCGCAATACCGTGAAGTTCTATGCGGTTTACAAAGTATTAAGCAAAGGTACAAATTGATTGACTTTAAGAGGGGAGGAAGAAAGAGGATTAATAGGACAGGAAATCCATTTTTGAGGAGAGAGTGATCAATAGAACAAGATATCACAGCAGACCAATCAAATGCCTTTTCTGCTTCAATAGTCAGAAGGACCAACTTCAATTGGGTCTGCCGAGAATTCCAAATGACATTTAAAGTGCACCTCATACCATCAGCCACTTAGGTCACAAAACCAGACCCATTCATATGAATCAGCCCAGCACCATAGAAAGATGTTCTGTTAACATTTTTCCCAACCATTTTACATCAAGTAATAAAATAGGTCTATACACTTCTTGCATACGTCACATATTAGGATGTAAAAGGATTGCCTCATAACAGACCATTCCCACAGCCTAAACAACAATTCCCCTATGTCCCTACAAATAACTTATTAAATTTAGCAGAATTTGCATCTAAACCTGGCGTTTTTCAACTTTTCAAATTAACTTCCCACTATATTTCCAGAACATTAACAGCAGCCCCCAAAGCATCCCTGATACATTGGGACAACTTAGGGAGTTCAAATATATCTAAGTACTGCTCAATTGCTCCTGTATTCGACTCCACATTATCACTATATGGCTTCTGATAAAAGGCCTTAAATCGAAAACTCCTCTCAGCATCCATATAATATAAAGGGCTCCTTTTACGATGCCGTGGTTTAACATGCGTAATAGTGCGCGTTAAACCGCTGGACGCGCTAGCCACTACCGCCTCCTCTTGAGCAGGCGGTAGTTTTTTTGGTTAGAGTGTGATTAAAAGTTGCGCGCATTAAAGCCACTACCGCGGCTTTGTAAAAGGAGCCCAAAGTGTCACCTCTACCTTTAATTTTCTTAACTACTTGGTTAGTTCTCTTAACTCGCAAATATCTAACCAACAATGTACCAGATTTATTGCCAAAAGATTTTTTGCTTCAGTTGCCTCCGTAAAAAACCTTATCCATCTACAACTTTTGTAAGTCTGTGGACTTGCTGAAGTTCTTTCAGAACAGTGCTACTAGGATGTTCTGACACATTTTTCAGTCAAAAAGAGGATTTGCTGGTCCCTCCCTTTCTAATATGCTTCCCACTTAATTAAATGACTCTGTACTACAGCTTTTAAGATACAGTTGTATCACTTTTTTAATATAGTCTCACATATCAATTTAACCCTGAATAAATTTTCATTAAGTCCCCAAAAATATGTTTTGGTGTCATCCCGTAAACCACCCAGGTCTACCCAAGCAGGGGCATGATCAGATATTTGAATGCACCCAATATTAACATCTTTCACCTGACCTCACATATTACGGTGAAACCAAATAAGATCAATTTGGATATAGATCTTTTTCTTTTTTTTAAAAATCTTTATTCAATTTCAAATCAAACAACAAGTGCACAAAAATACATCATACAAGTAATTCCAATATAGCACTATAATATCTAACACATAAAATCTAATAATGTAATAACCCCCACCCACCCACCATCACATTTTCAACTAAAATAGAATATACACATGTTATATAACATATCTTATAATGGGGGCCATTGGTAAAGTATTGCGATGAATAGTCATCAATTCTTTTCTGTTCCTTTTCTTTTTTAGCTGAATTTAGCACACTTATAGATCTTTTTCTTGAGCCGTTGTTCTACCATGGCTTTCATGCGATCGTATTTACCCTTTTTAAAGTTTAAGGTCGTGGTTAAGGGTTTGGTACGTTTTCCTTTCCCGATGTCAAGTTTAAAGTTGATCATGTTGTGATCGCTAGTCCCCAGCGGGACCATGACTTCTACTTCTTTTGTCGGTCCCGTGAGGCCATTTAGGACCAAGTCCAAGGTGGCATTGCCTCTTGTCGGCTCTCTTACCATTTGTTCCAGGAAGCAATCCCTTAGCACCTCCAGGAACTTGGCCTCCTTGCTCTCAAAATAATAATCTCCATTGACCACTACCCTCTGTTGTTTTCCACTCAGTCAGCTCCTGACCCAGTCCATTACTTTGAGGTCCATTCTGAGAGCATTCTATTTATTGGATGCCTGTGTGTGGAACACTGTCAAAGGCTTTGCTAAATCTATATGTACTACATCTAGCAAACTCCCTCTATCCAATTCTCTGGTCACTCACTCAAAGAAATTGATCAGACCTGCCACCTCTAGTGAATCCATGTTGCCTCAGGTCCTATAGTCCATTGATTCCAGACACTTAACTATTCTCTGTCCAAGATTCTGGCTTCTCTGCCTGAAAGGGTAGAAGCATATGATGAACTGTGAGAGCGTTTTAAAGCAGATTCCACAACCAGAGAATGTTGTTGTAATTGTGTTTTGTCAAAACCAGGACATGTTTGTATCCTGTGCATGATATCAATTTTCTTGGGGGTCATTTGAACAGTCAGTGGAGCCTCCCAGTTTTTGAACGAAACATCCTTAATGATTCTGTGGAGAGGTACCGTGATACACTCTTTTGGAGGAGAGTCAATCTAAACCTCAAAAAGCTCTGAGCAAGATACCTCTTCTGTTTCCAATCTGACTGGTATTGCTTAAGCCAAGTCACTGACAAAGGCAGGAAATAATATACTCTCTGAAGGAAACATGCCTCTGAGGTGGCAAAGAGGGAATCTCACAAATCTTCTTAGCTGAGCTGTTCGTCTTGTTCTGACTCCCAGGATAGGTTAGAGTCCAACTATTCAAAGCATTCCTCTCCTGAAGCATGAGAAAGGCTGTTTGCTGAGGCATGGGTTTGTCTTCCAACCTAGGAGAGAGCTTCTCTGCTGACGTTGATGCATGCATCAGTCTGGTCCATGCTGACCCCAACAGCTGACATTGAGCTGGTGCACAGATCCTCTCCCATGGCTGACACTCCAATGTATCCTTAAGCTGAGAAGACTGCTTAAGCAGTAGCCCTGAAAACTCTTCTCAGCATAGCCAAGATCTCCTCCTAGAGATGTGGTGTTGGAACTGGCTGGAATGCTGTGTGGAAGCAATCCTGCCTAGGCACGGGAGAACTTGCAATCCCTGAATGCTCAGGAGTGAAGATTTGGAAAGATGGAGACTGATCATCGAGACACTGACACTTGTCGTGCATTGATGATGCCAATGCAGGAAACTGCCAGCACTGTGCCTAGAGAAAGAATGATGGTGTTCTTAGCCTTTTTATGTATTTGCTCCCTTGATGCCAGATGCTGTCAATGCAGCATCAGTGCACTCGATGCTAATGCAGGTTCCACGTCTGGGGTCGAGTTCCTTGCCATGTTGATGTCAAGGCCGATGCAGATTCAAAACATTTATAACATTGGATTCTGCTGACTTCAAAAAATCTCTTCTGCGTGCACAGAGGTCACAGAATGTTCCGAAGCTCAGGACCCAAACACTGAATGCACTAGTTATAGGCATCAGAGCCTGAATGGTCCTACTGCATCAAGAACATTTCTTCCAGCCACTCAGTATCCTCTTTGATACGGAGGGGAAAATGGCCAGTTCAATGGCTCTGGGAGAAAAATGCCTTAAGGGCCCTGAAAGCCTGAAAACGCAAATTTACAAAAATGAACCAAATTAAGTTAAATACAAAAATAATGTGAAAACAAATAATAATGAAGAAAACAAGCAAAAATAAATCTGGGAAGGCACCAAAAATTTTTTAAGTTTGATACGCTGAGAAGTTGAAAAAACCACCTCTCTGCTCCACAGAAAATGAGATACTGCTCGTCCTGCACTTGAGTATCAAGTGGGAAGGCACTTGAGCATATACAGTGGGGGTACTGTCTCACAAATTTAAAGGGACGATGTACTTAACAGTGTCCACATCAGGCTCCATGGAAGATGTTACCTCAAATTTGAAAATATAATGCCTGCTTATCCTCAGAGAAACATGCATAGCCCTAAAGGTGAAGAGAAACAAATTCTAAAAAAAAGGTCAGAAGGACATCAATATAGTTACAATCTTACAGAAGCAGTATTATACTTTTCTGTATTAAACAAATATTTACATCTAAATCATAGCTTTTCAAAGTAACCTAAGGTTATAAGAAATAAATCAATAGGAGGAGGAAGCAAGATGGCGGCGGTATGATAGCAGCTGGGAGCTGGAGGTCGTGTTACTTTGTATACCTCGTGGTCGTGTTTCCTATGACTGTGCAATTTCCATTCTCTCTTTGGGGAGAATGTAGAATGCTTCATAGTAAGGGCAAGGGGATTGTCTGGGCGGAGCCTTCTATACCCGGACAAGTTCCGATGGACTGGTTCCTGACGAGCTCGCCGGCCTCAGCGAGGGGGGGAATTTTCCCTGCGGTTGCTCGGGTGGAGGGAGCCAGTGGAGCCTTAGGGCTGGAAACCCCAGAAGCCTGTTCACCGCCTAATCTGGCTCAGGAGGACGTGATTGGTGAGAATGCAGAGGTCCTAATCGCAAACCGAAGGAGGACCCCATGCTCTCCAGGAAGCTGAGTCGTCATTGAGTAGAGGAGCAGAGGGAACCGACTCCTCATTGGCAACTTTACCTAATATCTGGAGAATGCTCCAAAAGTTAAAAGCTGCAGCAACTAAATCAGCCAGCGGTATTTCTAAAGTTGTGAGTAAACTTGATGAATTATCTGAATCAGTTCATAATATTAAGGTTAAAACGGACTCTAAACTGGCTCAAATGACTAAAGAAATTTCCTCTTTACAAAATATTTCCGCTACAGTTGTCAAGGATAGACTTATTCTACAAAGGAAAATTGAGCAGCTGGAGAATTTTAATCGGAGGCTTAATTTACTTATTATTAATTTTCCTAAATTAGCTTTATCTTTACCTTTAGTTTTGTTCAATATGTATCTTACAGAAAATTTGAACTTTTCCTCTGAAATGATGCCTCCTATGAATAGAATCTACTACCTACCTAAGAGGAAAATAAATAAGTCTGAAAATCAACAAGAAATAGCCCAGCAAATTGACTTTAACAATCTAACTGATATATTAGATAATTCACAGGAGGAGATTGAATACAGAGAAACTTCGTTATATCTTTAGTCTTTGAACAGGACTTAAATTTAATTATGAAGGCTTTTTTTTCATTCTCCTCAAAGCTTGTTTATGGGTCAAAAAATATGGATTTTTCTTGATGTTACAAAGGTGACTCAAGATCGTAGAAAATTATTTTTAGCCATGCGGGAAGAAACAGTAAAATTGGGGGCAAATTTTTTGTTAAATTACTCCTGCAAGTGTCAAATAAAATATGCTGAGATTAAAAATGTGTTTTTTGCACCAGAGCAACTTCGACACTTTTTGGATACAAAAAAGTAATGAATGTATGAATTATGGCTTCAAGAGAATAGGCTGGTTTGATTCACATTAAGTTTTTCCTTAATATTTCCTTATTTTTAGATTGTAGATCTCCCTATCTTCTCTCTCTTGTTTCTCCTCAAGATAATATTGAGGTCTAAAAAAGAGTATTGCGAATACCTGTAAACTTTATATGATTTAGTTCTCAACTATTGTATTAGAGTTTTGAATTAATGTTTAAATGTTTCTTTGTGTAAATCATATATATATATATATATATATATATATAAACATAACATAAAAGTCATCAGGGTGTGTGTATATATATATATATATATATATATATATACACCCTGATGACTTTTATGTTCTGTTTTACTGTATCAAGTGAATGCTTGTAAGAGACTGAAATACTAATAAATATATAAATATAAAAAAAAGAAATAAATCAGTATATAACCAATAATGACCTCACCTGGGATTGATAATGCTGCACATGCTGCATGAGGGGTTGATTAGGAAACTGCTGAGGGCTATAAGTAACATACTGTGCTGAATAGGCTGGTGGGGTAGCTACTATAGGCGGGCCCGCTGCAGAAGCCGGATGGATCATGGCATTCTGGTGATGCTGATCTTGTCGTTGGGGTATATTTGGTACTAGAAAATGAGAATCTTGTAATTAGAGTGCAAAACAAATCAGTCTTCTGCATATACTAAAATGTAAAACTTACAAGCTAACAGAGGTCTACATTCACATGAATTCTTTCTGGTCTTTACTATTAACTGAAAACCCCCAAACTAAATATGCGTATTTTAAAATGGAAGATTAGGTTTATACCTTTGATAATCTTCTTTCTGTTAGTCCCTGTAGGATTTCAAACTCTAGGTGTTCAATCCTAACCCGCAATCCGGGAGTTGCAGAAATCCAAACTTCTGAGCACATGCTCCACCCTTTAGCCTGAGAGCTAGCAAAATATCCCATTAAGTCCCAAAGCCAAGCAACATACCTGGACAAATCCATGACAAGGGGGTATGGGGAGGATCCCCTGCAACATAAGAAATTTTTTAAACTGGTTTGCTCTACAAAATATTAACAAGTGATAAACAGGCACAAAGGAAACTCAGAAACATTGAGGACCAATGTAGAACTAAACTGCTATGTACAACGAGCACCCCAAGAAAGGCCTTCTGTAATGCATACTCACAGACAACTCTCCACAGATCTGTCAACTGGCTGGAACGCGTTCAAGTCTGTAAGGAGAATCATCAAGGCAGAAAGAAGCAGGCTATTCCAAACAACTGAAGGGCGGGTCGTATGGAATCCTACAGGGACTAACATAAAGAAGATTATCAAAGGTAGAAACCTAATCTTCCATTCGGTTACTTCACTTCCGGATTCCATAAGCTAGGTGACTTACCAAAACAATGGTGACATCTAGGGAGGGACAGAAGAGTCTGCCCTCAACAATGAGGACTAAAAAAGTGGCATCAGAACTAGCTGCCACATCTGCTTGGTAAATACTGGGTAAAAGTATGAAGAGAAGACCAAGTAGCCATCCCGCAAAGTTCATCAGGATGAATCGCAGAAGACTCCGCCCACGACACAGCCACACTTCCAGTCAAGTTAAGCAAAATTGGTGGCTGCTTGCTGCGGGTGATGGAAGTCGCAGAAATGGCCATTTGAATCCACTAAGTGATCAAAGACTTGGCCTCTGGCCGACTACGGCAAGGTGTAGCAGTAAGGATAAATAGGTGATTAGACAGCCGGAAAACATTAGTCCTCTCCAAACAGTGGTGCAAGACTCCCCTGACAGTCAACTTGCACAAGATCCGATTCTTTTGCTCCAAGCCTGCAGAAGGAAAAGCAAACGAACTTCCTGTTTGATATGGAAGGCAGAAACCACTTTCGGTAGAAAGGAAGGAAGGTAATAATAATAATAACAGTTTATATACCGCAATACCGTGAAGTTCTATGCGGTTTACAAAAGATTAGAGAAGGTACAGAATAATTGGACTTGAGAGCGGAAAGAGTGAGTGAGTAAGGTGGAGAGTAAGGGGGAGAACAGGTCAGTACAGAAAAAACTCCTACATCCAGAAAACGGATAAAGGATGCCCTGTACGAAAGAGCCTGAAGCCCAAAAAAATGCCGTGCTGAGACAACGGCGACCAAAAAGGTAGTCTTGACTGTCAAATCCAGAAGAGAAGCATCCTTCAGTGGCTTGAATGGGCCTCTCCATGGCCCTGCAGAATGATGTTAAGATTCCATGAAGGAAAAAGAAAATGCAAGGGAGGTCGCAAACAAAGTGCTCCTCCCAGAAACCTGGACATAATAGGATGAGCAGTAAGCGAACTAATGCCTCTGTGTGCTCTAAAACATGAAAGGTCTGCAACTGTAAGGGAGGCCACTACTAAACTTGTTTCTTGAACCACCTGAAGAAAAACCAGGATCCCTGAAAAGTGAGCACACCACTGTTGAAAAGCCTTCCAGACTTTGGCATAAGACGCCAACGCAGAGAGTGTCATCGAACGCAAAAAAAATTAAAAAAAAAATCGAGATAACTACATGCGAAAAACTGTGCTTTCTCCAAGCTGAATGCTCAAGAGCCATGCCATAAGACCAAAGTGCCGTGTGCCATGGGCACCGGTCCCCTGGCTGAGAAGATATCGATGAAGAGGGGGCCAGAGTTTCTCACCCCACAGAAAACGGACAAGATCCACATACCATGGGTGCTGAGGCCAGTCTGAAGCCACTAGAATCACCAGGCTGGGACGTGTAACCATACAGCAGAGGACCAGACTGACCAGAGATCCCTACATTGTGACTTTATGTAACCAAAGACTTCATTGTTATTCTTTTTCGCTGACTGTCCAGCTCTTCTTGTTGTAAACCGCCTCGAACTACTATGGCTTTGGCGGTATATAAAAATGAAATTATTATTATTATTATTAATTCACACCAACCATCACCAGTGGAGGACAGGTATGCAGTTCCACAGAGGACGCATTGCGCAGGCTAGAATGATAGGCATATGCCACAAAGGAAGTGGCCACCGCTACTTGCCTACCTTAAGATGCAGCTAGTAAAGAATGTTTTGTATCATAATATCCACCCTGTGATCTTGAGAATCCTTTAACCTCACTCTCCCATCATTAAGGAGGGCTGTGTGCTGGATAACCTGCACCTCGGTGTAATCAACTTTAGGCTGTTCAAACCTGCCGAAAATCAGGATCCAGGTGATAAAGTGTAGACATAGCTTTAGAAGGTAGGAAAGAGCTTTACGGGATATCACATTGCTCTGAAACCAAACCAAGGAGCTGTGGACTAAATGGAAAAAAGGGTACAGGGAACGGTCCAGGACTGACGCCTGAGGAATGAAAGGTGGAGAATCCAAATGGAGCTCTTTCAGATCATCATCAGCCGTAAAGAGGCGGACAGAAGCCTACCTAAAAATCTGCAAAGAAGGGTCAGAACCCAAATCTGGATGCTGAGGAGACCAGTCTCAGCAAAGGCATCAGCTGGATCCAAAATAAAGACAGTGGCAGGAGACAGAAGAATCAAAATCTCTGCATGGCAGGACTGCAATCGAGGTCTGACACAGCCAGATGAGAGGGCTCCCAAACAGGAAGCTTCGTCAAAGGTGAAACAGACCGAAAAAGGCCTGACGCAGGGTCTGAAGACAACACCCTTCAGAGGAGCCAAATAAAAGGCCCACTCTGCAACCATGGCAAGGCTCTGTTGAGGTACATGCATCGCGCCCAAAGTCTCCAGACTCTGAACACAGGTGTTATGCACCACACTCCAGGAAGGCCTCTATGCGAGATTTTCTTTGGAAGACACTGACCCCGGTCGGCTCTCCAGCCCAAGATTACTCGGAGAAAGTGAAGTCCAAAGCTCCTGCCCTCTCTCCCCCAGTGTGCTGTGGCACATGATCACTGATCCAGCACCAATCTGGTGCAATCAATGTCCACATTAAACCATCCCAAATGATTTTGTGTCAAATCGAGGGCTTTGGGGGCAGAAATAAAAGATAGAAAAAAAGATCAATTTTAAAATTCAAGATGGATACCATCACGAATTTGCACTAAAATGGCAAAAATAAATAAAAAATGAAAATATAAAAATAGCGATTTGGGGTCTGGGGAAATGGGGGACCTAAACCCTATCCTCAGAAACTGAAAAACATCTTTAAAATAATTTTATAAGCCATCCCGAAGTTCCCATTGGAGATAAGGAGAATTTAGGTTCTTACCTGTTAATTTTCTTTATTTTTTATTTAGTCCCTCCAGACTGGCACAGAATGGATGGGTTTATGCTCCTCTGCCAGCAGGTGAAGACTGAGACAATGACTTTTGGCTGTAGTACAAGTGGGATGTAGTCCCATCTATACAATCAGTCTGATGAATACCCAAGCAGGAAATGACTAAGCACAAGAAAACAGACCAACTCCTCCACACCCCAAAGGGGGGGGGGGGGAGAATAGATATTTGCCCCATGAGACATAACCACACTGTTGGATAATGATCAGAAGAAGAACTTTCAACATCTCCACATTTCACCAACTAAACCAGCCGAACCAATGCCTTTGCTCTTATACAGTTAATTATGTAGTAATTCATATTTAACATGCTCCCCCAAAACTACAAAAAGACATACTAAAAAATGCAGAAAAAAATGTACTCTTCGCAAAAAAACTTCAACAAGAATGACAGGGTGGGGGTCTAAGCTGGTCTAGAGGGACTAAAAGAAAAATAATTAGAATGCAAGAATCTAGTTTCTCCTTCTTTAGCATCCCTCCAGACCGGAACAGAATGGATGTGACGTACCAAAGCAGTACCCATCATGGGTGGGATCCTGAAGGGCTGCCACAAGAACGGAACACCGCGTCCCAACGCACTTGAATGTCCACATGGTAGTGGCGAACAAAGGAATACAGAGAAGATCAGACCGCTGCTTTACAGATATCCACCAGAGGCACAAGAGAAGACTCAGCCCAAGAAGCTGCCTGATCCTGAGTGGAATGAGCATTGAGGAAATCCGGAACAGTTTTTTTTTCTGAAGAAGGTATGCTGAAGCAATAGCCTCCTTAATCCAGCGCGCAATGGTAGACTTAGAAGCACCGTCCCCTTATAAGGACCCGCAATAAGAACAAAAAGATGATTTGACTTATGCAACTCCTGGGTCTGCTGAACACTACGGACATCCAATTTGTGCAAGTGCCTCTGCTCTACTGAGCCCTCCCAACTCACCCAAGACTGGAAGGGCAAAGGACTGGTTGACATGAAAGGGAGAGACGATCTTAGGAAGAAAGAAGGGAACGGGTGCAGCACGACCCTCTCCCTAGAGAACTCCAGGATGGGAGGCCTATACGAAAAGGTCTGCAGTTCGGAAAGGCATCTCACAGAAGTAAAGGCCACCAGAAACAAAACCTTAAGAGTAATGTCCTTCAACATGTAGGAGCAGAGAGGCTCAAAAGGAGGACAAACCAACACTGAAAGCACCAGATTGAGATCCCAGGCTGGAACCAAAGGATGAACTGGAGGCCAGAGCAATTTCACAGCTCTCAAGAAATGGACCACAGAAGAGGCCAAGTGCTGACTGCACAACAGACTGCAAAAAGAAGACAAGGCCGCCACCTGAACTCTCAGAGAGGACCAGGCAAGGCCTCGCTCCAAGCCATTCTGCAAGAATTCCACGATGTGAGGCAAAGACGAGCGAAGGGGCACCATTCCATGAACTGAACACCACTCCTCAAAAAGACGCCAAATGCGCACATAGGCCTGAGAGGTAGAAAGTCTCCGAGAAACTAAAAGGGTAGAAATCACCCTATCAGAATATCCTTTTTTACTTAGGCAATCCTGTTCAAGAGCCAAGCTGTAAGAGTAAAGGGACCCAGATCGAACATGGGAATGGGACCCTGAGTCAGAAGGTCAGGCGATAGGGGTAGAGGAAGAGGATCTGTCACTAGAAACAGCACCAGATCTGCGTACCACAAGCGAGTGGGCCACTCCAGAGCAACCAGGATCACGCAGCCCATGTGCCAAGCAATGCAAAGGACTCTAGCCACCAGAGGCCATGGAGGAAAGACATACAGCAGGCTGTCCATCAGCCAAGCCTGCACCAGAGCATCCAGCCCCTTGGCATGATAATCCCTGCGCTGACTGAAGAACCTCGGTGCCTTGGCGTTGACACTCGAAGCCATGAGGTCCATGATTGGCCGACCCCACGAGTGAACGATCATTTCAAAGGCTTCCAGACTGAGACATCACTCGCCGGGATCCAGCACATTCCGACTGAGGAAGTCCGCCTGAACATTCTCCACTCCCGCTATTTGGGAAGCTGAGAGATCCAGAAGGTGAGCTTCTACCCACACCATGAGAAAAGACATCTCCTGCGCTACCAGATGACTCGTGATTCCATGATGACTGATATAAGCCACCGCCGTGGCATTATCTGAGAGAACCCTGATCAACTTGCCCTCCAGCAAGGACTGGAAGGTCACCAACGCCAACCAAATGGCCCTGGTCTCCAGAAGATTGATGAACCAGGACGCCTCCACTGGTGACCAGCTGTACTGAGCCGAGCGACCGAGACACTGTGCTCCCCAACCAAGGAGACTGGCATCTGTGAGAAGCACTGTCCACTGGGGCTGATCTAGACACACCTTGTCCCAGATTGGCAGACTGAAGCCACCAACGCAGGATGCGACGAACCAAGCCCCGAAGAGGAACAGGAGAGTCCAGTTTGTGAATATAAGGGAACCACCACCGAAGAGGAGCATACTGAAGAGGACGCATGTGAGCCCGAGCCCATCGGACCACTTCCAGGGAGGGCGCAGAAAATCCTGTGCCCGAGGACAATGACAATCCATCAGAAAGTGAATCTGCAACTGTAATCTCAGCACCCATGCCTCAGGCAAGATTACTCTACCCATGCCGGTGTCGAAGAGAACTCTGAGATACTCCAAGCGCTGAGACAAGGACAATCTGCTGGGGCCGTTACTCTTCAACATATTTATCAATGACCTGGAAAAGGAGGCAAAGTGCGAGGTTATAAAATTTGCAGATGATACCAAACTGTGCGACAGAGTTAGATCCAGGGAGGAGTGTGAGGACCTGCAAAGGGACCTGGACAAGCTGGAAGACTGGGCAAACAAATGGCAAATGCGCTTTAATGTGGAAAAATGCAAGGTCATGCATATAGGGAAAAAGAACCCGTTGTTCAACTACAAATTGGGGGGGGCATTGCTGGGAGACAGCAGTCTAGAGAGAGACTTGGGTGTGCTGGTGGATGCATCACTGAAGCCATCTGCGCAGTGCGCAGCAGCCTCGAAAAAAGCCAACAGGATGCTGGGCATCATAAAGAGGGGCATAACAACCAGGACGCGGGAAGTCATCATGCCATTGTATCGAGCGATGGTGCGTCCACATCTGGAATACTGCGTTCAGTATTGGTCGCCACACCTCAAGAAGGACATGGCGGTACTTGAGAGAGTCCAAAGGAGAGCAACGAAACTGGTAAAAGGGCTGGAACACTGCCCATACGCCGAGAGGTTGGATAGGCTGGGGCTCTTCTCTCTGGAAAAGAGGCGGCTCAGGAGAGATATGATAGAGACCTTCAAGATCATGAGGGGCATAGAGAGGGTGGATAGGGACAGATTCTTCAGACTGAAGGGGACAACAGGTACGAGGGGGCATTCGGAGAAACTGAAGGGAGATAGGTTCAAAACAAATGCAAGGAAGTTTTTTTTCACCCAAAGGGTCGTGGACACTTGGAATGCGCTACCGAAGGAAGTGATCAGGCAGAGTACAGTACAGGGATTCAAACAGGGATTGGATGGATTCCTGAGGGATAAAGGGATCGTGGGATACTGAGAGAGGTGCTGGGATGTAATACAAGTATAGAAAGCTAACCAGGTAATAAGTATGGAAACCCAACCAAGTCGTGAATGTGCAAGACCGGAGGGTTAGGACTTCGATGGGAAGATAGGACTTAAATGGGAAACCAAGGTGGCAAGGGGGCCCCTTCTGGTTATTCAGACAGGTCGTGACCTGTTTGGGCCGCCGCGGGAGCGGACTGCTGGGCGGGATGGACCTGTGGTCTGACCCGGCGGAGGCACTGCTTATGTTCTTATGGACAAATTGACCACCTAGCCCAGAGATTGCAGAAATTCCACAACCCGAGCTGTGACCCAGGAGATCTCCTGAAAAAACTTTACTCGAATCAACCAGTCATCTAGATAAGGATGAACCAAAATGCCCTCCTTGCGCAAGGCCGCCACCGCTACCACCACCATAATCTTGGTGACAGTCCGCAGAGCCACGGCCAGACAAAACAGAAGCGCACAGAACTGACGGTGTTTTCCCAAAATCACAAAACGAAGGAATCGCTGATGAGAGGCTTGAATCGGAAAATGAAGATAGGCCTCCGTAAGATCAAAGGAAGTCAGGCTGAACCACTAGAATCACAGACTTCAGGATCTCTATGTGAAAGACGGAAACCAGAGTGCCATGTTGACACCTTTCAGATTTAAAATGGGTCAAAAGGCCTCTCTTTGTTGGGCACCACAAAGTAAATGGAGTACGGACTGTGAAAAATTTAAGGCAGACCTTAGGAAATTGGAAAACTGGGAGTCCAAGAGGCAGATGAAATTTAATGTGGACAAATGCAAAGTGATGTATATTGGAAAGAATAACCCAAATCACAGTTACCGGATGCTAGGGTTAGTGTCCAAGAAAAGGATCTGGGTGTCATTGCAGACAATACGATGAAACCTTCCGCCCAATGTGTGGCAGTTGCCAAAAAAGCAAACAGATGCTAGGAATTATTAAAAAAGGGATGGTTAACAAGACTAAAAATGTTTTAATGCCCCTGTATCAATCCATGATGCCATCTCATCTGGAGTATTGTGTTCAATTCTGGTCTCCTTATCTCAAGAAAGATATAGCGGTGCTAGAAAAGGTTCAAAGAAGAGCAACCAAGATGATAAAGGGGATGGAAAAAAAACATAGTAACATAGTAGATGATGGCAGATAAAGACCCGAATAGTCCATCTAGCCTGCCCAACCTGATTCAATCTAAAAATTTGTTGCTGTTTTCTTCTTCTTAGCTATTTCTGAGCAAGAATCCAAAGCTCTGCCTGGTACTGTTCTTAGGTTCCAACTACTGAAGTCTCCGTCAAAGCTCACTTAAGTCCATCTACACCCTCCCAGCCATTGAAGCCCTCCCCATTCCATCCTCCACCAAACAGCCATATACAGACACAGACAGTGCAAGTCTGCCCAGGACCAACCTTAGTTCTTCAATATTTACTATTATTTTCTGATTTTAGATCCTCTGTGTTCATTCCACGTTTTTTTGAATTCCGTCACCGTTTTCATCTCCACCACCTCTCACAAAAGCGCATTCCAGGCATCTACCACCTTCTCCGTAAAGAAGAATTTCCTTATATTGCTCTTGAGTCTACCACCCCTCAACCTCAAATTATGCTGTCTGGTTTTACCATTTTCCTTTCTCTGGAAAAGATTTTGTTCTATATTAATACCTTTGAACGTCTGAATCATATCACCCCTGTCCCTCCTTTCCTCCAAGGTATACATATTCAGGGCTTCCAGTCTCTCCTCATTCGTCTTTTGGCGCAAACCTCCTATCATTTTTGTTGCCCTCCTCTGGACCGCTTTAAGCTTTTTTGTGTTTTTCGCCTGATACGGTCTCCAAAACTGAACATAATAATCCAAGTGGAGTCTCACCAATGACCTATACAGGGACATCAACATCTTCGTGTCAGCATGCTTGACTTTAAGAATAAATGGGACATCTATGTGGGATCCCTACGAAAGTCGAGTTAAGGAACTGGGTGATTTGCACTCAGACTTAATGGGGTGGGTCAGTAGAGTGGGCAGACTTGATGGGCAATAGCCCTTTTCTGCCGTCATCTTTCTATGTTTCGTTCTTCTACTGGTTACGCCTCTCTTTATACAGCCCAGCATTCTTCTGGCAAAAGCCACCGCCTTGTTGCACTGTTTTTTCACCCCAAGGTCCCTCTCCCCATCCGTGCATATCAGCCTCTCCCCTCCCAGCATATACAGCTCCTTCCGATTATTAATCCCCAAAAGCATTACTCTGCATTTCCTTGCATTGAATTTTAGTTGCCAGATATTAGACCATTCCTCTAACTTTTGTAGATCTTTTTTCATGTTTTCCACTCCCTCCTTGGTGTCTACTCTGTTACAAATCTTGGTACCAGCAGCAAAAAAGGCAAACCTTTCCTTCCTACCCTTCAGCAATGCCACTCACAAACATATTGAACAGGATTGGCCTCAGCACCGAACCCTGAGGGACTCCACTACTCACCGACTTCCATTAACCACCACCTTCTGGCGTCTGTCTGTCAACCAGCTTCTAATCCAGTTCTCCACTTTGGCTCCTAACTTCAGCCCTTCAAGTTTGTTCAAGACCCTCCTGTGAGGAACCGTGTCAAAGGCTTTTCTGAAATCTAAGTAAATTACATCTAGCATATGTCCTCAATCCAGCTCTCTGGTCACCCAATCAAAAAATTTAATCAGGTTCGTTTGACAAGATTTACCTTTAGTAAAGCCATGTTGCCTCGGATCCTGTAATCCATTAGATTCTAGGAAGTTCACTATCCTTTCTTTCAGCAACCCTTCCATTATTTTTCCAACAACTGAAGTGAGGCTTACCGGCCTGTAGTTTTCCACTTCATCCCTGTGACCACTTTTGTGAATAAGACCACATCCGTTCTTCTCCAATCCCCAGGAACCACTCCCGTCTCCAGAGTTTTAAGAACATAAGCATTGCCTCTGCCGGGTCAGACCAGGGGTCCATCGTGCCCGGCAGTCCGCTCCCACGGCGGCCCCCCAGGTCCATGACCTGAAAGTGTTCTCTACCTAACCTAAAATATCCATACCCTATTCGCTCAATGTCCTGTAAGGTAAACCTCTATCTGTACCCTGTTATTCCCTTCGATTCCAGGAAGTCATCCAGTCCCTTTTTGAACCCCAGAATTGTACTCTGTCTTATCACCTCTCCGGGAAGCGCGTTCCAGGTGTCCACCACCCTCTGAGTGAAGAATTTCCTTGTATTCGTTATGAATCTGTCTCCCCTCAGTTTTTCTGAATGACCTCTTGTTTTAGTTGTCCCTGCTAGTCTAAAGAATCTGTCCCTCTCCACCTTCTCTATGCCTTTCATGATTTTATAAGTCTCTATCATGTCCCCTCTCAGTCTCCAGCCTGTCTAACCGTTCGGCATATGAAAGGTTCTTCATACCCTTTATCATCCTCGTTGCTCTCCTCTGGACTCTCTCGAGTATTGCCATGTCCTTGTTGAACAAGTCCTTTAATAGGACCTGCCAGAACTTCTCTGAGGTCCCTCAGTATCTGGGATGGATCCTGTCCGGTCTCATCGCTTTGTCCACCTTCAGTTTTTCAAGTTGCTCATAAACACTTTTCTCTGTGAAGCTTAGAATTTTGAGACGAGGCCATGAGGTCTAGTTCAAGGAGATCTCACTTCCATAAAAAGAGCTGGAACGCCCGAGGCAAAATTCTCAATATCCAGGATGTAGAAGATTTCACTAGTACTAACATTTACACTTTCTAGAGCGTACACAGCGCTGTACACTATAAACATACAATAAATGGGCCATGCACAGATTTCACGGAGAGAAAGTCTATCCAAACTCTTTTCCTGACCCATAAAATGATCTGCCAACAGAAGAGGAAGACAAGGGTCCACCCATTGAAATAGAACCACAACTTTACCTGCCAACTGAGTACATCACCTACTGCTCAGGCTATAGAGAAATACCCCCATTATAATACTGACTGAAAAGACCTTCAGTGTCATTCTGGAAGAATGGTTTGAAACTCCAGAAATGGTAGCCTGACCATGAGTAGAAGAATGAACAAGTACTGAGTCGCCTCTTAAGACCAGACTCCTGGAGCTGAGGATGGAAGGCACCGAGCCCCCCAACCCGACAGCCCGGGATTATTGGTGGACATGAGCTAGTCCAACAAAGACTGAGGCATGCCTTTGAAAAGAGAAATCTCGCTGAGCCACCAAATCATAAAGAGCGATGCTTGAGGAGCCTACCAAATAATTGGAGCCCTGAGATACCGGGAATCACCGGAACAAAAGCGACTACCGGGAATCACCGGAACAAAAGCGACTGCTGCAGCATTATAATGAGAAAGCAAGCCAAAGTTCCCAGTGGAGTCAGCAACATGGATCCTAGAACCTGTACAGAATCCCATACTCTTGGTCATGGTGATCGAAGAAGAATGCAAACTTGAGACTGTGACCCATCGCCCTAGTGTCTGGGAAGAAACACATTTCTCTCCTATATGAATAAAAACATCTCCCCGATATACCTATAAATAGTACAGGAGAAAAGAACGCTGTGCAAATTCGAAGATTCATGTCCAAAGAACTGAGGAAAAGAAACCACCCTTTTCGTGTCAGTCAAATGGTCTGACTGGAAGACGTCTGAATCAAGCAGTCAGTCAAGAAGAAATTAGGTGAATCGCCTGGTAGCGCCAAAACGGTACCACTGCCCACATTTTCTAAAATGTTCGTGAAGCCTTGGGTAGGCGAAATGGCATGTGCCAAAACCAAAAGCGCTGCTCCAAGAGAAGCAAGCAAACCTAGTGCAGATTCAGAGTCCATAGTGAAAATGTAAATATTCTCCCAGTTTTTCTGCAGAAATGTGTAACCCTGAGAAACTAATTCAGCAGAATGGGATCCAGCCTGCCCAATGCCCCTGTCTTGGGCAAGATGCAGTAAGTGGAACAACGTCCCTTAGTTCCTGAAAAGCTACAAGAACTGCCCCGAGGACCAGTAACACTTAAAAGGGAAACACAAAACATAGAGACTCCAAGAACAAATCGGAAACCTGAGGAGGATGCAAAGTTGCAAGCATCCTGAAAAATGTTCATAGCCCCCTGACCTGACATTATAGCGTCTTCTCCCTCATGAGAAAGCCTGAAGAGTCATTGGAAGAAGTCAAGATCCCCTCAGAATGAAGTGCAGAAGGTCAGGGAACGGCAGGATGAGAACTGTAGGATCTGTAAGAAGAAAGAAATTCTCCTAGGAAAAATCAAGTGTCGCAATGTAAAGAGGAGTATACTGGAACCATGAAAACAGTACTAACTCCATGCAACGTGAGCGAAATACGTATGTCCTTTAAAGTGAATACGTACTAGATGCAATCAAGATGCTGCATCTAACGCCCCGTGGAAAACAACAGCATCCTAACAGGTATCAGACAAAGCTCACATCACTAATGAGAGCTTCAGGGATGAGGCTAACTGCCACATAGCGCGCGCTCCTCCGCGGGTTTGATAGAATAGGTAACTGGCTCCTGGTTAGAAAGAGCTGCACAGCCTTTCCTGTCTGTTCGGGGGGGTCCGTCTAGCATGTGCCATGAGAAGATGGCGACAGGAGAAACCAGCGTGATAAGCATGGAAATCTGAAGTCTAGGCCCTCTCAGAAATAGAGAGAGTCCTGGCCGCAGGAAGATGCGAAGTGTCATTATGCCCATAGAGACAGTCCGAACTTGGAATCTGTTAGTACTACCTTTAGGCATATATATCCTATGCCACTACCAGACACATGCAGCGCAGCACAGAGGCCCAAATAAGAAGGACAGTTACCAACAGACAAAGGCTCAATCTGCAGGGACCCCAAGAGAGACAATGAGATACCCGTGTGAAATACAGGGCACTATATTACTGCTGATCTCACTGTGCCGTGAGTTGCCATATGTCGACCCAGTCCGGAGACAAACCAAGACTGGGTGACCTAGCACAGGTTACGAGTCTCTCTGGTAATCCCCTTAAGTGCTAACCCCAAAGTCCAATTAAACTAGCAGCTTCATTCAAGGGAATACAGCAGGAATACAGACATAGACATATAAATCTGCCCAAGCTTGTCCCAAAGCTGGTGAAACACGTACAACTTGTCTGAACCGGAAAGGAGAGAAGCCCGCGGCATACCTGACCAAAGTCAGCTGGAAATAAACTACCGGAACGCTGCAGCTCTCCTGCTATCGCCGGAGACCCAAGCGCACGCATGATTCTCGCTGACATGTGGCCGCTACATCAACGCTCCTAGAAACATAGTCGGATTCAAGCCCCGCAAAATTTACCCTGCCGCGGCCTGCATAGAAAGAAAATCAGACTCGGGGAATAACCAGAAGAACGGTGCAGTGCTTCCCACAGTGCCGGAAAAAACATGTCCCATCTCATGTGCACTACTATAAACCGGCACCTGCACATGGCCGTGACAAACACCGACGAAAGAGAGCCTCAGAATAAACAGGACGAGCCGTTTAATGCTTTGAATAATAGGCAGTAGAATTTCAATTGAATTGAATTGCTTGCATGGGTAGCCATTGAGAGTCTAAGAAGGCAGTTGTAATATGGTCATATTTTCTCAGGGAGTAGATCAGTCTGAGGCCGGTGTATGTGTTTTTTTTACTGTTGTTTGAACTTCAGGTTCTGTTTGGGAGTCTTAGTACTGTGGGTTCGGCAAAAGTATGTTTAAGGCATGGATATTTTATTGAGGCTAACTTTTATGACTAGAAATCCGTTGAGGGAGCCAGGACTTTCCCGCCCTTTGCATGCATGCGCTTGGTTTCCTTGTTGGTTACAGCGCAGCAGTAGTGGTGCGATTTCATGCAAGCACTTGTTCTCCTTATTGGGTTTCAGTGCAGCAATAGTATTCCCCCTCATACCTAAACAACCGTTTAAACCAGATCCTCACCTCAAGACAAAGAAGAACCCCGAACCCTTTTGCCTTTCCCTCACTCAAGGGCACTCAGCGCAAGAAGATGTTTGACAACCTTCTGGCAACGCAAGCAGCAAAACTCAACCATCCCATCTCCAACCTGCTGACGGCAATGGGCAACCTCAAAACATTCCAAAAACAAATCAAAACCCTGCTTTTCAAAAAATCCATCCAAATATCTTAACCCTCCCATCCCCATACTCCCAGATAAATTCTCCCCTAAATCCCCCACATAGAAAACCTCTTCCTCCCCAAAACACCTACCAAATAAACAGATCCCTGAAATGTATTGTAACCTTATTTGTACTCTAACTGTAATCTATTTGTTATATCACACAGTTACGTACTGTCAATTTACTATCCAATTTGTAAGTTCCTTCGGAATCTATCCAGCTATCTCTCCTCTGTTGCAAAAAAAAACAACCCCACGTTGTATCTTCACTGGAAATGTCCAGTCAACTCTTGTTATCCGCCTTGAACTGCAAGGTATAGGCGGAATAGAAATCCCTAATGTAATGTAATGTAATACATACTCACAAACTTGTTGTTAGGGCCAGTTGAAGCCAGTAAGAGCTGGTTGTGCAGCACTAACAGGGCAGAATGTAACAACTGTAGTCTCCTGGGTTATTTTTAATTTTTAAACAGAGAAGGGAAAGAAGAAAAAATTGAGACCCAGTCAGACCCTCTAGCAATGGAAGGAGGGTGAGGCAGGGATCTGGGGGGCCCAGGTATAACCCCTAAAGCCGGCACCGTTCAGCCGGACACCCCTGTCTCACTGAAGAGAAAATCTCAACAGGAGAAATAGCATTGCCAGCTCACTGAAGAGAAACCTCAACAGGAGAAACAGAATGGCAGTCTCACTGAAGAGAAACCTCAACAGGAGAAAATAAAGTTCCAGTCACAGCCAGAATCCAGGAGCTATTCGAATAGCGACCATCACCTGCTGGGAGATAGAGCATACTAGATACAGGAGGAGTGCCAGCCAATAGGACCACCTGTTAATCAGTTTCTCTATCTCCGCCTGCTGGTAGATATGTGCTATCCATTGGTCTCTGGATTCATCTGCTGCTGTTGCTAAAGAAAAGACAATTACAGTCAATTAAAGCTAATTTAAAACTTCCTTTCAGACCAGCATTGCCTCAGGTTTTGGTTTTTTTTTAAACACAACTGTAGTAAGCAGACCTCACTGGCTCTCAAAGCTATATGCCTTGCCTGAGAGGCGGCAAAGGCTTACAGCTTTCCTGTCTTCTGTATCGACTGCAATATGTATGACTACCTCCCTTCGGGGATCCAGGCATACATTTGCGATCGATGCATGGAGATGAATAGCTTGAAATGTCAGGTAAGACTATTGGAGGGAACAGTGATGGAACTCGAAGACAGAATCCGAGCACAGGAGAAGATTCTAGTGGAGTACAGCCCAAACGACGAGGTCAAGGATCTAGAAATGTACATAGAGGAAGCCCATCAGCACCATGTAGAGATCCCAGGGCTGGAAATCTGTACTCAGGAAACCCATGTGAGGAGAGAAGACACCCATGCAAACACAGAAGAAAACGAAGACGAGGTTGGAGACAACCGCACACCAGGAGGAATAGTGAGAGCACAGGAAGATGTCCCCCCATCCAAAGAAGTATCATTGGAGGAAGATGACTGGCCCTACTCCAAGGACGTGGACCTACGCCCCCCAAGGAACTCCCGAATAAAGAAGATGGGGATCATCGTAGGCGACTCCATTATACGACACGTGGACAGCCACACCGCAGGAGGAAGAGAGGACAGGGTCATCACCTGTCTGCCTGGAGCAAGAGTAAAGGATGTGACCAACAGGATCTCCAGGATCATAGATGGCGCACGGGGAGTGGACACCGCTGTGCTTATCCACGTGGGAACAAATGATGTGAGCGGGCGGAAGTATGACAGGGAAGAGATGAAGGGCCAGCTCCGCTCACTCGGAAGACAACTGAAGATCAGGGAGGTGAAGGTGGCCTTCTCTGAAATCCTCCCTGTACCAAGAGCAGATGGAAAGAGACAAGGGGAATTGCAAGTGATCAACGCCTGGATGAGACGATGGTGCGAAGACGAAGGTTTTGACTTCGTGCGCAACTGGACGGCGTTCTGGGGAAAAAGCAAGTACTACAGAAGGGATGGACTACACCTCAACAAGGAAGGAGCAAGAGTTTTGGCAGGCAACATGAAGAAAGCAATAGAGAAGGCTTTAAACTGAAGGACAGGGGAAAGCCGACAGTCGACCACCGGTCGATGGCACGGACAACAGGATGCCCCGACGTAGAAACAAAGGACTACTACTCATACACAAGAGAGGTCGACCTCACAGCCAACAAAGGAGAACAAGCAGGAAGGGACAACTCAGACACAGGAGGGGATGACCACACAGCAAACATGGGAGACAACACAGGAGCAGTAAAGGATACCGTAAATGAAACTGTAAGGACAGCCAAGAGTAGAAGGTCCAAAAAGGTAACACAAAGGGAACTTAGATGTATGTATACAAATGCTAGAAGTCTAGGAAACAAAATGGGAGAACTAGAGACGATAGCAAGACATGAGAACATGGATATCATTGGCATAACAGAAACATGGTGGAATGAAGAAAACAAATGGGACACAGTACTACAGGGATCGAGAAGGGCAGAAAGGTGGAGGTATTGCCCTATATGTTAAGGAAGGAATAGATTCTGTTGGAATGATTACAACAGACAGGAAAGAGAAGCTGGAGTCCCTCTGGATCAAAATTCCTGGTCACAATGGTGCAGATACAAAAATTGGCCTTTACTATCGTCCCCCAAGACAGGCGGAGGTTACTGACTCAGAAATGATGGAGGAAATCAAACAAGTATGCAAGACAGGCAATGTAGTTATATTGGGAGACTTCAATTTCCCAGGAATAGACTGGAAACTAGGAGCCTCCAAATGCGGCAAGGAGGCCAAGTTCCTGGAGGTGCTAGGGGATTGCTTCCTGGAGCAAATGGTAAAAGAGCCGACAAGAGGAGACACCACCTTGGACTTGGTCCTAAATGGTCTCACCGGACCGATAACAGAAGTAGAAGTCATGGTTCCACTGGGAACGAGTGATCACAATGTAATCAACTTTAAACTTGACATCGGGAAAGGGAAACATACCAAAACCTTAACTACCACCTTAAACTTTAAAAAGGGTAAATACGATTGCATGAGAGCCATGGTAACAAAACGACTCGAGAAGATGGTGGACAAACTTGAAACAGTAGATCAGGCATGGTGCCTATTGAAAAATACTATTGCAGAAGCACAAGATCTCTACATTCCGAGGATTTCCAAAGATCGGAGAACTAAAGGCAAAGGAGAACCGGCATGGCTTACCATACAGGTGAAGGAAGCCATAAAAGAAAAGAAGGACTCTTTCAGAAAATGGAAATGCACGAAGACAACCGAAGCCTGGAACAAACATAAAGATGAACAGAAGAAATGTCACAAGGCGGTGAGGGATGCAAAACAGGACTATGAGGAAAAAATAGCCCGGGAGGCTAAAAACTTCAAGCCCTTCTTTAGATACGTGAAAGGGAAAAAACCTGCAAAAGAGGCAGTGGGACCCCTGGACGACAAGGGAAGAAAAGGGTACATCAAGGAAGATAAACAAATCGCAGACAAACTAAATTCCTTCTTTGCGTCCGTCTTTACGAAGGAGGACACCTCAACAATACCTGAAGCGGAGAAACTGTTTACAGGAGAAATAGAGGACAGCCTCACCACAGTTGAAGTGAACTTAGATCAGATATACTACCAGATCGACAAACTTAAAAGTGACAAATCCCCTGGACCGGATGAAATTCACCCGAGAGTCTTGAAGGAATTGAAGGTTGAAATCGGAGAGTTATTGCAAAAACTTGCAAACCTGTCAATCAGAACTGGTCAGATACCAGACGACTGGAGGAAAGCGAACATCACGCCAATCTTCAAAAAAGGATCGAGAGGAGAACCGGGCAACTATAGACCTGTGAGTCTTACGTCTGTCCCCGGCAAGATGATTGAATCACTGATCAAGGATAGCATAGTTCAGCACTTGGACACACACGACTTGATGAAACCCAGTCAACATGGATTCAGGAAAGGGAAATCGTGTTTGACGAATTTACTCCAATTCTTTGAGACCGTGAACAAGCAAATTGATAGTGGAAAGCCGGTGGACATAATATACTTGGACTTCCAGAAAGCATTTGACAAAGTTCCACATGAAAGACTTCTCAGGAAACTACAAAGCCATGGCATAGAGGGAGATATACAAAGATGGATAGGCAAATGGCTGGAAAATAGGAAGCAGAGAGTGGGCATAAATGGGAAGTTCTCCGACTGGGAGAAAGTGACTAGTGGTGTACCCCAGGGCTCGGTACTTGGGCCGATCCTTTTTAATATTTATATCAATGACCTGGAAAACGGAACATCCAGTGAGATCATCAAGTTTGCAGACGACACAAAACTCTGCCGGGCAATCAGATCGCAGGAGGACAGTGAGGAACTCCAGAGCGATTTGTGTCGGTTAGAAAACTGGGCGGAGAAATGGCAGATGAAGTTCAATGTGGAGAAATGCAAGGTAATGCATTTAGGCAGTAAAAATAAGGAATACGAGTACAGAATGTCAGGTGCAACTCTGGGAAAAAGTGAACAAGAAAGGGATCTGGGTGTACTGATAGATAGGACCCTGAAGCCGTCGGGACAATGCGCGGCAGCGGCAAATAAGGCAAATAGAATGTTGGGCATGATAAAGAAAGGAATCTCGAGTAGATCGGAGAAAGTTATAATGCCGCTTTATAGGGCAATGGTCAGACCACACTTGGAATACTGCGTCCAACATTGGTCTCCCTACCTAAAGAAGGATATAAAACTGCTGGAGAGGGTGCAGAGGCGAGCAACTAAACTAGTGAAGGGTATGGAGAAACTGGAATATGAGGATCGACTTAAAACACTGGGATTGTTCTCCCTTGAGAAAAGGAGACTGCGTGGGGATATGATCGAGACCTTCAAAATACTGAAAGGAATCGACAAAATAGAGCAGAGAAGATTATTTACATTGTCCAATTTGACACGGACAAGAGGACATAAAATGAAGCTAAGGGGGGGCAAGTTCAGGACTAATATCAGGAAGTTCTGCTTCACACAGAGAGTGGTTGACATCTGGAATACTCTCCCAGGGGAGATTATTGCAGAATCGACAGTCCTAGGCTTCAAGGGCAAACTAGATGCATATCTCCTTGAGAGAGGCATATAGAGATATGGTTGACTATAGGGTAAGCCAGGTGTATACCTGGCAGGGCCTCCGCGTGTGCGGATCACCGGACTTGATGGACCGAAGGTCTGATCCGGAGATGGCGCTTCTTATGTTCTCTAGCTCAAAAATTGGGAGGAGGTGGGGAAAATGAGGGGAGGGACTTGATCAGTCTAGTGTTGCACCCTCAAGGTTGGACGGACCCCCGAAAAGGTCCCCCCAATGCTCAATCCGGCACCACATAAAAAGGACAAGAAGGTAAAAATCAAAACCCAACAGGCCCTCTATAGAAATAATTAATAGTAGTAGTAGTAGTACACCACACTAAAGAAAGACTGCACAGGCTTATCACCTTCAACTGCTGGAGACCGAAAACAGACTGATTATAGATGGGACTGCACAGTCCACTTGTACTACAGCCAAAAGTCATTGCCTCAGTCTCTACCTGCTGGCAGAGAAGTGTTAATCCATCTGTTGTGTGCCGTCTGGAGGGACGCTAAAGAATGGAGATGTACTCACAATTATGCAGTGCCAGACAGTTTTAAACAGCATTAGAATGGAGGAAAAGGATTTTCTGTCTCAGGAACACCTCCAAATGGATCCAGACTTGATATCTTCGGATTGCCAGCCTGACGCCAACTACGACCTCTGCCCCCACGGATCCTAGTTCACGTGGTCGGGGGGCAGGAAAGGCAGCCTACACCTTAAAACCCAGGTGGGTTTCAGTCCAGATGCATACAGTTTGCGCTTGAAACCCATGACAAGGTCACCGGCAAACAGACTCCCAGGGGAAGGTACCTAGTCTAGAAATGGTGGCACACAGCAGGCTGGCTCCTCAGATCCATCAGAGTTTCTCTGTGAAACAGCAGGCCGGCACTACAGGACTGCCTCCTTTACTCCGACAGGGGACCACCAGGAAGGGGTCTCAAGGCACTGAAGCCACTGAGAAAACGAACTGTAAGCGAAAAAGAAGAAAAAAAAGCAGAGCAATTGCAAAAGACTTCTGCACATATTGCTTGCAGAAATTGTAACTGGATATGTTTGCTAGGTCTCAGGCTAAGGGGGTGGAGCATGTGCTCAGAAATGTTTGTGGATTTCTGCAACTCCTGGACTGCAGGTTGGGATTGAACACCTAGAGCATGGAATCCGGAAGGGACGTAACAGAAGCAGACATACAAGAATACACACATACAAAGATTTTAAAAGTTATACAAACTGAACCTCATTCTGTCCTGTGTGTATACAGTATGTTTATCTATATTTGTATCTACTAATATGAAAATCATCCTTCCAACTAATCATCAGTTGTTTAAGATGTATCTCATTCCCCTAAACATAAGGTCAACTGTCTTTGAAAAGAATTAAGTATTAAATATCAATTTTAAAGGGAAAAATGGCACATGATCTGAATGTAGGAAATAAAAAAAAGGTCTGTTTGGCAAAATGTTAAAGCAACAGTTATAAAAATGGTTACTGTTCAGGTGCACTTGGGCTCCTATTACATGCTCAACCTAATATGCAAACTCCTCCTAGAACATGGCCTAGAAATAGTTTCCCTGGGCTAAAACAGAAGAGAGATGACAAGGAGCTAGAGACCCCCCCCCCTCTTTTGGTACCAAAATAGAGAATGAGTAATGATGAAATTTTACCTCAAAATATCTCTTTATAATTTTTTTCACAAGTTTCTGTTTATATAAAATAAAATACAAAGAAACCTACCACATAATGATAGAGCCATATAATCTAAATCAGTGTTTCTCAACATGCAGTACGCGTACCCTTAGAGAAATATAAGCCGCTTGTTAGGGGCATGTGCCGTCACAGATATTTCCTATCTGTCAGCTCGCCCACCTCTGCTTAAGCTTCCTCCGGGTATCCCTCTTTCCTGCCCGTCACCTTCCGTCAAAGCCAACCCAACCCCATCCCCCACTCCTCTCAGCTGGCTCCGACCTCTCCCCAGTTCCCCAACGATGCAACGAAACCAGCCTCTCGCGTCTGCCCCGGAAGTGTTCTTTCTGCAGCTTACGCAGAATGCTACAGAAAGAACACTTCTGGGGCACTGGCGGGACAGCGGGAGGCAGGCTTCATACCCCGATTCCCCCACCTACCAGCTCCCTGACTCTGTATTTTAAAATCTTTGGGCAGCCAGAGGTGCAAAGAAGCCAGCCTCTCGCCATCTGCTTGTCCCAGAAGAGTTCTTTCTGCAGCATTCTGCATGGGGGTGTGGGGGGGGGGGGGCTTAGGAAGGGAGGGAAAGAGAGATGCTGCTGGTGGGTGAGGGAACAGGAAAAGAGAATTGTTGGATATAGGTGTGGAGTGAGAGGAAAAGACATGGTGCACATGGGGAAAGGAAGAAAGAGGAAATTTGAGCATATAGAGAGAGATAGATGCATGGAGAGACAAGGATGAAAGAGAAATGTTGGATATGGTGGTGGATAGGGAACAGAAGGACAGCAGATTGAAGGGGATGCAAGGTGGAGGAATATTGGACATAGTGATGGAGGGCGAGATGTGGCATGGTGCTAGAGGAGTGATAGAAGGAGAAATGGGCATGGGGCTGGTGGGCAGTGGTGAATAATACTGCACATGCTCCAGGGGATGAGAGAGGGAGAAATGTTGGATATGACAGTAGAGGGGGTGGGAAAGATGTCTGTATCTCTCAAGACAGATGGACAGTGAGAGAGAGAGGGAGAGTCATGTTGCCAATAGGGGTGGAGGAGAAAGGAAGAAAAGTTGGACTCATGGAGGGACAGAGAGAGCTGTTGGTTGGAGAAGGGAATGAAGTCCGGAGGAGATGAAGCATACAGGAGGTAGAAAGAAATACTGGATGCAGTCAGAAGAAAGTGTAACCAGAGACTCATGAAATCACCAGACAACAAAAATAGGAAAAATGATTTTATTTTCAATTTAGTGATCGAAATGTGTCTGTTTTGAGAATTTATATCTGTTGTCTATATTTTGCACTATATTTTTCTATTTTTCGATAGTTGTTACTGAGGTGACATTGCATATTTTAAAATGAACTGCCTTGACCTCTCTGAAAACCCCCCCGAATATAAATGATAATTAAGATTTTTACCATGTGCATTGTTTTTTTTAATTTTGTGGTTACCATCATGTATTAATAAGATTATATTGTGTGTGTATATGGAAAATGGAAAAGATTACATTAAAATTAGTACTATTATCATGAGGATAGGGTCTGGGGCGGAGCCTGGGCGGGTCTGGGGTGGAGCTTGGGTGGGGGTAATCGGTTGATATTTGTTAAAACTTAGGGGATACTTGGCTTGAAGAAGTTGAAAAACACTGATCTAAATCTTTCCAGTCCCTAAACAAATGCATGCATTCACATTTCTTACCAAATAACATGGCTTGCTTAAGTGTCATATTCTTGTTGTGGACTCATGCAGCATGCAGTCTCAAAAACTAAACACAGATGGCTTCATCTCACCTTTACCTGCTCTATATGTCTTGGCTTGGCTCACTGGCATTGGTGTCATAGGAATAGGATACAAAGGCTAAAACCAAGGAAAAGCATTTCAGGATTAGTGTATAACTACAAAAATATTTCAAATAATCTAGACACTTATGATATCTAGTCATTAAGGAGGTAATGCATGCTGGGGCCACACATTATTTTGAATCAGTTACAGCATGACAGGAGTTTGTGGCAAGTCTGGAAGAGAGAGAGAGCAGGGTGATGGTGACACAAAGTATTGCTGCACCACCTTGGGATAACATTGAGTTCTCTTTGCTTATTGTGAGGGACCAGTTAGTGGAGTCTTAACTTGATATAACCCATTGGAATTTTGAGCTTCAGTTTGGAGACTGGAAGATTGAGGCTGGTAGGCGGGGGTTGGACTAGAAATGATTCTACTTTCTGTTTTTTTTTGCTCACTGTGACTGGTGATTTCCTTCTGTGGAACTTATGGCTGGCTGGTCTGATGTATTTAACCTTATTGCCAGTAACACTGGGTCTCTTGCAATTCATGGGCTTTTGGTGGATTTGGGTGAGCCTGTGAGTTGGAGATCAAAGGCCATAATACTGTGTAATGTTAACCTGAATAATTAACATAGCCATGACCTTGGTAAATGTAAAGCATTGCTCACTGGATTGTCATAGCTTAAACTAGTCTCCACTTTAGTGTACAAAATTTATTGTTCTCATCAGTTTATAGGGGTGATGAATGGGAGGGGGGCAGGAGTGTTTTACTTGTTGCAACTAAACAGATTTAACTGCATTCAGAGATAGTGGGTATTGGGAGTAGACTTTGAAGAATTAAGGTGGTAGTGGACTTTGGAAGGAGGGAAGAGGACTTACAGACTGATGGGGAAAATAGCGATTTTTACTATTTGTAGTGACTCTCGGCGTGACACATTATCTGTTTGGTTTTACTATATATTTTTAAACATTTGTTGTGACATATGCTTTTTCCTTTTTCTACCATGGATCCCTGATGAAGGATGTCCGAAACACGGACCGTGTTGGGTCCCCTGTTTGGTAAAAAGGTTTTAATATATAGTTTGGTTGTCACAATAAAATTTGCCTACATTGTTGTACATATCTGCAGTTTTGGCTTGTTTGAAAATATTTGGATAACGGGTTTGGGAGAGGGTAGGCATTTATGTGATGTTTCCTATAATGCGAAGGTATGGGGGCAAGGTTGGGAGTTGTGCGGAATCAAGGATAGAAAGAGAGGGGGCAGTTTTGGTATTCAGGTAGGGAGGATTTTGGGTACGGGTTGTGGTTAGGTAGGACAGAGTAATTACTGTTGCATTTATTTATGCTGGTGTGTGATAATTACTTATACAGTTAAGTAGCAGCAGCTAGGACTATTGAAGGAAGGGATTGAAGCTGCACTGGGAAGATATAATAATAATAATAATTTATTTCTTATAAACCGCTTTGAACTTCACGGTATAGCGGTATACAGTAAAGATACATTTTTACAGTACATGGGATACAAACGGTTTACAATAAAGATACATTTTGTCAGGACGTGTTATGCAAGGGGAGAGAGGGTAAAAGTTAGTCTCAAATCTAGAATTGGGGAGGCGAGGTAGAGAGGAGTGCCGTAGTGAGGAAGAGGAGGTTAGGCATTTAGAATTTGTTAAACAATCGAGTTTTCAGGGATTTTCTAAAGCCTGCGTATGGGGCTGGGACAGATTTCCCCTAGAGGTAACTATTTGATACTTTTCTGGTATTAGCAGACTGCAGTCATACAATGTGAAAGTTGTAACATGGAATGTGGAAGGTATAAATTCCTGATACCATCACAGTAATCACAAACACCCCAATAATTTTTTTTTTTAACCCAGCTGTGGAAAAAATGTAAGGAAAAGGGCAATGCAAATATCCAGCTACACACGCTAAAATATGTGACTTGTTAAGATTGTTCACCTAAGTAAAAGATATAGTGAATTGCTTATGCAGAACTGTTTTTTGAATTATTATTACCGGAGGTTTTTATGCCTTTGAAGTGACTCACCCTCTTTAGGTGGTGGAAGGTTTCTCCCTAATGGGGTTCTGAGGCTTTTCATCTGTGTATTATTAATTCAGCTCTTTGCCTTTTGCACAGCTGGTTTTTTGAACATATAAATTCCTCCATAAAGCAATCAGAAATATTGCAGCATTTACAGCATCATAAACTGGATATTGCACTATTGCAAGAAATTCATCTTAAGACAACTAAGGAAAAATAGGTTCTTACCTTGTTAAAATTCCCTTTTTCCCCCCCATGAAATTTTATTGAGTTTTCAGAGAAAATATAGAAGAACAGTAACTATAACAGAATTTCAATGAGATTCACAGCACATCAATGGGTAGTCAACCTCTTTTCGCAATAGCTCTTGTAGGGGAACTTCATTTGCATTCTTTTGCTCCTCTTCCCATCACTCTGGGCTGTCCTTCAACTTCTCAATTCTTAACAAAGCAGTCAGCTAGCCCTGGAAACAGAAGAGGGAGTAGTACAGGGACACTCCCCCTCAAAAAGCACAGTTACTTACCATAAAAGGTGTTATCCGGAGACAGCAGGCAGATATTCTCACATATGATGATGTCATCCACGAAGCCCGGTATGGACAGTTTAACAAGTGAACTGTCACTTTTAAGTTGTAAAACTTTGTGACTGCCCGCACCACGCATGCACAAGTGCCTTCCTGCCCGACGCCAGCTCAAGCACATGAGTTCTGTAAGCAAGCTAAGAAGCCTACCAGGGGAGGTGGGTGGGATGTGAGAATATCTGCCTGCTGTCCCTGGATAACACCTGTTACGGTAAGTAACTGTGCTTTATCCTAGGACAAGCAGGCAGCGTATTCTCACATATGGGACTCCCTAGCTTACTGTAATAGGATGGAGGGAGAGTTGGTCAGATAAGAGAATATAATTATAATAAATAATCATCACATCTGGAAAGAATTCCAGAGAATAGAGAAAGATGAACGTGTGAACTGAGGACCAAGTAGCTGCTTTGCAGATATCAGCAATGGAAGTGGAACGTAAGAAAGCAACTAAAGCTGCATAGCCTGGATACCATGAGTTATTATAAAATCTCCGAATTGCAGCCCATCCTGAGCATAGCAAAAAGAAATACAGACCGCAAGCCATATAGAAATAGATCTTTTGGTGGCAGACCGGCTCAACTTGTTAGTATGAAAAGAGGTGAGCAGTTGAAGCGATGCTTTATAAGACCGAGATCTTTGTAAGTAATAAGCTAAGGCCCGTTTACAGTAGAAGGTTTGAAGAGCTGTCTGGTAGAATGAGAAATAGATTTCAGAAAGAAAACTGGTGACACAATGACTTGATGGAAATGAAAATTCAAGACTACCTCTGGAAAAGTGCAGAGAAACACCTTATCATGGTAAACAAAAGAAAAAGATGTGTTCAGTCAGTCAGAAGTGGTGGAGATAAAAAGAAAATTCCACTTCCTAAGAGAGGAAGGTAAGAAGTGCATAGGCCACTGGTTGAAATGTAGGCTGTAGCAAACTGGCGAGAACCACATGTCCCATGTCCTGACAAAATGTATCTTCATTGTAAACCACTTGTATCCCATGTACTGTCAAAATGCATCTTTACTGTAAACCGCTTTGAACTTCACGGTTTAGCGGTATATAAGAAATAAATTATTATTATTATTATTATTATTATTCCAAACCAGTAGCAGAGGAGGTTTGAGAAATGGTTTGATGTTGACAAGTGCTTTCATAAACTGTCAACAAGAAGATGAATAATCAGAACTTTAACAATAAAACAAACATGGAAAACACTAAAAACCATGAGGTGAAGTCTGACTGAAGTGATTTTAAGCCGTGAGTTGGATAAACTTGAGAGTATTCCAACTCACTTAAGTCTCGACATATGTATATAAACGTCTGCTCTTGGCAGAGTAGGCTCATGTGTTAATACTGCTCAGATGAGGTTCACAAGAATATTTGGAGGAGTATGAGGTCAGAATTGGCTGATCTGGAGGCATCTGACACAGCAGCTGTTTGGAAAGAGTGGATGAAGTCATCCCCCACTGAAGAGAGTAACATAGTGATAAAAGTGGCTGTGAAAAAGGATAGAAAACCGGAGACCATGTAGATGTCAGAGACTACTGGGCAGTTCAAAATGAAGTCTCGTGAAGAGAGTAATATGGACTGAAGACGCCATGTTATCCAAGAGTGCCATCAGTTGTCTAGCTGAGATGGACAGAAGGTGAAAGACTTGAGTGGAAAGTTGAAACAGGTGGTCCTGTCATTGCTGAAGTAGGAAGGTCCTGAGAATAATTGTCAAGCAGGGCTGTTATGAATTGCAGTGGTTAAGAGGATTAAAACTGAGATGTCAAAAAGCTAACTACAAACTTAAATGTCAGAAGCGGAGCTTAAGCAAAATGGTGGCTTGACGCTTCCACAGAGATGCTGCCGAGGTCTGTTTGAATTTTGTTTCCTGCTTACCTAATGGTGAAGAGAAAATCGAAGACGCGGGTCTTCCTGGAGGATCCTATAACAACTCAAACCGGCCCGATGGACGTTCTTGTGGAGCAGGCCTCCCGACTACAGTTGCCGGCAGAAAATCCCTCAGTGGAGAGAGCGTGCAGGCTGAGGCACACGAGCTCTCCTTTGAGGGTGCTACACTGTCCCCGGAGGAGTGGAGCCCTCCGATACACCCTGAAGCGTCGGAGGGGTGGTTAGACGTGAGTCCGACACAGGACGTCCTCCTGCCGATCCAGCAGGAAGTGAGGGCTGACCCTGAAAGGAAGCAGGAGCTGAGTGAACCAACAAACAAGTAATTTAAGAGACTAGTGCTGTGACACCAGGTACTGTGAGACTTAGCTCGGGCCTTAGAACTGAGTTTGTTCCCCTACAGAAGTCGAAGGTTTTCAACATGGAATCGATTTGGGAGGCTATTTCCAATTTACAAATCTCTCTGGATAATCAAATGGAGCAACTCTCCACAAAGTGTACTACAGTGCTCTCAGAAAGTCTAGAATTGAAGACAAGAGTATTGATTCAGGAAAATAAATCGGATGAAATGGAAGCTAGAGTAAAAACTTTGGAAATTCAAACTTTGACTTGGATTAAAGATAGTACAACTTTGCACTTTAAATAGGAAATGCTAGAAAACTATACTAGGAGGTCCAATTTGCAGATTATTAATTTTCCTAAACAATCTCTAATAATTGCAATAGTTATGTTTAAAAGATGTCTGAATGAAATTCTGAAAGTTCCAGAGGCCTCATACCCGCCTCTCTCCAAAATATATTATTTAGCTAGAAGAACAAAGTCACAAAGTCCTAACCAGCAGAAATTATCTGCTGATAGTTTGGACTTATCTAATTTCCTGGAGAGATCGGATACTGAGGCCCAGGTATCAGCCACTTTGTTGGTACAATTTGCCTTAGATTCTGATAGGGAATGGATGCTTAAATTGTTTTTTAAATATAAAGATGTTCCCTTTTTGTCAAATCTAATAAGAATGCATCCAGATGTATCTCATCCGACTCAGAAGAGAAGGAAACAGTTTCTTATTTTGAGACCTCAAGCACTCCAGTTGGGTGCAACATTCGTTGAGATACCCTTGTAAATGTGTTTTGGTTTTTAAAGAAAACAGATATCTTTTCTACAAACTTAAATGTCTGAAAACATCCTTGAGAAGAAGCATCCTATATTAGCCAATCGGCGAGATAGGGAAAAAATGGCTTGGCAACAAAGTTGCTGCCATCAGAACTCAACTCTTGATAAAGCCTCGCAGAGGAGGTCAGGCTGAAGGGTAGAACTGTGTATTAAAATTGTTGGTGATTCATCTGCCAATGCAGTTGTAGGTCCCAAAGGTCAGGTGAATGAAGACCGAACATCTAGTACCTCTGATGTTAACAGATAGGTTGAGGAAGAGCAGAGAGAAATCTACTTTGCCCATCAGAGGCAAATGAAAAAAGGGCTGAGCATATTAGAAGGGGGAGCTATGTGAATTTTGTGAGGCTGCTGCTAAATTTTCTGGTTTTAGCAGCAAGAGTTCCAACTCCTTCCTTGTTGAAATTTAACGTGGCCACTTCGATGGTAAAAAGAAGAGAGAGACTCCCCTGCAACTAGACATCTAAGAGCTCGCTACATAGCAGATGCTATAGATGAGCAGCAGAGGTTGACCTTAATATGCAAATTCCAGTCTATGAATTTGATACTACAGAACAGTGTTCTTCAACCTTTTGACACCTATGGACTGGCAGAAATAAAATAATTATTTTGTGGACCGGCACCGGTCCACGGACCGGCAGTTGAAGAACACTGGGCTAAGTCGTGCCTATCTCCACCCAATCTCTGCCCCCAGACCCCACCACCATAATAGTACTAATTGTAACATTTTTTCCATCCATTTTTCATGATACACATACAATATAATACACATACAATATAATCGTATTAACAACACATAATGGTTGACCACAAAATTAAAATACACAAAGTGTACTGTATGCTTTTCAACATTCATTCCTACCAGAATACAAATAATCCCATGCAAATGCAGGACCAAAAACTAAAAGTACTAATATTCACAAACAAAGCCTTGCAAATGAAGGACCAAAAACTAAAAGACTCTGCAAGCAGTACATCCCCCAGAGAAAAACAAACAAATGCATTTCTTCCTGAACAGACAGTTAGGGCAGATGTAAAATCACTAAATAAAAAAAAATAAAAGCATTTCCCCTACCGTTGGTGTCTCTCTCCCTTCATGTGCCTTGCCTTCTGGCCTGCCCCCCGGTGTTAGCTTCAGGACGGTCCACTGTATGATCAATGCAGGGTCTTCGGGCTGGCTCCCTAAGTGCTGCATTGCACAGAACTGTGGGAAGCGGCTCCTTGTGCGTGTCCCGTGCCTCATCTGGAAGCCTTCCCTCTGACGTTGCGACGTCAGAGAGAAGGTTTCCGGGTCAGGCGTGGGCCGGAGCCGCTTCCCACAGCTTTGTGTACTGCAGCACTCAGGGAGCCGGCCCAAAGACGCCACATTGATCGTACCGAGGACTGGTGGCTACAGAACAATCTCTTGGGCCCGATGGAGGTGCTGGCCCTGTGGACCGGCAGAAAATTTCTCATGCAAGGTCCTTGGTGTCATTATCGATTCCTCCCTCTCCCTCAATGACCACCTCAACTCCTTGGCAAAATCATGCTTTTTCAGCCTCCACATGTTGAGGAAAGCTAGATCCTACTTCAGCCAACAACACTTTGCCATCCTTGTCCAATCCATCATCCTCTCCAAACTAGATTACTGCAACGCCATCTACTTAAATCTATCAAAAAAAGTCTTCTAAGACTCCAGCTAATCCAGAATACTGCAGCCAAACTGATCTTCTCAAAACGCAAATCTGACCATGCCTCCCCACTCCTTGCCAAACTTCACTGGCTCCCAATAATCCCCAGAATCCATTTCAAATGTTCCTGCCTGGCTTTTAAGATCATTCATGGCATCCTCCCTCCTCTTATCCCACTGTCTTTCAACTCCTCCAGTCCCGACTCCTCCAGAACTGCCCAAAGGTATAAACTAGCCTTCCCCTCCCTACGCGGCATCCACTATGCAGGCAAACTGGGAAAATCCCTTCTCTTCAAAATCACAGGTCTTTGGAACGACCTCACCTCCCCGTTGCGGAACCTGAGCTCCCTTCAGTTATTCCGCAAACAACTGAAAACCTGGCTTTTCAGCAAATTGCAACTCTATCCTTCACCCCCTTTCCCCCCCCCTTCTTCATATAAATTCATGTAATCCTTTTTTTTCTTCCTCTCTACCTACTATTTTAAGTTCTTGTAAACCGTGTCAAGCTTCATACTCATGGAGATGATGCGGTATATAAACTTAAGGTTTAGTTTAGTTTGTTGCCGCGGGACCCTTGAAAAAGAAGATATCTTCTTCCACCTCGATGCGGCCCGTGAGATACTTGAATGTCTCGATCATGTCACCTCTCTCTCTGCGTTCCTCGAGTGAGTACAGCTGCAACTTATCCAGCCTTTCTTCGTACGGGAGATCCTTGAGTCCCGAGACCATCCGGGTGGCCATTCTTTGGACCGACTCCAGTCTCAGCACATCCTTACGGTAATGCGGCTTCCAGAATTGCAAACAGTATTCCAGGTGGGGCCTCACCATGGATCTATACAATGGCATAATGACTTCAGGCTTACGGCTGACGAAACTCCTGCGTATGCAACCTATAATTTGCCTTGCCTTGGATGAAGCTTGCTCCACTTGATTGGCAGTCTTCATGTTCTCACTGACAATCACCCCTAAGTCTCGTTCTGCTTCAGTTCTTGTTAGGATCTCGCCATTAAGGGTGTAAGTCTTGCATGGATTTTGGCTGCCCAGGTGCATGACTTTGCATTTTTTGGCATTGAAGCTGAGTTGCCATGACCTAGACCAGCGCTCCAGTAGGAGTAGGTCGTGTATCATGTTGTCGGACATTGAATTTATGTCTGTTGTGCTTTTGCCCACTACATTGCTTAGTTTGGCGTCATCGGCAAATAATGTTATTTTACCTCGCAGCCCTTCTGCCAAGTCTCTTATAAAGATGTTGAATAGGATCGGGCCCAGGACCGAGCCCTGCGGCACTCCACTGATTACCTCCGTCATTTCGGAGGGGGTGCCGGTCACCACTACCATCTGAATCCTACCTCCAAGCCAGTTCCCAACCCATTTCATCAATGTGTCGCCTAATCCTATAGAACTCATCTTGCTCAGCAACCTGCGGTGTGGTACGCTATCGAATGCTTTACTAAAGTCCAGGTATACGATGTCCAGGGACTCCCCAACATCCAGCTTCCTCGTCACCCAGTCAAAGAAGCTGATCAGGTTGGATTGGCAGGATCTCCCCTTAGTAAATCCATGTTGACGGGGATCCCGTAGATTCTAGAATAGCCTCTCCAGTTGAACTGTGTTGCGACAAAAGTCTAAAAAAATGGGTAGTATCTTGAATAAAGGACTTCACTGTAGGTACTAAAGACTTAAAAAAAAAAAATTCTAAATATTGCTTAACTCTCTCAAGCAAGGAGCCACACACCGAAACTATTGGACGACCCAGGGGGGAAGTAAGATTCTTATGAATTTTTGGTAGTGTATAAAAGAATGGAATACGTGGGCATACAGGTGTTAGAAATTGATAGTTCATTCTGAGTCAAAAAACCTTCTTTATATCCTGTTTTTGCTATTTCACCAATTTCTTCCTTCAATTTTTTTTTGTCAGATCTTCTGAGAGCAGACTATATATAGAGCTGTCAGATAACTGCCTCAGGATTTCCCTCTTGTATTGTTCTTTATCTTGTACAACCACTGCCCCTCCTTTGTCCGCCCATTGAATGATAATCCCTTTATTCTGTTTTAAAGATTGAATTGCTTCTCGTTCGATGGCAGTGGTATTCCAGGAAAAGAAGAATGAGGACTCTTCTTTAATTTCAATATCCTGTAGCATTAAATCTTTATACATCTATAATGCGGAGTCTAGAGGACCTAGTAGTACCCAAGAAGATTTTTGTCTTATAGCTAAATGATCCCCAAAATAATTAATATCAGATGAAAAAAACAACTTAAGTTGTAGTTTTAAAAAAAAAAAAACACAAAAAAACCCCACAAAAAACATTTCTAAATCTACTCTTAACCAAAACAGGTCAGTTTTAGATTCTGGCACAAAAGTAAGCCCTATAGATAAAATTTTAGTTTCTGTTTCAGATAGGGCATAATGCGATAAATTCACCACTACTACTTGGTTTGTTGTTGGGATCTGGTGTTGGGACGGGTATTCCCTTGGGACCTGCCTCTGTGCCTTGCTTGATTTCCTCTGCCTAAAAAAATAATATTATTCCTACCACTAGAAAGTATATAACAAGGTCAGCTTATGATGCTTTTGAGATGTCATCCAGAGCATCTGCTATGTCGGTCGCTATGAGACGTCTAGCTTGACTAAGAGAATTTGATATGGATTTCAATCTTCAGGATAGATTAATCAATATTCCATGTTTAGGAGAAGAACTTTTTGGCGATTCTATTGAGGCGGCCATGCAAAAATTGACACAGCATAAAAAAGAATTGGAATTCATTAGTCAAAACAAAGACTAAGGGCCTGTTTTACAAAGCCACGCAGCAACAGCCCCGAAGCCCTTTAAATCTCTATGGGCTTCAGGGCCGTTACTGTGCAGCAGCCGCTAGCGCAGCTTTGTAAAACAGGCCCTAAGCTTCCAGCTTCACAGCACTGCTAGTCCTTCCTATTTGTATCAGAGGCCATATACAGTTGACCCCTGAAATTCACAGGGGTTATGTTTCTAGAGCACCCGCGAATTGTGAAAAACTGTGTATATTGGATGTGGTCACAAAAATGCCAATTTTTATAGTTTAAACTCTAAATATGCTTAGGTTCACTGCCAGAAGCCTAAGAAGGTTCAGGGCATTTGGGCGGCAACTTAGGGCTTTAAGAAGAACAAAATGAAAAACATGAGAACATTCAGTGAAACATAAGAACATAAAAATTGCCAATGCTGAGTCAGACCAGTGGTCCATCATGCCCAGCAGTCCGCTCACGCGGCGGCCCTCTGGTCTAAGACCAGCACCCTAACTGAGACTAGCCCTACCAGCGCATGTTCTTGTTCAACAGAAACTTGTCTAACTTTGTCTTGAATCCTTGGAGAGTGTTTTCCCCTATAACAGCCTCTGGAAGGGCGTTCCAGCTTTCTACCACTCTCTGGGTGAAGAAGAACTTCCTTACGTTTGTACGGAATCTATCCCCTTTCAACTTTAGAGAGTGCCCTCTTGTTCTCCCTACCTTGGAGAGGGTGAACAACCTGCCCTTATCTATTAAGTCTATCCCCTTCAGTACCTTGAATGTTTCGATCATGTCCCCTCTCAATCTCCTCTGTTCGAGAGAGAAGAGGCACAGTTTCTCTAATCTTTCGCTGTACGGCAGCTCCTCCAGCTCCTTAACCATCTTAGTCGCTCTTCTCTGGACCCTTTCGAGTAGTACCGTGTCCTCCTTCAGGTATGGCGACCAGTGCTGTACGCAGTACTACAGGTGAGGGCATACCATGGCCCGGAACAGCGGCATGATAACTTTCTCTGATCTGTTCATGATCCCCTTCTTTATCATTCCTAGCATTCTGTTTGCCCTTTTTGCTGCCGCCGCACATTGTATGGACGACTTCATCGACTTGTCGATCAGAACTCCCAAGTCCCTTTCCTGGGAGGTCTCTCCAAGTACCGCCCCGGACATCCTGTATTCGTGCATGAGATTTTTGTTACCGACATGCATCACTTTACACTTATCCACGTTGAACCTCATCTGCCATGTCGATGCCCATTCCTCGAGCTTGATTATGTCATGTTGCAGATCTTTGCAATCCCCCTGCGTCTTTACTACTCTGAATAACTTCGTATCATCCGCAAATTTAATTACCTCGCTCGTCGTACCTATGTCCAGATCATTTATAAAGATGTTAAAGAGCACTCGAATTAGCTACATACGGTAAACTTATGATGGGGGAATGCACCTCGGATTGGCTACTTCCAAACCTCATATTGAAATTTAGTTGAATTTACGATATTTATCTTACAAAATTAGTAAATTGTATTCTAAAGAAATTAGCGTTAAAATTATATATTGCCAAGAAAAAAGTCATAAAAATTTGTGAAGGACATTTACGGTTTCCGCAAAAAATTATTAGTTAAGGTTCTAAGGAAAAACCCATGAACAACTGAGGCCGTGAACTCTGAACCATTACTTTGCGGGGTATATTATACTTCTAAACCTTCTGCTTTTAGGCCACCACTGCAAAAGAAGCAAAAACAACCAATCAAGCAGAAAATTGGAAAATGCTATGAATGCTTTACTGTTTTATCCTCTAAGCAGGATCAACCAGGTTTTTTGTTTGTTTACTGAACAATGTACATCCAGTACTTTTCAGAATGCTCAATTACCTTGAGTATCTTTCACTACTTGTGTTTTTCTTATTGTTTAATGGACATTATCCACAACACTCTTTAATCCATCTCCTTTTTTATTCTAAAGGAACCCGGAGATTTGGGAGGGGCTATAGGAGGCCACTACATTACTCCAGTTTATATCAAACAGAGTTTCTCACTTGAAGTTTCATGATCTTTCAGAGGGTTGTACGCTAGAACATCAGCGCACACTACCAAAATTCCAATAGATTATGATTATACCTCTGAACCTGTTCCTTGTATACATTTTACACTCCTGTCTTTCATTTTCATTTTCCATATCTAGAGGGAGAAAATAAACATGCTCGAACTCAGTGAGCATATGCAAGTTTTATAGTTGCATAGTATCACTGACTACTGACACTAAGCCATACTTCTGTCAGAGGTCCTTGGATTTTATATCAATCTTCTCTGCAGTATGCTGGGATCTCGTCTTACTTTGGTTATATGTTGTGACCTCTAAACGACTTCTAAGTCACCTTCTTTTTATCTCTCTTATTGACAGTACATTCTTTTTCTTTATGGGAAGACTCAGAGCTCCTCCATGGTGACATCGAAATTCTGTAATCTTGTTCCACCATCGGAATCGTTTTAACTGGTCCTGAGGTCAATAAAACTTATCTCTTGCTAGAACCATGTTTTTATGGTCTAGCAGGGTTACTTTTCTTCTTGCTTTTACCTAGCAAGGAGAAGTTTGGGGCTTCTGTGGAGGAGCAGAGTGGTTGGTCTGATGCCTTCTTTCTACCATCATGCTTCTATGTTTTTGTAGAACATATCATAGTGTACTTTTCGGCCTGCTTGTAGTTCCTTCAAAGGCGTTAGTCTAAAATCCACACACAAAACCTTGTTCTGAATCTACGTGGTTTTCTGACTGGCCCTCTGATGTTATGCTTAGGCAGGACCGGTACCGAACCAAGCAGCCTCTAGAAGCAGGTCAAAAAGACTGAGCTGGTTTTAGAGATGTAGATGAAGCCTCGTGGTATCCCAATGACAAACTATCAATGTCAGTGTAGAATGTCGATGTAAAGCATCAAATTCCCTTCTTATGCGAGTCTGCGCAGAGGAGTCCATGGGAAATTAAAGTCCAAAGACTGTTTGAAATTAAGAAACTAGAGATGGAATGCTGTGCCATGCAGAGCCTTGATGTGAAGAACATAGGTGTTTTACTGGTGATCGATGCTCCAATGAAGAGACTCAACAAAGGTGTCAATACCATACGTGTTCAGTACCGCTCCGATGAAAAGGAACAATCTCATGGTCGAGGAAACCGATGCAAAGCAGTGGATAAAGTAATCGATTCTGGAACAAATATCCTGCAATGATACCTGAGCTGAGCGGGTATCAATGGTGTTGCAGGGTGCCAAAGGGCGGGAGACCTCAAAGAGGATAAGCACCCAGTAAGGAACACAACCTGCACAGAAGGACGACACTGGCGTCAATGTGTTTATAGAATATCGATACTAAGGAGAGCAACATTTGAGGATAGAATATGAAGCAGTACCATGCGCCTTATGAGAACTATGCTCAGGCTAACTGGGACCAAAGTTGCTGACACTGAAATAGAGATCAGTCTACAGAAAAAGTGAACCTTCTGCAATCTCAAATCATGTACTGAGCAGGTATCAACGGTACCGCAGGGTGGGGTTCTACCAATGTAGAACAGCATCAAGTCTTAATCAGCAGCGATGTCCATCGATAAGGAAGCACCATAACCATACAACATCAATGTATTAAAAGTGCCACAGGCGTCAAAGTGTGAATGCCTGAAAAGGCAATGCGCTTCAGAAATGACAACAACAAGCGGACTCGATGCTTAATGGCAGGGCTCTGTCCACTGTGATGCATTTGCATTGACATGGTTTAAACATTGATACAGAAGGCAAGCATCAAATAGACTCGATGCTAATATGCCTCCGATGCAAGCAGATGGAAGTATCAATATGACAGCGATACATCTGCGTCAACATGGTTGAAAGCATCGGTACAGAAGGCATGCATCAAATAGACTCAATACTAATATGCCACCGATGGAAGCAGATGGTAGCATCGATGTCCTCCACTACCGGCCAATCCTAGTCACTGGAAATTCGACTCCAGACCTATATGTGGAAATAAATAAACGAAGAAAGAAAAAATTTGTCTTTAATCAATACTGTTTTCCTTCTTCCAAGCTATAGCCTCGGAGACAGATACCGTCAGAGAGGGAAAGCCAGGTTGGAGTAGAACCAAAGCCGAAAATCCAGCAAAGATTACGCAGGAAGTCAGGATGGAAATTTGTGTGAAGGCCGCTAAGTAAAAAGTTGGAGGAAAGTCCAAAATTTATTTTTACTTTCTACTTTTCTTCGTCATTTGTTTTCAAAAGAAAAGTAATAGAAGAGAAACTTGAAATATAAACGGGAACTGGCTTGGAGGTAGGCTTCAGAGGGTAGTGGTGAACGGCACACCCTCCGAAATGTCAGAGGTGATAAGTGGAGTGCCACAGGGCTCCGTCCTGGGCCCAATCCTGTTCAACATCTATATAAGAGACTTGGCAGAAGGGCTCCGAGGTAAAATAACATTATTCGCCGATGATGCCAAACTAAGCAATGTAGTGAGCAAAAGCACAACAGACAAAAATTCAATGGCAGACAACATGATGCACGACCTACTTCTTCTGGAGCGCTGGTCTAGGTCCTGGCAACTCAGTTTCAATGCCAAAAAATGCAAAGTCATGCACCTGTGAAGCCAAAATCCATGCAAGACTTACACCCTAAATGGGGAGATCCTGACAAGAACTGAAGCAGAAAGAGACTTAGGGGTGATTGTCAGTGAAGACATGAAGACTGCAAATCAAGTGGAGCAAGCTTCATCCAAAGCAAGGCAAATCATAGGTTGCATACGCAGGAGTTTCGTCAGCCGTAAACCTGAAGTCATTATGCCACTGTATAGATCCATGGTGAGACCACACCTGGAGTACTGTGTGAAATTCTGGAGGCCGCATTACCGTAAGGATGTGCTGAGACTGGAATCAGTCCAGAGAATGGCCACCCGGATGGTCTCAGGACTCAAGGATCTCCCATACGAGGAGCGGTTAGGGAAGTTACAGCTCTACTCACTCGAGGAACACAGAGAGAGGGGAGATATGATCGAGACATTCAAGTATCTCACGGGCTGCATCGAGGTGGAAGAAGATATCTTCTTTTTCAAGGGTCCCGCGGCAACAAGGGGGCATCCGTGGAAAATCAGGGGCGGGAAACTGCATGGTGACACAAGGAAGTTCTTCTTCACTGAAAGGGTGGTTGATCGCTGGAATAGTCTTCCAATTCAGGTCATTGAGGCCAGCAGCGTGCCAGATTTTAAGGCCAAATGGGATAGACATGTGGGATCTATTCGCAGACATAGATAGGGAGGGTCATTGGGGTGGGCAGACTGGATGGGCCGTGGCCCTTATCTGCCGTCTATTTCTATGTTTCTTCACTCCGCAGAAAACAAAACCTCGCGAGCTGGCGTCGGGCGGGAATGCACTCACGCATGCACGATGCAAGCAGTCTAAAAGCTTGTTAAAGCTAAAATGATACTACACTTTCCACTGTCCGTACCAGGCTCCATGGATGACATCACCCACATGTAAAAATATGCTGCCTGCTTGTCTAAGGATAAGAAGGCGAATTCACATCTGATGGAGCTGACTTCAGAAATAGAGTGTAAGTCTACTAGAAAGAAGATTAATGAGGTAAGAACCTAATCTTTCCTTCTAGTACAACAGACACTCTATTCCTCATCCTGTGGGACGTATGAGAGCAGACCCCGAGCTTAGGGTGGGACAGATGAACCTGCCATCAGAATCGAAGATCCAAATGCGGAGTCCTATTTGGCCGCCACATCTACTCTGTAAAACTTCTTGAATGTATGCAGAGAAGATCAAGTGGTGTCTCTACAGATTTCTTCTTCTCGTGGAATGCGTCTACACAGTTATAGGCATATGCTTCCCATTTCCAATATTATCAGAAAGGAATGGAAACAAAGATAGAAACATTATGCCCTTGAATCACTCTATGGTATGGCCACACCTCAAACACTGTATGCAATTCTGGTCGCTGTATCTCAAAACAGATATAGCGGAATTAGAAAATGTACAAAGAAGAGCAACAAAAATGAGAAAAGGGATGGGACGACTTCCGCATGAGGAAAGGCTAAAGTGGCTAGGGCTCTTCAGATTAGAGAAAAGCGGCTCAGGAGTGATATGACAGAAGTCTTTAAAATACCGAGTGGAGTTGAAACGGTGGATGTGAATCGTTTGTTTATTCTTTCCAAAAATTACTAGGACTAGGGGGCCTGTGATAAAGCTATTAAGTAGTAGATTTAAAACAAACTGGAGAAAATATTTCATACAACGTGTAATTAAAATCTGGAATTTGTTGCCAGAGAATGTGGTGAAATCTTAGCAGGATTATAGCTTAGCAGGATTAAAGCTTAGCAGGATTATAAAAAAAAAAAAAAAGGTTTGGATAAATTCCTAAAAGAGACATCCATGGCTTGGGGTCCACTGCTTATTCTTATTACTTGGGATCTAGTTAGGCATTTAGGACCTGGGTTGGCCACTGTTGGAAATAGGATACTGGGCTTAATGGACTTTCGGTCTGTCCCAGTTTGGCAATTCTTATGTTCTTATGATATAGGCAGAAGAAATGGCCATTCGGATCTATGTTGAAATAGTCACTTTCAATGCTAACTGACCTTTAAGGGCTGCTCCAGCCAGCACAAACATGAACTGACAATCGAAATTCATCCTAACTTCCCCATACCACAGCAAGTGTCTGCACATATCCAATGATCTTAACCCACAATCAAATTTTCTTCCCCTCAAACTAAAGGGTGTGAAGGCAAGCATACCTCCTGGTTGATGTGGAAAATGAAAATCAATTTCAGCAAGAAAGATGGGACTGTGCACAAGATCACACCTACATCCGAAATCCTAAGAAAAGGATGGCTGCAGGATTAAGCCTGTATTTCCAACACTCTTTAGGCGGAGGTGACTGCCATAAAAAATACCGTCTTGATGGTAAGGTTCATCAAGGAAGCTTGGTCCAAAGGCTTTCTAGCTAGCACTTAGAGAAGCAGATTAAGATTCCACGTTGGAAAAAGGTCATCACACTAGAGGGCAGAGCTGTAATGTGCCCTTCAAAAAATATGGCTATATCCAGATATGCAATAAGGGCACTCTTATTAATACTGGGCCAAAAACAGCAGAGCCCAGCTACCTGAACTCTCAGGAAGCCAAATGCTAGGCCCTTTTCTAGACTTCCTAAGTGAAAGGCGAGTATCACCGAGATTTGAACTGAGCTCGTGTCTTCACTCCTCTGAGTGCACCAAGTTTGTAAAAACTTCCAGGCCTTTGCGTACACTGACCAGTCAACTTTTTCCTACACCTCAGAACTGTGGAGATCACTCTATCTGAAAAGCCTTTGCGTCCTAGAGCAGTATGTTCAAGAGCCATGCTGTAAGACCAAAGCGTTCTGGATCTTGCAGGGCAATTAGATTCTACGTGAGTGGCCAGAGATGATAGGTAAGTTTGAGACTTTGATCCTTTTGCAGATAGACTAGGTCTGCATACCAGGAGCGTCTCGGCCAATCTGGTGCCACTAGAATCACCCTTCCCTGGTGCACCATTAACCTGCACAGAAGTCAGCCCCATGGAGGGAATGCATATCAAAGACCTGCCTTCGGCTAGGGTTGAACCAGGCATCCAGGCCTTCGCTTCCCAGCTCACGCCTTCGACTGAAGAATTGGTTGAATGTCGGTTGCCCCTACCAATTCACTATGCAGGTGAAGGTTTCCTGGGGCAAGGACCATTCCCCGGAATTCAGGGTCTTCCGGCTGAGGAAATCTGCTTGTACATTGTCCACTCCTGCCACATGTGCTGCCGAGAGTGCCAGAAGATGAGCCTCTGCCCATCAAAACAGCGCTCTTGTTGTCACCTTGGTGATTGACATAGGCCACCCAGATGAGCTTCTGCAGCACTTGGATCACTCTGTGTACTAGTTTGCCCTCAAATATGGACTGGGCTCTGATTAGCCAATTGTCCAGGTACAGATCAACTTGTATGCCCATTCTGCATAGGTGAGCTGCAATCACCACCATCACCTTGGTAAAGTTCCATGGTAATGTGGCTAGCCCAAAGGGCAAAGCTGCAAACTGTAAGTGTTGCTCCAACACATGGAACTGCAAATACTTCCTGTGGTCTGGAAAAATGGGAATGTGCAGATAAGCCTCCATCAAATCCAGGTAGGCAAGAAATCTTCCTGGTGCCACTGATGCAATTGCCGACCTCACAATCTCCATTTGGAAACGTGGTATCTTGATGGCTGCATCCACCGTTATGAAGTCTAGAACTGGCCCTGCAGTCATTGGAGTCTCTCTTGGTCACAGGGAAGTATATCGAGTATCTGCCAGAATCTGAGTCTTCCTCTAGGATGGGCTCTATGGCTTCCATATCTGTAAATCTTTGCACTGTTGCTCTGACTTTGGCCACCTTTAGTAGCTTCCCTGCCGGGAAGACTATAAAAAGGTATGGGAGGTGACAAAAGAACTCAAACTTGTACCAATTCTGAATAATTTCCAGCACCCAGCGATCTTGTAGGGATCTCTGTCCATGCCTACAAATAGGCATATAACCTCTCTCTGATGTGTGAAGGCTCAGCATCATAACTGCTTCTTTGGAGCTGTGGAAAAGTGATATCCTGAAGATTACAGGCGCCTGGCCCCTCCAAATCTTTGTCTGGAATTCTGAAATGATCTCTGGCTCCCTAAAGGTTTGAGGCCGCTGTCCAGTAAGGAATTCAGCATATGGTCTTACACGCTGGCCATATGTTAATTCGGTACCTCCCAATAATCTGTAAGCATTTTTGTAATGTCTTGATGTCAGGGAAAGCAAGAGGTCTGTACCTTTGTGCTGCTCATAAATGAGCACTGCAAGGGAGAGAATGGAGAAGCCTCTAGCATCAATTTTTTGGAGGGATTCAATGATTATCCCCAGAAGCGTTGAAGGTTTAAAGAGTCTGAGCACAGTTGGGTCCTCGCCAAGATCAAGGGCCTCCACCAGATCTGGATCAGGCTCCCCCAAAGATGAAGATGCATCTCCTGCTATAAAGCACCTTGACAGGGAGAGTAAAGGCCTAGAAACAGAGTCATTTACACCACTGACATCCTCTAACTGAAAGTCTCTGACTTGCGCATGACACTGTTGCGGGGGAATTGTACTTATGGGGGGAGGAAACCCTTGGCGCCAGCAAGGCTGTGATCCCTGAGGTTTCCACGTGGCCCTGGTTAATCATGTAAACATTATTAATGAATTCAGGGGAAAACCCCTGACCAAGAGATCTAGATGGCCTCAACAGATGCTGCCTAGTCCCTTTCTGGGGTTTTCTAGCCACATTATAATTGCATTTAGCCAGGGATGCATTTATACTGTTCTCTGGCTCAAATTTGTTCCCTGTTCCTCTAACCAACTAGGTACTGACACCCCCCTCCACAGGGGGATGCTAAGTCATGGGCTCCCACCCCCCTCACATGCTGCAAGGCACGTGGAACACAGATGCTCCTCGGATGGCCATCTACTGCAAATTTGACATGAATCCCAGATATCCTGGGCCTGAGGAGTTCATCCAACCTGATTTGAAGCAAAACCAAGGTGTTTTGAGGCAAAGGATTTTGTTTTCAAATCAGAAAATCCAACATGGCTGCCATAGCAGCAATTTTAGCACAAAAAACGGCTAGGGGGAGCTACATTGAAAAATAAAAATAGCGATTTTAGTATTTTAGAGGTGGTGGAACCTAACTCTAACCCCAGAAGTGAAAAAAAATCTGATTTTAAAGACAACCCCCCCTTCCCCAATTTGGTTTTGCCAGGCTGTCAGCCTTTTACTCACTGTGCCATGCTGTGTGGTGGGAGTTACAAGTGTGGAAGCTACAAATAGATTACAGGGAGAACTCCTGTCTCAAGAACCCTGGAATCTGAACTGATTATGTCTTCTGACTGCCTCTCAGGCCCGATGTACCGGCCGGAGAGTTCAACCCCCTTAGGAAAACGCAAATACAAAATGAGGGGGAAGAAAGCAGTCGGCTCCGACCCTGGATAAAAACCACCATGAAGCCATGCAATCTGTGCTCAAGCCCACTGCAGATGAACCTAGGTCAAGCTGTGCTCCCAAGGAAATAGTCCCTGAGCCTTCAAACTGTCCATGCAGTCTGTCTAAAGTGAATGCACTGCCAAGCAGTCTGCTCCTTGGAAGCAGACTCTCGACCTCAGAGTCTGCGCTCTCCTGCAGCCAGAGCTGTCTCACAAAGGGGATCCTTTGCGGCACAAAAAAGCCTCACATACGGTTTATAAAAAAGACTGAGCTTAAAATGAAAAGAAACATGAGCAGAAAAGACAAGCTCCTACTGTCTCGCTTGTAGGAAGACAAGTGATGAGTTGAAGGACAGCCTAGAGGGATGGGAGGAGGAGCAAAAGAGTGCAAATGAAGCTTCCTACATGAGTTCTCACAAGAAGAGATTGATTACCCACAGGTTCAGGAATAGTATCTGTCATACTAGAACATGCTAAATTAAAACGATGGTGGGCGGGGGCTGCATAATGTCTTCAACATAAGGGAAAAGATGTGGAGTGCTATATTGTTCTGCAAAGGTATAGTGGAAGAGATTAAGGTTCTGGAGGCTGATCAGAATGGGAGGTACATGCTTTGTCAAGTGTTCATAACAAGACAAGAATTGTTATGTAATGTTTATTCCTACAATCAGTATTGACAGGCACTTTTATAAGAAATTGTTTAACTTACTAATGCAGCATGCAAAATTCCCTCTCATGGTGGGAGAGGATTTTATGTTTAAATATATTTATTGATTTTCAAATCATATAATCAAGAATACCTTGTACAGAAAGCAAATTAGCAATTCTAGATAAAGCAAGAAACATTCCTATAACATTAAATCATTTATTAACTAAAATGCTCAAGTCCTCTAAATTGGATCCAAGATTTCTTATAAAATAAAACCAAAATTGAAGAATTGAACTTAATGTACACTCTTTCATAAAGTTAGCTGGAAAGCTGATTGCTGGGATTAACCTATAGTCATAGAGCTTATGATTTTTCTACCTCCAATCGGGAGAGCGCTAAAAAAGAAGTCAACTGATTAGGCTCAAAGAAAACATATTTAACTGATCGGTGATGGACTATACATTTACAAGGGTGTCGCAAATAAAAAGTAGCACCCAAAGATATAACACCTGGCTTCAACAAAAGAAATTCACGACGACGCCTTTGCGTCTCTCGTGATAAATCAGGAAATACCTGCACTTTACAACCCATAAATTCTTTCTGTCTATTTTTAAAGAACAGTTTTAACAACCACACTTTATCAATAGAGAGAGCTACTGTTATAATCAAAGTGCACGGTTCTACAACCTCTTTATCTGATTTTTCCAATAACTCTGATACATCCAATAATCCTTGATCCGACGGCTTTTTTGGTAATTTAGTCTTATTAGGTAAATAATAGACTCGTGATAAAGGAGGTAATGAATCTTCTGAGGCCCCCAAAACTTCAAGAAAATATCTTTTAAACATTTCTCTAGGAGGTGTCAGTGGAAGCTTAGGAAAATTAATGATTCTTAAGTTATTGTATCTAGAGTTATTTTCTAAGTTCTCCATTTTTCTTCTAAGATTGATATTGTCTTTCATTAAAGATTCCTGTAATTGTTTGGATGATTTAATGTCTTGTTCAAGCTTTTGAACCGAGAAATTAGAGGCAGTCATATCCTTTTTCAATTCTTTAAGTTCAGTGGAATGTTGAGATAATTTCCCCTCAATTAACTGAAGTTTGGGACTTATGGTCTTCACTAGTCCGGCCATAAGATCCCATAGTGAGTCCAGAGTTACTTCTGAGGGTTTTTCCAAAGAAATAACAGGTAAAGAAATGTCATAGTGCTCACCGTCCAGTTGAATAACTTTACGCTGTCCCTGAAGGTTAACTCGCCTCTCAGATGATTCCCCCTCAGCTTCTTCAAAGGAGCTCATATCCATAGGAGCTCCTGTCAGCAGGCTCTGTGATGGACTACTTGCCTCAGGGGAAGACAAGACCCCGACCTCCGGGGTTACCTTACCCCTTGGAGAGCTGCTTAGCTGAGGTTGCGGGGGCGGCGCCCTAACGTCGGGGCTCAGCGATGTCTCCAATCCCGGAGGAATCTCCACGGCCTCACTGACGCCGCTACTCCTCTGCGGGCCTCCCTCCGACGCCGAAAAAATACCCTGCATCCGCCTGATGAGTTCCCCGATGTCACCAGCCGCGGGGGTGGCCGTGGGCCGCGAGGCACCAGCGGTGCTACGGCCCCTCCGTTTAGGCATCGGGTAAGTAAAAGAACCACTTGCGAATTGTTTGAAAATTGTTTTAAGGAAAATCGTCAGAGCGGCATCTCAGCACGTCCAGCCAGACGCCATCTTGGATCCCCGGTGGGAGAGGATTTTAATGTTGTATGCGATCATTGTAGGATAGGTCCTACAGTTCAGCCATAGATAAAACTAATGTAACCAGGGATCTCTAAAACCTATGTTCCATATTACTGTAGATATGGTAGTTGTCTGGAGGGTTCTGCATCCAATACCTCTCTAGGGTACATTCCACACAATCCCACATAGACTATCTATTGGTAACAAGGGATTTGTTCACCTCAATATCTAAAGCAGAGATTGAGTCCTATGTTATATCAGATCATTCATTGGTGTGGACAGATTGGACTCCGAGTGAGGTTGAGAAAAGGAGATATTGCTGGGTTTTTCCACTGGCACCTGATACAGATCCCAAATTTCAGAAGCAGCTTTTATGCTGGTGGAAGGAATAAAAATCCCATAAGAACATAAGAATTGCCAAACTGGAGGCAGACCAAAGGTCCATCAAGCCCAGTATCCTGTTTCCAACAGTGGCCAACCCAAGTCCCAAGCAGCAAAACAGATTATATGCTGCTTATCCTAGGAATAAGCAGTGGATTTCCCCAAGCCATCTCAATAATGGCCTATAGACTTCTCTTTTAGCAGCTACAAAGATATCCATTATTTATTGGGAGGAAAGACTGTACTATGTGGGAATTTTATGAGTTACACAAGTTATATAACGGCAGCCAGAGATCATGAAATTTTGTGCTTAGTATGCCAGTTGAGATTACAGTGGCAGTAATAAGGGAATGCCCATACCAAAGCTCAAAAACAAAAGGAGGTGAAATAACAAACCACTTTAAATGAGATAATCCATAAACAGATGATTACGTCCCTAGCATATTACAAATATCAGTTATACAGTCATGGGAATAAAAGGGGTAAACTATTAGCTAGATTTGTGTCAACCAAGGAGGGCTTGAAAAAAGATTTTAATACTGATTAATAGAGTAGGAGACAGAGCCACAACTGATGGAGGCTCAGGGGAGATATGATAGAGACCTTCAAGATCATGAGGGGCATAGAGAGGGTGGATAGGGACAGATTCTTCAGACTGAAGGGGACAACAAGTACGTGGGGGCATTCGGAGAAACTGAAGGGAGATAGGTTTAAAACAAATGCAAGGAAGTTTTTTTTCACCCAAAGGGTCGTGGACACTTGGAATGCGCTACCGGAGGAAGTGATCAGGCAGAGTACGGTACAGGGATTCAAACAGGGATTGGACGGATTCCTGAGGGATAAAGGGATCGTGGGATACTGAGGGAGGAGCTAGGATGTAACACAAGTATAGAAAGCTAACCAGGTAATAAGTATAGAAACCCAACAGGTCGTGCATGTGCAAGACCGGAGGGTTAGGACTACGATGGGAAGATAGGACTTCAATGAGAAACCAAGGTGGCAAGGGAGCCCCTTCTGGTGATTCAGACAGGTCGTGACCTGTTTGGGCCGCCGCGGGAGCAGACTGCCGGGCAGGATGGACCTATGGTCTGACCCGGCGGAGGCACTGCTTATGTTCTTATGATGAGGAAATATGTAGGTAATTATATGCTGCACCAGTGGAGGAGGGGGTGCCAGGTCATATGATTTGGATGGGCTACAATTGCCTAAATTAAATCAGGAGGCAGGGACTATTTAAATTCCAATAGCGCTAAGGAGGTCTATTGGGTAATTAAACAGTGCCCACTTCTAAAAGTCAGATGAGGATGGCTTTCGGAATGAATTTTATAAACTACTGGGAGAGGAGATAGTGGCTTCTCTTACAAAAATGTTTAATGTCATTAGAAATGAGAAAGCTATACCTGATTTCCTGAACATAGCTAGAGTAATGGTGCTCGTGAAGCCTGGGAAACACCCTACCATGCCTGAATCCTACTAGCCTATCTCCTTACTAAATACTGAAGATAAACTTTTGGCTAAGGCCCTGGCAAATTGATTGGTAAGGGTGTTACCAACACTTATCCATTACTCTCAGGTGGGATTTGTACAGGGTCAATTGATAAACAGTTTAAGGAAAATTCTAGCATCCTTAAGAGTGCAGGGAGTAGGCAAAGCTTCCATTATTGCTAATTAGTTTTGATGCAGAAAAAGCATTTGATAGAGTCCATTGGGAGATTCTGTATGCTACATTAGCTAAATATTGGTTTCATAGATGTTGTGTGTCAGACATAAAAGCCTTATACTCCTTGCGAACTGCCAACATATTAGCAAACGGATTTGAGTCGGAACGCTTTCTGATATATTGAGGAAGTAGGTAGAGCTATCCCCTTTGCTTTTTGAATTGATGCTAGATCCTTTGCTCAGAGATCTAAATGCAACACCAGATATCAGAGGTATTATGGTTGGTCCCTTCTGCTTTAAGTGGTAGCTTTTGCCAATGATATTCCTGAGGAATCCTTGAAATATTTGTTAGAGATTTTTCAAGAATATGGGGACTATGCAGGCTTCTGTTTAATCCTGGCAAAATCAGTAGTGCTACCTTCACCAAGAACAGTGGGAACTGCCTAGAGGTCACCTTTTCTGCTGCAATGGAGGGAGGGTTCTTTTAAATACCTAGGGATACAGTGCGCAATGGAGGTGATTTCATTATATTCCATAAATGTCCCTGGGTTGTTGGCAGACATGTGGATAATTGGAAAGATAGAGAAACATAAGAATAGCCTTACTGGGTCAGACCAATGGTCCATCAAGCCCAGTAGCAAGTCCTCACTGTGGCCAATCCAATACCTGGATTGGCCACTAATACCTGGCCAAAACCCAAGGAGTAGCAATATTCCATGCTACCGATCCAGGGCAAGCAATGGCTTCCCCCATGTCTCTATATTGTTACTACGGAAGATAAATTTAATTTGTATGACCATACTGCCCCACTGGCTTTATCCTTTGCAAACTATTCCCATATGGTTACTGCTAAAAGACAATTTGAATCCCTTGTTTGCTAAATTTTGCTGGGTCAATAAGAAGCAAAAAATTAATTATTATTTTTGGGTGGTAGGTTGGGATCAAGGGGGACTGGACTTGCCAAATATGCAGCTCTACAATCATGCATGTTTACTGCGTCATATTTAGAATTGGTGTTCCATAAACAATGTACCTCAGTTGGCTTAGAGCAGGCATAATATGCTCCTCACCATTTTCATGCCATGTAGCACAGGTTTAGTTCCCAACTTCTATGCTTCAAAAAGAATATAATCCGTCCTCATTATTCGCGGTAGTGTGGTTCCCGAAAATGTTCACGAACCGCAAAATTGCGAATAATGAAATGCTGAGTCTATGGGAAAATAGAAGTTAGGTTTCAGCTGTACACCTTGCACTTCAAAACCACAGTAACTGTGCTTTATCCCAGAACAAGCAGGCAGCATATTCTCACGAATGGGTGACCTCCAAGCTAGCAGAGATGGGATGGTGGAAGTGTTGGCCTAAGAAAATAAATTTTGTAATACGGATTGGCCGAAGTGCCCATCACATCTGAAGAAAGATTCTAGACAGTAGTGGGACGTAAATGTATGAACTGAGGACCAGGTGAAAGCTTTACAGATTTCCTCAATGGGCGTAGATCTAAGGAAAGCCACAGAAGCTGCCATAGCTCTAACTTTTTGGGCTGTGACATGACTCTCCAGTACCAGTTCAGTCTGAGCACAGCAGAACGAGATGCAGGCAGCCAGCCAGTTTGAAATCGTTCTCTTGGATACAGGATGCCCCAACTTGTTTGGATCAAAAGAGTTGAAAAGTTGGGGAGATGTTCGTTGTGGCTTTGTCCGGTCAATGTAGTAGGCCAAAACCCACTTACAGTCCAAAGTATGCAAAGCAGTTTCTCCGGCATGAGAATGAGGTTTAAGAAAAAACACTGGTAGAACAATTGACTGAGATGAAATTCAGTGACAACTTTTGGAAGAAACTTTGAATATGTACGCAGAACCACCTTGTCATGATGAAAAACTGTGAAAGGTGGATCTGCTACTTATGTTTGTAACTCACTGACCCTCCTGGCAGAGGTAAAAGCAATAAGGAAGACCACTTTCCAGATAAGAAACTTGGCTCACTGCTGAAGTGACCTGGGAGCACGAAGTGGTGGGGGAAGGCTTCTTAGCCAGCTTATCCATTGCATACGACACCGAAGATGAATCCATTGACGTTGGGTGTTGCGATGTCGACTTCGGTGTGGACCCCAACGTTGGCGCTGGTGTCAAATCACCCTCCATAGCGGAACTGAAGAGGAGACGCTGTTGAATCAGACGATTTTTAAGGCTCCTCTTCTGGAGTGAGGAACAACGAGTGCACGATTCAGCCCTATGCTCTGGCCCCAAACACTGGAGACACCAGCGATGCGGATCTATGATGGAAATAGGGCGAGCACTGTCCGCACTTCTTAAAACCCATCTGAGGACGGGACATGGAGGGAAAAATGGCCTTGGCAAAATCAAAAGTCGAGGCGCAAGGAGGCAAACAGGCACCGCCGGGCAGAACTCACAAAAGCGATAAAGTTAAAAAAAAAAAAATTTCTTTTTTTTTAAGTATAAAAAAGAAAGAAAATAAAAACCGACTAAAAAGTCAAAAAATAAGCCATGTGAGCGGGAAGGCAGCAAAAAAATCTCAACAGCTGTTGATGAAGCGACTTCTTAGCTCCGCGGAAACTAAGAAATTGAGGGACTGCGCATTCTACTTTGGGCGAGAAGGCACTTGCGCAGTTCAGGCTATCGCAAACTTTCTAAAGACTTAAAGTGGCGATGCACTTTTAAAGTGGTCTGTATTGATGCTCCGTCAGTGACATCACCCATTCGTGAGAATATGCTGCCTGCTTGTCCTGGGATAATGCAACTTTTGTAGGATGGGAGCAGGTGGGAATACATTTATTGGAATATCTTTTAACTAATGAGGTAGAGCTAATTTCCTCTACGGAGCTTCTCAACTGCATTTTGGATTAGGGTTATCAGATTTTACGTATTCAGACCAATGGACCCACCACCAGTTCCATCCCCACCCCGTTATGCCCATGCCATGCCCCAGCCTCGCCCCTAGCCCTGTCCCCCTCAGCCTGCTCATCTCGGTTGGGGGGGAATCCACGCATGCACAGATGTGGTGTGTGACATCACTGCGCTGTATGCGCACATGCCCCTCCCAACGCAATCTGCTTTTCAAAACCTAAAGTGCCAGGTTTTGAAAAGCCATCTGGAAATGCCCTCTAAAAAGAGGAAATGTCTGGGTAAATCCAGACATCTGGTAATCCTATTTAGGATCCCACTGACGAGACTAGTTTGCTTATTGCCCTGTGTTAACCACTACTGCCTGGTTGAGGTAGTGCTATCAGAGTTTTACTTAGAACATATTGGACATAAAAATAGTTGTAAACAAGCCAGGGAAATACACACTATTGGGTGTGTTAAATGTGACAGGGAGGATAATACATGCCTTTTGGGGTTGCCAAAAGATACATCAATTTTGGACCAGTTTACCGAGTTATATGGTTACTGTGTTGGGCACTAGGTTCAGTTGAATGAAAGATTAGGTTCTTACCTCTGCTAATCTTCTTTCTTGCACACTTTATTCCGGGACCAGTGGGTTATGCATCTCCAGCAATCAGGCACTGTAGAAAGTTTCAAATAAATAAAGTCATAACCCCTCCCCTCTGCTAGCACATCTTGGAGCATGCTCAGTAGAATCAAGTTTGCAGCCAGGAACATCTACAACAACAAGAAACAAGAGAGAGAAAGAAACGGGGAACTCCCCACCAAATAATTTTTTGTAAAAAAAAATTATTTATTCATTTTTAATCTTTCAACAAGTGTACAATATAGAACCATACATAGTCTTGAAAACATCACTTGTAAATCCATCAAGAAAAACAACAATAGTATATATATAAACCCATAGTCCATCCCCCCTCCCCACTATTATTATTAATGTATACAATATAATAAGAACCCTTCCCACCCTCTGTTATTCCTGGTGTATATTTCAATAGAAAAACTATTGTTTAATCATCACAAAAAGATGTCATTGGCCCCCATATTTTAGTAATTAATAATAATTAATTCCGCTTATATAACATATGCAAAACAGCAACAATGAAAACTGTAAAACACTGCTATAGGGAGACATAGCATGCACTGACAGAAGGGGGCACTAACTAGGTTACCCCCCAAATATAGTGCTACATTTAGCAGAAGGTACTCTTATAAAAGCAGAACTGAAACATAAATCCAACTTATCAGTACTTCCAGGCAGATGAACACCGAATCAGACATACATAGGGCGGGTTCCAGGAATAAAGTGTGGATTTATAAGAAAGAAGATTAGCAGAAGTAAGAACCTAATCTTTCGTTGTTGTACAATCCCACTTTATTACGGGATTTAACACAGCAGTCCCGAAAATTCAGGGTGGGACTGATGAGCTCGCTGTCCACACTGAAGCACCAAAAGCGGCATCCCGCTTGGTCGCCACACCAATCCTGCAAAACCTGGAGAACGAATGCAGAGAGGATCACTTAGTATTCTTTTAAATCTCATCCTGGGGTATCACCAACTACTCAATTCATGAGGAAGAAACCCCCTGGTAGAAAGGGCCCGCAACCGCTATATAAGCTGCAGGAACAGTCACTCAAATCCCCCTCTAAATGGTAGCCTCAAAAGCAGGCTAGCCCTTGCTGGCAGGACACGCCAGACCAACCGGTGGTCTGAGACCCGAAACTCGGTGGTTATCTCCAAGGAAGTCTTGCGCTCATCCAAGGACCGCAGAACTTGGTCCTTAGCCGGAACTGGAAGAGACAAATACCAAAATGCGAACTACCTGAAACACATAGAAAACAGCAACTCCTTTTGGAAGAAGGGAGGAACCGCACGCAAGAGCACCCCGGAACCCATAAAACACAATAAGGATCCCGATAAGAAAGAGCTGAAAGCTCCATACTGTCCAATCTGACAAAGTGCCGGGTTTTGAAAAGTCATCCGGACTCTGACATGTCCTTGAAAAGGAAAACATCTGGGGAAATCCAGATGTCTTGTAACTCTACCTAAGCCTATTTTTCCAATAGGATCCATTGTTTACTTTCTATGGTTTTGAAGTGCAATGTATACAGCTGGAACCTAACTTCTGGGCTCCTTCCAACCATTTCGAAAACATCTGAAAACTTAGCTATTTTCAAAGTTGCAAATTCTGCTCCTCTCCATGCTATTCCAAATCCATATTGTATTTGTTCTCTTTTCTAATTTCTTGTAAACCACGCCAAGCTCTACTGTTATAGAGAAGATGAGGCATATAAGCGTAAGGTTTAGTTTAGTTTAGGACAGTTAAAAAGGAATACAGGCTTGAAAAAGAGAGAGATCCATCACAGACACCAGCTCCAGAGGCTCACAAAGCAAGTGAGCCAGGGAGCGGAGACCAGATGCAGATTGTACGTTAGACAAAGGAGGCACAAAGAAGGCCTCAGATGAACTGCATCCCTTAGGAAATGGACCACATCTGGAGAACTGCCGAAGATCTGACAAAGGCAATAGTGACCAGGCAAGACACATCTGCAATCTGACTCTTTAGGTAAGCCACTGCAAGGCCCTTGTGCAGGCCATCCTGCCAAGACTCCAGCACCTGAAGAACCGAGGGAGAATTATAATCCTCCCGACGGCTTGTGTACCAAACCTGGTAGCACAGCCACACTTTCGTGTAGCTCACCACTGTGGACTTCCACGTGCTGTGAAGCAGCGCAGCTATCACCCCAATAGAATAGCCCCTGGTTGACAAGTCCACGCTCTGAAAAGACAGACGCAAGACTAAAGAGACCGGGGTCCTGCAAAGCGATCAGCCCCTGAGAAAGAGGAACCGTGGGTAACAGGGAAACTCAGCCCCCCCGTCCCCGGGCTCTGCCAGAGCCGCACGAAGGCAGCATACCATCGTAGTGTCAGTCAATCGGAAACCACCAAGATCACAGTTCCTGGGTAGTCTGTATGCAACGCATCAGACACCCTAACATGGGCCACAGAGGGGAGGCGTAGAGAAGGCCCTCCTGCGGACAGAGCATCCAGGTCCTCGGCGCCAGTCGCCATGAGGGGCACAATACTCACTAATGCCCTTCTAGATGGAGACACTGTCCGGGGACTAGTGTCTAACAACTGAGGAAGACTGCCCAAACGCTGTCCCATGAGAAGGCAAACCCCTAGGAACGCAAAATCCTGAGTGGGCTACAAGTGGCTCCACCGAAGGTTGATCACCCAGCCCAGATGCAGCAGCAAGGGTACCACCTGCAGAACTGCCTGGATTCCCTCTGACAGAGAGGGAACTCTGAACAACAAATTGTCCAGATACATGGGGAACAAGACACTCAAGCCACAAAGATGCGCTGCCACTACCACCGACACCTTGGTGAAGGGCCTGGGCACCATCACTAACCCGAAGGGAAGAGCTGCAAACTGAAAATGTAGCTCTAGGACGTGAAAACTGCAACAACTTCCTGTGTGCTGGAAAAAGGGGATACACAGATATACTTCCATGAGATCCAGGGAGGTCAGAAACTTCCTCGCTGAAGCAAATCAATGACAGAACGCACAATCTCCATGCCTAAGCAAGGCACCATCAGTATCACATTCACCATTTGAAAGTCAGACTAGATCTCCAATTTCGGAGTCATTCATTGGAACGATGAAGATGAGTATCTGCCTGTGCCCCAAGCTGCCTTCTGGTATGGGCTCAAGGGCTGCAAGCTCCAAACGTCTGCGGACCATGATCTGCACCCGAAGCACTACCTTGGGGAAACCTGCAGGGGCCACAAGAAAGTATTTGGTGTGAGGGCGTAAAAACTCCAAAGTGAGTCCATCGCGCAACACCTCCAAGACCCAGCGGTCTGATGTGACGGTCTCATATTCCGCCAAGAAAATAGACAGCCCCCCCTGGATGTATGGGGGAGAGCCAGAACTGTGTCTTCTTGGGGATGAGGGGGGGCTGCTGGATGTCCATTTCAGGACTGCTGCCAGCCAGACCCCCCTGACACAGGGTCTGTGAGACACAGAACACGTCTGCTCCGAGGAGGGAGGACCGTCATACTGGTGAAGACTTCAAAACGGACTAAGAGCAGAATGCTCTGAACCCTTGATGGGACGCATCCTGTTCCTAGGCAAAGCCATTGGCTTGCGGTCTTGTACACTTACCAGATCCTCCTGAACCTGGCTGAACCGACGCTGTCCCCAAAAGGGAAGCGTACTCAGGTTGGTCTCAGAGGAGGAGTCCACAGATTGCTACTTGATTTGTAGCATCTTCCGGGCAGACATTGAATAAGTACCCAGCTTGGCACATACTGTCAGAATGTCTGATAAGGCGACAGCCGTACAATCCCCCCCGGGATGAAAAGTTCCAAATCATGCAGCACCATAGAGACAGGGCATGGTGAATTATGTAAAGAAACGTCCGTGTAGCGAAGTACAATGTTGGTGCACTGCCTTGATCCCAGCAGCAGCCAATCAAAAAAGGCGTGTAAGGATAAAATCCATACTCCTGTCCTGAATATCATACAGGATCACTCCTCCATCGGGCAGGAAAAGTGTGCATGGTGACCTGAGTCACAGCCAAATCCACCTTCAGAGAAGCAAAGCATTTAGTAAAACTGACCACCAGAGGACAAATCCTGGTCATGGCCCTAGCGCAAAACAGGGAACCCTCCAGGCCTCCAGGTTACCCCAAATCTCCGACATGATATGACCCGCGTCGGGGTATCAAAGAAAAGAGGCAGGCTGCAGCCTCCTAATCACTCCTGAGAAAACATTTCTGTGGGACTGGCTGAGCCCAGCAGGGACCAGTCCTGCAGTGGGAGATGATGCGGTATATAAACTTAAGGTTTAGTTTAGTTTAGTTCTGTAATGATGTCCACCAGACAAGCAGGGAATAGGAACATGCATGCTGTGGGATTGTCAATCAAGTCCCAAAATCCACACAGAGCCTGAACACAGAGCTCCAAATATTCCACACTAGCGGCCGCCATTGAACGTCCCTGTGAAAGCAGAGGGATCGGGAGAGCACCCAACGCTAATGCAGGCATCGCCCTTTGGCGCTCCACAGTTCCTGCAGGGAGACCAATCAAGAGATCCGTGCTGAGCAGTGGCGACATCCCCACAGAATGCTAAATGTTGGTGGGACTATTACAGGCATGGACTGTTTCCGAATAATGCCTTAAAGAGCCTACGCACAATTCCAGGGGAAAAGGACGACTCCTGCGGCAAAAGCTGCCCTGTGTTCCTCAGAATTAAGGTACTTTGAGGACTTATCAAATCTTTCTCTGGAAACACGCTTGCGTTACACCAAAACACCACCAGCACTCACCTGTGGGCCCCCAAATGTGATTTTCACGGAAATTTGGGCAGAAGGCTCAATGAGAGGCTCCCCTGAGGCGAAGGGAACTGCTTCCATACAAATTTAGAACCTCCTTGGGGGCCGCAGAGCACACAGAATGCAGCTGCGCAACAGACAGTCATCTGCCACAAACAAGTAATGATATCAATACATCTCAACCTGGGAAGGCCATCTGTGAAGTTTGGAGCAAAAACGAAGCTCCTTACTATAAAAAATATAACTTTATTCAAAACTGGAAAATCCAAGATGGCTACTGGGTGCCAATTTTGCAATAAAATCGCCCAGGAAAAGAACAAGGAACCCCTGAAAATGGCGATTTTAGGAATTTAGAGGGGGGGAGGGGTTAGGGCATGCAGGGGAAATCACCCCCCAAAAACATTTTAAGACCCCCCAAAATCGACAAAACAGACTGTCATGCTGTTTACTCACTGTGATACAGAGATGCAGGGAGAAATGCAGGCAAAGCTATAAATAGCATGTAAAGAGATCAAATGCCTCAGGAAGCTGTAAAGCAGCATTTCAAGTCTTCTGACTGCCCCACTGGCCTGACCACCAAGGTCAATGACCTCCGCCACCTTTAGATTCGTCACGCAACTACCTGCGGAGGCACGCAGTCGGGCTCCGGTCCTGGGCGCGCTTCATGGAACTACTCAGCCTGCGCTGCACCCACTAGCGGACAAACCTGGGGTGAGCTGGCTCCTGATCCTGGAGCCCCGATCTGTCCAGCAGGCTGTCCAGGGGGACTTACTACCACGCAGGGAACCCCCCAGAAGCAGACGCTCTCCAACCGTCTGTGATCTCCCGCCACAAGGAGGTCCCCACACGGAACCTCCATAGCACGATGGCTGACTCGTGAGGGAAATATTGGAAACATTACTGAAACTATCCAAATAAAACATGAGCAGAAGAAATAAACTTCTACAGGCTTAGCTTGTAAAAAGCTAAAACTAGATTCTACTGAGCATGCTCCAAGATGTGCTAGCAGAGGGGAGGGGATATGACTTCAATTATTTAAAGCTTTCTACAGTGCCTGGTGGCTGAAGATGCATAACCCACTGGTCCCGGAATAAAGTGGGATTGTACAAGAACAAAAGTTTTTGGACAGGCCGGGCTCCTTTCAGGGAAAAGATAAAGGGGGTACCATCTTATTTTGGAAGATGCATATTACAAAATCAGACGACACCTGAACCTCCAAGTGTACTGGCATTGGTGAAATCATTTCAATTTATTGGCTACTTGAGAGGCACAGGATGGAAGAAGGTTCCTTAAATGGAAAACTCATTATTTGAAAGTGTGGTAACTTTACTTAAAAAGTCTCTCCCCACGAGGATGCAGTCTTTTTTAAATCTTGGATAATTTGTAACATCACAATATCTAATGTGAACACACTAGCAATACTTTGACTGGAGGAAAGGGGTAAAACTACAGTAGTTTATGAGGTAATCAAATTTTTTTTCAGGATCAGTGCAGAGTAGAGGTCTGCATGGGAACGGAGATCGCGGGAATCCTGTGGGTCCCACGGGAATCCCCCCTAACCCACAGGACTCCCACAGGGACCCCCTGTGGCCCACAGGACTCCCACGGGGACTCCCCTCTAGCTAACAGGACTCCCACAGGGATGGAAGGCTTTGGAAGCAGGGTTCGTCCATATAATATAATGGACACGTCAACCTTAGTAAAAGAGGGGGTTTATAAGTTAATTCCATGAATAGAAAACAAAATAGAGTTCCACCAAAGAGATTCCACAAGGAAAACAGCAGCGCAAACACAAAAGAAACTGTGGAATTGATGATCCTGTCAGAAGTAATTGCTGCTTTTTATGGGGACGGACGGGGATGGAGGTAATTCCTTGCGGGGATGGGTGGGGACAGAGAGGATCCCGACGGGGATGGGTGGGGATGGAGAGGATCCTGATGGGGACAAGTGGGGATGGAGAGGATCCTGGCGGGGACGGGCGGGGATGGGTGGAATTTCTGTCCCCGTGCAACTCTCTAGTGCAGAAGGTCACAAGAGTAAGGACCTCTGCTTGTTAACTGCATGCAAGGTAGCTCCTTTTGCTGGGGGTGGGGGGTAGTATGTACTGGAGACTGTGAAAATGAAGAGGTGGGGAAAAAATTAAAACTGTTAAAAACAACAACAACAAAAAGTTCAAACCTTAAATTGCATATCAAGTTTGAATAAAACATAAAACAAATATTAGCAAATGAGGATGAGTTTAAGTGATAATTCAATAGCATCACTTATGTTCTTGAACCTAAGTTTAAAAATTATCTCCTCATAAGAATGTATACTACTATATCTTTCTATCATTTTGCACCTACACTTAACATTTCAATCTTATATGTTTTAAAAGCCAGCTACATTAAAAGTGCCTCATTAAATAACTTACCTGTACTCCTGGACTTACAGGGACTGGGTACATCATATTTGGTGCAAAACAAACTGGTTGAGAATATACTGGAGTAGGTTGTTGATGAGCTACCATAGATGGGCTTGGCTGGGCTTGTGGACGAGGTGAGGTTGGTGTTGTAGAAGGCTTTGGCTACAAACAAATCAGGAATCAAATTCATATTTTGCATAGTGCATGCTGAGTCTAATGTTCTTAAGTGTTATTCAGTCTTCAGTAGCTCAGAAAATGTCAAAATTAACAAATATTAAAAAAACAAAACCAAAACAGATTACCTGAGCAAATGCCCGTGGATTGAATTCCTTTGCATTGGGATTCAGTGTAGATTTTCTAACTTGCCTGAACAAATTAAAAATGAAGTCATGTAAACTTCAGTTAAGAAATGCATGCAAATATGTAAAACATTGGCGCAGCCAGACCCAGTATTTTGGATGCACCCTCCCCCCTCCTTTGATACTGAACAATGAGATGGAAGGGAAAAAAAGAAACGCTGCATCTCTCTCTCCCTTCCACCCCAAGGCCTAACATTTCTCCCTCCCTTCCATCCCCTGATCCAACTTCTCTCCCTTTCTCTTCTCAACTGTCCTCCATTCCATCTCTTCCCCTGCCTGCCTTCCTTCCCCCAGGACCATCATTTCTCCCTTTCTCTTCCCAACAGTTCTCCCTTCAAATATTTTCCTCTTCTTCTACACCACCCCAGGTCCAACTTCCTTCAGTCCATTGCCTACCATCTCTCTCTCTCTCCTCTGTTTCTAGCCCCATAAGCTCTCCTCCCCCTCCCAATCTAGTACTGCTTTAATACCCTCTCCCTACGTATTTAAAAACAAAAAACAAACACACAACCCAGTTAGTCTAGAAAGCTTCCTCGGCCCAGCATGTCCTCCTCCTTCTCTCCGTGCTGGTCCGATGCCGCCCTCACCTTCTGTCATGCTAAAAATTCTGCCGGCCTCGGCAGTGATTCAGCAACATTGCCTGTGACTCCCTTTCCTGCTTTCCGTCTGCCGTGGTCCACCTGGACAGAAACAGGAAGTTGCATCATTGGAGACAGACCACAGCAGATGGAAAGCAGGAAGGGGAGCCATGGGCAACTTGACTGGATCACTGCTGAGGCTGGCAGATTTTTCAGCATGACAAAAAGTGAGGGTGACATTGGACCGGCACGGAAAGAAGAGGGAAGACATGCTGGGCCAGGCCACGGGGACCACCCAGAGCCTTGGGGCTGGGCTGTGAGAAGGGGAAGTTTCCGGACCATGACTCCAAGGCAGGGAGCACTACCGCAAGCCATATAAAATGGCCCGCGGGTCTTGTGTTTGACACATGTGGTCTAGAGCAGTGGTTCTCATCCCTGTCCTAGAGAACCACCATGCCAATCGGGTTTTCAGGCTAGCCCCAATGAATATGCATGAGAGAGATTTGCATATAATGGAAGAGACAGGCATGCAAATCTGCTCCATTCATATTCATTAGGGCTATCCTGAAAACCCGATTGGCCTGGTGGTCCTCCAGGACAGGGTTGGGAACCACTGGTCTAGAGGAAAGAGCAGTGTGGTGCCAGGCCCACTTGTAGCTATGCCACTGATGTAAAACACAGCTCTACATCATAATATCAGAGTCCAAACATTTTGAGTAAGAATTATAAAAAAAAACCAACAGATCATGGCCATATTTTATGTCTGCAATACTATTTCAGTTATGTTTAGTTTCAATTGCTCATCATAGATAACCCAAAAGAAACACCCCATATAAAATATTACTGCTCACAATATATGCCTTAGATCCATTCTCTTCTAACTTCAGGCCACATTTTGGACTAGATTCAGTAAACAATGGCCAAATTTGGGTGCCCAAAAAAGTAATGCTTAACACTATTCTATAAACACCACACTGAATTCAGCAACATTTATAGAATAACACATAGCACTAGAATCCACGCCCAACTCTGTGCACAAGGATTTACACCAGCTGAAGCCTGGCACCCTGCGAGACACTGCCAAGTCTCCTAGGTATGCTCCACAGCTTGCGCTCAAACTTTTGTTCAGCAGAAGGAGAAAGATGGGGATGGCCCTAAGCTCCTGTGAAGCCAATGCAGGCTGGCTGATAAGTACCACTAGGGATTGGCCAGCCAGCTGCAGACCTAAGTCTGTGTGATCCCAATTCAGGCAGAGCTGAAGAATCGCTCCGAGCACAAGAAATCCCGAAAAAAGAAAGTAAACACTGAATAAAATGGAGAAAGCAGAACAAACACTCCTGCTTGCATACGTGGAAAAGGAAAAAACTAGATGGAGTAGAGAGCACAGTGAAGTACAGCAGAGGCACAGAGAAAAAAATCCAGAGTGGATTCCTTCTGCACATGGCACACAGACATGGGGACACAACCGCAATCCAGTCGGGTTTTCAGGATTTCCCCCAATTAATATGCATGAGATCTATTAGCATACAATGAAAACAGTGCATGCAAAAAGAACTCATGCATATTCATTGGGGAAATCCTGAAAACCTGACTGGATTGCGGCCCTCGAGGAGGGACTTTGACACCTTTGGTCTAGAATGTCTCACCCATTGCTCTGGAACACTACTTATATCTTTAGTGAACACCCCTTACCCATCCATACCCCATCCCATACCTCATTTTTAGTTGTGTGCATCTTTTTTAAAAAAAAATTTATTTATTTATCATTTTTCAATAACATCAAGTATCCACTTGTACAGAAAGGTAAAGTTAGACAGAAAATAAATTACAATACAAATTATAATCTACTAACCCATTATGTCTTAACTTTAACTCAACTCCTCAATTGGATCCAAGATGTAAAATCAGCAAGCATTTAACAAAGAAATAGAATAAAAATACTAACAATATGTTAGCTGAGACAGGAAATCAAACAATCTAAGAGTACTTCAAATTCCTCCTCCTATTTTCAGTCGAGCAACTGACAAGAAGGTTGTCAGTTGGCTAGGTTAAAAAAAACACATATTTTTGCATTGGATAAACTATCACACATTTACATGGGTGACAAAGAAAATAAGTTGCCCCAAGAGCAATAACACCTGGCTTTAACAACAAAAATTCACGACGACGTTTTTGTGTTTCTCATGACAGATCCGGGTACATTTGTATTTTATACCCTAGAAATTCTTTCTGTCTATTTCTAATGAAAAGTCTTAATAACCAATTCTTATCCGATGCTAAGGCAACTGTAAGAAGAAGGGTGGCCGGTTTTGCGGCTTCCCAATCTGAAAGTTCCAGCATTGTAGAAATATTAAGCGATTGTTGATCATCTTCCTTTAGCTTTTCTAGGAGTTACTATTGATAAAGATCTCACTTTCCACGATCACATCAGCTCGGTTGCTAAGATTTGCTTTTTCAAACTTCGTCTTATCCGCTCTCTAACTTCGATCCTAGAGACAGATGCAATCAAAATTCTAATTCATTCTCTAGTTATTTCCCACCTTGATTATTGCAACTCTCTTTATAACGGACTTCTTCAGAAAGAAATTTGACATTTACAACTAATTCAAAAAACAGCAATAAAACTCATCTATAAAGCTGGTAAATTTGACCATGTTACCCCTCTTCTGAAGGAAGCACACTGGCTCCCCATTACACACCGCATCACTTACAAAACCATTCTGCTCACTTTTAAAATCAGACTCTCTCACCTGCTTTCATACCTAGACAAGCTCCTCATCCCACAACGCTCAGTACGTCTCCTAAGGTCAGCCGATCAGAAACTCTTGTCAATTCCCTCTATAAAAGATTTCTTCTACACTAGGAAAATAAACTTCGCAGTAGTAGCTCCAACCTTGTGGAATGCTCTGCCACAGCTACTCCGATCCGAAAATCAACTTGACAAATTTAAGATAAGCTTGAAGACCTTCTTATTTAGCGATGCTTTTTCCTGTGTTTAGATTTTCCTTTACATACATATATCTTTTTTTTTTTTCTTTCTCCCCTTTCTTCCATTCTTCATCTTTTTCTTCTTTTTATATTCAAGCAACCGCTTTTACAAAGCGATCCCACCCTATTTGTTTTACCCTCTTCCCTCTTTCTCCTTTCTTCTTTTAACATGTAACTTTCCCCCCATCCTTCCCATTCTCCCTCACCTTCAAGTCTGTCTAGTTAATGTCTTCAGTGTAAACTTTCATTATTTTATATTTATTTATTTAATTTTTCTTTCAAATTTTTATTGTAAACCGGCCAGATACTTGTTGATGGTCGGTATATTAAAAGCCAATAAACTTGAAACTTCCCTTTTAATAGGTGAATAATAAACTTGGGTGAATGGCGGTAATAAGTCTTCAGTAATTTCAAGCACCTCCATCATATAACGTTTCAACATGTCTCTCGGAGATGCAGAAGCAACTCTGGGAAAGTTACCGTATTTTCGCGGATATAACGCGCACCTGTGTAAAACGCGCACAGGGGTATAGCGCGCAGAAATCACGATGATATGTACCAAAACTTTTCTATACCGCGCTCAGGCATATAACGCGCATGATGCCCGACGCTCCTTTCGCCCGCCCTGACTTTCCGTGCGCTGTCCCGACTCTCCGTTCACCCCCCCTGACTTCCGTGCACTGCCCTGACTTTCCGTGCGCTGTCCTGAATCTCCGTTCACCCCCCCTGACTTTCCGTGCACTGTCCCCCCTTGAAGTCCTGTCCCCCCTTGAAGGTCTGTCCCCATCCTGAAAGCCTGATGCCCCCCCCCGACGTCCGATACATCCCCCCCCCGGCAGGACCACTCGCACCCTCACCCCGAAGGACCGCCGACTCCCCAACAATATCGGGCCAGGAGGGAGCCCAAACCCTCCTGGCCACGGCGACACCCTAACCCCACCCCGCACTACATTACGGGCAGGAGGGATCCCAGGCCCTCCTGCCCTCGACGCAAACCCCCTCCCCCCAACGACCGCCCCCCCCCAAGAACCTCCGCCCGTCCCCCAGCCGACCCGCGACCCCCCTGGCCGACCCCCACGACACCCCCACCCGCCTTCCCCGTACTTTGTGTAGTTTGGCCAGAAGGGAGCCCAAACCCTCCTGGCCACGGCGACCCCCTAACCCCACCCCGCACTACATTACGGGCAGGAGGGATCCCAGGCCCTCCTGCCCTCGACGCAAACCCCCCTCCCTCCAACGACCGCCCCCCCCCCAAGAACCTCCGACCGCCGCCCCAGCCGACCCCCGCGACCCCCCTGGCCGACCCCCACGACCCCCCCCCCCCCCCTTCCCCGTACCTTTGGAAGTTGGCCGGACAGACGGGAGCCAAACCCGCCTGTCCGGCAGGCAGCCAACGAAGGAATGAGGCCGGATTGGCCCATCCGTCCTAAAGCTCCGCCTACTGGTGGGGCCTAAGGCGCGTGGGCCAATCAGAATAGGCCCTGGAGCCTTAGGTCCCACCTGGGGGCGCGGCCTGAGGCACATGGGCCAAACCCGACCATGTGTCTCAGGCCGCGCCCCCAGGTGGGACCTAAGGCTCCAGGGCCTATTCTGATTGGCCCACGCGCCTTAGGCCCCACCAGTAGGCGGAGCTTTAGGACGGATGGGCCAATCCGGCCTCATTCCTTCGTTGGCTGCCTGCCGGACAGGCGGGTTTGGCTCCCGTCTGTCCGGCCAACTTCCAAAGGTACGGGGAAGGGGGGTGGGGGGGTCGTGGGGGTCGGCCAGGGGGGTCGCGGGTCGGCTGGGGCGGCGGTCGGAGGTTCTTGGGGGGGGCGGTCGTTGGAGGGAGGGGGGTTTGCGTCGAGGGCAGGAGGGCCTGGGATCCCTCCTGCCCGTAATGTAGTGCGGGGTGGGGTTAGGGGGTCGCCGTGGCCAGGAGGGTTTGGGCTCCCTTCTGGCCCAACTACACAAAGTACGGGGAAGGCGGGTGGGGGTGTCGTGGGGGTCGGCCAGGGGGGTCACGGGTCGGCTGGGGGGGGGGCGGTCGTTGAGGGGAGGGGGTTTGCGTCGAGGGCAGGAGGGCCTGGGATCCCTCCTGTCCGTAATGTAGTGCGGGGTGGGGTTAGGGGGTCGCCGTGGCCAGGAGGGTTTGGGCTCCCTCCTGGCCCGATATTGTTGGGGAGTCGGCGGTCCTTCGGGGTGAGGGTGCGAGTGGTCCTGCCGGGGGGGGGGGGATGTATCGGACGTCGGGGAGTCAGCCGGGCAAGAGGGCTTGGGCTCCCTCTTGCTCCGATCGTGGATGCGGGTGCGGGTGGGAGCGCGTGCGAGCGGTCGTTCGGGGTGGGGGTGCGAGCGGTCCTGCTGGGGGGGTGAATCGGGCGTCGGGCGGGGTGGGAACTATGTTTAAAAACTTTTCTATACCGCGCTCAGGCATATAACGCGCGAGGGGTATGCGCGGTAGGTAAAATCGCGTATAACGCGCGCGTTATATCCGCGAAAATACGGTAATCAATCTAAGGTTATTGTTACGGGAAAAGTTTTCAAAAGATTCCAATTTTCTTCTTAAATTGATATTATCTCTCACCAGTGCTTCTGTAATTTGTTTGGAAACTTTCATTTCTTGGGAAGAATTTAATGTCGAATTTTTCAGGTCTTGTAGGTCAACTTTAATATTCTTAATTTCATTTCCTTGAGTATTAATTTTATGCTCTAACTGAGAGAGCGGAGGATTAATTGTTTTAGCTAAATCTGTCACAAGATCCCAAATAGATTCAAGGGTTACCTCTTGGGGTTTTTTCAATGTAAAAGAAAGTTTTTTTAGAAGAAAAGTCAATATTCTCACCAGCTGGAATTCCCTCTTGGCTGCTGCTCTCCTGCTCACAAACAAATTGCGGTGCTGGCAAGTCCTCATATTCTGGAGGAATACCCTGTAGATACAGGGATTCCACCTCCAAGCTCCTCTCTATGGTCCCATTAGCCTCCGGGGAGAATCTCTCAATGACTTCCGATGGCTTCTCCACCCACGGGGAGCTGGAAATCCAGGGAGGAGGGGGAGGCACTCCAGCCTTGGGGCTCAAGGTGGTATCTAAGCCCAAGGAGGACGCCTCTGTCTCGCTCCAGAGCGTCTCCAGCGGGCGTGCCGAAGCTCCTGTGATGTCCTGCATTCGGCGCAGGAGCTCGTCTATATTACCAAAAGCGGCCGGACCCGAACGCCGCAAGGCTCCAGCGGCACTGCGCCCTCTCTGCTTCGGCATTTTGCAGGTATTGAAAAAGAAAACAAGTTTTGACGAGCGCTCTGAAGCGGAACGCTCAGTCCAACAGTTGATCCGCCATCTTGGATCAAGCTCTCTGTGTGCATCTTTATAGAAGCAGCATGTGTAAATCTTAACTGAAGCCAATTAATTAATTTATTTAAACAGTTTGCATTGCACTATCTTGCATTCTAGGCAGTGAACAATTAAAACATTCACAATAAAATTACAGTAAAAATACAAATCACAGCACAACCCATATCATCAGTATATCTCTGACTTAGGCCTGAATGCACTAAAGATAATTGGTAATACCGACTAGCCGATTTTGGACGAGCGATCGATGCACTACCAACTTTGCATGCAAACCCGACAGATCAATTGTTCAGTGAATGATTGACACATATGCAGAGCCCTAACAGCAGTGACAGAGAAAGCAGCCTCCTGTCAGTGCTTTTAGGACTTCTTTTTTTTTAATGGCACAGATATTATGTGTGTGTTACACATGCACAACCTGCCCCATTAAAATAAAAAGCCCCCCGTGCTGATGGTCCTCCCCAACGCACCCCCCCCATGGCAGCAAAAATGGCAGGAGGGATGCCTACTCCTTCCTCCCTGGCCGAATACCCCCATGCCACCGACCCCTCCCCAAACCAATCCCCTCCCCTTCCCCCCAAATAGGCAAGATGCCCACTCCCTCCTGCCACGCAGAACACCCCTACACCATGCCCTACCCCCACCCCGCACCAGGCATCACCGAGCCACCGTTCCCCCCTAAACCTCCCCCCCAACATGCCTTTTTGAAAAGTTGGAAGCCCACTCCAGGCTCCTGCTTCAGGTCTGCCACTCCAAAATGGAAGGCCTTCCCCTCCCCGGTGCATCATGTGATGCAAGGGGAGGGGCCAAAAGCCCTGAAAGGTTCAGACATATAAGGTTCCTCCCAAGGCCACACTCCAATATCCAGAGTCCGACGACTGAGAAAATCTGCCTGAACAATGTCCATTCCAGCCATGTGCACTGCAGACAGCGCCAGTAGATGGCTCTCCACCCAAAGGAAGAGAAGCTGAGCTTCCATGCTCAAGTAGACACTCTGGGTGTCCCCTGCCAGGTGACAAAAGCCAGTGCCATGGCAGGTATCTGAGAAGACTCGGACGGCTCAATGATGGAGCCAACCTTCAAAGTGGAGGAGAGACAGTTGAATCGCCCAAAGTTCCAGGAAATTGAGCAACCACGTGCGCTCTGAGGGAGCCCACTGGTCTTGAACAGGGACAGTACTACACCCCACCTCCCAGCCTTGCAGACTCACATTCATCGTCAGAATCACCCACTCTCAAATCCAGAGGGGAAGACCCCTGGAGAATGAGAGAGATCGCAGCCACCAGGCAAGATTGTGCCGTGCCACTGATGTCCAGGGCAGGGGTGCATGAAACAGGTCCTGTTGTGGACTCCAGCACGAAATAGAGAATCTTGAAGTATACGCAAATGGGTTCTGGCCCATGGGACCATATTGATCATCGCCACCATGGTCCCCAAAACCTGGAGGTACTGGCAGGCCTTTGGGACCAGAGTGGCCTGAAAGCCTCTGAGAACCAGTTGGAGCTTCTCCTGACAGAACACGAGCAGGAACACTGTGTTCTGGCCCTTGTGAAAGTAAACACCCCTGTACTCAAAATCTCGTGTCGTTACAAGGTGACTCTTCCTGAAGTTGATCACCCCGCCCAGGTACTGCAGCAACTGCACAACCTGATAAACATCCTGACACCCCTTGGACTCTGAAGGGGCCCTGATCAACCAGTCGTCCAGAGACGGGTGAACCAAAATACCCTGGGTGCGAAGATATGCTGCCACCACTACCATCACTGCGGTGAAGGACCTGGGCGCTATCACCAACCCAAATAGCAGTGCCACAAACTGGAAACAGCGCTACAGGATGTAGATCCTCAGATACTTCTGGTGGTCCAGAAAAAATAGGGGAACATGGAGATATGAATCCATCAGATTCTGAGAGGCTAGGAACTCCCCCCACCCTCCCGAGGTAAACACCAAGCGCACAGTTTCCATGTGGAAGTGAGGCACTCGCAGCACCGCATTGACTGCTTTGAGGTTCAGAATTGGTCTTTAATCTTCGGAGCCTCTCTTTGGAGCGATGAAATATATTGAGCATCTCTAAGAGCCCAAGTCTTGGTCTGAGACAGGCTCTATAGCCGCAATAGTTAGTAATGTGCTAACTGGGGTCTGTACCTGAACCGCCTTCTCAGGGCAGCCCTTCATGTAATCTAGGAAATACTAGAACAAAGGACAAGGAAACTTTAGTTTGTAGCCGTCCAGGAACACCTCCAAGACCCAACTGTTGGAGGTAATGACCTACCACTCAGCCAGAATGGCCAACAAATGCTACCTTAAAAGTGGGAGGGAAGGCACCAGCCTAGCGCCAGAATTATTTCTTCACAGGTGCCAGTGGATGACCTCCCGTGGGCAGCTAGCACTGAGAACCGACAAACTGCGATCTGGCAAATGATGAGGGCCACTGGCCAGCTGAGAGTACTGAGTACGGATGAGAACGCCTGAAGGGACAAAAAGTAGAGTGCACTGAAACCCTGGAGGGGCGGGACCTAGACACAGACAAAGACTTAGGTCTGTGAACCTGCACACTGGCCATAAAGTCATACAATCCCAGGCCAAACAAAAAATTGACCATTGAAGGGCAACCAGGCTACTGACAGATCCACAGCATCCTGAGAGCTGAGAGAAAGAAGTGGACAGCTTAAAGAAACCCTTCAACATGTCATACAGGGCATCAGCCATAAAGTCCACACCTAAGACAGGAAATCCAGGGCCCGGGGCACAACAGTGTCATGATCATGGTGAAGCTTGGAATGGCATGCCCTGGCCACGAAAGAAGAGACTGCCGGGTCAAACAGGCGCTTCAGGAGGAAATCCACACACTGTTCCTGAACATCCTGCAGGACCACTCCCTCCCCCCTTCACTGGGGAAAGAAGTGTGTTTGGTGACCTGTGTCACCGAAGAATCTACCTTCATGGAAGTGAAACGCTTGGTAAAAACATCTGCCATGGGAGAAAACCAAGATATGGCATGAGTACTGTTCAAATGACCCTTAGGCACCTCCCAAATTTCTGGAAGAATCTAAACTATGTCAGAATGATCAAGAAAAAAGCTATTGCGGCCTCTGGTCACTCATGAGGGAACATTCTGCAATGACAGGCTGCTCAGTCAGCAGCTTCAATGCCTGCAGAGATCAAAGTCACTAAGTGAGTGGGCTGGAAAAAATCTACACATAGTGTGATCCACCCCCAGATCTGAGGCTCTACTCGAATCCTGATCCTGGAGATCCACTAGAGGTGCCACAGTGAGGTCTGGATGTGCTGGAAAAAAGGAGGTCTGTATAAGATTCTGGTGACCTAACCAACAAATGATCTCCAATTAAATATCAGATAGCCTGAATGTTAATTTAGCATTAAGTTCTCATACACTCAGAATTGTGTAATTCAGCCAAGGTCCAAAGTCCCTATAGGTGAGACTTAAAGATCTCAATATGTATACTTTGGAGGAAAGGAGAGAGAGGAGAGATATGATACAGATGTTTAAATAACTACATGGCATAAATGCGCATGAGTCGAGTCTCTTTCATTTGAAAGGAAGCTCTGGAATGAGAGGGTATAGAATGAAGTTAAGAGCTGATAGGCTCAGGAGTAATCTAAGGAAAAACTTTTTTACAGAAAGGGTGGTAGATACGTGAAACACAGTCCTCCGGAAGAAGTGGTGGAGACAGAGACTGTGTCTTAATTCAAGAAGGCATGGGATAGGCACGTGGGGGATCTCTTAAAGAGAGGAACAGATAATAGTTATTGCGAATGGGCAGACTGGATGAGCCATTTGGCCTTTATCTGCCATCATGTTTCTGGGTTTTTGAGTATTGGAGCAGCTCATGACTGTGCACTGAGAAGTGGAAGGCTGAACTCCAATTTCAGCTCTTCCAAGTTTATTATTTTTTTGATATACTGTCTATCAAAAAAAATATCTAGGTGGTTCACAGTTAATAAAATAAATTTAAAAGCAAATGTTAAAAAGGGGGGAAAAAGAAAAACTCATCATGGAATTTAGTGATGGGGATTACATAACTTGAAACGGACATCATGGGAAAGTTAGGTACATGAGGTTGAAAAAAATACATTGTAATAAAAAAAAAATTATAAAAGATGGAAAGGGGCTCTTTAATAGCATCCATAATAAAATGGTGGACTGACACCGACTTAAACAGCTGGCTTATGGCAGGGTCATCACCTGGATCAGGACTCCCTGATGCATTCCATTTAAAGGAGTCAAAGATGGGATTGGAGTCATCCAGGGTAGAAGCAGTGTCTTGAGATAAAAGAAGCATTTTATCGGTGTGCCAACTCAGGTAATCTGGGTCCAAGTGAGCATTGGTACTGGGGACCGGTTCAGTGATCTCTCTCAGAGAAGACACTTTCCTGGAACTCTGCAATGGACCCACCAGCAGCAAAGCATGATCCAGGTCTCTAAAATAGGCCCTCCACATGAGCTGGACAAATTCCAGGGCAAATCCATACGCAGGAGCCACAACCAGTCTCTGACGGACCCTGATAAGGCTTTCAAGGGGTCCACGGACTTCAAGTGCTTGCGCTATTGCCAGCTTCGTGTACCGGGAGGAATTTTCTGCCCATATCCCAGGCCCACATCAGTTCCCTGGCCTTAAAAAAATCTAGAGGCGGCAAAAGCCGAAGCTCCGCCCCCTCCTCACAAGTGCCGCGGCATGTGGTACATGGATGCTCCTCCGCCATCAATCTGACGCAAACAACACAAAAATTAAGCAGATCAGATGATTAGGAGTCTATCCCTATTGATTTTTAACAAAATCAAGGGGGTTTGAGAAAGAAAAAAAAGACTTAAAAAAAGATCGTTTAAAATCCAAGATGGCTGCTGCCAGAAAAATAGCACCAAAAATAGGGGTTTTAGAGGTGGGAAACCCGAACCATACCCCAATAACCCCTCCCCCCCAAAAAATGATTTTTTTAGACCCTCCCCCAATTTTCCCAAAGGAAATAGGGGGCTGTACTTGCAGTGTTGTACAGTACCTGCCTGTCAGCTCTTTTTCTCACTCACTGCAGCTGAAGCGAAGGGAAAGGATTTTCTGCCTCACAACTTCTAAAAGATCAATCCGGAATCTTTGGGCTGCCAGTCAAACAGATCCCGATCTTGACCTCCACACCCCCTCAGAGCCTTGACATGCAACAGGGTGGGAAATAAACAGCCTGATACCCCGAGAGATTTTACTCAGGACACCTACAGCCTGCGTTTAAGCCTCTGAGAATAGCAGACAGCAATCTTGCTCCAAGGGGAATGGACCCCGAGCTCCGAGGTGGCACACAGCAGGCTGGCCCTACATGTCCACCCGAAGGCTTGCCCTTTGACGCTGCAGTACGGCTCAGCTAGATGTGCTTCCTTTCCCAGGCAGGGATCCCCTAAATAAGGGGTTAAAGGCAGTGGCATACCTAGCATATGTGACACAAGGGGCTCATCATTTTTTGACAACCCCCTCCCCAAGCTATACGAAAAACATGGTTTTTATTAACAATCCACACGTCACACATGAGTACCTAGGAAAAGGCAGCATCTTACATACTGCAGTGAGCAGTACATTATCAATATACCCATTGTAAAACTAAACAAGCCAGACTAGTACAGATCAATCCTACACCGTCAAGCTTAACAGAAACTATGTCTTTCGAACACACAGAAAACACCTTCGCCTAGTATGGAATATGTCATCACAAACTAATCCCTCCCCTTTTACAAAACTGTAGTGTGGCTTTTAGCCACGGTGGTAACAGCTCTGACACTCATAGAATTCTGAGCATCAGAGCTGCTACCACCACGGCTGGCGCTAAAAAACGCTCCACAGTTTTGTAAAAGGGGGGATAAAATAGAAATACATAGACAAAGGTTAAATTGAACCAGCAAGAAGCTGGACTCTGCATACAATGCAACACCACAGAAACAGTGACACATGTCTCCTAAAGCAATAAATAAATAGAAAATTTTTGTTCTACCTTTGTCTTCTCTGGTTTCTACTTTCCTCATCTTCTTGTTACTCTCTTCCTTCCATCCACTGTCTGCTGTATCTCTGCCCCTATATGGCATCTTCTCTCCTTCTATGCCCCTTCCAGAAACTGTATGCCTCCCTCTTCCATCTCTCCTTTCACCCCCATTGGTCTGGCATCTCTCTCCTCTCCTTCCCTCTCCCACACCTCTCTTCTGCAATCTCTTTCTTCCCTCATTTTCCTTTTCAATTTATTTTCTGCATCCATCTAGATTACGTTCTTACAACCCTCTCATCAATTTCCTTTTTTACTGTCTACCTACAGCTCGCCACTTCTTTCCCTCACGGATTTCCCTAACTCAATCCTTTTCCCCCCTTCATATGCCCTCCTTTTATTTATCCCCTCCTTTCATCATGTGCCCTCTTTCTCTACCCCTTCCATCTAGTACCTTCTCCTCTCTCTGTCCACTTCCATCGTCTGCTCCCCTCTTTCTCTTCTCCCATTTCCTTCCTGCATTTACACCCTTATCTCTCCCATCCACACTTCCATCCAGCATAGGCTCCCCCTCTACCCGCCACACTACCATCCAATGTCTGCCCTTTCTCTCTCCATCCATCCCTTTTCAATCAGCATCTAGCCCCTTTCTTTCCCTCCAATCCAATTCCATCCAGTATCCTTCCCCCCTTATGTCTCTCTCCCCTTTCCCTGTACATCAATTCCATCAGCACCACCTTCCATACTACCCTGCCCCCTTTCTCTCCCTGTACCACTCTTTCATTACAGCAGTCCTGCTCCTTTCTCACGATGACTAAAGCTGCCGGCTGCCACTCCGACGTACTAGCTCTGGAGCAGCCACGTGCTGGAAGGTCCCGCGATGACTCCAGGCTTTGCTCCGGAAGAAGTAAGTTACTTCGGAGGGGGTTGACCTGGCAGACGCAGGGAGTTGCAGCAAGGTCCCGCGATGACTGCGTCTGCTGGGTCCATCCCCTCCGACGTAACTTACTTCTTCCGGAGCAAAGCTGGCAGACGAGTCATCGAGGGACCTTCCTGCACCTCAGCGCAGCTGTCGACTCTGCTCTAGAGCAGTGTTTTTCAACCTTTTTATATCCATGGACCGGCAGAAATAAAAGAATTATATTGTGGACCGGCAAACTACTAAGACTGAAATTTAAAAAAACACCTTTCCGCCCCGTCTCCGTAAGCTCGGTCCCCGCAAACCATCTGATCCCATCCGCACAAGCCTCAGTTATGATTTTATATTGAACGTATTTTATTAATGCATAAAAAGAAACAATATTCTGTACAATTGTCATTTTATAAATATACAGAGCAAGGACCAACAAAACCCCTGTCTCCCCTCCCCTTCACATATATCCCATCTACTATCAAGAAAACTGAACAAGCCAAATTATTACAGAATGCTACACAGAAATATCATGCTAACAGAATACTGCAGTCACACATGACAGGAATAGTGTTAGGGGAGTGCCCCCTGGTCCGAGAGAGCCCTAAGCCAGCTGGAAGCTAAAGAAGTACTGCCTGGGCTTTGCAGTCCCCAGTTATGTCTCTAGCAGGATATATATTTCAAATCTGATATATTCTAATGACAAAATAAAAATAAAATGATTTTTTTCTACCTTTTGTTGTCTCTGGTTTCTGCTTTTATCTTCTTTTCACTCTTTTCCTTACAGCGCCTGCCCTGTTTTTCTTCAATCTTGCATCTGCCCGTTCCATCCACTGTCTGCCCCTTCCAGAAACTGTCTGTTTCCCCCTGACATCTCTCCTTTAGACCCCCCCTTTGGTCTGGCATCAATCATCTTCTTCTATTCCCTCATGGTCTGGTATCTTTCTCCTTTCATCTCTCTTTCCCTCCCCTCTGTGGTTTTTAGCATCTCTCTCTTCTCATTTCCTCTGCTCAGATCTGATATCTCTGTCTCCTTCCCCGATCTCTGGCATCTCTCTCTCATCTCTGTCTTCCTTCTTTATTTTCTGCCTCCGTCTAAACTGAACTCTTTCTTACTATGCAGTCCTCAGTTTCTCTCTTTTCACTGTGTCTACCCCTCCACTATCTCACTAACTCTATCTTCTTCCCCCTTCCAGCATATGTCCTTTTTCTTTATCCCTCCTTCCATCCAGTATGTGTTCTCTTTCTCCACTTCCATTCAGCATTTACTCTCCCTTCTCCCCACTTCCATCATCTGTCCCTTCTTTCTCTTTCCTCCCATTTCTATCATCTTCCCCTTCTCTCTCTTTCCCCCCACTTGAATCATCTGCCCCCTTCTCTCAATCTCTCCATCCACCACAAGCCCATCTCTCTCCCTTCCTCTCATCTTTCTTTATGATTTTGGCAACAAGATCGGCAAGGCTCCCCCCCATCATGACACTCGAGTTCGGCAACGGGCCTCCTTCTCCTCCCCCCCGACATCAACAGTACTTCAGATCAGCAACCGCGGTGCTCATGCCAAAGCTTCCCTCTGACTCAAACTGCCTAGGCAGAAACAGGAAGCTGAGTCTGAGGGAAGCTTTGGCCTGAGCACCGCAGCTGCTGATCTGAAGTACTGTTGATGCTGAGGGGGGGAAGAAGGAGGCCTGTTGCCGAACTTGAGTGCCGTCGCAGGAGGGGGGAAGGGCCTGTTGCCGATCTTGAGTGCCGAGGGGCCCGTTGCCAATCTTAAATTGCGTTGCCGGGGGGGGGGGGGCGCCAATGCAGCCCAGACGCTGTTGATGGTCCCAATCCGATCTTGCCGGCCCTGCGCAGACCGGCAGGAACTTTCTGCGGACTGGCACCGGACGACCGGATCTGGCCGGCTGTGCACCCCCCTAATGCGTGCACCCGAGGCGGACCTCCCCCCCCCCTTGGTACGCCACTGGTTATAGGGCACCAAAGCCAAAAAAGCCCCCAAAACTTTTAATGAAAAAAGGAAAAATAAAGCAGAGCAGATCAGAAACACCTCTGCATGGTTCACTTGCACAAGGAAAAATCTGAAGGGGGTACTATACTCCACTGTATATGGGAGGTACAAAAAGCTTTGAGTGTAACCTCTGCAAGATCCAGTCTGTGGAGTGGATGTAACTGAGGTTATGGGAACGGGACACCCATGAATACTCAGACTGCCAAGAGATGATGCAGAAAATTTACTGGGCCATTCTACAAGCAGAAGAAAAAAAAAAAAAAAAAAATCGGTGAATGCAATGATAAAAATTGACTGTGTATCAAAGTCATTCAAGTCACCAGAAAACAATCTACACACTGGTTTTCTACCACACTTTTGCCATCAAAGAGAAAATAACACTGCAACATTATCAATGGGCACACTGATGTAGGAAATGAACAAGGTGGAAATCTTTGCCGATATTGCTCCTTCCATACTATGGAAAGTGAGCGAGAGATGTAGCAGTCAAACTAAAGAGAGAAAACATCATACATAGATGAGAACTGGGAACCTGGAAGTGGATGTTAGGCTCTATCAAGCTGTGTAGTCTTGAGTTGGCAGAGCTGAGAGCTAGACCAAGGAACAAATGTACCAGCCTTCACAATATACCATCAGCTAGAGGAGTTTTCCATTGAACACCACCCTTATACTAGTAAGTTCACTGGATGACATTAGATTTTCTCTACCTCCATCTGCTGGCAGGAGGAGATAACACCCACTTGTCTAGGACAGTATGGCCCCAGAGGACAAGAAAGATGGTATTGTTGAAAAATTAAGTAAAATGTGCATATACTCACTCAGAGGTATTTTCTTCTTTCTCATTGCTTTCTTGTTTGCTTCCAGGCCCAGAAGTCTGCACACCCTGGGAGGTTACCTCTGGTCCTTTCTTCAGCTCAGAGGTACTACTAATTGATGGAGAAATACTTGGACTAGTTGGTTTGCTATCACTACTACTGGTATTCACAATACTGCTGCTTTCATTCACAGATTCTTTAGATATTGTCTCAGCCACTTTTTCCTTCAATAGCTCTTTTGATTTCTCCCCTCCATCACGATTTTTGTTCAGCAGATGATCCACACTGTCAGGGCTAGAGCTTGGTTGTAACTAAGCAGGAAAGTACACCCATGTTTAAGAAGCAGCCACCCAGATCATTCTTTGCATACAAATCTCAAAGAAGACATTATCTTTCTAGATTAAACAATCTATTAACAAATGGATTTTTCCTTATCAAGATTTTTAAATTTGCCATTTTATTTCTAAAATATTGTTACAGACCCCTTATATCTTCTCAAGGTACAGCATTTGTCATGAAATTCTTTCCTCCACTTATATTGTCCAACTAAAAGCATTTCTCCTCTTCCCCAACCACACATTTAATTACAATGATAAAATAATCAAATGGTATTTTCAACTGACACATTCCTTCTGACTGGAAGTAAAAAGAGAAACCATTTTACAATTTGCCTTGAACCTCTCCCAATCTCTAGATAAAGCACAATACCTGTAATTGATGTTATCTAGGGACAGCAGGCAGATATTCTTCCAGATAGGTGACATCATCCACAGAGCCCGATATGGACAGTGCAAAAGTGTACTGTCACTTAACTTCTTACTTAGAAGTTTACTTAGGCCCAGATTCACTAAAGATAGCGACTCAATCGCTGTTGGCCGATTCTCTGGTCGATTTTTAAACAGCAACTGGTTCATTATCAAATCTGCATGCAAAAATTTGCATGGAGGTGCAAATCATTTGCATGCAAATGCCCTGACTCAATTGCTCAGTGAGGGCTTCTGGTATCTCAGTGTGTCTTCTGGTGTCTGGTGACTCAATTGTTCAGTGAGGACTGCTGTGAGGACTGCTGTCAGGGCTTCTGTCGCCCGTCCACCGAACTTATGGCAAGAGGGATGCCCACTCTCTACTGCCATCTGCCCACTTGCCCCCCCCCCAGATCTTCCCCCCTAACCCGCCCACCGAACTTATGACAAGAGGGATGCCCACTCATTCCTGCCATCGGCCCACTCCCTTCCTACAAAACTTCCCCTGCCCACTGAACTTATAGCATGAGGGATGCCCACTCCTTCCTGCCATCAGTCCCCCTGTGGTTGGGCCATTCCCCACCACTGCCATCCCCCCTCCTCCCCACCCCTCCTCCCTTCCCCCCCGTACCTTTAATTTGGAGCAGGAGGGGTACTCAGTCCCTCCTTCTCCTCCAGCCTCCTCCTTAGGGAGCAAGTCCCTGATTGGCTCAGGCGCCTCGGGCCCCTCCCAAGGGAGGAGGCCGAGGCACCTGAGCCAATCAGGGCCTTAGGCCCCTCCCCATGCATCACATGATGCACCAGAGCAGGGCCTAAGGCCCACATTGCGCAGGAGGAGACTGGAGGAACAGGAAGGACATAGGACCCCTTCTGCTCCCAACTTAAAGGTACAGGGAGAGGGCATCCAGTGTCCGCTGGTAGGAGGGAGTGGGCATCCCTCCTGTCACATTTTTCAGTATGTGTGTGTGTGGGGGTGTTCGGCCAGCATGCGGGCGATGAGGGGGCCGCTGGCAGAAGGGACCGGGCATCCCTACTGCCATATTTTTCAGCGTGGTGGGGGGAGCATCGGATGGCAGGAGGGAGTGGGCATCCCTCCTGCTGTTTGTTTCTGGGGGGGGGGAGATAAGGGCCGATGGCAGGAGGGAATGGGCATCCCTCTTGTCACATTTTTCAGTGTGTGTGTGTGTGTGTGGAGGGGGGGGGGGGGTTCGGCCAGCATTTGGGCGATGAGGGGACCGAAGGCAGGAGGGACCGGGCATCCCTCCTGCCATATTTTTCAGCATGGTGGGGGCAGCATCGGGTGACAGGAAGGAGTGGCATCCCTTCTGCCATTTGTGGGTTGCCGGGAGGAGGGTGGTTTTTTGATAGGTCTGCCTGTTTTTTATGAGGGCAGATATTTTGCATGTATAGTACATGCAAAATATCTGTGCCATGGTAAAAAAAATGAATAAAAAATACAGGCAGACCTATCGGTAACAGTGAATCTGGGCCTGCTTGAGAGCCTTTACATCCGACACCGGCTCGTGGGTCCATTAGTTCAGTAAAAAAGCTCAGAAGCCAACTAGGGGAGGAGGGAGGGTTGTGAAAATATCTGCCTGCTATTCCTGAATAACACCTGTTACAGCTAAGTAACTGTGCTTTATCCCAGGACAAGTAGCCAGCATATTCTCACAGATGGGTCTTCCTAGAAATTATGAATAGGCTGGAGGGAAGTTGGTGACTAAATAGAGAATAGATTTTTTTTCTTGAACTGTTTGGCCGAATTGACTATCCCATCTGGAATTGGTCTCCAGACATAAAGGGATGTGAAAAAATGAAGTAGGGACTTAAAGAGTCTGTTTTAGAAATGCCAACAATGGAGGAGAAATGGATTAAACTACTAAGGCTGTTATCGCTGTTATTTTAGGCTTTGGAGCACTAATGTATAGTGGCAGCCCAACCCAAACATGGCAGAATGTAATGCAGTCTGTTGACTATGGAAAGATGAAGTTCTTGATCACCAAAGGTTCTGGTCTGTTGGTATTTAAAGACAATAACAGACGCGGTATAGTTTGGATTAGCATAGTGTAATGTAGGTGGCAAATCAAGGCAGGTTTACAGTCTAATAAGTGTAGTATAGTTGTCCCAGGGAGATAATGTGGTCTGGAAAAGAAGTTTGGTACTTCCATAGAGTGGCTGAGATTAAAATTGGAGACTAATTCTAGCAGGAAGATGAGATGAGTAAGAACAACAACTCCCATCTTGAGGAAATGTTGAGTAAAGTGGATCGTGTGTGTATTAGATATCGGAATCCACTGGATTTGTTCACATAACGGATTCAATGGAAGAAGACTACTGATCAAGTAATGTGATGTAGAGAAAAAGACATAAGCACATCAAATGGGGTTATGTGAAGATTACCTGTGGATTTTGAACAACTGGAGGAGGTTGGATTGGAGGCTTTGACATCATGAGGCCCTTCATGAAGTAAGAAAGAAATAGACATGTATCCAGATGACACTTAAAACTTGAAATATAGTGCTAAAAGGTGCTTGTAGGACACTGATGGAGGTGAGATAAGCACTTACTGAAGTGTTGCTCATTGTTGTCTCCTTGAATTCTGAGATTTTTTTTTTTAGAAAGGAAGAAAAAAAAAAAGGAATTCAACATTGATGATACTTAACATAGAAACATAGAAGATGACGGCAGAAAAGGGCTATAGCCCATCAAGTCTGCCCACCCTACTGACCCATCCTCTTAAGTCTATACCTAGCGACCGATATTCCAGTTCGACCCTCGTAGGGATCCCACATAGGTATCCCATTTATTCTTAAGTCCAGCACGCTGCTGGCCTCGATCACCTGCGCTGGAAGCTCATTCCAACGGTCAACCACTCTTTCTGTGAAGAAATACTTCCTGATGTCGCTATGAAATTTCCCGCCTCTGAGTTTGAGCGCATGCCCTCTAGTGGCAGAGGGTCCCCTGAGAAAGAAGATATCATCTTCCACCTCGATACGTCCCGTGATGTATTTAAATGTCTCAATCATGTCTCCTCTCTCCCTACGTTCTTCTAGAGTGTAGAGCTGTAGTTTGTTTAGTCTCTCCTCGTACGAGAGACCCTTTAGCCCCGAGATCCTCCTGGTGGCCATCCGTTGAACCGATTCGATTCTAAGCACATCTTTACGGTAATGTGGCCTCCAGAATTGTACACAGTATTCCAGATGAGGTCTCACCATGGTTCTGTACAATGGCATTATGACTTCCGGCTTCTTGCTGACAAAGCTTCTACTGATACATCCCATCATCTGCCTTGCTTTAGATGAAGCCTTCTCCACTTGATTGGCAGTTTTCATGTCTGCACTGATGATTACTCCTAGGTCTCGTTCCGCCGAAGTACAAGTTAAAGTTTCTCCATTCAAGGTGTAATTTCTGCATGGATTACCGCTACCGAGGTGCATAACCTTACATTTCCCAGCGTTAAAGCCCAACTGACAGGTCAAGGACCATCTTTCCAATGTAAGCAGGTCCTGTGCCATACTATCCTGTAAAGTACATTCCCTTACTATATTGCATAGTTTAGCGTCGTCGGCGAATAATGTTATTTTACCATGAAGCCCCTGAGTCAGATCCCCTATAAATATGTTGAAAAGGAGTGGGCCCAGGACTGAACCCTGCGGTACTCCGCTGGTCACCTCCGATGTTTTAGAGAGGGTACCGTTTACCATTACCCTTTGTAGTCTTCCGCTTAGCCAATCATTGACCCAAGTAGTTAGTGTTTCTCCTAACCCCATCGATTTCATTTTGCTCAACAGCCTGCGGTGTGGGACGCTATCAAATGCTTTACTGAAATCCAGGTACACGATGTCCATAGACTCTCCCAAGTCTAGCTTCCTTGTCACCCAGTCAAAGAAGCTGATGAGATTAGATTGGCAGGACCTACCTCCGGTGAATCCATGTTGATTGGGATCCCGTAGATTTCCCTCAGACAGGATCGTGTCTAATTTGCGTTTAATTAAAGTTTCCATGAGTTTATACACTATTGATGTGAGACTCACCGGCCTGTAATTCGCAGCCTCTGCCCTGCAACCCTTTTTGTGTAGAGGAATGACGTTGGCTGTTTTCCAGTCCAAGGGTACTCTCCCCGTGCTTAGGGAGAGATTGAAGAGTGCAGCTAGCGGTATCGCCAGGACATCGCACAACTCCTTGAGCACTCTTGGGTGCAGATTGTCTGGTCCCATGGCCTTATTTACCTTTAGTCTTGACAGTTCACTGTAAACTTCACCTGGTGTAAACTCAAAATTCTGAAACGGGTCGTTCGCATTTGACTTAGCCTCTAACTGAGGACCGTGTCCTGGTGCCTCGCAAGTGAAGACAGAGCAGAAGTATTCGTTCAGTAGTTCGGCTTTATCTGAATCTGCTTCCACGTAATTCCCATCCCGTTTGATAAGGCGTACTATCCCGTCTGTGTTCTTTTTCCTATCACTAATATACCTGAAGAAGGATTTGTCCCCCTTCTTAATGTTCTTTGCTAGAGTTTCCTCCACACGAAGTTTGGCCTCCCTAATTGCTGTTTTGACCGCTGTAGATCTGGTCCTATATTCCATGATGGCTTCTCTTGTTTCCGTACGCTTGTAGGAAAGAAATGCTTTTTTCTTCTCCTTAACAAGGATATAAATTTAGAGTCCAGTCCTTTAGGTGATATCAGGAGGTAAACTGTGTGCACATGATGCGGTAGAATTATGTGGAGAGTTTATCTCACTCAAGAGGAACAAGGAATGAGGCTGCAAAGTGCCTATACTATATATTGGTAGGCAGAAGGATCTTGCACACTGAGTTCAGACAATTTAAGTACATAAGAACATAACACTAGCCTTACTGGGTAAGACCAATGGTCCATCAAGCCCAATAGCCCGTTCTCATGCTGGCCAATCCAGGTCACTAATACCTGGCCAAAACCCAAGGAGTAGCAATATTCCATGCTATCAATCCAGGGCAAGCAGTGGCTTCCTCCATATCTTTCTCAATAAGCCTTTTCTTTCAGGAACTTGTCCAAACTTTCTTAAAACCAGTTACACTATCCGCTCTTACCACAACTTCTGGTAATGCGTTCCAAAGCTTAACTATTCTCTGACTGAAAAAAAATTTCCTCCTTTTGGTTTTAAAAGTATTTCCCTGTAACTTCATTGCGTGTCCCCTAGTCTTTGTCATTTCTGACTGAGTGAAAAATTGATCCACATGTACCAGTTCTACTCCACTTAGGATTTTGTAGACTTGAATCATATCACCCCTCAGCCGTCTCTTTTCCAAGCTGAAGAGCCCTAACTGTTTTTAGTCTTTCCTCATATGAGAGGAATTCCAACCCCTTTATCATCTTGGTAGCTCTTCTTTGAACCTTTTCTAGTACCACTATATCTTTCTTGAGATAAGGAGACAAAAATCGAACACAATACTCCAGATGAAGTTGCACCATGAAGTGATACATGGGCATTATAACATTCTTAGTCTTGTTAACTATCCCTTTTTTAATAATTCCTAGCATCCTGTTTGCTTTTCTGGCCGCCACCACCACACATTAGGCGGAAGGTTTCATCGTATTGTCCACGATGATACCCAGATCCTTTTCTTGGGCGCTAATCCCCAAGGTGAACCCGGTAACTGTGATTTGGGTTATTCTTCCCAATGTGCATCACTTTGCATTTGACCACATTAAATTTCATCTGCCATTTCGATTGCCAGTCTTCCAATTTCCTAAGGTCTGCCTACAATTTTTCACAATCCGCATGCCTTTTAACAACTTTGAACAGTTTAGTGTCATCTGCAAATTTTATCACTTCACTCGTCGTTCTAATTTCAAGATCATTTATAATTAAGTTAACTAGCACCGGTCCTAGTACAGACCCCTGTGGCACTCCACTGTATACTCTCCTCCATTGAGAAAAATGACCATCTAACCCTACCCTCTGTTTTCTATCCGATAACCAATTCCTAATCCACAACTGAACTTTGCCACCTATCCCATGACACTTTAATTTTCTCAGGAGCCTCGCGCGAGGAACTTTATCAAAAGCTTTCTGAAAATTAGATACACTATATCAACCAGCTCACCTTTATCCACACCTTCAAAGAAGTCAAGCAAATTGGTGAGGCACGATCTCCCTCGGCTGAATCCATGCTGGGAAAAACATCAGGGATGGGGTCGCTGGTAACCAAAAGTTTATTCCTTAGTATTAGTTAACAATGAGATGTTGGAAAAGATGTAAATCTTAAGTGGGTGATCATCTGGCATCCAGTGATCACTGCATAGTATGGTCTAATATTAAGATGGATATAGAGAGGGCTCATTCAAAAGCAAAGGTTCTAGACATTAAAGAAAAAAAACTAACTTTATTCAGATGGGGATTACGCCAAGGAATTGTTGCCTGGATGGGAACCTCTGGAAGGAGCGGAAATGCAGTGGGCAAAACTGAAAGGAGTAATTGTAAATGCAACAAACCTTTTTGTGAGGCAAGTAAGTAAAAGAAAGAGAAAAAGAAAGCCCCTTTGGTTCTGAAAAGTAGTAGCTAAGAAAATAAGAGGTTAGCTTTCATAAACTACAAAAGATTACAGAAAGAGAAAAACATGCAAAAATATCTGGAAAAATTAAGAGAGACTGGTCGTGTAGTCAGGAAAGCAAAGATGCAAATGGAAGAAAATATAGCTGACATGGAAAAACAGGGAGATAAGACATTTTTTAGAAATATTAGTGATAAGAAGTGGAAAAGTGGCATTGTGAGACTCAAAGGTGAAGGTTTCTATTTTACTTGTCTCTCCATTAATTGGTGTAAAAGTTTAAAAAGGTCTCAGAAGTCCTTTTCTCATATGAGAATTGTGCTACATTAGGGGTGTTTGCACTCATAATTACATTTCGACAGACTTAGATCTCAATCTGTATACTTTGGAGGAAAGGCAGGAGAGAGGAGATATGATAGAAAAATTTAAATACCTATGTGATTGTAAATGCACACGAGTTGAACCTCTTTCATTTGAAAGGAAATTCTGGAATGAGAGGGCATAGGATGAAGTTGGTGATAAGCTCAGGAGTAATCTAAGGAAATACTTTTTTACAGAAAGGGTGCTAGATGTGTGGAACAGTCTCCTGGTACAGGTGGTGGAGACAGAGACTGTGTCTAATTTGAAGAAAGTCAGGGATATTCACATGGGATCTCTTAGAGAGAGGAAGAGATAATGGTTATTGCGAATGTGCAGACCTGTTGGGCCTTTTGACTTATCTGCCTCAATAATTGCTCTCCTCAACAAATAATTAATCTAAATGACCATTTTTTTTTTTTGCGGTGAACAGCACATTTCTTTTTTTTTTTTCCTTCCCAAAAGTTTATTGAGAAAATGCAAAAAGATACATAACCATGAACAAGGCAACCAACATCCCCCCACCCCGCCAAAAGTCATACTGGGATTCTTTAATATGAGACAAAACAGTCCAAAGCAAAACAAAACCCCCATCCACAGCCCCTCCCACCTCCCCTCCCCCCAACCCCCATCCCATTTGTGTGCAGAGAACCAACTAGAAACCACCAAAGTAGCTGGGTGAGACCACCTAAACGACCATTTAAACAGAGGGTAGGGTTAAATGGTCATTTTTCTCAATGGAGGAGAGTAAATAGTGGAGTGCCACAGGGATCTGTACTAGGACCAGTGCTATTTAACTTATTTATAAATGATCTGGAAATTGGAACAATGAGTGAGGTGATTAAATTTGCAGATGACACTAAACTGTTCAAAGTTGTTAAAATGCAGATTGTGAAAAATTGCAGGCAGACCTTAGGAAATTGGAAGACTGGGCATTCAAGTGACCTGGTTGCATCATTTTAACTACAAATCCACCAAATAGGGAATCCCTGTTTCGCCAGTCAAAGCTATGTCAGGGAACCAAACAACATGAACAAAATCATATCAGCACTCCTAAGCGCTGGTTCACACCCAGTTCTCTGTACTCAGATTCCAAAATGGTACTAGAGAACTCCAACGCTAAGATAGGATTATAACAGTAGGTCACATGCTCCACCTCTCCATAGCATCGTCACCAATCAGGACACAGCTCATTATTATACTGTTACTCAATTCTCCAACTTTCCTAATCTCTGAAAACATTTCATCATCTGTCTGCTCATTTTGTCCTGAGGACAGTAGTTTAACCCTATCTTTATATTCCTTCCCTTCACACATGGAATTTCTATCCATATGGATTTCACACTGCTATCTATGTCATGCAGAATGTTTATTTTATTTGATTCAATTCCCTCTTTAACATAGTGTGCACTACATCCTGAATATCCTGATTCATAGGGAAAGAGTGGGTTGCTGACCGGAACACTCTCAGGAGAAGGTTCACAAAATGAGGGGGTCCTTAGTTTCCTCTTCAAAGTGTAAAACCGAAGACACCTGAAGAATGAGCTCCTGCAACTCTTCCCATTGAAATATGCACACAACAGATGCATCCTCTCCAGCCGGCACCCATCTAAAACGATTCCATCCAACAAATCAGGCCCCCCTGATGGATCTGGAAGGTTCACCCCAAGATCCCATTCCTCAACCAGAGAACAATGAATCCTCGTCCCAAGATGCCCGCGGCCATTTGGACGAAGGTTGAAGGGGGTTGGACAGAGGCAGCCACAGAAGAAGACTGAATGGGGGTGGCCGTGGAAGGAACAAACCCCCACAGATGACCCTAAGACCCTCGGCATCAAAGCAGGACCCCCAACTGCCTATAAATAAGCCTTGCACATGGTCAACACCAAGTCAGGGGGGAAAACCCTGGCAGCAACACAGCATTTACATATGTTAGGAGAAGACACATCTAAGACCTATTCCTACCTTTCCAAGACAGGAGGAAGGTCACCTGAGGCCGTGGGTAAATTAGATGTGCTTCCCATCAAAATTGAGGGAAGGGTCATCACCATACTGTCACCAGAAAACACAGCTGAAATGGAATCCCCAGCTCCGGCAGACCGCAACACCGAATCTGACTAACCACCGGCAGCTGAGGAAAACTCAGCATGGTCGACAGGGGAAGACCGGGGCTCGCCCCCGCAGAAGAATGATGTGCATGAAGGCGAACCTGACACGCTGACACCCAAAGCCGGGTTTCCCTCGAGGCAACTGGAGCATTTTGTGCACCTGCCAGCTGCATCCACCAATCGGCACCCACAAGCAGTGCACTTTTTCTACTTTTTTGAAGCGCTCATAATGATAGCACCAAAACCCACGCACAACAACACCATGTAAAAACGGTTTCCTCAGGCCTCTTTTTGTTTTCTTTTTAAATACAAAGCTCCCTTTTATTTCTTTTGTCTTTTATTTTCTTTTTTATTTCTTCTCACAGCAAACCAGCTGTATCAAGAGAAAGCAGACCTCACAGGCACTCTAAATTGTAGTCAGTGCCAGTATCGGTGGCAAGGCATATAGTTGAGGCTCCTCTAGAGTCAGAAAAAACATGGGGAGGTGGGGGAAATGGGGGGGAGAGACTCGACTCTTCCGAGTGTGACACCCCCGTGAGGGTCCCTCAAGCTCAGTCCAGACAAAGGGACAAGAAAGATTCACTAACCAGATCCAGCAGGCCTTAACAAATCTCAGCACAGACTGAACAAAACAGACCACTCTACCTACTGGTGACTGAGAAAAGACTGATTGTAAGAGGGATTGCATAGCCCACTTGTACTGATGCCATAAGTCAGTGTTTCAGTCTCCACCTGCTGGCAGAGGAGCGTAAACCCATCTGTTTAAGCAGCATTGTATTTTGAAATAGGATATGACCAAATTTATCCATGTTATGACCTCCCTTTCTTGGCATATGATCTGGAGCTGGAAAACCTCTTTAAAACAGAGCTAGAAAAGATTGATGTTGCAACTGTGGCCTATTAAAGATAGGACAGGAATGCACCCTAAGAAAGGAATCCAATTTGGATGGAGCCACTGGAATATATAGGGAAGTCTCTCAGTGTTTCAACATGAAGTCCCTAATAAGGTCATGGATTGAGAGTTCTAAATATTCGCTTAGGGACTTCTCAAAGTTAAGTGTATGAAAAAATGCAGTTTTTGCACTGGTTCAGATTCCATATGTGCATAAACAGCTTGACCCATTTGCTTTATGAACATGGCAAAAGAAAGGCTCTCTGGAGGTGACATCCGTCTAGGTGGTGGAGGAGACGTATCTGACAAAATAAGAACTGTGCAGTCGGTGTTGCGGTCTGCCGGGGCTGGGGATTCCATTTCAGCTGTGTTTTCTGGTGACAGTATAGTGATGACCCTTCCCTCAATTTTGGTGGGAAGCACATCTAATTTACCCACGGCCTCAGGTGACCTTCCTCCTGTCTTGGAAAGGTAGGAACAGGTCTTACATGTGTCTTCTCCTAACATATGTAAATGCTGTGTTGCTGCCAGGGTTCCCCCCCCTGATTTGGTGTTGACCATGTGCAAGGCTTATTTATAGGCAGCTGGGGGTCCTGCTTCAGTGCCGAGGGTCTTGGGGTCATCTGCGGGGGTTTGTTCCTTCCATGGCCAACCCCATTCAGTCTTCTTCTGTGGCTGCCTCTGTCCAACCCCCTTCAACCTTCGTCCAAACGGCCGCGGGCATCTTGGGACGAGAATTCATTGTTCGAAGCATTGGTGACCTTGATGTAGAGGCACACCTCAGAAGTGAAACTTCCTGTAATGATGAAGAGTGAAACTGCTATTGACGCAGTTTAGCATACGTCATTTTCGGTGCTACAGATGCTGGCGTCGTTTTGTGAGGTGAGTCATGGGAATCCTTCTTAGTCTGTTTATTTGACGGTGTTGACGTCGGTACTGAGGCAGCCGACACTGAATGAGGTGGAGATTGTGGCATCAACATTGGGCATGGAGGACATCTGTGATGAATCCTGGGGTCCATAAAGTGTTCAGGACCAAGGCACTGATGACACTAATTGTGTGGATATGGCCCTTTTGCAACAAGTACATCTCTTGAAGCCAGAAGAAGGCTTTGATATTGAGGGAAAAACTGCCAATGCAAGAACAAAGAAATCAATTTTACCTCCAAAGGTTGAGTAATTTCGCAACTGAGAGAGAGATGATGCCGCCGGCCAGAAACTTGAAGGCCCAAACCGGCCAGAAACCTGAAGGCCCATAAATGAAAAAGTAAAAATTTTTGTACAAAATTCTGAAAAATTAAAAGAAATGTTAAAAACGAAAATAATGAAAAAAATCGATATGGGAAGGCACAAAAAAGGAGAAAAAAATAGCACAACTGGAGAGACTCCAAAGACACACGTCTTCTTAGCTTTGCAAAAAAATAAGAACTAATGGATCTGTAAGCCGGTGTTGAGCAGGAAGGTACTCGTGTATCCGCGGTAAGAGCAGTCTTGGAACTTCTAGGAAGTTAAAGTGACAGTACACTTTTTGCACTGTTGGTACTGGCCTCCATGGATGACATTGCCCATCTGTGAGAATGGGCTGCCTGCTTGTTTGGGGATAAACTAATAATTAGGAAGCTTGAAACCATCAGTTTCCAATCAGTGTGAATTATCCAGTAATCATCAACAGGTTTTTCAGAATACAGTTTCTTCAGACAGCTATTGAAATACAAGTTATAGCAAAAACATAATGTCACTATTAGCTCATTTCCACGATAGAATGTATCATAGCATGCTTAGGCTATCAGACTGAAGAGTAAGCAAATCAAACTACTGCATTGTATTGCTCATAGCATGCTTAGGCTATCAGACTGAAGAGTAAGCGAGTCAAACTACTGCACAGTATTGCTCACTCCACCATTCTGAAATTGAATCTTCTGCTTAGCTATTTATGTCAGATAAATAATTTGACTATACACATCCAACTCATATTGCATGTGTTGCATATATATTCTTGATATGTCCTGGCTATTTTCAGGAAAAATAATTTTGTCCTTACTGCAACACAATTTCAGGGAAACATTTTATGCCTTTTACTTTATGCTGGCTATTACACTGTTTCACTATATATTCTGAGTGATCATAGCCACCCACCCTTACTGATTCAAGGCTACCTCTCGTAAAGCAAATATACTTACCTGTAGAAGGTCTTCTCTGAGGACAGCAGGCATTTATTTTCATACTAGTCTTATAGCCCGTTACATTAACGGGTGCTAGAATATATGTGTGTGTGTCTCTCTTTATTTCTTTCTCTCTCTCTCTCCTTAGCCGCTTTCTTTCTTTCTGTCTTTCTTTTTCCATGGCTGTCCATCACCACCTCTTGCCTGCTCCCCCTGTCCATTCTCCCTTCCTTTTACCTCCCCTATGTCCACCACCACCCCTTCACAGCTCTCCTTATGCAGCAGCAGCCCTTCTCCCTTTGTTTTACCTCCCCCCTGTCCAGCAGCACCTTCCTTCTCCCCCTGTCCAACATTAGGCCTCCGTTCCTTTTTCTTCACACACATCCCCCCCGTCCATCAGCACCTCTTTCCTTCTCCCCCTGTCCAGCAGTAGGCGTCCCTTCCTTTTTCTCCCCCCCTCCTCCTTCTTATCCCTATGATACACTTACCTTGCTCTGCCCATGATCAGAGGCTCCCGACAGCCGCCCAGTTGCATCCATTGGAAAAGTTACCTCTGCGGCATCCTGCATCCCTCCTGACGTGACTCCCGCTGTCCCGCACCTGCCCCTGTGTCTTTCTTCTTGTCTTTCTGTGTCCCTTCCTCCGTCTGTCTGTCCAAAGCAGCATTTCCTCCCCCCACACCAGTTCCCTGTGCACCTGCCCCTGTGTCTTTCTTCTTGTCTTTCTGTGTCCCTTCCTCCCTCTGTCTGTCTGTCCAAAGCAGCATTTCCTCCCCCCACACCAGTTCCCTGTGCACCTGCCCCTGTGTCTTTCTTCTTGTCTTTCTGTGTCCCTTCCTCCCTCTGTCTGTCTGTCCAAAGCAGCATTCCCTCCCCCCACACCAGTTCCCTGTGCACCTGCCCCTGTGTCTTTCTTCTTGTCTTTCTGTGTCCCTTCCTCCCTCTGTCTGTCTGTCTGTCCAAAGCAGCATTCCCTCCCCCACACCAGTTCCCTGTGCACCTGCCCCTGTGTCTTTCTTCTTGTCTTTCTGTGTCCCTTCCTCCCTCTGTCTGTCTGTGCAAAGCTGCATTCCCTCCCCCCACACCAGTTCCCTGTGCCTGCATTAGCGTTTCCTCTACCCTCTTTCCCTTCCCACAGTCACGACTACAAACGCGGCCCGAGTCCTTTTCTGCCGCCCCCCCCTTTCTCTTCCCTTCCCGCGGCCCGACTACACATGGCGATTTAAGCAGCGTGTCCAGCAGTCTTCACACGCTACTTCGGGTCCTTCTACTGCCCAGATTTGCTCCGGACGTGCCAGAGTAAATCAGGGCAGTAGAAGGGCCCGAAGCAGCGTGTGAAGAGTGCTGACACGCTGCTTAAATCGCCAGTCGGGCCCGCGGTAAGGGAAGGGGGGGGGCGGCGGCAAATGAGTCGGGTCACGGACAGCGAAAAGTTGCTGGGCTCCTCGGTGGGGGCGTTGAGTAGCCGCGATCCCTCTACTCCCAGCCCCCCCCCCCCGGAGAAACGGAGATCGAGTTGCCGCCATTTTGACTATCGTTCTGCCCTGCTCCTTGCCTTAGCATATTTTTAAGTTGAAAGACACGGCGGCGGCAGCTCCTCTCAAGATCCCCGACTGCATTGGACTTCCGACACAGGTGGGGATCCTGAGAGGAGCCGCTGCCTGGTCTTTCAACTTAAAAATATAGTAAGGCAAGGAGCAGGGCAGAGCGAAGAACATTGATTCCCATAAGATCATCCGCCTCGGGGGAGACAGCCGCCGCGTCCGACATCAGCCTCGGGGGAGGAGAGAGGACTTCAGGCAAGGAGCAGGGCAGATCAAAAAACAGCACGGGCTGACAGCCTCCATGTCCGACATCCATCTCGGGGGAGGAGAGAGAGAGTGTTTCCGGCGCACTCCTATCTGAGATGCTGTACATCTCACGGAAAACAGACCCACGCGATGGAACTGCGCATGCGCGGCCTAGCGTTTTATTATATTAGATATAAGTACCATCATCCATGAAATATGGTACAGACATTACCAAGGGCACCGTCACTTTATACTTTTTAAGGCAGTGCCTGTACTGTGTGCATCACATGTGGAATACCCAAGCTGCCAAGATCATGACTCTAGGCAAGGATAATTGATATATCAATATGAGGAAAGTAAAACAATTTTGCAGACCTGCTTGTCCAAACCAACTGTTTCTCCTGGAGTTTTGCTCTGAACATAGTGAGCTATTGGAGGAAATGCATAGAGAAATCTGTCCCTCCCAATGAATGAGGAAGGCATCCAATGTAATATGACTGGGGGCAGAGTCTGGAGCAGAATAGCGGAAGTTTGTTGTTGTGGGGAGAAGTACTGAAAGAACTTAGGGAAGTTCTAGCGAATATGCTGGCAGACCTTTTCAATACTTCTTTAGAATCAGGAGTGGCACTGGAGAACTGGAGAAGGGCAGATGTAGTCCCTCTCCACAAAAGTGGAAGTAAGGAAGAAGTAGGGAACTACAGGCTGGTAAAGTTTGACTTCTGTGGAAAGTAACTTAATGGAATGCTTTTAAAACAGAGAATAGTTATGTTTCTGGAATCCAGCAGATTATAGGACCCGAGGCAAAATGGATTTACTGGAGGCAGGTCTTGTTAGACAAATGTGATCAACTTCTTTGACTGGTTGACCAGAGAACTGGATAGAGGGAGAGTGCTAGATGTGGTGTATTTAGAGTTTAGCAAAGCCTTTGACAGTGTTCCATACAGGCGTCTAATAAAAGAGTGCCCTCAGGATGGAAGGCAACAGAGGGTACTACGATACTCAATGGAGATCACTCAAAAGAAAGGGATGTTACCAGTGGTGTGCCTCAAGGTTCAGTTCTTGGGCCTGTTCTTTTTAACATTACATAAGCGATATTGTTGAAAGGCTGTCATGTAAGATTTGCCTCTTTATGGATGATACCAAAATCTGCAAGAGTAGACACCCCTGATGCGACTTGAATCTAGCTAGGTACCGTATTTTCGCGGATATAACGCGCGCGTTATACGCGTTTTTACATACCGCGCATACCCTTCGCGCGTTATATGCCTGAGCGCGGTATACAAAATTTTTTTTACATATTTCACACCCCGCCCGACGCCCGATTCATCATCCGGAAGGACGCTCGCACCCCCACCCCGAAGGACCGCCGACTCCCCGACAATATCGGGCCAGGAGGGAGCCCAAACCCTCCTGGCCACGGCGACCCCCTACCCCCACCTCGCACTACATTACGGGCAGGAGGGATCCTAGGCCCTCCTGCCCTCGACGCAAACCCCCCTCCCCCCAACGACCGCCCCCCCCAAGAACCTCCGACCGCCCCCCCAGCCGACCCGCGATCCCCCTAGCGACCCCCACGACCCCCCCACCCCCCTTCCCCGTACCTTTGGTAGTTGGCCGGACAGACGGGAGCCAAACCCGCCTGTCCGGCAGGCAGCCAACGAAGGAATGAGGCCGGATTGGCCCATCCATCCTAAAGCTCCGCCTACTGGTGGGGCCTAAGGCGCGTGGGCCAATCAGAATAGGCTCTGGAGCCTTAGGTCCCACCTGGGGGCGCAGCCTGAGGCACATGGGCCCAACCCGACCATGTGCCTCAGGCCACGCCCCCAGGTGGGACCTAAGGCTCCAGGGCCTATTCTGATTGGCCCACGCGCCTTAGGCCCCACCAGTAGGCGGAGCTTTAGGATGGATGGGCCAATCCGGCCTCATTCCTTCGTTGGCTGCCTGCCGGACAGGTGGGTTTGGCTCCCGTCTGTCCGGCCAACTACCAAAGGTACGGGGAAGGGGGGTGGGGGGGTCGTGGGGGTCGCCAGGGGGATCGCGGGTTGGCTGGGGGGGCGGTCGGAGGTTCTTGGGGGTGGCGGTCGTTGGGGGGAGGGGGGTTTGCGTCGAGGGCAGGAGGGCCTGGGATCCCTCCTGCCCGTAATGTAGTGCGGGGTGGGGTTAGGGGGTCGCCGTGGCCAGGAGGATTTGGGCTCCCTCCTGGCCCGATATTGTCGGGGAGTCGGCGGTCCTTTGGGGTGGGGGTGCGAGTGGTCCTGCCGAGGGGGGAGAAGAATCGGACGTCGAGGGGGGGCATCAGGCTTTCAGGATGGGGACAGACCTTCAAGGGGGGACAGGACTTCAAGGGGGGACAGGCAGACCTTCAAGGGGGACAGGCAGACCTTCAAGGGGGGACAGGACTTCAAGGGGGACAGGCAGACCTTCAAGGGGGACAGGCAGACCTTCAAGGGGGACAGGCAGACCTTCAAGGGGGGACAGGACTTCAAGGGGGACAGGCAGACCGAAGGGAGTGAAAAAGCTATAAAATAAACCCACTAGCGTGTCAATGTGTTGAGAGGAAGAGGTGGTCTGGGAAATTCTGCTGAGAAAACTCCGGGTCGGGACAGCGCACGGAGAGGCGGGGCAGTGCACGGAAAGTCATGGCAGGTGAACGGAGAGTCGGGACAGCGCACGGAGAGGCGGGGCAGTGCACGGAAAGTCAGGGCGGGTGAACGGTGAGTCGGGGCAACCAGAGGAGAGTCGGGGAGGGCGAAAGGAGAGTCGGGGTGGCCAGAGGAGAGTCGGGCAGCATGCGCGGTATACCCATGAGCGCTGTATACAAAAGTTTCCGTACATACAAGTGTGGTTTCTGCGCGCTATACCCGTGTGCGCGTTTTACACGGGTGCGTGTTATATCCGCGAAAATACGGTAATTGGGTTGGTCACTGTTGGAAACAAGATATTGGGCTTGAAGGACCTTCAGTTTGTCCCAGTATGGCAATGTTTATGTTCCTATGAAGAGATCTATGCCCTGTGTTCCCCAGTTGGAGAAAATCCACCGTAAAAGTGTTGTGCTGAGAGACCATTTGTTACGTTGAACAAGCCTGCTCACTATGTCCACTAAAATGTTTTGCTTCCCCGTTAGGTAAACTGTCATAAGCAGTCACCTAAGTCCAAATCTGGATTGCTTACATGCAAAGGGGGTGAGAGCCCATGCCTCATTAATAACCATGTTGTTTGAACGCTTTTTAAACAATAATTTTAAAGGACTGTAATATTATCCCTTTCAGATAAATTGTTGTAAACCGAGTCAAGCCCCATTTTTTTTAGGGATGATTCAGTATATAAATCTAAGATTAGATTAGATTAGAGCTCATGCCTCCTTGTTTGTTCAAACAGAACATGTAACTTGATTGTGCAACTAAGAACAATTTGGCAGAGGAGTTTGTCTTGGAATGTTTTGAGATCACTGCGTACCAGATTGATAAGACCATACTACTTGAGTGTGGAGGTCATTCAGATGAGCATCCCATTCTAACATCAAAGCGTCTGTGGATAGAATTTTTTGATGGCGGGAGGATTGAAAGAGAAGACTTAAGGCTGCAAGGTCCTATCCACCACTGGAAGGAGTGACTAAGGTCCAAGGTGACTTGGAATGGAGCAGACAGATGCCCCCTGACAAGAGACCATTGGATCAACAGGGTCAATTGTGGGGTTCTGAGGTGAAGATGTGCAAACAGGATGACATTTACTATGGACACCATGTGTCCCACAAGGCTATTAAGGACACAATGTGTCTCACAAGGTGCATCTGATATGTAGTTATGTCCATAAAGGTAGAGATTGACACGGTGAATGAAGATTGTCAACTCTCTGCAGCTATAAAAAAGCTTGACCCTGCGTAGTGTCTAAGAGAGCACCTATGAACTCTAAAGAGTCTGAGATGAGCAGAGATGTGACCTAGTAATTCTAAAAGACCAATTGTTATGTTCATGGCATTCTGAGCTGTTTGAGATGATGAAACTTTGATAAACTGGTCATCTATGTAGGGAAACATATGAAATCCCCATGTGTGAAGAGCTGCTAGAGTCAAAAGGACAACTGCAATTTGGATTGAGTTTGAAGTTGTGATTTCTGTGCCCTTTGTTGTCTTGCATGAGGTCATTGTGAAGCAGGCCTAGAAGATGAAGGCAGCAGCTGATTGCGTCTTTTTTAGAGTTGTAATAATAGGAACATCTAGAAAGGGCAGAATATCTTCTGGACAATGAGAAAATTGAGAGGTTTGTGGTTTAGATAAAGTTAGCATAGTATATGTGGGTTTTATTTTATCTACAGCTTCAATTTTTTCTCCAAATAGGTCTTCTTCCTTACAAGGCACATTGGAAAGGTGTTGCTAAATGGCACTTTTCAATTGCTACTGCAATTTCTAGAAGAAACATCAAGGCATCAAAAGCTGCTCTAGCCATGTATTTTTTAGTAGTAAACAAGTTCTTAGATAGTTGTTGAAGCTGTTTCAACTTGTCAGGTGGTAGAAATACCTCAAACTCTGACAATTGTTTTAATAAAGATTTGAAGTAAATGGACATGTAAAATTGGTAATCCATTATTCTATTAATGAGCATGGATGACTGGAAAATGCATTTACCAAAAGAATCTAACATTTTGGTTTCTCTGCTCTAAGGAGCAGAAGTGTAAGATCATGAGCTGCATGAACACTTGAGGATAGATTCTACAACTAATGAATGGTGTTAAAGTTGAGTTCTGGCAAATCCTGGACACTGTGTCTATTTTTGAATTCTGTACATTCTGTATCTATTTTTCTAGGAACTACTTGAGCAGATACAGGAGTCTCCCAATTTTTTAATGAAGTGTCTTTCATGGCTTTGGGTAAAGGTGTCTTGATGCATTCATTTGGTGGTGTTTCAAAATCAAGGTGTTCAAAACGTTCTCAGCAAGGTTCCTCCTCTGTCTCCATCTTGATGGGCAGAACTTGCCCATCTGCCTTAAAAAGCCAGGAAAATATATACGTTTGGTGGAGATGTGCATTGTCAAGGAGGAGGAGAAGGATCAAGTATGTCAGGATTCTTCTGCTGAGTACTCTGGCAGGTTGGAGAAATCTGAGTCAGACTCCTCAAAATACTCTCTGTTAGGGGTATTAAGGAATGTGTGTTGAGGAATGTGTTGACTCTGCATCAAGCAGCAAGACAATGCTCTGAGGTGAGAGATAATCCCTCTATCAGTGACGATGCATGTGTCAACTAGATCTGCAGCAAGGCTGATGCTCGACGTAAAGCAGGAGTGCATTACCTCGTCCTTGATCAACATGCCCTGAAAGCTCCTGCCAGAGCACAGCTCAGGTCTCTTCCTGGAAGTCTCTGCCACCACCGGGAAAGACAATGGCACGGAAGCAGTCTGTTGTACAGGCTGGTGTAGTATGGGAGACCTCGATGTTAAGGCACGCCTAGAAGGAGACATCAGCTCTATAGGAGAACAGGTATCGTCATGTCAACGCTTACTCTGTGTCAAGGAAGTCAATGCCTGGGAGGACACAATGGCATAGCTAGAAGGGGAAAAATGTTTGTTTCTTAGCTTTCTTATGTGCTATTCCTTTGAGATTTGAGACATTGATGATGATAATGTAGAGTCCTGCTTCTATAAGGACCTCAACGTCTGATGCTCTGGACACAATGTCGATGTCAATGCCAGAGTCATAGGAGGCTGGGTGTCGGGTTCCAAGTCCCCCCACATGCTGGATGTTGATGCCGATGTGGTACCAAAAAAATTAGTCAAATTGAAATTTCTAGGCTTTAAATGATATGGGAACAGTCAGTCAGTGTCCCAGTGCTCAGGACCCAGATACTGGATGCACCAATTATTTTATTTGTATTAATTTATTTGTTTGGATTTATTAACAGCCTTTTCACAAAGAGAGTCACCCAAAGCAGTTTACAATACATTGAATTGTAATCAGGTAATGGCAGACTCACAATCTAACTTTGGTACCTGGGGCAATGGAAGGATTAAGGTACTTGCCTAAAGTCACAAGGAGCAGGCTGGGATTGAACTCATGACCTCAGGGTGCTGAGGCAGCAGCTCTAACCACTAGATGGTTCAATGATAGAGAGCATTTTTTTTTTTTTTTTTACAGCCTTTGATATGGAGGGGAAAATGGCCAATGCTAAATCAAAGGGCTCAATGGCCTGGGGTGCTTATGTGAAAACAAGCAAGGTTTGAGGTGGCCTGAAGGCCAAAAACCAAAAAGTTGTAAAACTGAAACCAAAGTCTGGATAAATACAGGAACACAATAAAAACAAAGAATTATGACAAAAACTGTGAAAAATAAGGATAGGAAGGTATAAAAACATCAAAAAGGTTTGATGTGCTGAAGAGAAAATGGAAGACAGCTTCTCAGTTCCACAGAAAACTGAGAACTGCGGGTCCCATATGCTGATGTTGTGCAGGAAGACACCGGCACATGTGTAGTACTGACACTGCCTTAAAAAATTTTAAGTGACAGTGCACTTGGTTTCTGTGAATGATGTCACCCACATGTGAAAATAATGCCTGCTTCTCCTCAGACAAGACTTCAGTATAGTATGTACCAACCAATACAAGATATACAAACTGTCCTGCTGGGCAAGCACATTACTTCCACAGAATGTCTATACCTAGCTAACACTACAGAACAGAGATATGAATGGTGTTGTAGACGAGTGATAAAGTGAGCAATTCAGAGACTGATACCTTGAAGGGAATTTTAATTATTCTGCTGGTATTGTAATATTGTGCATACATACCCTAAAATCATTCTTGAATTTCTTTAAGTCATCAAGCTGCTTTCTTTGTTCTGAACCCATTGGCGACACAACTATAAATCATAAATATTAAAGCATATATTTGGGTTTCAACAAATTATGTTACATTATGTAGAGGCCTACTATTTTATATAATATCTGTGATTCATCTAGAATCTTAATGCACTTAGTTTACTACTTCAGGAACATACAAACACCTAGAGCAAAGACAGCCAACTATACTTCTGGACTTCAGATTGCATGAAAGCTTTCAAAGGATAAAAAATACTTCTTTTTCTCTACGTATATATCAATAAAGATACATACAATACACACATTTAGTTCAGTTAAAATGATATCTTTTAAGAACAAAGCTAGTGCAGCTTTGGTGACTATAGTAATGAGGGGACACTGTGGCCCGGATTCTGCACAGTGCGACCCGATTTTAGGCAGCTGTAGGCATCCTACAGCTGTCTAATCAGCCAATCGGGACGCATGTTTTAAAAAAAAAAAATAAATAATGCTCCCCAGGCAGGCCACCTATATTGAGGGTACCTCCAGGAGCCTAGGGAGGCCTGCAAGACCACCTAAGCTCGCCTAAGGCTAGGCGGTAGTCTTAGGTGAACCTAGGTGGCCCTACGCGTCTCCCTAGTAGAGCAGGAGATGCTTACAATGTAGGCCAGCAAAATGTTTACATTGTAAGTAGACATAGCCGCTATACTTATCACGGCAAGGGATCTCCCTGCCGCAATAAGTATAGTGGCTGCCTGTCTCCCTCCCGATGATCGCAGGCAGGAGGATGCCCAACCCCTCCTGTCAGAGGATGCCCCTCTGTTGAGGAATAGTGGCTCGTGGCCAGTAGGGGGCGATGTCTATGGGACGGTAATGGAATGGACGTCAGGACATGATAGTGCAGTATTTTGTGGAGTTTTTTCTACAAAAATGCCTGCTTTTCATATGATTCTGGGTAACTAGTTAGATACAAGCATATGTGTTAGTTAAGGCCACGTCCAATAGAAGTGTACGAAAAGTTGGTGAATAAAAATCTGAATATGGATGTAGCCAAGGCCAGAAAAACACACTACAGATTAACATTAAGGAAAAGCATAATAATATTCTTTTTATGTACTTTGCTATTAAGCTAGATCATAGAGGAAATCAGGATACACATGAACTCCATCTCTGTTTTTCTATGTCTTCTGCTTGGCTTTACTCCATTTTGTGTTCAGCCTATATCCCTAGTCTTTGTTCAGGTTTTTACCGCTTTTAGCCTCGTGGGTCTAATTGATACCAGATGTGCCTTAGGCTGGTTAGGAAGAGCATATTAGATTACGTATCCCAAACTGAGATATAACATGCATTAAATATGAATTAAATATTTGGTATGGATGGATGAATGAAGGGGCCCCAAGTATGGATGGATGGATGAAAAATATATATGAAAGAAGATGTACTAAAAATGAAATGGTTTATAGAAAGAACACTAAGGAAAAATCCTGAACACAGCATCTGGAAATGGTTAAGTTAGAATCAGAAACCTGTAGCAGTCTCTAGCATAAAAGGGGGACACATGAAGCCCACTCTTAGAAAGGCTTCTGTGTAAGTATCAGTGTAATTTGAAACTGTCAGTTGTTCAAAGCAGGAGGAGGGAGTACCCCTCCTCCAGGATAAGGCTGAGAACACTTCAGCAGCTTGCCTGATACATAGACAAACTGTCTGAAATAAGTTTTAAGAAGGACAAAAAGAATACTGAATATGTTATAAAATGTTTATGTATATTCAGAAATGAATGTAAACAAAAAATTATGATTTCTGGAAGTTTTATTCCATGTTAAAAAGAAGGTCTGTGTCTAAATTTCAAGGCAGCCTCTCTTAGTGGATTGGCTGACAGCCAATGATGTCAAACTGGACTGAAGGTATATATTGGGGAGCTTCGAAGTATCGGGTTGAGATTGTTATCAGAAGGCCAACATTTTGTCAACTATAACGACCTCCCGCTAACGCAACTAGCCTTTTGAGTTCCATGATGGAAAAATAAAAGCAATAAATAATTATTTTGGTAAAAATTGCGTTATTTGTCATTTCTATGTTTTTGTTATTTTGCACACCTTGAGTGAAAGCTAGCAGCTTAATTGGAAACTGCAGCTTTATGAGTGCGCTGGCGTCCAATTACCCATGCTCACCGTACCCCCAAACACACCCTGCGGCCTCCCCCAACCTCCCCCCCACTAACCTTTAATCGGTGGTTGGTCAGACAGGTCAGGTCTTAGGCTTATCGGGGATGGCCAATAAAGGGGCAGGCCTGCCTCATTTCGACAAGGCGGGCATGCTGGCCAGCCAACGATTAAAGGTTAGTGGTGGGTGAGGTTGGGAGGTCCGCCGGGGGGGGAGGGTCCAGAAGGGGGGCTTCCTCTGGCAGGAGGGGATGGTCACCCTCCTGCCGGCGATCATGTGAGTGGGCGGCCTTCTGACAGGAGGGGTTGGGCACCCCCCTGCCGGCAATTGGGGGCATCAGGGTGCATCCTCCAGCAGGAGGGGTTGGGCACCCTCCTGCCGGTGATCGTCAGGGGGAGGAGGACAGACGGCCGCTATACCTATCGTGGCAGGGAGATCCCTTGCAGCGATAAGTGTAGTGGCCTCGTCTACTCTAACCCGTTCTGTAACCGGCATCTGTAACATGGACGTCAGTTAACGAATCGGGGTTATTGTCCTGTATAGGACACCACTCCTGGGCCTGTGTTTCATTATAGGCACATACTGAACAAAGAGTGTGTATAATTCACAGATATTAGGTAATGTGTTGGTCTCTATGCATATCCTGCAAAGCAGCAGGGCTCCGAAGCCCACAGAACCCAAATCTTAAACAGGTAGGTGGATCAGAGTGCTAAATTCAGGTTTGTGGCAGGGATGAGAGTTCTGGGGCTCAGCAGGGGTATAATTGCTCAACAACTGTTTTGAGGGTATCAACTAGTTATGGAAAAGCTATTTCTTACCCAATAACTTTCTTTCTTTTTTAGTCTTATCAGACCAGTGGGTTGTGTCTGTCTACCAGCAGATGGGGACAGAGAAACTTTAAAGTATTATGCAGCATAGATTACTCCGTATTTCAAACAGCCAAGTAATTGTGCTCAAACTACGCCTGATGGCCAATATAGAAACTTCAGCACCAAATGTATCAATTAGATCATAACCTTACTAGCCAGTGAGGCATTTACTCTATCACCATGCAGATATTTCACAGAGTGAGGAGACGTGCCACATACAACAGGATAGTTAAACTTAAAAGTAGAATCAGCAGTGTCAGAAAAATATAGCTTGTAGCACAATAGCACAGTTACTTACCTGTAACAGGTGATATCCAAGGACAGCAGCCAGATATTCTCACATGCGGGTGACATCATCCATGGAACCTGGTATGGCCAGTGCAAAAGTGTACTGTCACTTTAAACTTTTTGCAAGTCTCAAAACTGCCCATACCACGCATGCAATGGTCTTTCCACCTGACATTGGCACATGTTACTATCAGTTCAGTATTTAAAAAAAAAAGCTAGAAAGCCAATTAGGGGATGTGGAAGGACTGTGAGAATATCTGCCTGCTGTCCTCAGATAACACATTACAGATAACATAGTAACACAGTAGATGACGGCAGATAAAGACCCGAATGGTCCATCCAGTCTGTCCAACCTGATTCAATTTCAATTTTTTAATTTTTTCTTCTTAGCTATTTCTGGGCAAGAATCCAAAGCTTTACCCTGTACTGTGCTTGGGTTCCAACTGCCAAAATCTCTGTTAAGACTTACTCCAGCCCATCTACACCCTCCCAGCCATTGAAGCCCTCCCCAGCCCATCCTCCACCAAACAGCCATATACAGACACAGACCATGCAAGTCTGCCCAGTACTGTCTTTAGTTCAATATTTAATCTTATTTTTTGATTCTAGATCCTTTGTGTTCATCCCACGCTTCTTTGAACTCAGCCACAGTTTTACTCTCCACCACCTCTCTCGGGAGCGCATTCCAGGCATCCACCACCCTTTCTGTAAAGTAGAATTTCCTAACATTGCCTTTGAATCTACCACTCCTCAACCTCAAATTATGTCCTCTGGTTTTACCATTTTCCCTTTCTCTGAAAAAGATTTTGTTCTACGTTAATACCCTTCAAGTATTTGAACGTCTGAATCATATCTCCCCTGTCTCTCCTTTCCTCTAGGGTATACATATTCAGGGCTTCCAGTCTCTCCTCATACGTCTTCTGGCGCAAGCCTCCTATCATTTTCGTCACCCTCCTCTGGACTGCCTCAAGTCTTCTTACGTCCTTCGCCAGATACGGTCTCCAAATACTCCAAGTGGGGCCTTACCAATGACCTGTACAGGGGCATCAACACCTTTTTCCTTCTACCGACTACGCCTCTCTTTATACAGCCCAGCATCCTTCTGGCAGCAGCCACTGCCTTGTCACACTGTTTTTTCACCTTTAGATCTTCGGACACTATCACCCCAAGGTCCCTCTCCCCATCCGTGCATATCAGCTTCTCTCCTCCCAGCATATACGGTTCCTTCCTATTATTAATCCCCAAATGCATTACTCTGCATTTCTTTGCATTGAATTTTAGTTGCCAGGCATTAGACCATTCCTCTAACTTTTGCAGATCCTTTTTCATATTTTCCACTCCCTCTTCAGTATTTACTCTGTTACAAATCTTGGTATCATCTGCAAAAAGGCACACTTTTCTTTCTAACCCTTCAGCAATGTCACTCACAAACAAATTGAACAGGATTGGCCCCAGCACTGATCCCTGAGGGACTCCACTACTCACCTTTCCTTCCTTCGAGCAACTTCCATTAACCACCACCCTCTGGCGTCTGTCCGACAGCCTGTTTCTGACCCAGTTCACCACTTTGGGTCCTAACTTCAGCCCTTCAAGTTTGTTCAACAGCCTGCTATGAGGAACTGTATCAAATGCTTTGCTGAAATCCAAGTAAATTACATCTAGCATATGTCCTCGATCCAGCTCTCTGGTCACCCAATCAAAAAATTCAATCAGGTTCGTTTGGCACGATTTACCTTTTGTAAAGCCATGTTGTCTCGGATCCTGTAACCCATTAGATTTAAGGAAGTACACTATCCTTTCTTTCAACAAAACTTCCATTATTTTTCCAACAACTGAAGTGAGGCTCACCGGCCTGTAATTTCCTGCTTCATCCCTGTGACCACTTTTATGAATAGGGACCGCTCTCCGCTCTCCTCCAATCCCCAGGAATCACTCCCGTCTCCAGAGATTTGTTGAACAAGTCTTTAATAGGACTCGCCAGAACCTCTCTGAGCTCCCTTAGTATCCTGGGATGGATCCCATCTGGTCCCATCACTTTGTCAACCTTCAGTTTTTCAAGTTGCTCATAAACACCCTCCTTCGTGAACGGCGCAGAATCTACTCCATTTTCTCGTGTAACTTTGCTAGACAATCTCGGTCCTTCTCCAGGATTTTCTTCTGTGAACACAGAACAGAAGTATTTGTTTAGCACATTCGCTTTCTCCTCATCACTTTCCACATATTGATTCCCAGCATCTTTTAGCCTAGCAATTCCATTTTTCATCTTCCTCCTTTCACTAATATATCTGAAAAAAATTTTGTCTCCCTTTTTTACATTTTTAGCCATTTGTTCTTCCGCCTGTGCTTTCGCCAGACGTATCTCTCTCTTGGCTTCTTTCAGTTTCACCCTGTAGTCCTTTCTGCTCTCCTCTTCTTGTTTTTTTTTATATTTCACGAACGCCAACTCTTTCGCCTTTATTTTCTCAGCCACTAGGTTGGAAAACCATATTGGCTTCCTTTTTCTCTTGTTTTTATTGATTTTCTTCACATAAAGGTCCGTAGCCATTTTTATCGCTCCTTTCAGCTGTCTTTCCACTTCTCTTATGTCCTCCCATCCTAACAGCTCTTTCTTCAGGTACTTTCCCATAGCATTAAAGTCCGTACGTTTGAAATCTAGGACTTTAAGTATCGTGCGGCCGCTCTCCACTTTAGCCGTTATATCAAACCAAACCGTTTGATGATCGCAACTTCCCAGGTGAGCAACCATTCGAACATTAAATATACTCTCTCCATTTGTGAGGACCAGATCCAATATAGCTTTTTCCCTTGTGGGTTCTGTCACCATTTGACTGAGCAGAGCCTCTTGAAAGGCATCCACAATCTCTCTACTTCTTTCCGATTCTGCAGACGGAACATTCCAGTCCGCATCCGGCAGGTTGAAATCTCCCAACAGCAGAACATCCTCTTTCCTTCCAAACTTTTGGATATCCACAATCAGATCCTTTATCAATTTGCTGCGATTGAGTCGGAGGTCTGTAGACTACACCCACATAGATAGAAGTTCCATCTTTTCTTTTCAGAGCAATCCATATCGCTTCTTCCTCTCCCAAGGTTCCTTGCATTTCGGTCGCTTGGATATTGAACTTTACATAGAGAGCTACTCCTCCACCTTTTTGACCATCTCTGTCCTTCCTAAAAAGATTATATCCCGGTATGTTTGCATCCCATCCATGTGATTCACTGAACCATGTCTCTGTGATAGCGACAATATCTAGATCTGCCTCTAACATCAGGGCTTGCAGATCATGAACTTTGTTGCTTAGACTGCGAGCAGTTGTGGTCATCGCTTTCCAGCTATTTTTCAGCGATAATCTCCTTTTTCGTATGGATTTTTGTTTCGTTTCACTTTCCATTGCAATACTAAGAAATGAGTTGCTGATATTGCTTATGTTGCAGTCTTTACTACTAGGACATCACAATCCTATTAGGCACTCTATAATATCAATCCACTCAAAGGTTTTTCAAAATATTGTTTAAATTTATATCATGCCTTATGAAGCAGCTTATAATACTTTTAAAAGACACAAGGGGAATCTCAGAATGCCACTTGTACAGTGTGGCATTTTCAAGTAGTATACTGAAAATTTCTTATCCCCTAGATAACTTAGCTTGTTAGTTCAACGTCGCTGTTACACTACGCCCCACCAACGCGTTTCGTATCTTCCTCAGGACGAGGGAAGTGCCTTAACAACTACATTTCATTCATTCACTTTCTCGCGCTGCTTACAATAGGTAATCCAAACTACTTGAAAATGAATTAGAAAGAATGATAATGTATTGAAATGAATGAAATGACTGAGAAAACATATGGAAGAGATAAAAAAAATCCAATGAATTGAGATCCTGGAAATGACTTTGAAGATGTTATTAGTATATATATTTACTTATTAAGGAGCACAGAAACAGTATGAAAAATTAGAAGTAGAAACAGTGTGAAGAATACAAAAAAAGAGGAAAAAAAAAGAGATTAGAATAGAATAGAGGACACATTTGGGTGAGCCAGTGACGAGTGCTGCCACACTGTACTATAGGAATCAACAGCGGACAAATAGCATTCTGAGATTCCCCTTGTGTCTTTTAGAAGTATTATAAGCAGCTTCATAAGGCATGATATAAATTTAAACAATATTTTGAAAAACCTTTGAGTGGATTGTTATCCTAGGACAAGCAGACAGTATATTCTCACATATGGGACTCTTTAGCTAGAAACAAAAAGGGTTGGAGGGTAGTTGGCATTTAAGTAGAGAATAAATTTTGTAGAAGTGCCTCTTCTACAAATTGTCTCTCTCAAGATTCTTCAGACAGTAGTGTGATGTGAAGGTATGAACTGAGGACTAAATCGATACTTTACAGATATCTTCAATGGGAGTAAAACGTAGATGAGCTACTGACGTCATCATAGCCTAACTTTATATGCTGTGAAATGACCTTCTACATCGTGTCAACCAAGCCCGAGCATAGCAAAATGTAATATAGGTCAAGACTCCATATAGAGATAGTTCTCTTGGTGGTAGGGAGTCTACGTCTGTTTGGATCAAATGAGAGAAACAGTTGAGTGGGAATCCTGTGAGATTTGGTTCTATCCAAGTAGTAAGCAAGAGTCTTACAATCCAATGTGTGGAGTGCAGCTTCACCAGGATGAAAATGTGGTCTTGGAAAGAAGACAGGAAGAGATATAGACTGGTTCAAATGAACATCTGAGATGACCTTTGCAATCTTTGTGTTTTAGGCTAGTCTTTTGTGGGCGTGCTGAGAGGTCCTGGATTCAATTCCCTTAAAGAGGTGCAGTAAGAAGTAAATTAATGACAATGATAGCCAAGAGTGGCTGCATAAACATATATTGTGAAGAAATAAGCTTAATATTACAGATGCAATGCTTAGAAGAAAGATACACACCATACATATGCTTCTTACTAAGGAATAGAAAGATACGCTCGTATTTTGTTTTAGAGCCACTTCTGTGCTTTTGTGAATGAGCTTTTCCTTTCTGTCTCTGAATAGATGAGATTTGCAGATGCTATAAGGGGGAAGACATAGAAACATGATGGCAGATAAAGGACAAATGGCCCTCTAGTCTGCCCATCCACAGTAACCATTATCTCTTTCTCTCTCTGAGAGATCCCATGTGCCTATCCCAGGCCCTCTTGAATTCAGACAAGCAAAAAGAGAATACGAAGAGAGACTGGCAAAGGAAGCAACAAACTTCAAGTCGTTCTTCAGATACGTCAAGGGGAAGCAACCGGCGAGAGAAGAATTGGGACCATTGGACGATGGAGATAGAAAGGGAGTTGTAAAAGAAGAGAAAGAGATAGCTGACAGGTTAAATGAGTTCTTCACGTCAGTCTTCACGATGGAGAATATAACCACCATTCCAGAACCCGAGGAGATCGTAATAGGAGACAAAGACGATAAGCTGGTCGATTTAGAGGTAAGCCAAGAGGATGTACTCAAGCAGATTGACAGACTAAAGAGCGACAAATCGCCGGGTCCGGATGGCATTCACCCAAGGGTACTCAAGGAACTAAAAGACGTAATAGCGGAGCCACTTCGACAGATATGCAACCTATCCTTAAAAACCGGAGAGATCCCGGAGGATTGGAAAATAGCAAATGTCACGCCCATCTTCAAGAAGGGCGCAAGGGGAGACCCGGGAAACTACAGGCCGGTGAGCCTGACCTCAGTCCCGGGAAAGATGATGGAGGCACTGATTAAAGACAGCATCTGTGAACACATCGAAAAAAATGGGCAGCTAAAACCGAGTCAACATGGCTTCTGTAAGGGTAGGTCATGCCTCACAAACTTATTGTACTTCTTTGAGGGAGTGAACAGCCAGGTGGATAAAGGGGAATCTATAGACATCATTTACCTTGACTTCCAAAAAGCCTTCGACAAGGTGCCACACGAGAGACTGCTTAAAAAGATATGGAACCACGGGGTACAAGGGGAGGTCCACCGATGGATCAAAAACTGGCTGGCAAACAGGAAGCAGAGGGTTGGCGTAAAGGGACACTACTCAGACTGGAAAGGGGTCACGAGCGGAGTCCCGCAAGGGTCGGTGCTGGGACCGCTCTTGTTCAATATCTACATAAATGATCTAGAGGCGGGAACTAAGTGTGAAGTCATTAAATTTGCAGATGACACCAAACTATACAGCAGGGCTCAAACCAAAGAAGACTGCGAGGATCTCCAAAAGGATCTAACGCAGCTGGAAAAGTGGGCCGAAAAGTGGCAGATGAGCTTCAACGTGGGGAAATGCAAGGTCATGCACGTGGGGAAAAAGAACCCAATGTTCACATACAAAATGGGGGGAACACCACTAGGGGTTAGTAACCTGGAGAGAGACCTGGGAGTGATGGTAGACGCAACACTGAAGGCATCGGCGCAATGCGCCACAGCCTCTAGGAAAGCAAACAGAATGCTGGGTATCATTAAGAAGGGTATTACGACCAGGACGAAGGAAGTCATCATGCCGCTGTATCGTGCAATGGTACGGCTGCATCTGGAGTACTGTGTCCAGTACTGGTCGCCGTACCTCAAGAAAGACATGGCGGTACTTGAGGGAGTACAAAGAAGAGCAACCAAACTGATAAAGGGAATGGAAAATCTCCCATATACCGACAGATTGAGACAGTTGGGACTTTTCTCCCTGGAAAAGCGAAGACTTAGAGGAGACATGATAGAAACCTTCAAGATCCTGAAGGGCATAGAAAAAGTAGACAGGGGCAGATTTTTCAAATTAAGGGGCGCCACAAGTACAAGGGGGCACTCGGAGAAACTGAAGGGGGACAGGTTTAGAACAAACGCTAGGAAGTTCTTTTTCACTCAGAGGGTGGTGGATGCATGGAACGCACTTCCAGAGGCTGTTGTAGACAAGAAAACATTAAATGGTTTCAAAGAAGGTTTGGATAGATTCCTAGAAGAAAAAGGGATTGGGGGGTATAGATAGGATAGACCATTGCTCAGGCAATGGGCCTGATGGGCCGCCGCGGGTGCGGACCGCTGAGCAGGATGGACCTATGGTCTGCCTCAGCGGAGGCAACTTCTTATGTTCTTATGTCTCTGTTTCCACCACCTCTTCCGGGAGACTGTACCATGCATTTATCACTCTATCCATAAAAAACTATTTCCTCAGATTACTCTGGAGCCTATCACCTCTTAACTTCATCCTATGCCCTCTCATTGCAGAGTTTCCTTTCAGATTAAAGAGACTCGACTCATGCACATTTATATTATGGGGAGAGTGTGGCACAGTGGTTAAAGCTACAGCCTCAGCACCCTGAGGTTGTGGGTTCAAACCCATACTGCTCCTTGTGACCCTGGGCAAGTCACTTAATCCCCCCTTGCCCCAGGTACATTAGGTAGATTGTGAACCCACCGGGACAGACAGGGAAAATGCTTGAGTACCTGAATAAATTCATGTAAACCGTTCTGAGCTCTCTTGGGAGAACGGTATAGAAAATTGAATAAATAAATATTATGTAGGTATTTAAATGACTATAATTTTAAATCATCACAGCTCTAATTTATAAATAAATTATGACTTAATTAATATCCTTATTTAAATGTGAAGTGCTCAGACCTTATAACCAATGTTTTTAGTGATGTCACCAAAACGGGGTTAACAAGGGGACCATCATCGCCTTCACCGTCCCCAAACCACCATTATTATATAAACAAATCACTCCACGTGAATTGCTATTGTATATAATATACTTATCTTCGCCAGGTGGTTGTTGGTAATGTTAAACCTCGTTGAGAAATTTTAAGAACCGTGTTATGTGAGCTTAAACAAATTTTTCACTCTGTGTTTTTCTCTACTTATGGTCCCTGTCCCCCCGACCCAGGTTTCATGTCTTCGTCAGGGAGGGACATTAATACTATTACTGGCTCACTGGGACTGGACCTAACCAAAGTGTTGGGAAGACTTCCCAACACTTTGGTTAGGTCCAGTCCCAGTGAGCCAGTAATAGTATCAATGTCCCTCCCTGACGAAGACATGAAACCTGGGTCGGGGGGACAGGGACCATAAGTAGAGAAAAACACAGAGTGGGACATTGATACTATTACTGGCTCACTGGGACTGGACCTAACCAAAGTGTTGGGAAGACTTCCCAACACTTTGGTTAGGTCCAGTCCCAGTGAGCCAGTAATAGTATCAATGTCCCTCCCTGACGAAGACATGAAACCTGGGTCGGGGGGACAGGGACCATAAGTAGAGAAAAACACAGAGTGAAAAATTTGTTTAAGCTCACATAACACGGTTCTTAAAATTTCTTAACATTACCAACAACCACCTGGCGAAGATAAGTATATTATATACAATAGCAATTCACGTGGAGTGATTTGTTTATATAATAATGGTGGTTTGGGGACGGTGAAGGCGATGATGGTCCCCTTGTTAACTCCGTTTTGGTGACATCACTAAAAACATTGGTTATAAGGTCTGAGCACTTCAATAAGGATATTAATTAAGTCATAATTTATTTATAAATTAGAGCTGTGATTATTTAAAATTATTGAAGATTCTCATCACAGAATATAGTTATTTATTCCTCCATAGATTGCTTGGTATTTAAATGACTATCATATTTCTCCTCTCCTGCATAAACGAAGCTTCTAAGTCCAAAAAATATACTTTTGAATACTTTAATGAAAATCCAAGATGGCTGCCATGGGTGCCAATTTTGCCTTAAAACGGCCCGGAAAAAACACAGAGAACTGGGATTTTAGGATTTTACAGGGGGGGACACACCAGGGCATGCAGGGAAACCACCTAAAACCCCGATTTCAGCACCCCCCAAAATCACCAAACTCAGAGACACACAGACACCTCAGAGACATGTGCTAGAATGAATTGCAATGGCAGCCAGCTATACACAAACAAGCACAGGAGATCAGTACCTCAGGAGCTGATAAAACTGGATTTTCAAGTCTTATGACTGCCTCAACTTCCTTGTCACCTTAGATCACGACCACCAGGACCTCTCATGGGATTAGAGAAGATACGCAGTCCGGTCCCGATCCTGGCGTATCTCCACGGAACTGCAGCAGCCTGCGCTCTACCCCTTAGTGGACGAACCCGGGGAGAGATGGCTCCCAATCTGGAGACCCGATCTGATCTGCAAGCTGTCTGAGGGGCTTACTGCAGGTTCTGCTAACAGGGCACCCCCCCCCGAATCAGACAATTTTACGTAAAAGTCTGCAATCTCCTGCCGAAGGATCACTCTCCCAGAGTGAATCCGCACCACTTGTGCAATACCTGCGGCACAGAACAAAATAAAAGACTAGAAAATGAGAAAAAAATTCACGAGCAGAAGTAGTTATAAGTCAGCAGCTAGGTTGCAGAAACAAACTGAACTGGGAGGGGAGTGTCCGGAGAGATGACATAAGAGAAGGGGATGGATTTATATGTAAGTTCTGCAGTCAAGGCTAGAATAGATGCAAGACTCTATGGTGAATCTTCCAGAGATTACTGTCCAAGAATGAACATTCCATGCTGTATAATATCCTTAAGAGGTGGGGTCACTTGAAAACTATTTTCTTTTTCTGTCTCCATCCGTTGGTAGATGGACACAACCCACCATTCTAGAGAGGTCTGATAGAATGCTAAGGAAAATTATTCAAGAAAGTGTGGGACAGGCATGTGGAATTTCTTAGGGAGAGGAAGAAATAGTAGATGCTGCAGATAGGCAGACTGCATGGGTAAATTGGCCTTTAAGTGCCATCATGTTTGTATATATGCTGAGCCAACTAAGATATAGAAAAATAAATGACTTGCTAAGGTCATACAATTTAAAAGGAGGAAAAGTTCTAGTTCCAGAAATTTCCCTATAGTTTTGACAATATAAAAAAAATAAACAACCTGCTTAGAAAATACAAGGCAGAATTATCCAAGATGGCAAGAGAATTTTTTAAATGCTAATGCGTTGCCTAAGAACATAACATCTTATGATTAATGTTAAATTTCATTTTTATTTGCCTCTGTTTAAAAGAACACAAATGCATTTCTAAAAGCAGTTCATAATTTAAAAAATATCTAAAGCAGCTATGTTTGGATCTTATTTCTTATTTGTCTATTCTTAAAGATATTTAGGGGGAAAAATATAGAATATAGAAACTAGAATCATAGTGTTTACAGTATACATAGAAAGAATGTATTATGAGAAATATGTAATATGAATGTATATACAGTAAAACCTTGGATTGCAAGTAATTTGGTTTGCAAGTGTTTTGCACAAGCAAACCATTTTATTAAATTTTAACTTGATATACAAGCAATGTCTTGCAATACAAGTACATACAGTATTCACACATCACAACTGAGCCGATGGTTCTTCTCTCTCTGACACTGCAAGAGTGTAGTGACTGTTCTAGACAAGTAAAGTCTTGTAATACGAGTGCACACAGTATACACACATCATCACAACTAAGCCGATGGTTTTTTTCTCTCTGACGCTGCAGGAGTGTAATGACTTCTAAATGAGCGAGATTTTGCAATACAAGTATGTACTGTATAGTATTTTGTATTAAAGTTTTTGGGTTGTGGAACGAATCGTCTGAATTTCCATTATTTCTTATGGGGAAAATTGCTTTGATATACGCGTGTTTTGGATTACAAGCATGTTTTCGGAAGGAATTAACCAAGGTTTTACTGTATAGGGTAAATATAGTATTCTATAAGGCATATGTATATAGGGTGAGAATAGTGTTTAAATGCAGTATACTTAGTTAAAAGACTAAAAGTAAAGGATATGTAAATGCATCATACCATGATGCCCAAATGCACCAAAACCATCAATGAACACCATCTGAAGCTCATGTACAGATAAACATCACAGAAACACTAACTCTGTATAGTAACACCATTACTAAAGCTCATATATCTTAGCTCATTTATTGTAACACCATTATAGAAGCTCATGTAAACTGCTCTGAATTGACTCCCCAGTTATTAGCAATTTGCTATATTGACATCATTCCACAATTTTTCCATGTCATTCCTAAGCCATAAATGTACCTGTATGTATCAGATACATAAGCAGTATATATGTTATTGAATAATGAAATCTGTAGATATAATTTTCTGAAACATGCCATTACCACTGCACACTAGTGCTGCCCGATTCAGGAAAAAAAATTGATTCGATTCAGCCTACTGAATCGATTTTTCGATTCGATTTTCCTGCCCAATTGGGTGTTTATTTTCAAACATCCTGGTGGGTTTATTTTATAGCCTCTTCACCCCATTTGCCCTCTCCCAAACTGGTTTTGAGGCCGCGTAGAAAATCACACCCGAGCTAAGTATCTTACACAAATACTAAGGCCCTGATAAGGGCTCTTATACCTTTATGCTAGTTGGGTAAAAGCCCTTAGGCTTTTATTTATTCATTTATATTTGAGAAATATAAGATAAAAAAATAAGTAATAAAATTATAAATTAAGTAGCTCTTAACAAGAGACCTTTTAATAAGAACATAAGAACATAAGAAGTTGCCTCCACTGGGTCAGACCGAGGTCCATCTCGCCCAGCGGTCCGCTCCCGCGGCGGCCCATCAGGTCTGCGACCTGTGAAGTGGTTTCTGACCACTTTTATAACCTACCTCAAGTTCTATCTGTACCCCTCTATCCCTTTATCCTCCAGGAACCTATCCAAACCCTTCTTGAACCCCTGTACAGAGTTCTGGCCTATCACTTCCTCCGGAAGCGCGTTCCATGTGTCCACCACCCTCTGCGTAAAAAAGAATTTTCTAGCATTTGTTCTAAACCTGTCCCCTTTCAATTTCTCCGAGTGACCCCTAGTGCTTGTGGCTCCCCTCAGTTTGAAGAATCTGTCCTTATTTACTCTCTCTATGCCCTTAAGGATTTTGAAGGTTTCTATCATGTCCCCTCTAAGTCTCCTCTTCTCCAGGGAGAACAGCCCCAGCATTTTTAACCTGTCAGCGTATGAAAAATTTTCCATACCATTTATTAGTTTAGTCGCCCTCCTCTGCACTCCCTCGAGTACCGCCATGTCCTTCTTGAGGTACGGTGACCAGTATTGAACACAGTACTCCAGGTGCGGGCGCACCATTGCGCGATACAACGGCATGATGACTTCCTTCGTCCTGGTTGTAATACCTTTTTTGATGATGCCCAGCATTCTGTTTGCTTTCTTTGAGGCTGTCGCACATTGCGCCGATGGTTTCAGTGATGTGTCGACCATCACCCCCAGGTCCCTTTCAAGGTTACTCACCCCTAGCAGTGTTCCCCCCATTTTGTAGCTGAACATCGGGTTCTTTTTCCCTACATGCATGACCTTGCATTTTTCTACGTTAAAACTCATTTGCCACTTTTTTGCCCAGTCTTCCAGTTTCGTTAGGTCCCTTTGCAGGTCTTCACAGTCTTCCGTGTTTCTAACCCTGCTGCAGAGTTTGGTGTCATCAGCAAATTTGATAACCTCACATTTTGTCCCTGCCTCCAGATCGTTAATAAATATATTGAACAGTAGAGGTCCCAGCACTGACCCCTGCGGAACTCCGCTCGTGACCCATTGCCAGTCTGAGTATTGGCCTTTTACTCCAACCCTCTGCTTCCTGCCCGCCAACCAGTGTTTGATCCATCGGTAGATATCCCCTTGCACCCCGTGGTACCACAGCTTTTTAAGTAGCCGTTCGTGAGGTACCTTGTCGAAGGCTTTTTGGAAGTCAAGGTAAATGATGTCTATGGATTCCCCCTTATCCATCTGGCTGTTTATTCCCTCAAAGAAGTACAGCAAGTTCGTGAGGCATGACCTTCCCTTGCAGAAGCCATGTTGGCTCGCCTTCAGTTGTCCATTGTTTTCTATGTATTCGCATATTGTGTCCTTTACCATTGCTTCCATCATCTTCCCTGGAACCGAGGTCAAGCTCACAGGCCTGTAGTTTCCCGGGTTACCCCTTGATCCCTTCTTAAAGATAGGCGTGACATTCGCTATTTTCCAGTCCTCTGGGATCTCCCCTGTTTTTAGGGAGAGGTTACATATTTGGTGAAGTGTCTCTGCTATTTCATTTCTCAGTTCTTTTAGTACCCTTGGGTGGATGCCGTCCGGGCCTGGTGATTTGTCGCTCTTTAGTCTGTCTATCTGCCTGAGGACATCCTCTTTGCTCACCTCTAGTTTTACCAGCCTTTCATCTTGTTCTCCGTTTATAATCTCCTCGGGTTCCGGAATATTGGTTGTGTCCTCTCTGGTGAAGACTGACGAGAAGAATTTGTTTAACCTGTCAGCTATCTCTTTTTCCTCCTTTATCGCTCCTTTCCTATCTCCGTCATCCAGTGGTCCCACTTCCTCTCTGGCTGGTTGTTTCCCTTTCACATACCTGAAGAAGGGTTTGAAGTTTCTTGCTTCTCCTGCCAGTCTTTCCTCATATTCTCTCTTTGCTTTCCTGACCTCTCGATGACATTCTTTCTGGTGTCTTTTGTGCTCTTCCTGGTTTTCCTTTGTTGGTTCCTTTTTCCATTTCTTGTAGGATGATTTCTTGTCGCTTATCGTCTTTTTAACTGCAGATGTTATCCATGCTGGGTTTTTAGTTCGATTTTTTTTTGCACCCTTTCCTAAACCTTGGGACGTACAGGTCTTGTGCCTCGAGCACTGTGCATTTAAGCAGTGTCCAGGCTTCCTTTACGGTCTTCACCTTTCCTGAGCTGCTGCTGAGCTTTTTTCCTACCATTTTCCTCATGTCCTTGTAGTTTCCTTTTCTGAAGTTGAGTGATGTCGTTGTGGTTCTTTTCACCTTGGTTGTTCCCATGTTTAATTTGTATTGGATCATGTTGTGATCGCTGTTCCCTAACGGTGCTAGTACCTCCACTTCCTTTGCGGGTCCCCTCTAGCCCGTTGAGGATTAGGTCTAGAGTGGCATCTCCTCTCGTTGGTTCTGTGACCAGCTGCTCCATGAAACAGTCCCTTATTGCCTCTAGGAATTTAGTTTCTCGCGTGCACTTTGAGTGCCCAATGTCCCAGTCTATTCCCGGATAGTTGAAGTCCCCCATAACCACCACCTTTTCTGTTTTGCACACCTGTCTCAGTTCGGCCTCCAGGTCTAGGTCGTTTGTTTCTGGCTGTCCTGGTGGGCGATAGTATAGTCCCAATTTGATGTCAGCTCCTTCCCCTCCCTTTTGGACCGATGATAGCTCGTATTTAGGCTAGTAAGCCTAGACAAGTTCAAGTGGCTACTAGCTGTAAGCACTTGAGATACATAGTCTCTAATAGAGTGCTATTGAGATTAGTTTGCTCTGGCATTAGCTTATGTCCAGGTAAAAATATATAGATTGCATATATAACTTCATTTGCAAAAGCTTAAAAACAGAAAAAAACCAGATACAGACCTTAGCATGGCTTTTACTTCATTGCAAATAGAGGTTTGCAGCTGTACAATGGTGACCTCATTGTGAGATCATCAAGGTGCACCTACAAGGTAGAATGCCACAATTAAAATATGTGCTGGGATTTGAACCCATGATCTCTGGAAGAGGAGCACAGGGCTTTTACTTGTTGAGCTATAGCAATTTCCAGGCAGGTGTCTCTGACTGCAATATATCTGTTTTGATGTGCCCCGTTTATATGATGCCTTATTAAAATGTATTTTGAGCTTAATAAAGCAAAAATAAAAACCCAGAGAGCTATTTAGCAGATCGTATTAAGAACATCCAAACTGTGCCTAAGTTCTGGAAGAACGTCGAAAGAGTGCCTAAATTCTGTCCATAGAACTCAGATCTATTTGAAGCCCAAACTAAACTCAAAAGTAGACCTGGTTTTCATTTGCCTACAATATAGGCATCATATGGACACCCTAGGTCACTCAGTGTTATGTAAATGAATCAAAGGATGCTCAAATTGAGTAACTGCCCAAACCATGCCTATTCCATGCCCACGCTTATTGAGTTAGGCGTGAGTTTTAAACATGGGCATCCATGAAATTGTGGATGCATCTACAAAGTGGTGTTTACGTCCTTTGGACACCTAAGTACCAATTATCACTTGTTAACACCCTTAATTGGTTCATTAACTGCTTAGATAGGAAGCCTACAGCACGCCTAACTTTAGGCATGCCTTAGGCACCCTTTATAGAATCAGGGCCTAGATGCCCATAAGTACAGACCTTTGTTTTCCGGTTTGCTAAAGCTGGGAGTCTCATTTGGCTTAATGTTTTCTCTATTTCCAGCTGGAGAATTCTGCCTCTGGTCCTGAAGCCTGGAATCTTTAGCTGGAAAAAATAAAAGTTTATTTATTATTTATCATTTGTTATGATATATTTTCTATATAAAATGTAAATGAATAAACCAAACAGCTTTAATTCAAAAAATCATGCGCTAGTTAATAAAAACAGTTGTATGGCAGAACTTCTAGATGAGATCTAGGATTTAGAGAAGGAAAATATTACAAGTTGGAATAAATAATGTTATGGTATGTTAATTAGGTTTTCTATTCCGCCTTTACCTATTCAGTTTAAGGTCGAATTACATTACAAGAGGTTGGGGAATTACATTACAAGAGGTTGGGTCAGTTACCCAGGGAGTTACAATGGACAGTTTGACACAGACATTCAATAGAGTTGCTAGTAAGGCAGATCAGTACAACTATTAATACAATTAGGTCATAGTTACAAATTCAAGTAAGTCATCATTATATCCCAAGAGTTGCATTAGACAGTTTAGAAATGGGCTTTTATAATTACTATTTCAGTTTCTTCAGGGTTGGCTCTCTGTCTTGGTACAGAAATACTTTTTAAAGTTTTCTGAATCTGAGATAGTGGTCACAAGATCGTCGTGTAAGTGGTAGCTGGTTCCAGCATTTTGCTAATTGATATTGGATGGATAAGGTAATTTGCCTGGTAGACTTTATATTGTTGCAAGCTGGGAATTTTAAGTAGAAAAGATTTCTGGTGGAATATCTGTTGGAAGTATCTTGGAGTACAATGGTCAACTCTGTTAGGTAGTCGGGGCATTCCCTCTCAGGATCTTAAAGACAGTTATGCCTAATTTAAACTTGATTATTGAGGTACTGTAAGCTCTTTTGAGTAAGGACTGTTTTCTTACTCTTTGGGACTCTGTACAGCAATATGTGCGTCTAGTAGCGCTATAGAATTAATTAATAGTAGTAATTATGGGCAGCTAATGCATTTATTGAAAAAATTTCTTCTCCGCTTAGTACCTAAGTGGATTATAATAGTAATTTTAAATAGTAGTTACATATAGTAGGGCTGAAGGTGTTCCAATTTCCATCATCTGTATGTGAGTCTTATTGCTGAATTTTGAACTAGTTGTAAACACGATAGCAAAGTTTTAGAGGAAGGAACTAGTGTTGCATTCCAGTAAATTGAGATAAGATTAGGGATTGCCCTATAATTTGGAAAGCCTCTGTTTTGAAGTATTTTCTGGTGGATGCTTTCTCAATTTATTATTGATGCTTTCTCATTTTATTATAGTATATGGCTCTAATGGCTCTTCATGGATAAATGGTTATCAATTTCTACTCCTAAGATTTGGGATTGTAGTTCTAATGGAGTCTGCATCGTCTATTGTAATCCTTGGAGTGTAGAGTGGGTCAGTTAAGGGTCCTAGCCAAAGGAATTTGGTTTTATTTGTATTTAGTTTGAGGTGGTGGGTTGAGGTCCAGTTTTCTATGACGTGGACACATTTTTTTCACAATGGTGAGGATGTTGGTTAATGCAATTGTTACAGGCAGGATGATCATTATGTTGTCTGCATAGGTGAAATGTTTTATTCGTGCAAGATCTAGGTTGCTTCCCAAGGATTGCATTAGAAGGCTGAACACTTATGGTTAAAGTGGGGATTCTTGGAGGACTCCGCTAGGAAGGTGCCAGTTGTCAGAAAGTTCATCATCCTTACGTACATCATAATGCCAAGTGGTTAGAAAGCCTTGGAACCAGGAGAGGACTGGGCCACTAAATCCGAAATCATGGAAGATCTCAGACATTTGATCTAAGTTTACTAGGCAAATGTGCTGCTTAGGTCAAACTGGATTATGATTGTGCTGTGACCCTTGCTTAATAGTTCTTTGCTGTATGTTACCAATGCTGCGACCACACTTTCAGTGCTGGGATTTTTCCTGAATCCTGATTGTAAAGGGTGAAGGATATTGAAGTGTTTTAAGTAGTATTCAAGTTGTTCTGAGATATATCCTTCCATCAATTTGATAAATAGGGATATGGAAGCTACTGGCCAATAATTGGTCACATCAGAGGGGCTGAGTTTTGGGTTCTTGGGAATGGGCGTTCATAATTCCTCCTCCTGTTATGAGGAAAAGGCCAGTTTTCAGATGATAGTTGAGTCGTTGGGTTATTTTTACTATGGTTGTTGGGGTGGCTGCTTTGATCAGATAAGATGAACAGGTGTCAGAGGCTACAGTATGCTATGGAGTATTTTAGGAGAAGCCGTTTTATGTCTTTGAATTTAATCCCTTCAAAATCATTCCATGATCTGTCTGCTGGTATTTCCATAGGTGGTTTTGTTGTATTGGGTCTAGCTGGATTGGTGGGGGGAAGCTGGTTTCATGTGGATTGAATCTTTATTTTAAAATAGTTAGCTAGTTCTGGGGCTGTTAGAATAAAGGGGTTGTTCCCATTGTGATCTTGTACGTGCTGGTTAGGTTATCTAATATTGTGTATTGGAAAAATTAAGTCACAACAGCATAGGGAAATACAAAGAGAAAGAGAGAAAAAATGTATACCCTTGCAACTTTTAAAAATTTAACTGTACTGCATTTTCACGCATATAACGCGCACACGGGTATAGCGCGCAGGAACAAGGAATTTATGTAAGAAAATTTTGGTATACTGCGCATGCTGCTTGCCGCCCCTACTCTCCTCTCGCCGCCCTGCCCTTGAAGTCCTGTCCAACCCCTTGAAGGCCCGCCCCACCCTAAAAGCCTGATGCCCCACCCCAAAGGACCGCTGGACCCCCCACCCTGAAGGACCGCTCGCACCCCCCCCGCACCATTTGCAGTGGAGAAGCAGCCTACCGTGGGTTCGCAACGCCAGTGAGCTCTGCTGCTTCCTCTGCCGGCGGTCCCGCCCCTTCTCTGAGTCCTGCGCTGCTTCCTCTGCCGCGGTCCCGCCCTTTGGAGAAGGGTCCTTCGGGGTGGGGCATCAGGCTTTCAGGGCTGGGGGATGAATCGGACGTCGGGGGAGGGGGGGAACCAGCAATGTAAAAAAAAATTGTAAAACGCGCTCACGCATATAACGCGCATGGTTATGCTCGGTTTGTAAAATCGTGTATAACGCGCGCGTTATATGCGTGAAAATACGGTATATTCCCAGTATAACAGTTAATGCAGATCTTAAGGAATGTCTATTTTGAGTGATTCACTGAGCATATTTATCCCAGGAACAGCTTTATAAGTCAGGACGGATAGATACACAGCTCTGTTTTTAATACCATCAGCATATAAATTCATTTTTTCATGCACTTTGATCTTGTATAAGAGTCAAAAAAATTTTGGAGGGCTATCACTAGTTATTTGGAACAATTGTTTCACCAAGCAACACCATTTTCCCCAGCGGGGTTCCTCCTTGACAAATATCAATCTTTTTGATTGCCAAATCGGGGTCAATGTTTGCTGATCTGGAAAGCGGGGTATGGGGAAAAATAATACTTAGTGTATGGACTAAGCCAGACAATACATCATTTTGGGCATAGAGGAATTTCTTCCGTGCACCGATGTTGATGGAGCAGAGACATGACAAGCATACTCCAAAACAGAAAAGGTTATTCTTGGCCATATGGGAAATTTAAAAAAATATGGTGAATGTTGCTGCCGAGCACCATCCAACGGAAAGAAAGGGATCTTCAATATGAGGAGCAGCGTGTCAAACCTTAGTAATAATGTGTGACAACTTTCAACTTGTCATTCGGTTATGAGACACAGTTGAAAGAAAGTGTGTTTTAAAGTGTGCCATAAATCATGGATCACGATGATCATGAAATTTTGTTTCAAACTGCAAAAAAGTGCTAAAGAAACACACAAAATGTTAAAATTAGTTTATGGTGATGCTGCAGTGAGCATGGAGATGGTTTACAAGTACTTTGAGCGATTTTGTAATGGTTGTGAATCAGGTGAAGATGAGAGATCAGGACGTCCTTCAACATTAAAAACCCAAGAGAATGTTGAAAGAGTAAGCAAAATGATTAGGGAAATTTCTGAGGATCTGAACATCTGTTATGGTTCCGTTCAAAACATTTTAACAACAGATTTGAACATGTGACGAGTGAGTGTGATCTGAGAAATGGGCTAACAGTTTAATCCTCCATCATGATGACACTTTGTCACACATCGCTTCTAATACAGCAATTTCTGTCATATAAAAACATTACGTCCTCATCCACCGGATCTGGCACGTGCGGCTTCTAGCTAAATTAACATGAAAGGTAAACGTTTTGAATCGATTCAGGACTTCGAGGCAGCCACTACAACACAACTAAAGACATCATGAAACAGGACTTCCAGAACTACTTCAGCAAGAATGATGGGATAGGTGTGTTCGAAGTGAGGGGGAGTAATTTGAGGGGGATTAATTGCAATGTGTCTTTTATTGTAATAATTTTTTTAAAAAAATTTAAACATTCACCGTATTTTTTGATCACACCTTGTATATATTTAGATGCTTTCACCCAGGGCTCAGTCATTTTTAATTCCGTTTAGGTTCTCTGTCTCTGGTTGAGAGGGGAAGATCCGAGTGCAACCACTATCTTTTATTTTTTTGGGAGGGGGAGAGGAAAGTTGGTATTTTGTAGCTATCAGTACAGTAGTTAGTTTAGATGAAATTTCTGAGGGAGTATAAGACCACAGTTCCCTTGGAATTTTGTTTTTGATCTTCTGCTTGTTTGGAAGATCATCCTTTTATGGTTCAAATTGACATGTTCAATTCATATTATCCATGGTATGTAAAAGTTCTATGCTTCTTGATCTGGCATGCATGATTTTCTGATTATAACATTTTTGGTCTTTGAAAATAGCTTTAACTTACATTTTTAAGGGGATAGGAAGGAGGGAAGATACATTAAGGATATGATATTGTACAGAACAAAATAATTTTGAGACATTCTGATGCATCTTTCTTGAATGTTCAATAAAAAAAAAGATTTAACGTAAAAATTTAACTGTACTGTATACTGAATAACTTCCAAGCTCTGGAAAAACAGAAAGGCACAGCAGTATGGAAAGATAGCACAGTTACTTACTGGTGTTATCCTGGGACAGCAGGCAGATTTTCTCACATGTGGGTGACATCATCCACAGAGCCCCAGTATGGACAGCTTTAAAAGTGGATTGCCACTTTAATAACGAGAAAGTTCGCAAACTGCCCACAACGTGCATGCACCTTCCTGCCTGACGTAGGCTCACAGTACCTCAGTTTTCCGCAGAGCTAAGAAGTCGTGTTTCTGAACACTGTTCAGTTTCTTCATGTTGCCTTCCCACTCACTGGGCATCCCTCCTGCCGGTTGCCTTTTACCGGGGAGGGGGGGAGAGGAACACGGGTTGCTGCTAAACTTATCGCAGCAGGGAGATCCCTTGCTGCGAAAAGCTCAGCGGCAACCTGATTCTCTAACCGGCGCCTGTGAAATGAAAGTCAGTTAGAGAATTGGGTTATTAGGCGGGCATAGGCATCTGTCCATGAGGATAGACATGATTCTCTATAGGACGCCCATGTGCGATTCTCAAAAGCCACTGAGTGTCCTATACAGAATCTGGCCCTTAATGTGTACTGCTCAGCAATGCACCTTTGTAAAAACCCGCCTTAGTGTTGGAGAGCATGATCAAGGGCAAAAGAGAGAGCAAATCTGAAGCAATGTCATTTAAAACAAATATATAAAAATATGGGCAAAACAAAGGCAAGCTGAGCATAGAACTGACATGAAATGACTACTGACCTCTGAATCAAAAATGGCACTTAAACATCTCTGTTTTACCTAGCTAGTCTTATATGTTTATGAGCAAAACATTGGGACAGCAGAATACTGATCATAAATTTCACTCTCAAAAAAGGTCAAGATTTTAAACACGTAAATACCTCAACTAAACTTGTGCAGCAGGTTAAACCATTTTTCTGTGTCCCTATTATTTTTAAACTTATTATTATTATTAATATTATTATTAAACTTGTAAATTGACTAGAACCTATACTAGATAAGTGCAATACAAAAATTCTGATTAGATATCATTTATTTAAAAATGCTAGCACAATAACCTACCTTCACAGGTTGGGGTAACTGCTCTATTGGATGCAGGGCTTGTAGGCGTAGGTGAAGTGGCTGAAAGTGGCATGGGCACAGGTTCCGTGGGAAGGATGCCAGCTTGGGGAGAAGACAGAGGTGTTCCAGAGCATGTATTTCCAATACTGCTTTGTCTTGGAGATCTGGGTCTGTGTGCTTTAGGGGATAATCTTGGCACTAGAGAATAAAAGTAAAAATAATAGACTTTTCCAATGTTACAATATAAAATATTGGAATACAGTAAATATATTTTAAACATAGGACAATACTTATACACAATTTACCCAGGTAAAAAGGCCAATTAAAAACTTATCTTTTTTCCCAAGTAAAGTACATGCAGGACAAACAGCAAGAATACTTCTAAAGGGAAGGCAAGCTCAGGATGAGATCAGATCAAGGAAAGCAAAAACAAGATTAGTTCTGCATTTTCAAAATGATACATATTGCTATTATGGAAAAAGCAGAAATAGCAGGTGCAAATCTATGGGGATATTCTTTTCCAAGCATTATTAAAAAGGACAAGTATATTAAAGATTAGGTTTACTTTGATAATCTTGTTTCTGTTAATATACACAGGAGTCTGTACATTAGGTGATCAATCCTTGCTCACAAACTACTTGCAGAAGGGTGTCAATCACATCTTTCTGCTCCTCCTCCTTTGCCAGTTTATACCAAAGCAATAGAGCTGCACCGAAACAGGAGAAAAGAGAAGGAAGGGCACTGGGAACTTCCCCAGAAATAACATAAATTTCTGTTCTGCTCTGTAACTCATGCAAAATTATTAGTATAAACTTGCAACATAGGTGTATCAATGAACTTAACCTGCTGTGTGCAACTAGCAACAACAAATAAGGAACTGCACAGCTCAATAACTCAGTACTTTATTAGTAAGTTAATCATACATGTTCATCCAACTGACAGGAGGATCTTGACTACAGTTCTTGACTACAGAGCTGTTCTGAGGCAGAAAGCAGGCAAACTGAATAATGCACAGGGCAGGCTATACATGCTCCTGTGTACACTAACAGAAACAAGATTATCCAGGTAAGAACCTAATCTTTCATTCTATTACATATATACAGGAGTCCATTACCAAAGCAGTGCCAGACATCTAAGGAGGAACAGATGAGCCTATCCATAAAACTTATGTCTCAAAAACGGTGTCCTCTCAAGCCGCCATGTCCATTCTGTAGAACTTTGTAAAGGTATGGAGAGTAGATCAAGTAGCTGCTCTATAGATCTCATCAAGCAGAACTGCCCAGGATTCCACTCATGAAGATGCCACACTTCTGGTCGAATAAGCTTTGACAGAAATAGGTGGCTGTTTGCCACAGCCAATATACGCCGATGAAATTGCCATGCATATCCATCTGGCGCAAGAAGCCTTGGAAGCTGGTCTGCCTAGTTTGGACTGACTGGTTAGCACAAAAAGATGGTCAGACAGGCAAGACTCATTTGTCCCTTCCAGGCAGTAGAGTAGAACTGTTCACACATCTAGCCTCTGCACTATCTCATCTTGTTTGTTCGAACTTGTAGGATAAAAAGCAGGTAAACAAACCTCTTGGTTGACATGAAAAGCTGAAACAACTATCAGTAGGAAAGAAGGTACTGTGTGCGCAGAGAAATCCTAGCCTCTAGTCTTTACCATAAGGTCCAGAAGAGCCATCTCATGGACAGGCTCATTTGGAGGCTTGGACAGGCCCTTCAGAACAATATTAAGATTCCAGGAAGGAAAACGCAGGTGTACGGATGGTCGCAACCTGAGCACTCCCTTCAAGAACCGGGTCACATCAGGGTGAGATGCCAGAGATTGGTTTCCCCCTTGAGTCTGGAAGCCCAAGAGGACTGCCACCTTGAGACATGCCACTGCTAAGCCCTTTTCTAATCCAGCTTGAATGAATGCCGGATCAGAAAAAAAGGATCTGCAAAAAGTTAGAGGAATGGTCTAATGCCTGGCAACTAAAATTCAATGCAAAGAAATGCAGAGTAATGCATTTGGGGATTAATAATCGGAAGGAACTGTATATGCTGGGAGGTGAGAAGCTGATATGCACGGACGGGGAGAGGGACCGGTGATAGTGTCCGAAGATCTAAAGGCGAAAAAACAGTGTGGCAAGGCAGTGGCTGCTGCCAGAAGGATGCTGGGCTGTATAAAGAGAGGCGTAGCCAGTAGAAGGAAGAAGATGTTGATGCCCCTGTACAGGTCATTAATAAGGCCCCACTTGGAGTATTGTGTTCAGTTTTTGATACCGTATTTGGCGAAGGACATTAGAAGACTTGAAGTGGTCCAGAGGAGGGCGACGAAAATGATAGCAGGCTTGCGCCAGAAGACGTATGAGGAGAGACTGGAAGCCCTGAATATGTATACCCTAGAGGAAAGGAGAGACAGGGGAGATATGATTCAGACGTTCAAATACTTGAAGGGTATTAACGTAGAACAAAATCTTTTCCAGAGAAAGCAAAATGGTAAAATCAGAGGACATAATTTGAGGTTGAGGGGTGGTAGATTCAAAGGCAATGTTAGGAAATTCTACTTTAAGGAGAGGGTGGTGGATGCCTGGAATGCGCTCCCGAGAGAGGTGGTGGAGAGTAAAACTTTGACTGAGTTCAAAGAAGCGTGGGATGAACACAGAGGATCTAGAATCAGAAAATAATATTAAATATTGAACTAAGGCCAGTACTGGGCAGACTTGCACGGTCTGTGTCTGTGTATGGCCGTTTGGTGGGGAATGGGCTGGGGAGGGCTTCAGTGGCTGGGAGGGTGTAGATGGGCTGGAGTAGGTTTTAACAGAAATTCCGGCAGTTGGAACCCAAGCACAGTACCGGGTAGAGCTTTGGATTCTTGCCCAGAAATAGCTAAGAAAAAAATTAAAAAATTGAAATTGAATCAGGTTGGGCAGACTGGATGGACCATTCGGGTCTTTATCTGCTGTCATCTACTATGTTACTATGTTACAGAAATTGGCACTGTGAAAAGCTCAACCTGATCTTTGGTGCACCAGAGCTGGAAAGCCTTCCAAGCCTTAGCCTAGGCCGTAAACGTTGATTGCTTCTTTGCTCGTAGAGTAGCAATGACTACCTCAGAATAGCCCTTGTGGGTCAAGGCTGTACACTCAATAGCCATGCTGTTAAGACCAAAATGACCTGGATTCTCTGGTGATAGAAAAAAAAAGTATTACAAAGTGTTTCAACGTCAAGTTCTGCAAGACAAAGAATGATATTCTAAAGGATATTTGTTAGAAAATTGAATCGGTAAACGGTAAAACCAGATTAGTGTATCAGGAGGTTAAGAGATTTCGGCAAAAATTCCAGCATCGATTGGGAATGTTTAAAGATGACAATGGAATGCTACTGAATGATCCAAAAAGCATTAAAAAGAGAAGGAAAGAATATACAGAAAATCTATACAAAAAAAGGCAATGAAGGTAACATGGGGGAAACTGAACAGAAAATGGATGCCGAAGAACCACCAGATATTTTAAAAGAAGTCATAGCAGCAATTAAAGCTTTATCGAAAAACAAGTCACCTGGTATTGACAGTATTTCAATTGAATTAATCAAAGGCTCAGAAGAGAGTATTGGTTTCAAAGTTGGTGGCCAAAATATATTTAACCTGCGCTATGCAGATGATACAATGCTCATCACCAGCAGCAAAGAAGACATGATGTATCTACTGAGAAAAGTCAGAGCCAAAAGTCATAACATGGGATTAGAACTGAACATAAACAAGACGAAGATAATGAACACAGAAAATGATGAAAATTTTGAGTTTGAAGGCAATAAAAATAGAAGCTGCAAAGGATTTCAATTACCTGGGCTCTTTCATAAACAAAAAAGCAACTAGCAAGGAAGAAATACTCCACAGAATAGAACTGGGTTGCTCTTCAATGAAGACTCTTGACAAAGTATTCAAAGGCAAGGAAATAACACTCCAAACAAAAATCAGACTTGTCCACACACTCAGTGGTCAATTACAAATGTGAAAGCCGGACATCATGGAAACAAGACAGATAGAAGACTGACTCATTGAGCTTTGATCCTGAAGGATTTTATGCATGCTGTGGCCCACCAGAAAAACTAACAAATTGATTCAAGTTTCAAGTTTATTTTTGACTTATTGAATCGCTTAATTTAATTTGCTAAGCGATTTACAGATAAAAAATAGATACATCAGATTAATTATAAAAGGATACATAAATTTGACACATTATCATACAAAATAATAAATAAAGTCATACAAACTAACAGATACATGGGGAAAGAAAGGGTAGAACTACAATCGTATATATAAAAGAAAACATAAATGGTAAAAAAACAACAGGTAGGGGAGATAACGGGGAAATAAAAAGATAAAAAAGGAAAAATTTGATAATAATCCTTAGTTAAGCTTATAAATTAAACGCATCTTTAAAAAGGAAACTCTTTAAGCTGCTTTTAAACTGTTTCAGATCATTTTCTACTCTAAGATACTGGGGCAAACTGTTCCATAATTGTGGGGCTATTACAGAAAAAATGTCAGGGCGACGAGTTCCAATAACTTTTAGTGATGGAACTGCTAAGAGTTTTTGATTGGTGGATCTTAAAGAGCGTGACGTACTATGTGGAATAAGTAATCTATTAATAAATTGGGGTTCATTTGTAGTCAATGTTTTAAAAACTAAAAGTAAGATTTTAAAAGTAATGCGATGGGCAATAGGAAGCCAATGTGACTCAATCAAGAGCGGTGTAACATGGTCAAATTTTTTGCGGTTGTGTATTAATTTGATAGCAGTATTTGAACTATTTGAAGACGTTTTTTCTCTTTTTGGGTGACATTTATTAATAAAGAGTTACAGTAATCAAGCTTTGAAATAATTAATGAATGAATCAATATGTTTAGTGATTTTGGCTCTAAAAATTTGGCAATTGAGCGGATCATACGCAGTTTGAAAAAACATGTTCTGACAGTGTTAGTAATGTGTTCATGGAATCTATCATCTATTGTAACACCTAATATTTTTAGGGATCTTACTGAATTTAATTGAACGTTATCTAGAGTAAACGGAGCATTTAAGTTTATATCTTTTTTCCAAGGGAAAAATAGTGTTTTGGATTTTTGTATGTTTAGGGCTAACATGTTTGAGCTGGAAGAGATCAAACCAGCTATGTCACTTGGAGCCCAAATGATGAAATCATGACTCTCTTATTTTGGTCACCCTGTCAGAAGAGAAAGATCATTGGAGAATGATATTATATTTGAGAAGATCGAAGGAACCAGGCAAAGAGGGTGATCTGCAATCAGATGGCTGAACATGTTGAAAACAACCATGGGGACAATGCTGGAGGACCTTATTGGAGTAGCACAAAAACAAACTCTTTTTAGATCTGTAATCCAGCAAGTCGCTAGGACTTGCACGAGTCGATGGCACCTAACTAAATGACATCAGATAACCACAGCTGTCAATGAAATGAGACTAAAGAAACATATTTCAAAGTTGAATGTATCATAATCCAATATTTAATTAGTTCAGACAAAGAGGTTATATAGGTCTGATTGCTCAGAAAGAATCCAACTGGTGCAAGTGTGGATGCTTGATCAAGTGGTGGCTCTACAGATGCCCCCTTATCGATGTCAAATGGAGGTCTGCATAGTTCTTCCAGCAATTGGTATATTTGTCTTGTTTAATCAAACAATCCAAATGGGATCCCACCTTGATACTGGTAGCCTAAATGTAATATAGGAATGCCCATATACAGACAGTTTAGAGTTTAAAGAATTTCCTCCATTTTATGCATATGAGGTTTCAGTAAGAAAACCAGGACAACTTAATTTAATTTAATTTTTTAATTAATTTATTCAATTTTTCTATACCGTTCTCCCAGGGGAGTTCAGAACGGTTTACATGAATTTATTCAGGTACTCAATCATTTTTCCCTGTCTGTCCCGGCAGGCTCACAATCTACTTAATGTACCTGGGGCAATGGGGGGATTAAGTGACTTGCCCAGGGTCACAAGGAGCAGCATGGGTTTGAACCCACAACCCCAGGGTGCTGAGGCTTTAGCTTTAACCACTGCGCCACACACTCCCCTGATCAATTAAGATGAAATTCCAGCCCAAGACTCAGCTGCGCAGAAATCCTTCATGCCACTTTACATAATCAACAAATACAATTTGTGCTGTTACAGCCAGTTCATCTGAGGGTGCATCATGTTGGGAAAACTCTTCATTTTGAGTCTGCTGCCTCTGCACAAGCTTTTATTAATCAATTAGAATTGCCAACCTTGATCACATGAAGGAAGGATTACTGAAAGGCATGCTACAAAGAGCGCGTCTTTAGTCTGTTGTTTTTGTGCATGCTGCCTGTGGTCAGTTGACTTTTATGCTTCATTATGTTTCACTGTGTTCAACTTTGACTTTATTGGTAAATTTTTATGTGTGACTGTTGGGATTTACTTAGCTGGAGTCCATCTTTCTAGGAGATCACCACAATATTTTCCATGTTCAACTGTTTTTTGTATTCCCATCATGTGACCAGAGTTGTTTGGCATTGCACGTATATCTTTTGATAACTATATTGAGTTTCTCCGACGCCGTTCACTTAGTTTTCAATAATAAGACAATGTTTGGTCATTGTTAAGCTAAATTTTAAAGAATATGATCTTGTTGGTTGCATCTCTTGGAGAAGTGTGTGATGTATTGGTTAGAGCTAAAGCCTCAGCATCCTGAGGTTGTGGGTTCAAACCCTGCACTGCTCCTTGTGACTCTGGACAAGTTACTTAATCCTCCGTTGTCCCAGGTACATTAGATAGATTGTGAGCTCAACAGGACAGACAGGGAAAATGCCTGAAGTGCCTTCAGTCATGTGAAAAAATTAGGACACCCTATGAAATATTCACATATCGATACCAAATCTTTTTTTCATTTATCTCTGGAAAAGAGAGTGATGTAATTGCAGGTAAACAACAAAAATTTTCCTTGATTTACTCATGAAACAAGATATATCCACAATAATGTGTATTCTAACTGAGGAATAAATTAGGATGCCCTACACCCTAATAGCTAGTGTTATCCCCTTTGGCCAAAATAAATGTAGTGAGACGCTTCTTATAGCCATCTACCAGTCTCCGGCCACTCCTCAATGCAGAATTCTTTCAGCTGTGAGATGTTTGAGGGATTTCTTGCATGTACACCCCATTTCAAATCACCCCAAAGCATCTCAATGGGTTTAAGATCAGGGCTTTGACTTGGCCACTCCAGTACTCTCCATTTCTTAAGTTTTCAACCAGTCCTTGGTGGATTTACTGGTATGTTTTGGATCACTGTCATTTTGCAGGGTCCAGTTCCGCTTCAGCTTTAATTTTCTTATAGATTGTCTCACATGTTCCTCAAGTACCCTCTGATACACAGTAGAATTCATGGTGGATTCTATGATGGTGAGCTGGCCAGGTCCTGCTGCAGCAAAGCATCCCCATACCATGACACTTCCACCTCCATGCTTCACAGTTGTATAAGGTTCTTTTCCTGGAATGCTGTATTTGGTGAACTCCAAACATGTCCTCTTTTCTGGTGTCCAAATAAATTTATGCAGTCTCTTTCTGATTGTAGAGGCATGCACTTTCACGTCAACAGTAGCAAGAGCCTGCTGTAGGTCCTGTGATGACATTTTAGGGGTTTTGGAGACTTCTTTTAGCATCTTGCGATCTGCTCTGGGGTTCAAGTTGCTTGGACGGCCAGACCTGGGCATGTTGGCAGTTGTTTGGAAAGTCCTCCATTTGTACACTATTTTCCGGACCGTGGAATGGCCAATGTCAAATACTTTTGAGATCTTTTTAAATCCCTTACCAAACTTATAAGCTGCTATAATCTTCCTTCTGAATGCCCCAGACAGCTCTTTTGAACTCACCATGGTGTTCACTCTCACTGCAACAGTCATGAGCACACCAAACTAAATGTCTAAGGTTTAAGACCCAAATAGTAAAAGATTTACTTGAAGATTTTGATCCGGGTTTTTTGTGCATCACTGAATCATGGATCGAAAAAGATGACTTACTCACACAAAATGAACTCTGTTCCCCAGGCTACCACGGTCTTTTCTCTCCTAGATTAAATCGAAAAGGAGGAGGTCTAGCCCTTCTCTACAAATCATTATTTAATGTTGAGCTCTTAGAAAAGGGTAGTCACCCCTCCCTGGAATTCATGCTAGCCTCAATAAACGACAAACTTCGCCCCCACCCATTAGGCATCCTGCTACTTTACCGCCCACCCAACCCCTGGAATAAATCCTCTGACTTTGTTCTTGAGACCATAACAAAGGCCTATCTAAAATTCCAAAGACTACTGATCATAGGTGACATAAACCTTCACCTAGACGCAACACCAACAATGACTCAACTGAGTTCAAAGACTTCCTCACCTCCTTAGGCTTCACTGCTTCCCCGCCCACCTCTACCCATGAAAAGGGGCACTCCATTGACATCATTAGCTTTCTTGACCTGACTGAGCATAAAACTTCCACAGATACGACCCGTTGGGAACATGTCCCCTGGTCGGATCACCTCCTAGGCTCTTTCTGCCTCCCTGTCTTCATGTCAGCCCTTGATACCCCAACCCGTGCCACAAACTCCATCACCTACCGCAAAAAGATCTCAAATGAACTATTCTGGTCCCAGTTTCTCAACAAACTCCCTCCCCTTCCCACTCACACGAACCCTGACTCAATCTGGCACAACTGGGTGACTCTTTCCGAATCCACGTACCGTGCCCTTGCCCCTCTAACCACTAAACCCATCTCCTATTCTCACAAGGCTCCCTGGTACCTCCCCTACCACAGAGAATTAAAACAGAAATGTCGGGCCCTGGAACGGAGATGGAAAAAATCAAAATCCCCCCTAGATAAGCAATCCTGGAGAGAAAACATCAAATCCTACAACTCCGTACTAAAAAAAGCTAGGAAGAATTACTATGGAGACAAAATCTCCAGGTCAAAAAACCAAAACAGTACACTGTTCCACATCTGGCGGAACCTAACTTCTAAAAATGACTCCGCCCCCTCCCATCTCCAAATGACCTAGCCAAATTTTTCAACGAGAAGATCACTACCATAAAGAGCTCGTTTCCCTCAGCTATCTCCTACAACTCTCTCCCCCCGAAAGACTCCGACGCTATCCCTGCCGACAGATCATGGACTACATTCGAACTTGTATCTGAGACCCAGATCTCTAAACTTTGCCTCAAACTTAAATCCTGCAAGTGCATCCTAGATCCCTTCCCATCCTACCTTTACGAAAAAATCCCTACATAGGCCATCTCTTCCCTTACTAACCTCATAAACAAAGTCTTACTATCGGGCCTGTTCTCCACCGAAATGGGACACATTGCCTTATCCCCTCTTCTGAAAAAACCCGATCTTGACCCTTCCTCACCATCGAACTATCGCCCCATAGCAAACATCCCTCTTTTAACAAAACTTCTAGAGACCATAGTCGCCACTCAGCTCTCCTCTTACCTAGAGAGATTCTCCATTCTCCAACATTACCAATACGGATTTAGGCCCAATTTCAGCACCGAGTCCCTCCTAGTTTCCCGAATCTCAAAGGTGCAACAATTACACGCCCGAAACAAATTTGCTGTTCTCCTACAGTTTGATCTCTCCGCGGCTTTCGACGTCGTACATCACGACATACTAATCTACCAACTTTCCGAGATTGGGATAGACTCTTCTGTCCTAAAGTGGTTCTCAAACTTCCTTCGCGATCGTTCCTACATTGTCAACACAAACGGCTCCAAATCCCCTATCCCCTATTCTCTTCAACATATATATGACCTCCCTGAAGCTCCTTAAACTATTCCCCCTTGAAACAATTTACACATATGCAGACGATATCCTCATCCTCCTCGAAACAGATCCAAACCTTACAAACCTCCAAGAGAACATCACATCATGCATAATGAGACTTCACGCCTGGTCCCTCTCAGTACAGATGAAATTAAATGAATCAAAAACAAAATTACTCTGGCTCGGCCCAAAATTAGCTCACCTGCCCGCCCTCTTCACCCTACCCACAGGCCCTGCTCTACACCTTGAGTTCTCAAGCAAGGTCCTTGGCATCACTATCGACTCCTCCCTTTCCCTCAACGATCACCTGATTTCCCTGGCAAAATCTTGTTTTTTCAGCCTCCACATGCTGAGGAAAGTTAGATCCTATTTTCACCAAAAGCATTTCACCGTCCTTGTACAATCCATCATCCTATCCAAACTCGATTATTGTAACGCCATCTACTTAGGCCTAACGAAAAAAAGTCTTCGCAGACTCCAGCTTATCCAGAACACTGCGGCTAAGCTGATTTTTGCTAAACGCAAATATGACCACGTCTCCCCTCTACTTACCAATCTTCACTGGCTCCCAGTACTTTCCAGAATTCATTTCAAATGCTCCTGCCTGGCTTTCAAGATCATTCACGGCATCCTTCCGCCCCTAATCCCTCTATCCTTCCTCGCCCCGACACCAACTACCACCAGATCTGCCCACAGACATAAACTATCCTTCCCCTCTCTACACGGCATCCTCCACGCAGGTAAACTGGGTAGATCCCTCCTCTCCAAAATCACCGGCCTCTGGAACGACCTCACTGTCCCGCTGCGGAACCTGGACTCCCTCCAACTATTCCGAAAACAACTGAAAACCTGGCTTTTCTCTAGCATATAATAATCTCTTCTCCTGATTACATCCCCTCTTTTTATGCTTTGTAAACTCTTTCTCTTCTCTCTTCCCATATTTTTTAAACTCTGTAAACCGTGTCGAGCTCCACTTCAGTGGAGAAGATGCGGTATATAAACCTAAGGCTTAGTTTAGTTTAGTTTAAGTAGGGCAAACCTCCTTCAAAATGCTGAGTAACGATGTTCTAATCATGTGCACCTGATGTGATACACTTGTGTGTGATTTGAGCCACAGTAAGTGGAAGGATATGTGGGGATGTCCTAATTTATTCCTCAGAATACACATTTTTGTGGATATCTTTTGTTTCATGAGTAAATCAAAGAAATGTCTTGTTGTTTACCTGCAATTACATCACTTTCTTTTCCAGAAATAAATTTTAAAAAAAAGATCTGACATCAATATGTGAACATTTCTTAAGAAAGAACTGAATATTTCATGGGGTGTCCTAATTTTTTCACATGACTGTATATGTAAACTGCTTTGTGTGTGGTTGTAAAATTACAAAAAGGCAGTATGCAAGTCTCAATCCTTTATATTGTTCCCTGTTGACTCATTAAATTGTATAAGAGAATACTAAAATGTAAATCATAATGTGGTCCACTGTGTTTTTTTATGGTAATGCTGCCAAAGAGCTTTCATTCTGTTAGCTTGTTGCTTTGGGCAAGTGTTGCATACCATTTCTGAGCCCATATGGTACTCATATGGTACCATTTCTGAGCCCATATGGTACTCATAAACAAATCGCAGACAAACTAAATTCCTTCTTTGCGTCCGTCTTTACGAAGGAGGACACCTCAACAATACCTGAAGCGGAGAAAGTGTTTGCAGGAGAAATAGAAGACAGCCTCACCACAGTTGAAGTGGACTTAGACCAGATATACTATCAGATCGACAAACTTAAAAGTGACAAATCCCCTGGACCGGATGGAATTCACCCGAGAGTCTTAAAGGAATTGAAGGTTGAAATCGGAGAGTTATTGCAAAAACTTGCAAACCTGACAATCAGAACTGGACAGATACCGGATGACTGGAGGATAGCGAACGTCACCCCAATTTTCAAAAAAGGATCGAGAGGGGAACCGGGCAACTATAGACCTGTGAGTCTTACGTCTGTCCCCGGCAAGATGGTTGAAGCACTGATCAAGGATAGCATGGTCTGGCACTTGGACGCACACGACTTGATGAAACCCAGTCAACACGGATTCAGGAAAGGGAAATCATGTTTGACGAATTTACTCCAATTTTTTGAGACCGTGAACGAGCAAATTGATAGTGGGAAGCCGGTAGACATAATATACTTGGACTTCCAGAAAGCGTTCGATAAAGTTCCACACGAAAGACTTCTCAGGAAACTACAAAGCCATGGCATAGAGGGGGATATACAAAGATGGATAGGCAAATGGCTGGAAAACCGAAAGCAGAGAGTGGGCATAAATGGGAAGTTCTCCGACTGGGAGAAAGTGACTAGTGGTGTACCCCAGGGCTCGGTACTTGGGCCGATCCTTTTTAATATTTATATCAATGATCTGGAGGAAGGAACATCCAGTGAGATCATCAAGTTTGCAGACGATACAAAACTATGCCGGGCGATCAGATCGCATGAGGATAGAGAGAAACTCCAGAGCGACTTGTGTCGGTTAGAAACATGGGCGGAGAAATGGCAGATGAAGTTCAATGTGGAGAAATGCAAGGTAATGCATTTAGGCAATAAGAATAAGGAATACGAGTATACAATGTCAGGTGCAACTCTGGGGAAGAGTGAACAAGAAAAGGACCTGGGTGTACTGATAGATAGGACCCTAAAGCCGTCGGCACAATGCGCGGCAGCGGCAAAGAAGGCAAATAGAATGTTGGGCATAATAAAGAAAGGAATCTCGAGTAGATCGGAGAAAGTTATAATGCCGCTTTATAGGGCAATGGTCAGACCACACTTGGAATACTGCGTCCAACATTGGTCTCCCTACCTAAAGAAGGATATAAAACTGCTGGAGAGGGTGCAGAGACGAGCAACAAAACTGGTGAAGGGTATGGAGAAACTGGAATACGAGGACAGACTTATAACACTAGGATTGTTCTCCCTTGAGAAAAGGAGACTGCGTGGGGATATGATCGAGACCTTCAAAATACTGAAAGGAATCGACAAAATAGAGCAGAGAAGATTATTTACATTGTCCAATTTGACACGGACTAGAGGACATGTAATGAAGCTAAGGGGGGACAGGTTCAGGACTAATGTCAGGAAGTTCTGCTTCACTCAGAGAGTGGTTGACACCTGGAATGCCCTCCCAGATGAGATTATTGCGGAATCGACCGTCCTAGGCTTCAAGAGCAAACTAGATGCATATCTCCTTAAGAGAGGCATGTAAGGATATGGTGGACTATAAATTACGACAGGTGTACACCTGGCAGGGCCTCCGCGTGTGCGGATCGCCGGACTTGATGGACCGAAGGTCTGATCCGGAGATGGCATTTCTTATGTTCTTATTTTTAACAGTTTTTATTTATATACTTAGTTTGTCATTTTACATGCTTGTATGGTTTACCTTTTCAGGGCTCACCATTCACAAATGTTGTTCATGTTATTTTTTTTACTTTTAAGTGCCCCATGTTGGATTTTGGGGAGGGGCTTTAGCCTTATTCTTTGTTTGTTTATATTATGGGGTAGGAAGAGGATACTCCATCCTCAGTGACTTTAGTTCATTAATAGGACAAATCCTTCTCAGTTTGTGGAAAAGGGATTGAGAAGGGGAGTTTAAGGGGGATTGTAGGGTATCCACAGTTTTATGTGTGGGTGCCTGTCTATTTTTGGTAGTTGTTTTTTTAGTTAACTTAGTGTTGTTGTTTTTTGCGATGGAAGGTGAAGAAAGATCGGGACTCAGCCCAATGCTACCAGCTCATTTTTTCATTACTATTTGTGATGTGGGTTGCTGACTGGGACAGCCCTCTCCTTCCCCCTATATGTAGACACATCTTCATTTATTACTGGTATTTTTTGTATCTTTGGTTGAGAAGCTGTTTAAATTGATTTCTTTGAATGTTAATGGTTTGATATCCACAATTAAGAGACAGAAGATTCTTCAGGCACTACATCAACATAAGGAGGACAGATCTTGCTTTTCTACAAAAGACTCACTTGTCCCATTTAGAACATGCAAAATTTTATAAATGGTGGGTGACATCATTTAGGTTTCAGTGGAACATAGGAAAGCTAAAGTGCTAATCTCGATACATAAAGGGTTGTATATTATTGATTATTAGGTGTGGATAGACCCTACATTTACTATGTCATAGTCTATTTCACCTTGGAATGTAAGAAGTTAATCCTCTGTAATGTGTATGCCCTCAATTATGATAAATAATTTTTTCACACTGTAACAAATACATTGCTTACTCTACTATTACTTATTTCTATAGCGCTGCTAGACATACACAGCACTGTGCAATAAACATGTAAGAGACAATCCCTGTTCAATAGAGCTTACAATCTAATCAAAACAGACCAAATAGGGCTTAGGGAATTACTCAAAGAGACATGGGTGCTTTAAAAGTGAGTAGGAATTAGGAGTTAAAAGTATCCTTTGAAAAGTAGGCTTTAAGCCTAGATTTGAATACTGCCAGAGACGGAGCTTGATGTACTGACTCAGGCAGTCTGTTACAACATATGGTGCAGCATGACAAAAGGAATAGAGTCTGGAGTTAACAGTAGAGAAGGGTTCAGATAACAGAGACTTACCAGATGAATGGAGAAGAGTACAGGGAGAGACTGATAGATAGGACCCTGAAACTGTTGACGCAATGTGCAGCGGTGGCAAAGAAAGCAAATAGAATGCTAGGGATGATAAAGAAGGGAATTACGAGTAGATCAGAGAAAGTTATAATACCGCTCTACAGAGCCATGGTCAAACCGCACCTGGAATACTGCGTCCAGCATTGGTCTCCATACCTAAAGAAGGATATAAAACTGCTAGAGAGGGTGCAGAGACGAGCAACGAAGCTAGTGAAAGGTATGGAGAACTTGGAATACTAGGAACGACTTAGGAGACTGAGGTTGTTCTCCCTTGAGACTGCGAGGGGATCTGATCGAGACTTTCAAAATACTGAAAGGATTCGACAAAATGGAACAGGGAAAGCAGTTATTTACAATGTCCAATGTGACACAGACAAGAGGACATAGACTGAAGCTGAGGGGGAACAGGTCCAGGACAAATATCAGGAAGTTCTGTTTCACGCAGCGAGTGGTGGACACCTGGAATGCTCTCCCAGAGGAAGTAATTGCAGAATCCACCATTCTAGGATTTAAGGGTAAACTAGATGCACTTCTCCTTAAGAGTGGCATAGAGTGATACGAGTAAGGGTAAATTAGATGCACATCTCCCTTGAGAAGCATACAGTGATATGGGGACTAAAACTATGCCAGGGTAGACCTGGCGGGGCCACCGCGTGTGCGAATCACCGGACTTGATGGATCCAGGGTCTGATCCGGAGATGGCAATTCTTATGTTCTTATAAGAGAGATACTGAGGAGTTGCAGCATGAATTCACTTGTAAGTCAGTAAGAGGTGTTTGAACTGTATGCAGAAATGAATAGGGAGCCAGGGAAAGCAAAAGCATACTGTATTCCCATTCTCATGGGTGGGGATTTTAATACAGTTTATGATATGATGGTTGATAAATCATCATCCATGTCCCGTGATATTTTGCAGTAAACAAAAGAATTACCCTTATTTTCTTCCACTTTAGACCTTATTGATGTTTGGAAAACATTACACCCAACTGAGAGGGATTATACACATCTGTTGAGGATGCATGCATTGTAGTCTCGTATAGATTACTGGTTGATTAAGGAAATTATTTTTTGACATCCAGGCAGCTGAAATTGGCCCTTACTCTGTTTCTGACCATGCTATGATATGGATTGCACTGGAGATTGGGATACAGTACAGTGATCCTTGATGGAAATTTCCTTCTTAATTAATATCTGAATATTTGAATAAGAACATAAGAGTTGCCTCCGCTGAGGCAGACCATAGGTCCATCTTGCCCAGCGGTCCGCACCCGCGGCGGCCCATCAGGCCTATTGCCTGAAACAGTGGTCCCTGTCTAATTTTATAACTTACTTCTACTTCTATTCTTATTTATACCCTTTGTCCTCCAAGAAGCCTAAAAGATATTTGGAAAGGCTGATTGCTTCCTTAGAAATCTGGTCAATAAAGTTAGAATTGTTTCTAAGGTATTTGGCTGTTTGTCTTTCAAATCCAACATCTAGTTTAACTGAGTGTTCATAATGTTTGGAAAGCACTTCTTTTTTGTTTTTTCATTAGACCTCGGAACCACCACTCCTCCGTCCCACCAAAGTGTATATACGGGGAGTTACAAATGGTGAAATCCTCACCAGTCTCTTCAAATTTTTAAATAACATGCATTTCTTAGTGTATTATTACTTAACTTAGTAATGGTGAAATCTTACTAAGTAATGGTGACCATTACTAAGTTAAGTAATAATACACTAAGAAATGCATGTTATTTAAAATTTTGAAGAGACCGGTGAGGATTTCACCATTTGTAACACCCCGTATATACACTTTGGTGGGACGGAGGAGTGGTGGTTCTGAGGTCTTATGAAAAAACAAAAAAGAAGTGCTTTCCAAACATTATGAACACTCAGTTAAACTAGATGTTGGATTTGAAAGACAAACAGCCAAATACCTTAGAAACAATTCTAACTTTATTAAAAGATATTTGGAGCATTGAGATAAAGCAGCAGAATTCTGCTACTCAATGGCCACGGATTTGGACTTGGAGGATGAGATGCACAACATCAGCATCTATGAGACAAACATGGTTCTTTTTGTTACATAAAATTTTTTGGACCCTAGTTCGTTTGCAAAAGTTAGACAGTTCAAAGTCTAATAGATGCTGGCATTGTCATCTTGAAGTAGGGACACCAGATCATTTGTTGTTCTATTGTCCCTTGATAATCAATTTTTGGAAATCAATATGGGGACAAATTAATATGATACTGGATACATTGATTCCATTGACCTATGATGTGGTCATCTGTGGGACATTGTTGAAAGCTAAACCTCCATTAGACAGATATAAAAGCAGACTTCTTATCATTATGACTGGGACTACCATGCAAATGATTACCAAGAATTGGAAAAACTAGGACAGGCTTAATTTTTCCTTTATGTCTATGTTATAGATATGAAAAATTGAATTCAGAAATATTGGGTCATAATAAACTATTTAAAATAACATGGGGGTCCATTGATGAATTTTGTTAACTCTGATTAGTTGTATAATGCCTTTATTTTCTATTTGATTTGCACATCTAGGGAGGGAGGGAGTGGGGAAATATATTTTGTAGTATTCTTTGATCAAATGTAAGTGCTGTTTATGATATTAATTGTATGTATAATTTAATGTACTTTGTTCTCAAAGTGAAAATTAATAAAGATTTAATTTAAAAAAAAAAAAGGATGATTATAAAACTCTCATTTCTCAACAGCAAGATGATCCTATTCTATTTTGGGAAGCGGCAAAGGCTATGGTATCAAGCCAATAACTACCTGCACAGTTCCCACCCACCAATTTCCTCCTGGACAATCATCATCTAGATGAATTCCCCTTTGAACATTCCACTCCCCCACCTCCTCTCCTGGACAATTCTCCCCCAGTATTACTTGAAAAAAAAATATTATGTTCTGTTTTGTACTCCTCTGGACATGACTCTGAATATCTGCAGCCTCCGACTGTTAGAGTTAGGGGAAGACTCTGAGTATGTGCAGCCCACAAGTATTAGGGTAAGGTTTTGTTTTGTAGATTGGTTGTATATTTGTTATTTTTTATTATTGGGTATACAGTATATTTGGTCATGGAGGGGAATTGTCCATCATAAGTGGAAGGGAACTTTCTGGTGGGAATTGTCTAAGTAGTTACTGACCTATAACCAAAGGCTATATTACAAGGAGGAAGCATAACTTATGACAGCTTTAAAAAAAGGCTAGAGATTTTGAGACCTGAGGTCCAAATTAGATCTGACCATAGGCTCTATAGAGCTTACTCAATGGCCCAGTGAAAAACTGCTCTTTTAGCTTCTCAAGCCGCACTTAATAAGCTACTGCAAGAATGCTTTGAAATCTCTCAATTACCAGTACTATAAATTTCAGCATGGTACCATAAATTGTTAGCAAATTTAATTAAGATCTCGTAAAGTCCCTCTAAATTCTTACAGTTGGATGATGTTGAGGGGCACTAAAGTACAATCTGATAAGGAAGTGATGAAAATACATTAAGTAGTGAAACGTTATTTGCATAGTATGCCTTTGCCTTATATTTCAGATTCGGTTAGGAACAAATTTAATGTGTCAATTTTGGTAGAGGAAGTCAATCTAGCCATCCAACAAAGTACCCTTCTCAAGGCTCCAAAACCAGATGGGTTTAGGGCAGAATTCTACAAACTACTCCAGCTCTCTATCACTCTTACTCTGACAATTGTTTTTAACTCCATTGTAGTAAAAGGGGGAATTGCCAGCTTCATTTCAATTGGCCCAAATAATAGTCAGTATCTCTCAAACTGTGTGCCAAGGCATAATGGTGTGCCCTGAAGAGATTCCAGGTGTGCCAGGAGAGATTACAGAATTTTACTTTATTTTTGAAAATACCCTTCTTAAGTTTACACTAGAATAGATTATATGTATGCTGTGTATGCAAGAGTCTGTCAATGTTATGAGCGTCTGTGTGCATAAGGATACATCTGCTCAGACAAGCATCATTCTTTGATGTAATTGATCCTTGAAAATTAATGGCAAGTAATTTTATTTTTTATGCAGTAGTTATCCTACCTTGAAGAACAAAGCAATCAATGTTTTGTTGCAGTTTTGATCTTCTTATTTTTACAAACTTGGATTTTCAGCTCTGACAAAAATTTTTTAAAGAGAGAACTGGTGGATAATGAAATACGTGTTTGCTTACTGACTATTGAGCCATGTTTTGAGTTAATTTGTACTAAAAATAAGGACATTCATTGCATAAATTGTTGTTACAATTACCAATGCATAGTTTAAAGAACATTAAATAAATAATTCTCAAATTTAATTTTTTGTTGGTTTGTAATTTTATAATTTCAATTATAATGTGCCGTGAAAAATATTTGCTTTGTATAGTGTGCAGGAGCTAAAAAAGTCCGAGACATACTGGTCTTATTGAAGCCTGAGAAAGATCTAGTGCATCCAGCATCATATCAGCCTATTTCTCTGTTAAATGCAGAAGCAAAATTGTTTGCAAAAATAATGGCTAACCATTTAACCCAAATTTTACCATCACTTGTGGCTGAATCTCAAGTCAGCTTTGTGAGAGGAAGAATGAAAATTAGGAACATGAGTTTGATCTTGACTTCTTTGGAACAGATTGCAAGGTATGATTTGCCTTCACTCTTGGTTAGCTTTGAGGCCGAAAAAGCATTTGACCGGGTGTCTTGGGAGTCATTGCTTAAGAAATATGGTTATGGCAGCTTCTTTTTGGAAGTCATCTAAGTATTATATATAGCCTCTCAAGCACAGCTATTCATAATTTGGATAATATTGCAATCTTTTTTTATTCAGAGAAGCACCAATTAGGGGTTCCCCCTGTCACCACTTATTTTTATACCGACTTTAGACCCCTCATTAGGGAAATACTGGGCAATTCAGACATTAAAGATGCTCATACTGGCCTTTCCCCATTCCTCTGTTTTTATTGTAACTAACAAAAAGTAAACAAGTGGGGAGTGGGATAGAACACGTCAACCTTGGGACAAACAAACTTATTTTTATTTCTATAAATTCAAAATAAATACAAGAGCACGTAAATAAGAGCAAATGTATAAAAAGTCCTATGGACGTAATGTCCTTATATTGAAAGGATCTAGCCAATGACCCGACACAGTCCGTGTTTTGGCCGCCAGGTAGACGCCTGACTCAGGGGTGTGTCTGTTGGTCCACTAAGTGTCACACCAGTGCTGGGAATATCCAGACACCTAGTGGAAAACAGACACACCCCTGAGGCAGGCCTCCACCTGGGGGCCAAAACACAGACCGTGCCGGGTCATTGGCTGGATCCTTTCAATATAAGGCCATTACGTCCATAGGACTTTTTATACATTTGCTCTTATTTATGTGCTCTTGTATTTATTTTGAATTTATAGAAATAAAAATAAAAGTTTGTTTGTCTCAAGGTTGACATGCTCTATCCCACTCCCTTGTTCTCTTTTTGTTGGATTTTACATGGGGTTTTTGTTCCTTTTACTTTGTTCTGTATTTTTTTGTAACCAACCCAATCTTCTTTTTTCCTTATGTTTCTAAATTTGTTGTTCAGTTGTAATTTTGTTAAGTTATGTTTGTTCCCTTCCCTTTTTTATATATATACTTTTATTGTAAACCGCTGAGATTTTAACCTTGGTTTTATATTTGCGGTATACCAAATAAATTAAACTAGAACAAGAATTCATAACAGCCATACTGGGTCAGACCAATGGTTCATCCAGCCCAGTATCCTGTTTCCACAGTGGCCAATCTAGGTTGCAAGCAATGTTCCTTCTAAGTTCAGCGCATGAGCGATCGCTCACTATTTTCGGTGGCGTCGCTCATACGTTTTCTTGTGTCGCTCAGCTCGTGTCTTGGGCGGAGGTGAGAGGAAGTGGCAGCGGCGGTCTGCCCTGCTCGCCTTAGTGTATTTTAAGTGGAAAGATGCAGTGGCGACTCCTCTCAAGATCCCCGACTGCATCGGACTTCCGACGCAGGTGGGGATTCGTGAAAGGAGCTGCTGCCACGTCTTCGTTGGCGTACCAAGAAGAGGGGGGGGGGGCGGTCCGCCCCGCGAGCAGCCTTAGGGGGGGTGCACAGCCGGCCAGGTCCGGATCTGGCCGGCTGTGCACCCCCCCTAAGGCTGCCGTCGGAGAGGAAGTTCGGGCCAGCCAAACGCTGCCTGGCTGGGCGGAATTTCCTCTCTGTGGTAGAATTGACGTCGGGGGAATGCTGGTCGGCCCGACGGTGGGAAGCAGAAATGTTTCGATCATGTCTCCCCTCTCCCTACGTTCCTCGAGAGTGTAGAGCTGCAATTTGTTCAGTCTCTCTTCGTACGAGAGACCCTTGAGCCCCGAGATCATCCTGGTGGCCGTCCGCTGAACCGATTCAATTCTGCGCACATCTTTACTGTAATGTGGCCTCCAGAATTGCACACAGTACTCCAGATGAGGTCTCACCATGGCCCTGTACAACGGCTTTACGACTTCAGGCTTTCGGCTGACGAAACTTCTATTGATACAACCCAATATCTGCCTTGCCTTAGATGAAGCCTTCTCCACTTGATTGGCAGTTTTCATGTCTGTACTGATGATTACTTCTAAATCTCGTTCTGCTGAAGTCCTAGTTGAAGTTTCTCCTTTCAAGAAGTACGTCCTGCATGGATTTCCGCTTCCGAGGTGCATGACCTTACATTTCTTAGCATTGAAGCCTAGCTGCCAGGTTGAGGACCAACTTTCCAATGTAAGCAGGTCCTGCACCATATAATTCTGTAAACTACATTCACTTACTATATTACATAGTTTGGCGTCATCGGCGAATAGTGTTATTTTACCTTGAAGCCCTTGAGTCAGATCCCCTATGAATATGTTGAAAAGGAGTGGACCCAGGACCGAGCCCTGCGGCACTCCACTGGTCACCTCCGATGTTTTAGAGAGGGTACCATTAACCACCACCCTCTGAAGTCTGCCACTCAGCCAATCATTGACCCATGCAGTTAGTGTCTCTCCTAACCCCATCGATTCCATCTTGTTTAGCCAGCCTGCGGTGTGGGACACTGTCAAAAGCTTTCCTGAAGTCCAGGTACACGACGTCCAAAGACTCTCCCAAGTCCAACTTTCTTGTTACCCAGTCAAAGAAGCTGATGAGATTGGATTGGCAGGACCTACCCTTGGTGAATCCATGCTGACTGGGATCCCGAAGATTCCCTTCATTCAAGATCGTGTCCAATTTGCTTTTAATTAATGTTTCCATGAGTTTGCACACTATTGATGTGAGACTCACCGGTCTATAATTCGCAGCCTCTGCCCTGCAACCCTTTTTATGCAGAGGAATGACATTAGCTAATTTCCAGCCCAGGGGAACTTTCCCCTTACTTAGGGAGAGATTGAATAGCTCAGCCTACGGTTTCGCCAGGACATCGCTCAATTCTCTGAGCACTCTTGGGTGCAAATTGTCTGGTCCCATGGCTTTGTTCACTTTGAGTCTTGCCAGTTCACTGTAAACTTCACCTGGTGTGAACTCAAAATTCTGAAATGGGTCTTCTGTGCTTTGTGTTGCCTTCAACTGCGGACTGTGTCCCGGTGCCTCACAGGTGAAGACTGAGCAGAAGTATTCATTCAGTAGTTCGGCTTTATCGGAATCTGCTTCCACGTAACTTCCGTCCGGTCTTCTAAGGCGTACTATCCCGCCTGTGTTCCTTTTTCTGTCATTAATATACCTGAAGAAGGATTTGTCCCCTTTTTTAATGTTTTTTGCAAGAATTTCTTCCACTCGAAGTTTTGCCTCCCTAACTGCCATTTTAACCGCTGTAGACCTGGTCCTATATTCTACCTTTGCCTCTCGTTTCTCCGTGCGCTTGTAGGAGAGAAACGCTTTTTTCTTCTCCTTAATGAGGTGAGAGATCTCCGCGGTGAACCATTGGGGTTTATTGTTTCTTTGTCGTTTATTTACTGATTTTATGAAGCGGCTAGTTGCTTCATGTATGGTTGATTTCAGTGTTAACCACTTAGCTTCTACATCATCGGTCTCCGCTTGGTCCTGCAGCGTCCGATGGACGAAATCTCCTATGCGTGCGAAGTCTGTGCCCCAGAAATTGAGTACCTTTGTTTTCGTGTTTGATCTAGGGAAGCCTTTCCTAAGGTTGAACCATACTATGTTGTAGTCGCTGGAGGCTAGCGTATCTCCTACTGAGACCTCTGAGACGCTTTCCCCGTTGGTGAGTACCAGGTCGAGGATCGCCTGGGCCCTAGTGGGCTCCGTTACCATTTGTTTGAGACGTGCTCCCTTTATGGAGGTTAAGAGCCTCCTGCTACCGCTGGTTGTCGCTGAAAATGAGTTCCAGTCTGCATCAGGCATATTGAAGTCCCCTAGCAGTACAGCTTCTCCTCGTAGAGTGATATTCTCTATGTCTTCAATTAATTCTGCGTCCATGTCTTCCAGTTGTCTTGGGGGTCTGTATACCACACCTAGATATAGGCATTTTTCTCTGCCTCTTGCCAGGTTTACCCAGAGGGACTCCCCGGTGTACTTGACATCTGTGATCGTGGTGGTTTTGATGTCCTCTTTAATGTATAGAGCTACCCCCCCTCTTAACCTGCCCTCTCTGTCCTGACGAAGTAGATTGTAGCCCGGTATAGCCATATCCCACCCATGTGAGTCTGTGAACCAAGTTTCAGATATTGCCACCACATCTAGGTCGGCATTCCTTATTTCAGCCTCTAATTCTAGAATTTTGTTACCTAAACTATGTGCATTGACATACATGGCCCTCCATATCTTGTGTTTGCTAAGTCCCTGTGAGGCGTATCCTACCCAAGTCGGTGTGACTCCTAAAGAACTGTTTGCAATGTGGGTACTTACCTTGGACATGGAAGCGGAGTTTCGACTCACCTCATCAGGATAATACCTTTTTGCACTAATATGTGAATGGGTACCCTCCCCCGACTTACCTAGTTTAAAGTCCTGTGAAGCAGGCGGGCTAGTCGGTGTCCGAAGGCGTTCTTACCCCTACTGGTCAGATGGAGTCTGTCTGGTCCCTGAAGTCCTTGTAGCGCTTCCCCATGGTTTAGGAATCCGAAGTTCATATCCTGGCACCATCCCTGTAGCCACTCGTTCGTCCTCAGGATACGTTCATCTCTGGCTCTTCCCTTGCCTTTTCCTATATACTCATGTGTGACGTGTGGCTTGTTACTAAAAATCATGTTTTTCGTACAGATTGGGGGGGTGCCAAAAAATGATGGGCCCCGGGTGTTACATATGCTAGGTACGCCACTGTATGTAAAGATACCAGAAAGCTGGCGAAGCAAAAACTTTAAGTAAATTGTTATTCTTCCAAGTTTTGAGTATTTAACCCTCCCACAATCTCACGGGCACTCGTCCTCCGCGCCTGCTCATAAATTTGTGGAGTATGTAACTTGTCGCTCATGCATATTTTTTTTGCACACACCTCATCAATCCTTAGAGGGAACATTGGTTGCAAGTACCTGCCAGAAACCCAAATAGTAGCAACATTCCATGCTACTGATCCCAGGGCAAGCAGTGGTTTCCATCATGTCTGGCACAATAGCAGACTATGGACTTTTCCTCCATAAATTTGTCCAAACTTTTTAAAATCTGCTATGTTAACTGCCGTTACCACATCCTATGGCAACAAGTTTTAGAACTTAACTACTCTGAATTAAAAAAAAAAATCCTCCTATTGGTGTTAAAAGTATTTCCATGTAATTTCATTGAGTATCCCCTAGTCTCTGTAAATTTTTGATAGATTAAAAAAATGATTTACTTGTACCTGTTCTAAGCCACTCAAGATTTTGTAGACCTCAATCATATCTGCCCCTCAGCTGTCTCTCTTCCAAGCTGAAGAGCAAATGACTTATTAATTAATCTATCAGAACCTCAATCTTCCTTATCTGCTTTAATGGAAAGCTTTGAGGAATATGGGAACTTTTCAGGTTTCATGTTAAATGTGGCAAAATATCCAGGCCCTGTCACAGAGCACATAGTTTTATTCTTAATTTCTTTTAAGGGGGTACATTGAGTATGGTAGTAGAGGTTCCAGTTCTCTTCCTCATTGTATAGAGAGCGTGGGTGTCTTTTGTTGTATGTGTGTTTACTTATTGGTATGTTTGTTTAGTATCGTGTGTCATCAAGGCTGGGAAAAGGAATTTTTGACATATATGCAAATGGGATGTGGATATTTTTATTTATTTATTCATTTTTCTATACTGTTCTCCCAAGAGCTCAGAACGGTTTACATGAATTTATTCAGGTACTCAAGCATTTTTCCCTGTCTGTCCCAGCAGGCTCATAACCTATCTAATGTATCTGGGGCAATAGGGGATTAAGTGACTTGTCCAGGGTCAAAAGGAGCAGCATGGGTTTGAATCCACAACCCCCTTGTGCTGAGGCTATAGATTTAACCACTGTGCCACACTCTACCACTATTCTATTCATCATACCAAGTTACCCATTGTTATTTGGACTGGGGGTGATATAAGAGTACAGCCCCCTTTCTCAGTTCCCCTTTATGTTTTGGCTGAATTTCAGGGATAATTCAGTTTCAATTTGGCACAATTTTGTCTCCCATACTCATAGTGCTTCTTTCAGTGCAATAGGTGAGACATTCTAGACAAGTGGGTTGTATCCCCCAAGGCCATGTGCCATCTGCAAAAGGAATCCACTCTGGATTTTTTTCTCTATTGTACTTCACTGGGCCCCTTAACTCTACGTAAAGCAGGAGTGTGTTTGTTGTGCTCTCCATTTTATTATTTTATTTGGTGTTTTTTCATCCCCTTTTGGGGGGGGGGGGGTTTGTGCTCGGAGTGATTATTCAGCTCTGTCTGCATTGAAATCACACAGGCCAATCCCTGGTGCAGCTGACAGGCCTATCCCTGGTGGTTCCTGTCAGCCAGCCTGCATTTGCTTCACTAGAGCTCGGGACCATGCCCAGCTTTCTCCTTCTGCCAAACAAAGATTCAGGCACAGGCTGTTGGGCATCCGTAGGAGACTCGGCGATGTCTCGTAGGGTGCCAGCTGTATCTTCTCACCTCTGTCCGTCCCTCAGTGCATCCGTCAGTCCACAGGGAATAGGGTCTAACTGGCAGGCATAGGGACTAACTGGCAGCCCAAAGATCAGTGTTGAAGAGGCATTCCCAGCATGAGGCAGTGATTCCCTGATTCCAGCTACTGTTAGAAAGCTGAAGCAGGCTGCAGCACATTCTCAACACAGCTCACAGTGAGTAAAGGCTATCACAGCCTGTGAGGTGAATCAGAAGGTTTGAAATTCAAAGCTTTGAGGGTTTCTGCATGTCCCCCTGTATTCCTCCTCTCCTGAAAAAAAATCCCTGCCTTCCGTTTTGTGCCCTCAGCCTAAAAGATATAATGACTCCAGGCCAGGGGATGCCCCCTACAGATAGGAGACAGACTCTTGGTATTCCTCCCTGGCATTTCATCTTACCAGTGGGTCGTGGACATTATTCGGTCAGGCTACAAGCTGGAATTTGCCTGGCCTCTAATGGAGTGGTTTGTGGACTCTCCCGCAGTTTGACCAGATAAGGCACTCAAGGTTCAAGCCACTATTCAACACTTGATGGATATTCAAGCTGTAGAGCCGGTGACGCCCGAACTCTTGGGCTCAGGCAAATACTCTATATACTTTATAGTGCCTGTGCAGTCAAGGAGGCCTAAATAGCTTAAAACCTTCCTTTTCAAGGATGCTTATTTGTAGTGTCCTCTTAACTGCTCTTCATTTTATGCAAGATTACAGAAGTGAGTTATTGCAGACTCAAAGGTTTCCCTTTTGTATTTACTCCACCCACTATCCTATCTCAAACTGTAGTTCTGTCCTCATTCAAATTTATTTATAACCCGCTATACCTTGACAGTTCAGAGTGGATTACAGCAAAGAGGATCTGCCAGATACAGATGAATTACATACTGGATTACATTAATTGCATGGTGGCTGATATTTCTTAAATAAATTTATCGTACAGATAAGATTTCACAGATTTCCTATACATTTTGTAAGATAGTGAGTTCACTTAAGATATTGTTCCACGTATTGGCCTGGTAAGATAAAGTTTTATCCAGAAACCTTTTTACAATATACCTTTTTAGCCAGCGTTTTGTAACATAAACATGCTAGTTTGAATATAATTCTGGCCTTCACTGGCAACCAATGTAGTTTCTTGTAATATGGGGTAACGTGATCCAATTTTTTCAACCCATATATCAAACGTACTGCCACATTTTGAATGATCCTTAATCTAATGTCCTCCACTATCTTGTCTATGTATAATTCTTCATGGCCCCTCTTTTCCCCTCCCTATTTTAGATTGTAAGCCACCTAGGCAGCCTGTCCAATGGGCAGGATAGAAAATCCAAATAAACTTGAAACAAGGCAAACTGTTTATCATCAAATAAACTAAAGAAACAGGGAGAAGTAGTAACATCATCGTGTTGGATGGCTGATTAGCTCTCTAGCTCCTGCAGCACCTCACCTAAATTCCCTAGTTTTTATTCTCATCAGGTTGTTTTTTCTCCAGTGGAAGTTAGATATTGCTCCCTTACATTTGGAATCATGAGCAAAGCTGTGAATTCTGCATGGAAAAAGAGTGTAGAGCTACATGGATGTCTCGCCACCATCTAAACTTAAACATGGCCAACACCTAACTCCTTATCTTTCTTGATAAACCTGCCTCTCCCTTTCCTCTATTCTATATTACATTACATTAGTGATTTCTATTCCGCCATTACCTTGCGGTTCAAGGCGGATTACAAAAGAAGATATGTGGCAATTTCCAGGGGAGATAAAGAGTAGATCATGTTGCTTCGGGGAATTAGGAAGGTTCTTGTGGTATTAGTTTGTTTTCAGGGATTTCTTGAAAAGTAGAGTCTATTTCTTTTCTGAACATTTTGTAGTCTAAGGTCGTTATCAGTAGATTGGAGATTTGGTTGCTGCTTGTGTGGCTAGGAGGTCATCATACAGTTTTTTTCCATTTAACTTCTTTGATTGGAGGGTGCTTGAATGGAGTGTGGGTTTTCCAGTCTAGTTGAGGTAGTTTGGATAAGGTGATTGTTCAGGTAGGTTGGGCTGTTGCCGTTTATAGTTTTAAATAGTAGACAGTAGAATTTGAACAGTATTCTTGCTGTACCGTATTTTCACGCAAATAACGCGCACCCGTATAAAACGCGCACACGGGTATAGCGCGCAGAAATCACGATATGTACAAAAACTTTGGTATACCGCGCTCACGGGTATACCGCGCATGCTGCCCGACGCTCCTTTCGCCCGCCCTGACTTTCCGACTCTCCGTTCACCCCCCCTGACTTCCGTGCACTGTCCCCCCTTGAAGGTCTGTCCCCATCCTGAAAGCCTGATGCCTCCCCCCCCCGACGTCCGATACATCCCTCCCCCCGAAGGACCGCCGACTCGCCAACAATATCGGGCCAGGAGGGAGCCCAAATCCTCCTGGCCACGGCGACCCCCTAACCCCACCCCGCACTACATTACGGGCAGGAGGGATCCCAGGCCCTCCTGCCCTCGCCGCCAACCCCCCCCCCCCCCCACGACCGCCCCCCCCCAAGAACCTCCGACCGCCCCCCCCGCCGACCCGCGACCCCCCTGGCGACCCCCACGACCCCCCCACCCCCCTTCCCCGTACCTTTGGTAGTTGGGCCAGAAGGGAGCCCAAACCCTCCTGGCCACGGCGACCCCCTAACCCCACCCCGCACTACATTACGGGCAGGAGGGATCCCAGGCCCTCCTGCCCTCGACGCAAACCCCCCTCCCCCCCAACGACCGCCCCCCCCCAAGAACCTCCGACCGCTCCCCCAGCCGACCCGCGACCCCCCTGGCGACCCCCACGACCCCCCCACCCCCCTTCCCCGTACCTTTGGTAGTTGGCCGGACAGACGGGAGCCAAACCCGCCTGTCCGGCAGGCAGCCAACGAAGGAATGAGGCCGGATTGGCCCATCCATCCTAAAGCTCCGCCTACTGGTGGGGCCTAAGGCGCGTGGGCCAATCAGAATAGGCCCTGGAGCCTTAGGTCCCACCTGGGGGCGTGGCCTGAGGCACATGGTCGGGTTGGGCCCATGTGCCTCAGGCCGCGCCCCCAGGTGGGACCTAAGGCTCCAGGGCCTATTCTGATTGGCCCACGCGCCTTAGGCCCCACCAGTAGGCGGAGCTTTAGGACGGATGGGCCAATCCGGCCTCATTCCTTCGTTGGCTGCCTGCCGGACAGGCGGGTTTGGCTCCTGTCTGTCCGGCCAACTACCAAAGGTACGGGGAAGGGGGGTGGGGGGGTCGTGGGGGTCGCCAGGGGGATCGCGGGTCGGCTGGGGGGCGGTCGGAGGTTCTTGGGGGGGGGGCGGTCGTTGGGGGGGAGGGGGGTTTGTGTCGAGGGCAGGAGGGCCTGGGATCCCTCCTGCCCGTAATGTAGTGCGGGGTGGGGTTAGGGGGTCGCCGTGGCCAGGAGGGTTTGGGCTCCCTTCTGGCCCGATATTGTCGGGAAGTCGGCGGTCCTTCGGGGTGGGGGTGCGAGTGGTCCTGCCGGGGGGGGGGGGGATGTATCGGACGTCGGGGAGTCGGCCGGGCAAGAGGGCTTGGGCTCCCTCTTGCTCCGATCGTGGATGCGGGTGCGGGTGGGAGCGCGTGCGAGCGGTCGTTCGGGGTGGGGGTGCGAGTGGTCCTGCCGGGGGGGGGATGTATCGGACGTCGGGGAGTCGGCCGGGCAAGAGGGCTTGGGCTCCCTCTTGCTCCGATCGTGGATGCGGGTGGGAGCGCGTGCGAGCGGTCGTTCGGGGTGGGGGTGCGAGCGGTCCTGCTGGGGGGGGGTGAATCGGGCGTCGGGCGGGGTGGGAACTATGTTTTAAAACTTTTGTATACCGCGCTCACGCATATAACGCGCGAGGGGTATGCGCGGTAGGTAAAAACGCGTATAACGCGCGCGTTATATGCGTGAAAATACGGTAATTGGAAGCCAGTGTGAGTTGAGGTATGCCTCTGTAATGTGGTCGTGTTTCCTCAATGAATAGATAAGTCTCAGTGCTGTGTTTTGGATTGTTTGTAGTTGTTTTATCATTGTTGCGGGGCAGGAGAGATAGAGAATGTTGCAATAGTCTAGAAGGCTTAGGATTAGGGTTTGTACTAAGAGCTGGAATTGTGTTCTGTTGAAGAATTTTCGAACTTGTCTTAAGTTTCTCAAAATTGCAAATGATTTCTGTATGGTTTTATTGATTTGTGGTTGCATGATGCAGCATCTGTCTATCGTCATTCCTAATAGTTTTAGGATGGGCTGAATAGGGTAATTCATTGAGTTAATTTTTTATATTAGTTATGGTTGGGACTTTATTATTTTCGAGGAGGATGAAGTTTGTTTTGTCTGGGTTTAGTTTCAGTTTGTGATCTTTCATCCATGTTGCTACTGTTTCTAGTGTTCGGTGTAGTGTGTCTATCATGGAGGGTTTTGGTTGATCAAAAGGTATGAGAATGATGTTGTCTGCATAGCTATAGGAAGTTAGGCCTAGTTTGTTCAGGCAGGTACCGAGGGAGGCTATATAGAGATTGAAGAGTGTAGGGGATAGTGGGGATCCCTGGGGTACGCTGCAGGGGGTGGACCAAGGTTCTGATTTTTCTTTGTCCGACTTTACTCTGTAGGTTCTGGATTTTAGGAATCCTTCAAACCATCAGTAGATAATGCTCTCATCCTTCCTAAGCAACATGTATAGATTCACCCTTTTATTCTGTGCTTCTATCATAATTAGATAGTAAGCTCTTTTGAGCAGGGACCGTCTCTCGCATGTTTAATGTATAGCATTGTGTGCATCTGGTAGTGCTATAGAAATAATAAATAGTAGTAGTAGTAGAGCTTTCTTGGCTCAATGTTTGTATCGCCTGGGTCTCTCGGTCTTCAGGGACCCAAGCATAAAACATGGAGAAACAAGCTATAAAGTTGCAACTTGCTGCTATTAATGATGAACAGATACAATCTGTAAATGCTCATCTTAAGTAAACTCATTATAACATAGTCAGGCCATGGTAGAGTGTCATACTCAAGAGTCAAAAGCTCTTCTGGTATATTATTGAACAAGTCTTCACAAACACGAGAGTAGTTACAGCACTTTTATCTAGCTTTATATACTAGGGAATCCACGGACAAATATCTTACTGCAGTAAATCTTCCTTTGCTATCTTCTGCGTAGCTTTCTGTGTTAGAGGCTGTGGTTACTATTAAGGAATTGCAGCAAGTTCTTAAAGATCTCCCTTCTGCTAAGGACCTAGGCCTTGATAGCCTTTCTAATAGAAGATTAGGTTCTTACTTCAATAATTTTCTTTCTGTTAGAAGAAGGCAGAGGAGGCTGTACTCTAAATGATTATCCCCTGGTTATAAGCTCATCTGCCAGTACCTACAATGCTTTCGAGGCTAATTCAATGTAGCTAGTTTGACGCTGAAGAAAAAAATGAAGAGATGCACTGTCAATGTATGAAGAGGAGGTACCGGAACCATATGCCGCTAGCTGGTGCAGCAGGTGTTGAAGCGTTGTTGCCTCAATAGGTGATGCGCTTCAGAAGTGACAGCCTGCATCGAAGAATGATGACATTGACGAGAGACATGCATCAAATAGACTCGATGCTAGATACGTCAATGATGCCAATTGAAGTCAATGTCCACTGTGATGGCGTCGATGAAAGGAATACAACAAAGTGACTCAATACTAAATATGCCAACGTTATTCGAAGTCAATATCCACCAGTACAGACAGGGATCGGCACTACAGAAAAGTCCAAGTTACTAGAACTCTAACTCCAGGCCTAATATTTCTAAAAGAGAGAAAGAAAACATTCTGGTAGTTTGTCATTATTGCTTTTCTCCTTCTAGTTCTTTTAGTTCTTTATTTGTGTACAGTATAAAGCCCTGGAGTCAGGGCCAGCTGGAAAGGACGAGACCGTGGTGAAGTAGAAAGAAGGCTGAAAAACCATCGAAGCTGACAGCAGGGGCAAAGGCTTGAAAGTTCTCTGAGGGCCCCTTGACATCGAAACATTAATTTAATTAATTTAAATGTATCTTTTAATATAAGGTAATATAGTATAATAAACAACAAACAAGTATGAAAATAATTGAAAAAAGAAGCAGGAAAGTAAACTCTAGGAAACAAAGTTGAGATACATGTTCTTCACTCTGTGAAAAATGAAAAACTGACGACCTCACGAGCTGTCAGGCAGGAAGGCATTCATGCATGCACAGTGCTGGCAGTGAACGTGGCAATACACTTTTACCACTGTCCATAATGGGTTCCATGGATGACGTCACCCACGTGTAAGAATATGCTGCCTGCTTGTCTAAGGATAAAGAAGATTATCAAGGTAAGAAACTAATCTTTCTTTCTACTGCAATGTGTCTAGTGGTTTTGCATGCTAGGGATCAATCAAAGAAGTCCCCGGAGTCTAGGGCAGGCTCGCTGAGCCTGCCTTCAAAAAGGGGGACCCGAAAGCGGCATCTTTCCAGGCAGCTACATCCACCCTATAGAACCTGGAAAAGTTATGAGGGGTAGACCAAGTAGCTGCTCTACAGATTTCCTTGGGTGAAATAGCCCATGTCTCCACCCATAAGATATGAGAGACACCTCTACTACTACTACTGTTTAGTAATTTCGATAGCGCTCATAGGCATGCGCAGCACTGTACAACATATTTAAGAGATGGGCCCTCCTCAGTAGAGCTTACAATCTAAATTAACAGATAACAGGAATGCTTAGGATGAGGGGGTTATGAGTTAAATACATTCTTGAAGAAGTGGGCTTTTACTCTGGACCTGAATAGTTCCAGGGAGTGCGTTTTCAATGCGGCTGACAGCTGCTCACTGAAGCCCATATATGCAGAGGAAATGGCCATTTTAATCCATCTGGAAATCGAGGCTTTAGACACCTTTCTTGGCATAACTGGTCAGAATAAAAAGGTGATCCAAAATGTGAAAATCATTGGTAACTTTGAGATCCTGGAGGAGCACTCGCTTCACATCAAGCAAATGCAATGCTTTATCCTTTCTCTTTCAACTACTGTTGTGGTCTGATTTCATTTAGAGGAATGAGTAGAAGACTGATGCAAGCTAGCTATGGAGCTCAAACGTAAAGAGTTGGCTCCTGCTCTGGTCCTCAATAAATAAAATCTCTTTATGTGCCCTTTGCAGCAACTAGGAGAAACAGGGAGTTATATAAAAGCAGCTGGAGTGAGATGAGGAAGGAAGCAGTTTGGAGTAGGGAGAAGCTATCTGTCTCTCTCTGGTTAATAGTTTTGTGGGAGCTGGCAGAAAATTTCTCTATGCTGCTGGCTATCTCTATGCATATAATTCAGGGGATCAATGTCCCAGAACTCTGAATATACATGGTAAAGCAGGAATTTCTATTTACCCTATTTACCTTCTTTTTACCTGATAGCATCCTTCTGGCCTGCCTCCTGTGTACATAACTAGGGTACCTTAGGAGGCCTGAAAGCCAGTAAATGCAATACTTCATCCTTTTACTTAAGATCCAGTTGGGAGAAAAGTGGACTGAGAGAGATTGTGCTAATTGTATTAAACAGGATATAAGGGGGGGGCGGGGACATAACCAATATGTATGAGACATACCTTGCCTGGGAACCTGAAAAGACACTAATATATAGATGAAGCTGAAGGATAGAAATACTTCAGAGTTACAGTAAAATAGCAAATGTTAAAGTTTTAAAATAGATATATATCATAGCTGCTATTTCCTGTAAGATTGGGAAATAGATGAGTCCTAGGTCATTATGTCCTAAGTGAACATGTCATTACCCTCTCTTTTGCTGACAGAGGTGAAACCAATAGCATGTGATGCTTGAGCCATTGTTCTTGCTAGGGAAAATTATTAATGAAGTATGATTAACCAGAAACCATGTGACTTGAATAGAACCAATAGAACATTGCTGGAGTATGCAAGTTATCATTGGATCTTAATGAAACAATTGTAATCCAACTGGAAGAGACAGGAACTCATTCAGGAAAATGTTAAAAACACAACTATTTGTTGATGCATTTCTATGAATATTTGATCTTATCTAAGGATTGAAACTGTCTGCTTTTGTTCCTACTTTGTTTTGATTTGTTTTAATATTTTATGTATGTAACTTTTTGTAAACCGTCTTGGAAAAAACGGTATAGAAATTTTAAAAATAAATAAGATGTACTAACTACATATTTTAATAATGAATTAAGTGATGATGTCATGGTTCCAATAAAACGGCCAGTCACTTGAAATTCGGTGAGACTTCTGGTGCCAAAACACTTCCAAGGCCTTGAATGTTTAAATTACATTTTTGTGTCTGGTAGTTTTTTTCCTTGGCCTCCTCTGGAGATAGAGATAAAAACTGAGAGGGTAAGAAGGATGGAACCATGGGCAAGGAGATCCCTGCTTCTGTAAACTTAAGAACAGAGTTTGTAACTTGGAAACTCGTCTCGCTGACACAACTGCCACCAGAAACAACGTATTTACTGTAAGATCCAGAAGGGAAGCCTCCCGTAAGAGCTCATATAGAGCTCTACTAAGATCTTATGCTACAGTTAAGATCCCAGGAAGGGAAAGGGAAAAGGAGACGCACCAGAGGGCGCAACTGAAGAGCCCCATTAATGAACTAGCTTGCAAAAAGGAAAAGCCTACTATCTGCACCTTCTGCGATCCGATCGACAGAACCTTCTGAAGTCCATCTTGCAAAAAGTTCAGGCCTACTGAAATCAGAGCTTGTAATGGCTCTGCATCATCCATCGTGCACCAGTGCTGAAATGAATTCCAGGCCTTGGCACAGGCTGCTACTGTTAGTAACATAGTAACATAATAGATGACAACATATAAAGACTCGAATGGTCCATCTAGTCTGCCTAACCTGATTCAATCTAAAAATTTATTAGGGTTTTTTTTCTTCTTCTTCTCCTTAGCTATTTCTGGGCAAGAATCTAGAGCTCTGCCCGGTACTGTTCTTAGGTTCCAACTACTGAAGTCTCCATCAAAGCTCACTCCAGTCCATCTACACCCTCCTAGCCACTGATGCCCTCCCCAGCCCATCCTCCACCAAATGGCCATATACAGACACAGACCGTGCAAGTCTGCCCAGTACTGGCCTTAGTTCTTCAATATTTACTATTATTTTCTGATTATAGATCCTCTGTGTTCATCCCACACTTTTTTAAAATTCCGCCACCGTTTTCATCTCTACCACCTCTCTCGGGAGTGCATTCCAGGCATCCACTACCCTCTCCGTAAAGTAGAGTTTCCTTACATTGCTCTTGAGTCTCCCACCCCTCAACCTCAAATTATGTCCTCTAGCTCTAAGCAGAGTTGAAATGAACACATCTGAGTAACCTTTGCTCATCAGGGCCACATGTTCAAGAGCCATGCCTTAAGCCTAAAGTGTTCATGATTCTCGATAGGGACTGGTCCCTGAGTGAGAAGATCCACCTGGTCCAGCAGTCTGAGGTCTTTGTCTTCTGGAAGCAAGGTTTGCAGGGCCAATACAAGGTTTGCAGGACCAATCAAGCACCAATAGAATTACCAATCCCAGATGACTTGCCCTAGCATGGGCCACGGGGATAACATGTACAAGAGCCCTTTCTATGGCTACGGTTGGACTAATACATCCAACCCCACGCTTTCAGGCTCTTATCTTTGGCTATAAAAGTGATCCACCTTTGTGTTTACAGCCAAGACCATCAGATCAATCTATGAATGCACCCACTGCCCAACTATGGAGTTGAACTCCTGGGAGGACAGTGACCATTCCCTCAGGTCAAGTGTCTGCCACTTGAGAAAGTTGGCCTGCACATTTTCCACTCCCGCTATGTGCGCAGCCAAGAGGTCTACAAATGAGATTCTGCCTACTGAAAGAGAACCTGAGCTTCTAGGTGCAATGGGGCAATTCTGGTGCCTCCTTGCCTGTTGACATAGGCCACTACTGTCTCATTGTTCAAGAAGACTTTGACCACCTTGCCTTCCAGAGACTTCTCCACTGCCTGAAGCGCTAGTCGAATGGCTCCAAATTCTAGTCGATTTATGGACCACTTCTGCTGAGCCATTGTTCAACGATCCTGAACTGAGTGTCATTTACAAATATCCCCCCCCCCCAACCGTAAAGGCTAGCATCGGTCATCAGAATCTCCCGGAAGGAAATTCTGCGAGGTATGCCCCTTGAGAGGGCAATCAGCTGCAGCCACCACTGTTCTTTACTTCCGGTACCAAGGAAAGTGGTTGCTCAAGCAAGTCCAACTGAAGAGACCACTGAAAGATGAGAGAGTCTTGGGGAGGCTTCATGTGTGTTCTTTCCCAAAGGACCATCTCTATGGCTGCCGCCATCAACCCTAGGATCAGCAGATAATGTCACACTATGGGAGTTAGACTCAGTAGCAGGTCTGAAATCTGCTGCTGGAGCTTCAGTCTGCGTGGCTTTAGAAGAAAGACCTGGCCCAAGGCCATGTCAAATAAAGCTCAAAGAGTACACCAGGCACTGAATCACCTCCAGCTGACTCTTCTTGAAGTTGACGATCAATCCCAAGTTCTGGAGGAGTTGGACCACCCTTGAAACTGTCAGTTCGCATTCCTCCTTGGACAGGGCTCTGATTAGCCAATTGTCCAAATATAGGTACACCTGGATCCCTACTTTACAGAGGTGCACTGTCACCACCACCTTGGTAAAAGTGTGAGGTGCCTTTGCGAGGCCGAAGGGGAGTGCCAAGAACTGGAAATGATGCTCCAGCACATGAAACTGCAAGTACCTCCTGTGGGCCGTAAAAATGAGAATGTGGAGATAGGCCTCTGTCAAATCAGGAGATGCAAGAAACTCCTACAGCACCATTGCTGCCATGACCGACCGAACAGTCTCCTTGCGGAAATGTGACATTATCAGTGCAGCATTGACCAACTTGAGGCCCAGAAGTGGTCTCCAGTTTTTAAAGCCTTTCATTAGTTTAATGAAGTACATGGAGTATCTAACTGAGCCTGATTCTTCATCTGATACCAGTTCTACAACATGAAGATGCAGTAGCCTTCGTACCATTGCCCAGGCTCTGAGGGCTCTCTCCGGATGGCTGGACGGAGAATCTACAAACAGATCTGGAAGGGGGAGGAGGCACAAAACTCAATTTTGTAACCTAGAACAAATCTAGGATCCCTTGGTCTGCGCCTGAGACCAGACTGACCAAAAGACCGACAGCCTGCCCCCTATCTGGGGGTGTTTGGCCCCTGTCCTGGAGTAAAATATTCCATCCTTTCGACAATAAAAATTTTAGGGGGTCTATCTAGACTGAGAACTTACCTTAGATATTCAAATTAATTTTTTAGTTAAAAAATGCAAATTTTTTTTGTTATGGAAACTTCGAACAATCAGACCTTATTTCACTTTTGATGTACCGGTACTTAGACATTTTTGTCCAATCCTTAGTTTTAAGTACTCTAGACTATTGTAACCTGATATATTTAGCTACTAGTAAAAAGAACATCAAAAGGATGCAGATCATCCAAAATAGAGCTGTCTGATTGATATTTAACTTAAAATAATTTGATCATATTTTGGAAAACTACTGACATTTTTAAAACTTACTTATTTGGAAAAGTACCTAAATAGGCTAAATTGTATTTTGTTGCAAATGTGCAGTATCTTGGAATTATGAACCACACAGAACTGCAAAGATGCACTATATACATGATTTGTTATGTTATGTTCTTAGAGGTTTGAGGGGTGGGGCGGATGTGAGAGCCAGAGGTTTGCCGTCTCCTATTCCCACTGAACCTCTGCCTCCTGCATAAGTGCAGAATCTTAAAGAGCCTTGAAAATTCCCACGTCCCATACCTCAAGTCATCCAAGGTCTGATGCCTGGCAAGGCCTTAAGGCAACGGTCCATAATGCTGGACATCAGGTCATCCAAACCCTTGCCAAATAGCATTTGTTTTTGAAACGGAAGCCTGCTCAGAGTGGCATTAGGATGCTATTTTGGATTTGGTGCTTAGTGAAATGCAAGACATAATACAGGAGTTAACTGTGTTGGGTTCGCTGAGAAACAGTGATCATAATGTGATCAAATTTGAGCTGATACCGGGAGTAACGTCGCAAAAGAAATTACTGTAGGGGTGTTTAAATTTCGAAAGGGCAACTATGATAAAATGAGGAAAATGGTTAAAAAGGATCAGTTGCAAAGGTTAGAACTGTAAACCAGGTGTGGATGTTATTTAAAAATACAATTGTGGAAGCCAGACCACATGTATTCCACGTATCACCAAAGGTGGAAAGAAGAGGAAACGAGAGACGGCGTGGTTAAAAGTTGAAGTGAAAGAGGCTATTAAAACCAAAAAAAACATCATTTAAAGAATGGAAAAAGGATCCAAAAAGCATCCTTTAAAGAATACAAAAAGGATCTGAATGAAGAAAATAAGAAGAAACACAAGCACTGGCAAATTAGATGCAAAGCATTGATAAAGGCAGCTAAGAAAAAATATGAAGAGAAACTTGAAAAAGAGGCAAAAACTCAATTTTTTTTTAGGTACATCAAAAGCTGAAAACCTGTGAGGGAATCTGTGGGACCGTTGGATGAGCAAGGAGCAAAAGGGGCGCTCAAGGAGGATAAGGCCACAGCGGAAAGACTGAATTCTTTGCTTCGGTCTTTAAGGAAGATGTAAAATCTACCTAAACCAGAAATAGTTTCAAGGGTGATGATGCGGAGGAACTGAAAGAAATCTCGGTGAATCTGGAAGTTGTACTAAGCCAAATCGACAAGTTAAAAAGTGATAAATCACCAAGACCAGATAGTATACATCTCGGGGTACTAAAAGAACTCAAACATGTAACCTATAGCTAAAATCATCTGTAGTACCTGAAGATTGGAGGGTGGCTAATGTTACACCGATTTTTAAAAAGGGCTCCAGGGGAGATCAGGGAAATTACAGACCCATAAGCTTCACTTCAGTGCTGGGCAAAATGGAAGAAACGATTGTAAAAAAATAAAATTGTGGAACATGTAGACAAAGATGATTTAATGAGACGGAGTCAACATGGGTTCAATCGAGGAAGATCTTGCTTCACCAATTTGCTTGACTTCTTTGAAGGTGTGAATAAACATGTGGATAAAGGTGAGCCGGTTGATATAGTGTAGTTACATAATATAACTTTATTTTTCTATACCGTCTTAATCAAAAGAATTCTAGGCGGTTTCCACAAAAGAGAAAAAACTGGACAACCAGTGAAATACAAAATAGTAAAAAATCAATACAACCTATTGTATTAAAAAGACATTTAGATTGGCAGAAAGCTTTTGCATGGAATGTTGCTACTCCTTGGGTTTTGGCCAGGTACTAGTGACCTGGATTGGCCACTGTGAGAACAGGGCCACTGTGAGACTGAGGGCTTGATGGACAATTGGTCTGACCCAGTAAAGCTATTCTTATGTTCTTGAATCTTCTGCTCACTGTCTGATCCAGAGCATCCGGCGGAGAAAGCATAGGCTGACAGTTTGCGCATAACCCTGATGAGATCATAAAGAGAGTCTGCTATATAATCTACCTCAGATAGGAGCATTTAGGGATCTTTGTCACCTTCTGAGGCCAGGACTCAAGAGAGACAGGTGTGGCAAGCACATGCCACATAGGAAGCCGCTGCTTCTGCTTTAACCTCTAGGGCTGAAGTTTCAAATTGATGCTTGAGGACCATGTCCACTTTACGGTCCTAAGCATCCTTTAACATCACTCATTAGGCAAGGAGGTTCCATTTGATGACCTGTGCCACCAGAAAATTCACCTTTGGCTGAACAAATAGCTGTTGGAAATCCATAGTCTTAGCCACTCATAGGGACCCTTCTGGTGACTCCCAGTGGTCCATGACCAGCTTTGTGATGTCCAGATTCAGGGAAAGAATGCGGCTGGAGCAACTGAGCCTTTCATAATTCAGCAATGCGGCAAGGGGGCTGGAGGAACTTCCAGCTTCATTTTTGTAGCGAGGTAGAAATAATGCCTGAGAGCACAGAGGTTTTGAACAGCACTGTGGGGGTCTTCTCTCAGATCCAGGGTCACTACTGCTTCTTGATCGTTGCTCTCATGCAGAGAACCAAACTCTTCCACTCAAACTGCATCCTGGGACAATAGTGGCATGGAATTGGACTTTCAATCCTCCTGGTTTATTTTAGACTGAACCGCTTGGTCCAGTTCTGTGTCCTCATCAGGTTGGGGCTGAGGGGAGATCCCCTGTGCCACCAACTTCGTTGTACAGATGCTCAGGATCCTTGGCAGTTCAAACAGGTATTCCAATTAAGGCTCACAAAATTCAGGGTGAAGACTTGAATTGGGTCCTCAAGCACCTCAGCAGAGACCTCCTGCCAGTCCTCCTGGGCTCCACGATCACAGAACATCTGTGCTTGGTCAATGCACCTGCGCAGGGCTCTGGAAAGGATCTATTCCCTTGGAAACACACCTCCTGAAGATCCCCAGCCCAGGAGGACTCAGAGGAGGTTGAGCCCAAGGCTTCCATCCCACCCCTGTATGTTCCGTCACACGCAGGACATAGATTTTCCTCAGCCGGCCATCCAGCGCAAACCTGGCATGATTTAAGGGTAAGAAGGCCTAAGGGCTACATCCCTGTCAATTTTAAATAAATAAAATCAGAGTTTTGAGGCTGAAGGAAGCTTTAGAAAAAAGAAAAAAAAGATTGTTTAAAATCCAAGGTTACCACAAGTAAAATTGCACCAAAAACAGCCCATGGGGGACTTCCCTGAAGTACAAAAAAAATGCAGGGAAAGAGGTTTTACAAGTAGGATAACTGGGCTTTGGCTACAGAAAACTTCAAAATTCACTTTTGGAGACCCCCCCAATTTTTCACTGTACCATGTGCCTGTCTGCTTCAGCTTAGGAATTCAGCTGGGATAAATGGAGAACTCTGCATCACAGGATCACTGGACGAACTTGGTCTTCGCACTGCCAGTTGAACCGAGGTCAGACTAAGCCTCAATCCTTGGAAACCTTTTTGCCATGAAGGAGGGGATGACCATGCAGCCAACCCATAATGAATCCCAGTCAAGTTGGGAAGGAGCCAAACAGTCTGCACTCAAGCTCCTGTTAAATCAAGGATGCAAGCAGCTACACAGGGAATGGTCCCTGAGCTCAAAAAAATACAAAAGCAGACTGTCTAGCTAGGTGTCTCTTAGGGCTGATCCTGTTAGAAACAGACTTCCACAGCACGAGTCTGAGTCTTCTCCCAGACAGATGAACCAACAAGTGGGAACTCTGGGTACTGAGCCTCCGACTAGCCACTTAGAAAATATACCCAAAAATAATAAAACCGCAAAACAGAGAAAAACTTTTGAGCAACTTGCTTGAGGGGGGTGGGGAGAGGAAGGAGCAGCTCCCTGGGAAGGAGGTAGAGTTCAAAAGATGATTGATAGTTTTCTGCAAGCAACTTGCAGGTTCAGATGCAAAACCCTAGCGTTCAGGACCATTAGACACATTATATTAGGAATAACCTTACCAGAATGAGCATGAGAAACAACCTGTATGTGATATCTGGCAAGAACGGGAAATAAAGTGGTATAAACAACCATGATAACTTTGCATCATGCCTCAACTAACCCCCAAATTGAAAGACTAATCCAGATTGCTCTACTATAACACAGTTGAAGGTAATATCAGCAAACTAGGAACTAAATATTAGTAAGTCAGAAACAATTAGCTAATAATAAATGAACTCTGAAAATGACTATACTGTATTAATCAAATTTCACTTACCACCACTAACAACAGATGACCAGGTCCCACCTGAAGAGTTGTTTCGTGCCACAGGAGGAGTGGCTATATCTCCTGGTGCATTATGAGATACAAATTCTAAGCTACCTGAAATTGTACCCCTGCCACCAGAAATTCTGTGACCTCTAGGGTGCCGTTGTGCCTTAGGAGACATCCTTGGAGGCCCTGGAAGGGGGGGAGGGAAATGTTCCATATAAGTTAAATGCAATTCTCTATATATAAGCAGTTAATTGGTTTCATTTAATATGAATCTATTCTAGATACACCACCATAAAAAGTATTTTCCTCACATCTTTCTTTCAAAACACTTATCTGTAGAAGTCTGAAAAAACAAAAATGACCAAACTATCCTATGACTTCAATCTGGCATAAAGCATGCTTCAGAACTAATCATCAGCTTACTCATGCCAGAACTATTCACAGAAGCATTATTATCAAAACTATTTTTCTTCAATCAAAACCTTTCAGTGACATTAGTTAGCCACTAAGATAAACCATCTATTGAAGGAAATTAACAATCAGTGCTCCTGCTAACCTATGCAGAGATCTCAGAATGTTTTTTTGTTTTACCAACTGTCATTTAAACCCAAAAACTAGAACTTCACCAAGCTTGGTTGGAGCCCCATCTCCCCTCCTCACTGTTCCAAAAAAAAAAAGCTGGATCCTGCTCAAGCTAGCTAGAAATTCTCAAGTGTACCTCTAGACCAGTGGTTCTCAACCAGTATGTCACCTGGTGTTTTCCCAAAAGGTGGGATATGTGTCACAAAATATTTGGTGTGCACAGCAAGTCTCTGTTTTCTGTACAACCATCAGTGCCTGCAAACTTGGAAAACCAGGTCCCTATTTCTGCTTCCCCACTAACCCAGAAAATAACTGCTGCCTCCAATTCTAAGTAAAAATGCTACAGGTCTGTTGTCCATAGATTGTTTGCTATATACAGTAGTTTCCAAGTAGTATATTCACAAGTTTTTCTGTTGCTTCACAGTATCTGGCAGTGGAGGGAGTATGCATTGCTGTTACTGAGGTGACACTAGGATTTAAATATATTTGTTTTGTTGTATGACAAATAAATCTGGGACTGATGTGTTGCATACAGCTTTTTGATATGGGATAGGCAAATTCATAATAAACTTACAGTCAAACAATGAAATGTTTAGGTGTGGTTTGTTCAGCTGTGAATATTAGTGTTTGGTGTGTCATATACACGAACATTGTCAGGTGTGTCACAACAAAAGAAAGGTTAAAAACTACTACTCTAGACTAAAATAGTAGTTTCTATTAACTATCAAAATATAGTGCAAACTGAGGGCTAGATTTATTAAAAGGGTATAACTTTGTGCTAACACATTCACATTAGTTATTGCACATTTACTACATTAGCATGCTAATTTGGTAACACACTTTAGAACTCTAGATCTGAAATTGTACATTGAAACACTTATTGGATTTTTTTTTTAATAGCATTTTAAATCCAAATAAAGAGAGATTATGTATTTAACCTTGGTATCTTTTCTAGTAGATAGGTGTGTCATTCTGGACAAGCGTGTTATCTCCCCATGTGAAACATATGCAGAAGAAATCCACTCTGGATTTTTTCAGTGATCCTCCTACTTCACAGGGAGCTCTACTGCCACCTGAAATTAGTACCCAAGCAAAACAAAAGCTCTATCGATATAATGTGAAGTAAGGACCAAAACAGAAATTTCCTAAACAAATCAACTGTTCTGCTTAAACATACTAACTCTTGAACATCAATGAACAAGTAACAGCCAATAGAAGGAGATCAGGAAGTACCCCTGTAGACACATAAACATAACAGAATTCTTCAGGGCCCAAAGAGCTGACTGGCATCCAAGATACAAACTTGGAGAAGCATAAAGAGAATGAGACAATAAGCAGGTGCAAGAAGGACAGGAAGAGGGTCCAGAATGACACACCTATCTACTGGAAAAGATATTATCAAGGTAAAGACAATTTCTTTTACCAGTGCAATAAGTATGTTATTCTGGACAAACAGGATGTACAAAAGCAGTCTCAGAAAAATAGGGCGAGCTGACTGCAGCAATCCATAGCATTGAAAACCCATAGGCATAGTCCTCTCTTGCCATAACATCCACCCTGTAAAACTTTGCAAATGTGTTTAGAGTGGACTAAGTCACAACTCTACAAATCTCCTCTCGAGAGACTGCTCTAGCCTCTTCCCATGACAAAACTACACTTATAGTTGAATGCGCCTTAATAGAAGCAGGGGACTGTTTTCCCACAGAGAAAGAAATGGCCTTATGGATCCATATGGAAATTGTGGCCTTGGAAGTAGGTGCACCTCACTTAGTTGAGTGAGTCAGCTCAAACAGATAGTCAGAGACCCTAAATTCGTTGGTGACCTCTAGATATCACAGAAGCACTTTGCTCACATCTGACTTCTTCAAAATGCAGTCCTGTTTCAACCTGTAGGATGAAAGACAAGTAAACGCACCTCTTGGTTAACATGAAACATCAAAACCACCTTTGGCAGAAAAGAAGGAACATGATATTCCAGTTTCCAAGATCTTAAGGAAAGGCTCTCTACAAAAACGAGCCTGGAACTGACTCGTTGCGCTGAGGTCACCGCAACCAGAAAAAACAATCTTTAATATCAAGTCCAAGAGGGACACTTCTTCCACAAGCTTGAAAAGAGCTTTGGTGAGACCTCAGAGAACCACGTTAAGGTCCCACAAAGGGAACGGTGGCTTGATCGGTAGTCTGATGCGAAGAGCACCCTTCAGAAATCTGGCTGTCTGGATGACATTCCAGCATAGATCTATGGTCTCGAGCTCTGAAACAAGTCCAACAAGATGGACCTGAAGTGAAGCCATGGTGAAACCCTTGTCAAGGCCAGCTTGGAAAAAGGCTAACACTATCAAAACCAGAGCTGAAAACATCTCCACATGCTCTTGGGCGCATCAATGCTGAAAAGTTTTCCACACTTTAGCGTAGGCAGAGACTAAGGGTGGCAATGACTACTTCGGAATACCCTTTGCACTTTAACACTTCGGGATCAAGAGCCATGCCTTAAGAACAAAGCAATCCAGTTTTTCCATGCATACTGGAACCTGCGAAAGGAGGTCCGGATACACCTGCAACCAGAGGTCATGGCCTGTTTAAAGATGCATCAGATCTACATACCATGGCCTGCGAGGCCAATCTGGAGCCACCAGAATGACTCTTACCTGATGAACTGCCATCCGTTGAAGGACACAGCCATCATGAGCCAGGGATGGAAGTCATACAACAGGACTCCCTGAGGCCACGGCTGGACTAGAACATCTAGACTCTTGCTTATGAAGAATCTGCCTGCTTTCTTTTTCTTCGCTGTTGCCATGAGGTTGAAGTGTGGATGACCCCAGCGCATATATGGTGATTGTCCCATATATGGTGATTTGGTATAGGATGGGCTGGGGAGGGCATCAATGGAAACTCCAGTAACTTGAAATATGAGGATGTTACTGGCCAGAATTTAAGGAAGATACCCTTCAAACAGGATGGCTGAATAGGCTAGAGTGAGCTTGGATGGCAACTTCAGCATTTGGAACCCTAAGACAATACCAGGTGGACTTTACAGTCTATGACCCAGAAATATCAAAGGAGACAAGTTAATTTAATCATGTATTTGTAATGGGTATAACTAATGGGCAGACTGTCAATAGCGCCTGTAGATGATGCTCTGCCTAGTGAAAGAGTATGCAGGCTTCCAGAGAGATGCACTCCTGGTGTCTCCCTGGCAATTGACATATCCTACCACTGTAGCATTGTCAGAGAAGACTGACCACTTCTGCAATTTCACCAGAGCCAACAGAATAGCTCGCAGTTCTAGCTTGTTGATTGACCATTTTTTCTGAGAATGCACCCAATGCCTCTAGATTGGATGATGATTGCAACAGGCTCCCCAGCCCAAGATTCAGGAATCGGTTGTTACGACCACCCAGGAAGCAATCTGCAGAGGCATGCCCTTGGATAGGGACTGAGGGTGGAACCACCAAGCCATGCTGGCACAAGCGACTAGCATCCGGAGCAGAGACTTCTGTAATAACATCGAAAATACTCGGAACCCCCCGCCCCCAATAAAAGGGAAGAACAGAACAAAAACACTCCTTCATGCAAAAGGGAACAACTGCATGTGGCAGTAGAGCTCCCAGTGAAGTAGGAGGATCACAGAAAAAAAATCTGGAGTAGATTCCATTTGCATATGGTTCGCAGCCATAGGGAGATAATCTGCTTGTCCAGAATGACACATCTATTCCACTAGAAATAATTATGCCTCAGAAATACTAACAGGAAGAAAAGCAGACATTGTTCAGAAATGGAGATTTAAATACTAAGAAAACACTCAGCACACCTGTCTTCTAAATCATTTTTAAAACGTTCTGGATTTTTAAATTAAAGATACTGTTCTACAATGAAATTAAATGGAGGGTGCAAGAAAATTAATTTATTGGGTGCTTATAATTTTAGGAAATGAAGCTAACTAGCTGTCCAAACAGAAGAGAATTTAAGATATGATTAGTATATCTGCAAACTGGTCTTACTATAAAACTATGCGAAAATGTTTTGAATGGAAAATTAGGTTCTTACCTATAATCTTCTTTCTGTTAAAGGACATAAGAGTCTGTACTCTAGGTGAATTACCTCTGGTAGTGAGCTGCTTGCTTGCTGAAGGATGCCAATGACATCTTTCAGCTCCTCCTCCTACACCATTGTAGTGCCCTCTCAGTTTGTACCACAGCAATCGATATCCACTATATCAGAATAAATCAGAAGGAGGGGCATGGGGAACATCCCTGAAAATACAGTACACTTCTATTCTCCGTAATTCATGAAAAAGAATAATTAGCATGAACAAATAACATAGGAGTACCAATGAACCACCCTGCTGTGTGCAACTAACAAACACATATAGAGCTCAGGAACTCAACAACATATTACCTTATTAGCCATATATGATTACATATTCTTCCAAATGACAGAACTCCAGTTCAGGAATATAGATTCATCTGAGGTAGGATGCAGATGCACTGAAAACTGACAGGGCAGGTTCGTACAGACTCCTATGTCCTTTAACAGAAAGAAGATTATCCAGGTAAGAACCTAACCTTCCATTCTGTAGCAAGGACATAGGAGTATGTACTCTAGGTCAGTGTTCTTCAACCTTTTTACACCTATGGACCGGCGGAAATAAAATAATTATTTTGTGGACTGGCAAACTACTAGGACTGAAATTTAAAAACCCCATTTCCGTGAGCTCAGTCCCCGCAAACCAACTGATCCCATCCGTACAAGCCTCAGTTATGATTTTATATTGAATGTATTTTATTAAGGTATAAAAAGAAACAATATTCTGTACAATTGTCATTTTATAAATACAAATAATTCAGAGCAAGGATCAACAAAACACCTGTCTCCCCTCCCCTTCACATATATCCCCTCTACTATCAAGAAAACTGAATAAGCTAGATTATTACAGAATGCTACACGGAAATATCATGCTAACAGAATACCGCAGTCGCACATGACAGGAATAGTGTTAGAGGAGTGCAACTAGGGCAAATGCCCCCTGGTCAGAGAGAGCCCTAAGCCAGCTGGAAGCTAAAGAAGCACTACCTGTGCTTTGCACTTCCCAGATATGTCTAAAACCAGTTCTAGCAGGATATATATTTCAAATCTGATATATTCTATATTTTTTTCTACCTTTTGTTGTCTCTGGTTTCTGCTTTCATCTTCTTTTCACTCTCTTTCTTCCAGCGTCTGCCCTCTCTGTCTCTTCCATCCACTGTCTGTCCTTTCTCCCTTCCATATGGTATCTGTTTTCTTTCTATGCCCCTCTCCCCCTTCCATCCAACCTGCGACCCCTCTCTCCTTTTTACATGATTCAATTCCAGTTTCACTGCTCTCTTCATTTTTATCTCTCCTACACCAGATCTGGTTTCTTTGTCCCTCTCTGCTTATCTCTCTGCTGACCCCTTCCCATCATCAATCTCTCTACTTTCTCATTCCTGTCTCTCTCCTTCCCCTCCTCTAATCTCCCTGCCAGCTGTTTACTTCCATTTTTCCTTCTCCCTTCCCTCCTCCTCCTGTCCAGCAGTAACTTTCTTCCCTTCCCCTCCTCCCCTCCGAGCAGCATATCTCCTTCTCCTTCCTTCCAGGTCCAGTAACAGCTGTCCCTTTTTTCCCTTGTCCAGCAGCTTCCCAGCCTCCTCTCCCAGCACCTCTCCGTACTTGCCAGCACAGCGATTCACTAAGGCAGTCTTGGGTCCTTTGATGGGTCACGCCGCCTCTGAGGAAAGAGGAATTTGCATCATCAGAGGCGGCTGCGACTCAGCAAAAGTGAATCACTGCGCTGGCAAGTACCGAGAGCTGTTGGGAGGGGAGAAAGCCACTGTCAGAGGCTCCCCACGATCCCGCCAGCCCTGTGCGGACCGGCAGGAAATTGCAGCTTGTCAATCTCACCGGCCCTGCGCAGACCGGCACCAGTCCACGGACCAGCAGTTGAAGAACACAGCTCTAGGTAACATACCAAAGCAGTGGCAGATGCCTAAGGTAGGACAGATGAGCCTACCCACAAGACCAAGGACCCAAAAGTGGGGTCCTCCTAAAGCTGATATGTCCACTCTGTAGAATCTTGTAAAAGTATGGACAGTAGATCATGTAACTGCTCTAAAGGTCTCTTCAGGGAAACTGCCCAGGACTCTGCCCAAGAAGACATCACAGGCAATGTACGTTGATGAAATTGCCATACAAATCCATCTGGCAATAGATACTTAGAAAGCTGGTCTGCCTTGTCTCGACTGGTTAGAACAAAAAGATGATCAAAAGATGAAAGTCATTGGTCTGTTCCAAACAATGGAGTAAAACTCTCCCATGTATCCAGTCTCTGACGTCTTATCTTGCTGAAGGGCTGTCAGGTAAGTTTCGCCTCTTTGTGGATGATACCAAAATCTGCAATAGAGTAGACAGCCCAGAAGGTGTGAACAACATGAAGAAAGACCTAGCGAAGCTTGAAGAATGAGCTGAAATTTGGCATCTAAAATTAAATCAAAACAAAACTGAGAGATAATCAAAAATAAAGAGAATTAAAAAATAACAAATATATTAGAACTAAAGAATCCCTTATAAAAAAAAACTACTTATACAAACAATCTCAAAAATAAATGTCATGCACAAAAAGTAAACAAATTTATAAATACCTTATATACTTTATTAGCTTAATTAATTTCATTAGTTTCATTCTTATCATAAAAATATATCGAAATGCTCAGAACACATACACAAACATAGTTAAAAGACATATACGAGTGCAAATATAGATATAAAATACAAAAACAAAGAAGGCAGAGGGGATGCACGTTGTCCATAAAATAAGAAAATAGTAGATGACTTAACTGAAAAGTCCAATAGACTCGATGAGGCACACGGGCATCCCAGCCATCTTTGAAGCAAAACCAAGTCAAATCCAAATAGAGAGCAAAAAACAGAAATACTAAAGTGCTGATGTGCAATAGTGACTCCAATGATATGCAATTGTAAGTTCAATAACGTGACGAATATCTCAGTGTAAAACAGGAACAAACTTGAAAGACATTCCACTGTAGTAAAAAACGAGCTTGAAAGACGTTCACCCAAAGTTGTAAATGCAAAAAAGGGGCCTAACCGGCACCCAATCTCTTGCCCTTCCTCGACACAGGTCGTATTTCGATAATATCTTTGTCAAGAGGAGGAACTAAACTGAAAATGAATAAAATATGCACCACACAAACGTAAAAAAACAAATAAAACACATACTAAACAAAATAAACCTACAACAAGGCAATCATACCGGGTGGAGAGTCGAAGCCGGAACTCCCAAGGGCAAAGCTTGGCTAGCGGAAGTCATAATGGCTATAGAGGGAGGGCGGAGCCTTAAATAACCAAAAAAAAAATAAAATAACTTTAATGCAAGAAAACAAGCAAACACATGCTAACCATTAATGAAGAACCAGCCACTCAACCTCTCTATTGAGGTCATTAGGTATGACTGTTCGCCATGCAAAAATCAAGCGCTGCTCCTGGTAATTAAGCAAATGAGATATCCCCTCCGAGGTTGGCAGTGATTGTTTGAATACGCAAAACCGTAAATCAGATAAATCATGATTGCATTGAACCCAATGGTCCACCAATGGGGCCTCAGTTTTTAGAGATCTAATACAGCTCAGGTGTTCAGCAATACGAGCTTTAATATCTCGTTTAGTTTGACCAATGTAGAACATCTGACATGGGCAAAAAATGCCATATACGACTTGAGCAGAATTGCAATCCGTTCTTTGCTGTAAAGTAAACTGTATATTAACATTAGGAATCAAAACCCTATCAGTGCTCATAGAATAATTGCAATATTTACAATGATTACAGAGGGTATGACCAAATACATTTCTGGAAAAACCAGCAAAGAGGTCAGAGTGTTTTAAACGTTCACCCAAATTTTTGCCCCGTTTAAAAACAAATCTAGGGCGATTGATAAATTCAGAATGATAACTCAATAAATGCCAATGGTGACCAATAATATTCTGCACCTGGGCAGACAAAGGAGAAAAAGGTAAGACACATGTAATTCTGCAATCCAAAGTATCACTAGAAGATCTAGGGTAAAATAGCCATTGGCGGTCAGCATGGGATGCGCATTTGACCGCACGTCTCATCACGCCTAAAGGGTAGCCACGTTGTTTGAATCTACGTGACATGATCTGGCTTTGACTTTTAAAGTCACTCTCAGAAGAACACAACCACTTAAGTGAACGTTTAAAACACTCTGACCTCTTTGCTGGTTTTTTCAGCAATGTATTTGGTCATACCCCCTGTAATCATTATAAATATTGCAAATATTCTATGAGCACTGATAGGGTTTTGATTCCTAATGTTAATATACAGTTTACTTTACAGCAAAGAACGGATTGCAATTCTACTCAAGTCGTATATGGCATTTTTTGCCCATGTCAGAAGCTCTACATTGGTCAAACTAAACGAGCTATTAAAGCACGTATTGCTGAACACCTGAGCTGTATTAGAACTCGAAAAACTGAGGCCCCCGTTGATGGACCATTGGGTTCAATGCAATCATGATTTATGGTTTTGCGTATTCAAACAATTTACTGCCAACCTCGGGGGGATATCTCTCATTTACTTAATTACCAGGAGCAGCGCTTGATTTTTGCATCGCGGACAGTCATACCTAACGGCCTCAATAGAGAGGTTGAATGGCTGGTTCTTCATTAATGGTTAGCATGTGTTTGCTTGTTTTCTTGCATTAAAGTTATTTGATATTTTTTTTGGTTATTTAAGGCTCTGCCCTCCCTCTATAGCCATTATGACTTCCGCCAGCCAAGCTTTGCCCTTGGGAGTTCCGGCTTCGACTCTCCACCCGGTATGATTGCCTTGATGTAGGTTTATTTTGTTTAGTATGTGTTTTATTTGTTTTTTATGTTTTATGTGGTGCATATTTTATTCATTTTCAGTTTAGTTCCTCCTCTTGACAAAGATATTATCGAAATACGGCCTGTGTCGAGGAAGGGCAAGAGATTGGGTGCCGGTTAGGCCCCTTTTTTGCATTTACAACTTTGGGTGAACGTCTTTCAAGCTCGTTTTTTTACTACAGTGGAATGTCTTTCAAGTTTGTTCCTATTTTACACTGAGATATTCGTCACGTTATTGGACTTACAATTGCACATCATTGGAGTCACTATTGCACATCAGCACTTTAGTATTTCTGTTTTTTGCTCTCTATTTGGATTTGACTTGGTTTTGCTTCAAAGACGGCTGGGATGCCCGTGTGCCTCATCGAGTCAATTGGACTTTTCAATTAAGTCATCTACTATTTTCTTATTTTATGGACAACGTGCATCCCCTCTGCCTTCTTTGTTTTTGTATTTATATCTATATTTGCACTCGTATATGTCTTTTAACTATGTATGTGTATGTGTTCTGAGCATTTTGATGTATTTTGATGATAAGAATGAAACTAATGAAATTAATTAAGCTAATAAAGTATATAAGGTATTTATAAATTTGTTTACTTTTTAGGCATGACATTTATTTTTGAGATTGTTTGTATAAGTAGTTTTTTTTATAAGGGATTCTTTAGTTCTAATCTAAAATTAAATGCCAAGAAATGTAAGGTCATGCATTTGGGCTCCAAAAACCCAAAGGAACAGTACCAGTTTAGGGAGTGAAGAACTTATGTGCACGACAGAAGAGCGGGACTTGGGTGTGATTGTATGTGATGATCTAAAGGTGACAAAAAATGTTAAAAAGGGGACAGTGAAAGCTACAAGAATGCTAGGGTGCGGAGGCAAGATGGCGGCGGAGACGGAGCAGTGAGAGAACGCTCTGACCAGTGTTTGATACTGCCTAAAGAAGAGCATGGTTAAGAGGAAGGGGAAACCGCATTTGATTCCAGCCGAACCGACACTCCCCCCGGTATCGGAACAACAAGTTTCCTTTTACTGACAAGTGCTAAAGAAGACCCTCGGAGCAGTGGCGAGCAGCAGACAGGGGATTTCGCCCTCAGTGCAGCTGAAGCTGCACTGAGCCCCAAAGACCGCGAGAATCCACTCCAACCTAGAAGTGAAGTGCAGAGGTCGATGGGGAGCTTAGGTACGGATACCAAAGCAGTTGCCGTCGGAGGCTTCAGTGCTGGGACATCGCTTCTCACTACATCCAACGTGGAGCAGTTACCAGCTGGGGAAATCGGCACAGGAAAAACTGTAGAAGGGGTAAATAATACACAATTGACTTTGGTAAAGGATAACCTAAATATTCATCAGAGAATGGAAAGACTTGAAAACTATGAACAAAGATTGAATTTAGGATTTCTGAACTTTCTGCAATCCTCTCCATTTCGGCCTATAGAGATGTTAAAGAAGTTTCTGAGAGAAGTCTTACAAATCCCTGATGAATCCATGCCTCCGATAACTAAAGTGTATTACATTAACTTGGGTAGTCCTCTGAAAAAATTAAATCCAGATCAGAACCAAGTCTTGATGTTACTGGCTTATTGGAGAACTCTGATATGGCTTTAAATAAAGCAACACTTATTGCTACTTTTGCATTGGAGTATGACAGAGACTGGATCTTATGAATGTATTTTATGGTTAAAGATGTAAAATTTAAGGGTTACTCTGTTAAGATATTTCCTGACCTTTGTAGGTCTACTCAACAGAGAAGAAAAGCTTTTTTAGCCTTTAAATATTAGGTAGTAGACCTTAAAGGGAACTTTTTCCTGCAATTCCCTTGTATGTGCATTATTAAACTAGAGGAGAAAATGTATGTATTCTTTAACCCCGACCATTTGAAAAATTTTCTTGAATCAAGGAAACCTCCAGTTCCAATAGCAATCTCTACTCCCTCGAAGGGGAATGAAGTGGAAGTTAATTGATAATTAGCACTTAAATCTGTCAGTTGGAAATCTAGCTTTTCATGTTTAATTATATATTTCCCTGTGTTTTTCTTATATCTTGCCTCTTCTTGGTTTATTTCTTCTTTAATGAGGTCTAAATAGAGAGACAATAATTGTATTGGAGAATCATTCTCTTTATTATAATTATTTTTTCTTCTCATTGTAACTCTATTTTCTTAGACAAGATTGTAAGTATGCTTGCAAAAATTTTTAAAAATTTCAACAACAACAAAAAAAAAAAATGCTAGGCCAGAAGGAAAAAGGAGGTATTGATGCCCCTGTATAAGACTCTGGTAAGATCTCATTTAGAATACTGTGTACAATTCTGGAGACATCACCTTCAAAAAGATATAATGGGCAGCTATTTTCGTCACTGACAGAGCATAGGCAGAAGCGAGTAAGATTGCTTCTGCCCTAATGATGCCTCTAGACTACCAGGGAAACAAGGAAGGCAAAGGGTATGTCTGGTGGGTCTGGGAAGGAGTTGGTGGTACCTGTTCAGGGAGGGGGGGTAATGATGCCTTTTCTTGTCAAGGGGAGGGGGGGGGCGCTGAAAGTATTTTTTAAATTAAAAACAAAAGAATAGCATTTTGGAATAGTATTTCGGGGGAACTCAAATATAAACTGAGACCCTCCCAAAGCAATCCGGACAATTGGAATTCGGATAATTAGCGTTCCACTGTACATAAAATTCCCATTGAAAAAAGAAAGCTTGTTATGACATCCCAATTCTGCAGAAGAGATCTTTTAAATAGCTGTAAAAAAATTAATAAATTCAACCACATCTAAGAAACAAGCTGATGCAGTCTACCCAATGCAATTTTCTGAATTAGTGCCCCCAATAAACCCTGGAACAGATTTTAAAAACCCAAGGCACCAAGAAAATGGGGTGTTTTTTTTGTTGGCCTATGTAGTAATAGTATTCTGAACCCACTTTCTCAAAAACTTGGTCACATCTGGATGAGATGCCTTGTCCACTCAAGCTCAGAAGCATGAGAGATGCTCCTGCCAGGCTTTTCTCTAGTCCAACCTGAAGAAAAGCAAGAATCACCAGAATTGGAGTCTTGAAAGGCTCCACATTATATTTGATGCATCAGAGCTGAAAAGCCTTCCAGGCCTTAGCATAGGTCGAAACAGTCCAAAGCTTTTTAGCTTAGAGGAGAGTAGAAATGACCACCTTTGACTATCTTTTGCACATTAAGGCTGAGCACTTAATAGCCATACCGTAAGACTAAAATGATCTGGGTTCGCCATGTGAATTGGACCCTGAGTAACCCCGTATGAACCAGTAATTTGATATATCTGTTCTGTTTGAGCCATAATAGATCCGCATACCACAGATGGCGAGGCCAATCTGGGGTTACTAGGCTCACAAGTCCAGGTTGAGTTGCATTTTTGTGAATGACCCAGCCCACCATGAGTCACAGTAGAAACACAAAGCAGCTTCTTTTCCAGCCAGGGTTGAACCAACACATCCAGTTCTGTGCTTTTTGGTTTGTCTCTTCAGCTGCAGAAGTAACTCGCCTTCATGTTTTTGGCTGAAGCCATTAAGTCAATTGCTAGACTTCTCCAGCACTGCACAATGAGGCTGAACACTTTTCCGAGACAGTGACCATTCTCCCGGATCTTGAATATGCTGAATGAGAAAGTTAGCTTACACGTTATCCATTCCTGTAAGATGGGCTACAGAGAGCACTTGAAGATGAGCTTCCGCCCACCCGAACAACATCTGAGTCTCCAGACATAACGGAGCACTCTTGATTTCTCCTTGTCTGTTCACATATGTTACTGCGGTAGCATTGTCCAAGAACACCGACTGCCTTGCCTTCCAGATCTTTTTACAATGCCCTTAATGCTAGTCAAATGGCTCGCAATTCCAGACAATTTATGGGCCATTTTTTCTTTTGGAGAGACCATTAGCCCTGCACCACAAGCCTGCAGCAATGGGAATATCTTCCTAACAGGCTGGTATTGGTTATAAGGATCACCCATGAGGGGATTTAGAGAGGAATGCCCCTCAATAAGGAGACTACACAGAGCCACCAGCGCAAGTTGCTCCTCGCTTCCCATCCAGAGAAGCTGCATTTGGAGGGAATGATGTTACAGGAAACACCAGGAGAGGAGGGAATCCTGTAAGGGGCGCATATGCGCCCTCACCCAAGCAACCACTTGCATGGTGGCTACCATTGATACAAGGACCTGAAGGTAATACCAGTCAGAAGGGTTTTGCACCACTAGGAGAACTTCAATCTGCTTCCTGAGCTTGTTTGTGTGGCTCGGGAAGAAAGACATGGTCTTTTACCATGTTGAAGCAGACTCCCAAACACTCCAAGTGCTGAGTTGGTTCTAGATGACTCTTCTTGAAGTTGACTATCCAGCCCAGATCCTGTAGGAGATTCACATGCCACACTGCTTACTTTCCCTCCAACTTTGATGGGTCTCTGACCAGTCAATTGTCCAAGTATGGGTGAACCTGTATTCCCATCCTGCAGAGGTGAGCTACGACCACTACAATCACCTTGGTAAAGGTGTGAGGAGTGCCGACCCAAAGGATAGAGCTGCAAACTGGAGATACCTTTGCAGGACATGGAATCTCAGATATCTCCTGTGGGCTGGGAAAATGGGGCTATGAAGGTAAGTCTCCCTTAGATCTAGGGAAGCTAGGAATTGCCCCAGTGCCACCGTAACAATTAATGTCCGGACCGTCTCCATGTGGAAACACGGTACACAGATGCTCTTCAGCTGACCATCCAGCACAAAACTGGCATAATATGGGAGCATAACAGCTTGCAGAGTCCATCCCAGTCAATTTTGAACTAAATTGAGGGGTGTTGCAGCAGATGAAGACTTTAGAATAAAAAGAATGGTTAAAATCCAAGATGGCCACTGCCAGCAAATTTGCACCAAAAACGGACATGTAAGCTCCCCTGAAGTTTAAAAAATTCAGGGAAAGGGGTTTTGGAGGTAGGGGACTCTATCCCTGGAACCATAAACCCTTAAAAATCAAATTTTTTTGACCCCCCCCCCCCTTCCTGATTTTCCCCATAGGGAATAATGGTTATATTCACTGTGCTGTGTTGGTGTCTGCCTGTGTCAGCTTTCCTACAGCCTGACTGAAGGGAGGAGATTTTCTTCCTCAAATCCTTCCAGAAGGTGTCCAAAATTGGAGATCTTAAGGATGCTAGTCGGGCTGTTACTGACTGTCCCCATGGATTCTCACACCACAACAGGGAGAATAAAAAACACAGCCAGGTCCCTGAAGCCCAAAGGGACTAAAACAGGGGCCCCACAGCCTGTGCTCAACCTTCTGAAAAATCAGAATAAAAGCTAGCTCCCAGGGGAAAGGTCCCTGAGCTTCCAAAATGCTCAAAGCAGGCTGGCTCAGTAGGTACACCTTGGGGTTGCCCTATGAGTTGCAGACCGTTCATACAGAATGTATCCTTTCCCAGGTTGAACTACCCCAAAAAGGGGACTTCTAGGCACCAAAGCCTCACAAAACAGATAAAATAAATACCCAAAAGTAATAAAAACTGAACAGAGCAGATTAGAGCACACCTTCTCAGCTTGCCTACAGAAGGAAGGCACTGTACTCCACTGGTGAAGGAAGAGAAGCTAAAAGATGATATTGTACATACGTACATACAGCGAAGGAACCTACTCTCAAGCTTGGTCCAATCCCTGCGGAGTGCCACAAGGCTTCCCACTCTCCCTCTCACTTTTCAATATCTACATGGCGTCACTGGGAAATATGCTATCCGATTTAAAACTGAAATTGTACATATACGCGGATGATAACACAATTATTATTCCCATAACCTTATTGACCCAAGAGACAGAACAATTCATCTCATCCGGCCTTACCAAGGTAGAACATTGGACTATGCATTCCAAACTAAAACTGAATCCCGAAAAAACCAAGATCTTCTTGGCAAGTCCCAATAACAAGATCGTTAACACCTCCTTGAGACTAAATGGATCAGATTACCCAATTAATCCCCCAACCAAAATCCTTGGTGTCACCCTAGACCGAAGCCTGACGTTTGAAGATCACACTAATGCTCAAGTCAAAAAATGCTTTCTCACTCTATGGAAACTTTGCACCACTCTATGGAAACAATCTCACTCTATGGAAACAATACTTCGATTTATTTTCCTTTCGACTGCTGGTTCAATCCCTTACTACTGCAATATTATATACTTGGGATCTCTCAAGAAAACCATCAAATGACTGAGTGTCATCCAAAATGCTGCAGTCCATCTCATTTATGGCCTCAATAAATCAGACCATGTAAACCCACATTACAAAAAATTACACTGGCTGCCTGTGGAAGCAAGGGTCATTTTTAAGTTTGCTTGCCTTTGCTTCAAAACCATGACAGGTTTATCCCCATCCTATCCGCCTCACCAATTCGAATTCCCAGGCACAACTAATACACACGGTACCTACTTGTTCATTTTCAAGCCCTAAAGGGCTGCGCCTACAAGAGATACCTCGAAAGAACACTATCATTCCAAGCAGGCAAATGTTTAACCAACTTCATCTCAAATGCACTTTTGTACCAAACGTTTAGAAAGTCAATAAAAACTTATCTCTTTGACAAATTTCTCTGACCCCACTTCAACCTGATGTACTTCCAAAACACTTCCAGATAAACCTGACTAAACTTAGCATGCCAATGTAATTTCGAAAGTTCTCTGTAAAGTCGCTGTCTGTATACAGTCTCTTCCCTTGTAAACCGCTTAGAACTGTTTGTGGTATGGCGGTATATAAAAATAAAGTTATTATTATTATTATCCTTCTGCAAGCAAGCAGAGGTAATTCACCTAGAGTACAGACTCCTATGTCCTTGCTGCTTAAAAACTGAATATGAATTAAGCCAGTTTTGTAGAGCAGTGGCAATGCTGTGTACTGTGGAGGACATGGGCTTGATTTCCAGCTCTGGCCTTCTGATATCTAAGTTGACTAGGAATGAAAGTCCCAAAAGAGCTGGAGAAAACAGCCAGGTCAAAAAAAAAAAAAACCCTTCTAGCATCAATGTTGGATTTTCTTCATACCTTGAGGTGCCTTTTTTACTAAAGTGTATTAAATAGTTAATGTGTAAATTAGTCCATGTTAACTGCTACTACATAAATGTGCTAAGTGCTCCTACAGTGGCTTAAACGTGCACACTAATTCAACACATTAAGTACAGACAGACAGACTACAACACATTCCAAAAATCAATTAAAACCATTCTATTTGGCAAATTCCTTGCTTAATCAGATCACCTCTCAGGTTTTTTTTTCTTTCCCTTATAACCCCATTGTATTATGTAACATCTTTCTTCTCTCATGTATTCTTTCCCCATGCTTCTCCAATTCGTGATGTAACTTCCTTCTTCTTGCATTTTGTAATTCGCTGATTGTCCAGCCTTCTTTCTATGTGAACCGCCTAGAAGTCAGTTTGACTATGGCGGTATAGAAAAATAAAGTTATTATTATTATAATTACTTTGTTTTGGGTGTGAGAACTAGGCATGGCATGTGTGGAAAACATATGTGGACAGCATACTGCAGGTAGCTTGGGGCATATACTGTCACCTGTAAAGTTAGCGCAGATATACCTTAACTAAATGCATCCATAAGAAGAGCCTTAATGGGTCAGACCAATGGTCAATTTAGCCCAGTAGACCGTCTTTACAGTGGTCAATCCAGGCAAAAACCCAAATAGTAGCAACATTCCATGCTACTGATCCAGGGCAAGCAGTAGTTTCCCCATGTCTGTCTCAATAACAGACTATAGACTTTCCTCCAGAAAACTGTCCAAACCTTTCTTAAAATCAGCTACATTAACCGCTCCTACCACAACCTCTGGCAACGAATTCCAGATCTTAACTATTGTCTGAGTGAAAATATATTTTCTCCTATTGGTTTTTAAAGTATTTCCCTGTAAGTTCTTGATGGAGTAAACAATCTTTCCACTTTTACCCATTCTACACCACTCAGGATTTTGTAAACTTCAATCATATCTTCTCTCAGCCGTCTTTCTTCCAAGCTGAAAAGCCCTAACCTCCTCTTTAGTCTTTCATCATGCGAAATGAGTTTCGTCCCCTTTATCTTCGTGGTCACTCTTCTTTGAACCTTTTCTAGTTCTGCTATATCTTTTTTGAGATAAGGCAACCAGAATTGAACGTAATACTAAAGGTGATGTTGCACCCAGAATTGAACGTAATACTAAAGGTGATGTTGCACCATGGGGCAATACAGAGGCATTATAACATTCTTAGTCTTAACTATCCCTTTTTTAATAATTCCTAGCATCTCATTTGCTCTTTTGGCCGCCGCCGTACATTTGGCATATGGTTTCAGCGTTTTGTCTACAATGACACCCAGGTCTTTTTTCTTGGATGCTGATCCTCAAGGTGGACCCTAGCATCTGGTAATTATGATTTGGGTTATTTTTCCTAACGTGCATCACTTTGCATTTGTCCACATTAAATTTCATCTGCTATTTGGATGTCCAGACTTCCAATTTCCTAAGATCTGCCTGCAATTTTTCACAATCTGCATGCTAACTGCAACACATGCACTAATGAACATTTCTATGTAGAATCTTCAAAAGCCATGCTAGGCATACCCACAACAGCCGCTACACTGCCTTTGTACTTCCTACACAAGAAGTTTTTAATGTTAATGCTCAATAAGGCCAAAACATAATGCACTTTACTAAAAGGATCCCCCTAAATGCTGAAATGACATTTCATAGTGTTTTAAACTTCTGTATTATGCAGTTTAAAAGAAAACATTGTTTTTCAGAAATGTTAGGGAAAAGGAGTTGAACATGTATCATAAAGAAGGTGTGTGGGGGGGGGAATGAATTACTTGGTTCCATTTACTGAGAAACAGATACAAAAGACCAGTGCTGTAAGACCAAACTGAGGCTTTGCTAGTTTTGCAGAAAACAAAGACTATTAGCTCAGTTTTCTCAGTTTTAAGTGTTTAAGGTGGTATACAGAAACTTTAATTTAATTCAGAGAACTAACCAATTAGTTATGCCATGTGTTTCAGCAATATAAAAGTTTTGGGGTTTTTTTAACTTCTAAGGTATATACAGTAGGTACATTTGAACAGTATGTCAAGTAGTACATTTCCTAAAAAGGTAAGCCAAATCAGTATACAGCTCTGCTTTTGTATTGTTTCTTATCCAACATATCCCACAAAATATAAATATTAACATGATCAACAGAGGTTATAACACAGAAAAAATTATAGGTTATTAAGGAGAAGGAAGTAATTTTGTAATTTAAATCTCACAAAAGGAAACAAAGACAAACAAAAAAAAAACATGAACAAACTGTGGTATTGTACCTTCTGAAGACCCGCGTTTAGGCATAGTAGAGACAGGAGCTGGAGAACCATGAGCAGAGGGGTGAGACGGGGGCCGTGATGGTCGCGAGGGCGGCCTGGAGGGCGGCCTTGTAGGGGTGGCTGCCCGAGGTGGAAGAGAGATGGGACCTGACTGGTAGCGAGAAGGTGGGCGAGAGGAAGGAGATGGGCAAGGCGATGGCCAGGGAACACCTGACAGAACAAATGATATGAAGGAAAGTATAAAAACTAAAGAAAAATTATGGGTGTATACAAGCAAACAGAAAAAGCAAAATAAGACAAAAATGTTTTTTTTTAATATACATTTATCCCTTTGAGTGTATATATATTCTGGTTATTTGTTGCCAAATACATTGTATCCAGTTTAGAATTTTTCACAACTAATGGTCATATTGTGACTAAATATACACAGGCTCTCAAGGGGTTAAATGAACATCTAATTTCTAAGGGAAACAGACAATCTATTGGACTTTTTGAAGCAATGCTCATCAGCAATTTTCCATAAAAAGGTGAGCAAATCTCACACAATGCAGATTTATGAGGTTAACAAACCAAAACAAGTCCAAAATGAGTAGAGCGTTTATGATAGACATTTACTAAGTGTAATGCCCACTGAGAAGTCAGTGAAAATACATACTTTACCAAATAAATTGTTACAAGTTTGATGTTTTGCATCATTAACCACTATGTCTTTGAATCATGCAGGACTTGCTTTCACCAGAACGAAGGAAAAGGGAACTTATAGCTTCATTTTATTTGCATGCACTTTATTAACAAATGATTTTTCAACCTACTTCTCAGTAAAATTTCTTCCAAGTTGTACTTTGAAAAATTATTGATGCAGCCCTAAGTTATCAACTTTAAGAGAGTAAGTTTATAACAAGGCTCCTAAGTTAGTAGTATAATGATAGTATAACAACACATAGACATCTATGTGTCTATATAAAATGCTCTTCTGCAGAAATCATGCCAAGATAGGAGGTGCAACATAGCAAAGATAATTACCTCCAGCAGGTGTTCTCTGAGAACAGAAGGTCAATTATTCTCCAGGGCGGATGCTTGCCCAGAGTACTGCCCCTTTAAGGGGTCTTTGGCAGCATCCCACCATGCAAGCACTGGTGCCTTTTTCGCTGATGTGCGAGCACTGCACCAATAGTCTAATAACATAGCTAGGAAAAACAATGCCATGGGGAAGAGGGATGGCTTCCGAGAATAACTGGCCTGCTGTTCTCAGATAAGTAATTTTGCTTTCTCTGCATACAAGCAGGCCATATTCTTACATCTGGCAACCCCTAACTACCAGGCTCAGTAAAAACACTGCTAGGAATTCTAATAGAGGCTTGCAACTTCAAGGCCTAAAAATATGTATAAAATATATATATGTATGTATAAACCTGAAACTATATACAACTGATTTTGAAGTTACAGTCTGGAAATGAAATAGCGGGCCTGGGGAGGTGGAGTTGGATTCTAGAAACTAAACATTCTTCAGTACTGTCTGACCAAACTGGCTATTGCACTGGGTATTCTGCTCAAGGCAGTGAGCAGAATACCCAAGTGAGTTGTGAATGTGTAGATGGAGGATCATATTGAATCTCACAGAAGCTGACCTCAGGAGGGCTACCAACACAGCCATGGCTCTGACATTGTGAGCCGTGACATGATCCTCCAAAGTCAGCCCAACTTGGGCATAAGCAAGAGATGTAATCTGCTAGCCAACTGCATTTACATAGTAACATTGTAAATTATAGCAGTTAAAGGCTGCATGATTCATCCAGACTACACAACAGTCACATTCATTATCAAGGCAATGCTTAACCAACAATCTAATAAAAATGAATAATTACTAGATTGTTGATTCAGCATTGCCTTGATAATGAATGTGACTGTTGGGACAAACTAGATGGACCATGCAGGTCTTTATCTGCCATCATTTAATTACTCATTTTACTTGCTAAGTTCCACTATGTTTTCCCATCCCCCTGAGATAAGCAAGATCAGAATTTAGATGATATGAATGTGATATAAAATCAGCACTTGCTCCTGATCTGTCTTGCTGGACATGGATTGTAGAAGTCCGTCTGGTATCAACACACTGAACCAATGCTGGAGTCCCTGTCAAAGCTAACGCCAGCCTGTCCTTATCTGTCTTCCAATATACTGGACGCAGACTGTATAAGTCCATCCAGCATCAGCTTCACTTCCCCACTGTTGGGGCTTCAATTTAAACACCATTCCTGCTCATAATTAACAAAGTTATAATTGTTGATCTGTTGAGTTTTATGTCAATATTATCCTCTTTCTATTTAAGGCTCCTTTGTATCTATGCCACACATTTTTTTTAACTCAGTCAGTTTTTGCCTCCACAACTTCTACAGGGACGGCATTCCAGACATCCACCACCTTTTTCTGTTAAAAATGTATTAACATTCACAGATCTCTTCTCATGTTTTCTATTCCCTCCAGCATGTCCACACTGTTGCAAATCTTTTTGACATCTACAAAAATACACTTTTCCTTCTAATTCTTCAGAAATATCACTCACTAATATATTGAACAGAACGGGCCCCAGTACCAATTCCTGAGGCACACCACTATTTACCTTTCTTTCCTTTGAGCAAATTCTATTTACCACTACTCTCTGCTGTCTGTCAGTCAACCAGTTTCTAATTCAGGTCACCACTTTAGGTCCTAACTAGAGAATGACACAGGGACAAATCTGTTCCCATCCCCACAAGCCTCGAACAGTTTAAAATCATAAATGTTCGAGGCTTGTGCAGATAAGGACAGAACATGCAGGGATGGGGGAAGAGACAGGAATGAAACTTGGAGGGGACAGGGATGGAGATTAGGGTGGTCTAAAAATTAACTAACACATTTTGTTTGTCCACAAGGCTAATTTTATTCCTTTATATAAAAATAAAACACACAAAATTTTACTTAAAACTAAGTTTAGGGGTCACCCTACCTCACTATTTTTTTTTTTTTAACCACTGCTATGCTTAACAGTATATTGTAATTCTTGTGCACTCGACAAATAATCAACAGTCTATGATATAAGAGCTGCCTTTGATGCAGGACACTTCTTTCGGTGGCTGCCCATTAGCCAAAGAACAAATTACTTCTGTTCATCTTTTATCAAAGTATTGTATTTTTCAATGAAGTTTATCCTTCATTCTGCTGCATCATTAACAGTCAGTTTGGATGCCCAATTTCAAAGTTCCTTGAAAACTGGATCATCGGTTAACTTTGTGGGATGTTTCTTCAGGAATATTTTCACTTTTGTTGATCCTCCTTCAATCAAGAGATCAAAAAATGACTATGTTCTCTGTGCTACAAGACTTTCAAAGGTTCCATTTCATCTGTACAAATGAAACATCATGGAATGTCTGGCAATGGTGAATGCCGTAAGTTTTGCACCATTCATAGCTTTGTTTCTGGTGTGATTCTGTCATCAAAAAAGGCAAGTGCAGCTAGGTGCTCGGACAGAAACCACAGATGTCTGGAAATGGCTGTGAGTGACTTATTTGCAACAGTTTTAATTGTGTAGTTTTTTTCAACTTGTAAATGTAAGAGTCTATGCATTGTGTCACTATCCTGACTCGATCCCATACTGTCATCACTGACTCACACACTAACACATAGCTTTCTTGGAAAGGTTTTCCTTCGTCATAGTGATAAAAATTGACCAGTCGAAGAACATTCAGTCCAAGGAGCCAGTTTTCAGGTGCAGATTGCAAACGAGGCAATGCCACACAAACTAATTATGCGCAAACTGCACATGTTGGGATGGCCTCTAAATATTATCCAATGAAGCTGAAGTTTGATACAAATAAGACATACAAGAGACAAAAATAAATTTTCTGGAGACCAGATTTTACAAGGTTGCTTTTTTTTTTTTTTTTTTGCATACTACTGTGGACTACCCTAATAGAGACTGGGGAGACAAATTTGTCTTCATTTCATTCTCTAGCTAACTTCAGTCCGCTAAGTTTATCCAAATTTCTGGTCACCCAGTCAAAGAGATCAATCAGTTCTGTTTGGCATGATTTCCCCTTGGTGAAACCATGTTGTCTCGGATCTTGTAACCCATTAGATTTCAAGTAGTTCACTATTCTTTTCTTCAGTAGAACTTCCATTATCTTTCTAACCACCAAAGTGAAGATCACCTGTCTGTAGTTTCCAAATTTTTCTGTTACCTCTTTTGTGAAGAGGGTCCATGTTCACTCTTCTCCCCTCTCATGGAAACTCTCCCATCTCCAAGAATTTATTTTACAAAATCTGCAAGAGGTCCTGCAAGAGCTTCTCCAATGGCTAGGCTACCCCCATTCTGTTTGGATCGAAAGAAACAAAAAGCTGGGTGGACCATCTATAGTCTTTAGTCTGTTTTAGAAAGAAGTAGCCCAAGGTGGGAATATTTTTTGGGGGAAAAAATGTTGGGAGAACTGACAAACATTGCCTTACAAAGGAACTTTGGATGTGTGCAAAGAACTACTCTGCTATGATGATCCTGCTGGTACCCAGGGCCGATGAGAAGAGGCAGATGGAGCTGCAAGCAATCAACGCGTGGATGCGGGGTTGGTATGAGGAAGAAGGATTCCACTTCGTACGCAACTGGACTACGTTCTGGGGGAAGAGCAAACTATTCAGGAAGGATGGACTCCACCTCAGTAGAGACAGAACGAGGCTACTTGCAAGCAACATAGAAATTGAGAAGTTTTTAAACTAGGAAGAAGGGGAAAGCCGACAGTCGACCGAGAGTTGATGGTTCGGGAACCGGTATACCCAGAGGATACCGTGCAGGAAGATACCAGGGAAGACTCACCGGATCATAGGCAAGACAGAAATCCTGACAGATAAAAGAGACACAAGAGGGAAGGAAATACAAGAAAGTGACAGGCCATAAACTCAAGTGTATGTACATGAACGCAAGGAGCCTAAGGAATAAGATGGGTGAATTAGAAGCTATGGCACAAAAAGATAACCTTGACATCATTGGCATCACGGAAACATGGTGGAACAAGGAAAACGTCTGGGACACTGTGCTACCGGGAAACAAGTTATATCGCAGAGACAGAGTGGCTCAAAAAGGTGGGGACATTGTCATATACGTCAAAGAGGGAATTGGGTCTACCGGAGAGAACACTCCGGAATCAAACAATAAGGTAGAATCTCTATGGGCCAAAATTCCAGGAACAAATGGAACGGAAATGAAAATCGGCATCTACTACCAACCCCCGGGGCAGTCCGAAAAAATTGATGGAGAAATTACGGCTGAGATTAAACGCAACTGCAAAGGAGGCAACGCAGTTATCATGGGTGACTTCAATTATCCGGGGATAGACTGGAACCTAGGCACCTCTGGCTGCAGTAGGGAGACCAAGTTCCTGGAAGCTATAGGCGATTGCTTCCTGGAACAACTTGTCAAGGAAAATACAAGAGCAAACGCAGTTTTGGACTTAATTTTAAATGGACTACGAGGACTGGAGCAAGGTGTAGAACGCTGGGAACCAGTGATCATAAAATGATCTGCCTCGACCTGGACACGGAGATGAAACATCGATCCAGAACAACGGCCACAGTGCTGAACTTCCAAAAAAGGAATTACGAAGGGATGAGACTCATGGTGGGGAAGAAGATCAAGAAGAGGATAAGCACTGTAAAGACGCTAAAGCAAGCATGGCCCCTTTTTAAGGACACAGTCACCGAGGCGCAAAATCTATATATACTACGTATCAACAAGGAATCCAAGAGGAAAAAGACTGAACCAGCGTGGCTCACTGTAGCGGTGAAGGAAGCGATCAGGGGCAAGAAAACTTCGTTTAAGGAATGGAAAAGGTCAAAAACGGATGAAAACTGGAAAACGCACAAACAGCATCAACGCAGGTGCCATAAGGTGGTAAAAGGGGCCAAAAGAGACTATGAGGAAAAAATAGTCAAGGAGGTGAAAAACTTCAAGCCATTCTTTCGATATATTAAGGGGAAACGACCCGCGAAGGAAGCGGTGGGGCCGTTGGATGACCAAGGAATGAAGGGAGTGCTAAAGGAGGACAAAGCCATCGCCGACAAATTGAACATATTTTTTGCATCTGTGTTTACCGAAGAGGATATACGCAACATACCGGAAGCCGGCAGGCTATACGCTGGAAATGAAGATGGAAAACTGACAGGGTTGACGGTCAGTCTAGAAGAGGTATGCGGGCAGATTGATAGGCTTAAAAATGATAAATTCCCAGGACTGGATGGCATCCATCCGAGGGTAATCAAGTAACTGAAAGACACTATAGCTGAACTGCTTCAACTGATAGCCAATCTGTCGATCAAATCGTGAAGGGTTCCAGAAGACTGGAAGGTGGAGAATGTTAAGCTGATCTTCCAGAAAGGTTCGAGGGGTGATCCGGGAAACTACAGACCGGTGAGTCTGACCTCGGTACTGGGAAAGATGGTAGAGGCACTGATAAAGGACCGCATCATTGAGCACCTTGACGGACACGATCTGATGAGGACCAGCCAGCATGGCTTCAGCAGAGGAAGATCTTGCTTGACAAACTTGCTGCACTTCTTCGAGGGAGTAAATAGATGGATAAACATGGGTGACCCGGTCGACATTTTCATAAAGCTTTTGACAAGGTTCCACATGAACAACTACTTCGAAAAATTGCGAGCCATGGAATCGAGGGTGACATAGTCACGTGGATTAAAAATTGGCTGGCGGATAGGAAACAGAGAGTGGGAGTAAATGGACAATACTCAGACTGGAAAAGCGTTACCAGTGGAGTACCGCAGGGTTCGGTGCTTGGACCCGTGCTCTTCAACATATTTATAAACGATCTGGAAATTGGTACGAGTGAGGTGATTAAATTTGCAGACGATACAAAGTTATTCGGAGTAGTGACGACACAGGAGGATTGCGAACATTTGCAATGTGACATAAACACGCTTGAGAAATGGGCCACAACATGGCAGATGAGGTTCAACGTGGATAAGTGTAAGGTGATGCATATTGGTAACAAAAATCTTATACACGAATACAGGATGTCCGGGGCAGTACTTGGAGAGACTTCCCAGGAATGAGACTTGGGAGTACTGGTCGACAAGACGATGAAGCAATGTGCGGTGGTGGCGAAAAGGGCAAACAGAATGCTGGGAATGATTATGAAGGGGATCACGAACAGATCTACTCATTGAAAAAATACGACCACATCACAGAGGCATACCACGACTCACACTGCTCCCAATACAAGCAAGAATACACTCCAAATTCCATTGCCTTTTATTTAAAGCTATAAACAGATACAGCCCAACCTACTGGAACAACCAACTAACTCAATCCACATCAACCAGACACAGGAGAACCCACACACTAGTCACATACCCGCCAACCAAAAATGTCAAATGAAGCAAATTGACAACCTACTGGCCATCAGAGCAGCAAAACTGGACAGACAACTCACCAATCTGCTGTCATTGACCAGACTACAAAACCTTCAAAATAGAAACAAAAACCCCTACTCTTCAAAAAAATACATAAAATCTATATACCACAGCTAGATTATCTCAGCAAAAAAAAAAAAAAAAAAAAATGTTCAATCTACTCCTTATGTATTTCCAAATATCATGACAACTCATGTTTTCCGCCTTATTTATTTAGCAATATGACAATTCTTATGTAATCCGTCTTAAACTACCTTGAGAATTCTTATGTAATCCGCCTTATGTATTAGCAATATCATGATAATGCTTATGTAATCCGCCTTGAACCACAAGGTAATGGTGGAACAGAAATCACTAATGTAATATAATGTAATATGTACAATCATGAAAGTCTATGCATTCAAAGCCCAAAGCAAAGAGCCCAGAGATAGCATCAAAAGTGTCAAACATGCCCTTGGATAGGTATGTACTGCACGCCTTTTGTTTCATATCCAGCTGACAAAGTTCTGCAGCCTGATCTGATGAATGGATGGAAAGGCAAGGCTTGAGATTGAAATTAGAAAAGACAAAGGTAATGTTTGTGGGTAAATCTGACTGGGTCAATTGGCCAAAAACATTAAAAGTGGTATTGCTGGTAAGGGAGTCAATGACAGTCCTGGGAGTAAAACTGGACCTAGGACTTACAATGAGTTACCAAGTAATAAAGACAGTACAAGTATGCTTTCACACAGGTACATTTACTGTATCGTTTAAAGCCAATGCTGTCACCAGTTGACTTTCGTGCTGTTGTACAAGCAATGATTTTGTCACGGCTGGACTTCTGCAATGTCCTGTACCTGGGAATAACTAAAACCAGGTGCAGGGTATTGCAGGTGATCCAGAAAGCCATGGCTAGATTGATAACCGGAATGTCAAGACATGAACATATTAACCCATATCTCCGACAACTGCATTGGCTACCAGTTATATTTAGAATTCAATACAAAGCAATCATGCTATGTCATCAATTTTTATATATTCTACTAACTCACTTTGTTTGTTCAAAACAATATCATATCAATCAATCAAATAACTGAAGTAATTTAGTGAACACTCAGACCCACAGCTGAGGTCTCAGTGAAAAATTCACGGAGCAGCTGTTAAAGAGACCATCATCGTTGTTCACAGTCTCACCCTCCATACAACAGCTAAATAACTGCACAAAGATGGTAAAACAAAACCAACTTAGCTTTGAATGGAGTGGGTAATCAATATAGCTGCTCCGGTTTCCTTTTTAATCAAGTGACTGCATACATTACAATTGCCGACCCCCCTACCCAGGTTTCGCCAACTGGCTTCTTCAGGAGGGGTACTATAAATGTAAAACAACCGCATTAACACTAAAACACTTCAGTTATCACTACTATAATTTTACACAATAATCACAATTAACTGCCACACCATTCACACTCAAACCTACCGGCATAACGCACTCCACACGACTCACAGACACTAGAGCTTTTGACGACGAATTTCCATCAGCAGGCCCACCTTATATGCTCCTCCCTTTCGATTACGTCATACTGACATCACTACAATCTGACCAATTAAACCCGCTCCTTCTATAAATGAAACCATTCGATTTCGTTATTTAACCCTTTTGGGGTCAAAGTGTGCCACTGGAAGATGAATTTTTGTTCCAAATATAGTAGACACTGAGTCACATCCCCTGTTTTTTTATGTGTCCTAGCTATAACTGTATATTTAACATCTTCTATTGAATGCTGCTGTTCAAGCCAGTGGTTCACAAGAGGAGCCGACACTCGATTACATCTAATATTACTTAGGTGTTCGGCGATTCGAGTTTTGATGGCCCGCCGCGTATGTCCAATATAATAAAGCCCGCAGGGGCATATTATACAATACACCACTGCAGTGGACAGACAGTTGGTATTAGTTCTTAAATAGAATTTCTTACCTCCTGATTGAGGAATAAGTACTTGGTCAGTGTTGAGGACATGAGAGCAATATACACAATGGGCACAGCTTACATGAGGACCCCCATAATTCTGTTGGCCGGGGGCCTGCTGTTTAAGAATTTGGCCCAGATTACGGCCTCGAGTGTAAGCGAACAATGGAAGTTGGTTCATGCTTTCATGTACCTGCAATACTGACCAGTGCTTTAAAATAATTTGTCTAAGTTGTTGACTCCTACAAGAATAAGGTAATACGCATACTAAGGCTCCACTTTTCTCTTTCTCCTTTGTGTGAAATAACCATTCCCGCTGACAGCTGCGGGCTCTTTTCCATGCTGTTTTGACTACCCTAGATGGGTAGCCGCGTTCTATAAACTTTGCATATAATAGTGTGGCCTGCTGATGGAAATCCCAATCGTCAGAGCATATCCTTCTCAATCTCAGAAATTGCCCCACCGGTATACTATCCCGTAGAGGCTTAGGATGGTAACTGTGGTAATGGAGGAGTGTGTTACGGTCGGAGGGCTTCCGATACAATGTGGTGTCAAAATGCACCTGAGAATCAAACTGGGATTTAACTACCTGAATGTCCAAAAAAGATACCTTATTGGAACTCACTTCATGAGTGAGAGAGATATTCAAATCCACCTCATTTAATTCTTTAAGGAATTCCTCCAACTCGTGACGTTCCCCATTCCACGTAAAAAAGATGTCATCTATGTATCTTCTCCAGAAACCTACTCTGTTAAACCACCTAGATGTATACACATATTTTTCTTCGTATTCAGACATGTAGAGGCAGGTGACTGAAGGGGCCACTGTGGCCCCCATCGCCACCCCTTTAGTCTGAATGAAGAACCTATCTATAAACTGAAAATAATTTTGACAAATCACAAATTCTGCCAATGTGCCCACTAGTTCCTTCTTCTGTGTTGACATGTTCACACTGCCTATAGATTTCTTTATAATTGCCAGGGCCGCCGATTGTGGCACATTGGTGTACAGTGCTGCGACGTCTGCAGTGACCAAAAATTTACAGGCATGATTATCACTTCCCTGCAAGATTTGCAGGAAGTGAGAAGAATCACGTATATAAGACTGTTTCTTACTCACTAGTTCACAGATAAAACTATCGATGAACCTTGATAATGGTTCCAGCACTGAACCAATTCCTGCCACAATCGGGCGGCCCGGAGGGCATGTGGGGGATTTATGAATTTTAGGGATGAAGTAAATATAGGGGATTTCAGGGAATTCAACAGTCAAACTCTTAAACTCCCTGACTGTAATGACTTCCGCTTGGCGAGCGGTATGTAACACAGTATCAATTACTGTTTTAATCTGTTGAGTAGGATCTAGTGGGCACATTGGCAGAATTTGTGATTTGTCAAAATTATTTTCAGTTTATAGATAGGTTCTTCATTCAGACTAAAGGGGTGGCGATGGGGGCCACAGTGGCCCCTTCAGTCGCCTGCCTCTACATGTCTGAATACGAAGAAAAATATGTGTATACATCTAGGTGGTTTAACAGAGTAGGTTTCTGGAGAAGATACATAGATGACATCTTTTTTACGTGGAATGGGGAACGTCACGAGTTGGAGGAATTCCTTAAAGAATTAAATGAGGTGGATTTGAATATCTCTCTCACTCATGAAGTGAGTTCCAATAAGGTATCTTTTTTGGACATTCAGGTAGTTAAATCCCAGTTTGATTCTCAGGTGCATTTTGACACCACATTGTATCGGAAGCCCTCCGACCGTAACACACTCCTCCATTACCACAGTTACCATCCTAAGCCTCTACGGGATAGTATACCGGTGGGGCAATTTCTGAGATTGAGAAGGATATGCTCTGACGATTGGGATTTCCATCAGCAGGCCACACTATTATATGCAAAGTTTATAGAACGCGGCTACCCATCTAGGGTAGTCAAAACAGCATGGAAAAGAGCCCGCAGCTGTCAGCGGGAATGGTTATTTCACACAAAGGAGAAAGAGAAAAGTGGAGCCTTAGTATGCGTATTACCTTATTCTTGTAGGAGTCAACAACTTAGACAAATTATTTTAAAGCACTGGTCAGTATTGCAGGTACATGAAAGCATGAACCAACTTCCATTGTTCGCTTACACTCGAGGCCGTAATCTGGGCCAAATTCTTAAACAGCAGGCCCCCGGCCAACAGAATTATGGGGGTCCTCATGTAAGCTGTGCCCATTGTGTATATTGCTCTCATGTCCTCAACACTGACCAAGTACTTATTCCTCAATCAGGAGGTAAGAAATTCTATTTAAGAACTAATACCAACTGTCTGTCCACTGCAGTGGTGTATTGTATAATATGCCCCTGCGGGCTTTATTATATTGGACATACGCGGCGGGCCATCAAAACTCGAATCGCCGAACACCTAAGTAATATTAGATGTAATCGAGTGTCGGCTCCTCTTGTGAACCACTGGCTTGAACAGCAGCATTCAATAGAAGATGTTAAATATACAGTTATAGCTAGGACACATAAAAAAACAGGGGATGTGACTCAGTGTCTACTATATTTGGAACAAAAATTCATCTTCCAGTGGCACACTTTGACCCCAAAAGGGTTAAATAACGAAATCGAATGGTTTCATTTATAGAAGGAGCGGGTTTAATTGGTCAGATTGTAGTGATGTCAGTATGACGTAATCGAAAGGGAGGAGCATATAAGGTGGGCCTGCTGATGGAAATTCGTCGTCAAAAGCTCTAGTGTCTGTGAGTCGTGTGGAGTGCGTTATGCCGGTAGGTTTGAGTGTGAATGGTGTGGCAGTTAATTGTGATTATTGTGTAAAATTATAGTAGTGATAACTGAAGTGTTTTAGTGTTAATGCGGTTGTTTTACATTTATAGTACCCCTCCTGAAGAAGCCAGTTGGCGAAACCTGGGTAGGGGGGTCGGCAATTGTAATGTATGCAGTCACTTGATTAAAAAGGAAACCGGAGCAGCTATATTGATTACCCACTCCATTCAAAGCTAAGTTGGTTTTGTTTTACCATCTTTGTGCAGTTATTTAGCTGTTGTATGGAGGGTGAGACTGTGAACAACGATGATGGTCTCTTTAACAGCTGCTCCGTGAATTTTTCACTGAGACCTCAGCTGTGGGTCTGAGTGTTCACTAAATTACTTCAGTTATTTGATTGATTGATATGATATTGTTTTGAACAAACAAAGTGAGTTAGTAGAATATATTTAGTATATCACTTTGGATAAATAAATTCCCTTGAGGTATAAGATCAATTTTTATATAGCATGATTCCCAAACTTTTTAAGAGTTTGATGTCTGGTTACCAACCATCAAGATCATTGCGCTCTGAAAACTCAGCACTGTTGAAAACAAAGGCCAATCCCAAATATGTAGAAATGAATGCCATGACCTTTTCATGTGCAGGAGTAAAACTGTGGAATGGTCTTGTTGGTCAAATTCGGAAATGAGGGGATAGGAGTTCATTCAGGAAATTGCTGAAAACGCAATTATTCATTGATGCATTTCTTTGAGCATTTGACCTATTGCAAAGATTGAATCTTTCTGCTTTTGTTTTTATCTGTTCTGACCTGTTTCAATATTTTATGTTTGTAATTTTATTGTAAACCGTTTTGGAATAAAACAGTAGAGAAATTTTTTAAATAAAGTGTTCAGAGTCTAGCACACGTTTCACCATAAACTTTAAGTAAAGGCTCATATAGAGTTGGTAGGTCTCGGTGCAGGAAATGAGCATCGAGGCCTGAAACACTTTTCACTCAAAAGGAATCCAGTGTCTTGGCTTCCCTAGCTGGGGGAGCCAAGGCATGAGTCCTAAAACTCCTGGCAGCAGATTCGACTATGGCAGTGTGGGCTTTCTCGAATCCAAAAGACTTTTGGATTCTATACAGGGAGTCCCCCTTATTTGGTATCACCTGCAAAAGAGTAAGGTCTCCTAATTTTTCATCTATGCATCTCTGAAAATGGTGTAAAGGGGTACCATGACTGCCTTCCTAGGGAGAGAGTCATAGTCTAATGTGGTCAACGATTCATCCACGGTCTCTAAATAAATAAGTGGCTGTTATCTCCTTGACAAAGCCAGTGAAGGAGAGCGCCTCAGGTGGAAACTTCCTTTTCTCCTGTGGAGAGGAGAGGTCTGAAGACCTCTCCTCCAAATAGTCACTTTCCTCTTCAGACTACCATGACTGATCGGAATCAGACTCAAGTACTCTTACTAAGAAAAATTAGTCTTTGCCTGCCTTAGTCTACTGCTGAACCATCCAGGCCTCTCATGGGGGCGAGGTCTAGATCTGCTACCCAACCATGGGGAAGCTTCCTCCCCTGACGTCAAGCATGTCTCACTGCATGGTCCGGCCCCGACTCCGATGCCCATCAAGGCAAAGGTGTCAGCAGCTACTCCACAGATAAAAGCCTGGAGCTGTGCTTTGGCTGACGCAGGCACTCTTGATGCTGAAGAGCTCCTCCTTGAGCAGGGCCTGGAACCAATGTTCCCTCTAATTTTTCATAGGCTGTGCGCGCAAAAAATTTCATCTGTGCGCATTTTAAAGAAAAACTAAATTTGTGTGCGCTATAAAAATGATTGCCAGAGGGCCCGGAGTTCAGTTATGGGCATTTATGGGCAGGTCTTTGAGTTTAGTCTGAATTAACGAAAACACAATGTAATTTTAGTTACACTTTATGTTAGTTACACTTTATGTAACATAAAGTCTCATTTCAATAAATATAAATTATGTTTCATTGAAATGTTTCATTGAGCGCTACCTATAAATAAGGTATCATTGTACTTTATACTTAAAATTTAGAAAATAACAGCAATTTAGTTTTCAAAGTTTTTCCCTGTGATCTTTCATATTTATCCAGTCCGAATAAATTCTGTCAAGATCTGTTGAGCCTCCATCTTGAAGGTGACTCTTAACACGCATCAGCATTTCCAAATGCTATAAATGTTGTTTAGTCTTCAAATTGTTCATTAGACTAAAACCACGCTCACAATCTGAACTAGATGCTAAGAATGTGGCACCAATGTCCATCAATTTTGCTAAATCTGCAATTTGATCATTCTGAAATGCAAATTTTGTCATACCTGGAAAGCTATTTATCAGATTGCTTTTGATTTTTTCTGCAACAAGGAATTTAAAGTCATTGTATTGCTGAATAATAACACTTTCCTCCGGAAGAAATTGTTTATACTTTAAACAAAGAGATCTGATATGTCCATTTCCGAAGTCAAAGTCGCATTGTGATATTGCTGTACAGTCAAAAGCAGACCATTCCTCAACTTCATTTTCAAGAAATCTTTCACCCAGATGCAAACATAGGATGTTGATGAAGGTTAATATGGAATTAGTATCCACTGAAACTTTTTCTTCAGACCTCATCCTGTTGTCAAGAAGACTGTTGACTTTATCACTCCACTTAACCTTGTCGCCTAAGTATTGCATTCGAAGTTTGTTCAATTTACCCTGTGCAAGATGATAAGCTTCCAATGGTGTCAAACCACGTTTTTGAAATGCCATGGTTAAGGAAGCCAGTTCTGATAAGACATCATTCAAAACTTCAAGTGTAATATGAAATTGTTCACTGTTCAGCTTCTTATAGCAGTACTTTGCAATAGGATCATTATCTTTGTCTTCTTCAAAATATTTTAACAGGGGATCATAATTTTGAATAATTGCTTTAAGTGCAAAGTGTCTAGATAACCAGCCCACTTCATTCAGAGGTCTGAAAGCAATTGATTCACATTCAGATGCATCTACTATTTCTTGAAATTTGCATCGTTTAGTAGAAGACCGACAGAACACCATGTACACAGTTCTCATTACAGTTTCTACTTCTTTCATCAATTTTACTTCTTTCCATGAATCAGAAAGTCCCAAATCTTCCCGATGTGCAACACAATTTTGCTGCACTAAATGTGGAATGTCTTTTCTCAGCTGTGCTGCAACACCATCTATTTTGCCCAACATAACAGAGGCACCATCAGAGGTGAACATAACCATTTTATTCAGGTCAAGTTCATATTTCCTATAGAATTCCCTAATTGCTGTTACTATTGATGTAGCATCACATGCTTCCAACTTTAGCATCCCACCAAATGATGTCCTATACTCATTTGAATTGACTGGCCAATACTTAAAGTAGAGTATTAAGTACTTGTTGACAGAAATGTCTGTGCTTTCATCAACAGTGATACGTTGCTAATTTAATGTCTACCATACGATCATCTTGCACGATGCCATTGATAATTCCAAGAACTTCAAACGCATAGTTTTTGCTTCTCCAGCTATCAGGTATACTAACATACTTCGCCATGTGCTCATTGATGTCTTGAACAGAGAGAATTGAGATATTCATCTTAATGGCCAGCACAACACTGTCAACAAGAACCTTAATTTCATCAGGACTGGAATGCTTCCGTCCGTTACTAATTTGCCTGTTTTCTTTTTTGGTTGGGCTTTCAAACAACATGTTAACCAGTCCCCCTCTTAAATTCGGGTTTTTACTTCTGAGTTTCCTAATACTGTCGGTATGAGATTTACTTGATAGATGGCGTTTCAGAAAGTCCAGTTTCCAAACATCCCATATTTTTCCAGTAGAGAATTTTCCAGTTGTTTTGGCATCTTGATAATAACACCACACAACTCCATCGTCTTCGTCATAGGTAAATATTTCACACAGTCTAACACGCATTGTATTTCGAGATTCCGGTGTCTCCATTTCAACAATTTCTTCAAGCCATTCAGACCTAAAAGCTGTTGCAGCTCTCTTGCGTTTTACACTTTTCACCATTCGCGGGTTAGACATTTTAAGAGTTATATCTGGTTGCAATTTAATAAATGAATACAGTTATACAACCGCAGTACCACGCTGCACACTACAATTCCACGAAATAAACAATATGGTGGAACTTCAGGAAGTCAAATAATAAGAAGTACTTCATATCCTATGGGCCAAAGGCTATGGCCCTATGGGGCACGTGACGTGTCAAGTTCAACTGCCAAAGATAACGGAATCATGTGAATGACTTAAAATTTATATTATAGCGCTTCAATAAATGTGATAAATGGGAAATCGGAACAGCTGGTCTTCTGCAATATTTTATTTTAGCAGTGAAAATCATTTTAGGAAAAAATTTATTTTTTGTGCGCGCTATTTTAATTTGTGTGTGTGGGTTCGGCAAGTTGTGTGCGCGCGCACAAGCGCACAGATTAGAGGGAACACTGCCTGGAACTAATCAAAGAACACCAATGGCAAAGGTGGGGTTGGACCTGATGTGGAGACAGCCTGAGAATCTGTTGGTGCTAAAAGGGCCAAAGTCCATCTGTATGGTGGCGGTAGTGTCAGTACCCCCACAAAATAGAGGGAGCACTCCTCTTGATGCCGACACTTCTCAGGGGCTAGAGCTCCTGGTACCACGCTTTAAAAGGGACTGATACTGGCTCCTCTTAGGCTTGAATCAGAAAAAAAAAGGTACAAGTTTGACGTGCTGAGGAGAGACCACAAATATGGCTTCTCTAATCCATGAAAAACTGAAGATTGCTGGTCTTGCGTTCGCATACATGGTAGGACACTGCCAAAAAACCTCTTAAAAAGATAGTACAATGGGCAGCATTCGCTCCAGGCTCTTTCAAACCCAGTTGTGAGAATATGGCCTACTTGCCCTTGGAGAATACATTTATATGTATTTCATAAAATGTATGTAAATCACAATTCTACCTAAACTCTTCAACTGATACAAAACACAGCAATAAAGATAATTTCAGGTTCAAAAAAATTCGACCATGTCACACCTTTGCTGCAAAAAGCTCACTGGTTGCCAATAACATATAGGATTACATATAAAATAGCTCTTCTAGTCTTCAAGACAATTAAGACCAATACACCGGCATTTATAGATAAGCTTCTGATTCCATATAGTTCATCAAGAGTTCTTAGATCATCCTCACAGTCTACCCTTAACGTTCCCTCCTTGAAAATTATCGGAACACGCCGTGCTTCTATTTTTTCTGTAACAGCTCCAATAATTTGGAATTCTCTTCCTTTATACATAAGACTCGAACAAGATTTGCAGAAATTTAAGAGTAGCTTAAAGTGCCTTCTTTTTAAAGAAGCCTTTAACTGAAAAAACAAAGTTCATTCAAGAGGTAATACTTTATGATTTCTACCATCTCTAAAACAAGATTTCCAATAGCTCTCTCATTCGATCCCACTTCTACCACTAATCTTCTTCCTCCTACCCTCCTAATGTACTTCCCTTTTATGTACTTTTTCTTCAAAAATTGTATTTCCTCCCCTCTTTCCTATTGTTTCCCGTGGTCTTTTAAAAGCAATTACCCCTGTTGGTCTAATTAATATATTATGTATAAGTGATTTCTTTAAAATCTCATTTTTATCTTTTGTACAACGCTTTGTAATTTGGAAAAGCGTTTAATCAAATAATTTGAATAAACTTAAACTTAAACTTCCTCTGAACATGTCCACTGTACATGTTTGCATGCACTTCAAGGTATGACCTAAATTTCTTAAGAGTCCATTTGCATGAATAAAACCAGGTTACTTACCTTTTGTAGCTGTTCTCCATAGGCCACAAGATACAAGTCTTCAAAGCATGGGTAATGTCACTGAAGGAGCCCACACAAACAGCTTTTCCAACTTAGCAATTATTAGAAGCTTATGAGTTGCTCCACTGCTGATGAGTGCCACTTCTCACCTGCCAATGTCATGCAGAACCACCTTAGTCCTAATTCAGCTAGAAAGATGCTAGGATGCATATGGAGAGGTATGACCAGTAGGAAAAAAGGAGATATTGATGCCCCTGTATAAAACTCTGGTAAGACCTCATTTAGAATACTGTGTACAATTCTGGAGACTGCTCCTTCAAAAAGATATAAACAGGATGGAGTTGGTCCAGAGGAAGGCTACTAAAATGGTCAATGGTATTCATCAGAAGGTGTATAGGGAGACTTAAATATCTCAATATGTATACTTTGGAGGAAAGGCAGGAGAGGGGAAATATGATAGACGTTTAAATACCTAAATGACAGAAATGTGCATGAGGCGAGTCTCTTTCATTTGAAAGGAAGCTCTGGAATGAGAGGGCATAGGATGAAGTTAAGAGGTGACAGGTCAGAAGTATTTATTTATTTAAAAAAATTCTATTCCACTTATAATCCAAGGAGATACCTTTTTTTATATATAGAAAGGGAGGTAGATGTGTGGAATAGTCTCCCGGTAGAGATGGTAGAGACTAAGACTGTCTGAAGTCATAAGAACATAAGAATTGCTGCTGCTTGGTCAGACTAGTGGTCCATCGTGCCCAGCAGTCCACTCCCACAGCAGTCCTTAGGTCAAAGACCAGTGCTCTAACTGACTCTAGCCTTACCTGCGTACGTTATGGTTCAGCAGGAACTTGTCTAACTTTGTCTTGAATCCCTGGAGGGTGTTTTCCCCTATAACAGCCTCTGGAAAAGTGTTCCAGATTTCTACCACTCTCTGGGTGAAGAACTTCATTACGTTTGTACAGAATCTATCCCCTTTTAACTTTAGAGAGTGCCCTCTCCTTCTCTCTACCTTGGAGAGGGTGAACAACCTGTCTTTAGCTACCTAAGTCTATTCCCTTCATTATCTTGAATGTTTCGATCATGTCCCCTCTCAGTCTCCTCTTTTCAAGGGAGAAGAGGCCCAGTTTCTCTAATCTCTCACTAATCTAACTCCTCCAGCTCCTTAACCATTTTAGTCGCTCTTTTCTGGACCCTTTCGAGTAGTACTATGTCCTTCTTCATGTACGGCAACTAGTGCTGGGTGCAGTATTCCAAGTGGGGGGCATACCATGGCCCGGTACAAGAAAGTGTGGGACAGGCATATGGGATCTCTTAGGGAGAGGAGGATATAATGGATGCTGCAGATGGGCAGATTGGTTGGGCCATTTGGCCTTTATCTGCCATTGCGTTGCTATGTTTCTAGAACAAAATACAAGTTTTGGAAGAGGTAGCAAGTCTTCACAGCATAGGACTCTCTAGCTACAGACTATCTTCCACAGAGAAAAAAAAACAGTAGAATTAATATACAAAGCACTACAAAAGGAATATATCAATGATTTTGGTAGCAATTAGCATTTTTTTTTCCTGAACAGAAGTCTGAACAGAAAAAAATGGGCATAAAAGGGATGAAGTTGGATCCTAACCTCCAAAGAGATTCTGTAAGACTAACTGCTAAACCTTTAATCAAATCAGCAGTGGATTTGTGATTATATGAACAGATGTCCATTTTGAACTTTGGAAATTTCCTCTATTGAAATGATCTCAAGTGAGCTACAAATGCCCACCATAGCTCTGACATGTCACTCTAGAACCAAGTATGCCTGGGTATAATCAAAGGAAATGCAGCCTGCTAGCCAATTAGGTTGTTTGTTGATGATAGCCCCTATATATTTAAGCCAAAAGAACGAAAAGCAGGAAGAGATATCACATCTAAGTCCACTCTAAATAAAAAGCCAAGGTTCTTTTGAAATCCAATTTGTGCAGTACAAGTTCACCTTTGTAGGCATGAATCCTGGAAAAAATATTGGAAGGACAATAGACTTATTAAGGTGGAAATCCAACACCACCTTAGGAAGAAAAAAAAGTGGTTCTAAACTCATCCTTTTCCTGTAAAACTTGGTGTAAAGCAGATCATTTTTTAGAGTCTGATACATATTCACAATGAGCGCACAGAGAGAAGGCTTTGGCTGTTGGCTTTGGCTGAATGGAGTTTCATAAGTAGAAAATGATTATCGGCTGTGGCCATTTCATGAGCAGAAAAGATTACTGGCTTTGGTCAAATGGTTTTTCTTGGGACTCTTGATAAAAACGCCATAAGATAAGTGAACAAGCCTACAATCTAAGTACAGAATATTGAACATTGAACTGCTAAAGAGCTTATTGTTAGCACGAACATTGAACAGTCGTAGTTTGCATTTAGCATATGTAGAGGACTGTGACATTTGATAAGATAAACACAGCACATATATTTATGTAATATTTAATTTGCTCATAACAGCTGGGTTTGGATAGGAGGAGGCTTTTTATGGCAATGAGGTATCTCCCAAGTTGAAAACCTGATCGCATACAGAAGCGTTAGCAACAGGTCAGAGGGTGAGGCTTTTTTCTCCTTCTCAAACAAACCTGTATGTCTGAGAGCTGAAGTAAACGAGGGCAATTGTTTAGGAGGTAGGATAGTAAGTTGTTCTAGGGGCTTTGGAAGATTTGTTTATTCGGTATCCTTGGGGTGTTCAGTTTGTAGTTTTTCACTTGGTAATTGAGAACCCCACTATTTACATTCTACTATTTACATTCTCTATTCTCTAATTGAGAACCCCACTATTTACTATTTATTCTCTATTGTGAATATTGACCATTTAAACCTACGGTACTCTATTATCTTCCCCCTAGTTCTTAATCCATCATAGGACATTACCTCCTATGCCATGACTTTTTACATTTTCTCAGAACTGTTTCATGAGGTAGTCAAATGCCTTTTGAAAATCCAAATACACACTATCAACTGATTCACCTTTATCCATGTGTTCATTTACCTCTTCAAAGAAATGCAGTAGATTGAAGAGGTAAGATTTCCCTTGACTAAATCCATGCTGGTTTTCTCTCAATTATCCATGCTTATGTATATATTGTTATTTTGCTCCTTATAATAGTCTCTGCCGTTTTGCCTGGCATCGACATCAGATTCATCAATATATAATTTCCCGGATCACCTATGGAACCCTTTTAAAACATCGGTGTCATATTGGCCACCCTCCATTCTTCAGCTACTATGCTGGATTTTAAAGAAACATTACATATTAATAACAATAGCTCTGCAAGTTCATTTTTCAATTCTATCATTACTCTAGGACAGGAATCTCAAAGTCCCTCCTTGAGGGCCGCAATCCAGTCGGGTTTTCAGGATTTCCCCAATGAATATGCACTGAAAGCAGTGCATGCACATAGATCTCATTGGGGAAATCCTAAAAACCCGACTGGATTGCACCACTCAAGGAGGGACTTTGAGACCCCTGCTCTAGGATGTATTCCATCCGGTCCAGGCGATTTGCTACTGTTCAATTTGTCAAATTGACCCATTACATGTAAGAAGATAAGAATAGCCTTACTGGGTCAGACCAATGGTCCATCAAGCCCAGTAGCCTGTTCTCACAATGGCCAGTCTAGGTTATTAGTACCCGGCCAAAACCCAAGGTGTAGCAATATTCCTTGCTACCAATGCACGGCAAGCAGTGGCTTCCCCCTTGTTTTTCTCAATAACCAACTATGGACTTTTCCTCTGGGAACTAGTCCAAACCTTTCTTAAAACCAGCTACTCTATCTGCTCTTACCACATCCTCTGGCAACGCATTCTAGAGCTTAACTATTCTCTAAGTGAAAATAAATTTCCTCCTATTGGTTTTAAAAGTATTTCCGTGTAACTTCATCGAGTGTCCCCTACTCTTTGTAATTTTTGATGGAGCAAAAAATCAATCTACTTGTACCCATTCTACTCCACTCAGGATTTTGTAGACTTCAATCATATAGAGCATTAGGAGCCTACAGAGAACAGTTAATCATTGATAAACCAAGCAAGGGACTTTGTTATAAAACAAGGGACTTTGTCCTTAACTTCTAGATTTAACTAGTTTCTTACAATGTAGTATTATACAAGATATTGAGAAGAGACTGTTGTTTAACATAATACCATTAAATCAGTAATATCCTCTAATCGATATAGTCATTTGTGCAAAAGAAGAATGCTGTTGTGTGGATAATTCTGACAGTTGAGGTATAGAAATTATTTCAATTTTTTTTTTAATTTTAGGAGCAGGGTTCTTGTCTGATGCGACAGACTAGTCCATGTTTTAATGACGACATAGGTGAATAATGATTTAAAGATACACTTATATTTGATTCCTTTGGGTGAGGGTAGAATCATCTGCGTGGTACTGGCTATTCTGGTTGATACAAAGTGGAGTTCCAAGAATATGAGAGTTAACACCTCTGTTGAGTTGGTGTTACATACTTGAAATGGGATACAGGATATTTTAAAAGAGATTATGGATGTCACAAATAACCAGTAGTAATATTCAAAAAGTGCATCAAATTTCCTAAGTCTGAAGATCAATCTTATTGCTGTGTTTTGAATCAGTTGTACTGTGTGTAATTGTTTGGTGCCGATATCTGTGTATAAAGAGTTGCAGTAGTCTAGATGCGATAGGATGAGCATGTGAACTAGAATTGCATAGTGTTGAAGAGCCTGATGAGCTTCAAGCATTTCATGGTATAGAAAGGTTTTTTTTTCCCATAGGTTGGAGATTTGTGGTGCATAACAAAGAGTGGAATCATGTGTAACTCCTAGTACTTTGGAAGTATTGTGTATTTGGAGGTTGGTTCTAGATGGTAAGGTTATAGAATTAGGGATTGTTTGTTGGGCAGCTCGGAACGAGAGAAGTTTTGTTTTGGTTGTATTAAATTTGTTTGTTGGGGGTGGCCCAGTGAGAGATTTTGTTTATTCCATCTGAAATTTTCTCTGAAATGTTCAAAGAAGTTGGATCCAATTGTATAAGTAAGAAGATGTCATCTGCACAGATTAGTAAGTGTTCTTCATTTTCAAATTTGATGCTTCCAGGGGAGCTCAAGAAAAGGTTGAATAAGATTGGGGAAAGCAGAGAGCCTTGAGGAACACCAAAGAATGACTTCCAACTTATGGAAAAGGTTTTAGTTTTCCATACTATGTATACTATGTTGGTCAGGAATGAGTTAAACCAGTCTAATACTGGATCTCCTATTCCAATTTCACTGAGATTTATTAGTAGTAGATCATGATCAACAGCAGTGATGTAATATGAGAGCCTTCCCTTCCCCCATCTCCACCCCCTTGCTCCTTCCCGATCCCCACTGCTGCACGCGCACCCCCTTCCCTTCCCCCGTACCTCTAGTTGTTCACTGCCACAAGTAACAACTTCGTGCTCCTTGCAACCCCGGTGGCTGTCCCTCTAACATCACACACCCAGAAGTGCACAGCACCCAGAAGGGACGTCAGGAACATAAATGAAGTTGTTGTTCATGAAGGCGAACAATAAGAGGTACAGGGGAATGGAGGGTGCGCACTTGGTGAGGGGAGGAGTGGGAAGAGGTGGAGGGGGCAGAGAGGAGGGGTGCCAGCGCCCCCACCAACATGGCGCATGGGGCGGACCCCCCCTTGCCCCTCCTTTACTATGCCACTGATCAACTGAGTTGAAGGCTGCCAATATGTCAAACTGAAGATCGCTTGTAGGTCTTTACACAGGATATTCTTAGTGTAAATTGTTAATACAATAAGTAAAAGTTCTATGCTGTGTTGAACTGTAAATCTATTTGGTGTGGAAGGTAGCCATTAAGGAGAGTGGCATTTAGGAGAATTGTGATCCATTATATCTTCCTGAACTTTTTTTATTTTATCTAAGAAATAATCTGCTTGGTTGGGCGATTGTGTTAGATAGTCCTTGTGCTGGGGGACCTGTTATGGTACACATTATTTGGAAGAGTTTCCTGGTATTGAAAATTTTATCTTCTATTTCTGTTGCACAATAACTTTTTTGTTTGTTTGTTTCTGCCTCATGGTATTTGTATATGTTAATTGCCATCTTCGACTGTGATCTGTGGTTGGGTGACTGACTCTTTTTCCATTGTCTTTCAAGGCATCAGCAGGCTTGCTTGTCTATTTAAGGATTCTGTGTACCAAGGTGTGTGTTTGATGAAGTAAGTCATGTGTAGGCTCAGTGGTACAATATAGTCTAGTACATATGGTAGTTTTCTAGCTGCCAATCATATCTGTAACGTTATTTGTGCTTTGTTTTAGATGTTCATTGACTTTAGTCAAGAATAGTGTGGGGTCTATTTTGCCTTTGGTGAGAATTTGTTTTTTTGTGCTGTTTTGACAGGCAGAGCTTACATATACATAGTAATGGCCTTACATATACATAGCAACATAGTAAATGACAGCAGATAAAGACATTTATGGTCCATCCAGTCTGCCCAATAGTCACACACATTATGCATTCATGGTTAAATTGTTTTGTTTTAATATATCTGGGCCACAGACCATAAAAGTCTGCCCAGTGCCATCTTTATGTTCTCACTACCGGAGTTCCTGTTGAAGCTTACACTAGCCTATCCTAACCATCCTTTTGTTTGTGGGATACAGACCGGAAAGTCTGTCCAGAACTGTCCTAACATTCCAAATAACTAGAGCTTCCATCAAAGTCCTCCCCAGTCCATTCTAAACTGAATTGCCATATACGGGACACAGACCATGCCCTAAACCAACCTTAGTCTGTTTTATACCATTCATTTTCTAATTAGAGATCCTCTGTGTTCATTACATGCTTTTTTGAATTCCGTCACAATTTGCATCTCCACCACCTCTTTCGGGAGGGAATTCCAGGCATCCACCACCTTTTCTGAGTAAAAGAACTTCCTAAAATTACTCCTAAGTCTACCACCCTACAACCACAACTCTCCATCCTCTAGATTTACCATTTTCCATACTCTGGAAAAGATTTGTTTCTATATTAATACCTTTCAAGTACTTAAGTGTCGCTATCATATCTCCCCTGTCCCTCCTCTTCTCTAGAGTATACATATTCAGGTCTTCCAGTCTCTTCTCATGTGTCTTTGTCCAATCTGCCTTATAAAGCCTTATGTGTCATTGAGGAAGAGGGGAAGGATCTGAAGGCATACTATAGGATTATTCTGCTGAATACTCTGACAGGTCTTCATCTGAGTGGTTGGAAATATCCAAGTCAGACTCCTCAAAATACTCACTATTAGGTGAATCAGAAAATGTGTGTCATGGAGTGTGTTGAATGTGGATCAAGGCACGTCAATCAGCATGCTGATGCATTGAAGGATAGTTTCTCCACTGATGATGATGATGCATGCGTGAAGTGGGTCCGTGTCAAGGTTAACGCTCAAAGTCAAGGTGTGTGTAACTCATCCTCGATAGACACTCCAATGCATACTCGGGCAGGGCTGCAATAGCCCTGAAAGATCCTGCCAGAGCAAAGCCCAGATCTCCTCCTGGAGTGTCAGTACAAGTACCAGGAAAGACAATGGCACAGAAACAGTCTAATGTACCAGTTGGTGTGACGTGAGAAACCTTGATGTCAAGGCATGCCTAAAAGGAGACATCATCTGTATGAAAGGAGAAAAGTCATCCTCGCTTTGACGCTTACTGTGCATCAAGGAAGTCGATGCCAACCAGAACAGGGAATTGCTTTGATAGGATTTTTCTGCTCTTTCTTTTTTTCTTCCAGGTGTAAGTACTCCTGCAACCAAGTATGGCTGGGAAACATGTCGTCACCAGAGCTGCTGCTCCGGTTACAGCTTCTGTCTCTGTGCAAACAGAAAATGTTACCAATCAACTGTTCCATATGAACCCCTAGTCTGTACACAGATATGTAATGATCACAAGTAATTTTGTGAAAACTCAAGAAGCTGATGAAAGGCCAAAAGACAGTACGTTTTCCTATGATGAATCTGAGATACGTCTTGTGACTAGGATTTGTGCTGTATAATTTTGAGTATCCTTCAAGTCCAGTTAACTATCTTTCATTTTGAACAAAGGGAATTAGGATATCCAGAGAAATCATCCTGAATGTTTACCTCACTAGAAACTTGTTTAATGCCCTTAGGTCTAAGAAGGGATAGACTCTCCACCCTCCTCTTTTTTGTGATCAGGAAATGTTCGGAATAAAATCCTTATTCTCTTTCCTTTGATGGAACAGGTTTGACCACAGTGGCACCTAAGAGGGAAGAGAGCTCTTTGGTAAGTACTTCCTGATGCTGATAGTTTGACCATGATGCTGTTAAGTGCAATCTGGATGTGCTTCAAATAGTTGTTCAGAACCCCCTCATCAAATGTAAGAGATTAATGGTTTGAAAAAAAAAATGTAGTTTCCCTCCTACTGCAAGGTTATCCAGTATGGATACTGGAATACTGGTTATATTCTTTTGGAAGCAGTCAAAATCCCATCCATGGCTGTGGAGCTGCTCAGGCTTCTGGTCCTTCTTTCTAAGATGAGAGCAAGGGTACTTATGTCCTTAAGAACATAAGAGTAGCCTTACTGGGTCAGACCAATGGTCCATTAAGCCCAGTAGCCCATTCTTACGGTGGTCAATCCAGGTCAAAACCCAAGGAGTAGCAATATTCCATGCTACTGATACATGGCAAGCAGTGGCTTCCCACATGTCTTTCTCAATAAGAGACTATGGACTTTTGTCCAAACCTTTCTAAAAACCAGCTATGCTATCCGCTTTTACCACAACCTCTGGGCAATGCATTGCAGAGCTTAACTATTCTCTGAGTGAAAAAATTTCCTCCTATTGGTTTTAAAAGTATTTCCCTGTAATTTCATCGAGTGCTCCCAGTCTTTGTAATTTTTGACGGACTGAAAAATTGATCCACTTGTACCCATTCTACTCCACTCAGGATTTTGTAGACTTCAATCATATCTCCCCTCAGCCATCTCTTTTCCATGCTGAAGAACCCTAACCATTTTAGTAATAGGAGCTCCTTTGCCCTCTACTTTACTGGAAAAAGAAACCAGGTCAGAATGGGCTAGGAGAGTATCTTAACAGTATCAATTGTGCAATCTCCTATACCTTATATTTCTTAAGACATTCTTTCCACGGCATGTCATGTCAGCAAGCTTTCTTGCACAGCATATCTTATGTCTGAACATGGAGTTAGGAGAGACTCTGTGCATCAATTCTCATAGTAGAAGCTCTTCATATTGCGTCAAAAAAGTCATAGATGTATGGTGCATTGGTTAAAGCTACAGCCTTAACATCCTAAGGTTGTGGGTTAAAACCTATATTGCTCCCTGTGATCCTGGGCAAGTCACAATCCCCGCAGGTACATTAGATAGATTATGAGCCTGCTGGGACAGAGAGGAAAAATTGCTCGAGTATCTGAAAAATTAATGTAAACCATTTGGAGCTCCCCTGGAAGAATGGTATAGAAAACTGAATGAATGAATTTTACATATTTCTTCCACTTACTCACTAGTGAATGGAGTTGCTCAGCTTTATCCCAAGGGAAAAGGTTTGCAAACTCTCCAATACTGCCCATAAAAAGCTGATAAGAAGAAAGCTAGCACAATTTCTGGAAAAAAACTATTTTTCAAAAGATTCTAATATCTAACTTTCTCTTCCCAGTTGCACTAAGGAAAGAAGTCTTGGGACTTTTGGCCCTTTTGACGGTGGATTCAACCACCGATGAATGGTGAAGCAGCAGTTGCTCCATTAATCAGGGAGTCTTCTGTACTCAGTATATAGTCATCCTTAAGAGTGTTGTAAAGAAAGAATCTCCCACATTCGCATCTGTATGTCCTTTAGGATTTTGTCACAGTGTTTGGGGGGGGGGGGAGGTGAACAACTGGAGAATGTCCAGTGCTTCTGCCATGGGTTTTTCTCTAACTTAAATAAATGACTTCCGCTAATTCCTGCACAAAACTGAGAGAGGTTCTGAAAACAAGACATTGGAATCTTCTTCAGAGAATAGCTCTGGTTCATAATCCAAAGCATGCTCAGAGGCAGCTCCTGAAAAATAAAGAAGTCTGAGCCTCTACCTCAAAGATTTTCAACCCAGTCCTCAGGGTATACCTAGCTAGTTGGGTTTTTCAGGATATAAGAACTTAAGAGTTGCAATACCAAGACAAACCGAAGTTCCATCAAGCCCAGTATCTTGTTTCCATCAGTGGCCAATCCAGATCACAAGTACTTGGCAAGATTTCAAAGGAATAAAACAGATTGAATTCAATGGAGATATCCTGAAAACCCTGACTCGCTGGGTGTGCCACAAGGACTGGGTTGAAAGAATCTACTGTATCTGTCTCATCCTAATGACATGGGTGCCAAGCCTTGGACAAGGGCATTGAGACCCTAACAAATTAATAAAGCTTGATTTGGGCGAGGGCTTTGAGATACTAACTAATTAGTAAAGCTTCCTTCCACGATGGAAATGAGACAATGTTGTGGCAAATACTGACCCTGAGACCCTTAATTTTCACTCAGTGCATGAGTCTCAAGAACTGGTTGTATTTCTTTCTCCCCCCTCCCCCCCACTGGCCAAGACTAACAATAACCTATTCAAATGGTGTCTATTGATACTTGATGTTGAAAGTTAACAATGCATACACAATGCTGCCATATTCCCAGCAACCTACACAGCTCCAGGACTTATGGAAACAAACACTTACAATGATCATACCCTAGTCATTTCAGCCACCAATTATAGGTATCCATGAGAAAAAAAGTCCTGTTGCATTAGGTATGCTTCTTATACCTAATGAAGGATTTTCTCTGGATCTTATCTAGAAAAATAGCCACAACAAAATCAAATCCAAAGACACCCCTGACCAAGAGCCCAAGGTCTTCAACAGAGGCCTACAATGTGCTGAGAGCAAAAAATAAACAAAACTTGAAAACATTTGAAAATCTAAGAAACTATTAGGAAAAAGTACCACACAACAGTAACAGGACTACATGAGAAAAACTTGCAATATCTAGAATAAAGAGGAGAGAAAATATCTTGCCTTGAGCTCTTATGATGAACGACTGATTGCTCTGTGAAAAGACAAAGAGGACATGATCCCATACAACAGTGACAGGTAGGAAGTGGAATACACACATAGCTGAGCAAATCAAAAGCTTCCAGTATTTGCTAGGCAGGGCTCCATCATTGACACTGCCCATGCTACGAGGGCATTCAATAATTAATCTCAGTAGGAAAGGCATGCGTTTTCAAAAACATTTTGCTTTATTTTTCAATATAGTCTCCCAGATAGCTCCATACACTTCATCCACTTTTCCTGCAATGTCTTTAACCCTTTTGAAACTAATTCTTCTGTTTGACTTTCAAATCAGGATGTCACAGCTTCCTTGATGGCTTCATCACTTGAAAAACACTGTTCAAAACTCTGAAAAGGAAATAATCCAAGGGAGCCAGGTCAGGACTGTAGGATGGATGGTTCAGCTGCTGAAACACACATTCTTGTGCATTGTTGTGAAGCAGAAGCACAACTGCTGTGAATTTTCTTCAACTTTTCTCCTTGATTGACTCCCACAAAACAATCATTGTGTTGGCGTAACTCTCCCCAGCTTTAGTTGACTTGTGTGGCATGAACTCCAGAAGCAAAAGTCTTTCATCATCCTATGACTTTACCTGCATATTTTTCTGTCTTGAAGGTTTTTTTGTTTTGTTTTGGGTTGTTTCTTTTTTTTTGGGGGGGGGGGGGATGACTTGCGCATCCACTGCATTGACTCCATTTTGGACTCAGGATCTCTGTGATAGAATCAAGTCTCATCTTCAGTCACCAAATAATGGAAAAAATTCATTTGGTCTTCACGGAGCATCTCCAAGTTCTCCTAACAGCACAGGAGAATCATGGCCTTCTGACAAGGCTTCAGCATTCTTGGAACCATCTTGCCCATCTTACACATGCCCAACTTTTCATGAATTCTGCTGAAATGACCATCTGACAAAATTAAAGCCTCGTCTTGCTTGCACGTGGACTCTCTACCCCACTTAAAACTGCTTGCTCCAAAATTTTATTTTGTAGGATGATGGGGCAGACTCAAAATAAGAACATAAGCAGTGCCTCTGCTGGGTCAGACCAGAGGTCCATCATGTCCTTTGGCTTTATCCCTTCTTTTGTGAGAAATTTTATCACTGAACTGTGCTCCAAATCTAGCAGTTTCTTACTTGATTTGCACGAGGACTCTCCTGACAGCCTGTCTCTTGGAATGTTAGACTCGCACTGCATGCATAATCTTGAGACATGTCACAACACAAACAAACTTGTTTCAACATGTCTGCTACTTTCTTTCATACACAGGTAGACAAATTATTGAATGCCCCACTGAAAAGAGTGTTTAAAAAAATATGATTTATAAAATTACCCTCCAAATGAGAAAGTACAGTTTTTTTTGTAAATGTTAGGAATCAAAGGAGCTCCTGAGAGATAATGTCAGTTGAAGTCCTACTTGCCCACAACTGCCACTGGTTTATGACGGTAATTATGATTTCTCCTTCTTCTCTTCAGCAATTGTGAAAGTGATGGGGCACTTAAATTGCAATCCATATTTTGCACCCAGACATGGATATATGCATACTATAGAAGGAATAAATTACACAGCACGTTGGGATCCCAACTGGATTAAAGCTGCTGTATAGATTTCAATTGTTAGAATACTGATGTATTGCAAGCTAAACATCACTACTATATATCCAGGAACAATGTAAAATTGCTTCCTAACCAAGTTAGTATGATTTATGGACAGTGTTTCATGCTGTTAAAGGTACAAGTTACTTACCTATACTATATACTGGCCAGATCTTCTTGCCACAGAGTTTCAATTACAAATTATTCACTAGAGGTTTAAAAAAATAAAGGCTCTAGTTTTAAAAGGATTCCCTTCATTCTATGTCTCTGGGTACAATATTTTCATGGGACAATACAGAATTCACTGCAGTACTTCACTACTGAAAATATGCCATACTAAACTATGAAAAATACTTTACCTTTGACCCAAGAAAAACTACTGAATCAGTTTGTGAAATTGCTTTACTTTTATTGACAACCCATTTACAAACTGCTGTGGTTGAACATTAGTTACAAAACAGCACAAAAACTGAAGAGCATTCATCTGAAGTGGAAATTTCTAGAGAAAGCAAATCTTGCATGACATTAAAGATTCTATTCCAATCTATACACACTCCTCCCCATGTTCCAGCCATCTATTCCTGGTTTTCCTCTTTCTTCTACAGCCTTAACTAACAGCCATACCACCATTATAGCCATAGAGATGATGAGGTATTTATCCAACATTGTCACCTGTGATGTAATTTAACTCCCATATCAGATACCAGTCAATCTACATTGTATTTACATTGGTATTCAAGAGTAATTGCTCTCTTCCCTGAAATAAATGTCTAACACTCCCTAGTATCCCATACAGCTTTGTCATCCTTTATTCACTGCTGAGTTTTCCTTCTTTTTATCTTTTTAAAGCATACTGGGATACAATACATAAATAGCAGGCCAAACTGCTGCTGCATCACTGATGCAAATGTGATTATTTTATCATACTCTGAAGAGTATATCTTTTATTTATACTAACTGAGACTTCAAATATTACTTCATATAAGAATCAAACAATGCTCTATTAAGATTTTTTTTTTAAACCTGAGTTCAGACACCATTACAATAACCAATTTTGGAAGTCTTCGTGTCTTTTTAATGTTCTGAATAAATTAAAGCTTCTTACTGCATTTTCTTCACACTGTAGACTAAAGTTGCACAGTTCTATTAACATGCATTCTGCATATCACAAACCAAACCCAACAGTTAGTTTTCCTTTATGTAGTTGCCTGCATCTGACATTTTAACAAATGATTATACAGTAAATGTATACAACGTTTACAATCATACATTAACTAGCAGCCACAGATTTTCTCTGGGTACTTGCCTCCATTAACTATTCTTTGGTCTGTTCCAGAGTTAGGACTAAAGTCAGATGTATGGGATCCAGTTCTTGAAGGTGTGGGTACTAATCCTGACTGGCCCATTCTTGGCGAATTCTGTCGTCCACTATGACTGTTCCATGATATAACATCTCGATTTCTCTGCCCAGGTGGAATGTATTTATTTTCTCTGAAAAGTAACAGATTTCTTTCATTATAACAAGCTACAGTACTTTAAAAGTGCAGAGGTTCTGCAATAAGTAAGTGTATCATTGAACTTACTAAATCAGTCTACCAACCCTATCTGTTTTATATATCTTTACAAAAGGAAATCCAATTCATACAACAGTCATTCCCTATTATACCACATGATAAAGCTTCAACTTTAAAGGATCTTCAGACCACCACCGAGTAGCATAACTTCAAGTGGTTTACATCCTCATTGATCCAGTTAAAACTAGTTTAATCATTTATTGGCCATTATATTGCTGGTTCAGCATGGCGGGGTACCCTGCTGGCCATTATTTTTCCAGTTCAGCAGGGCGGGGTACCCTGCTGGAGAACGTTTGTTTGAATTCTTGCTGACACTCCTCCTGAAGAAGCCTAGGTGGCAAAACTCAGAACTGGGTTGGGGAGTTGCTATGAGAGTTATATACGCATATTAACACGAGGTGGAGGATTCCTGTGGAGCCACATTGTACAACCACCATGGCTGGAATGAAAACGATAATAAGTGTCACTTAAATGCAGTAGAGATTGCAAGAGAGAGTTAAGGTACCAGCATTGGTGATTATAGTAAGATCGACAGATATAAGTACAGATGTACCAACTAAGGGACTCATAAGTGTTATGATGGTCCCGAAATGATCTTGCTGTGGCTCCAGTGCAGGAGATTGGGCACTGAACACTTATATAAAAATATAAGAACATTTTTCAATATTATTTTTATTCACTTATATTCATTTACACATTTGAAGAACAGAAGAATCATTTGTACAACAAAACAGATCAGTGATTTTTTTGTATTAATAGGTATAATTTATACACTGGAATTGAACGTTTTGAACTCCTGATAGTAAATAGTTATATAATATGCCAGCATAAAATGTTTTTGCACTAGATAATGAAGGCAAGTACAAATATATCTAGAAAAGGAAAAATTTAGGTCTTACCTGTTAATCTTCTTTTAGTCCTACCAGACCAGTCCAGAACTTTTGGGTTTATGTCCATCAATCAGCAGATGGAGACAGAAACCAGAGTTCAATGAACTCTGTCTTATAAAGAATCATGTAGCCTTAGATCTTCAGTATTTTGAAAGACAAATCAATGGAGACAAGGTAATTTTTCCTTTCAGTGGAGTTTAAAATTACCACAAAGGGGGCAATTCTCAAAAGGTCACCTATGGATAGGCACTGGGATGATGAGTGCTAAGCACAAATTCTATATCAGCAATTACACTGCATTCTATAATGGCAATTATGCACGCAAGTCCAAAGTTACATGCCAAACTTTAGATTCATTTCCTTATGAGTAAATCAGGGTTATAAATATATCAAAAAAGAGAGATGAAGCCAGAAAAGGACTTTGAATGCAACAAAAGACTGACTTCAATAGGAACTAGTCTATAAAGTGTGATCAATTAAATACAGTCAAACCTCAGTTTGCGAGTATTTTGCAAGACGAGCAAAACATTCTCGCAAAACTTGTCTCGCAAACTGAGTGTTGACTCGATTTGCGAGAACCCCCCCTCCCCGAGAATCGGCATCGCTTCTGCCCGCTCGCAAAGGCCCCCCCGCCCACTCGAACCGGCACCCCCGCCCGAACAACTTGAAACTTACCCCCCATCTGGCACGCAGCCCACAGGACGTGCCAGTGCCGCTGAAGAACTTCCTGCCTCTGCCGGGCCTTTAGCATGCATCTGCGAATGCTCAAGGCCTTCTAATTTTCCCTCTCGCCGAGATTCTCGGAGATCGATTGGCATATAAAGCTCTTTTATAGGCTTTTTGAATCACTGAAATCTGAGCTTCATGTCACTGGCTTGACATGACATGAAGCTCAGATTTCAGGAGAGGGGTTATCCCTGCTCAGTGATTCAAAAAGCCTATAAAAGAGCTTTATATGCCAATCGATCTTTATTATTGAACCCTGCTCCTAAACAAGATGAACAAGCACTGGTTTGTGTACTCCTATATTCTACTTTAGCGTTTCAGATTAAACATGTCATTAAACAACACTGGGGTATTATGCAGTTTCATCCGGAATTCCAAGACTTACCCAGATTTGCATTTTCCAAACAACAGAATTTGAAACAGCGTCTGGTACATTCACAGTTTTTTAGATATGATCCAATCACCAGGACACCAGGAGAACACAACCCTTGTGGGCATTGTAGCATGTTCGAATACAGTATTAAATTGAGACATATGCATTTAACCACTGTAAATGCGCATAAATTTGACTGTCCTGCTACAGATTGTAACTCTCAACAAGTTGTGTATATAATTCAATGCCCATGCAATCTCTATTAGGTTGGGTGTACCACCCACCCTATAAAAACCAGGATAGGAGAGCATATTAGTAGGATCAGATCCCGCGTGAAAGAAGCCCCCCTGGTTTTCCATTGGCTCGAGAAGCAACATGATTTGGCAGATCTGAAATATTCTATCTTAGACACAGTTGTTACGACCAGAGGAGGAAACATGGCACATACCTTATGGAAGAAAGAACAGAAGTGGATCTATCTTCTTAATACGTTACATCTGAAAGGACTTAATAATGAAATACAATGGGTCGCGTTTCTTTGACTACGTCTTAGTTTCACTCACTAATGCTCTGTATTTTACAATCGAGAGGTGATTTAACCATTGTTTTTGCAGTTTATCCTGCTTAAAGCCGTTTAGGCTTTGATCTCATACGTATCACGTCATTATGTTTTGACGTGCATAAGAAATTTCCTCCCCTGGCCATTGCTTTAAAATAAGAATCAGCTGACAGCATCTTTCTGGCAGTTGGAATCTTTCAGAATTAACATTTAGATCCAGCAGCGGTATATACTGAATTCATGCGTTTCCCTGTCAATGTTCTTTGACAAACAATTTAATTATAATATTGTAGTTATAGCGTGAGTAAGAATTATTACTCACATGTAACTTGGCAATCTTCATGCTTATAGATGTGACTGAACATCCAGAAGTTTAAAACATTACTACATTTACAGCACTAAGCTTTTAAAACACCTGGCATCGGGTCTCCTGAAGCAGAGACGTTGGGACCCCTTAAGCTAAACTCAAAAGGTAAGTGAACATTATTACATCTAACGAACATAGTGATGGCCGTTTTTTGTTAAAGAAGAGAAGATATCACTCTCAATATATTTGAAGAAATATAAGAACTCTAAATTTTACAAATTGTTCTCAGAGTCTTAAACTGATCATGGATTTATGAAGTTGCAATGACTGTGAACTCTTTTTAAGGAAGGTTTAGTAGCCTTCCCTTCAGAGTTTCATGTCTCTGAGCATTTTATATATTTAATTGATCACACTTTATAGACTAGTTCCTAATGAAGTAAGTCTTTTGTTGCATTCAAACTTTAGATTCAAGCATATATGATAGCTCAATGGCTGGTGTAAATGCTCGTACCTTTTAGGCGCATAAGTGATAGTATTCTATAACCCAAGAGCATATATATACTACACATGTCCCAACCTACCCATATCCATCTAAGACCAAATCCCCCTTGCAATTACATGTTATGGATTTTGCATGCACAATTTGCAGTATCCCAATTAGTGGTGTGTAACTGCTAATTAGTGCCAATTAGCACCAATTAACACCAATATGCAACTAATTATTAAAGTTACACAGAAAAATGGTCCTAATCTAAACCTTATGATACAACTTTGCATGCTAAGCGTAAAATTGTGCATGCAAGTTTATAGAATGAGAAGGTATATATTCTAAATATAAAGGCATATAGAACTTGTGGAACACTGCCACAGACCAAACAATTTGAAAAAGGAAAACATGTTGTTCGATATGAAGCAACCAGCAGAATCAGAAATAAAGAGCATCAATACACTGTCATAGTACCTCTGAACTGGTCTGCTAGAAATAAAGGAAATAAAATTAACTGGTAAGACCTAAATTCACCTTCCTTATTGACCTTATCAGACCAGTTCAAAATCTGTAGGATGTAACAAATCAGTAGGATGTAACAAAATCAGTACTTAAGGCGAGTGGGAGACAAAAAATCTCTGCCTGAATAACTAACTCACTCCAAACAAAGTTTCCATTCATGCTCCTACATCAAACTTATGCCTTACAAATGCACAAAGGAACAACCACATCACTGCCCTACAAATGTCTATATGTGTCATCACATAATTCCAACCCAAGAGATAGCTACCACTCAATGCATACTCATACCTATAGGATACTGTTTCCCTTTCAGCATATAGGTTGATATAATATCCTTTGAAGTTGCTTCACCTCTTCCTGAACCTCTGAAAAACAAATCAACAATCTGACTTCCTAAAATCATTGACGAACTCCAGGTACCAGAAAGCTCCCTATGGACATCTAACAAATGCAGCAGCAAACTCTTTGCTACACTTCTCTACAAAAAGAAGGGTGTTTGAGAACCTAATTCAAATGGAACACAGACTCTGCTTTAGGAAGAAAGGAGGAAAGCGTTCCGAGTGCAATTCCTGTTTTTGTAAAACATAGGAAGAGATTTCTGCATAATATATGGTCAAATCACATTATTATGAACATCTGCTAATATCCAGAATAACCGCCTCTGGCAGCATGGACGGCAGCCAGATGCCGTGGGAGTGAATCAATAATATGCTGGATATTTGCTAGAGGTATCTGGAGCCATGCAGACTGCAATGCATCCAACTGTTGCTAACAGGTGCTTGGTGGTAGATCCAGTCGTCAAACATGTCAATCAAGGTGGATCCAAAGTTCTCGATTGGGTTAAGATCTGAGAAATTCAGAGACCATGGAAGTAGCTGGAAGTCTTGGTCATGCTCTGTGAAACACTCATGAACAATTCTGGCGATATATGTTAAGTTGTATTGTCCTATTGAAAGATCCCATCGTCCATAGGAAAGGCTGTCAACGTGTACAGGTGTACTTGTCAGCATTGATGGAGAGATACCCATATAAGTTGAGTGCCTTCCAGAGGCATCAAGGGACCCAGACCATACCAAGAAAACATTCCCCAGACCATAATGCTGCCGCCACCAGCTTGTGTATGTCAAATAATGATTGCCGGGTGTTTGTCTTGGTGGTGTCACACCTGACATGCCAATGTCCATCTGTTTGAAAGAGCTCAAAACATGACTCAACAGAGAAAGCAACCCTCTACCAGTTGGTGCAAGTCCAATGTCGGTATTCCTGTGCAATTTGCAGCCTTTTTTTGCGAAGAACCCTCATGAGCATGGGTGCAGTCACCAGCCATCTGCTCTGGAGCTCCATTTACAATAGAGTTCACTGCACAGTCATTTTGAACACACATCTGGAAGCCCCCTGGTTCATTTGGATGGCAAATTGCTCCACAGTAATATGCCAATCGGCCTGCACCAACTGTGCAGCCGACATTCACCTCTCACATTATTGGCTTGTGCTGCCCCACAGCTACCACGTCAGGTCATCAAAAAGGTTCCACTCATGGTACACTTTAACCACAGCATCCCGTAAACAGTTCACAAACTCTGCCGTTTCCAAAATGCTGCCACCCATGGCCTGTAGCCAATGATCATGCCTTTTACAATGTCTGATAAATTGCATTTTTTTTCCCCATGACAGTCACGATTGCTATATTGACAACTTGTTGACATCTCACCTTATATACCCATGAAGTCTGCGTGCAACATGTGCACTAATTCACTGGCTGTGTGTCCTCAAAGTCTGAGGTAGCTAGTGGTCATAATTAGGTGGCTCAACTGTATAACTCATTCTCTGTGGTCAAGAGAGAGACAACAGGAATATGATCTTAGGAGAGTAAGCCAAAGTTACCTAGGTCAGTCTGAGGCTGCAATTGGGCTCATCCAGCCAGGGTAAAGGCACAATCTTTTCAAGCACTGAACCTTACACTGAAAAGGACAAAAACACATACTGTAACTGTTTTTCCAGAAACCACAACTGTAACAACATACCAAGACCTTTGGACCCGTGCTCTATTGACTAAAGCATGGGACATTGACATTGATCTTTGACACTATAAGGTCAATCAGCCTGCCCCACTTGTCTGTTATGAGTAAAAAGTCCACAGAAAACCAGTTCCTGTTCTCCTGCATCCAGAGAATATCTACTAAAAAAGTTCAGTTGGATGTTCTGCATTCAAGAAATGTGTGCAAATGAAAGCTAGCAAATGCCTTTTCACCATGTTAATAGCAGATTCACTTCCAGTGCCATGATAGCACAACTGGTGGCCCTGTTGTTGATGTAAGCCACAGTTGCTGTACTTCCTATACAAATTGGACAAAGTCTGAAGCAGTTGCTTAACTGCTTCAAATTCCAGACAGTTAATAGACTATTACTTTTTGGTCTAAAATCACATGCCCTGCCTTACCTGTTCCTGGCAATGTTCTCCCCAGTGAACAAATTTGCATCCAATTGTTGCAGTTTAATGGATCTCACTGCATCTGGGTAGGCAGATCCAATGTTTCAGCCAACATGATGTGACTTTCTTCAGAATGTGCTTTAAGGTCTTCAATTTGTCAAACCTGATTGGCTGCAGCCTGAGGTGTTGAAGCAGGAAAGTCCATTGGTCACAAATTTGAATTTTGACAGGAAAAAAATTGCCTCTGTTGTTACTACTGCTTGTGGGCTTGGAAGCTTACTCCTCAAAGACAAATGCATGTTTGAAGACACTTCATGCTGTTTCTCACCTGGGACACCCAAGGCAGATAACACTCAGCTCTGGGAGTGTTCCAAACATCAACTTACCAGAATGTTCCAACAAATCACACAAATAAAAAAGACCCCAAATCAAAGATCGGCAGGAAGAATGCTCACTCCCTCCTGCTGCCATCAAGCAACCCCATCCCCAGCAGTGGGAAGAATGCCCTACTGTATGCCGCCCTACTGTATGCCACCAAGCAACATTACCTGCCTCCCCAGCAGGAGGGATGCCCAATTCCTCCCACCACCGTCAAGCAACTCCCACCGCCCTCGGGCATCGGGAGGTATGCCCACTCCCTCCCACCGCCAAGCAACACCCCCTCAGCAGAGGGAGGGATGCCTACTCCCTTCCACTGCCAAGCAACACCCCCTCTCCAGCAACAGGTGGGATGCCCACTCCCTCCCACTGCCATCAAACAACTCCACTCCCACCCCCCAGGCAGAAGGAGGGGTGGCAACTCCCTCCCACCACTATCAAGCAACCCCCAGGAAGTGGGAGAGATGGCCAATCCCTCCTACTACAAAGCAACACCCCTCCCAGACACCCTCCAGAAGAGGGAGGGATGGCCACTGCCCACTGCCAAGCAACTGCCTTCCCACTGCCAGGCAACAACCTCCCTGACATCTTCCCAACCACCAATTAGCAGATGGCTCAGCAATAGACTCATGTGAGCAAAAACCCATGGAACCAGAAATTCATGGTCAGTGCCATCTATCCCAAATATCTACATATAGTCCCACACTTGATGAGCATCCTAGTCCAAAAGCTAATCAGAATGGAGTTTCACTAGTCTCTGGTGCGAGACAAAGACCAATTTAGGGTTGAATCTCATATCCAAATATCTCAGGTCCTGAGCAGAAATCAGTTTGCTTTAGTCAAGGAGGCTATCACCTAGCCCAGAGACTATAGAAGATACAGAACTCTGAATGACACTTCGCTCTCTTTCTGTGAGCTGGCTCAAATTAGCTAGTCATCTAAATAGGAGTGTACTGTGATTCTCCCGCAATAAAAAAAAGCTGCTTTACAACCATAACCTTGAAAGATGTTCTAGGAACCATTGCTTAACCAAAGAACATCATTTGAAACTAGAAGTGTTACCCCCAATTCGCAACTCTCAAGAATCTCTGATGAAGCAGCCACATTGGAATATTCAGACAAGCTTCCTCAAAGCCCAATGCTGTCAAGAACTGTCCAGGTCACAGACACAATCACTGATATCAGGGTGTCGATTCTGAAGTACACCAACCTTAAAGCACAATTTACCCCCTTGATATCTAGAATAGTTGACACATGCCCTCTGATCACAGAAATGCTTAGCAGGGAATTCTATAAATGGTGCCAAAACCTGGTCACTGAAACAAATCAGTGTTATGTGTTATTATATAAAGGGCATGAGGTGAGGAGTGGCAACAACACAGAGTAAAAACTGTTTTAAGTATATTAAAAGCAAGAAGCCGAGAAGAGAATCGGTTGGACCACTAGACGACCAAGAGATATAAGGAGCACTCTGGAAAGATAAGGCCATAGCTTTGGTCTTCACTGAGGAAGACATGGGGGAGTTACCGGACATTCTGATGAATCAGAGAAACTCATACAAATCTCAGTAACACTGCATGATGTAATGGGTCAATTTGACAAACTGAACACTAGCAAATCGCCTGGACCAGATGGTATACATCCCAGAGTACCAATAGAATTGAAGATTGAACTTGCAGAACTATTATTAGTAATTTTTCTTTAAAATCTAGCATAGTACCAGAAGACTGGAGGGTAGCAACGTGCCACCAATTTTTAAAAAGGGTTCCAGAGGTGATCCAGGAAATTACAGACTGGTGAATCTGACATCAGTGTCGGGCAAAATGGTAGAGACAATTATAAAGAACAAAATGACAGTACATATACGTAAATATAGATTAATGAGAGAAAGCCAACATGAATTTAGTCAACGGAAATCTTGCCTAACCAATCTACTGCATTTCTTTGAAGAGATGAATGAAGATGTGGATAAAGGTGAACCAGTTGATATTGTGAAATTGAAATTTCAAAAGGCATTTGATTAAGTACCTCATGAAAGACTTCTGAGGAAATTTAAAGTCATGGCATAGGAGGTAATGTCCTATTATGGATTAAGAACTGGGGGGGGGAAGATTCTCAAATGTTGGCCACTGTAATGATTTCAAAAAGGCAAACCATACTTAAAAAACCATGCATGCAAATGAAGTTCGTGAAGGGTCAATAAATTTGCCTGTGCTGATCTCTGGTGATAGCGAATAGCCTCTGCGTAAAATAATCCCTCAAATAATAGCAAGACCCCAAATCAAAGATCAGCAGGAAGGATATCTACTCCCTCCCACCACCGTCAAGCAACTCCACCTCCACCCAGCAGCAGGAGGTATGCCCACTCCCTCCCACCACCGTCAAGCAATCCACCGCCCCACCTCCAGAAGCAGAAGAGGCCTTAAGCAACCTGGGCCAGAGCCTTAGGTCCCTCCCTGTCGCATCCCTGGATGCATTGGGGAAAGGAAAGTCCACCATTTTGAAGAGGCAAGCCTGCGGGCCGGAGAGAATAGACATCCCTTCGGCTGGCTTTCGTAAACAAGAGGAGATAGGGGTCATCGGAGGCCTTGGGGGTCGGGGCTGTTTACTGGCGGCAGAAGTGGGCATCCCTCCTGCTGTCAGAGGGAGGTGTAGGGGGTAATGCTTGGTGGCAGGAATGAGTATCCTTCCTGCTGCCAGGGAGGTTGGTCAGGAGGCTGTTGCTTGGCAGCGGGAGGGAGTGGGCATCCTTACCACTGTCAAGAGGGGGGGGGAGAGGAGGTGGGGGGGGGATTTACTAGGCAGCAGCAAAATTGTCTGGCAGGTCTGAGCTGTCAAGCTTTTTTTCCTGTCAATGCCTGATTATCACTCAGGCACTGATCTGAAAATAAGGCAACGACAGCTCAGACCTGTCAGAAAATTTTGCTCGCAAATGTAGGACAGCTAAGTTAGGGAATCATCCAGCGATAATAGAGAATCGCTTGGAGTGCTCATTTAAATATTAATGACCTCACTGTAATACATTTACAGGGCAAAGTCGGAGGCTGCTATGAAGCTCAGAAAAGTCCATAGTAAGATGTTTTGATAATCTGTGAAAAATTGCAAGAGGACCTTGTGAGACTGGAAGACTGGGCGTCAAAATGGCAGATGACATTTAATGTGAGCAAGTGCGAAGTGATGCATTTGGGACAGAGGAACAGGCAGGTTCCCTAGAGTCCCACAGAGCTTGCTTCTCCCCCACAATTAAAAATGATAGTGAAGAAGGACACGGTACTACTCAAAAGGGTCCAGAGAAGAGCAACTAAGATGGTTAAGGGGCTGGAGGAATTGCTGTATAGCGAAAGATTTGAGAAATTCGGCCTCTTCTCCCTCTAACAGAGGAGATTGAGAGGGGACATGATTGAAACATTCAAGGTACTGAAGGGAATAGACTTGGTGGAAAAGGACAAGTTGTTCACTCTCTCCAAGGTAGGGAGAATGAGAGGGCACTCTCTAAAATTGAAAGAAGATAGATTCCGTACGGAAGTTCTTCACCCAGAGAGTGGTAGAAAACTGGAACGCTTTTCCGGAGTCTGTCATAGGGGAAAACACCTTCCAGGGATTCAAGACAAAGTTAGACAAGTTTCTGCTGAACCAGAACGTACGCAGGTAGGGCTAGTCTCAGGGCATTGGTCTTTGACCAGAGGGCCGCCGCATGAGTGGACTGCTGGGCAAGATGGTCTGACCTAGCAGCAGCAATTCTTATGTTCTTATGTTATGTTAACTATAGCTATGTGATGCTGAATTCTATGTTAGGAGTCACTAAACAGGAAAAGAATCTAGGTGTCATTGTTGAGGATACCTTGAAACCCTCAGCTCAATGTGCAGTGACGACTAGGAAAGGAAAGAGAATGTTAGGAATTATTAGGAAAGGAATGAAAAACAAAGATGAAAATGTTATAATGCCCTTGTATCGTTCTATGGTACGGCCGCAACTTGAATACTGTGTGTAGTTCTGGTCGCCATATCTCAAAAAAGATATAGCAGAATTAGAAAAGGTATAAAAAAGGGTGACGAAAATGATAAAAGATTTGGGATAACTTCCCTATGAGGAAAGGCTAAAGCAGCTAGGGAGAAGATACAGCTCAGGGGTGATATGATAGAGGTCTATAAAATATTGAGTGGCGTGGAAAGGGTAGATATTTACTCTTTCCAAAATGAAGCTAAGTAGTAATTAAACTCTGGAACTCGTTGCCAGAGAATGTGGTGAAATCAGTTAGCTAAGCAGAGTTTTTAAAAGGCTTGGATAATTTCCTAAAAGAGAAGTCCAAAGGCCATTATTGAGATGGCTTGGGGAAATCCACTGCTTATTCCTAGATAAGCAACATAAAATCTGTTTTATTACTTGGGATCTAGCTAGGTACTTAGGACTTGGGTTGTTTACTGTTAGAAACAGGATACTGGACTTGATGGACTTTCGGTCTGTCTCAGTATGGTAATTATTATGTTCTTAGTGGTAGAGCTGCTGATTCAGCACCCTGAAGTTGTGGAATCGAATTCCAGTGCTGCTCCTTGCGACTCTGGGCAAGCCACTTAATCCTCCATTGCCTCAGATACAAAATAAGTACCTGTATATATGTAAACTGCTTTGAATGAATAACCACAAAAAGGCAGTATACAAGTCCCATTCTCTTACTCCTTATATAGAATAGCATTTAGCTCAGATCCTGCACCTAACTTTTGGGCACCAGACGTAAGCTTGCTGAAACCTAGTGTAAATGCTGACACCCAACTTAGATGCATTTAGGTAGAAACATAGAATATGACGGCAGAAAAGGGCTGTAGCCCATCAAGTCTGCCCACGCTAATGACCCACCCCCAGACTTCACCCGGCTAGAGATCCCACATACATATCCCATTTCTTTTTGAAATCGAGCATGCTGCTGGCGTTAATCACCTGCAATGGAAGTTCATTCCAATGATCGACTACCCTTTCGGTGAAGAAATACTTCCTGGTGTCGCCATGAAATTGCCCACCTTTGATTTTCAGCGGATGACCTCTTGTGGTTGAAGGTCCTTTAAGAAAGAAGATATCGTCTTCCACCTCGATGCGGCCCGTAATATATTTAAAAGTCTCAATCTTGTCCCCCCTCTCTCTACGTTCCTCGAGCGAGTATAGTTGCAGTTTATTCAGTCTTTCCTCATATGGGAGGTTCTTGAGTCCCGAGACCATCCTGGTGGTAATTCGCTGAACCGACTCGAATCTCCGCACATCTTTTTGATAATGTGGTCTCCAGAATTGAACACAATATTCAAGATGAGGTCTCACCATGGATCTGTACAGGGGCATTATGACTTCGGGCCTCCGGCTGACGAAACCTCTACGGATGCATCCCACCATTTGTCTAGCCTTGGATGCAGCTTTCTCCACCTGCTTCCAAGGCTAGACAAATGGTGGGATGCATCCGTAGAGGTTTCATCAGCCGGAGGTAGTATTCAGTAATTGCACACACAACAACGCCCCTGACATACACTTTTACATATGCACACTATAAGTTATGCACTGAGCCTTACAAAATAGCACATATCCAGATACACGCGCAAATCCTAACTTATGCCAATTAACTGCAATAATTGATTGTTGGCACCCAATTATTGCTAATTAAGGGCATGTTAATTAAGTTGTGCACAAAACTTGGGCATGTACCCACATTTCAGCACATATCTTGGACATCAAGTACAAAATCTGGGAGGCAATGTCTCCAAGGATTTGGCAGTCATTGTGAGGAGTTCTTCCCTCCAGAAGACATGAACTACTGTAGGATCATCATCTCTCACAGGGAGTTTTTCCAGCTGCTCACCCAAGGAATTGTCCTAGGTCCTAGTGATCCTCCTGCCCTTTTCAGACTCTGCAGCTGACAAAACCAAAATGAGAAACCCTATCGTCCACAGCTTCAAATCATCTCATTTATGGCTCTAAAGAACCTGCAATACCTGTGGGCAGGAGATGAAAGAACTTTTACATCTTGATGTCCTTGAGAGCACTTTAAAACTAATGTTTCATGCAGAAGTAAGAAACTCAGGAATAGAGAATTACAGGGGGACCTTGGTAAACCACAGTAAATCCGCAGGAACAGGGGAATACCCAGCAAGTTTACCTTGGGAACAAAGCTTTTTACCATCTAAGAGGGTGGTAAATCGCCTTGCTCCCAGAGTAAAAAAATGTGATTGCATCTGTCGATTGCAATTCCTAGTAATTTTAGAGTGGGCTGTATGGGGTAGTTGATTGCATTGATTTCAGTGTTGGTTATGGTTGGTATTTTGTTGTTTTCGAGAAGGATGAATTTAGTTTTGTCTGGGTTCAATTTCAGTTTGTGATCTTTCATCCAAGTCGCTACTGATTTTAGTGTTTGGTGTATTGTGTCTGTCATGGAGAGTTTTGGGTTGATCGAAAGGTACGAGAAACAACAGGGAGCAGATAGAGAGAAAGAGAGCCAGCAGTAGGGAGAAAGGAGCAGAGACAGACAGAGAGAACCAGAGAGAGATCCAGGGGGCAGCGATGAGAGTAACCTCCGCCCACCCCCACCGCGTCGGATGAGTCATCATCCGAGCTCCCCCTTAAAAGGGGAGGAGCCAACGGCCGACTAAGGCAGGAGCCAGCACAAAGAGAGAAACAGCAGGGAGCAGATGGAGAGAAAGAGAGCCAGCAGTAGGGAGAAAGGAGCAAAGAGAGATCCAGGGGGCAACAGCGAGAGTAAGCTCCGCCCACCCCCACCGTGTCGGAGGAGTCATCATCCGAACTCCCCCTTAAAGGGGAGGAGCCAACGGCGCTCAGCCGTTTGGTGAGCGGCAAAGGTGCTCGCCTTAGCGAGAGCGCCTTTGCGAAGGGCCTCAAGAAAGGCAGAGTCACCATACCCAAGGACACCAAGGAGGGGTAATCAAGGTAAGGAAGCCAACAAACAACCAAACAAGTGCACATATATACGTAACAGCAGGACACACTCAAACTGCTATCCTAAGTTTAGGAACACCAACCAACACAGGACACCACAACACTAGACAAAAGCGGCACATTAGGAGTGGATACAGGAAAAACATATAACTAGGGAATAAGGAAGTAGCAAGCAGCAGGCACAGAAGAGAACACACACTCACAAAAGCAAAAAGGAATAGTAAAAAAAAAAAAAAAGAGAGTATTCCAGAAAGGCAGACAGCAATGGAAGCAGAGGGAATCCAGAACATGAGCTTTCCAGTATTCTGTACAGACTGTCATATGTATGACTACCTCCCTTTGGGGAGGCAGTCATATGTATTCGGTAGGTGTCAGGAGCTGAAAAGCTTGAAGAGGGAAGTCAGGCAACTGAAGGACCGGATTCATGAACTGGAAGGACTCTACATCACAGAAGACCCACTCAAGACAGCAGAGGACTTCATGAGAGGGAGACACATTGAGAAAGAAGTCAGAGAACTCGAGGAATTCATTGAAGAGGCCTACAGGAGGAGGGTGGAAGAACACGAACATCAGAGGAAAGATGAAGACACGCCAACATGGAAGGGAGAACAAGTGGAAGACGACTCCAAGGAAGATACCCACAGAGGAATCCCACAGGAAGAGGAGAAATGGTCTAGTCGATGCCCAGAAAAAGAAGCTGCTAAGCACACCGAGGACATAGAAGAAGAAGCAGCGAAGCACTCCGAGGACACAGACCTGCGACCGGAGCGAAAACTGAAGAACGGGAAGTCCGCAATACTAGTGTGAGACTCAATCCTCAAGCAAGTGGACAGCCACATAGCAGGTGGGAGAGAAGATCGACTGGTGACCTGCCTCCCAGCAGAAGTGCACTGATAGAACAGTTCAAGATTCTGGGAAGGAAGTTGAAAATGAGGACTCAGAGGATAGCATTTTCAGAGATCCTACCAGTACCAAGGGCAAATGTGAAGAGGCAGACAGAACTACAATCAATAAATGCATGGATGAGGAGATGGTGTGAGGAAGAGGGGTTCCACTTCGTGAGGAACTAGACAACATTTTGGGGGCAAGAGCAAGCTCTTCAGGAGAGATGGACTACACCTGAGCGTGGCGGGAACCAGACTTCTGGCAAAAAACGTCAAGAGAGGAATAGAACAGCCTTTAAACTAAGAAGGGGAAAGCCGACAGTCGACCAAGTGTCGACGATTCGGGAAAAGGTATCCTGTGAATAATACCGGTAATAATAATAACAACAACAGTTTATATACCGCAGGACCGTGAAGTTCTATGCGGTTTACAAAGATTAAAAGAAGGTACAAATAGATTGAGCTTAACTTGGTGGAAGCTAGAGATTAACAGCTCAACGGATCAGTTATTGAAGATACTACGAGGGAAAAATGCTGGGAAGAAACAACAGGCAAAACACAGGAGCGGATTGAACCAGAGGAGGAGGATAAGAGGATTGTAGCACAGGAGAAGAAAATAAAGATCGAAGCACAGGTAAAGGAAACGAAGACAAAAAATTACCAGGACTTAAATTGCATATATACTAATGCAAGGAGCCTAAGGAACAAAATGGGGGAACTAGAAGTCATGGCCATAACTGAGAACCTAAACATCAATGGGGTCTCCAAAACATGGTGGAATGAAGAAAACAAATGGGACATAGCACTGCCGGGGTACAAACTCTATCGCGAGGACAGGTCAGGGCAGAAAGGAGGAGGAATAGATCTATACATAAAAGAAAGCATACACTCGACTAGAGTGGACACAGCAGCGACGACCAACAAATTGGAATCACTATGGATTAAAATACCGGGAAGGAAAGGGCCCGAGATAAAGATGGGCCTGTACTATCGTCCACCTGGGCAAAATGAAACTACCGATGAAGAAATGGAAGCCGAGATGAAACGGGAATGCAAAAACGGTAACGCGATCATTATGGGAGACTTCAACTATCCCGGAATAGACTGGAGTCCTGGAAACAAATGTGCTAGGGAGACCGGATTCCTGGAATTTATACAGGACTGCTTCATGGATCAGCTTGTCAGAGAACCGACAAGAGGAAATGCCACTCTTGATCTAATCCTTAATGGGCTAAGAGGACCTGCAAAGGACGTGGAAGTAGTGGGACCGTTTGGAAACAGCGATCATAACATGATCAAGTTCAAAGTTGAAGTAGGAATACCAAAGGGAAAGAGAACCACAGCGACAACTTTTAACTTCAAGAAAGGAAACTATGAAGCAATGAGGGTAATGATAAGGAAGAAACTCAGGAACAACACAAAGAAATGGCAGACTGTAGAGCAAGCCTGGTCTTTATTCAAGGACACGGTAAGCGAGGCACAAAATCGGTATATCCCCTGATTCAGAAAAGGGTGCAAAAAGAGCCGAACAAAAGACCCGGCGTGGATAACTAAAGAAGTGAAGAAAGCAATAGGGGAAAAGAATAATTCATTCAAGAAATGGAAAAAGGGCAAAACCGAGAACTGGAATGAACACAGGAAGTATCAAAAAGAATGTTACCTCGTGGTTAGAAAAGCAAAAAGAGAACATGAAGAGAGGCTAGCCAGGGAAGCATGAAATTTCAAACCATTCTTCAGATATGTTAAAGGGAAGCAGCCAGCTGGGGAGGAGGTGGGACCGCTGGATGATGGAGATAGGAAGGGAGTGGTGAAGGAAGAGAAAGAAGTGGTAGAAAGACTAAACATGTTCTTTTCGTCAGTATTTACAAAAGAAGACACATCCAACATACCGGAACCTGAACAAATCTTCAGGAGACCAAGCAGAGAAATTAACATCCATGGAAGTAAGCCTTGAGGATGTACACAGGCAGATAAGAAAAATTTAAATCTGATAAATCGCCGGACCTGGACGGAATCCACCCTAGAGTATTGAAAGAATTAAAGGAGGAAATAGCGGAACTACTACAGCAGGTTTATAATCTATCCCTGAAAACAGGCGTAATCCTGGAGGATTGGAAGGTAGCCAATGTTACGCCCATCTTTAAAAAGGGATCGAGAGGTGACCTCGGTTCCGGGGAAAATGGCGAAAGCGCTGATAAAAGATAGCATCGAGGAGCATCTAGAGAAGCATAAACGTATGAAAACAAGCCAACATGGCTTCTGCAAGGGAAGATCGTGCCTGACGAACTTATTGCACTTCTTCGAAGGAATTAACAAACGGATGGACAAAGGGGACCCCATAGACATTGTATACTTAGACATCCAAAAGCCTTTGACAAGGTACCCCATTAATGCCTACTTCGGAAACTAAAGAACCATGGGATGGAAGGAGACGTACACAGATGGATCAGGAATTGGTTGGCGGGCAGAAAGCAGAGGGTAAGAGTGAAGGGCCACTACTCGGACTGGAGGAAGGTCACGAGTGGTGTTCCGCAGGGGTCGGTGCTTGGACCACTGCTATTAAATGATCTAGAAACAGGGACGAAGAGCGAAGTAATAAAATTCACAGATGACACCAAGCTATTCAATAGGGCTAGGACTAAAGAGGACTGCGAAGATTTACTAAGGGACCTAAACAAACTAGGGGGAGTAGGCGACGAGATGGGAGATGAAGTTCAATGTAGAGAAATGCAAAGTCTTACATGTAAGAAAAAGAAACCCGAGGTACAGCTACACAATGGGAGGGCTGTTATTGAGTGAGAGTTCCCAAGAAAGGGACTTGGGAGTAATAGTGGACATGACAATGAAGCCATCGGCACAATGCGCAGCGGCTGCTAAGAAAGCAAATAGAATGCTAGGAATAATCAAGAAGGGTATTACAAGCAGAACAAAAGAAGTTATCCTGTCGTATCGGGCGATGGTGCGCCCGCATCTGGAGTACTGCGTCCAATATTGGTCGCCGTACCTAAAGAAGGATATGGCGATACTCAAGAGGGTTCAGAAGAGAGCGACGCGTTTGATAAAAGGTATGGAAAACCTTTCATACGCTGAAAGATTAGAGAGACTGGGGCTATTTTTGCTGGAGAAGTGGAGACTTAGAGGGGATATGATAGAGACTTATAAGATCACGAAGGGCATAGAGAAAGTGGAGAGGGACAGATTCTTCAAACTTTCGACAACTACAAGAATGAGAGGGCATTCCGAAAAATTAAAAGGGGACAGATTCAGAACCAATGCTAGGAAGTTCTTCTTCACCCAACGGGTGGTGGACACTTGGAATGCGCTTCCAGACAGGGTACGGTAATGGAGTTCAAGAAGGGATTGGACAATTTTCTGAAGGCTAGTATAGAGGGCTAGTATACAGGTCCTGGACCTGATGGGCCGCCGCGTGAGCGGACTGCTGGGCATGATGGATCTCAGGTCTGACCCAGCAGAGACACAGCTTATGTTCTTATGTTCTTAATGATGATGTCATCTGCATAGCTGTAGGAGGTTATGCCTTGTTTGTCCAAGTGGGTGCTGAGGGAGGCCATATAGAGGTTGAAGAGTGTGGGAGATAGAGGGGATCCTTGGGAAACGCCGCAGGGGTTTGTCCAAGGTTCAGATTTTTCTTTGCCTGATTTTATAGACAAGTGATACTGGACACAGAGGGAGAGGATAGGGACATAGAATGATAATGATGATGAAGGTAAGGAGATGGGCACAGTGGAAATACTAGAAAGGGAAGTATAGGAAACACAGAAAAGGGAGATGCTGAACAAAGGGGAAAATACATACACAGAGATGAAAGGTAGATGGTGAGCATGGAGAAAGAAGCGAAATGGTCAGGAGACCCTGGCAAGTGAGTTAATAGAAGACAGAAACCAGAGCCCGAGACCAACATGATTTGAAGAATAAAATGACAAGACAACAAAACATAACCAGGGACCACAAAGCTCACTACCAGGCTGTGTATTCTTCAGTTTCTAGCAGGCTTAGGGCTCTCTGTGGCCAGGGGGTAGTTGCTCTAGCTGCACTCCCCTAGCACTATTCCTACCATGATCTTTGTTTTGCTCAATATAGGAGGAAATTGATCTATTTCTTTGGTGTTTACTACATGCATGGTGTGGCTACTTGGGATTTTGGTTTAATTTAATATATGTTTATCATTTTTGGTCAGCTATTATGGATTTTGTATTTGTTGTGTGTGTGTGACCAAGGTGTTCAGTTAGCATGATTTTCTATATAGCATTCTGTAGTAATTTGACTTGTTCAGTTTTCTCAATATTGGAGGGGATATTTATGAGAAGGGAGGATAGACAGGAGTTTTGTTGATCCTTTTTTCTGAATTATTTGTGATTTATAAAATGACAGTTTTATAGAATATCATTTCTTTTTATACTCCAATAAAATGATTTCCATATAAAATCATAATTATTTGAGGCTTGTGCAGATGGGATCAAATAGAATTGATGGGGACAGGGACAGAATTCATGGGGACAAAGCTCACAGGGACATAGACAAACACTGTGGTGATGGAGCAGAGACAGGGAAAAACTTTTCTCCCCATTTCATTCTCAATTCAGAAATAAATGGAACCCCTGTTCCCCGGGCTTTTTCAGAAACTCTAAGGTTAGCAAAGACAGAGGCATCTGATGATTCCTAAACCCTTCTCTGAGAGCTTACATCCATTGCCTGGTGGCTAGTCCCTTCTTCTAAGACAGCCGTAACTGAAGTCACCACAGAGGAACAGGGTAGGGTGTCTTTCACAAAGTTTCTGACTGAGAACCAAAGAACAGTATGACTGGAGATATGAGCTCTCTATTTTGGCCTGCTAAAATATTTTTGACCATTGCCAGGTTCTCTTTGCAACTGGTAGTCACTAAGGGACTACTGCACATTCTTCAGCTGCACCCACAAGTACAGCTCTTGACATGCTCTGCCAGTGCTTCCATTCACACTGTAGCCAAAAGTTACCTCAGGCCAGTGGGCCAGGTTCATATCTAAGCCCAGTGTTGCAATTCAATGTGAATAGCTGAAATAGGGTTCCTCTCTGACAGTAGTATGTTGTTACTTGCCCAAGCTCTCCCAGGCTGGCTGACTCAGAAAAATTCCCCTACCCACTAACCCAACCTCATGGTCTGACCACCCAAGCTCATCTGCCCACACTTCAGTACTGTGATCTTGCAGGAAGAAGCATAAAACAAGAATGTTCCTCTGCTTAATAAAAAAAAACCTGTTTGTTTGTTTTTTTGTTTCAACCTCCTCGAAACTAAAGAACTTGAGTAAAAAAAAAAAAAGGGGGGGGGGGGAGAAAACTCAGATTCCTCTGAGATAACTGAATTTTCCTTTTTTTTTTTTTTTTTTTTGTTTGAGCTGAAACACGCCAGAAAGACACCTCTAGTTCAACAGGGACTCAATTCTCCTACTGGCCCAGCTGCTGTCTTTCATAACTAGTCTAGAAACTACACAGTTCATCTGCTGGAAACAAAGAAGTACTTAAGACCTAAAGCTGTAGGTCAGGGAACATCTCACTGGTATTTAGTCTTTCTTGCAATCTGCGAGTTGAAAGGCACAAACAGCACAGTTACTTACCGTAACAGGTGTTTATCCAGGGACAACAGTCAGATATTCTCATATATGGGTGACGTCATCCATTGAGCCCCAGTACAGACAGTTGTAAAGCACTCGTGCACTTTAAGAACTTAAGAACGTTCATGATTGACTGTACCGCGCATGCGCGAATGCCTTCCCACCCGACGTTGGTACGTGTCTCCTCAATTCAGATAGCCAGCTAAGAAGCCAACCAGGGGAGGTGGATGGGTTGTGAGAATATCTGCCTGCTGTCCCTGGATAACACCTGTTACAGTAAGTAACTGTGCTTATCCTAGGATAAGCAGGCAGCATATGCTCACATATGGGTGACCTCCAAGCTAACCAGAGATGGGATGGTGGGAGAGTTGGCTATTGGAAAAATAAATTTTGTTAATACTGCTTGGCCAAAATGTCCATCTGTCCATAGGATTCCAGACAGTAATGAGAAGTGAATGTATGAACCAAGGACCAAGTAGCAGCTTTGCATATTTCCTCAATAGGAGTAGAGTGGAGAAAAGCTACTGAAGCTGCTATAGCTCGAACTTTGTAGGCTGTGACTTGACCTTTCAGTTGCAGCCCAGCCTGAGCATAACAAAGCAAGATGCAAGCAGCCAACCAGTTGGAAATTGTCCTCTTGGAAACAGGATGTCCCAACATGTTTGGATCAAAGACGACAAAAAGTTGTGGAAAAGATCTTGTGATTTTGTCCATTGCAAATAGTATGCCAATATTCATTTGCAGTCCAGAGTATGAAGAGCTGTTTCTCGATAAGAATGAGGCTTGGGAAAGAACACTTGGAGAACAATCGATTAAGATGAAATTCTGTAACAACTTTGGGTAAGAATTGTGGATGGGTGCAGAGAACCACCTTATTATGATGGAATACTGTTACAGGTAGGTCCGCTACCAAAGCTTGTAGTTTACTGACTCTGCGAGTGGATGTGAGAGAAATGAGGACAATCACTTTCCAAATGAGATATTTAAGATGAGCCGTAGACATTGGTTCAAATGGAGGCTTCATGGGATGAGCAAACAGAACATTAATCTAATCTAATCTTCCATCTGTGAGTCGCACAAACCTATACAAGCTCAAGGCGACAGATAAGAGAGAAGAGGGAGAGGAAGAAGGGAGGGGCAAGGAAATATAAGAGTGGGCCTGGGGGAATATAAGGAAGCTGAATCAGTTAGTTGTCAAAGAGGTAAGTCTTCAGATTTTCCCAAACTACTGGTGGTGGTTTGAGATTGAATAGTCCTTTTATAAATCTGGAAACCACAGGATGAGCAGAGAGAGGTTTACCATCCAATGGTTGATGAATAGCAATAGCACTGAGATGGACTCTAATAGAGGTGGATTTGAGGCCAGATTGAAACAAATGGAATAGATAATCCAGAATCAAAGACAAGGAGGTAGATCATGGTTCCTGGTTATGGAGATCGCATCAAGCAGAAAACCTAGTCCATTTTTTAATATAACATTGTCTTGTGTCTGGTTTTCTAGAAGCATCTAAAATGTCTGACAGATTGAGAAAACTGAAGATCATGTGAAGTTATCTCGCAAGGTACCAAGCTGTCAAATGCAAAGACTGTACGTTGGACCAATTAATTTGGGAAGCAAGGACTGCAGGCGAGTTGCAAGTATTTTAGCGTAAATTTTTGCATCAACGTTGATCAAAGATAACGGACGATAATTGGCCACAAGGCGGTGATCTTTGCCAGGTTTGGGCAAAACTATAATGCTTGCTTCAGTAAAAGTACCTCTCACATCACCGGTACGAATAAAGTAATCAAAAAGATCAACTAAATGAGGTGCCAGATCCTGTTGAAAAGCAGCATAAAATTCTGATGTAAAACCATCGGGACCAGGGGCTTTCCGTTTTGCCATGTGATGTAAAACCAGTCCAATGTCTGACTCCTTTATGTCCATAGATAAGAGCGCATTCTCCTCAGATGAGAGAGTGGGATGAGGTGCCTTTGATAATATCTTCGAGGGATCTGGATTAGTGACTTCTGATGTATACAGCCTTTCATAAAATTGACTAAACTTTTGTGAGATCAAGAGAGGATCCACTGTGATAGACCCATCCTCGCCATTGATGGCAGATATAGTTAATCGTTCCTCCTGTATTTTCAGATATTGAGCTACAACAGTTCTGGGCCAGTGTCATATCTGATATTAACAAATTGCTTCAAACGTCCCTTCCTCTCTCATACAATTCTATAATCCTAGGAAGTGTCAAATCTTCTGTCTTTCTTCACAAAGATGAGGATTGCCTTATTCATCTACTCCTTTTGATTGCGATCAAGACCATCCTTTCTAATTGGAAAAACCTTGAAAGAGTGTCCTATGATGTCTGGTGGAACACTACTTGCCTGACAGTCAAATACGAGAAAATTGCTGCGGAAAGATTAGGCTTGATGCATAAGTTTAACAGCCTTTGGGGCCCCTTACTACAATATGCTGATTTACCACTTAATTCTCCAGATTAGCCCTTATAATTCATGAAACTCTTACATTATTATGCCCTTTGACTATATTTGACATTATAATCGAAATCATAATTCCTCTATGTCTCATTATCTTAATGTTATTGATATATTATGTTGGTACATGTTTATCATTTGATTGTGTACAGACTTTACATCAGTGTTTAAGTACAAGATATCCTGATCTGTTCTTTCCTCCCTTTTTCTTTTTCCCTCTTCCTGGAAATAGTAATCCTTTGTATTATTGTTCCCCTGGTTTGGGGCATTACATTACGGATCTGCTATGATTCAATATGCGTCTTAATGCAATGTTTTGATGTTACACATCTGTATTATTTTCTGTTTTGTTGTAAAACCTTAATAAAAACTCATTGAACTTAAAAAAAAAGACTGTACGTTGGGATGAAGAAGAGAACCATGACTATGTGTAAGAAGAAACGGAAATATTGGTAGAAGAAGTGGCTCCTTGATGCTGAGTTGAAGTAAAAGGAGAAACAAGGTTGTCTGGGCCACCGAGGAGCTATCAGAATCATGGTGGCCGAATCTTGTTTGAGTTTGACAAGTGTCTTGAGAATGAGGGAAATGGAGGAAATGCATAAAGGAACTGGTTCTTCCAGTCCAGATGAAAAACATCTGCCTCCAGGCTATGTGGAGAGCATAGTATGGAACAGAACTGGGGCAGCTTGTTGTTGTGGGGGAGATGCAAAAAGGTCTACTTGAGGGGTTCCCACTGAGAAAAAATATGATGGAAAACTGTTAAGTTTAGCATCTATTCATGATATTGCAGAATGCATCTTAATTTGTCTGCCAGTTAATTTTTCTCTCCTTGAATGTATACAGCTTTCAAAAAAATGTTGTAAGGAATTGCTCAATTCCAATTTTTTTGAGCTTCTTGGCAAAGGAGAAGGGATCCTGTTCCTCCTTGCTTGTTCACATAGTACATCGCTACTTGATTATCTGTATGAATGAGAATGATTGATTGTGCAGAAGATGTTGAAAAGCCTCTGAGTTCCAACAGATTTATGTGATGGCAACGATCTGTGGAGGACTAGTGGCCTTGAGTTCGAAGACCATCTAGATGAGTCCCCCAAGCGTAGGTTGATGAATCTGTCGTGAGAATCTTCTGATGAGGGGGTGTTTAGAACAGCAAACCTCTGGATAGATTGGAAAAGAGCATCCACCATTGAAGAGATTGCCGAAGAGAAGGTGTTACTGTAATGTGCTGGGAAAGAGGATTAAGCCTGCAACCACTGAAAAGCCAGCGTCCATTGAGGAGTCCTTAGGTGAAGTCTGACAAAAGAAGTCACATGAACTGTAGAGGCAATGTGACCTAGGAGAACCATCATTTGTCTCGCTGAGAGTGAAGGAAGGAGGGACACTTGATGGCAAAGTTGCACGAGAGCATTTTGATGTTGCTGGGGAAGGAAGGCTCCGAGTTGAATAGTATCTAGAAGGGCTCCAATAAATTGAAGAGTCTGAGAAGGCTGCAGTTGATAATTGGGAAAATTGATTTCGAATCCTAAATTTTGCAGGAACAATATAATCTGTTATGTCGTTACATAAACCACTTGAAATGAAGGATCTTTGATGAGCCAATCATCTAAATAGGGAAAGACTTGCAGTCCATGATTTCACAAGGCTGCTGCTGCTGCTGCTACCACAACCAGGCACTTGGTGAAGACTCTGGGAGATGATGCGAGATCAAAGGGCAGAACCTTGTATTGGTAATGATAATTTCCCACCTGAAATCTGAGAAACCTGCGAGAGGTTGGGTGAATGGGAATGCATGTGTAAGCCTCCTTGAGATCCAGAGAACATAACCAATCATTGTGATCCAGTAGGGGGTTACAGGGACACCAGAGACAGCATCTGAAATTTTTCTTTGATAAGAAATTTGTTGAGAGCTCTGAGGTCCAAGACCTTCCGTCTTTTTCAGAATGAGGAAATACCGGGAATAAAAATCCCATGTTATGCTGGTCTAAAGGAACTTTCTCAATGGCATTGAAAATAAGCAGAGATTCGACTTCCTGGAGAAGAAGAGAGGCTTGAAAAAGATTGGAAGGAAACTCTTTTGGAGGATGATCTGGAGGAATATAATAATAATAATAATAATAATAACAACTTTATTTTTGTATACCGCATTACCATGGGAGTTCTATGCGGTTAACAGATGAAGAGACTGTACATTACAGCGAAGTTACACATTTTTTTTTTTTTTGGCATAGCTACATTTACATTTTTGGCGACGCTACATTTGCGGTGAAGTTATTTTTCAGGTCGGTTACTATTGCAGAGAAGTTACAGTTGTAAGCTGCATATATATAGCAGAGTTCATACAGTAGTGTTACATACAGCGGTGATATATACTGCGGCGTTCGATAAAGCCGAGCAGAGGCATTAAGGGGGGTAAAGAAGAAGGGGTGATTAGTTGGATAGGGTGATCCATTTTGTTAAGCCGTTTGGTGGCAGACAGAATTGGAAGAGTCGAGAGACTGAGGTAAGTCAAGGTCCGAGGAGGAGGCAAGGAAGAGGGGGGGAGAAGTTAGAGGAATTTATCAAAAAGGTAGGTTTTGATTGTCTTCCTGAACATTTGGTAGGGGGGGGGGAACTGGAGATCAGTGCTGTGAGGCATTTGTTCCATTTGTCCGCTTGGAATGCGAGGGATCTGTCGAGAAATTTCTTGTAGAGGCAGCCTTTCAGGGAAGGAAAGGAGAACAGGTAGGTGTTTCGTGTACGAGAGGGGCCAGCGATTTCAAAGTGCTCAGATAGGTAGATTGGGGAAGAGCCTGCTAGGGTTTTGAAGCAGAGGCAGGCGAATTTGAAGATGATCCTTGCCTCCACCAGCAGCCAGTGGAGTTTAGCGTAATAGGGGCTAACGTGGTCATATTTTTTGAGGCCGAAGATGAGGCGGACAGCAGCATTTTGAACTATTCTTAAGCGTTTGATGGTGTTTTTATAGGATCCCAGGTATATGATGTTACAATAGTCCAGTATACTTAAGATTAGTGACTGGACCAGAAGACGGAAGGAGAGGTGGTCGAAATAGCGTTTAATGGTGCGAAGTTTCCAGAGGGAGTAGAAACATTTTTTGACCTGGGCACTGGTATGATCTTCGAAGGTCAAGCATTTGTCTAGGAGGACTCCAAGGATTTTTATGGTGGGGTTGATAGGATAGTCTAGGCCGTTCAATTTCAGGGAGGTGTTTGTAAGTTTATGGTTAGGACTTGTCAGGAAAATTTTGGTTTTTTCGGTGTTCAGTTTTAATTTGAATTGTGAGGTCCATAGTTCTAGTTTGGTGAGGACGGAGGAGGTGAGTTGTTCCGTCTGTTGTGTGAATGAAGTAAGGGGAATGATAATGGTGATGTCATCTGCGTATATGAATGATTTTAGGTTTAAGTCAGCGAGTGTCCGTGCCAGGGGGGACAAGTAAATGTTAAAAAGGGAGGGGGATAGAGGGGAGCCTTGTGGGACTCCGCAGGGGTTGCGCCAGTGATGGGAAAAGGTTCCATTGCTGTGGACCTGGTAAGTACGGTTGGTTAGGAAGCTTGAGAACCAGTTTAGTACTTGGCCGGTAATGCCGATCGAGTCAAGGCAGTTGAGCAGGATATTGTGGTCGACCAGATCGAAGGCGCTGCTTAAGTCGAATTGGAGTACTAGGGCGCTTTTGCCCAGTGAGAACAGGTGGAGGAGGTAGTTGGTCAGAGCAGCTAGGACAGTTTCTGTGCTGTGGTTTGTGCGGAAGTCGGATTGGGAGTCGTGAAGTATATGGAACTTTTCTAAGTAGTTCATGAGGTCGTGGTTAATAAGGCCTTCCATGAGTTTTTGGAAAAGTGGGATGTTGGCGATGGGTCTGTAGTTGGTGGTGGAGGAGATAGGTTCCTTGTTGTTTTTGAGGAGGGGGGAGACAAGGATGTGGCCAAGTTCAGTCGGGAAGTGACCTGTTGTCAGGCATAGTGAGATCCAATTGAAGAGGTCAGCTTTGAATGAGGGGGGAGCGGATTTCATGATAGTGGGTGGGCAGTTGTCTAATAGGCAATTGGAGTTAGCGTATTTTGAGTAGAGATTGAGAAAGAGGTTCCAGTCTGGGCTTTCGAAGGAGCTCCAGGTCATGTCTGTAATTGAACCTATTGTGTCTGTTGCAGGAAGGTTGAATATTGGCTCAGGACTGGGGGCTATAAGAGACAATTTTAAGGTATGAATTTTGTTGGCAAAATGGTCTGCTAGGGTTGTAGCAGGGGGTGGGAGGTCAGAGCAGGAGCGTTTGTGTGAATCAATGTCTAGGAGGGAGTTAACTATTCTAAAGAGTGCTTTACTATTTAGAGTAGGGGAATTAATTAGTTGGGAGTAATGTTTACTGCGTTTTTCGTTGATCAGTCTTTTGTATTCGTTGACTTTCAGTCGCCAGTTGAGTCTATCGTTGTCAGTCCCTGATTTACGCCATGTTCTTTCAAGTTTCCGTACTTCGCATTTTATGGCTAAGAGATCCGCGTCAAACCAGTTGTTTGAGGGCCGAGGGGTTTTCTTGTGAAGTCTCAGGGGTGCGATGGTATTTAGGACTTGGTTGCTGAAGTTTTTCCAGTCTAGGTAGAAGTTGGGGTCTGGGTCGGAGTTAGAGATGCGGGTGTAATGTGACCAGAAATCTGCTGGATTCATTTTTTCTCTTGTCCAGATTATTGCCTTTGTATGGTTAGGCTTGGGTTTCCTGTCTGGTGGTTTTTTGAGCCAGGCTAGTTCGAACTGACACAGGAGGTGGTCTGACCAAGGGGTGTTAGACCAATTTTGTTCAGTGAGGCTTATGTTAGGATTAGTGGGGGTGTTGGAAAGGAAAGTGATCAGGCCTAATTGGTGACCTTTATTGTGTGTTGTGGTTTGGGGGGGCTTGGTAAAGCCAATCGATGTAAGGAAGGAGAATAAGTCTGCAACATTGGGGTTCTCTTCTTGCTCGAGGTGTAGGTTGATGTCTCCTGCTAAGAGGTTGTGGGTACCAGCTGCCGAGTTCGTGAGAAGGTATTCATAGTAGTCTTCTATCAAGGAAATGAAGAGAATATTCTTCTTGGATGATACTGAGGACCCAGAGATCGGAGGTGATCATTTGCCAAAGATGATGGTAATGGTGTAGGTGGCCTTCGATAAGAAGAGGAAGGGGCAGAGATATAGTGATTAAAGTTATGCTCTATAGTAAACAGTCAAAAAAGCTGAGTTGACTTCGGAGCAGCAGAGGTCTGAGATTTCTGGGGATGCTGCCAACGCTGCTTTTTCTGCTGTGGTCAAGAAAGAGGATTGGACTTTGGACCTCTGATATGAGGAAGATGGCTTGAAAGGTTTAGAGGCGGAGGATTTAGGCTTAGGTCTGAGTAATGAATTGAAAGATTTTTCATGCTCTGAAAGTTTTTTAGTTGCATTCTCAATAGTGTCCCCAAAAAGTTCATTTCCTAGGCAAGGGATGTTAACTAGCTGATCTTGAAGGTTAGTATCCATATCTGCTACTCTGAGCCATGCAAATCTTCTCATGGCCACCGAGATTGCAGACACTCTAGAATACAGTTCAAAGACATCATAACAGGATTGTACCATGTGCTGTCTAAACTGTGTGTGAGTATGGGATGGCAGATATTTGAAATAAATTGGAATAGTTTTGACCCAGTATTTCATAACATATCATACTTATAAACCGCATAACTGTAAATTCAATTTGGTGAACAAAAGATTAAAAATAACATAACCTAAGGATGATTTAAATTAGTTCGCTATGAGTTTTCAATTGAGTTCTAAAGAGCTTGTAAGAGCATGCACTACGCAACAGTAGCCTAAATTCCCTGTCATAGAAAACAGCCTGAAATGCTAGTGTATGTTCCAAGGATTTCTTGCTCTTACAACCTTGAGCAGATGGAAAATTAAACAATGCATGTGATTCTCTCAAATGTTTATGGAATGCTGTGAGAAATCTATCGGTCATATAGCTTAAACAAAACACGCGCTCCACTGGAAGCAATGCAATTCACGGTAGAAAGGAGTCACATGATCGTATTTCTTTAGACCATAAATTAATTTGACCCCCGTATTTTGAATCAGTCTAAGCCTAGCCATCTCTTTCTTGGTACATGTCAGATAGACACTGTTACAATAGTCAAGAAGACTTAGAAGTAACGACTGAACTAAAAGTTTAAAGGCCGGAAACTCAAAATAGAAATTGTAATTGATGACTGTTAACCAGCATGGAATTCTGGTAAAGATATCTGCCAAACCTGTCCATTGATCGTCCTTCTCATCCAGGAGAAATAGTAGCGTAGAGTTTAGAAGGGGCAGATATTTTTTAGGGTGGACTCCACTACAAGAGACTGGTGAGAGAGTTGAGACTTATCATAACCAGGAATGGGAACAATCTTGTACTGAGAATCCTGCTTTCGAGGAGCAGCTGGAACAGAATAAAGGGAGTCCCAATTCTTACGAAGAGTTTCTTTCAGGATACCATGTAAAGGAAGTTTGAGAAGCTCCTTAGGAGGATGTTTGTAGTCCATGGACTCTAGAAACTCCGCTGAATACTTGGAGTCTGCCTCTAATTTTACTACCAGGTGGTGGAGACAGAGACTGAATTCAAGATGGCCTGGGATAGGCACGTGGGATCTCTTGGAGAGAGAAAGAGATAACGGTTACTGCGGATGGGCAGACTAGATGGGCCATTTGACTTTTATCTGCCATCATGTTTCTATGTCTTTACTCATCTGCCTGATAAATCAAGTAAATGAAACTGGCCCAGAAGAAGGCTCCCTATGAGAAGTGGAGTGTGGAGAATGCTCTGCTTGGGAATCATAAGCTTCCATAGAAGATGGAGATGCCTGATGAGAAGACTCAAGATGAAGGTCAGAATCCACAGGAATGGAGGGAGAACCGTACTGACACTTGGCCTGGTACCGACCTGATGAAAGTGAGACAGACTTCTTGCACTTGTCCAAATGCGTAGGAGAAATGTGCTTGGATTTAAAAGAACGTTTACCAGATGTAGTGGATTGAAAACATGGAGACGAATGTCTCGAAAGACAGGATCTATACTCAGATGAATGACGCTTCTCACGCAGCCACTCTGGAGAAGGTAATCGGTGTCTTTAAGAACGATGCTTCAGAGAAGGAAATCAATGGCTTGAAGAAGAATGAAGCTTCGGAGGAGATTGGTGTCTTGTGGAGCGATGCTTCAGGGAAGGAAACCGATGCCTTGAAGAACTGTGCCTGGAGGCATGGCTCGATGAAGATGATCGGTGCCGAGAAGGCGGTACCGATGAGGCAGTGGTGGTACCTGCATCTCACATTGGGGCGATGCTCAGGCTGGGCCGGTACCGGAGGAGCTGACATGGGAGTGACCAGTTGGAACATATTCCCAAACTCCCATTGAAAGAGAGCATCGAGCTTCTTTTTGAAGGCCTACACCAATACGTGTAGCTTGGATGCCAATATAAACGGTGCTGCGGTACGCTCCGGAGAGGATGACATGGATGAAGATGCACCCCTTGAAGTTGAAGTGATTTACATTAATGGTTTCTGTTTGGCCAGTACAACTAGACTCTGTACCTTAGTGGCCTGAGACACCGTCTGGAAAGCTGGTGACTTTTTAGCTGGCTTATCTGACGGAGCTATAGTCTGCGACACCAACATGGACAAAGGTACCTCAGACGATGGTGATGCTTTTGATGTTGATGGTTTTGACGGTGTCAAAGGTACCTGTGATTCCATGGTACCGAAAAGTAGTTTTTGTTGCAGAACGCTTCTGAAGCGTCAAGCAGCACGTACAAGACTTTACACGGTGGTTTGGGCCCAGGCACTGGATACACCACTTGTGGAATCAGTTAAAGAAGTAGTGCGCTGGCACCTGCCGCACTTCTTAAAGCCAGTTAACGGGTAGGACATGGAGGGAAAACTGCCTCAGTCAAATTGAGGCCCCGCCATCAGAAAACGTCTAACATAAACAGAAAGAAAAATAAACTTCGTGGGGAGGGGGGTTTGGGGGGGAGAGTTTACAATTTAGTAAGGAAGGAAAAGTGAAAGAAAAAAAATCAGTAAACTCGCAAGCAGGAAGGCAAAATAAAATGAAGACCATTTCACACGTGACTTCGTAGCTCCACAGAAAACTGAGAACTGAGGAAACGCGTGCCTACGTCAGGCAGGAAGGCACTCACGCATGCGTGGTGTGGTCAGTCACGAACTTTCTTAAGTTCTTAAAGTGCAAGAGCGCTTTAGCAGCTGTCCGTACCAAGGCTCCGTGGATGATGTCACCCATATGTGAGAATATGCTGCCTGCTTGTCCTGGGATATCACAGGTTCTGGACTGGTCTGGTGAGGACAATAAGAAAACAGATTTATCATGACTAATTTAAAAGAAATTCCTAAATATTATAAGGAAAGATTAGGCATTTACCTGATAAATCTTTTTTTCTAGTAAACAAGCACATCATTCTGGAACACTTGGGTTGTGTATCTCTGGCGCGAGATTCTGTATAGAGAGCCTCATTTACATTTTTCTACCCTGCCTCTCATCCCTCTGGGCAATCCTGTAATGTCTCAGTTTGTATAAAAGCAGATGGTCAGCCCTAGAGGAGGAAACATTAACAGGGAGGGTATGGGGACTTCACCCATTCACCCAAGAAGCAAGTTTGTTCTGCTTATATCATAACATATAATAATCATGAAGCCGCTAAACATTTAACTCTATAAAATGGTAGAACGAAAAGGCTACCTTCCTGAGTGCAACCTGCACTAGTAGTCTTGGAGTTCTGAAAGATACTCCATGGTCTCTTCACAATAGTAGTAGTTCCCCCAATACTTGACTGTACTGGACAGAGGAAAGAAACAAATTATCCAGTAATATGGACATGTCTGAGACAGCAAGCAGGCTAATGAATATCTGACAGGGTGGGCTTCCAGAATGATAGGCTTATTTACTAGAAAGAAGGTTATCAAGGTAAGTACCTAATCTTTCCTTCTAGTGCAATAGGCACATTATTCTGGAACCCAAGGGACATATCAAAGTAGTCCCCAAGGATCTAGGGTGGAACATATAAGCCTGCTAAAAGTACGTGGTATCCAATTTGGCTGCTACATCCAACCCTATAAAACTTTGTGAAAGTATGGAGCGAAAACCATGTGGCCGCTCTACAAATTTATTCAGGGGAAACTGCTCTGGATTCTGCCCAAGAGGAAGCTAGTGGAACGGACTTTATGGCCACTAGTGATTGCTTTCTGTTGCCAATGTAAGCTAAGAAATAGCCTTAAGAATCGATCTAGAAATGGTCGATTTTGAAACCAGCAGGCCCTGACAGCTGGTACCCACTATCACAAAGAGATGATCTGACAGACAAAACTCATTCATCACTTCCAGATTGCTGGATGTTCGCAGGGTATCGCTTTACTATCTCAGAACTTTGTCACTCTTCTTGGAAAACAAGGGCGAGAAGGCCAGCAACTGTACTTCATAGCTGAGGTAAAACTATAGACTATTTTGGCAGGAAAGAGAGACTATTCTCAATGAAACCCATCACCGAAACCCTGAGAAAGGGATCTTTACAGGATAAAGACTGTAGTTCAGACACCCAAAGTGCTGATGTGACCACCACTAAAAAATGCTGATTTGACTGTCAGGTCCCATCAATGACGCCATCTCCAAAGGCTCATATGGAGCTCTAGTTAGAGCCCGTAGAATGAGATTAAGACTCCACATTGGAAAAGGCCAACATCTCGGAGTAGAGAATGACATGGGGACAAATTATTCCCGTCTGCGCAGGAACTCAATTTCCCCATCCCATTCCCATGAGTTTTGTCACTGTCCCGGTTACATTCTTATAAACTCTGCCTTAACCACACAAGCCTTGAACAGTTATGATTTTACAGTGTTTGAGGCTTGTGCAGATAAGAACAGAGCTTGCAGGGATGGGACGGGAAAATGAGTTCCCGTGGGGATGGGGAAAAATTTGTCCCAGTTTCATTCTCTATACTGGAGGATGCAAACGTAATGCTCTCTTCAAAAATCTGAACACATCTGGGTGAGAAGCCAATGTTCTTCTATTAGACTAGGATCTGAAGCACAAAAGTCCTGCTATCTGTACTTTGAGGGAGTCAACTGCTAGTCCTTTCTCAAATCCTTCTTAAAATAAAGCAAGAACCAGTGACACTGATCCTGTAGCCGAATTCTCACTCTTTTGGGCACACCAGCCCTGGAAGCACCTCCAGGCCTTCACATATGCGGTCAAGGTTGGCTGCTTCTTGGACTTCAGAAAAGTGGCAGCCACCACATCCATAAAGCCTTTGCGCACTATGACTGCGCGCTCAAGAGCCATGCCGTAAGATCAATGTGCTCCGGATCCTCCAGGGTGATTTGGTCCTGTGAGAGTAACCCCAGATGACAGGGTAGTCTGAGACCCTGGCTCCTCTTTAGATGGACCAGATCTGCATACCTTGGACACCTTGGCCAGTCTGATGTGACGAGAACTACCAGCCTGAATACAACATTATTTTTCGTAGGACTCTGCCTATCATGGGCCATTGTGGCCACGGCTGCACCAAGATGTCCAGACTGACACTTCCTGGCTTGTATCTTTTAAAGAAAAACCGAATAGTTTTCTTTTTGGTCACTAACGCCATAAGGTCAAACGTGAGGTAAACCCACCAACTCATAATGCTGTCAAACACTTCCCAAGACAAGAGTCCATTCTCCAGGATCCAGAGTATGCTGGCTGAGGAAATCCGATTGCACATTGTCTACTCTCACTACATGTGCTGCTGAGAGGGCCAGCAGGTGGCTTTCTGCCCACTGGAACAGCATTTGGGCCTCCAGCTGTAGTGGAGCACTCTTGGTGCCTCCCTTCTAATTGACAAAGGCTGCAATGATTGTACTGCCCGAGAGAACTTATACCACTTTCTCCTGCAGTAATCTTCTGAGTGCTCATAGCGCCAGGCAGATGGCTCTCAGCATCCCTGCACCGAGCAACCTTCATAACAAACTCTGTCATCAGGATCACCCATATGGAGAGGTGAAACAGTACTCCCTGGGATAGAGATTGTGACTCCAACCACCACTTCAGACTGCAACGTGGCTCTATCGTCCAAAATAGGAGCACCATATCTCCTTAAGAGAGGCATATAAGGATATGGTGGACTATAAATTAAGCCAGGTGTACACCTGGCAGGGCCTCCGCGTGTGCGGATCGCCGGACTTGATGGACCGAAGGTCTGATCCGGAAATGGCAGTTCTTATGTTCTGTTAACGCATCCGTCTGTGGTGACCAGCGGGATAAGAACACAAACTAGAAAGGGCATAAATGCACCCTCGTCCCTATATCTATCGTTGCTACTGCTGACCCCAGCACTTGTAAGTAATGCCTGGCCGTTGGTATCCCAAAACTCCCTGATCTGACATATGTGAGCTTCGCTCTGCGGACATTGGGGAGAAAAAAACTTTGCTGTCCTTCGTGTTGAAAAGGACTCCCAGATACTCTAGGGACTGTGTCAGCTCCAGGTAGCTGTTTGGGAAGTTTATTACCCAGTCCATGCTATGCAGCAGCTGGATCACATGATTCATTGTTGTCCTTCTCTCGGATTCGGATGGAGCTTTAAACAGCAGATCATCCCCTCTTTGCGGAGGTGCACTATTACAACAAACACCTTGGTGAAGGTGTGAGGCACCGTGCCCAGTCCAAATGGAGGAGCTGAGAACTGGAAGCGGTACTCCAGAATGTGAATTCCTGTGATCCAGGAAAATGGGGATATGCAGATAGGCTTCTGTTAAGAAATTCCCCCAAAGCCATGGAGGCAATGGCCAACCTCACCATTTCCATGTGGAAATGCAGTATCTTGAGAGCCACATTGACCAATTTCAGATCCCGGATTGGATTCCAGTCTTCTGAGTCTCGTTTGGGTACAATACAGAACATGGAGTATATGCCTGAGCCTGATTCTTCATCCAGTATGGCTTCTATAGCCGCTAGATTTAAGCTTCTTTAGTTGCTTGGACACGGACTGCGTTCTCTGGCTTCCCCATTGGAGAATCCAGAACGAGGTTTGGAAGGGGATGAAAGAACTCAAGCTTGTACTACCCCTGAATAATTTCCAATACCCAGTGGTCTAATGTGATCTTCGCTCACGCCTCCCAGTAAGCTGACAACCACCCTCCTATCCTTGGAGGAACAGCTCCTGACCTGGTGTCAGAACTATTTCTTGGGGGCCACTGAAGTGTAAGATCCAGAGGACTGGGGACGCTTAGCAACCCAAAATCTCTGTCACGAACCTTGAAAAGATCTCTGGATCAAAGGTCCTCCCGAGTATTGGCAAAAGCATCGAGAGCCACAAAAATTAGCTCAACCTGATCCCCTAGGGGCCCTTGACCTGCTGTTAGGTAAACACTTTGGTGTTCGATCCTGCACACTAGCCATAAGATTATCCAGTCCTTTCCCAAAGAGCAATTGATCCTTAAATGGCAATTTGCTCAGCCTAGCTTTCGAGAATGAATCTCCCGCCCACTGTCTGATCCAGAGCATTCTACGGGCAGCAAAAGCATATGCAGAAACCTTGCTCAGGATCCTGAATAGATCATAAAAAGCATCTGCCACAATCTACTCCCAACATAAGAAACTTGGGATCTGCGTCAGCATCCAATCCCAGAGCACGATGTAACTTTGAATGGCAAGTCTATCCAATGTAGGACGCTGCTGCTGCCACCTTCAACCCAAATATCTGGCTTCAATTTCTCTTTTAAGAACAAAGACCAGCCTGTGTATCCTTGAACACCACTCCCCCTTCATTGGGGAGCGATGCATGCTTTGTAACTCATGCCACCAGGGAATCCACCTTTGATGGACTGAACAGCTGATTTATAGTTTTTATATAATAACTTATACAAAAGTGCAAGAAAATATCATAGTAAAATCAAACAGCACTTTCATACTACATCAAATTCTTAAAACAACCCAAACTTCCTCCCACCCAACCCCCCTTGCCCCTCCTGGATGTGTATAAAGAATAATACAATAAATAATATGAATAAAATTTAAAAAACCATCATATACCGCCATGGTCTTTAACAAACATATCCAATGGGCTCCAGATGTCATTAAATGCCCAGAACTGACCATTGTGTTCCGCTAACATTTGTTCATACCGATAATACAAACACAGTGACTCCCATCAAAATGTGAAGTTTAGACCACTGTTCTTCAACCGCCGGTCCGCAGGAAATTTCTGATGGTCTGCGCAGGGCCAGCGAGATCAACGAGATATTTTAGCTGGTCCACACTGGGCAGGAGAGATCATGGGGAGCCTCCGACAGTGGCTTTCTCCCATCTGCAGCTCTCCTTTACTTTTCAGCGCAGCGATTCACGAAGGCAGCCTTGGGGCTTTTGCTGAATCGCGGCTGCCTCTGATGATGCAACTTCCTCTTTCCTCAGAGGCGGCGCGCGACCCAACAAAGGACCCGAGGCTGCCTTCCTGAATCGCTGCGCTGGGAAGTAAGAAGAGCTGTTGGGAGGGGAGAAAGCCACTATTGGAGTCTGGGAAGCTGCTGGACAAGGGAAAAAAAGGGACAGCTACTACTGTAGAGGGAGAAGGAGAGATGCTGCTGGGAGGGGAGGAGGGAAAGGAATCTGGGAAGCTGCTGGGCAAGGGGAAAAAGGGACAGCTGCTACTGGAGAGGGAGAAGGAAAGATGCTGCTGAGAGGGGAGGAGGGAAAGGAATCTGGGAAGCTGCTGGGCAAGGGAAAAAAAAGGACAGCTGCTACTGGAGAGGGAGAAGAAGAGATGCTGCTGGGAGGGGAGGAGGGAAAGGAATCTGGGAAACTGCTGGGCAAGGGATAAAAAGGGACAGCTGCTACTGGAGAGGGAAAAGGAAAGATGCTGCTGAGAGGGGAGGAGGGACAGTAATCTGGGAAGCTGCTGGGCAAGGGAAAAATAGGGACAGCTGCTACTGGAGAGGGAGAAGAAGAGATGCTGCTGGGAGGGGAGGAGGGAAAGGAATCTGGGAAGCTGTTGGGAAAGGGAAAAAAGGGACAGCTGCTACTGGAGAGGGAGGAGAGTTGCTGCTTGGAGGGGAGGAGGGAAAGGAGTCTGGGAAGCTTCTGGACAAAGGAAAAAAAGGGACAGCTACTGGACCTGGGGGGAAGTAGGGATGCTGCTGGGAGGGGAGGAAGGGAAGAGAGTTACCGCTGGACAGGAGGAGGAGGGAAGGGAGAAGGAAAAAAGGAAGGAAACAGCTGGAAGGGAGATTAGAGAGGAAGGGGAGAGACAGGCATGAGAAAGTAGAGAAATTGATGATGGGAAGGGGTCAGCAGAGAAATAAGCAGAGAGGGACAACGATGCTAGATCTGGTGTAAGAGAGATGAAAATGAAGAGAGCAGTGAAGCTGGAATGAATCATGTAAAAAGGAAAGAGGAGGCACAGGCAGGATGGAAAGGGGAGAGGGGCATAGAAAGAAGACAGATACCATAGAGAAGGGGGAGAGGGAAGACAGTGGATGGAAGGGGCAGATGCTGGATTGAAGAGACAGAGAGGGCAGATGCTGGAGGGAAGAGAGTGAAAAGAAGATGAAAGCAGAAACCAGAAACAACAAAATGTAGAAAAAAATAATTTTATTTCTATTTTGTGATTAGAATATATTAGATTTGAAATATATATCCTGCTAGAGCTGGTGTTAGACATAACTGGGGACTGCAAAGCCCAGGCAGTGCTTCTTTAGCTTCCAGCTGGCTTAGGGTACTCTCTGACCAGGGGGCAGTTGCCCTAGTTGCATTCCCCTATCACTATTCCTATCTGTGTGACTGCAGTATTCTGTTAGCATGATATTTCTGTGTAGCATTCTGTAATAATTTGGCTTGTTCAGTTTTCTTGATAGTAGAGGGGATATATATGAAGGGGAGGGGAGACGGGTTTTGTTGACCCTTGCTCTGTATTATTTGTATTTATAAAATGACAATTGTACAGAATATTGTTTCTTTTTATACTTTAATAAAATACATTCAATATAAAATCATAACTGAGGCTTGTACAGATGGGATCAGATAATTTGCGGAAACCGAGCTCGAGGAGGTGGGGAGGAAACGGGGTTTTAAAATTTTAATCCTAGTAGTTTGCCGGTCCACAAAAAGCAATGTTACTTACCGTAACAGTTGTTATCCAGGGACAGCAGGCAACTATTCTCACTAGTGGGTGATGTCATCCGACAGAGCCCCGATACGGACGTCTCACAAGCATGTCTTGCTTGAAGAAACTCAGAAGTTTCGAGATGCCCGCACCGCACATGCGCCAGTGCCTTCCCGCCCGATGGTCCGGGCGTGTCTCCTCAGTTCAGGTAGCTAGCAGAGAAGCCAACCCAGGGGAGGTGGGTGGGACGTGAGAATAGCTGCCTGCTGTCCCTGGATAACAACTGTTACGGTAAGTAACATTGCTTTATCCCAGGACAAGCAGGCAGGTATTCTCACTAGTGGGTGACCTCCAAGCTAACCTCCATGGGATGGTGGGAGAGTTGGCAACTTAGGAGAATAAATTTTGTAACACTGTTTGGCCAAACTGTCCATCCCTTCTGGAGATAGTAACCAGACAATAATGAGAGGTGAATGTATGAACCAAGGACCAAGTGGCAGCCTTACAAATCTCCTCAATCAGTGTCGATCTGAGGAAGGCTACAGAGGCCGCCATTGCTCTGACCTTATGGGCTGTGATCTTACAGGGAAGGGGTAATCCAGCCTGGGCATAGCAGAAAGAGATACAAGCCGCCATCCAGTTGGAGATGGTACGCTTCGATACAGGTTGTCCCAACTTGTTTGGATCAAAGGAGACGAAAAGTTGAGGAGCAGTTCTTTGTGGTTTGGTGCGATCCAGGTAGAAAGCCAAAGCACGTTTACAGTCCAGAGTATGAAGAGCTGATTCTCCAGGATGAGAATGAGGCTTTGGAAAAAACACTGGAAGCACAATAGATTGGTTGAGATGAAATTCAGAGACCACCTTAGGCAGGAATTTCAGATGAGTGCGAAGGACCACCTTCGCATGATGGAATACTGTGAAAGGTGGATCCGCCACTAAGGCCTGAAGCTCACTGACCCTGCGAGCAGACGTGAGGGCCACTAGATAAACCACATTCCAAGTGAGAAACTTAAGCGGAGCCTTGTTGAGAGGCTCAAAAGGAGGTTTCATAAGCTGAGAAAGGACAACGTTGAGATCCCAAACCACTGGAGGAGGTTTGAGAAGAGGATTGACATGGAAAAGTCCTTTCATAAATCTGGAAACCACAGGATGAGCAGAGAGAGGTTTCCCTTGTAGAGGCTGATGAAAAGCCACAAAAGCACTCAGGTGGACTCGTATAGATGTAGACTTGAGACCAGTCTGAGACAGGTGTAGAAGATAGTCCAATACAGAAGACAGGGAGGCTCGTTGGGGCTCCATAGAATTGGAAACACACCATGAAGAAAATCTAGTCCATTTTTGGGAGTAGCATTGACAGGTAGCAGGCTTCCTGGAAGCCTCCAAGACATCCCTCACCGCCTGGGAAAACTGATGAGGAGTTACGTTGAGAGGAACTAAGCTGTCAGGTGGAGAGACTGCAGGTTGGGATGAAGCAGAGATCCCTGATGCTGAGTAAGCAGCGAAGGAAACACTGGAAGAAGGAATGGCTCCCTGCTGCTGAGTTGAAGTAGAAGGGAGAACCAAGGTTGTCTGGGCCACCGAGGAGCGATCAGAATCATGGTGGCATGGTCGGACTTCAGCTTGACCAGAGTCTTTTGAATGAGAGGAAAAGGAGGAAACGCATACAGAAAGCGATTCCCCCAATCCAGCAGAAAGGCATCCGCCTCGAGACGATGAGGAGTGTAGATCCTGGAGCAGAATTGAGGCAGCTTGAAGTTGTGGGGAGCCGCAAATAGGTCTATCTAAGGCGTCCCCCACTGTGCAAAGATCTGATGAAGGGACTTGGAATGGAGCGTCCATTCGTGAGGCTGGAGAAGACGACTCAGGTTGTCCGCCAAGACATTGTCCTTCCCCTGAATGTAGACAGCTTTGAGGAAGGCATTGTGGTGAACCGCCCAATCCCAGACTCTGAGAGCTTCCTGGCAGAGGGAGGCCGAGCCCGTGCCCCCCTGTTTGTTGACATAATACATGGCGACCTGATTGTCTGTGCGAATGAGGACCACCATGTCGTGAAGCAGATGCTGAAAAGCTTGAAGAGCATTGAAGATGGCTCTGAGCTCCAGAAGATTGATTTGATGGAGACGGTCCGCACCGGTCCAGAATCCCTGAGTGCGAAGACCATCCAGATGAGCTCCCCAGGCTTAGGTCGAGGAATCGGTTGTGAGAACCTTCTGGTGTAGAGGAGTGTGAAACAGCAAACCTCTGGATAGATTCGAAGAGGTCATCCACCAAAGTAGAGACTGCCGAAGAGCAGGGGTGACTATGATGTGCCGAGTCAATGGGTCTGACACCTGAGTCCATTGAGAAGCCAGGGTCCACTGAGGAATTCTGAGATGGAGTCTGGCAAAAGGCGTCACATGAACTGTAGAGGCCATGTGGCCCAGGAGGACCATCATGTGTCTCGCTGAGATGGACTGGCGAGAAGACACAGACTGGCAGAGATGAAGAAGAGCATCCATGCGTTGAGGAGGAAGGAATGCTCTGAGTTGAATGGTGTCCAGGACTGCTCCGATGAATGGGAGAGACTGGGTCGGCTTCAGGTGAGATTTGGAGAAGTTGATCTCGAAGCCCAAACTCTGCAGGAAGTAAATACTGGACAGGGTCGCCGAGATGACCTCTGGAGCCGAGGGGGCCTTGATGAGCCAGTCGTCGAGGTAGGGAAATACCTGAAGACCTCCGTTCCGGAGTGCCGCAGCCACCACTACCAGACACTTCGTGAAGACTCTGGGAGACGAGGAGAGGCCGAATGGAAGCACTCGATACTGCAGATGTAGATGTCCCACCCGAAATCTGAGGAACTTGCGAGAGGCCGGATGAATGGGAATGTGAGTGTAGGCCTCCTTGAGATCTAGAGAGCATAACCAGTCGTTCTGCTCGAGAAGGGGATAGAGAGAAGCTAGGGTCAGCATGCGAAATCTCTCCTTGACCAAGAACTTGTTGAGAACCCAGGGGTCCAGAATGGGTCGCAGGTCACCCGTCTTCTTCGGGACAAGGAAGTACCGGGAGTAAAACCCCCGGTTGTGTTGGTCCACAGGGACCGGATCGATGGCACGAAGCCGGAGCAAGGCTTGAGCTTCCTGAAGAAGAAGGGCGGTCTGAGTCAAGTTTGAAGGATACTCTCTTGGAGGATGGTCCGGGGGGACCCGATGGAATTGCAGAGAGTATCCTTCCTTGATGATGGAAAGGACCCAGAGGTCGGTGGTAATAGCCGTCCATCGATGGAAAAAATGATGGAGGCGACCCCCAATGGGGAAAACAGGGGATGGCAGAACAAGGTTGGTTATGCTCCCTAAGAGCGAGTCAAAAAGGCTGAGTAGCCTTAGGGACAGTAGACGGTTGAGGCTTCTGCGGAGCCTTTTGCGGAGGCTGTCGTTTAGTAGGCTGCCTGGCAGCTGGAGCTTGCCTCGGAGTGTAACGCCTCTGATAGATCAAGGGCGGTCTGGCAGATCGAGACTGTTGAGGCTTAGGCCGAAGAATAGACTGAAAGGACTTCTCATGGTCAGAGAGCTTCTTCGTCACAGTCTCGATAGACTCGTCAAATAAATCTGCTCCCGCACAAGGAACATTGGCCAGCCGGTCTTGGAGGTTCGGGTCCATGTCAATGGTGCGAAGCCAGGCGCATGGCCACAGAGCAGGCAGCAGCTCGAGCCGAGAGCTCGAAGGCGTCATAGGAGGACTGCATCAGTTGAAGGCGCAGCTGGGACAGCGAAGCAACAACCTCCTCAAATTCGAAGCGAACCTGAGATTCAATGTAAGGAGTGAACTTTGGAAGCACAGGCAGGAAGAACTCCAAATAAGAAGCAAAATGGAACGTATAATTAAGAACTCTGGAAGCCATCATCGAGTTCTGGTATATCCGCCTGCCAAACTTGTCCATGGTCCTGCCCTCGCGCCCCGGAGGCACCGAGGCGTACACCTGGGACGGTTGAGACCGCTTGAGGGACGATTCGACCAGCAGGGATTGGTGGGAAAGTTGAGGGCCCTCGAACCCCTTGTGATGGACCGTGCGATATCAGGCATCTAACTTGCCGGGGACCGCAGGAATGGAGTATGGGGTCTAAACATCTCATAAACGTTTGGTCGAGAAGTTTGTGGAGAGGTAGGCGAAGAGACTCCGCAGGAGGATGCGGCAAATGCATGGTGTAGAGGTATTCCTTGGAGTACCGCAAACCGGTGTCCAACGTAATGTCCAGATCATCCGCCATTTGTCTGAGGAAGGAGGAAAAAGACAATTGGTCCGCTAGCACCGGCCTCCGAGAAGGACTGGACGAAGTCGAGGCCTCGGGATCCAAAGAGACCTGGGAGCAACAAGGAGAATAAGAGGTGGATGGTTCCTCATACTCCGGTCCCTGTGGAGGAGACATGTCCGATGAAGAGTACCCCAACCGTGGCTGCTTCTTCTGTGGGGAAACCTCCGAGTGCCTCTAGGAGTGCCTCGAGGAATGCCTGGAATGATGCCCCTCCCGGTGTCTGGAGGGGGATCTAGAATGACGATGCTTAGCATGGTCCCCCGACGCTTCCAGTGAGCAGATGGGACTCGAGGCCGTGAAGCATAGAGGCGGGAGATTCGACGCCTCTCGAGACGCAGCCCAGGCCTGATAGGGAGTGCGGAAGAACTCTTCCTGCGACTTGCGATGCCCAGGGCTTCGATTACCCGAAGAGGTATGCCAGGCCTCTTCGAACGGGGGCATGATGGGCTCTAAAGGGGGCATATCACTGAAGGAGGCCCGCCTCGAGGGACTGGCCGCCATACGTCGCTCCTCCTCGCCAAGCAGCGAGGAGGAGGAGGAGGAGGAGAAGGGGGCAGTCCGCCCCCCGGGATCGGAACCGGGAGGTCATCCTGGATGGTGGCAATCAGCCTGGGTCCCATGGTTTGCATCAGCTTGACAAATTGAGCTTCCAAAAGGGACCGCAACGAAGCCGATATGGAGGGATCCGCACCGAAAGGGGGTCCTCCAGCACGGTCTTCGCGCTCCTTCGTGGCCGAGTGCTTTTGCTTCGAAGCTTTCGGCACCTTGATGACCACTGGTGGAATAGTAGAAGGCGGTACCTGAGCCTGAGAGACGGAAGGCACCGGCCCCGAAGACGGGGTCGTAACCGGGACAAACGAAGCCGGTTTCAGATGACCCGGAGCGGCGGCGGGCTTCGCATGGGAGGGTGAAGCACCAGCTGAGGTCGAAGCTGAAGGATCTTGCACAGCTTCCATCTTGAACATCGACTCCTACAGAAAACAGCAACGCTTAAACGCCCTCGCTGTGAGTGTGGAACAAGGCCGGCACGATTTCGGGAAATATTTCGGACCAAGACACTGCAGGCAGCGTCGATGCGGGTCCGTCAGCGAAATCGCGCGCTGGCACTTGCTACACTTTTTAAAACCGGTGATTGGCCGGAACATAGGCCAAAAAAGCTCCGCCGCGAGATCGAAGGAGCGGGGCCTGAGCCACGCGGCCGACTCGGCCGAGTCGCCGGAAGAAATTTTTTTTTTTTTTTAATGAAATAAAAGAAATAAACACACGAAAAGAGAAAAGAAACTCAAAACCGCGGTTATGGAAGGCAAAAGAATGGGAGTTCAATCAGCGCAGGAACGAAGAAAGACTTCTCAGCTCCGCGGAAAGAAAAGAACTGAGGAGACACACCTGGACCATCGAGCGGGAAGGCACTGGCGCATGCACGGTGCGGGCATCTCGAAACTTCTGAGTTTCTTCAAGCAAGACATGCTTGTGAGACGTCCGTATCGGGGCTCTGTCGGATGGCATCACCCACTAGTGAGAATACCTGCCTGCTTGTCCTGGGATAATAATTATTTTATTTCTGCTGGTCCACAGGTGTAAAAAGGTTGAAAAACACTGGTTTAGAAGATCCAAATTTTTCCAGTTTCTTGTGATTAACTGCAACCCAACTCCAGACATTACCAAGAGAAGCTTATCTTTGTGACTATCAAGCGAACTCTCAGGCATAATTGAAGTTCCAAATAGCACAGTTACTTACCGTAACAGTTGTTATCCAGGGACAGCAGGCAGCTATTCTCACAAGTGGGTGACGTGATCCAACGGAGCCCTGATGCGGACGCCTCACAAGCAGTCTTGCTTGAAGAAACTCAAAGTTTCGAGTCGCCCGCACTGCGCATGCGCGAGTGCCTTCCCACCCAGCGTAGGGCGCGTCTCCTCAGTTCAGATAGCTAGCAGAGAAGCCAACCCAGGAGAGGTGGGTGGGATGTGAGAATAGAATGTGCCTGCTGTCCCTGGGAGAGTTGGCAACTTAGGAGAAGAAATTTTGCAATACTGTTTGGCCAAACTGTCCATCCCGTCTGGAAAAAGTATCCAGACAATAGTGAGAAGTGAAGGTATGAACCGAGGACCATGTAGCAGCTCTACAAATTTCCTCAATAGGTGTAGATCTGAGGAAAGCCACAGAAGCTGCCATTGCTCTGACCTTATGGGCTGTGACTTTACTGTAAAGGGGTAATCCAGCCTGGGCATAGCAGAAAGAGATAAAAGCCGCCATCCAGTTGGAGATGGCACGCTTAGAGATAGGACGTCCCAACTTGTTCGGATCAAAGGTGATAAAAAGTTGAGGAGCAGTTCTGTGCGGTTTGGTGTGGTCCAGATAGAAAGCCAAAGCACGCTTACAGTCCAGAGTATGAATAGCTAATTCTCCAGGATGAGAATGAGGCTTTGGAAAAAAACACTGGAAGAACAATGGATTGATTGAGATGAAATTCCGAGACAACTTTAGGAAGGAATTTTGGATGAGTGCGAAGAACCACCTTGTCATGATGGAACACTGTAAAAGGCTGTTCCGCAACCAATGCTTGAAGCTCACTGACTCGACGAGCAAAAGTGAGGCCAATGAGAAACACAACTTTCCAAGTGAGGTACTTCAGATGAGCCTTGTCAATAGGTTCAAATGGAGGTTTCATAAGCTGAGAAAGAACAATATTGAGGTCCCAAACCACTGGAGGCGGTTTGAGAGGAGGATTGACATGGAAAAGTCCTTTCATGAATCTGGAAACCACAGGATGAGCAGAGAGGTTTCCCTTGAAGCGGCTGATGGAAAGCAGCAATTGCACTAAGATGGACTCGTATCGATGTAGACTTGAGGCCAGAATGAGAAGGTGCAAAAGATAGTCCAAAACTGAAAATAAGGAGGAACGTTGAGGCTCCTGATGATGAGAAAAACACCAAGTAGAAAATCTAGTCCATTTTTGGTGATAGCATTGTCTAGTAGCAGGCTTCCGTGAAGCTTCCAAAACATCCCTCACAGCTTGCGAAAACTGGAGAGGAGTTACGTTGAGAGGAACCAAGCTGTCAGGTGGAGAGACTGCAGGTTGGGATGAAGCAGAGATCCTGATGCTGTGTAAGCAGCGATGGAAACACTGGTAGAAGGAAGGGCTCCCTGCTGCTGAGTTGAAGTAGAAGGGAGTACAAAGGTTGCTTGGGCCACCGAGGAGCAATCAAAATCATGGTGGCATGGTCGGACTTCAACTTGACCAGAGTCTTTTGAATGAGAGGAAATGGAGGAAACGCATACAGAAAGCGATTCGTCCAGTCCAGAAGAAAAGCATCTGCCTCGAGGCAATGAGGAGTATAGATCCTGGAGCAGAACTGAGGCAGCTTGAAGTTGTGGGGGGCTGTGAAGAGGTCTATCCGAGGCGTTCCCCACAGACAGAAAATGTGATGAAGGGGTGTGGAATGGAGAGTCCATTCGTGAGGTTGGCGAAGACGACTCAAGTTCTCTGCTAAGGCATTGTCCGCCCCCTGAATGTAGACAGCTTTGAGGAAGGTGTTGTGGCAAATTGCCCAATCCCAAACTTTCAGAGCTTCTTGACAGAGGGAGGTTGATCCCATGCCTCCCTGATTGTTGACATAATACATGGCGACTTGGTTGTCCATGCGAATAAGGACTACACGGTCGTGAAGCAGATGTTGAAAAGCATTGAGAGCATTGAAGATCGCCCTGAGTTCCAGGAGATTGATGTGACACTGTTGATCCGTATTGGTCCAATAGCCTTGAGTACGGAGACCATCTAGATGAGCCCCCCAAGCATAAATCGTCGTTTCCAATGAGGCGAGGCATGCCTGGATGAGTGCTTCGAAGAGACCCTCGATCGATGATGCGAGCTGTGTCTTGAAGCAGGCCTGGACAAACGAGGCGCATGTGTCTTCGCTGAGGCTCCCAGAGAGTGGATGGGGCTGGAAGCGGTGGATCGAAGCAGAAGTGGTTGACTGGAAGAACCACGAGGCACTCGCAAAGACTCGAGGCCTTGTATCGAGTGGATAGGTTCCAATGGAGGCACTCGCAAAGACTCTACTTGCATCGAGTGAATCGGTTCCAATGGAGGCATGGCCAAAGACTCTGCTCCTTGCGATGCATGCATCGATGCCAGACCAGACACTCGCAGAGACTCTGCTCCCTGTAGAGAGTGTGCGTATGGCTGAGGCACCGGAGGCGGCTTGACCTCGCGGGAGACCTCCGCGTGCCCAGGCTGGATTTGAGAGAGAAGCTTCGGCCCCATTGTGGTAAAGAGCTGAATAAATTGCTTGTCAAGTAAGGTCTGGAACGAAGCCAGCAAGGATGGATCCGCGTCACCAACGGGACCACCTTCACGGACTTCGTGCTCCTTCGAGGCAGTGTGAGAGTGCTTGGACTTGGAAGCCTTGGGCACTTTGAGCACCACCGGGGGAATGGGCTGCTGCGCTATCTGACCTGAAGAGACAGAGGAAGGCACCGCAGCCTGCATCGAAGAAGAGCCGGTACAAACGAGGCCGGTTTGATGAGGCTCGGAGCAGAAGATGTGGAAGCCTGGAGAACCTCGGGAGAGGCCGATGGTGAAGCACCCTTCGATGACGAAAGCTCCATCGAAGACTCCATGCTGTATAGCTGCTCCCACAAGATGCAACGACACTTGAAAGCACGGGCTGTAAGTGTTGAACAAGGCCGGCACGATTTCGGGAGGTATTGAGGCCCAAGACACCGAAGACAGCGTCGATGAAGATCCGTCAGTGAAATTGCGTGCTGGCACTTGGAACACTTTTTAAAAACGGTAGCAGGCCGGGACATAGGCCGGAAGAGCTCCGCCGCAAGATCGAAGCCTCTGGGCTGCGGCCACGTGGCCTGCCCGATCGAATGGATGGAAGAAATTTTTTTTTGAAAAACAAGAAAAGTACGACGAAAATCAGCGATTAAGAGAAAAAGAACCCAAAACCGCGGACTTAAGAAGGCACAAGTGAAAATACTTCACGCAAAGAGTCAAAGACGGATTTCTCGGTTCCACGGAAAAGTAAGAACTGAGGAAACGCGCCCTACGCTGGGCGGGAAGGCACTCGCGCATGCGCGGTGCGGGCGACTCGAAACTTCGATTTTTTTCAAGCAAAACTGCTTGTGAGGCGTCCGCACCGGGCCTCCGTTGGATCACGTCACCCACTTGTGAGAATACCTGCCTGCTTGTCCTGGGATAAAAAATGGTCCCATATGATAATGGAATAGGAACACCAAGATTTGAAGTAATTTTGCCCCATAAACTCATGTGCGAAGTCGGTGGGGGAGGAAATGTAGTCGGTACTCAATCCTGTTGAAAAAACACTTGTGGGCCACGCAACCCGAGTTTAAGCTCTTTGAGGACAAAACCTTGGAGCAAGCCATGCTCTCAAGGGAAAGGTTCCTGAGCTCCCGGACTGTTAATGCAGTCTGTCCAGGCAGGTGCCCTGTCAAGAAGGCTGCCCCTTGGCTATAGACTACTGCCCTTAGAGTCTGTGTTCTATGCAGCAGGAGATGTCCCTAAATTGGGAGCCTCTGCAGCACTGAAAAGCCTCATGACCGAATTAAAAAAATAATAATTTAAATTTAAAACAAACATGAGCAAAATAGACAGTCTTCTCGCATGTATAGAGTAAATTTGAGGTATTACAGGACAGCCCAAAGGAAAGGGAGATAGAGCAGAAAATGTAAATAAGGCTCACTTCATAGGTTCTCATGACCATATAAACATAACCCAAGTGTTCTAGAATGGAAAAATAAAGCAAAATTGCAACTTATTTGCCTAGTAATAAAGAATGAATACTAGTATATTAAATGCATCTGACAATGAACAAAATTATTTTGGGGCCTTTTTACTAAAGCTTAGTGTGTGCTAAAAACCCCATTTTATACCTAAGGCTTCTTAGCATTTAATATAGGCTAATTCCATTAGCATGCGCTAAGCTTTAATGAAAGAGCCGTTTGTGCATTAGTAAATGGCACCTCGCTGTCTTTTAAATGAGGTACTTTAGAGTTGTTATTCAGCCTCTTTCTTCTGAGATACAGAGATACAAATTTATAAATATACATATAGAAATCTATGTTAAAATTTTAAAATTAAACAAGAAATCTTTGTTCTCAGATGGTGATTTTGCATGCATAGAAATAGCAAATAAAAAGATCACATAGAAGATATTTTGCCAAGCATACATACCTTGGATTCACATTATGCACTTCTCTATCACTAGAGTTTCTCTGAACAGCAGTATATTTTTCTTCTTCTGTTCGGTCATCATTTTCCAAGGCAACCCGAGCTTTGTATTGGGCACTTGATTCAATCTCTTCAGCTAACTGAGTTGCTCGTGCTTCTCTTTTTAAAAACTCTTCTGAATTATCTCTCTCTAGGGGCACTCTATAAATAGATTCATATTTTGCTAAATACAGACACACACTCAAATTATAGTTATACCCAAATTATTCTGAGTGTGTTTTACTGGAAGTGTACAAAATTTTAGAATGAATTTTAATTCAGCAATTAGAAATTTTTTGACAATCCATTCAGCTATACTGAAGTTGAAAGGGCCTCTGACTGTCTGGCATTCAAGTTGAAGTATTCTATAGGCTTAAAAAGAAGACAGAATAAGTTTTGAACCCTGCTGTACTCCACCTTTCTAACAGAAAAAAGATCAAATTCAAGATGAACAAACGTAATCAAGGTCTGTGCCCCATAAATGGCAAAAGATAATGCTTTGATAACACCAGTACTGTACATCACTATTGTCACGTGCTGCAAGTGAGGGTGCTGTGCTGCTCAGGGGGAAGAGGAAAACATCTTGACTGGTAAATTAAATACTGTCAACAATACTTGGGCTTGAATGGAAGATTAGGTTCTTAACTTGTTAATCTTCTTTCTGTTATAAGAAACAGGATTCTATACTGAAGCTGTTGTCCTCCTTTAGTTGCAAACTTTGCAGAAGGATGTCACTCAAATAGCACAGTACTTACTGTAACAGGTGTTATCCAGGGACAGCAGGCAGATATTCTCACTGATGGGTGACGTCACCATGGAGCCCCGGTACGGACACTTCAAGAGCTTAAAAAAGCTCTTGACGCTCACACCGTGCATGCGCGAGTGCCTTCCCGTCCGGAGGCGCGTGGTCCCTCAGTTACGATAAGCCAGCTAAGAAGCTAACCAGGGGAGGTGGGTGGGTTGTGAGAATATCTGCCTATTGTCCATGGTTAACACCTATTATGGTAAGTAACTGTGCTTTATCCCAGGACAAGCAGGCACCATAGTCTCACTAATGGGTGACCTCCAAGCTAGCAGAGATGGGATGGTGGGAGAGTTGACCAAAGAAATACATTGGAAAACAGAATGGCCGAAGTGCCCATCCCATCTGGAGAAAAAAACCAGACAATAGTGAGAAGTGAAGGAATGAACTGAGGACCAGGTGGCAGCTGTACAGAGTTCCTCAGTAATGTAACCATAAGGAAAACCATAAAAGCTGCCAGAACTCAAACTTAGGGAGTGGGACACGATATCCCCGTGCCAGGCCAATCTGAGTAAAGAAGAACGAGAGAGAGGCAATCAGCCAAGTAAAAATCGTTCCCATGAATATAGGATATCCAAACTGAGTTAAATCAAAAGAAAAGGTTGGAAAAAAATCACTGCGGCTCCGACCTGTGTTAACAAGGAAGACAAAAAAACGCTTATAGGACAAAACACATAGAGCCAGGATCCTCATAGGAAACAACACAGACAGAATAACTGACTGAATGAAATGAAAATAATAGAAGATACTGTGGACATGAATACAGAATCATCACCTTAGTCTAATGAAGACTGATTAGAATGAAGCTGCTAGCAGGTCATAAAACTCACCGATCCCTCTGGAAGAGGTGAGAGACATAAGAAAAAAACCATTTTTCAGGGAATAAACTCAAGGGAGCTGACGCCATTGTTACAGATGGTAGTGTCAACAAGCAGGAAGAACCACAGGAATAGTCCAGATGACAAGAGGGTGGTTACACACATGAAAAACCCCTGTCATGATACTGGGAACCAGAGGAGAAATCAGAAAGAGGGCACTCCTCAATAGATCAAGGGAAAAAATGCAACAGCATTAAAAGGAAGTCTGAAAGCTATAGACTCGAGACTAGAAACAAACAAAGAAAAAATACCACCGGGTAAGAAGGTAGAAACAGGCAGAGAAAAAGACACCAGGAAAGAAACCGAAACCACTTTTGATATCAACAAGGGTGAGTAGCTGGTGTCCTGGCAGAAATCAAGAAATGGGCTGAGAAAGATGTAAATGAAATGGACGCAGCCCAAAGAAAAAAAGCCAATGAAGAATGAAAGAAATCAAAGATTCCTGAGTCGGAGTGAACCGAGCAGGAAAATGAGAAGAAAGGGCTCCCTAAAATTTGAGTGGACAAAGAAGGGAGAACCCATGTTGACTGGGACAAGGTGGTAACAGCTCTCATAAGCTTGAAGAAAAAGCTCAACAGGAGAAGAAGCGAAGGCAATGCATATAAAAAATATGCTCGCCCAATCCAGGAGAAAAATAAACAATGCCAGACAAAGAAAAATCCTGGAGTAAAAGGATTAAAGAATCCTGCTGAAATTGGCTGCTAGGAAATTCAGCTCCCCATGAATAGCAGAAAGAGCAGATGGCCAATTGCTTCCAAGGTGAGATGGATAACCTGGACATACAGATGGATAAACTGGACATACTGGCCTCACTTGTGTATGCTGGACACTACAGACCTATATTTTCCCATAGCCTGGCCCAGCCTGTACCTTGTTGTCTGTGAACACATGTATCCTTTGAAATGCTAACCCAGCTGCCATTCTCTGATGGGAGGATACTTCTCCAAGGTTCTGCTGAGCTGTTATCAGTGCTGTATGACTTCACATATGCCAGGCACCCTGGAAAGCCATAAAACATTTATAACAAGCAACATTCCCTGCAGGATGAAAGAGGAATAAGAGACAGAACTCTTACCCAAGCTGGACATTTGCTGCCTGTCTCTGAAGCAAGTTATGGGAACCAAGCACAGCTGGGGTGCTGGAGGTCACCCTTGCCAACTTTCTGCATAAGACTATCTACAAGGACGCCATCCTGAAGATGCACAGTGTTGTAAAGCCACAAATTAGCATCTGCAAGGTGATAAGGATCTCAGAGCTGGAGGAAGAAAGTTCAAAAAGAATTCTCTGTTTCTGCTCAGGCCCCCCTCCTGGGGGGGGGGGAGAAGTGAGAGAGGCATGGACTGGGGGGAGGAATAGTTAGGTATACATTTTTGTACCAATAGGGAAGTACATGACCAGAGTTCAGGGATGTGCTTTTTTGAAACAAAGGAAGAATTTATCTATATAACAATCCATGCATCACAGGTAAAAACTAGAGAGAAATTCACTTGGGTATGCCAGCTGGGACATGCTAGCCCCCTGCTCGGCATATGGGTGTAAGTTCTACTCTCCATTGCATATTCTGAACTGACAATATATTTATTTCTGCTATGCCTTTGCTGCTGTAATTTTGTAAGTCTTTATACTAACAATAAAAAAATATTGTCTGTTTTTGGGACATACAATGCCGTCTCGTAGTCATTCCAATGAGGTAAACAAAGCGGTATTTTACTTCAAAGGGCACAAAAACAGGGCCTCCTGAGTTAACAGGAGAGAGCCCTAGACTCCTTGCTGAATTACATGTAGTGTAAAACCCCTGAATTGACTGTGCAAGGAAGGAGGACTGGAGGACAGAGTAGATGATGAAAATCATGAGGTCCTAAAAATATCATAAGAATAATTAGGGGAAAAAAAGGGAAAAATCCGATGCCTGTCAGTCGAAAGACCCTGAGGCGGCAGAATGCCCATATGAACACCCCCTCCAGGCAGAAAATAGATGCAGCAAGCATTAAAACCATGCAAGGAGGTAACAAATAAAAAGGGAACCTCCGTAGAAAGTAGAGGAGAGACAAGCCCTCGCCTGGTACTATTGGAAAACAAAAGACCACTGAGGAGTACATGAATGTAGTCTGACCATGGCATAACAGAACCAGGAGAATGCCAGTTGTTCAAAAGAAACAACATGTGTAAGATTGAAAACAATCTGAAAAAAAAAACACTCTCAGAAGAGTGGAGTCAAGAAGTATCCCAAAGAAACACAGACAGGAATACGGGTACAGAAAATGAAAAGCTAAAGAAAATGAGATGGGTGAGAGAAAGGTCTGAACCATCTCTCAGGGAAAAAAACAACTGGGTAAAAAACCGGATGTTCAAAAAATGGAAAAACAAGAAGGCCCTGTAATCGAATGGATGTGGCCAGAACAATCAGACATCCCCTGAATAATCTGGGAGGGAAAAACCCAAAACTGGTAAGTAGAATGGTTGAAAAACACAGTTCGAAAGCCGTATGAATTGAAGCCTATAGTGGCTGCCCAGAAAATCAGGAAGCAGAGCCATGAGGTCTGAGATCCAGAAAAAAACATAGTCATCCAGTGTCTTTGACAATGAAGAGAAAAAAAGGGAAGAGTGTCCCTAACTCCAGTAATCGAAGAGAACCCTTCAAGGAGAATTAGCAGTGGAAAACAAGAAGTACTGCTTAAGATTCCCCATAGGCTCTCAACAGAAAACAGAGTTTGAGAACAGGATGAAAAGATTAATGGAAGTAAACCTAGGCTCGTAGGAATACATGAAGACTGTAAAGACAGCCGATGTGAAAGTGAAAACTGCTACACAGATGCAGACCAGATCAGTTAAACCAGATCTGCAAAACAGGTACTGAAATTGAAAAACGGCTAAAAGGAATGTGAACACAAACGTATGCCAAGGAAAACCATTCAGGCAGTAGAAGGATCTAGTAAGCCCATTTGGCTAACCGGTCCCCAACCTTGTCCACTCTGCCCAGAAATACAGAGGCCTACACACTAGCCGTGAGGAGGAACTCCACCAGGAGGGAAACAAAGACACATGTGAACTGCTTCATAGGGCATGTCACAAAAGTCTCCATAGAGATCAAGGAAGGGAAGCAACCACCCTTGAGGAAATAGGTAGAAGAAAGGAAAAGAAATTCCGTAGGGAAAGAAATGACTGTACAAAGTCAACTGCCAAAGGAATGCATTTACAGAAATATCCCCTAATGGATCTGTAAAAAATGATATGTCATGCAAGTATGAAGGCTTTGTGAACCCCACTCAAGGGAAAAAAGCACATGTAAGGAAGAAAACATCCACCACTTCAGAGAGAGATTGAGCATAGTTCCAAAAGATACCCCAAGCCTCTCAACCAGGCAAAATCAAGACCATCAAGGAGTCGGTGTCGAAGGACAAATACAGCTTGAAAACTGCAAAGCGTTTCTATACCGGAACAACACCGACACCGGTAACTGCAACGACAACTGTCACCATGCAATCCAAGAACTGTATGGATGTCTGTAGTTGCTAAATCTCTGTCTGGACCCTTAAAAGTGTCTCTGGGAAGAGGAACTGGAGAAGAACTGGCAGGATCTATGAGAGGAACAAAAATTGCCTCTACCACCCCCAGCGGAACATCGAACTCTGGTGTCTGGTGGATTTGGGATAGTGATCCACCACACTGACCTTAAAGTCATCCAGGACTTTGCCAGAAAGCATTTACCCCTTAAAGGGTAATCTGCTTAGTTGCTTTGGAGGCTGAATCACCCACCCACTGCCTAATCCAGAGCATCTGGCAGGCAGATATGGTGTAAGCCGATATCTTGCTCATGACTCTGATGATGTCATAAAGAGCATTAGCCATATAATCTACTCCTTCCAGAATAAAATAAGGACATACGTCCTCCAGCTCCAAAGGACTACACAACAACCTCATATGACAGACTTGCATCACAAAGGAGGCAGCTGCTGCTGCTTTCATATCCAAAACTAGTCCTTCAAACTGTCTTTTAAGGACCACGTCCACCTTGCGATCCTGTGCATCCTTTAGCATCATGTTTCCCTCGCTGGGAAGGGAGGTATGCTTGAGCTACTGCAGAATCCATATTTGGCTGTAAAAACAGCTGTTGGGAGTCTAGAACCAAAGGATAAAGCACGGACATAGCTTTTACCATGTTTAAGGAGCCTTCTGGGGACTCCCATTTGTCAGCGACTACTGAAGTGATGTCCAGATGTGCCAGGAAAAAGGTAGTCTGTGTGTTTCTACCGCTCATAATGGAACACTGGGAGGTGGAGGGCTGCTGAGGGCCCAATTTCAACTCACAGAGTGTCCGAAATGACATGAGAAACAGTAGCAGTCTTGAAAAGACAGCGCACTAAAGGACTGTCACCCTGATTAATAGCAACCACAGCCTCCTGACCTCCAGGCCCAGACAGGGACCCTAAATCATCCAAGGACACAGTGGATCCCTGAGATAAAAGGCATGGAAAGGGACTTTCAGTCCTGCTCCGAATAGTCACTGATGCTTGTTCCAAGGCGGAAAAGCCTGACTGGGAGGGATCTCCCTGTGTCAGGGTTGGGGTGCTTGCAAAGCTCATTAAAAAGGCTTTCAACAAAATACTGACAAAGTCTGAAAACTCCTGGACAGGTGGCCCCTGATATCCAGAGGGTTGTTACACAGGGGTCCCACAGCCTGCACTCAAGCCTCTGATAAATCAGCAGGTGAGCAAGCTCCCAGGGGAATGAACCCCGAGCTCTCAATGTTCCACAAAACAGGCTGGCTCCACAAATACACTAAAGAGATTGGCCTGCAAGCAGCAGATTGCCCTCATGAGTCTGCATCCTTTTCCCAGCAGAGTAAGCCCAAGAAGGGAACCTTCGAGCACTGAAGCCACGAAGAAAAAAGGTCCCCACGGATAAAAATGCCCAAAAATAATAAAAAGAAAATAGAGCAGATCAAAACACGTCTTTTCAGTTTGCATGCACAAGGAAAAACTGAAAAGGGAGCTATTCTCTACTGCTGAAGGTGAGGAGTAGAGAGATTTGAGTGACAAGCTTCTGCAAAGTTCATGACTAAAGAAGGACAACAGCTTCAGTACAGAATCATGTCTTTGCAACAGAATATGGTTATAATCAAAGACTCCATCATGCTTGGCTTCCTATATATATATATTACAGAATAAAGCCTTAAAAACATCAACCCCATATATCAAAACTGTTAACAGTAAAAAGAGGGGAGAAAGATTTTACAAATAAACTAACTTTGTCAAATCTTTAATTATAATCGTTATGACAAGTGAATTATATATTCATTAATAATGAATTTTTAATGTTCATTAATTCATCTATTTCAAGTATTGTATTGCTTATTTCCTCTCTAAGTATTTTAATGAATTTGTGGTGGATTTGTGGTGGAATTTGTCTGTATATCATAAATTATACAGACGTCAGTCTTTGGAACCTCTTATGATATATATCATTCCAAGTTCCTGTCTTATATTTTGTTTTGTATAAAGTTTTCAAGAAGATAAATTTATGGTATTAAAAACAAATTAAAAGATTAAAACTAAAAATGAACTAAAGATTAAAATTAAATAAGGTTTATAAATTATAAAGATGAAGATGGCGGCGATGTAGAGGAGCTGCGAGAGACGCTGATAACAAGCTCCTTGCCTGTATTTTCTATACCTGAAATCGATGCCTTCTAAGAGGAAAGGGGTGCTTAGGGTCTCTGCCTCGTCGGCCCTGACGTCCACCCCGATTCAACAGACGATGGACCGTTTCTTCGCGCCTTCTCCGGCGCCCATACAAGCTGGAGTGGAGAGCTCGGCGTTGGGCGGTGACGGGAGGGAGTCACTGGCCCTTTCGGGCACTGAAATATCGTTGTCTCCTTCGGCACCCATGACACCTCCGTGTCCGGCAACAGCCGAAACACTGTGGCGAGAGACACACGCTTCCGGAAGTGAAAGCGTGGGGTCTCCCGGCGAGGGCACAGCGTTGTCGGCGGAACGGCAGATGGAAACAGCAGCAGAGAGAGGGGATCTTTCTCTCTCCCAGACGGAGGTTTCTATGAATAGCATCTGGCAATTGCTTCAGAGGATGGAAGGGAAAATTGAAAAATCAACTGAAGAGGTAACAAAATTAAATGAAAAATTGGAATTATTGACTGGGTCAGTTGAATCTATGAAGTTAGAGTATACAGGCCAAGCCAAGCAAATGCAGATGGATATACAACAATTGCAACAATTCAAATTGGCTTCAATTAAAGACAGCTCCACTATTCATAAGAAACTAAAACAATTTGAAAATTTTAATAGGCGTTTGAACCTCCGCTTTCTAAATTTTCCTCAAACTTCAGGAATGTTACCTATTGATTTGTTGAAAAGATACTTCATTGAGAATTTGGAAATTTCTTCTAAATGTATTCCTCCAATTAATAAAATTTATTACCTACCAAATAAAAAGATGCCTGACGGAAATGGAAAGGCAAATGGAAATGAGATTGGGAAAGTAAGAGAAGGAGAGACAAATGTGATAGATTTTGCAAATGTGACGGCTTTACTGGAACAAACGATAACATCTGAAATGGACAGAGCAACATTATTAGTATCATTTGTTTTTGAACAGGATGTGAATATGATTATGAAATTGTTTTTCAAAAATTCCCAAAAATTATTTGGGGGTCGGAAAATATGGATATATCCTGACGTAGCTAAGACTACACAAGAACGGAGGAAAGAATTTCTTGCAATGCGACAACAGACTATAAATATTGGAGCAACATTTTTATTGGTGTATCCCTGCAAATGCCTGGTTAGGTACTTAGGTGTTAAATATGTTTTTTTCTCTCCTAACCATCTGAAGGAATTTCTAGATGTTAAGCAGATCATTAAGGATTAAAGATTAAGGGATAATAATAGTAATGGGCGCTAGATACATTATGCCTTTCTTCTTTGCACTATTCCTCTAAATTTCTCTCTAATTTTAGTTTTGGTCACCCCCTGTTTATTGTGGTCTAAGAAGGGGTTTATCATTATGATGATTGTTGTAAAAGTATTATTGTGTTAAAATTTTCTTCCCTGTATTCAATGTAACAAGAATTAATTCTTGTAAAATAAGATTGTATAATTATAAATTAAAAAAAAAAAAAAAAAATTATAAAGATCAATTAGAAATTTAAAAAAAAGTTTGGTAGGAGGTGGTGGATATAAATGATTATAACAAAATACAAGACAGGAACTTGGAATGATATATATCATAAGAGGTTCCAAAGATTGACGTCTGTATAATTTATGATATGTCCACCACGAATTCATTAAAATACTTAAGAGAGGAAATAAGCTATACAATACTTGAAATAGATGAATTAGTGAACATTAAAAATTCATTATTAATTAATATATAATTCACTTGTTGTCATAACGGTTACAATTAAAGATTTGACAAGGTTAGTTTCTTTGTTTATTTGTAAAATCTCTTTCTTCCCTCTTTTTGCTGGCTTTCTATATGTGGCATGGTGCAGACTTGCCAACCAGTGTTTATGCATGGGTGGCTGTGGACCATAGAAAGTGGTAGGTGCAGCTTTTGGACAGACTGTATGAACTATGCAGTCTATTTGCTGTCATTTACTGTTATCTAATAAAATTAATAGATAATACAAGTGTATTCCAAAAACCAATCTATTTCTACTGCATTTGTTTTCTAACAACATTTACCTATGTAGCAAATTTTACAAAGTTTACATTTTTATAAATTGTACTATTATTTTCACCAACTTACAGCGTTAAGTGTTGCTACTAGCTTACATATAACAGTAAAGTCAGAGGAAAAAAAGTAATGCAGCTCTGGAATTCTGGGACAAAAAACTAATCAATCCACTGTAAGAATACCATTTGAATATTTAATGTAAATAAAAATATACATATGGTTTTCTTCTTTTAATATAATCACTTAAAATTCTGTTTCATAGCTCTCTTCTATCAACTACAGTTCAAAGTAGGTTACAGGGTAAGAAAGGAAAACCCATAATACACAGAAAATTAGTATTACTTACCATAACAGGTGTTATCCAGGGACAGCAGGCAGATATTCTCACATGTAGGTGAAGTCATTCACAGAGCCCGGTATGGACAGTGGTAAAATTGTATTATCACTTTAAGATTTTTAGAAAGTTTGCAACTGGCTGCACCATGCATGTGCGAGTGCTTTCCTGCCTGACGTTGGCTTGCGAGGTTATCAGCACTATGCCCAAGTGAAGAAGCTAACTAGGGGAGGTGGGCAGGTGAGAATATCTGCTTACTGTCCCTGGATAACATCTGTTACGGTAAGTAACTGCTTTATCCTTAGACAAGCAGGCAGCATATTCTCACATATGGTATTCCCTAGCTTTAGTAAAGGGATGAAGGGAGTATTGGCCCATAAAAAAACCCCATAAATGCTTGTTGCTTCGCAAGAAAATCAGGTATACTATCTGATACGAGTAGGTAGAGGCAAGGGAATGAAATACATATAGACTAAGTAAAAGAACATTATCCTCAAGAAGAGGAGAAAGAGAAGAACCCAGGGAATACTACAGTAATGGAGGTTGTAAATAATGGACAACCTCACAGCGGCAGGGGAATCCAAGCATAGGTGAGGAAGACGTCAGAAAGATTCAAAAAGAAAAGAATGGATATTGGCAAATGTACATATATGCACGACCACTCCAAAAAGAATAGGTAAACTCAGGTGTCTCAGGAAGACACAGATGGGAGTGAAAGGGAAGTTTGTCAAGCAAAATGAAAGCATGGTTCCCATTGGTTAGAATAGTTTCAAGTAAACTAGGAAAAAGCACAGTAGTAAGGAGAGAAAAACATTACTGTAGACCATAGAAAGAAACAGAAGCGGACTGGAAACAAAGCCACATGTTAAAAATGCTCCCATTGAGGGCTGTGAGAAAACTACTATTACTTATCACTTATATAGTGTTAAAAGGTGTACACAGCGCTGTACATTTTGACATTTATAGACAATCCCTGCTCTGAAAAGCTTACAATCTAATTTAGACAAACAGACATGGCATAGCTCTGTTATGTCTTGAAAATGACCAGAGCTAGTGCAAGGATAGCATGAAGTAGCACTTCCAAAGAAATACGCTGGAAAAAAGGGAAACTAGCAAAGAAGTGTAGTAAAGTAAGTGAATGGGGAATGGAAATGTGCGTTATCCTCATATGGAAAAACAAAGAAAAGGATATGCAAAGGTTTTGCAGAAACTGGGCCCATCTTCTATTGAAAGAAGAGGAGAATAGTGAGCTCAGAAACTTGAGAGTCTTGAAAGCAAGTCTCTACTCTGCAATCCATCTCAGCGAGACAGATGATGCGACTCATGGATCACTTGGTCTCTACAATTCATGCAACCCCCTTTGCAAGACTTCATCTCAGAACAGCTCAGTGGACTCTAGCATCTGAATGGTCTCAAACTCTCGATTCCTTATGAAAGGAAGGAAAGGGGAAAAATAGAGCTACCATAATCTGATTGCAAATAATGGAGAAGTACAGCCAGAAAAAATATGTGTAGTAATGAACTTAAACTGTAGAATGATCAAAAGACAGCTGCATTTTGCTCTCAATTTTTTTTTTAATAAGAAAAAAGAAACAAACTAGACAAAGTCAAGCCTGTTAAATGAATTGCTTGATACAAAACTATTAATTTACCCCTGAACTAAGAGATATCAACTGAAGGTGAAGAATACCATAGAGTTGAAGGCGACTGAATAAAATGAACAGAGGCAATGTGCCTGTGAGTTAAGAGTTGCTTCATAGGTTTCAAGAAGCAAGAGAGGTAGGCAGAGCTACACAAAGAAGGTGGCCACAAAGCAATAGAGAAAAATACAGTAACCGTGCAACCAGACGAAAAGTATCATTGAACAAATATAAGAGGAAGAGAAATTTTGCCAGAAAGCATAGAAAGGCAAGTAGTAGAACAGAAAGTTCAGCAACCCAGCGGAAAAGAATCGTAGACTCAGGCATTAATTTTGATTTGTAGCACTAGATGCCAAATAAACCATGGAGAGCAGTTAACGCTGGAAACTTAATTCCAGCTGAAAACATGTGATAGATACTAAAAGTAGAAGAAACCAGACATACTGTCGTGGGGAAATGAAAAAATAATAGTACCACACTAGAAATGCACAGAATCAAATTTGGAACACTGAAGAGGGAGTGAATAGTAGCTACTACAAACAGCACAGAGATCCCAAGTAAAAGAAATAAGAACATAAGAATTGCCATCTCTGGATCAGACCCTGGGTCTATCAAGTCTGGTGATTCACACACGCAGAGGCCCCGCCAGGTGTACCCTGGCAAAGTTTTAGTTCCCATATCACTGTATGCTTCTCAAGGGAGATGTGCATCTAATTTACCCTTAAATCCTAGAACGGTGAATTCTGCAATTACTTCCTCTGGGAGAGCATTCCAGGTGTCCACCACTCGCTGCGTGAAACAGAACTTCCTGATATTCATCCTGGACCTGTCCCCCCTCAGCTTCAGTCTATGTCCTCTTGTCCATGTCACATTGGACATTGTAAATAATGCTTTCTCTGTTCCATAAGTGAAATGTAACTTGGAGTGGTTGCAGAGAGCTACAAAACCAACATCACAGGATGTGAACGGTAGCACTGTCAAATAACTGAGATAGATTTTGATTGGAAATCCTTTGAATTTATAGTTTATTTAGTTACAGCCCCCCTTTAACAAAGATACAGTGGTGCTATTAATATCTTTCAAGTATTTAAACGTCTGTATCATATCTCCCCTGTCTCTCCTCTCCTCCAGAGTATACATACAGTATATTTAGATCTTCCAGTCTCTTCTCTTACTTTATTTGGTTTAAACACCTTACCATTTTCATTGCCTTCCTTTGGACTGCTTCAAGTCTTAATATCCTTCACCAGATATGACCTCCAAACAATACAATACTCCAAGTGCGGCCTCACCAATGACCTATATAGGGGCATCAACACCTCCCTCCTTCTGCTGGTTTATTCCTCTTTCTATGCAGCTTAGCATCCTTCTGACTACAGCCACTGCCTTATCACACTGTTTAGATGCCTTTAGATTCTCAGACACAATCACCCCAAGGTCCCTATCTCCATCAGTGTTTATCATCCCCTCCCCCCCCCCACCAACACATATGGCGCCCTCTGATTTTTACCCCCCAAATGCATCACTCTGCACTTCTTCGCATTAAATTTTAGTTGCCAGACGTTAGACCATTCTTCTAACTTTTGCAGGTCCTTTTTCATGTTTTCACTCCCTCAGGGGTGTCCACTCTTAAAAATATTGATATCATCCGCAAAAAAAGCTATCTTTACCTTTCAACCCTTCAGCAATATCACTCACAAACATACTGAACAGAATTGGTCCCAGCACAGATCCCTGAGGCAATCCACTACTCACCTTTCTCTCCTCTGAGCAAAGTCCATTAACCACCACCCTCTGGTGTCTGTCCGTCAACCAGCTTCTAATCCAGTTCACTACTTTGGGCCCTAATTTCAGCCCATAGAGTTTGTTTAAGAGCCTCCTATGAAGAACCGTGTCAAAGGCTTTGCTGAAATCTAAGTAAATTACATCTAGTGCACATCCTTGATCTGGTTCTCTGGTCACCCAGTTAAAGAATTCAATTCATTTGGCACAATTTACCTTTAGTAAACCCATGTTGCCTCAGATCTTGTAATCTATTAGATTCTAAGAATTTCACTATCCTTTCCTTCAGCAACGTTTCCATTATTTTTCCAATAACCAAAGTGAGGCTTACCAGCCTGTAGTTTCTCGCTTTATCTCTGCATCCACTTTTGTGAAAAGGGACCACATCCATTCTTTTCCAGTCCCGTGGGACCTCTCCCTTCTCTAAAGATTTATTGAACAAATCTTTAAGAGGAACCACCAGAACCTCTCAGAGCTCCCTCAATATCCTGGGATGGATCCCGTCCGGTCCCATAACTTTGTCCACCTTCAGTTTTTTCACAATAAGTATTACAACCCACCATAAATACAGACATATATAAATTTCATCCACAACCTCTCTATAACCTGCCGGAACCTGAAAAAATCTTCAAAGGAAATCAAGCAGAAAAATTAACATCCATAGAGGTAAGCTTTGAAGACGTATATGAGCAGATAGATTAAAAACTGACAAATCTCCGGGCCCGGAAGGAATCCACCCTAGGGTATTGAAAGAACTAAACTAAACTATACCGCATCTTCTCCACTGAAGTGGAGCTCGACACGGTTTACAGAGTTTAAAAAATATGGGAAGAGAGAAGAGAAAGAGTTTACAAAGCATAAAAAGAGGGGATGTAATCAGGAGAAGAGATTATTATATGCTAGAGAAAAGCCAGGTTTTCAGTTGTTTTCGGAATAGTTGGAGGGAGTCCAGGTTCCGCAGCGGGACAGTGAGGTCGTTCCAGAGGCCGGTGATTTTGGAGAGGAGGGATCTACCCAGTTTACCTGCGTGGAGGATGCCGTGTAGAGAGGGGAAGGATAGTTTATGTCTGTGGGCAGATCTGGTGGTAGTTGGTATCGGGGCGAGGAAGGATAGAGGGATTAGGGGCGGAAGGATGCCGTGAATGATCTTGAAAGCCAAACAGGAGCATTTGAAATGAATTCTGGAAAGTACTGGGAGCCAGTGAAGATTGGTAAATAGAGGGGAGACGTGGTCATATTTGCGTTTAGCAAAAATCAGCTTACCCGCAGTGTTCTGGATAAGCTGGAGTCTGCGAAGACTTTTTTTCGTTAGGCCTAAGTAGATGGCGTTACAATAATCGAGTTTGGATAGGATGATGGATTGTACAAGGACGGTGAAATGCTTTTGGTGAAAATAGGATCTAACTTTCCTCAGCATGTGGAGGCTGAAAAAACAAGATTTTGCCAGGGAATTCAGGTGATCGTTGAGGGAAAGGGAGGAGTCGATAGTGATGCCAAGGACCTTGCTTGAGAACTCAAGGTGTAGAGCAGGGCCTGTGGGTAGGGTGAAGAGGGCGGGCAGGTGAGCTAATTTTGGGTCGAGCCAGAGTAATTTTGTTTTTGATTCATTTAATTTCATCTGTACTGAGAGGGACCAGGCATGAAGTCTCATTATGCATGATGTGATGTTCTCTTGGAGGTTTGTAAGGTTTGGATCTGTTTCGAGGAGGATGAGGATATCGTCTAAAGGAGGAAGTAGCGGAACTACTACAGCGAGTTTGTAATCTATCCCTGAAAACAGGCGTGATCCCGGAGGATTGGAAGATAGCTAATGTTACGCCCATCTTTAAAAAAGGATCGAGAGGTGACCCGGGGAACTACAGACCGATAAGTTTGACTTCAGTTCCGGGGAAGATGGCGGAAGCGCTGATAAAAGAAAGCATCGATGAGCATCTAGAAAAGAATAAACTGATAAAAACAAGCCAACATGGATTCTGCAAGGGATGATCGTGCCTAACGAACTTATTGCGTTTTTTCGAAGGAATTAAAAAACAAATGGACAAAGGGGAACCCATAGACATTGTATACTTAGATTTCCAAAAAGCCTTTGATAAGGTACCCCATGAACGCCTACTATGGAAACTGAAGAGCCATGGGGTGCAAGGAGACGTACATTGATGGATCAAAAATTGGCTTATGGGTAGAAAGCAAAGGGTAGGAGTGAAGGGCCACTACTCGGACAGGAGGAAAGTCACGAGTGGTGTTCCGCAGGGGTTGGTATTCGGACCGCTGCTGTTCAATGTATTTATAAATGATCTAGAAGCAGGGACGAAGTGCAAAATAATAAAATTCGCAGACACCAAACTATTTAGTGGAGTTGGGACAAGAGAGGATTGTGAGGACTTACAAGGGGACCTGAACAAACTAGAAGAGTGGGCAACGAGATGACAGATGAAGTTTAATGTAGAGAAATGTAAAGTCTTGCATGTAGGAAACAGGAACCCGAAGTACAGCTATACAATGGGAGGGCTGGTAATGGGTGAAAGTACCCTAGAAAAAGACTTGGGGGTAATAGTGGACAAGACAATGAAGCCGTCGGCACAGTGCACAGCGGCCTCGAAGAAGGCGAATAGAATGCTAGGTATTATCAAGATAGATATTACAACTAGAACGAAAGAAGTTATCCTGCAATTGTATCGGGCGATGGTGCACCCGCATCTGGAGTATTGCATCCAATATTGGTCGCCGTACTTTAAGAAGGATATGGCATTGCTCAAGAGGGTTCAGAAAAAAGCGACAAAATTGATAAAAGGTATGGAAAACCTTTCATATGCTGAAAGATTAGAGAAACTGGGGCTCTTTTCCCTGGAAAAAGAGACTCAAGAGGGGACATGATAGAGACTTACAAGATCATGAAGGGCATAGAGAAAGTAGAGGGACAGATTCTTCAAACTTTCGAAAACTAAAAGAACGAGAAGGCATTCGGAAAAATTAAGAGGGGACAGATTCAGAACAAATGCTAGGAAGTTCTTCTTCAACCAAAGGGTGGTGGACACCTGGAACGCGCTTCCAGAGGGTGTGATAGGACAGAGTACGGTATTGGGGTTCAAGAAGGGATTAGATGATTTCCTGAAGGAAAAGGGGATAGAAGGGTATAAATAGAGGATTACTATACAGGTCCTGGACCTGATGGGCCGCCGCTTGAGCGGACTGCTGGGCACAGTGGACCTCTGGTCTGACACAGCAGAGACACTGTTTATGTTCTTATGAATTGAGATATGTGTGAAGACTTCCTTGAGATCCAGAGCATAGCCAATAGTCGCGAGCCAGGAGAGGATACAGAGTGGCCAGAGACAGCATTCAAAATTTCTCTCTGACCAAAAACTTGTTGCGGGCTCCGAGATCTAAAATCAGTCGGAGACCTCCCGTCTTCTTTGCTATTAAAAAATAGCAGGAGTAAAACCCTTGGTTCTGTTGATCAACAGGAACTTTTTCAATGGTGTTGAGAAGAAGGGAATGAACCTCCTGAAGAAGAGAGGATTGGCGAGGGTTGAAAGCAGACTCTCTTGGAGGATAATCCGGAGGGATGGCGATGAAATGAAGAGAGCAACCCTCCCAAATGATTTTTATAACCCAGAGATCGGAGGTGATGAGTTCCCAATGATGGCAACAGATCTGAACACGACCTCAGTTTGGTAGTTTCAACGTGGATCGAAGCTAGTTAATCCTGGTCAGAGGATAAAACAAAATCAGGCAGTGTCCATTACACTGTTTGTTTAAAACCATGGTAAGGCATCAGGATTTACACTCATGTTAGATTCCCCCACTAGTCTTTGTATGATCGAGTCCTCTTTTGGACTTATACTGATGCTCCAAGATAACAGCGATGTGGGGGAGGGAGAGTGTGTGGCACAGTGGTTAAAGCTACAGCCTCAGCACCCTGGGGTTGTAGGTTCAAACCCACACTGATCCTTGTGACTCTGGGCAAGTCACTTAAACCCCCCACTGCCCCAGGTACATTAGACAGATTGTGGGCCCACCAGGACAGATAGGGAAAAATGCTTGAGTACCTGAATAAACTAATGTAAACCGTTCTGGGAGAACGGTATAGAAAATTGAATGAATAAATAAATAAATAAATGTTATTAACATGAATTTCAGTTCTCACGCAAGTTTGCACAGCAGAGTCCATGAGTTCTCATGCGAGTTTGCACAGCAGAGTCCATAGGAAGATAAGTACAAAACTGCTGGAAATTAAGAAACTTGAAATCACTCACACAAGGTGGAGATGAATACCACTTTCCAAATAAGATAGTTAAGATGAGTACAAAACATTGGCTCAAATGAAGGATTCATCAAACTGATGAGAACATCATTAATATCCCAAACAACTGGAGCCAGTTGGAAAGGTGGGTTGATATTGAAAAATCCTTTCTTAAACCAGGAAACAAGAGGATGCGCAGTCAAAGATTTATTGTGAACCTGAACATTTCTGAAGTGCAGACAGATGATGAGGCTCCAATAATGCTCAATGCTTCGATATATGGAACCGATGTCTTCGGTACCCCTCTGATGAATACTCTGTCCAGTGCATAAAGTCATTGACACTGGAATCTATGTCCCACACTGATACCTACGACTGAGTGGGTATCAATGGTGCCACAGGGATATCTTGCACTGATACCTGAGACTCAGCTGGTAGCAACGGTATCGCAGGGTGTCAAGGGGTAAAAGACCTCAACAAGGATATACAGTACGCCCTAAAGTAGACATAACCTGCATAGGAGACAATGGTAGCGATGTGGAGTTAATCTCAACAATGTATCCCAGAGAGGTACCATCAATGTAGACACAGTAGTATTGAAGAAAAACTGCTACATGCAACGCAATATCACATACAGGTTTGATAATCATTGATGCTACGATGTAAGAAGAACCTGGAGAAAGTACTGCCGTTGAATATGCTATGTTTAGTATGGATCGGTACCGATGCAGATCAATATATAAAGAGGAGGCTCTATTCTTCAACCAATAACCCGCACTGTTGTTCATCAATGAAGAGGAGGCACCATGACCACGTAACATCAAGTGGTACAGGCATCGAAGCATGAGTGCCTGAAAAGGTGGTATGCTTCAGAAATGACAACCTGTATCATCCAGAAAGCCATGCATCAAATGGACTTGATGCTTAATTGGAAAGGCAGTATCCATCTGCGTCGACGTCATTAAAACATCGGTACCGAAAGGCATGCATCAACTGGAGTCGATGCTAATATGTCACCGATGCACATAGATAGGATTGACGTCACTGCAATACACCTGCATCGACATGATTGGTTAAAGTGCCAAACCACCACTTCAGATAGCGTTAAGTTCACTGACTATCACACACATACATGCTAATGCCTTTAAGGATTTCAGACCTCCACCTGTGTAGCATAACTCACTGTGGTAAAGTTCCTCATTATTCCCGGCACAGCATTTCTAATACTATCATATTTTTTATTACATTACATTACATTAGTGATTTCTATTCCGCTTGTGCCTTGCGGTTCTAAGCGGATTACAAGTTAGAAGACTGGACATTTCCAGTAGCATTGCAGTACATATAATCAAGAATGCGTTAAGTTACAATTGTTGTTCTGGACTTTTCCAGGATAAATTGGTAGTAGATAGTAGATAGTGATAGGTTGTTTAGACGAATAGAGATAATATTGTCCGGATTCTGTTGTTTAGACGAGTAGAGATAATACTGTCCGGATTCGGGTGTTGCTGGTGGTGGTGTTTGGGTAGTCATGAGAGCATTTTCTAATACTTTTGTGAGGTTATGATGATGGGAAGTGTTTTTTTGAAGAGATGAGTTTTGATTTCTTTTCGGAATGCTTTAATGTCTATTGATTTGGTCAGTAGATTGGTGATGGTAGTATCGATCTTTGCTGCCTGTGTCGCTAAAAGGCTGTCATATAGTTTCTTTCGTCGTGTTCCTTTGAGAGGGGGGTGAGTGAATAGGCTCTGGGTTCTCCTTAATCTGTGTGAGAGGTTACGGTGTAGTCTGTTGTTTAGGTAGCTGGGTGCTGTTCCATGTATTACTTTGTATAGTAGACAGTAGAATTTGAACTGGGATCTTGCTTTTATTGGTAGCCAGTGTGAGTCTAGGTATGCTTTGGTGATGTGGTCATATTTGCCTAGTGAGTAGATGATTCTGAGGGCTGTGTTCTGAACTGTCTGTATTTGTTTTATCATGTAATTTGGGCATGATAGGTATAGGCTGTTACAGTAATCTACAATACTCAGTACTAGGGATTGTACTAATATCTTGTATTGATCTTTGTTGAAGAATTTTCTTATTTTTCTTAGGTTACGTATTGTGAAGAATGCTCTTTGGATGATTTTGTGGATTTGAGACTGCATTGTGCAATTTCTGTCTAGTAGGATTCCCAGGATTTTGAGTGTGCTTTGCATTGGGTACTTGATTGTATTTACTTCTAGTTCTGTGAGAGATGGTTTTTTTTCCCTTTCCAGTAGTAGGAATTTAGTTTTTTCCGAGTTCAGTTTTAGTTTATGACTTGACATCCATTTTTCTACCGTTTCCATTATCATTTTCAGGTGGTTTGTGGATAAGGGGTCTTGAATATTAAAGGGGAGGAGGATAGTTATATCATCTGCGTAGCTGAATGATACTGTGTTTAGGGCGTCTAGGGTTATGCCTAGGGATGCTATGAAGAGGTTAAATAATATGGGTGATAATGGTGATCCTTGTAGTACTCCACATGGGTTTGACCATGGGTCGGATATGTGCTCTTTTGATTTGACTTTGTATGTTCGTGTTTTGAGGAAGCTTTGGAACCATTTGTGAACATTACCTGAGATTCCTATTGCGTCTAATATCTGGAGTAGTGTGTGATGGTCAACTAGGTCGAATGCCGCAGAAAGATCGAGTTGAATGAGAAGCAGCTTGTTTCCTTTGCTGAGGTGTTGTCGGGCAATGTCTAATAGTGATACCAGTAGAGTTTCTGTGCTATGGTTGGATCTGAATCCAGATTGTGATGGATGTAGTATGTGATGGTCTTCAAGGTAGTTGGAGAGGTGTTGTGCGACAAGGCCTTCTGTTATTTTAATGTATAGAGGGATTGAAGCGATTGGTCTATAGTTTGCAGGATTATCTATAGGACCTTTGGGATCTTTTAGGATAGGTGTAATTATGATTTCTCCTAATTCCGGTGGGAAATGACCTTCACTTAGTGTTGTTTGAAGCCATAGTGTGAGGCTAGCTTTAAATTTGGTGGAAGCTGTTGCTAGTAAGTATGAGGGACAGTTGTTCAAGTCACATGAGGATTTGCTGTATTTTTTGTAAAGCCTGTTCAAGTCTGACCATTGTATCTTTGGGAAGTTTGTCCATATCCTGTCTGCTGGGATTGCTTCATCTGTTTTGGGATTGATTCGTATTTCTTCTATGTTGATTCTTGAATTGTTGAATGTGGATCTGGTTGTGATGATTTTGTGTTTGAAGTGATCCGCTAATTGGGTGGCTGTGGGAGTTTGGTTTCCTTGGGTGGCGAGAAATGGTTTGGTATCGGTGAGATTTCTTAAGATGTCAAAAAGTATTCTTGTGTCTGGTTTTTCGGTGCTGATGAGTTTGGAGTAGTAGTTTTTTCGTTTTTCCTTCAGTTTGGTATTGTATTGTTTGATTAGGATTTTCCATTCATCTTTGATGTGGTTGTGTTTTTGTTTTTTCCATGACCTTTCTAATTGTCTGCATTTTATGAATATTGTTCTATACTTTTTATATATTTTATTATAGTTTTCAATACATAGATTAAATAGGTTGAATAACTTAGCTTTTGAGCAGTTTTATCCCCTTGCCAACACGTTTTGCTTAACTTTATCAAGGACGGGGAAAACTGCAAAGTAGAAGAAAAAATATAAATAAACATACAATTAGTATGTGACAAGTTCATTTACACTCCGTGTTTACAAGTTTTCATAACGGAGCTTCTTACCTAAGTTCATCTTTGCCTAACTTGCTCTGCCGCTGGCCATCAAAGATGGCCGTGGCGTTCAAACAACGCACTGAAGTATAGGGAAGATTAACATGGTTGGAACATCGGTACAGAAGGCATGAATCAAATAGACTTGATGCTAATATGCCACCGATGAAGGTATGGAATAAACATCAGTACAGAAAGGCATGCATCAACTAGAGTCGATGATAAAATGCCACCAATGCAAGTAGATGGAGGTATCGATGTCTACTGGTACCGGCAAGTCCCAGTCACTGGAAGTCCGACTCCAGACCTATATGTCAAAAGAAAGAAACAAAAGAAGAAAAACTTTGACATTAATCAATAGTGTTTATCTTCTGGAAATCTATAGCCCCAAAGTCAGATACAGTCAAAGAGGGAGAACCGGGGTAGAGTAGAAACAAGGTCAAAAATCCATTGATGATCAATGCAGAAAGTAAGGATGGAATTGTGAAGGCTGCTGAACTGCGAACAAAGTTTGAAGAAAGTTCATAGAGTGTTCACTTTAAGCTTTAGCAAGCTTTTTAGACTGCGGATGCGCGAGTGCCTTCCCACCCATCGCCAGGTCACGAGGTCGTCAGTTTTTTGTTTTCCGCAGAGTGAAGACGACGTATCTCTTGTTTCTCCGTCGAGTTGCCTTCCCACTTATATTTTTTACAAACTTTTTCAAGTTCTTCTCTCTACAATTTTCTTTTGAAAAGTAGAAACGTAAAAAGAATTTCACTGTCTCTACCTTGGCTCCGTGAATGACGTCACCCATTTGTGAGAATGTGCTGCCTCCTTGTCTAAGGATAAACACTTTTACCACTGTCCGTACTAGACTCTGTGGATGACATCACCCACATATGAGACTATGCTGCCTGCTTATCTAAGAATAATATATTACCATGTTTCCCAAAAAATAAGACACTGTCATATTAATTTTGGGTCCAAAAAACGCACTAGGGCTTATTTTCGGGGGATGTCTTTTTTTTTTGTGTGTGTGTACGATTCCCTCACCCATCCTCTTGTGCAGCATCTCTCTATCCCTCATTCCCATCCGCCTCAAGCAGCAGAACCCCGAAAGCAATTTCATTGATCTAATAACATAGATCTAATCTAATCTAAGCACTGTTCTTGTATGCCACATCTTCCCTATAAAATAGCACTTCAAATGGTTAACAAATAAACAAATTAAAGATCTCCCTTAAACAAACTGAATTTCAGATGTCATAACATTTCTGAAATAAAAAAGTCTTGAGATCTTTGTGGAACAGATAATATGAAGCCATTCCACCCATGTAGCAGAACCCCGATGACCCCGCCAACCCATCCCCCTGCGCCTCTTTCCATCTCTCCCTCCCATACCCCCATTCAGCAAAACCCCTGACGACCCTCCCACCGCAAGGCTGACAAACTTCCATTCTAAAAAGCAGCGGTGGCAGCGCTAAACAGGTTGCTTCACGGCCTTCCCCATACCACGTCACTGATGACATCACTGATGCGGCAGAGGGAAGGCCTTGGCTGAGAAGGCCGCAAAGCAGCCTATTTAATGCTGCCGTTGCTGTTTGGAACGGAGGTATGTCGGCCTCACAGTGGGAGGGTCGTCGGGGTTCTGATGCGGGGGACGGGAAGGAGGGATAAAAAGATGCTGCGCAAGGGGATGGGTGAGAGGGGAAGAAAGATGCTGCACAAAAGGGGGTGGGAGAAAGCGCTGCCACCGGCAAATTGGTGAGTGTCGGGGACATTCGGGAGGTGTTTTGGGGGTCGATCCAACTAGGGCTTATTTTTGGGGAAACACGGTATAGTCTTCATAGACAATCAATGAATAAACATACTCATTAAATAAGTGTTAAGGTGGAAGCTTCAGTCGCTATCCTTCCAGTATATAGTGTCATTAATTGTCACTCATTCTTATGGTATGCAATGTCATCAAAATACTTGAAAGATTCTTACTTCTTTTAGCTAAATTTACTTTCAAGCACCATCTTTATACTAAAGTTTTTCTTCCATTCTGTAATTATGATAATAAAATTTAGTGAATCATATCCTATAAAGCACTTTTAGCTGTCTGTTAATAAAACTTGCGGACTATCAGGTATAATATACCAGTAATGCAAACAGCTAAAACATTCTAGAGCTTTTCACGCTTACAAACTAAAATTATGAGAAATGTTAAAGGAAAAAGTTTTCAAAACTTACGTATAAGACGAGAGGCTGCTGTCATATGTTGATACAACACCATAATTTTCTTCATTATAACGAAACATGTCATTAGGATCCCATCCATTAGACTAGGAAACAAACAAACAAAAAAAGAAAACAAAATCCAAACATTTTTGTTAAACAGTTTGAAAATCTGAGGCAAACCAAACCTGTAACAGTTCAAGTTAAAGTGTCATTCTGATGTCTTGCATTCAGAATGGAGGAGTACTGCCACTCCTTGAGATCTCCGGCAAGACACTTAAACCTCGATGGTCTCAGATACAAATTTGAACGTTGATGCAGAAAGCTGAAACAAACCTAGTCACGGGGCTGTACATGCACGTTAAATGGCTAAGAAATGCACAAAGGGATTGAGTGTGAATGTTAACTCTCGCAGAAGACATAGCTCCAAATTGCATTACTATGCATGGTAGTGAGTCCATTAAATATTCCACAGTGGGCAGAGAAGGCAGTAGTGGTATACATGGTAGTGAGTCCATTAAATAGTCCATAGTGGGCAGAGAAGGCAGTAGTGGTATACATGGTAGTGAGTCCATTAAATAGTCCATAGTGGGCAGAGAAGGCAGTAGTGGTACGCATGGTAGCGAGGCCATTAAATATTCCACAGTGGGCAGAGAAGGCAGTAGTGGTATGCATGGTAGTGAGTCCATTAAATATTCCACAGTGAGCAGAGAAGGAAGTAGTGGTATGTATGGTAGTGAGTCCATTAAATATTCCACAGTGGGCAGAGAAGGCAGTAGGGAAAAATTATGTTCTTACCTGTTAATTTTCTTTCCTTTAGATGCAGCAGATGAATCCAGAGACTAGTGGGATAGCAAACATCTACCAGCAGGTGGAGACAGAGAAACTGATTAACATGTGGTCCTTTTGGTTGGCATTCCTCCTGTATCTTCAGTATTACTCTTTGCCCAAGCATCCGGAACTAGTATATGTTGAGCATGTAAAAAACTTCTTTCCAATAACAAATTCCAACTACCAACAATAACAAAACTTCTTAAACTTGCAAAAGAGAAACTGACAGACAATATCCAGAAAGGGTGGGGCTCTGGATTCATCTGCTGTGTCTACAGGAAAGAAAGTTAACAGATAAGAACATAATTTTTCCTTCCTTAGCAACAACAGCAGATGAATCCAGAGACTAGTGGGATATAGCAAAGCAATTCTCAATCTGGGTGGGAAGGGAACGCCGCCTCTGCAATGACCGAAGCCCCAAAAGCATTCTCCGCACGCTCTGCCACATTTAAGCGATAATGCTTAAGTAGCCACACGACAAATCTCCTCCAAGGAAAAACCTCTGGACTCAGCCCAGGAAGTAGCCATCGCTTTGGTTGAATGAACATGAAATTCTTCCGGCAACCACTTCCCTGCTATCAGGTAAGTGGAAACAATGGTCTCTTTGACCCATCAAGTGATGGAAGCTTTGGATGCTGCCATACCATTGTTGCGTGCCACAAATAAAACAAAGAGGTGATCCAAACGTCGAAAATCATTAGTAATCATTAGAAAACAGAATATTTATGGATACATGGAAAATTCTCCGATATGTTAGTAATTTAACGCCTATTCCAATCCATAAATCAACAAATCAATCTATATGGTTAAACTCCAAGATTCAAATTGGCAGATTTAAGGTCATCTGGAAGCATTGGATGACTGCAGGTATACGAATTTTGGGTCTTGGAGAATGAGATCTACGATGTCTGCATCTATCAGACAAACTTGGTTTTTTCTTTTACATAGAGCATTTTGGACCCCAGTTAGATTACAAAAGTTAGATAGCTCTAATAGATGCTGGCATTGTAATCTGGAAGCAGGGACTTTAGATCATTTAATATTCTATTGTCCCTGTATCATGGCATTTTGGAAATCAATTTGGTCTCAAATTAATTGTTTATTAGAAAACTATGTAGCATTATCACATGATACAATAATATTCGGTATGTCAATGAGAACAAAGGTAAAATTATGTTCTTACCTGATAATTTTCTTTCCTTTATAAGCAGCAGATGAATCCAGAGACTAGTGGGTATAGCTCACATCGACCAGCAGGTGGAGATAGAGACACTGATTAACAGTTGGCTTTAAAGCCTGGTGTTCTTCCTGTTGATTCAGTTATGCCTTTGCCCAAGCATCCTGAGACAGGAGAATGAGCCTCTTCAAAACTTCATTCCAGTAATACATGTGTAATTTAGAAATGCAACCATACAATTACCAACATTACCCCAACTGAAATATGCAAATTAACATACCGATAGAAAGGCCACTGGGGTGGGGCTCTGGATTCATCTGCTGCTTATAAAGGAAAGAAAATTATCAGGTAAGAACATAATTTTACCTTCCTTAGCAAAGCAGCAGATGAATCCAGAGACTAGTGGGATGTAGCAAAGCCAATTCAAACTGGGTGGGAAGCCAATGCCGCCTCCGCAATCACCGAAGCGCCAAAACTAGCCTCCGCACGGGCCGCCACATCCAAACGGTAATGTTTCGAAAAGGTATTTCCAGACGACCAAGTAGCCGCCCGGCAAATTTCCTCCAACGCCAGACCACCGGACTCTGCCCAAGACGTGGCCAGAGCTCGAGTTGAATGAGCACGAAGTTGCTCCAGTACTTGTTTCCCCGACAACAAATAAGCCGACGCAATTGTCTCTTTGACCCAACGAGCAATGGAAGTTTTGGACGCAGCCATCCCTTTGTTCTTCCCCGCGAATAACACAAACAGGTGATCCGAGCGACGAAAGTCGTTAGTCACCCCCAAATAATGTAGAACCATGCGGCGAACATCTAATAGACGCAAAGACGAGAATTGTTTTCCCCAATCCTCTTTCCTAAAGGACGGAAGGAATAAACTCTGGTTCATATGGAACGAAGAAATCACCTTAGGAAGGAAGGACGGCACTGTCCGCACAGACACTCCAGCATCCGAAATACGCAAAAAAGGCTCCCCTGCAAGACAGCGCCTGCAGTTCCAACACCCGTCTTGCCGAAGCCAAAGCTACCAAAAATACTGTTTTCAACGTGATATCTTTCAACGTCGCCGCAGCCAGTGGCTCAAACGGAGCCGCCTTCAATTTCCCCAGGACAAGTTTAAGATTCCATGCCGGACATGTACGCTTCACCGGCGGCCGGATATGGTGAACCCCCTTGAGGAATCGAACCACGTCAGGCTGCGATGCGAGAGTCGAGCGAGACACCTGGCCCCTATAACAGGCAATGGCCGCCACCTGAACCTTCAGAGAGTTATAGGCTAACCCTTTAGATACGCCCTCCTGTAGAAACGACAGAATAGCCGATAGAGAAGCCTGAAAGGGCGCAATACCCTGCCTTCCGCACCATGACTCAAAAATTTTCCAGACTCTAGCATAGGAGGCAGAAGTAGAAAGCTTTTTAGCTTGAAGTAGAGTGGAAATTACTTGTTCCGAATAGCCCCGCTTTCTCAGCCGCGACCGTTCAATAGCCAAGCCGTAAGACCAAATTGGGCCGGATTTTCGATAGCGATTGGACCCTGCGTCAGTAAGTCCTGAGTTACCTGGAACGTTAACCTCTCGCCTGCTGAAAGTTGAATTAGATCCGCGTACCATGGCCGACGCGGCCAATCCGGAGCCACCAGGATCACCCTGCCCTGAAAGAGAGATATGCGATGCAATACTCGGCCTATCATCGGCCAGGGAGGAAATACATACAGAAGGGAATTCGGAGGCCACGGGAGAGCTAATGCGTCCACCCCCTCCGAGCCTCTCTCCTTGCGTCTGCTGAAGAACCGAGGCAGCTTTGCATTGCGGGACGAGGCCATGAGATCCATCGCTGGAAGCCCCCACCGAAGGACCAGCAGATCGAACGCCCGAGGAGACAGCTCCCATTCGCCTGGATCGAGAAGATTTCTGCTGAGGAAGTCTGCTTGAACATTTTCGTGACCCGCAATGTGAGCCGCTGACAGCAGAGGAACATGCACCTCCGCCCACCGAAACAGCAACATTGCTTCTTCGGCTAACCGAGGACTCCGGGTACCCCCCTGACGATTTATATATGCCACCGCCGTGACACTGTCCGAAAAAACCCTGGTCGGACGGTCCTGAATGAGGGACTGAAATGCCCGAAGCGCACGCCTGATAGCTCTCAGCTCTAATAAATTGATTGAACACTGGGCCTCCTCCGAGGCCCACACCTCCTGTACTGAGGCTTGCAGGCACTGAGCCCCCCAGCCCAGAAGACTCGCATCCGTCATAATCACGACCCATTCCGGCGTCGCTAGCGGCATGCCCCGGAAAAGATGAAACTCGCGTAGCCACCAGAACATGCTGCGAGCCGCCCGAGGACTCCACGGGAGACGCAGATTGTAGTCCAGAGATGCCAGGGACCAACGAGAAAGAAGCGACTTCTGTAAAGGCCTCATGTGGAACCGAGCCCAGGGCACCACCTCTAGAGTCGCCACCATCGAGCCCAGAACCTGTACATAATCCCAAATTCGAGGTCTGGGTGCCCCGAGAAGACACCGAATCTGAGACTGCAATTTCTCTCCCCGATCTCGGGGTAGAAACACCTTCCCCAGACAAGTGTCGAACCTGACCCCCAGATGCACCAAAGTCTGGGACGGGGACAGAGAGCTCTTGGGAAAGTTTACGATCCACCCCAACAACTGAAGGAGAGAGATTACTCTTTGCGTCACCGACAAACTCTCCTGTTTGGAAGAAGCCCGGATCAACCAGTCGTCTAAGTAAGGGTGTACTCGAATCCCTTCCTTGCGCAGAAAAGCTGCCACTACTACCATTACTTTTGAAAAGGTACGGGGAGCCGTTGCCAGGCCAAAGGGCATTGCCCGAAATTGAAAATGCTGGCCGAGGATTGCAAACCGCAGAAACCGTTGATGCGGCGGCCAGATCGGAATATGGAGGTACGCCTCCTTGAGATCGAGGGACGTGAGAAACTCTCCTGGCCTTACTGCCGCAATAACAGAGCGAACCGTCTCCATGCGGAAATGACGAACTCTGAGAAACTTGTTGACCCCTTTGAGATCCAGCACCGGCCTGAACGACCCCCCCTTTTTGGGCACAATGAAGTAAAGGGAATAAATACCGAGGCCCACCTCTTCCGGTGGCACCGGCACCACTGCCCCCAGATCCAGAAGCACCTGAAGAGTTAAGCGGACGGCGTCTCCCTTGGCCGCTCCATAGCACGGGGACACCAAGAAAGAATCGGCGACGGGAGAGGCGAACTCTAACTTGTAGCCGTCTTGAATAATCCCCAACACCCATTGATCCGACGTAATCTTGGCCCACTCCGCCAAAAAGGCCGAAAGCCAACCCCCTAAGGGACCGGCGGAGGGGGCCAAGACCCCGTCATTGGGGAGTGCGACTCGCTGGGGTACGGGCAGGTTGAGCTGAAGGAGGCTTCGTCGTACGAAAGGAACTCTTCTGCTGAAACCTAGGTCTCGAAGACGAGAAAGAACCAGAAGCGGATCTAAAGAAAGGTTTACCAGACCTGTATCTCCTAACATCCCTAAAACGTGGCCTGAACGACGAGGATTTCAAAGGGGGCCTAGGCCTATCTTCCGGTAACCGCTGAGTTTTGGTATCACCAAAATCCTTCACTAATCTATCTAAATCCTCTCCAAACAAAAAACCCCCTTTAAAAGGGAGTTTCACCAGCCGCAGCTTAGACGCCGCATCAGCTGCCCAATGACGGAGCCATAAAGATCTGCGAGAAACCACCGAAAGCGACATCTGCTTTGCAGAAGCGCAAATAATATCATATAAGGAATCTGCCAAATAAGCCAAACCTGACTCCAAATCAGCCAGTTCCGAAGGGACAGAACCCCCGGCTTCTACCAAATTATCCGTCATCACTTGAGTCCACTGGAGACACGCTCGCGCTGCGTAAGAGCTACAAATCGCTGCTTGTAAAGTAATCGCAGCCACTTCAAAAGACATTTTCAGAGAAGACTCAATCTTCCTATCCTGGGCATCCCTCAGCGTAACACCCCCATCCACTGGCAAGGTAGTCCTTTTGGTAACTGCCGCCACCAAAGCATCAACCCTGGGCAATCTAAACCTTTCAAGTTCGGTCGGGTCAACTGGATACAAGAGCCGCATGGCCTTTGCCACTCTTAAACTGGCCTCCGGCGTATCCCACTGTGCCGAAATAAGCTCCTGCATGGCCTCATGCATCGGAAAGGACTTAGCTGGCCTACGAGTACCCGCCATCAGGGGATTTCCCGACACCTTAGCGTCTTCCTGTGAGATGTTTAAACTCTGCAAAGCTTTAGAAATTAAGGACGAGAGCTCTTCTCTATGAAAAAGGCGGCCTTACCTGGGGGATGCTCCGCTTCCCAATCCAAAACCTCTCCTTCCTCTAAAGACTCAGGAAGAGAAGAAGGGGGAACTATACTAGGATCTCCCTCATTCGCTGACGCGAACCTGCGCTTCTTCATTACTGGTGATTTAACCGGAGAAAAAATTTCATCCCCGGTCGCACCAGCAATCCCGTGAAAACCCGAGGTGGAAGGCCCCGGAAGGACCGGAAAACTCACAGGAACCGGCTGAGCCGGCTGACCGCTCTGTAACATGAAAGCCCGGTTCATGAGCATAATGAACTCCGGTGTGAACGAGCCCAGTCCAAATGCCATGGAACTAACATGGTCAGTGCCTGAGAGCGGAGCCGTTGCCGCTGCTGCTATCACATCCAATCCCCTGATCGCTGCCAAACTTCCCCCAGCCTCGGGAGAGCCCTGCAGCCCGACCGAGTCAACCTCAAGGGCAGGGGATATTGCGCGCTCCTCTCGGACCCGGGAAATGGCGACGTTACACGCCTGTAAAAAAGAATCCTCAGCCGGTGAATCTAAACACCCGCCTGAGCATAAACCCGACGGTGTTGTGCGCTTCCCACAGCGAGAACACCGCAGACTAGCCTCCGCCGTCATCACCCGGTCCGGCAAAAAAACTTTTTTTTTTTTTTACAATGCACACGGAGAAGCCGCCGCCACCGCCCCTGCCCTCAACCAACAGGCATTCGCGCACGACAAAAAAAAAATGAAGCAGAAAGCAGAAACAACTCACCAGCACCCACGCCGATCTCTCCACATGCAGCAAGGATAAAGCTGGTAAGTGTACTGCACGCCGCTCAAACGGCACAGCTCAACACAAGCAGGAAGTAAAGAAGTGGGTTTTTTTTTTGTAAACTGGAATGAAGAAACCACCACCGGCGAGCCCACGGAAACCCCTCAATCAACCGGAGGGGAGGGTGGAGAAGGGACCTGGGAGGGCCCAGGTATAACTCCCAAAGCCAGCACCACCTAGCCAGGCACCCCTATCCTGCTGAAGAGAGCTAGTCTCAACAGAGGAGTAGACACGAACACCAATGCACCCGAGAATCCAGGAGCTAGAGAGATAGCTCCACCCCTGCTGGGAGATAGAGCAAAACTGAATCAACAGGAAGAACACCAGGCTTTAAAGCCAACTGTTAATCAGTGTCTCTATCTCCACCTGCTGGTCGATGTGAGCTATACCCACTAGTCTCTGGATTCATCTGCTGCTTTGCTAAGGAAAAGTCAAATTTCATCAAGCAATAATAAACTTTTATTGATCATGACAGGAGTCGCCATACAACATATTACCAGTAATTGGAAAAATTACAGTAGACTTAACTATACCTTCTGGTGGAATTCGCTGTGCCACATTTACAAAATGGAAAGAACAACTGCCATACAAAGAGGGAATTATAACAAATTATTCCAATGATTAGACACTATTATCCACTGAAAGTACTCTCATACATAGGGGGCAGAGGGGAGGGTATAAAGTTATATTAATGGTTTGATCAATAGATAAGAATATAATAATTATATGATATTTTTGATTAAAATATTTGTGGGAAGGGTGGGTGGGGAGGGTATAAATTTGTTTTTAAGATGATGTTAGAAGAAATACAAGTGATGTGTACAAGATTTAAATGATGTAAAACTGTGTTCTTGATGTAAGATGGAAAAATGAATAAAGAATTTGAAAAAAAATAAATAAAGAAAATCATTAGTAATCTGCAAATAGTATAGAAGAATTCTACGCACATCCAGGAAATGTAATAATAATAATTTTATTCTTTTATATCGCCATAACCAAAAGTTCTAGGTGGTTTACACTAAATGAGCTGGACAATCAGCGAAATACAATAATACAGTAAAAATACAAATATTTATAAAATAGAACTTCAATAATAAAACTTACTAAGTAATAAACTTATCGAACAAAGAGGCCTTAATTAATTTCCAAAAACAGCAATAGGATAACATAGCTTGCTGAATACATTTACCTAACCAAGATTTCTGCCTACCAGCTTAAAATGCTAGGGTCCTATCTAAGAAGGTCTTTTAACTACACCCATTAATTTTTGGATAAGCAAGTAAGTAGAAGTTTCTAGTTTCTCTTGATGGTCTATGCAACACAAAATGAGGAAAAAGGTAAGCTGGAGACAATCCCGATATCAGCTTAAAGCAGATACAGGAAAATATGAATAATACTCTTGCCTCCAAAGGCAACCAATGAAGTAAACGATAATATGGACTAATATGGTCGTTCTTTTTTAAACCAAAAATCAATCGAACAGCTGTATTCTGAATTATCCTTAATTTCCTTAGAATTTTTTGGGTGCTCCTAAATAGATGTTACAATAGTCTAAAATAGATAAAACTAATGCCTGCACCAATAGTCTGAATGATAAAGAATCAAAATATTTTTTTATGGTTCTTAATTTCCACAATGTAAAAAAGCATTTTTGTACCACTAAGTTCATGTGTTCTGCTAGTGTTAAATGTCGTTCTAGTGTGACTCCCAGAATTTTGATAGATTTAATAATTGGGTAGTCATGACCATTAAGATGAAGCAATGAGCAAGCAATGAAGAGAAGCGCGCTCCCCAATCTTCCTCCCGGAAAGCAAGAAGGAAGAGATACTGGTTGACATGAAAGGTTGACACAATCTTAGGGAGAAATGACCAAAATTACACCCCTGAATTGGAAATTCGCAAAAAAGGATCTCTGCAGAACACCTGCAACTCTGAAACTCGTTGGACTGAAGCCATTACCACAAGAAACACCACTTTCAACGTCACATCCTTTAGAGTCACCTTGGATAAAGATTCAAATGGGGCCTTCTGTAACCCCCCAAGGACTACCTTAAAACTGTGGACAGGGCTTCTTAACAGGTGGACGAATATGTTGTACACCTTTCAGGAACCGAACTACATCAGGTTGAGAAGCAAGGGAAGAGCAAGCCACGCAGCCTCTGTAACAAGCAATGGCTGCCACTTGAACTTTAAGAGAACTGTACGCCAAGCCCTTGGCTACACCCTCCTGAAGAAAAGAAAAAATGCTAGCTAGAGAAGCGTGAAAGAGCGAAATACCCTGATCACCACACCAAGACTCTAAAACTCTCCAGACTCTAGCATACGATGCAGATGTAATTTCTTCTTTGCCTGAAGAAGAGTTGAAATAACCTGCTCTGAATATCCCTTACGCCTCAACCATGACCTTTCAAGAGCCAGGCCGTAAGACAAACGTGGGACTGACTTTCCATGTTGATCGGACCCTGGGTGAGTAAATCTTGAGTCATCAGAAATCTCAACATGTCGTCCAGCGAAAGACCCATCAGATCTGCATATCACGGTCGGCGTGACCAATCCGGAGCTACTAGGATCACCGTGCCCTGAAAGCGAGCTATGCGATGTAAGACCCGACCAATCATCGGCCAAGGGGGAAACACATAAAGGAGACAACCCAGAGGCCAAGAAAGAGCCAACCCATCTACTCCCTCCGACTCTCTCTCCCTGCGCCTGCTGAAGAACCGAGGAAGCTTCGCATTTTGAGACAAGGCCATGAGATCTATCTCCGGGAGACTCCCATCTCTGAACTATTAGGTCGAATGCCTGAAAGGAGAGTTCCCATTCTCCGGAATCTAGAAGATTTCTGCTGAGAAAGTCTGTCTGAACATTTGCTTGCCCGCAATGAGAGCCGCCGAGAGAAGAGGAAGATGAATTTCTGCCCACTGAAGCAGGAACCATTGCCTCACTGGCCAACTGAGATAATCGTGTACCTCCCTGCCTATTGATATATGCCACCGCCATGACACTGTCCGAAAAGACCCTTGTCAGTCGGTCCTGAATCATGGGTTGAAACGCCTGAAGCACTAGCCTGATCGCTATCAACTCTAGAAGATTGATCAACGATTGAGCGCCCTCCAGAGACCATGCTCCCCACACTGAGGACTGAAGGCACTGAGCCCCCCATCCCAGCAGACTGGCATCTGTGGTAACTATGCTACAGTCCAGTGTTGCAAATGGCATTCCTTTGAACAGACTGATCTCACTGAGCCACCAATTCATGCTGAGTGATTCTTGAGGAATCTATTGTAGATGACGATTGTAATCCTGAGACATTGGGGACCATCGGGAGAGAAGTGACTTCTGCAATGGTCTCATGTGTAAGCGAGCCCAGGGCACCACTATTGATTCCAGAACCTGCACATAATCCCACACTCTCGGACTGGGTGACTGGAGAAGTAGGTGAACTGCAACTTCTCACCCCCTGTCTTTGGGTAGAAACACCTTCCCCACCTTCATTTTGAACTTCACTCCCAGATGATCCAATGATTGAGATGGAGTAAGAGAGCTCTTCGGAAAATTGATGACCCGCCCTAAAGATTGACGAAGAGAGATCGCCCTTTGGGTTACTGTCAAAATCTCCTGTCTGGAAGACGCGCAGATCTACCAGTCGTCCAAGTAAGGATGTACTCGAATCCCCTCTTTGCGAAGAAATGCTGCCACTACTACCATTACTTTTGAAAATGTGCATGGCGCTGTGGCTAGACCATATGGCATCGCTCAAAACTGATAATGCTGGCCTAGGACCGCAAATCGAAGCTATCGCTGATGCAGTGGCTATACTGGAATATACAAGTAAGCCTCTTTGAGATCAAGAGACATAAGGAACTCCCCTGGTTGAACCCGCTGCAATGATCAATCGCACAGTTTCCATACGGAAACGTCTGACTTTGAGAAATTGGTTGTCACGTTTGAGATCCAGCACTGGTATGACAGACCCCCCCCCCTCCCCTTCTTGGGCACTATTAAGTAAATGGAATATTTTCCCTGGCTCTTTTCTTTCAGAGGAACTGGAATCACAGCCCTGAGATACAGAAGAACTTGAAGGGTGACCTGCATTGATTCTCTCTTGGCTGCCCCTGTACAAGGGGATACCAAGAAAGAATCTGTGATGGGAGAGGAAAATTCTAATTTGTAACCTTCTCAAATAATGTCCAATACCCACTGATCGGATGTTATCTTGGTCCACTCCGCTAGAAAGGAAGTCAGCCAACCCCCTAAGTTTATGACGGAGGGAGGGAGCTGATATCCTGTCATTGGGGATTATGTAAGGCTGGAGTACGGGCTGGCTGAGCTGCTGGGGGTTTTGAGGACGAAAGGAATTATTTTATGGAAAACTAGGCCTAGAATTATAGAAAGAACGTAAAAGGGTAGAAAGGACGGCTTTCCAGGTCTATATCTCTTAACATCCCGGAAGCGAGGTCTGGCAGACGAGGTCTTCAAAAGTGCTTTAGGTTTAACCTCCGGCAACCTCTGTGTTTTGGTATCACCAAAATCTTTTACTAACTTATCTAAATCTTCGCCAAATAACAGACGACCCTTAAAAGGGAGCCTCACGAACCTTTGGGACATTGCTGTGAACAAGGCTGCCCTGTGAACTTCTAAAAGCTAAGTTACTCAGCATTTCATATTCTGCTCTTTTCATTGGTTTTCAGCATTATATCTGCTTAATTTCTCTTCTCATCCCTGTTTCTTACTAAAAAAAAAGCACAAAAATTAAACCCTTCTCTTTCCTCTGTTAAATCTTATTTCCTCTTCCTCTTCATAGGAATAAGGGTAAGACTTTATTAACTCTAATTAAATCCTGGTGCCTATGGCACAGGGTGACTAAAGTAGGGAAAATCCTGTTATAAATCCTGTGTTTTAGGGTAGCCACTGATTTGGTATAGAGCCTGCATTTCTGTTTAAAATCCTGTGTTTTAGGGTGGAATAGAGCCTGCATTTCTGACTTACTAGTTTTCCATCACTGTGAATGCTGATTAGGAGAAGGGTGGGGCTCTGATTTTCTACTAAGGTTAACTGTATTATCATTGGGACAGTGATGTGAACAAGTCTGCCCTGTTAACTTCTAAAAGCTAAGTTACTCAGCATTTCATATTCTGCTCTTTTCACTGGTTTTCAGCATTATATCTGCTTAATTTCTCTTCTCATCCCTATTTCTTACTAAAAAAAAAAAAAAGCACAAAAAAATAAACCCTTCTCTTTCCTCTGTTAAATCTTATTTTCTCTTTCCCTTTCCCTTCATAGGACTAAGGGTAAGACTTATAGTCCCACCAACCCCAGGGACCACTATTCATATATAGAGACCCATATAATCAGGACTACTCAAATCAAGTCACTTCACAACCAATCAAGATGACCTTTATTCTATGAAATTACTGTGGTTCTTTAATTCCAAGACATACTATTTGGAGGCTTAAGACTTGCCCCATCTGTCTTCAACTTGCCAGTATTAAGGAGGAGCTCTGCAAACTTAAACAGGAATTGAATACAATTAAAGCATCTTCCATCACTCCACAAAATCATACCAACTTACCACCTCTGCCTCAAAGAATAAAACAGCCCAGGAATAAATGGGTCACAGTAGGCTCAGGAAGACTGCGACATGTAACACAGAAACATCCACCTTCACTAATATTACCTCTACAGAATTCCTTCGCTCCACTAGTGTACTGCGATACTCAAGAAAACAGAAGGGAGGTGGGACTGGAACCAATGAAGGTAACTCAAGAGAACAAATAAAAGTACAAATAAAAAAGCCAAAAACAGAAAACTATTACTGTTGGGGGATTCCATCATCAGAGGCATTAACCTTGGAACACAGGGCGAGGAGACCAAAATAGTGAAATGTCTTCGAGGATCCTCAGCTACCAGGAGTTCCAGGCAAATACTGACTATAATTAAGGAAGAAACTAAGAATTTTAACACTGATGTTGTTATCCATCTGGGAACAAATGACCTGGCCAACAACTCCACACTTGCAGCACAGAAAGCTTTTCGGGAGCTTGGTGAGGGCATGAAACCTTTTGTAAAGACTTTAGCTTTTTCTGAAATACTGCCTGCATATGGAAAGGGAGAGCAAAGAGTGAAAAACACAGAGGACTTTAATAGATGGCTCAGAGCCTGGAGTCATCAAGAAGGCTTCAGGTACATAGGAGGATGGGGAAATACATGGAAGGACAAGAAGCTATATTGCACTGATGAGCTACATATTACTACAGCAGGAAAAAGAAACCTTGCAGAGAAATTTAGACAATATTTTTCTAGGCATTTAAACTAGAAGGTGGGGGTGGTGTATGTACGAAGGACAATTATAGAGACCACCTGAGGCAAAAGAAAAGATGTGATAGTAGTAAAGGCTGCAATATCAGCAACTCATTTCTTAGTATTGCAACGGAAAGTGAAACGACACAAAAATCCATACGAAAAAGGAGATTATCGCTGAAAAATAGCTGGAAAGCGATGACCACAAATGCTCGCAGTCTAAGCAGCAAAGTTCATGATCTGCAAGCCCTGATGTTACAGGCAGATCTAGATATTGTTGCTATCACAGAGACATGGTTCAGTGAATCACATGGATGGGATGCAAACATACCGGGATATAATCTTTTTAGGAAGGACAGAGATGGTCATAAAGGTGGAGGAGTAGCTCTCTATGTAAAGATCAATATCCAAGCGACCGAAACGCAAGGGACCTGGGGAAAGGAAGAAGCGATATGGATTGCTTTGAAAAGAGAAGATGGAACTTCTATCTATGTGGGTGTAGTCTATAGACCTCCGACTCAATCGCAGCAAATTGATAAGGATCTGATTGTGGATATCCAAAAGTTTGGAAGGAAAGAGGAGGTTCTGCTGTTGAGAGATTTCAACCTGCCGGATGCGGACTGGAATGTTCCGTCTGCGGAATCGGAAAGAAGTAGGGAGATTGTGGATGCCTTTCAAGAGGCTCTGCTCAGACAAATGGTGACGGAACCCAAAAGGGAAAAAGCGATATTGGATCTGGTCCTCACAAATGGAGAGAGTATCTCTAATGTTCGAGTGGGTGCTCACCTGGGTAGTAGCGATCATCAAACGGTTTGGTTTGATATAATGGCTAAAGTGGAAAGCGGCCGCACGATACTTAAAGTCCTAGATTTCAAATGTACGGACTTTAATGCAATGGGAAAGTACCTGAAGAAAGAGCTGTTAGGATGGGAGGACATAAGAGAAGTGGAAAGACAGTGGTCTAAGCTGAAAGGAGCGATAAAAATGGCTACGGACCTTTATGTGAAGAAAATCAATAAAAACAAGAGAAAAAGGAAGCCGATATGGTTCTCCAACCTAGTGGCTGAGAAAATAAAGGCGAAAGAGTTGGCGTTCATGAAATATAAAAAAACCCAAGAAGAGGAGAGCGGAAAGGACTAGAAGGTGAAACTGAAAGAAGCCAAGAGAGAGATACGTTTGGCGAAGGCAAAGGCGGAAGAACAAATGGCTAAAAATGTAAAAAAGGGAGATAAAAATGTTTTTCAGATATATTAGTGAAAGAAGGAAGATAAAAAATGGAATTGCTAGGCTAAAAGATGCTGGGAACAAATATGTGGAGAGTGATGAGGAGAAAGCAAATGTGCTAAACAAATACTTCTGTTCTGTGTTCACAGAAGAAAATCCTGGAGAAGGATCGAGATTGTCTGGCAAAGTTACACGAGAAAATGGAGTAGATTCTGCGCCGTTCACGGAGGAGGGTGTTTATGAGCAACTTGAAAAACTGAAGGTGGACAAAGCGATGGGACCAGACGGGATCCATCCCAGGATACTAAGGGAGCTCAGAGAGGTTCTGGCGAGTCCTATTAAAGACTTGTTCAACAAATCTCTGGAGACAGGAGTGATTCCTGGGGATTGGAGGAGAGCGGATGTGGTCCCTATTCATAAAAGTGGTCACAGGGATGAAGCAGGAAACTACAGGCCGGTGAGCCTAATGGAAGTGTTGCTGAAAGAAAGGATAGTGTACTTCCTTGAATCTAATGGGTTACAGGATCCGAGGCAACATGGCTTTACAAAAGGTAAATCGTGCCAAACGAACCTGATAGAATTTTTTGATTGGGTGACCAGAGAGCTGGATCGAGGACATATGCTAGATGTAATTTACTTGGATTTCAGCAAAGCCTTTGATACAGTTCCTCATAAGAGGCTGTTGAACAAACTTGAAGGGCTGAAGTTAGGACCCAAAGTGGTGAACTGGGTCAGAAACTGGCTGTCGGACAGACGCCAGAGGGTGGTGGTTAATGGAAGTCGCTCGAAGGAAGGAAAGGTGACTAGTGGAGTCCCTCAGGGTTCGGTGCTGGGGCCAATCCTGTTCATTATGTATGTGAGTGACATTGCTGAAGGGTTAGAAGGAAAAGTGTGCCTTTTTGCAGATGATACCAAGATTTGTAACAGAGTAGATACCGAAGAGGGAGTGAAAAATATGAAAAAGGATCTGCAAAAGTTAGAGGAATGGTCTAATGCCTGGCAACTAAAATTCAATGCAAAGAAATGCAGAGTAATGCATTTGGGGATTAATATTAGGAAGGAACCGTATATGCTGGGAGGAGAGAAGCTGATATGCACGGACGGGGAGAGGGACCTTGGGGTGATAGTGTCCGAAGATCTAAAGGCGAAAAAAACAGTGTGACAAGGCAGTGGCTGCTGCCAGAAGGATGCTGGGCTGTATAAAGAGAGGCGTGGTCAGTAGAAGGAAGAAGGTGTTGATGCCCCTGTACAGGTCATTGGTGAGGCCCCACTTGGAGTATTGTGTTCAGTTTTGGAGACCGTATCTGGCGAAAGACGTAAGAAGACTTGAGGCGGTCCAGAGGAGGGTGACGAAAATGATAGGAGGCTTGCGCCAGAAGACGTATGAGGAGAGACTGGAAGCCCTGAATATGTATACCCTAGAGGAAAGGAGAGACAGGGGAGATATGATTCAGACGTTCAAATACTTGAAGGGTATTAACGTAGAACAAAATCTTTTCCAGAGAAAGGAAAATGGTAAAACCAAAGGACATAATTTGAGGATGAGGGGTGGTAGATTTAGGGGCAATGTTAGGAAATTCTACTTTACGGAGAGGGTAGTGGATGTCTGGAATGCGCTCCCGAGAGAGGTGGTGGAGAGTAAAACTGTGACTGAGTTCAAAGACGCGTGGGATGAACACAGAAGATTTAGAATCAGAAAATAATATTAAATATTGAACTAGGCCAGTGACTGGGCAGACTTGCACGGTCTGTGTCTGTGTATGGCTATTTGGTGGAGGATGGGCAGGGGAGGGCTTCAATGGCTGGGAGGGTGTAGATGGGCTGGAGTAAGTCTTAACAGAGATTTTGGCAGTTGGAACCCAAGCACAGTACCGGGTAAAGCTTTGGATTCTTGCCCAGAAATAGCTAAGAAGAAAAATTAAAAATAAAAAAATAAAAAAATTTAAATTGAATCAGGTTAGGCAGACTGGATGGACCATTCAGGTCTTTATCTGCCGTCATCTACTATATTACTATGTTACTAAGTTTGGAAGCCGCTTCAGCTGTCCAGTTAAGGAGCCACATAGATCTGCGAGAAACTACTGAAATAGACATTTGTTTTGCAGAAGTACGAATATCATATAAAAGCATCCGCCAAATACGCTAGACCCGTTTCCATATCTACAAAGTCAGATGGAACAGAAACCCCCGTCTCCATCATTTTATCTGCCATGCGTTGAGTCCACTGTAGACATGCCCGTGCAGTGTAGGAACTGCACACAGCTGCCTGCAATGTAACTGCTGCTACTTCAAAGGACATCTTAAGTGAAGATTCTATCTTCCTATCCTGGATGTCTTTCAGATCTATACCACTCTCAACTGGCAATGTAGTCTTAATTGGTAACCCTTGGGAGCTTAAACTTCTCCAGCTCGTCCTGAGCTAGTGAGTACAACTGTCGCATGGCTTTTGTCACCTGCAGACCTGATTCTGGCGTGTCCCATTGAGCTGTAATTAGTTTCTGCAAGGCCTCATGAACCAGAAAAGACCTAGGTGGTTTTCTTGTTCCCGCCATAAGAGGGTTAGCCGATCCTGTTACCTGTGGATCCTCCTGAGAGATGTTTAACCCTTGCAATGCCTTAGAAATCAGAGAGGATAGCTCTTCCCTATGAAAAAGACGGAGCGCTGTAGGATCATCTACATCACTACCTAGCGCCTCCTCCAAGCCAAGTCTGGTATTTCTCCCTCTTCCAGATACTCAGGAAGAGGCAGGGATAAGGGGGAGTCCGATGCAGGGTCCCCTTCATCCATGGGAGCCAGCTGTTGAAGTTTAACTACCTAAGACTCCACCATAGTTGTAGTAGCCGGGAGTAAAGAAAAATTTTGCAAATTTAAATCCATTTTATGTGCAGGCTGAGAGCTCTGCAATAAAAAGGCTCTGTGCATTAACATAATAAACTCCAGTGAAAAAGTGCCCTGAATTATCCCTGCTGGCACTACCTGCAGTTTCCTGCATTGAGACCACATCTGAAACAATATCAGAGGAACCGCCAACAGCCACCGAAATTTTCCCAGCCGCCAGCGTGCAGCGAGGCAAGGCGCATTCAACCGTGAGTGATGGGAAGTTCGGCCACGCTTCAACAGTGCAGGAAACAGACTCGCAAGCTGGTAAAAGAACTTATTCTCCCGTAGCATCTGCACATCCGGCAGTACACAGTCCCGATGGTGTTCTACGCTTCCCACAGTGCAAACACCTGCTAACTGCCTCTGCCACCATTATTTTAAGTGAAAACACCACACACTGCACTGCAAAGTACGACGGAAAACAAAAGATATCTAAACTGCATGCAAATCCCGCTGTCAGCACTAGAAACCCGACAGAAAGAAATAGAAAGTTGTAAGCTGTAAGTTGACAGGAAAGTATAGCACAGCTAACTTACTGTAGGACTCTTTTTTTTTTTTTTTTTTTAAGGAAACAAGAAAAATTTAGAGCCCAAATTAAACCACTCAATTCACTGGAGGGGAGGGTGGAGCAGGGACCTGGGGTGGCCCAGGTGTAACTCCTAAAGCTGGCATCACTCAGCCAGTCACCTCTGTCTACCTGAAGAGAAATATTCTCAAAAGAAGAAAATTATTTATTTATTTTTACGTTTTACCCAGTCACAGCCAGAATTCAGGAGCTAGAGATAGAGCATACTGAAGCTACAGGAGGAGTGCCAACCAATAGGACCACCAGTTAATCAGTTTCTCTATCTCCACCTGCTAGTAGATGTGTGCTATCCCACTAGTCTCTGGATTCATCTGCTGCTGTTGTTAAGGAATGGCACACATGGTAGTGAGTCCATTAAATATTCCACAGTAAACAGAGAAGGCAGTAGTGGTACACATGGTAGTGAGTCCACTAAATATTTCACAGTGGGCAGAGAAGGCAGGAGTGGTACACATGGTAGTAAGTCCATTAAATATTCCACAGTGAGCAGAGAAAGCAGTAGTGATATGCATGGTAGCGAGTCCATTAAATATTCCACAGTGGGCAGAGAAGGAAGTAGTGGCAAAAGCCACCACTCTCAAAGTAAGAAATATTCACCAAGTATGGGGCAGTGTGGAAGTTTTAGTAGAGAGAATTTAATGGCAAATTTTAAGACTTAACTGACAGTTTTGCATTCTGCAGCCATAAGTTAAAATTAAAAAGAGGTAAAAGTCTTTATTAGAACAAAAATGTAAGTATCAGCACACAACTGTGCCTACCAGCAGGAGAGCCCGATACTTAGCACAGCCGCACCAATGGCGTGCAGCCGTTCGGTGTGCCGACAAAGGCGCACGACAAAAGGCGCATGCGCCTTTGCGAAGCGTCTGCACGAGACTTCTGCGTGGAACAGTTAGACTCTTGACCAGGAGCTGAGAGAAGGAGGAAGATGGAAAGAAGGTAAAGCAAGGAAGTTCTGGAAGATCCCTGTAAGTCCTGACATTATTAAACCAGGTGAAGTGGGATAGGGAAAAACCATAAGCTCACAGAAACTGTTCTCTCTACAAAAACCTTTCTCTCCCCCTGCAACCAGTATCTCATCTCTGTAGCTGATGGAAACAGTAGATTAGCTGTGAAAAGATATTTCACACCATTTACCAGAGAGTATGCAAAGATGGGGAAATTGCCCTATTTTTAAGTTCAGTTAACTACTGTATCAGTGAAACTAGAGGGAAAAAGCAACAGGCCCTGATGCTGTGGGTTTGCTGTGGTTTGGCACCAGGGCCCACCCAGCCAGATACCATGAAGAGATAAACACAGACCATGGTCCGAAGATAGAATTCTCAGAAGATAGAATTCTCAAGAAATATCATCTGATAGCAGGTGTCAGAAATATTTACAGTTGGGAGGGGGTTTGATGCTCGGAAATGCTTATATGGTATAGAAACAGGCATTTCGGGGAAAAGGTTAGGTCTTACGGAAAACAGGGCGAGCATATAACATGACGTAGGTCAACCAGCCAATAAATGAATGTAGTTAGGCAGTAATGCATAGGAAAGTAGCCAATAAGGATGTATCATGTGATTTAGGCCAACGTGGTGTTGGTCACTAAGAAATGTATAAAAAACAGACCTTTAGAAGGAAGAGTTCAGAACAGACATCCGAGGATCTTCAGGCCTGGAGATCACCTTCTGTTACGCTATATGCTGAATGGTTTATTCCTGTAAGCTGTTACTGATTGACTAAATAAATATATACTTATTGAAACCAGTATATAGCGTGCGAGGTCTCATTACCAAGGTAGGCCTGGACAGCTGCCTACTTCAGAGCCTGAAAACCAAACCCCAGATCCTTGGACCTCAGTGGCAGTGGCCAATTTCCACAGCAGAATTAGAACCCATAGACAGGCCCCACAGACACCTCCAGCGGAAAACCTGGGCCTGATCTCTGACCATCTAACCCCAGTGGTTTTGACCAACTTCCACGGCAGTACCAGACCTCACTGACCGAACTTGACACAGTCTGGACACCCTGCACTGCAGAACTGAACCCAGCAGGCCAGTCGGATAAGTATCACAAAGTTTTATAAATAATCTGTGCAGTATTCCAAAACACAAGTATTGTATAGCCAGACAAGTATTGTATAGCCGGAATCTGTTTAACCAGACAGATCTAACAGCCTGATAAGCCCGGCATAGCCAGATAAGTCTAACAGCCTGATAAGCCTTGTATGCCTGATAAGCCTGGTTTTGTCAGACAAGTACTGTTTTCTCCGCCACCCGCTTACTCCCAAAATCCACCCATCTTTCCCCATAACACACCACACCCCTTCTGACCACTCTCCCTAAACTGTTAGGTAATCCCCCCCCCACTGGAACCCTGCGCCATGACCCTGCCAAACCCTCATCACTGCGCACTACTGCTCCTACTCTATCTTATCAGCACCAGAATCTGCACAGCCAACTCATTATACCCTGCACCAATCCCAGTTCACTACTCCTTATACTGCGCGGTTAAGTACAAATCCCCAACATTCACACCCCATAAACCATACTACCACCTCGAGGCAGGCCCACTCCCAATCCCAATCCATCGCCCCCCACACTTCAACCAAGCCTCGCACTAAAAAACAACGATCACTAAAAAAAACTAGCCTACTCCCATTACTTTCCAACCGAACAGACCACCCACCAGAACCTTCAAGATTTCGACCTAAACATAAGATCGATGAGGAACAAATCCATACTGATCAAGGATTGGCTGAATGAAATTAACCCTGACTTCATTCTACTCACAGAAACCTGGCTTCTATCAGATAACAATATTATCATCAAAGACTGTCTTCCCCCAGGTTTCAAGATTCTATCTCTAGCCAGAACCTGGGGAAGGGGAGGAGGACTAGCAATAATCTTCAGAGACCACTTAAATTGCGCTTTACTCAACTCCAAATCCTCGCCCAACTTAGAGATACTATCACTCTCACTAACTTCAAAATCCTTAACCGCCGCTCTAATAACTATTTTGTTTTATGTCCCACTAAAAAAATGGAACCTAGCCAAGGAGGATTTCACTAAATTTTTACTCACCAACTCAATAGCAAGCCCTTACAACTTACTATGTGGGGATATCAACATTCACCTAGAGCAAATAGACCAGCCAGAAACATCAGATTTTTGGTTACTTATCTCCCAACTAGACTACTTCATACCACCCCCCAATCAAAACCCCAAATCAAAAAGGTCATCAGTTAGACCTGGTGACATTCTCCTCCAAAGAACCAACCAACCCCAAATTCTATTGGAAAGAAGATAACTGGACAGATTCCCTATGGTCTGACCACAGACTATGTAACTTCATTATTGACCGCCAGCAAAAACCCAACAAAAACAACAAAACAAGAAATAATAAAACTCACATTCCAGAAGTAAGATCGACCCGATAGAATTCTGGTCCCACTATGAGAATATCACAAAACAACAGATCAAATCATGCACTCCTGGATTAAAGATAGCACTAACATTCTAAACAAAATTGCCCCCATAAAAACCCGCAGAATTTGAAATATAAATCTAGAGGGATGGTTTGATTCAGAGCTACTACTACTAAAGAGGGACCTAAGAAAATCAGAAAGACTATGGACTAAATCTAGCACTCAAGAGCACAGAGTTGCTTGGAGATCAACATTAAAAAACTACAAAAACCTCACCAAGGAAAAACGTAAAAATTTCTATGCCCAAAAAATTGGAAACATTACAATTAACAGTAAAAACCTTTTCAATCTGGTCAACGACCTCTACAACCTAGAGACACTCACTGACATCCAGGAAGAATCCAAATTAACTGCTAACACCCTAGCAGATTTCTTCAATTCCAAGATACAAAAATTAAGATCATCAATAACTGCCCCGGCCAATCCCCACAGGTACTTTCCAATTCTACATGACACAGACATATCCAAATCTGACCTAGGGTCCAGAACCGACCTAAGCTGGAACCATTTCACAACCATAGACTGGCAAACCTTTAGCAAATACTACAATAAATATAACAACTCCTACTGCAGACTGGACACTTGCCCCCCCCAAATGTCATGAAAACTGCCCCGATCCACTTCAAAGCCAATGTGTTGGCATGGGTCAACTTTTTACTATCCTCAGGAAATTTCCCAGTAGAGCAAGGCCACGTCATGATAACTCCAATTATAAAAAACACAAAAGAACCACCCAATGCCCCGTCTAATTACAGATCTATCGCTAGCATCCCGCTAGTCACCAAAATAGCAGAAGGGGTGGTAAATGCCGAACTCACCACATATCTGGAAAAATTCAATATCTTACACGACAACCAATCAGGCTTTCGTTCTGGCCGCAGCACTGAAACCATCATAGCCTCTCTACTCGATCACCTGTACTCACTCTTCAGCCAGGGCTCCAGCACACTGATCTTGCAACTTGACCTGAGCAGTGCTTTCGACCTAGTTGACCACACTATTCTCCTGGACTGCCTTGCACACATCGGCATCTCTGGCCAGGTTCTCAACTGGTTCCACAGATTCCTAAGCTGGGAGTTCTCCAGGGCTCTCCCCTGTCCCCCACCCTGTTTAACGTCTATCTTGTCTCCTTGGGAAACCTCCTGCAAAGTTTCAAGCTCAATTTCTTCATCTACACAGATGACATCACAATAGTCATCCCGCAAACCTGTTTCACACCAGAGTTTCTTAACTCTCTATCAAGCTTACTCAGCCAGATAGAACTCTGGATACTATCCTATAGATTAAAATTAAACTCTGACAAAACTAAATTCTTCCTAGCCACCCCCAACGACAAAATCAAAGATACCGCAATACAAGTGAATGGATCGGATTTCCCCCTGGAACAAACCTTAAAAATACTGGGAGTCACCTTAGACAAACATCTATCCCTTGAGAAACATACTGCTCTTACTGTCAGGAAAAGCTTCTTGGTGCTCTGGAAACTCCACACCATAAAAAAATACTTTGATGACAACTCATTTCGCCTGCTAGTACAATCCTCCATTTTCAGCATCCTGGACTACTGCAACATCATCTATTTGGGCTCCATGAAGAAAACCACCAGGAGACTAAAACTGATTCAGAACACCGCCGTCCCCCTTATATTTGGCTTAAACAAATGGGAACACATCACCCCCCTTCTACCATAAACTGCACTGGTTACCATTTGAATCCAGAGTCCTATTCAAGTTCACATGCCTCTGCTACAAAACAGTATTTGGTATATCCCCAAGCTACCTCAACCCACACTTCAACCTAAATTACAACAATAAGAACCCCCGCAAAATTCATCTGTTCGCCTTCCCCTCCCTAAAACTATGTCATTTCAAAAGGTTCCTTGACAAAACCTTCTCCTTCCAGGCGGCTAAACTAAACCCATGGCTAGCCCAAGGCTGCTTCACAGTTTGCTTCACTAAACAGGCTGCTTCACAGTTTGCGGCCTTCTGCTGGTAATTCCTTATGCCGCATCACTGATGACATCATCAGTGACACGGCAGAGGGAATCACTTATTAATTATTGGAGCAATAATTATATTACCCTCCTCTTGTGGAAATTTTCCTACCTTCAAAGAATCAAATAGCCAATCCAATAATTTTAATTTAAAGCTTAAAGGTGCCGATGTCATAAGATCTGAAGGGCAGGGATCTTATATACAATATGATTTAGCAAATCTACAGAATAATTTAGAAAAATCCCCTCAATCTAAGTCTTCAAATGAAGACAAATACAAATCTGCATGGACCTCGATTTCATTCATATTTAAATGAGACTCAAAATTTCCCAGACAAGGTAAACAAGAGGATCTCAGGTTTAAGACTTTGGAACTGAAGAAATTTGCTAAATCATTTGAAGTAGGTAAAAGTAATCCTAAGGATTGCGTATTTTGAGTCACATTAAACACTGTGTTAATTAGTTGAAATAATTTCTTTACAGCAATGCTTGTAGTACCAAATTTTGCTGAGTAGTGGGCTTTTCGTTTTTCCCTTTATAATCTAATATAATAAAATGATAGGCCGCGCATGCGCACTAAAAAAATCGTGTTCCCTGATCCCGTCGCGGAAACACGAGTGCGCATGCGCGGGTTTTATGTCACCTGCTCTCCATCTCGCGCCACCAACGATCTCTGTTCCTCACTGCCAAAACCACCACCTCCTCCTTCTCACCGGCTCACCCGCTTTTAACAATAAAGAGAAAAGCGCTGCACTGCGCTAACGCTGGCTTTCCTGTCTTCTGTCCACTGCGGCCCGCCCTCTCTGACTACTTCCTGTTTCCGCTAGGGTTGGCCGCAGTGGATAGAAGACGCCGAAGCCAGTGGCTGTAGCTGCCGATCTCCATTCCTCCGGGAGGGGGGGGGGGGGTCTGGGAGGAGAGGGTTCGCGGCCACTCAGCGCCCCCACCAAGGAGCCCTGCAACTTTCCGCTGCCCGGGACCCGAGTCATTTAGCGCCCCCCCCCTCTTCCCTTACTGCGGGCCCGACTGGCAATTTAAGCAGCGTGTCAGCAGTCTTCACACGCTGATTCGGGCCTTTCTACTGCCCTGATTTGCTCCGGACGTGCCAGAGTAAATCAGGGCAGTAGAAGGACCCGAAGCAGCGTGTGAAGACTGCTGACATGCTGCTTAAATCGCCAGTCGGGCCCGCGGGACGGGAAGGGAAGGGAAAGGAAGGGGGGGGGCCACAAAGGACTCGGGCCCGCGTTTGTAGTCGCGACTGTGGGAAGGGAAAGGGGGTAGAGGAAACGCTACAAGAAGAAATACACAGGGGAAGGTGCACAGGGAACTGGTGTGGGGGGAAGGAAATGGAGGGGGAAGGAATGCTGCTTTGGACAGACAGACAGACAGAGGGAGGAAGGGAGACAGATAGAAAAGAAGAAAGACGGGCAGGGAGATATACAGAAAGACAAACAGACAAAGGGGGCCAGGAACAGAGACAGACAGAAAGAAAGACAGCGGGAGTCGCGTCAGGAGGGGTGTGAGATGCCGCAGAGGGAACTTTTACAATGGGTGCAACTGGGCAGCTGTCGGGAGCCTCTGATCAGAGGCAGAGCAAGGTAAGTGTATCATAGGGATAAGAAGGAGGAGGGGGGTGTCAGCCTAGAGGCCTCTGGGAGATTATATCAATCTGACCCTGGCATGGGAAGGCAGATAGACCCTTAGTGCAGGGAAACTGTTTTAAGTAGCCCTGATTGATATATTTTAAGTTTCAAGTAGCCCTGATTGAATCATGGCTAGCTAAAAGGTGTTAATGTCTGATTAAGAGGGTGCTTAGGACAATGGTGCACAGATCAAGCCAGAGACTTAATCCCATCAGGTTTCTCACCCTCCTTTGTTAATTAAATTAACCATTGTCTCAAACAGTTTATAAATTCTAAACAGAAAGATACTGGGAGATACAATATTTTCTCTATTCAGAATAAGATTCCAAGGTATAAAAGCCTCCTCTCTGCAACACACAGGTAGCTCTCTTTTTCTATCAAGCTATCGCTCTCTTTTTCTATCAAGCTATCAGGAGAGGAGTCTTGGCTCTCCCTCTCTCTGTCTATCCTTCTCTTTATCTATGGAACAACGAAGCTTAGACCATCTCCCTTGTCTCTCCCTCTCTGCCTTTCCCTGAAACTTCACGCTTCCTTCTGGACACTGTATGGCAGGGAAACTGCTCTGCTCTCTATTTAATTGTAATGCTTAATTGTAATGCTTATGAATATTACTTTTCTGTAAGCCTATTTCTATAATATATTCTTTATGCAATCACCTCTGGTTGTGTCTATTATTCTACTTCCTGGTGAGTCATCTGTGAGGGAACTGAACCTGGGACCAGTGTTTGTCAGTACGCATTTCACTTAACCCCTACCACCATACATTGGGGGGGCCACTAACCGAAACTGACAGATGCATTACCCGCTGGTTCAGGCTCCAGAGGGATTGTACAAGAATGAATATTGCCATCTGGTAATAATTCAGCCCTCTGCCAAAATTCAGTTGCATTAGGTGGTTTTCTGACAGAAATTTCTGATTTTTGCGACTTAGGTATGACATTCAATTTCTTAGTTCACACCAAAGAAAAATAATAAATAAAATGGTCTGACCAAAGTATTAGCAGCCATCTGTCCTCTTTTAACAAAATTAAAGGAATGGACCCTGACTTGGTCGCTAATGATACTAAGTCCAATTGATGACCTCCTACATGAGTTTGTGATGATTGTGGAAAAGAAAAATCCAAAGAAGATAAAAATGTCATAAGATTAGCAACATTTTGATCCGATTCAACCGCCAAATGTAAATTAATATCTCCCAATAATAAACACTGTGGAGTGGTAAGTGAATTATTAAAAACAAATTCATAAAAATGCTCCTTAACTTGGGTCTATGATTCTGGCGGCATATAAAACAAGATGCAGTCTTGTAAGTCTATTCTACTGAGGGTACAGGAGATAATTTCCAGATTTTGTTTGGTCAGTGAGTCCTGTACTTTAAAATTAAAATTCTCTTGTAATATAATGGCAATACCGTCACCTCTTTTGTCCTTTTGACCAAGAGGAACAATTTTATAGTGCACCGGAAGAAAATCATTAATGACAGAATCATCATTAGCAATAAGCCAGGTTTCATGGCTATCTTGTGAATGTTTTCAATTAAATCTTTGTCCATTTCTTCTGATTGTGAAGGAGGCCTGTATATCACACCAATGTAAATATATTTTCCATTCCCTCTTTCCAGATTAACACAGTGTGTTTCTTCTTTACACCATATGTTCTGCAATTCTGTCACTTTAATACTATTCTTAACATACAATGCCACTCTTCTACACTTATTACTTACCCTGTTGCTCCTGAATATAGGCCAAGTATAACTATATCTCAATCATGGTTCTCTGTGAACCACATCTCCATGACCGCCACTAAATCCAAATCAGCTTCTACCATTAGAGCTGGAAAATTAGATCTGGAAAATTATTATCCATATTATGGTCATAGGTATAGAAACCTTTCCAGCTATCACGATTTTACCTCATTTCAATAACGGTATTTGATGACTTACATTCCTGAGAGTTATTAATGACCTAGGGTCATATTTCATCCATCCAAAGCAAATTTAGTTTAAAGCCCTAGAGCACAGGTGTCAAAGTCGGTCCTCGAGGGCCAGAATCCAATCGGGTTTTCAGGATTTCCCCAATGAATCTGCATGAGATCTATTTGCATGCACTGCTTTCAATGCATATTCATTGGGGAAATCCAGAAAACCCGACTGGATTCCGGCCCTCGAGGACCGACTTTGACACCCCTGCCCTAGAGCTTCAGTACATTAGCCTTTCTATTACTAAAAACACTTTGTCCCTTCTTTGATAAATGGACACCATCTCTGCTCAGCAGCTCTTGGAAAATCATCCCATGGTGTAGGAAACAGAAGTGCTCATGTTGACACTATACACGCAGCCACGCATTCAGCTCTAGGATGCGAGTTCCCTCATTTGTCTTTTACCCACAATAGGAAAGATTGCTGAAAACACCACCTGTGCACCCAACTGCTTCACCCTCTGTCCCCAAGCCATGAAGTCACTTTTGGTACATTCAGTGTGAAACCTAGCAGTATCTTTTGTGCCAAACATGGATGTGAAGTATAGGATAATTATTATTATTATTATTTTAGGTATTTATATACCACTTAAATATTTCCAAATGCCTCCACAGGGATCGACCACTCCTGGTCCTTAGGTTTGATGAGTCTTGGCAAACATTCTGCTATATCTCAAATCTTTGTATCAGGCAGACAACATACCTCCCTTGACATCATATCTGGTAGGCAAATGGACACCAATGTAACTCTCAAGATGTTTTAGACCCCTGACACACATGCAATCTGTCAAAACACAGGCCATGTTGAGTCCAAATAAAATTTGCTTCCTTGCCACAGGAGTTTATCAGATTTTTGCTTTCTTTTTTGTTTCTAGTGGCCAACTACACAAATTCTTGGTGTTACTTTGTTGTGCTACCACATCTCCTTTCTTACTGTTAACTATAGGAATGTCTGGGGGTTTTTTTTATCTCCGTTGCTTTTATTATTGTTTGTAAACCGCTTTCATGTTTCAGTGAAAAGTGTCATGTCAATTCAAGATACATTTATAAATAGACCCTGAAAACTTTATCAAAAATAGATACAAACAATAATGAAAGTAAACAAGACTTTTCTTTTCCTCCACAACCAACCAAACACCCAAATTTAAAAAAAATAGTAAATTTGTATGATTTCCTGGAATAAAAAACACACAAAAATAATAATACTTACCACATCTGTTTCTAAAGCTTCCAGCTCTTCAGTGGTACCAGTGGAGGTGCCAGTGGAGGTTGTGATGCCCTCACCTCCATCCCAAGGCTCCAAATCCTTCTCTTTGTGTTCACCATTTACTTTAGAACTAATAGCAGAATCTGTAAAAGCATCTGCAAAAGTGGTCAGTGGGTTACATCAAATATGCCAAATTATGCAGAAAAATATTTTTGTATATGAAAAGGGAAAAAACACTAAATATTCAATACCAAGCAGTCACAAAATGCTAAGATGTACCTAACAACTACACTCATAAGAAAATCACATCTAAATTAGGGACATCAGAATACAGACATCTACAAATTTAATAGAAACATTAAACTATTGTGAACAACTATCATCTAGAGCAGAGTTTTCCAAACTGGGTTGGGACTCCAAACTGAGTCATAAAACTCATATTTGGGGTTCCAATCTGAGTGGGCTCTCCATAGATGCATCATTATTCTGCACCTCCAAAGAGTCAGTTTTATTTGGCTTCAATTATGGGGTCAGGACCACAAAAAGATTGATAAGCACCAATCTAGAAATAATACTTCAAATTTACCAATATATTCAAGCCTAAATAAGTGACAGAAGGAAATTAGTAATATCAGAAATGTTCAAACCAAAGTGAATATTTGCATGTTTTACATATCATTATGACAGTATTTCTACATATTAATGGAAAATTAGGTTCATACCTCAGTAATCTTCTTACTAAGACATAGGATTCTGTACTGAAGCTGTTGTCCTCCTTTAGTCCCAAACTTTGCAGAAGGGTGTCACTCATATTTTCAACTCTTTCCCTCTTCAGTTAGTACCAAAGCAGTCAAACTCCACAGAAATAGAAGAAAAAAGGAAGGACCTGGGGAACTTCCCCAGAGACAACACACATTTCTATTCTGCTCTTTAACCCATGCAAAAAGAATAACAATCAACATGAACACATAACTTAGGAGTATCCAGGACTCCAACCTGCTGTATGTAACTAGCACTATCGCATATGAAATTTCAAGGTACTATAAAAACAGGTGTTACTCTTAATAAACTCTTGTGCTTTTTTTTCATACTCATCCAACTTAGAAACATGATGGCTGATAAAGGCCAAATGGCCCATCCAGTCTGCCCATCCGTGGAAGTGGAGGACATGAGAGTATCCCAAGGAGAGAAGGACTAAAACCTGAAATCCCAAAAATTACTGCATCCATGACCACTAGGAGGCGTAAGGTAGTGGTAGTTAGCGTTTCCCTTCTGAGGGGTACAGAAGCATCCATCTGCAGACTAGACATGATGTCACAAGAGATATGCTGTCTGCCTGGTGCCAAAATCCAAGATGTTACGGAGAGCTTGCCTTGACTCATCAAGCCTGATGACTACTATCCGATGCTGCTCATCCACACTGGCACTAACGATACTGCCAGGCACCCCTGCGAACGTGTCAAAAGGGACTTTGTGGCTCTGGGAGAGAAGGTGAAGCAGTCAAGTGCGCAGGTGGTATTCTCGTCCATCCTCCCTGTGAGGGTAAAGGCCATGGCAGAGAACCTCACATCCTTGAGATGAATGTGTGGCTACGTGGATGGTGTCGTCGAGAGTGTTTTGGCTTCCTGGACCATGGGATGATCCTCAAAGGGCTGCTGAGCAGGGATGGTGTGCATCTATCAAAGAAGGGAAAAAGTGTCTTCGCCAGCAGGCTGGCTAATCTATTGAAGAGGACTTTAAACTTGAAGTGATGGGGCAGGGTGATCAAAGCTTCCGGGTGAGTATAAGCCCTCAGGTAACTAAATCACTGAATACCTCTACACGGATGGGAAAAGGGAGCAATGTCTGGAAAGCACAGTTACTTACCGTAACAGGTGTTATCCAGGGACAGCAGGCAGATATTCTCACATGTGGGTGACGTCACCGACGGAGCCCCGGTACGGACACATTAAAAGTGAATAGCCACTTTAAGACTTTCAGAAAGTTCACGATAGCCCGCATGAGTGAGTGTCTTCTTGCCCAACGTAGGCATGCGACCCCTCAGTTTAGTAAGCCAGCTAAGAAGCCAACCACGGGAGGTGGGTGGGTTGTGAGAATATCTGCCTGCTGTCCCTGGATAACACCTGTTATGGTAAGTAACTTTGCTTTATCCCAGGACAAGCAGGCAGCATATTCTAACATGTGGGTGACACCCAAGCTAACCAAAATGAGATGGTGGGAGTGTTGGCCTTTAGGAAAATAAATTTTGTAATACTGACTGGTCAAAGTGCCCATCCCGTCTGGAAAAAGATGCCAGACAAATGTGAGGTGAATGTGTGAACCGAGACCCAGGTGGCAGCATTGCATATTTCCTCAATAGGAGTAGATCTAAGGAACGCTACTGAAGCTCCCATAGCTCTAACTTTATGGGCTGTGACCCAACTCTCCAGTTGCAATCTAGCCTGAGCATTACAGAATATACAGGAAGCTAACCAGTTGGAAATTGTTCTATTGAAAATAGGATGCCCCAACTTGTTAGGATCATAGGAGATGAAAAGTTGAGGAGATGATCTATGCGGCTTTGTTCTGTCAAGATAGTAGGCCAAAGCTCACTTGCAATCCAGAAGAGCTGCTTTTCCTGAGTGAGAATAGGCTTAGGAAATAATACTGGAAGCACAATGGACTGATTGAGATGAAATTCAGTGACAACTTTCAGCAGAAACTTTGGTTGTGTGTGAAGGACCAATTTGTCATGAAGTTCACTTCCTTGTAGACATTGGTTCAAATGGAGGCTTCATCAAAGGTGGAGGCTTCATCAATTTAGCAAGAACTACATTAAGGTCCCAGACTACACTGCACAACAATTTTTTGGTTAAGTCTTGATTCCTGAAAAGTTTTTGGTGATTATGACAGGTACCAACTTGGTATGCTCAAATATGGTTTTGGTTTTACTGCATCACGTAAGAACTATGAGAAATAGACATTTTTATGTTTACTGACAATAAAATATATAGTCAAGTTTACGTTTCGCACAAGCGACTAAATGAAACAGAATTAAAAGTGTTTTGCTCCCGAGTTTCTTTTATATTCAGTGTCTGGTGCATCACGTTGTAGCATCCAACAATAGTCGGCAAGCATTGACGGATTCCAATTGCCCTGGTATCGTTTCTCCATCGTAGCTATGTCTTGATGAAACCTTTCACCGTGCTCGTCACTCACAGCACCGAGATTTGCGGGGAAGAAGTCCAAGTGTGAATGGAGGAAATGAATCTTGAGTGACATATTGCACTTCATTCTCTTGTATGCTTTGAGAAGTTTGTCTACCAGCTGAATGTAGTTTGGGGCTCTGTAATTGCCCAGAAAATTGTCAACAACGTCTTTCAACGCTTTCCAGCCAATTTTTTCCGGCCCAACTAACAGATCTTCAAATCGCTTGTCACTCATAACATGTCTGATCTGGGGGCCAACAAAAATACCCTCTTTGATCTTGGCATCAGTTATTCTTGGGAACATCTGTCTTAAATAACGAAAACCTTCCCCTTCCTTGTTCATTGCTTTCACAAAATTCTTCATGAGTCCCAGTTTAATGTGAAGAGGAGGCAAAAATATCTTTGTCGGGTCAACAAGCGATTCATGTGCTACATTTTTCTGTCCTGGAACTAACTTTTTACGGAGTGGCCAGTTCTTTCTAGAATAGTGCGACTCTCTGTCTCGGCTGTCCCATTCGCAGATGAAACAGCAGTACTTTGTATAGCCAAGCTGCAGTCCTAGTAACAGAGCAACGACTTTGAGGTCTCCACAGATATTCCAGTTATACCTGGTATACTGGACATACTTTAGTAACATTTCCATATTCTCATATGTTTCTTTCATATGTGCTGCATAGCCAACAGGTACTGAAGGATAAACGTTGCTATTGTGCAACAGAACAGCTTTCAGGCTTAACATTGACGAATCAATGAAAAGACGCCACTCTTCCGGGTTGTGATCACAACCAAAGACCGAGAACAATCCTTCAATGTCACAACAGAAACAGAGACTGTCGACTTGTGCAAAAAATTTGGTTATATCATGATGCCGGTCTCGAAACACAGAAATTTTCATACCTGGTGATAGCAAACACCATTCCTGCAGTCTCGAACCTAGCAGCTCAGCTTTTGCTTTTGACAGACCCAAATCTCTGACCAAATCGTTCAATTCGGACTGTGTTATCAGATGTGGATCGCCTGATGAGGATGGTTCAAAATCCGGGTCAATGTCACTGTTAGAACCCTGCACTGCAGTTTCTTCATCTGGTTCGTCTAAGGTCCAATCCTCTGGTGGTTTCGGAACTGGAAGACTGTCATCATGTGGCATGGGTCTCATTGCTGAAGGCAGATTAGGATATTCAATTGACTTCTTGTTTTTGGCAGAGAAACCAGACACATTAGTCAAACAGAAATAACAGTCCGTCACATGGTCTTTCTGTTCTCGCCATATCATCGGAACAGCAAATGGCATCGTCTTTCGAGTACCTCTGAGCCAGGCTCTCAGACTAACAGCACATGTCGCACAGCAAATGTGAGGCGCCCATTGCTTGTCTTGATCACCTATTTTGCAGCCAAAATACAGATGATAGGCTTTCTTTACAAGGGCAGTCATCGAACGTCTCTGAGGCGTAAGTGTATATTCCCCACAGATATAGCAGAATGTGTCGCGGCTGTTACGACACCGACGAGACATATTGCCCGACACCAAAACGTCTATAGCATCAAGCTTACTTACTGTTATATTGCTACAGCTACTATACTACTATACTTTACTATACTGATACTATATACACACACGGACTATCTATATTAACCAAATGAGCAGGATCGGTGTATGGAAGCCACCATTATAGCATGGTGAGACAGCGCAAGCTCGTTCAGACCTGCCCAGACATGCCCAGGATGTCATCTTCCATAAAACAGCTTCCAACCTGGCTAGATTTTATGCATGGACATACCCAGGCGGCACAAACCGTTGTTGATAAGACACTTATGGGAGAAAAAATTGTTTGCATCCAAATATAAGAAAAAATCACGACAAAATTGAAGATTTCTCTGAAATGGTACGTGATGGGTAATTTTTGATGTAATATTCATGATCAGCACCCAAAATTCTATAAGAAACACCCAGCAGTGTTCAGGAAGCAAAAACTTTGTTGTGCAGTGATTGGAGGAGGTTTGAGAGGTGGTTTCACATTAAACAGTCCTTTCATAAATCTGGAGACCAAAGGATGAGCAGTAAGAGATTTACCCTCCACTGGTTGGTGAAAAGCTGCAATAGCGCTGAGATGGACTTGAGTCCTGAATCAGACAAATGAAGAAGGTAATCCAGGACCAGTGAAACCGAAATAGATTGTGGATCATGATGATGAAGAAGACACCAGGAGAAACGAGTCCACATTTGCCGATAACATTGTTGAGTGGCTGGTTTCCTGAAGGTTTTGAGGATTAGTCTCACTGGCTTAGAGAGGCGAAGTTCAGCTGGATTCAGCCCGAGAGATACCAAGCTGTCAGGTGTAGAGACTGCAGATTGGGATGCAGAAGTGCACCTTGACTCTGCGTAAGAAGAGATGGAAATATTGGCAGAGGCACTGGCTCTCTGGCACTGAGCTGAAGTAGAAGGAAGAACCAAAGTTGCCTGGGCCACCGAGGAGTTATGAGAATCATGGTGGCTAACTTCTGCTTGACTTTGAATTGGATCTTGAGAATGAGAGGAGTAGGTGGAAATGTGCAGAGAAACTTGTGTGTCCAATCCAGCAGACATGCATCTGCCTCCAGATGGTGAGGTGAGCAAAGTCTGGAGCAGAACTGGGGCAGCTTGTGGTTGTGGGGAGATGCAAACAAGTCCACTTAAGGAATGCCCCACTGTGCAAAGATGGGATGGAGAGCTGCAGAGTTGAGCATCCATTCGTGAGGTTGAAGAATTATGCTGAGCTTGTCCGCTAAGCAATTCTGTTCCCCTTGAATGTAGACTGCTCTGAGGTAGATGTTCCAAACAGTTGCCCACTGCCAAATCTTTTGAACTTCCTGACAAAGGAGGAAAGATCTCATGCCTCCTTGCTTGTTTATGTACTACATTGCTACTTGATTGTCTGGGCAAAGCAAGAGGACTTGATTGTCTTTGAGATGCTGAAAAGCTTTGAGAGCGTAGTAAATTGCTTTGAGTTCTAGAATATTGATATGGACCTTCCACTCTTTGGCAGACCAATGGCCTTGAGTCTGTAGACCATCCAGATGCATCCGTGTTTTAAAACCTTTTGATGAGGAGGCATGTGAAAAAGCAGACTTCTGGAGAGATTGGATGAAATCATCCACCACTGCAGCAACTGTTGAAGAGACGATGTCACAGAAATGTGTTGTGAGAGAGGATTTGTCAATTGGGACCACTGTGAGGCTAGAGTCCATTGAGGTGTTCTGAGATGGAGCCTCACCAGAGGAGTCACATGGACCATAGATGCCATATGGCCCACAAGAAAAAAACAAAAGTAATTGACCCCAAAATATCCACAAGAAGAAAATCCAGAGAAAACCAAAAAAAACCTCTGTGGAGTTTTGATGTTCCTAAATGGACTTTATTTGAAAGTGTCAATGTTCCAAAGGTACACTGAAATCATCCACATAAAATAATTTCATCCACATAAAAATAAATCATCCACATAAAAGCCTTAAAGGACCTAGTCCGCTAGGGATACAGGACCCAACACAGTCCGCGTTTCAACAAAAAGTCTTCTTCAGGGGTCCTATAAAAGTGAATACATGGGAAACAATTGTGTGGTGAGCCAGAAGTGAGCATTGCTTTCTATAGCAAATGCAAGCAGTGTCTCACTTCCGGCTCAATTCAAAAATTGATATTGACCTCCAAACTGGAAATGCAAAAACAATTTAATATTTTTCAAAAAAATTATATAATATCCATCTTTACCAGTTCAGAAACAAATATGCCCATAAGTTTTCTTTTGATTCTGTTAGCTTACAAAAAAACAAATCTGTTGATTTTCTATGCACATTTAAGGTACTTGTACTGAAATATTTACAGTAAACAAAACATACCTCTTCTTGCATAATTGATGTCCAAATCTTTAAAATGTGCCATAACAAAATCTGAAGACTTGAACAAAATGCTCTCTACTATGTCTTCCCGCTTTGGCCCCAGACTGGATTCTGCAGTTTTTCTATGAGTAGCATCAAGCACCAAATCACACTAAAAGTCAAATTAACACACACTTATTGTTCTTTCTTTTCACTGACTTGTACATTTCTTGTTCTTCATTAATAAGATACCTCATTTTATATACAGTAGGATGAAAGTAATGTTGGTGATCCCTGCATTACCTCAGCATGTCAAAAGAAAGCTCTGCTGTACCTCAAGATCATTTAATTGAGAATATGCTTTTTTTGTGTGAAATCCTTGATACCCTCGACTTAATTTTATTGAGTATCCTTGACATAATGGACATTTTTTTATAATTCACCTTTACTTCAGTTCACTTCATATAACATGTTTCTCATCGTCATGGGTCTGACATGTTTCTAGGGTTGTCAACTCATAAAAATGTATTTTTTTTAAAATGTCAACCAGATATTTACAGTACTGAAAATTTAGGGGTCTTTTTACTAAGGTGCGCTTGCCATTTTAGCACACGCTAAATACTAATGCGTCCATCACAGTCTATGGCCTCGTTAACGTTTAGCACGTGCGACTACTCATGTTTCTGAAGTTGCTTGGACCTAAGGAGAATGAGCCTACAGAGCAAATGATATAGGACAGGGGTGCCCACACTTTTTGGGCTTGTGAGCTACTTTTAAAATGACCAAGTCAAAATGATCTACCAACAATAAAATTTTTTTAATAAAAACAAAGCAAAATGTACGCAGAGAAAATGTTAATTAACATATTTATACTAGTCTTTAAGCCCTACACTAACAGGTGCTAGAATAGATGTGTATGTCTTTCTTTCTTTCTGTCTTTCCCTCCTGTCCATCACCACCACTACCCCTTTCCTGCTCCCCCTGTCCAGCAGTAGCCATTCTCCCTTCCTTTTACCTCCCCCATGTCCAGTAGCACCCCTTCCCTGCTCCCCCTGTCCAGCAGCACCCCTTCTCGCTTCGTTTTACCTCCCTCCTGTCCAGCAGCACCTCTTCCCTGCTCCCCCCCCTGTCCATCAATATCTGTCCAGCAGCACCTCTTCCCTGCTCCCCCCTGTCCAGCGGTAGGCCTTCTCCCTTCCTTTTACCTCTTCCCTGCTCCCCCCAGTCCAGCAGTAGGCCTTCTCCCTTCCTTTTACCTCCCCCCTGTCCAGAAGCACCCCTTCCCTGCTCCCCCTGTCCAGCAGCACCCCTTATCCCGTCCTTTTACCTCCTCCCTGTTCAGCAGTACCTCTTGCCTGCTCCCCCAGTCCAGCAGTAGGCCTTCTCCCTTCCTTTTACCTCCCCCCCCTGTCCAGCAGCACCCCCTTCCCTGTGCCCCCTGTCCAGCAGCACCCCTTCCCCTTCCTTTTACCTCCTCCCTGTCCAGCAGTACCTCTTGCCTGCTCCTCCAGTCCAGCAGTAGGCCTTCTCCCTTCCTTTTACCTCCCCCCTGTCCAGCAGCACCTCTTGCCTGCTCCCCCTGTCCAGCAGTAGGCCTTCTCCTTTCCTTTTACCTCCCCCCTGTCCAGCAGCACCTCTTACCTGATCCCCCTTGTCCAGCAGTAGGCCTTCTCCTTTCCCTGTTCCCCCTGTCCAGCATCCGCTAGCCCGGGCAGCCTCAGGGCTTTTGCTAGGCCGGCCCACCTTGCATTATCGAAGTGGGCCGGCCTAGCAAATGCCCCGTGGCTGCTGCATTTGCTGGTCCGGGGGTGAGAAGAAGCGTCCCGGGAGCGACAGCGCAGGAGTCAAACTGCCACCGCCGCTCAAGCCGCTCCATGGGTCACAAAACATCACAAGCCGCCCCACATGTCTCCAATCGAATTCGGCACAGAGGCACACATCACAGCGGCAGGGATCACAGCCTCCTAAGTGCGCATGCGCGCTTAGAGTTTTATTATAGAGGATTCAGTGGGGTTTTCAAAGAGGTCAAGGCAGATGACTTTAAAATAATAATAATAATAATTTATTCTTATATACCGCCAAAGCCATAATAGTTCAAGGCAGTTTATAACAAGAAGTACTGGACAATCAGTAAAAAATACAATAAATAAAAATGAAATTAAACAGAAATACATTAAGAGAGAAGAATGAAGTTAAAACTGATAAAACTTTATGATATAAATCGATCAAACAGCTACGTTTTTACCAATTTTATAAATGTATAATAAGAAGAAGCAGGTTTAAAAAAGTTGGCCAACCAGTTATTCATTGTGCCTGCTTGAAGGGCAAGAGTTCTATCCAAGAATCTTTTATATTGACAGATTTTTACTGTCGGGTAAGTAAACAGATGGATTAGACATATAGGTCTTTTGGAACAGTCCAGGGAAAAATGTGAGACCAGGTACTCAGGTGCCATACCAAATAGTGATTTAAAACAAATACAAGCAAATTTAAAAAGAACTCTTGCCTCCATCGGCAATCAATATAATTTTTTGAAATAGGAGCTAATGTGTTCCCATTTTTTCAAACCATAAATCAGCCGAACTGCTGAATTCTGAATGATCTGAAGTCTTTTAAAAGTTTTCTTATAAGTTCCCAAGCAGATGATATTACAATAATCAAGCATGCTCAATATGGAAGATTGAACTTGCAAACGGAATGAGAATGCATCAAAATATTTTTTAATGGTCCAAAGTTTCCATAAAACCGAGAAACATTTTTTAACTAAATGGTCCGTGTGCTTATATCTAAGGTAAGATGTCGGTCCAATGTCACACCCAAAATTTTTATAGAATCGGCTATAGGAAAAGATGCATCTTTAATTTTGTCATTAGGGGTGGCCAGAAAAAACTTAGTTTTTTCAGAACTAATTTTCAATTTGAAATTGGACATCCACAGTTCAATCTGGTGTAAAATAGAGGACAGATGGTTAATAATCTCAGGAGTCAGATTGGTAAAGGGAACAACTAAGGTAATATCATCCGCATAGATATAAAATTTCACTTTTAAACTATGCAGTAAGTTCCCCAATGAAGCAAGATAAATATTAAACAACGTGGGAGATAAAGGGGAACCCTGAGGAATACCGCAAGAATTTTCCCAACGAAGAGAAAACTTATCTTTAAAATAAACTTGACAGGATCTTTTAGTTAAGAATCCCTGAAATCATTTTAAAACTACTCAAATCTACACTTCCTCCTCCCCATTCGCGGTTTCGACACTCGCGATTTCACATATTCGCGATTTTTTTTGGGGGGGGGGGATGGCGGTGTTATGCAAAGGAACTGTAGCAGTGTTAAGCAAATGGCCCTTGCTTGCAGATGACAAATGGACCGAAACACCTCCACTTGTGACCAACTCCATGTGAAAGCCTCTCTAGGCAGCGAGCTCACCAGTCCTGAAGGTTCATATCTGAAGCCATGACCATCCAACTCAGGGGATCCCAAGAGTTTCCCCCCACCCCCACCCGAGCGAGTGGCAAACAGACCCAAGAACATAAGAATTTCAAAACCGGGACAAACCAAAGGTCAATCAAGCCCAGCATTCTGTTTCCAACAGGTCCCAAGTACCTAGCTAGATCCAAACTAGTAAAACAGATTTTATGCTGCTTCTCCTAGGAATACGCAATGGATTTCCCCAGGACATGTGGGTGTCGAATTACTACAGTGTGAGAACCAGCAGGACAATATCTCCATCTAAAGGGCCTGCATCTGAGCCCTCCCTTCAAGGTACTACCTCCACTTTGATGCCATGAACATAAGAACATAAGAATAGCCTTACTGGGTCAGACCAATGGTCCATCAAGCCCAGTAGCCCATTATCACAGTGGCCAATCCAGGTCACTAGTACCTGGCCAAAACCGAAAGAGTAGCAATATTTCATGCTACTGATCCAGGGCAAGCAGAGGCTTCCCCCATGTCTTAATATCAGACTATGGACTTTTCCTCCAGGAATTTGTCCAAACTTTTCTTAAAACCAGCTACGCTATCCGCTTTTACCACAACCTCTGGCAACATGTTCCAGAGCTTAACTATACTCTTGAGTGAAAAAACATTTCCTCCTAATGGTTTTAAAAGTATTTCCCTGCAGTTTCATCGAGTGTCCCCTAGTCTTTGTAATTTTTGACAGAGTGAAAAATCGATCCACTTGTACTTATTCTACTCCTCTCAAGATTTTGTAGACTTCAATCATATCTCCCCTCAGCCGTCTCTTTTCCAAGCTGAAGAGTCCTAACCTTTTTAGTCTTTTCTCACTCTTCTTTGAACCTTTTCTAGCACCGCTATATCTTTCTTGAGATAAGGAAACCAGAATTGAGGTCCACCATGGAGAGATACAGAGGCACTATAACATTCTAAGTCTTGTTAACCATTCCTTTTAAAATAATTTCTACCTCCTGTTTGCTTTTTTTGGCCACCTCCGCACATTAAGCAGAAGGTTTCATCGTATTCTTTATGATGACACCCAGATCCTGAGCACTAACCCCCAATTTGGACCCTAGCATCAAGTAACTGTGATTTGGGTTATTCTTCTCAATGTGCATCACTTTGCATTTGTCCACATTAAATTTCATCTGCCATTTCGATGCCCAGTCTTCCAATTTCCAAAGGTCTGCTGCAATTTTTCACAATCCGCATGCGTTTTAATAACTTTGAACAGTTTAGTGTCATCTGCAAATTTAATCACCTCACTCGGTGTTTCAATTTCCAGATCATTTATAAATAAGTTAAATAGCATTGGTCCCAGTACAGACCCCTGCGGCACGCCACTGTTTACTCTCCTCCATTAAGAAAAATGACCGTTTAACCCTACCCTCTGTTTTCTATCCGATAACCAATTCCTAATCCACAACTGAATTTTATCACCTATCCCATGACTTTAATTTTCTCAGGAGCCTCTCATGAGAAACTTTGTCAAAAGCTTTCTGAAAATCTAGATACACCACATCAACCGGCTCACCCTTTTTATTTATTGAAATTTTAACAGAATTTCACAAGCGATCTCTTGTACAATAAAATCAGAGGAAAAACATTCATACAAATTAACAACTTTAAAGAAAAGAAAAAATATTAAATCTTTCTTAGACCATAATAACAAGGCAAGGGAGGAATATTAAGAGTGAGGAGCAACTCAAATGAGGATAAAGATAATAATAAATTGCTTTAACAGTATACAGTCCTCATATTTCCATAATCATGACTACCATTAAGATCTTATTAAACTGACCCAGTTGTCATTTTCTTCAAATCCAAGAATGATCTAAGTTGTTCTAGAATGAAGAAGGTATACTTAACACCTATGAATTTAATTAAACATTTGCATGGATATGCCAAAAGAAACAGGGCTCCAAGTGCTAAAGTTTCTGTCCTCATTACTAGGAACAACTTTCTCTGTTCCTGTGTAGTTCTTGTAACATCAGGGAAAATCCAGATTTTCTTTCAAAAGAATAACATTTGAGAGTTGCGAAAAAAACTCTCATTACTGAATTCAAATCTTGTTCAAAAACAAAGGAAACCAACAAAGTGGTGCTCTCTGTTTCAACCGACACCGTGGATTCCAAAATCTCTCTATAAGATTTAGTGGCTCTACAGCTTCTAAACCTTCGCCTTCTATAGAGGCGGCTGGTAACTTTTTTTTTTTGAGGTAAATAATATATACGATTAATTGGTGGTATAAGCTCAGGGGAAAATTTTAATATTTTAAATATTTCTTGAACATTTCATGAAGAGATACTCCAAAGGATTTTGGAAAGTTCAATACACATAAATTTAACCTTCTATTGTAATTCTCTAATTGTTCAATTTTTCTGTTTAACAAAATTCTTTCTTTCAGAATCCTTTGTTACATGTTGTAATTTGTCTGTTTTTTCTTTAAGCTTCTTAGTTTCCGTAGAAAACTCTTCTTTGGTATCTTTTAATGACTTTCCCAAATTGTCCACAGTACTTACGAGAGTTTTCAATTCCTGGGAAGATCCTACAACCGTTGGGAGTTTAATCTCTCGAGAGCATACCATATGCTCTCAAGGATCATCGTGACAGGTCTTTTAGCTCCAAGTTAAGCCAAATCAGCTCCCTGGACTCTCTGCTCTTGTTCCCTCTAGGCTACTGCCCCTTCAAACAAGATTTCCCTTGGCATTCCTTCCGTACAAGGGTCACCTGACAGAGCCGCAGGGAGAGCAGGATGCGGTGGTGGGACAGTCGCTGGAGAGGAGAGGGATATCTCCAAACCAAAATCGCCGGCAGCTCCACCCATCAATACAAGCTCAGGTTTTTTTGTTTTGTTTTTTTTTTTACAAGTCAATCAAGAAAAATACAATGTAAAATAAAATTATAATATACGAAATTGTTCAAAGTCATCTCCTTATTATTACAAAGTATAGTTAGTCCACTATATTCTGGAGGGCGTAGCTAAAATGAAACTGAAATAAAACATAGAAAATTAAGTCAAAGGAAATTAAAGAATGGAGGTCTGACTGCTAACTGCTAACTTGTCGATTTGGCTTAATACATCTTCCAGATTCACCAAGATTTCTTTCAGTTTCTCCACATCACCACCCTTGAAAACCATTTTCAGTTCAAGTAAATCTCTTACATCTTCTTCCTTAAAGACCAAAGATAGAATTCATTCAGTCTCTCCGCTATGGCCTTATCCTCCTTAAGCGCCCCTTTTGCTCCTTGATCATCCAACGGTTCCAAGGATTCTCTCACAGGTTTCTGCTTCTGATGTACCTAATAAAACTGTTATGAGTTTTTGCCTCTTTGGCAAGTTTCTCTTCATATTCTCTCTTAGCTTTCTTTATTAATGCTTTGCATTTAACTTGACAGTGATTGTCTCTCTCCTTATTTTCTTCATTCGGATCCTTTTTCCATTCTTTAAAGGATTTTTTTTTGGCTCTAATAGCTTCTTTCACATCACCTTTTAACCATGCTGGCTCTCATTTCCTCTTCTTTCCACCTTTGTTAATACGTGCGGTCTGGGCTTCCACAATGGTATTTTTAAATAACATCCAAGCCTGATTTACAGTCCTAACCTTTGCAACTGATCCCTTTAGTTTCTTTTTAATCATTTTCTCATTTTATCATAGTTGCCCTTTCGAAAATTAAATGCCTCTCCAGTAGATTTATTTTGCGACGTCACTCCCAATATCAGCGGACCCAACATAGTTAACACCTGTACTATGCCTTGCATCCCACTAAGGGCCAAATCTAAAATAGCTTCCCCTTTGTCGGTTCCCAGACCAGTTGCTCCAAGAAGTCATTTATGACGTCTAGGAATTTTACCTACCTAGCACTCCCCGATGTAACATTTAACCAGTCAAAGTTACGGTAATTGAAATCACCCATTATTATACTGTTGCCCAATTCTCCAGCTTTCCTAATCTCTGAAAACATTTCTTCATCTGTCTGTTCATTTTGTCCAGGGGGACGGTAGTATAACCCTACCTTTATATTCTTTCATTCATATATGGTAGGGAATCTAACTTAACAGGCTATACAACCATATTAGATTCCCCCACTAGTCCTTGAGATGTGTAGAAAAGACCCATGTCTTTCATGTTCAAGTGTCCAGACAACTGGAAAAACCACCTTACAGACTCTACACCCATGGTGGATTCCTGAAGTAGTATGGAAAGGCTGTTGCAATGTGGATTAATGCCTTGATAGAAAACTGGATTCGGTACCTTGTAGCCCCAAAATGCTATGCTTAGGTAGGCCCAGTACCGATGAAAAAAGCAGGTAAAAAAGACGATGAAGCCTCACGATATCCTGATGAAAAACCATTGATATCGATGCAGAATGTAGATGTGAAGAAGGGCATTGATGCTTCAAAGATGATCAAATTCCGGAAGATCACCGTCAATGAGAACAAGAATGTCAATGCCTTTTGGACCCAGATTGATGCTCCAAGATAAGCAGCGATGCCATCTGCAAAATAATATAAATTTCCCTTATTATGCAAGTCTGCGCAGCAGAGTCCATAAGAAAATAAGATTCAAAGTCTGTTAGAAATTAAGAAACTAGAGTTGGAATGCTGTGCCACAGCTAAGGGCGAGTTCAAATTTAAGCTGTACATCTGGAAGACATATGTATCCATCCTGTAGTCATCATCTAGGATCCCTTATGACAAAATGAAGAAAAAGGGTAGAGAATATATTTTTGAAGAAAAGGTTTTGGTGCCCCAATGAAGACCTTCGATACCGTGATGCATAGCCTCGATGTGAAGAACATTGGTGTTTCGCTGGTGATCGATGATCCAATGAAGAGGATCACGAATGACATCAATACCTTATCAAAGAAGAAGAATGCTCCGAGGACAAGCGTTGCCTTAGACTTGAAGAATGTCAATGTGAAGCAGAGCAACAAGTATGCACAGAGGCTAAAGTTGTACCTAATGAATGTAAAGGGGAGAACAATGATACTCCCCGATGTCTTCGGTACTGCTCCGACGAAAAGGAATGTTCCCTCAAACTGCAGCCGATGTGATGCTCTGTCAAGAGCAAGTAGATCATAGTCGATGTAAATGATGCAAAGCAGTGTGCATAAAGTTATCAACCCTGGAACGAATATCCTATATCGATACCTGAGACTCAGCAGCTATCAAGGGTGCCACAGGGTATTGATGGGTGGGAAACCTCAAAGACTATGCACACCCAGTAGGAGACACAGCCTGCACAGGAGAAATGTCAGTGTTGATGTGGAGGTAGTCCTCAATGATGTACACCCATACCTCTGGATGTAGGACCAGAACCATCAGGATTGCACCAGTACTGAAGAAAAGACTGCTACTGCACAAAATAATGCATTAAGGCTCGATGTTCATCAATGCTACAATGTAAAAGCCTGGAGAAGGTGATATTGCTGAATTTGCTATGTTATCATGGATCGATACCGATGCAGATCGATGCATGAAGAGGAGGCACCAAGGCCATATAACATCACATGGTATCGAAGGTGCCACAGGCTTCAAAGTGTGAGTGTCTGAAAAGGTGATGCACTTCAGAAACGACAACCTGCATTGCCCATAAAGCCACGCATCAAATGGACTTGATGCTTAATTGGCAGGGTGTCCACTGTGATGCATCTGAATCAACATAGTTGAGACATCGGTTACAGAAAGGCATGCATCAAATAGACTCAATGCTAATATGCCACCGATACAAGTAGATGGTGGTATCGATGTCTACCGATACCGACAAGTCCAGGTCAATGGAAATCTAACTACAGACGTAATCAGAAATTTAAAAAAAGAACAAGAGAATATATAGCCCCGGAGTCAGATGCAGCCAGGATGAAAATTCATCAATGATCAAGAAGGAACTATTTATTTATTCAATTTTATATACCGTTCTCTCAGAGAAGCTCAGAACGGTTTACATGAATTTATTCAGGTACTCAAGCATTTTTCCTTGTCTGTCCCGGCGGATTCTCAATCTATCTAATGTACCTGGGGCAATGGTGAGGATTAAGTGACTTGCCCGGTGACGGGACTAAATCGCGCGAGACAACTGAGCGCAGACAACTGAGCGCAAGGTTGACGGCGCGCCGAAGAAAAGCACAATTTTAAAGGGCTCCGACGGGGGATGTGGGGGGGAACCTCCCCCCACTTTACTTAACAGACATTGCGCTGGCGTTGTGGGGGATTTGGGGGGTTGTAACCCCCCACATTATACTTAAAACTGAACTTTTTCCCTAAAAAACAGGCAAAAAGTTCAGTTTCAAGTATAATGAGGGGGGTTACAACCCCCCAAACCCCCCACAACGCCAGCGCGATGTCTGTTAAGTAAAATAGGGGGGTTCCCCACCAACACCCCCCGTCGGAACCCTTTAAAATAGTGCTTTTCTTTGGCGCGCCGTCAACCTTGCGCTCAGTTGTCGGCGCGCCGTTGTCTCGCGCGAGGAGAAGCGTGGGTACCAAGGCTGTAGCTTTAACCACTGCGCCACACTCTCCCATCTGTGTGAAGGCCACTGAACACCGAAAGAAGTTTGAAGAAATTCCAATATTTCTTTTCTAAAGAAAAGTAGACAACGGATAGAAGAAACTATTTGCAATAAAAGAAACGGGAAGGCAACTCGATGGAGTAACAAAAGATACATCTTCTTCACTGCAGAAAACAAAAACTGACAACCTCGAGGATGGGAAGGCACTCATATATGCGTGGTGCGGACAGTCTAAAAGCTTGCAAAAGATTAAAGTGATAATACACTTTTCACTGTCCGTAGCGGGGCTCCATGGATGATGTCACCCACATGTGAGAATATGCTGCCTGCTTGTCTAAGATAAACCCCTTTTCAAGACACACACACAATCGCTGATTCAAGCTGTCAGCCTGTACTCACTGTGACATGTGCTGAATAAGACAAGAGCTGAAAACAGCTCACAGAGAGATCCTTTACCTCAGTGAACTGCAAAAATGGAATTCAAGTCTTCTGACTGCCCCACTGGCCTAACCAGCATGGCACGGCCACCATCAGACACACCGTGCAGATGCCCTAGCGTAGGAACAGAGTCTGGCTCCGATCTTGGTCACGCCTCCACAGAACTGCTCAGCCTGCGATCTACCCACTAGCAGATAAACCCAGGGTGAGCAAGTTCCCAAGAGGATGGTCCTGAGCCCTGGTCTGATGTGCAGGATGTCTAGGGGGCTTACCGAGAACCAAAGCAGACTTTTTCCAAAGGTCTGCAATCTCCTGCAGTCAAGAATGTCCCCCATAGGGACTTCCACAGTTCAAGGGCGAAATCTGCGAACACAAAACACTGAAACTATGCAAAATAAAACACAAGCAGAAAATATAGATTCCCACAGCCTGGCTTGTAGGAAGGAAGATTGAGGAGAGGGGATACTGGCACAGTGATGAGGTATGAGGGAGAGGGGTTTAAGTCTCTGAGGCTTCCTATAAAGTCCTGGCGGGTAAAAGGAAATAACCCACTGGTCCCAGAATAAAGTAGGATTGTACAAGAATAAAGTTGTTTTATGGACCATTGTTGCCATATTTTCCAATAAAGGAATTTTTTTCTTATATTTGATTTTTGGGTTGTTCCAGATGGACATATCACTTTGAGAATATACATAGAAACATCTGCTACTGTACCCAACTTATGTAAAGCAATTTGGGTTGCAGTTAATGTAATTTGTTTAAATTGTTTGGGCAAGACTATGATAGTAAGAATGTTTATAAGTATAAGGAAGCAAATGTGCTTTCCTAATTCTAGCCATGTGGGCATATGGAATGAGGGTAATTATCTTTTTGAAGCTAATAAACACCATATTTAGCTAGAGAAGTTAGATGATAGAAATAAAAATCAGGAAGGTTGATACCACCATTTAATTTGGAGGCTTTCAATTTATGAATAGACATTCTGGGTTTCTTATTATTCCAAATAAAAGCAGCTTTCATCTATCCACTGATATAGTGATTTGTTGCAGAGAGAAGGAAACAATGATAAGATATAAGTAATTTGTGGAGCAAGGGACATTTTAATGTGAGATAAAAATGGGACCATTTTATGCTTGAGTAATTAACCAGTTCCTTAATTTTGGAAATATTCAATTCTGAAATATGGGAAGGGTCTTCATGAATGTATAAATGGTGACAACCCAGCCTACTTGAACAACCGCCTAATCCAGACATAGGAGAACCCAGACACCATTCACATATCCTCCAATCAGAGACATCAAACGGAAAAAACTGTACGATGGCCTAGACCACCAACTCTCCAATCTACTAATCGCGACCCCAGATTACAAAACTTTCAGAAAATAAATAAAAACCCTGCCATTCAAGAAATCCATGAAAACTAACTAACACTGCATGCAACATTTCAATCCTCTGAAGCAACCTGCTCTACTCTGTAACATCTCTGGACAAGTCCAGAAATCCTCTTGTGTAATCCACCTTGAACCACAAGGTAATGGCGGAATAAAAATCTTTAATGTAATGTAATATATACCAAGATATTTAATAGCTTTGAATGACCAAGAAAAATTAAATTGACTTAAATCTGAAGAAGAAATCATGGCAGATGAAGTTTAATGTAGAGAAATGTAAAGTCTTGCATGTAGGGAACAGAAACCCAAAGTACAGCTATACGACGGGAGGGCTGGTAATGGGTGAAAGTGCCAAAAAAAAAAAAGGACTTGGGGGTAATACTGGACAACACAATGAAGCCTTCAGCACAGTGCGCAGCGGCCTCTAAGAGGGCGGATGGAATGCTGGGTATTATCATAAAAGGCATTACAACAAGATCAAAAGAGGTCATCCTGCCATTGTATCAGACAATGGTGCACCCGCATCTGGAGTACTGCGTCCAATATTGGTTGCCGTACCTTAAGAGGGATATGGCGATACTCAAGAGGGTTCAGAAAAAAGTGACACGATTGATAAGAGGTATGGAAAGCCTTTCATATGCTGAAAGATTAGAGAAACTGGGGCTCTTTTCCCTGGAAAAGCAGAGACTTAGAGGGGACATGATAGAGACTTACAAGATCATGAAGGGCATAGAGAAAGTGGAGAGGGACAGTTTCTTCGAACTTTCAGAAACTACAAGAACGAGAGGGCATATGGAAAAATTAAGAGGGGACAGATTCAGAACCAATGGTGGTGGGATGCCTGGAATGCGCTTCCAGAGAGTGTGATAGAACAGGGTACGGTTATCAGGGTTCAAGAAGGGATTGGATGAATTCCTGAAGAAAAAAGGGATAGAAGGGTATAGATAGAGATCACTATACAGGTTCTGGACCTGATGGGCCGCCGCGTGAGCGGACTGCTGGGCAGGATGGACCCCTGGTCTGACCCAGCAGAGGCACTGCTTATATTCTTAAGTTAATTCACTGAGAGGCATAATTTTTTAATTTTCTACCTTTATAGGCGGTGAGTTGAGAATATGAGGTAAAAATTTCAATGAAAACGGGAAGAGAGGAGGTTGGATTATGAAGAAAGAGTAGGATATCATCAACATAGGCCACAATTTTGTTTGGAGTTTGTTTGGATACCTTGAATTTGAGGGCATTGCCTAATTGAGAGCAATAATGGTTCAGGGCTAAATTAAAAAATAATGGTAAAAGAGGGCTGCCTTGACAAGTGCCTCTTTGCAAACTGATAGGGTTGTTAGAAGATTATTCATTGATAGGATTGGTTAGAAGATTATTCATTAAAATTATAGAGGTATTGTAGGTTGCCAATATATAGTATAAATACATGAAATAAGGGATTCACCAAAGTTAAACCATTTCAGTACCTGTAGAAAAAAGTTCTACTCGACTCTGTCAAAGTGTCAAAGGTTTTTCTGCATCAATAGCTAGGCTCCAAAACTGTTTCATAATATAAAAAATTTGGCTAAGACTATCTAAGGTTATCACCTATAAAACTGTTTTTAATAAAGCCTACTTAATTGTGTAACATGAGAGATTAAATAATTTTATTAAGACAAGTGGATATTTTGGCCAGAATTTTATAGTGAGTATTAAGAAGCGAGATAGGTCTATAATTAACTAAATCTAGATCTCAATTGGGTTTTGGAAGCAAAGTTACATTGTTGAGTGGGATGAGACTGAACTCTGACGACTTTCTTAAGAGATCAGATTCCACAGGTGACCCTTGAGGGGATGAATGAGAGCCTAGTGCCTAACCCTCAGTAAGCCTAGTTTTAAGAAAGAGGTTGTAGAGGATCTGCATTAAAGATAGTTTTCATAGCAACCTGTGAACTACCTTCTGTTTCTAGGGAATTACTTTGGAAGGATTTATCTGCCCTTTCTTTTTTTTCTTCCAGGTGCAAGTACTTATGCACCACAGTATGGCTGGGAAACATCCTATCACCAAAGCTGCTGCTCAGGTTACAACTTCTGTTTCTGTGCAAATAGGAGATGTTACCCAGGAAGAGGGAGTGGTTCCATTTACAAGCTGTCTTCAGCTTGAATCCCTCATGAAAGAGGTAAAAGAACTGAGAAAGGAGGTGGCAAGACTAAGAAACATCCGTGAGAATGAGAGGTACATTGATGAAATGGTTCATGAGGTGTCAAAGATTTCCAATAGTGGGGAAGAAGAGGGAAGGCAGCTGGAAATCAGATTATGGAACACTGCAAGACTGGTATTGTGACTCCCCCCGCCTTTGAACTGAAAAACTGACAGCTGTCCTGGAAGTGGAGAAGATGACAGCATCCAAAAATTTCTGCATCCGTGACAACTAGGAGGCATAAGGTAGTGGTAATTGACGATTCCCTTCAAAGGGGTACAGAAGCGTCCATCTGCAAACAAGACATGATGTCACGAGAGGTATGCTGTCTACCTGGTGCCAAAATCCAAGATGTTACGGAGAGCTTACCGAGACTCATCAAGCCTGATGCCTACTATCCGATGATGCACATCCACATTGGCACTAACGATACTGCCAGGTATCACTGAAAACGTGTCAAAAGTGACTTTGTAGCTCTGGGAGAGAAGGTGAAGCAGTCAGGTGCACAGGTGGTATTCTCATCCATCCTCCCTGTAAAGGATAAACCAGGACAGAGAAGCTCGCTTCCTGGAGATGAATACATGGCGTGGATGGTGTCGTCGAAAACGTTCTGGCTTTCCGGACCATGGGATGATTTTCCGAAAACTGCTGAGCAGGGATGGTGTGCATCTATCAAAGAAGGGAAGAAGTGTCTTTGCTGGCAGGCTGACTAATCTACTGAAGAGAGCTTTAAACTAGAAGTGATAAGAGCAGGGTGATCAAAGCTCCTGGGTGAGTATAAGCCCTCGGGTAAGTAAATCACTGAATACCTCTACACCAGGGGTGTCAAAGTGTGTTAAAGATCATATTAAAGCCACACAATTGCAGGATTTGCAGGGCAAGAAAGAGGCACTGTGGATCAATTTGGAAAAAGCGAATGGTGAACATATTTACACTGATGTGATATACAGGCCTCATTCACAGACGGAAGAAGTAGATAGAGATTTAATAGTACACATTCAGAATATATCTAAGGGGAAATCTTGCTAATAGGTGATTTTAACATGCTGGATGTTGATTGAGGTATCCCTACTGCAGGGTCTTCTAGAAGTAGGGAAATCCTGGATTCTCTACAAGAAGAACTGTTCCAGCGGGATGGGGTCATACTGGCTTAGTGCTTACAAACAGGGAAAGTGTTTCTGATGTTACAGTGGGTGGTTATCTGGCATCAGTGATCAGTGCATGGTATGGTTTAATATTAAGATGGGTATAGAGAGGGGTCATTCAAAAGCAAAGGTTCTAGACCAGTGGTCTAAAACTCAAACCCTTTGCAGAGCCACATTTTAGATTTGTAGATTTGGGGCCTCAGAAAAAAATAGTTAATGTCTTATTAAAGAAATGATAATTTTACATGAGGTAAAATTCTTTAAAGTTTATAAATCTTTCCGTTTGGCTAAGTCTTAATAATAATACTGTAATTTATAACTAAAGAGATATATGATCATGAAACTGTTTTTACTTTTGTGATTATGATAAACATACCGAGGGCCTCAAAATAGTACCTGGCGGGCCACATGTGGACCACAAGTTTGAGACCACTGTTCTAGACTTTTAAAAAACTAACTTTGTTCGGATGGGGTTTATATCAAAGAATTTCTGTCTGGGTGGGAAAGTCTGGAAGGAGTGGAAATGCGGTGGGCAAAACTGAAAGGAGTGATTATAAGGGCGACAAATCTTTTTGTGAGGCAAGTAAGTAAAAGAAGGCCGCTTTGGTTCTCAAAAGTAGAAGCTAAGAAGGTAAGGAATAAGGGTTAGCTTTCATAAACTACAAAAGATCTCAGAAAGAGGAAGTCAGGCAAAAATATCTAGAAAAGTTATGAGAAGCTGGTCATGTAGTCAGGAAAGCAAAGATGCAAATGGAAGAAAAATAGCTGACACAGTAAAACAGGGAGACAAGACATTTTTTAGATATATTAGTGATAGGAAGAAGAGCAAAAGTGGCATTGTGAGACTCAAAGGTGAAGGGAGGAATATGTAGAAGCTGATAAAGAAAAGGCCAAATTGCTTAACAAATATTTCTGTTCTGTGTTCACAGCTGAAGCGCTAGGAGCAGGACCACAGACGACAAACGTGAATAGGGATGGAGAAATAATAGACCCTGATCAATTTTCAGAGGGTTGTATTCATGAGGAGCTAGCTAAAATAAAGGTAGACAAAGCGATGGCGCCAGATGATATACATCCGAGGGTGCTGAAGGAACTTAGAGAAGTTCTGGTAACTCCACTGACTGACCTTTTCTATGAGTCTCTAGAGTGAGGAGTGGTACCGGAAGACTGGAGAAGGGCAGATGTGGTCCCTCTCCACAAAAGTGGAAGTAAGGAAGAAGTAGGGAATTACAGGCCGGTAAGTCTGACTTCTGTGGTAAGCAAATTAATGGAAACGATTTTAAAACAGAGAATGGTCAAGTTTCTGTAATCCTGTGGATTACAGGTCTGGAGGCAACATGGATTCACTAGAGGTAGGTCTTGTCAGACAAATCTGATCAATTTCTTTGGGTGACCAGAGAATTGGATAGAGGATATGCGCTAGATGTGGTGTATTTAGATTTTAGCAAAGCCTTTGACAGTGTTCCACACAGACATTTAATAAATAAACCGAGTGCCCTCGGGATGGGTTCCAAAGTGACGGCCTGGGTCAGGAACTGGTTGAGTGGAAGGTGACAGAGGGTAGTGATAAATGGAGATCGCTCTGAGGAAAGGGATATTAACAGTGGTGTGCATCAAGGTTCTGTTCTTGGGCCTGTTCTTTTTAATATTTTTATTAATGATATTGCTTAAGGGTTGTCGGGTAAGATTTGCCTCTTTGCGGATGATACCAAAATCTGCAATAGAGTAGACACCCGGGATGGTGTAAATAACACGAAGAAAGATCTGGTGAAGCTTGAAGAATGGTCTGCAATTTGACAGCTAAAATTTAATGCTAAGAAATGCAAGGTCATGCATTTGGGCTGCAAAAATCTGAGGGAATGGTACAGTTTAGGGAGTGAAGGACTTATGTGCATGACTTGGGTGGGACTTGGGTGTGACTATATGTGATGATCTTAAGGTGGCCAAACAAGTTGAAAAGGTGACAGCGAAAGCTAGAAGTAGGTCGCATAGGGAGAGGTATGGCCAGTAGGAAAAAGGAGGTATTGATACCCCCGTATAAGACTTTGGTGAGACCTCATTTAGAATATTGTGTACAATTCTGGAGGCCGCACCTTCAAAAAGATATAAAAAGGATGGAGTCGGTCCAGAGGAAGGCTACTAAAATGGTGTGGTCTTCGTGATAAGGCTCTTCGTTCGTCAGTTATAATAATGAAAATTCCGAAAGTTTTTCCTTATCTTACAGTATTCCACAAGGGTCCGTTCTGTCACCTCTTCTATTTAACATTTTCCTTTCTCCTCCTTTAAGCATTTGTCAATCTATAGGCTTTACATCGTTCACCTATGCAGATGACATTCAACTTCTCCACCCTCTTGACCCAGATAATTCTGATGACATTTCTAACAACAACAATAAACTAGAAATCATCAATGATTGGCTGGTCACCAACAAACTATCCTTAAATATTCAAAAAACCAAAGCGACGCTATTCTCTTGGAAAAAAGACACTATTTTAAAAACCTCTTTTTTTTCAACACCATCCCTATTGAATTAGTCTCCTCTGTAAAAATATTAGGTGTCATCATCGATGACAAACTCTTGTTTCAAGATAACATCAGCAATATAGTTAAAACATGCTTTTATAAGCTACGTCTGATCCGATCTATTTCAAAATTTTTGGAACCCAAATCTATCAATATCTTAATTCACTCTCTTGTTCTTTCCAAAATAGATTACTGTAATTCACTCCTACTTAACATTACACAAAAAGAAAAACGAAGATTGCAAATTATACAAAACACAGCAGTTAAATTAATTTATAGTGCCAAAAAATATGATCATGTCACTCCATTACTAAAGGATGCTCATTGGCTTCGGGTCAGCCATCGGATCAATTTCAAAATTCTTATGCTAGTACACAAAACCTTATCTTCTAACGAACCACAATTTATTTCCAGAATGCTCATTCCCCATAGTAGCTGCCAACCTCTCCGTTCAATGACACAAAACCTCCTATCTGTTCCCTCCTTGAAAATCATAGGCATCAGAAGGCACAAAATGTTTTGGGTAGTAGTCCCACAACTGTGGAACGCACTAGTACATTACATTAGAGATGAAAAAAACATTTCTTTATTTAAAAAACTGTTAAAAACATATCTTTTTAAAGATGCGTTTGGCATCTAACACTGAGATTTAACCCAGGAATCTTCTAATTTTTCTTTCTTTCTTTTTTCTTGTTCTCTTCCCGTCCCTTTGCTTTCTTCCTTTTTTGGTTTTCTCTTTCAATTTAATAAATTGTAACTTCTCCCCGCTCTCCTTATGTTTCATGTTAGTCTTGTTGAGTCAAAAAATATATGTTCTACCCTGTTAGTCTTCTATTCTTGATTTTACAAAACTGTACATCGCTTAGTAAATCTTAAATAAGCAATTTATCAAACAAAATAAAAAAAACTTGAAACTTGATCTCAATTTGTATACTTTGGAGAAAAGCGGAAGGGGAGATATGATAGAATCATTTAAATACCTACGTAATATAAATGTACATAAGTTGAGTCTTTTTCATTTGAAAGGAAACTCTGCAATGAAAGGGAATAGGATTAAGTTAAGTGGTGATAGGCTTCTGAGTAATCTGGGGAAACACTTTTTTTCGGAAAGGGTGGTAGATGCGTGGAATAGTCTCCTAGAAGAGGTGGTGGAAACAGAAACTGTGTCTGAATTTAAGAGGGCCTGGGATAGGCACTTGGGATCTCTCGGAGAGAGAAAGAGATAATGGTTACTGCAGATGGGCAGACTGGATGGGCCATTTGGCCTTTATCTGTCATCGTGTTTTTATGAGTGTGGAAAAAGTTGTAATAGTTCAAAAAATTTGAAGCTAATTGTAGATTTAATTTAAAAAAAAATTCGCTAGTAAAACCATCCAGCCTGGGGCATTATTCAAAGCAAGGGTAGGTAGTTAATATTTCTTGTATAGAAATAGGAGAGCCTAATTCTTCTTTGAGTGATTGTGAGATGGTAGATGAGAAATCTGTGATTGCTTTATTAGAACATGCAGTTTGAAATTGAAATAATTGAGAGTAAAAACTTTTAAATTGATTTTGGATCAATTTAGTGTCAGTAATTACTTTACTCTGATGGTTTTGCACAGTAGAAATGTGAAATATTTCTTTTTTACCTTTTAAGCATTTTGCCAATGTTTACTCATCTTATTGTCCCTTATATAATGTCTAGATTTCTATATGAAAATATCCTGCTTGGTAGTATATGAAATTATGGAATTATATTCATATTTAAGATTTAATAATTTTGTATAAGTATTATTATTTTTATTGGAATCTGAAATATATTGAAGTTCAACTTGTTTAATATTTTGTTTAATTTGGCTGGATATTTAGGGCCTGTTTTACAAAGCCGCGCTAGCGGCTGCCGCATGGCAACAGCCCCAAAGCCCAATCTCTATGGGCTTCGGGGCCATTACCGCGAAGCTTTGTAAAACAGACCCTTAGGGCTCCTTTTACTAAGCTGTGCTAGCGGTTTTAGCGCACGCTACAATGCCCCACGCACTAGACGCTAACGCCTCCATTGAGCTGGCATTAGTTTTTATGCATAGCGCAGGGAGCAGTGCACACTAATCTGCAGCGCGCACTAAAAACACTACTGCAGCTTAGTAAAAGGAGCCCTTAGTGTCGGTAATTATTTGACTCTGATGGTTTTGCATAGTAGAAATATGAAATCTTTCTTTTTATATTTTAAGTATTTTGCCAAAGTTTTACTCATCTTATTGTCTCCTATATGCCTAGATTTCTATATTAAAATATCCTGCTTGGTAGTATATGAAATTATGGAATTATATTCATATTTAAGATTTAATAATTTTGTATAAGTATTATTATTTTTATTGGAATCTGCCATATATTGAAGTTCAACTTGTTTACTATTTTGTTCAAGGTATCTAATTTGGCTGGATATTTAATTTGGATTTTTTCCGTGCCATTAAAGTTATGATCTCTTCTCTGAGAGAGGCTTTATAAGCCTCCCAAATAGTGGCTGAGGAAATATCTGAGGATTGGACATTGTTTTGAAAAACTTCTAATGTAAAAGCATTAATTTTTTTTAATATCTTCATCGGCCAAGATTAGGTTGTGAAGTCTCCATGTAGGGCTACAATTAGAATTTTCAACAATTGTAAGAAGTAAGGAAACTGGAGCATGATCCGAAAGCAGTATTGCATGAATATTGGATTGTATTAATACAAATGATAAAGAGGATGATATGAGAAAATAGTTTAGTCTATGTGTTGTGTGGAGAAGAATAATGTGTCAACTCTTTTTCTTTAGGGTTGAGTAGTCTCCATAGATCTAATACATTTTGTAATTCACCTAAAGTCCTGGTTTTAGCCAGTCTGCATAATGATGTTCTATCCATAATGAAATCTAATGGTTGATTAAAATCACCTCCAATCATATAAGGAATATCTGGATAATTTAGCAATAAAGTTTGAAGATTAGGACAGTCATTAACTGGGGCATTGAGTACAAGAAAGTCTTGTGATCTAATTTTAGTATGTATCAGACACCATCTACCATCCGAGTCTGTTGTATGGGAGATTATTGAGGATGGTAGAGAGGATTTAATATATATTGATACTCCTTTTTTCTTACTTATTGCAGGTGAATAGAAATGATTGGACTAGCCTTTGAAGGTAGTTTTAGCACAACTAGTAGGAAAGAGGTGGGTCTCTTGCAGAAAAATAATGTTTGGGTGAAAGGAGTGTAAATAGTTGGAAATTTTCTCTCTCTTAATACAGAGATTTAACCCTTTAACATTAAATGTGATAACGTATAAATCTACCATTTGAAAAAATTTGGGTTAGTAAAGTTTTGATGAATACATAACATATATATATGGGAAGATCTCCAAAAGGATCTGACGACACTGGAAGAGTAGGCCAAAAAGTGGCAAATGAGCTTCAACATAGGGAAATGCAAGGTCATGCATGTAGGGAAAAAGAACCCGATGTTCACTTACAAAATGGGGGGATCACTGCTAGGGGTAAGTAACCTTGAAAGAGACCTGGGAGTGATGGTAGACACACATTGAAGGCGTCAGCACAGTGCGCCACAGCCTCAAGGAAAGCAAACAAAATGTTGGGTATCATTAAGAAGGGTATCACGACCAGGACAAAGGAAGTCATCCTGCCACTGTATCGTGCAATGGTGCGCCCGCATCTGGAATACTGTGTCCAGTACTGGTCGCCGTACCTCAAGAAGGACATGGCAGTACTTGAGGGAGTCCAGAGAAGAGCAACTAAGCTGATAAAGGGTATGGAAAATCTCTCATATACTGACAGACTAAAAAAGTTGGGGCTGTTCTCCCTGGAGAAGCGGAGACTTAGAGGAGACATGATAGAAACCTTCAAGATCCTGAAGGGCATAGAAAAAGTAGACAGGGAGAGATTTTTCAAATTATGGAGAACCACAAGTACAAGGGGGCACTCGGAGAAATTGAAAGGGGACAGGTTTAGAACAAACGCTAGGAAGTTCTTTTTCACCCAGAGGGTGGTGGATACATGGAACACGCTTCCGGAAGCTGTGGTAGGCAGAAGCACATTACAGGGCTTCATAGGTTTGGATAGGTTCCTAGAGGACAAAGGGATTGAGGGGTACAGATAGGAGTAGAGGTAGGTTATAGGGATAGGAGTAGAGGTAGGTTATAGAAATAGTCAGGGACCACTGCTCAGGCAATAGGCCTGATGGGCCGCCGCGGGAGCAGACCGCTGGGTGAGATGGACCTCTGGTCTGCCTCAGCGGAGGCAACTTCTTATGTTCTTATGTTAGACATCATCAATGTCAGTGATTTATAAGTAAACAGAGACCTGAAAATAACAAAGTAAAGATAAAATGACATTCCTGAGAGTTCATAAAGAGCAAAAAAAAGCACATCTCTGGAAAAAACACCAGGGATGAGTCAATGTGAAAAACATATGGAGAATTATTAGAGTGAGCTGATATCAGCTATCGGAGATCACATATGAGGTGAGTGTTGCTATCCAATGGCATTTGATTAAATGAGATGTGTCATTGCTTCAAAAATATGTAGATAAAGGATAACCTTGAAATATCAACCGCAAAGACTGATCCAGACAGAAAGAAGTAGGTTCAATGCATCTTGATGGAATCAAATAATTTCTGGAGTTCAGTTGGATCAGTATAGGTAGTGGTATGGTTATTGCAAATGATCTTCATGTGTGCGGGGTATAAAAGTCCAAATTTGGCTCCTATATCTTTTAAATCTTGACACAGTAAAAACTCTTCCTTTTATAAGCAGTGCTTTTTGCGAGATCAGGAGAAAATAAGATCTTTTTTCCCTGAGATAATAGCTGTTTGTGAGATTTAGCAACAGTTAATATTTGTAAGAGTGCTGAAATCCAAAAATTTTTGCAACAATTGGTTTTGGAGTTTTCTGATTTGTAGAGAATCGTGAAGGCACTCGATGTGCATGCTCTATTTCAAGAAGAATGGACAAAGTTAGGCCCAACAGCGACGGAATCAACATAATGAGAAAGGAAATATCAGTTCCTTCTGATCCTTCTGGAAGACCAATGATTCTGATATTGTTTCTGTGGTTTCTATTAGAAAGATCTTCTAGATCTCTTTTAAGAAGTCAAATTTCCTAATCATGTTTGTCTAGCATGGCAAGCTTGATGGAATATTCACGAAACTGTTCTTCAAAAGCATCAATGTGGTATCAGGCATCAGTAAAGCACAGTTACTTACCGTAACAGGTGTTATCCATGGACAGCAGGCAGCTATTCTCAACATATGAGTGACATCATCCACAGAGCCCGGATGTGGACAGCCTCGCAAGCAGACTTGCTTGAAGAACTTTAGAAAGTTCATGACTGCCGCACCGCACATGCACGTGTGCCTTCCCACCCGACACAGGGTGCACATCTCCTCAGTTCAGATAGCTAGCTGATAAGCCAACCAGGAGAGGTAGGTGGGTTGTGAGAATAGCTGCCTGCTGTCCCTGGATAGCACCTGTTACGGTAAGTAACTGTGCTTTATTCCAAGACAAACAGGCAGCCTATTCTCAACATATGGGTGACCTCCAAGCTAATCAGAATGGGATGGTGGGAGTGTTGGCAATTCAGGAGAATAAATTTTGTAACACTGACTGGCTGAAATGGCCATCCCGCCTCAAAAAAGCATCCAGACAAGAATGAGAGGTGAAGGTATGAACCGAGGACCAAGTAGCAGCTGTACAGATTTCCTCAATAGGAGTAGATCTAAGGAAAGGTACTGATGCCGCCATGGCTCTGACTTTATGGGTTGTGACTCAACTCTGTAGATGCAGTCCAGCCTGAGTATAGGAGAAAGAGATGCAAGCAGCTAACCCGTTGGAGATGATGCGCTTGGAAATCGGATGTCCCAACTTGGTTGGATCATAGGAGACAAAAAGTTGAGAAGATCTGTGTGGCTTAGTCCTTTGCAAGTAAAAAGCCAAGCACGCTTACAATCCAGAATATGAAGAGCTGTTTCTCCAGGATGAGAATGAGGCATTAGAAAAAACACTGGAAGAACAATGGATTGATTGAGATGAAATTCTGAAACTACTTTAGGTAAGAATTTAGGATAAGTACAGAGGACCATGATGGAATACTGTGAAATGTGGATCTGCAACTAAAGCTTGTAGCTCGCTGACCCTGCGAGCAGACGTAAGTGCAATGAGAAAATCACTTTCCAAGTGAGATATTTGAGATGAGCCGAAGCCATCGGTTCAAACGGAGGCTTCATCAATTGAGGAAGAACAACATTGAGATCCCAAACCACTGGAGGAGGTTTGAGAGGTGGTTTGACATTGAACAGTCCCCTTTCATAAATCTGGAAACCACAGGATGAGCAGAAAGGGGTCAATTGCACTGAGATGGACTCAAATGGATGTGGATTTGAGGCCTGATTGAGACAAATGGAACAGGTATTCCAAACTGAAGACAAGGAGGTAGATTGTGATGAATAGTGCACCAAGCAGAAAATCTAGTCCATTTCTGATTGTAGCATTGTCTAGTGCAGTGGTCTCAAACTCAAACCATTTGCAGGGCCACATTCTGGATTTGTAGGTACTTGGAGGACTGAATTAAAAATAGTTAATGTCTTATTAAAGAAATGACAATTCTGCATGAGATAAAACTCTTTATAGTTTATAAATCTTTCCTTTAACTGTTAAAGGAAAGATTTATAAATATAAAGAGTTTTACCTCATGCAAAATTGTCATTTCTTTAATAAGACATTAACTATTTTTTTTCTGCGGCCCTCCAAATACTCTATTATTTCTGCTGCCCTCACAGTTAAAAGTTTAACATCTTTACTTTCTCAGAACTGGGGGACCAATTTGCAGACCAGATATGCAATCCAGAGAGGTTTGTTGTCTACCAGGATCCGGGATGTGACCGTCTGCTTAGAAAGACTTATCAAGCCCCAAGACCACTTCCCCATGCTTCTCATCCACGTCGGAACGAATCACACTGCCAGGAACATCCCGGAGAAAATATCTGAAGATTTTGGAGCCCTGGGTGAGAAGCTGAGGCGGATGGAAACGCAGGTGGTCTTCTCCTCGATCCTTCCAGTGAGAAGTAAGGGAAGAACCAAGGAAGATCGTATCCAGAGGACAAACGAGTGGCTACACAGATGGTGCAAAGAGATGAACTTCGGATTCCTGAACCATGGAAATGCACTACTAGGACTACAGGGACCAGATGGGCTCCACCTGACCAGAAGGGGTAAGAACGTCTTTGGACACCGACTAGCCCGCCTGCTTCGTAGGGCTTTAAACTAGGTAAGTTGGGGGAGGGTACCCACTCACATACTGGTGTGGTAAGTAACCATACTGGTGGGGTAAGTTGCCACTCCATTTCTGAGTCTCAGGTAAGTACACACATGGCAAACAGTACTGTAGGAACCATACTAACTCAGGCGGGAAAATCGCCATGGAGACCTAGCAAACAAAGTATGGAGAGCTATGTACGTTAATGCCCAGTTTAGGCAACAAAATTCTGGAATTAGAAACAGAAATGAGGAGCTCTGACCTAGATGTGGTAGCAATATCCGAAACCTGGTTCACAGATTCCCATGGGTAGGATACGGTATACTGGGATACAACTTACTTCGTCGAGACAGAAAGGGCAAAACGGGAGGAGGGGTAGCACTATACACTAAAGAGGACATCAAAGTTACCAGGATCGCAGACATCAAATATACTGGGGAATCCCTTTGGGTGAACCTGGCCAGGGGGAATGACAAATGCCTGTATCTTGGTGTTGTATACAGACCTCCAACACAACAGGAGACACGGTACTGTTGGGGGACTTCAATATGCCTGATGCAGAATGGAACAAACTCTCCGCTACGACCAGCGGCAGCAGAAGGCTACAAACCTCCATAACGGGAGCACAACTCAAACAGATGGTATTGGAGCCCACTAGAGATCAGGCGATACTGGACCTAGTACTCACCAACGGAGAGAGTGTCACAGAGGTTTCGGTAGGCAATACCGTTGGCCTCCAGTGACAACATGGTATGGTTTCACCTCAGGAAAGGTTTCACTAGATCAAACACATCCACAAAGGTCCTCAACTTTAAGAGCACTAACTTCAAAAGCATGGGAGATTTTGTCTAGCGGGCGCTGCAAAACCAGGCCACTACAGATAATGTAGAGGTAATGTGATCAGCTCTGAAATCTACCCTACATGAACCAACCAACCTCTATATAATAACAGTAAGTAAACAGCGGAGAAACAATAAACCTCAGTGGTTCTCTGCGGAGATCTCAGACCTCGTAAAAAAGAAGAAAAGAGCATTTATCTCCTGCAAACAATCAAGAAAACAAGAGACTAAAGAAGACTATCTGGCCAAGTCTAGAGCTGTCAAAACAGCAGTCAGAAAGGCCAAACTCCGGATGGAAGAGAATCTAGCAAAGAACATTCAAAATGGGGATAAATCCTTCTTCAGGTATATTAGTGACAGAAAAAGGAACACAGATGGGATAGTGTGCCTTAGGAAACCAGACAGGAATTATGTAGAATCGGACTCCGATAAAGCCAAACTACTAAATAAATACTTCTGCTCAGTCTTTACCTGCGAGGCGCCGGGATCCGGTCTACAGCTGCAGACAAGGGAGAGCTCGGAAGACCCGTTTCGAGATTTTGAGTTTACGTCCAGCAGCGTCTACTATGAACTTTCAAAGCTCAAAGTGAACAAAGCCATGGGACCAGACAAACTACATCACAGGGTGCTTAGGGAGTTGAATGATGTCCTGGCAGAACTGTTATCCGCGCTCTTTAATCTTTCCCTAAATACAGGAAGAGTCCCATTGGACTGGAAAACAGCTAATGTAATTCCACTTCACAAAAAGGGATGCAGGACAGAGGTTACAAATTACAGACTGGTGAGTCTCACATCGATAGTGAGTAAAATTATGGAAACACTAATCAAACACAAATTAGATACGATCCTAAACGATGAGAATCTACGAGATCCCCATCAACATGGATTTACAAAGGGAAGGTCCTGCCAATCCAATCTGATCAGCTTCTTTAACTGGGTAACAAAAAAGCTGGATATGGGGGAGTCCCTGGATGTTGTGTACTTGGACTTCAGTAAGGCTTTTGATAGTGTCCCACACCGCAGGTTATTGAGCAATGAGTTTGATGGGATTAGGAGAAACGTTAACTGCATGGGTAAAAGACTGGCTCAAAGGTAGACTTCAGAGGGTGGTGAACGGTACTCTCTCCAAAACGTTGGAAGTGATCAGTGGAGTGCCGCAGGGCTCGGTCTTGGGTCCGATCCTATTTAATATCTTCGTAAGGGACCTGGCTCAGGGGCGTCGAGGGAAAATTACATTAATCGCCGATGATGCCAAACTATGCAACATAGTAGGCAAAAGCACAGTGCCCAACTGTATGATGCAGGACCTACTCTTACTAGAACATTGGTCCTTAACTTGACAACTAAGTTTTAATGCCAAAAAGTGTAAGGTCATGCACCTTGGCAACAGAAATCCATGCAGAACTTACACTCCTTCCCTCCCTATTTCCATGGTCTGACATCTCTCTCCTTCCCTCCTTCCCTTCCAGTGTAACATTTCTCTTTTCCTTCCTCCTTTCTGCTCCCTGCAGTCCATCTTTCTTCCTTTCCTCCTTTCTATCCCCCTCCAAGTCCAACATTCTACTTCCTTTCCACCAGTGCAACATTTTTTTCTCTCTTCCTCCTGCATGCTTCTCTTCTGATCCTCCTTCCCTAAACCAAACATCTCTCTCTCCCTCCACGAGTTCAACTTTTCACACTCTGCCCTCTCCCCCTTCCCCAGTGTAACATTTCTCCTTCCCTCCTTTCTGTCCTTCCCATCCATCTTGCCCTCTCCATGAGTCCCAACACTTTCTGCCTCCTGCACGCTTTCTCTCTCTGTCCTTGCCTCTTCCCTCAGTGGCATCCCTCCTTCGCACCCCCCAACCCAACATGCTCTCTCCCCATGCACTATCTCAGCCTCCCTTCCAGTGTGTAGCACATTTCCTTTCTATTCCTTTCTGCCAGGTCCAGCAGAACCTCTTCTTCCTTCCTTTTACCTCCCCCTTGTCCAGCAGGATCTCCTTTCCCTTGTCCAGCAGTACCCCTTCTCTGTTCCCAATGTCCAGCAGCACCCCTTCTCCCCCTCCTCACTTTGTCCAGCAGTACCTGGTGCATACTGGGAAGCAAGAGAAGCTCCGGCGTTAGTGTCAGCTGACTAGCAACTCTAGCAGCCACATCATATGCCGGGACTCCTGCCTTCGCATATCTGCTGGATACACGAAGGCAGGAGTCCTGGCATACGATGCAGCTGCAGGAAGTTGCTACTCAGCTGACGCCGGAGCTTCTCTTCCTTCCCAGTGTGCAAGATCGCGCCAGCGTCAGCTGACTTCCAACTGCCTGCTGCTGTCACGTATGCCAGGACTCCTACCTTCGTGCATCCGGCAGATACGCAAAGGCAGGAGTCCCTGCATATGCGATGGCAGCAGGCAGTTGCCCAGATTGCAAGTTGCAGTTGCCCAGATTGCGAGTTTGGGTACTAGACCACGGGCTGCAAAATAGCAGCTGGCGGACCACATTCGGCCCACGGGTTTTAGACCACTGGTCTAGTGGAAGGCTTCCTAGAAGCCTCTAAAATATCCTGTACAGATTGAGAAAACTGTAGAGTGGCAGTTAGGTTGAGAGGTACCAAGCTGTCAGGTGTAGAGCCTGCAGGTTGGGATGAAGTAGTGACCCTTGACTCTGTGCAAGCAAAGAGGGAAAAACTGGTAGAAGTAGTGGCTTCCTGCTGCTGAGTTGAAGTAGAAGGGAGAACCAAGGTTGACTGGGCCACCGAGGAGCTATCAGAATCATGGTGGCATGTTCCTGTTTGAGTTTGACAAGTGTCTTGGGTATGAGAGGGAATGGAGGGAACTTATAGAGAAACCGATTCGTCCATTCCAGGAGAAAAGCATCTGCCTCCAGTCGGTGAGGGGAATATATCCTGGAGCAGAACTGAGGCAGTTTGTTGTTGTTGTGGGGAGACGTGAAGAGATCTATCTGAGGAGTTCCCTACTGAGAAAAAAAGTGATGAAGAGGTAAGGAATTGAGTGTCCATTCGTGAGGTTGTAGAAGACGACAATTTGTCCGCCAGTTTTTCTCTCCTTGAATGTAGACAGCTTTCAGCAAGGTGTTGTGAAGGATTGCATAATTCCAAACCTTCAGAGCTTCCTGGCAAAGAGGGAGAGAACCTGTTCCTCCCTGCTTGTTGACATAGTATATGGCGACTTGATTATCTGTCCGAATGAAGACTACCTGGTCGTGAAGAAGATGCTGAAAACCTTTGAAAGCACTGAAGATCGCTCTGAGTTCCAACAGATTGATGTGACACTGACGATCCATGCTGAACCAATGGCCTTGAGTACGGAGACCATCGAGATGAGCCCCCCAAGCATAGGTCAAAGAATGTGTTGTGAGAACCTTCTGATGAGGAGGAGTTCGAAACACTAACCTCTGGAGAGATTGGAAGAGAGCATCCACTAGTGGAGAGACTGTCTCAACGAAGAAGTCACTCTGATGTGTTGAAAAAGTGGGTCGAAAGCCTGGGCCCACTGAGGAATTCTGAGGTGAAGTCTGGCAAAAGGAATCACGTGAACTGTACAAGCCATGTGACCTAGAAGAACCATCCGGGACAGAGAGGGTAGGAAGGGAGGGGGTGTAGCATTATATACTAAAGATGACATTAAGGTCACGAGAATCTCAGATGTCCAGTATACTGGGGAATCCCTTTGGGTTAATTTGGGCAGAGGGAAGGACAAATGCTTGTATCTTGGCGTAATTTACAGACCCCCAAGACAACAGAATGACCTGGATATGGAAATAATCGAAGATATAGAAAATATCACCTTGCGTGGGGACACAGTATTGCTAGGTGACTTCAACATGCCTGATGTGGATTGGGTTACACTTACCTCTGCTTCCAGCAGCAGCAGGAGGCTATTAAACTCTATGAAAGGAGCAAGCCTCAGGCAACTGGTGTTGGAACCGACAAGGGATCAGGCAATACTGGACCTGATACTTATCAATGGAGAAAGTGTCACAGAGGTCTCGGTGGGCGACACATTGGCCTCCAGTGACCACAACATGGTATGGTTCAATATCAGGAAAGGTTTCACTAAATCTACTACACTAACCAAAGTCCTCAAATTCAAGGACACAAATTTCAAAGAAATGGGAGACTTCGTTCACCAGGCGCTACAAAGCCAAGAAGAAACCGATAACGTGGAAGACATGTGGTCGACTTTGAAAGCAACCATACAAGAAGCAACAAACCGCTATGTAAAATCAGTAAGTAAACGGCGAAGGAACAATAAGCCACAGTGGTTTACTGCGGAGATCTCAGACCTGATCAAGGAGAAGAAAAAAGCATTCATCTCTTACAAACAATCAGGGAAGCAGGACTCTAGAGCAGACTACCTGGCCAAATCAAAAGCCGTCAAAACAGCAGTCAGGGAGGCTAAATTCCTCATGGAGGAGTCTCTAGCAAAGAACATCCAGAAGGGAGATAAATCCTTCTTCAGGTATATCAGTGATAGAAGAAAAAACTCAGGCGGGATTGTACGTCTTAGGAAACCAGACGGAGACTATGTGGAAAAGGATTCGGAAAAAGCCCAACTATTAAATGAATACTGCTGCTCAGTCTTCACCCGAGAAGCGCCAGGGCTCGGCCCTCAGCTACAAGGGTTGGCTCAGTTGACCCGTTTAGTAACTTTAGTTTAGTAACGCCCAGCAGTGTCTACGGTGAGCTGTCAAAGCTCAAGGTTAACAAAGCAATGGGGCCGGACAACCTGCACCCCAGGGTGCTTAGGGAGCTGAGTGATGTCTTGGCGGAGCCACTGTCCGCGCTCTTCAACCTCTCCCTTAGTACAGGCAGCGTCCCGTTGGACTGGAGGACGGCTAACGTCATTCCACTCCACAAGAAAGGCTCAAAGATGGAGACAGCAAACTACAGACCAGTGAGTCTAACATCGATAGTGAGCAAACTAATGGAAACTCTAATCAAACACCAATTAGATAAGATCCTGGATGAGGAGAATCTACAGGATCCCCGACAACATGGATTTACTAAGGGGAGATCCTGCCAATCCAACCTGATCAGCTTCTTTGACTGGGTAACGGGGAAGCTGGATATAGGGGAGTCCCTGGACATCGTGTACCTGGACTTTAGCAAAGCATTCGATAGCGTACCACACCGCAGGTTACTGAGCAAGATGAGTTCTATAGGATTAGGTAACACATTGACGAAATGGGTTGGGAGCAGGCTTGGAGGTAGGCTCCAAAGGGTGGTGGTGAATGGCACCCCCTCCGAAATGACGGAGGTGATTAGTGGAGTACCACAGGGCTCAGTCTTGGGCCCAATCCTATTCAACATCTTTATAAGAGACTTGGCAGAAGGGCTTCGAGGTAAAATAACATTATTCGCCGATGACGCCAAACTGAGTAATGTAGTGGGCAAATGCACAACAGACGAAGATTCAGTGCCCGACAACATGATGCACGACCTACTCCTACTGGAGCGATGGTCTAGGACATGGCAACTCAACTTCAATGCCAAAAAATGCAAAGTTATGCACCTGGGCAGCCAGAATCCATGCAAGTCTTATAACCTTAATGGCGAGATCCTAGCAAAAACGGTAGCAGAACGAGACTTGGGGGTAATCGTCAGTGAGGACATGAAGTCTGCCAATCAAGTGGAGCAGGCTTCGTCCAAGGCAAGACAAATCATGGGCTGCATACGAAGGGGTTTCGTCAGTCGTAAGGCGGAAGTCATTATGCCATTGTATAGATCCATGGTGAGGCCCCACCTGGAATACTGTGTGCAATTCTGGAGGCCGCATTATCGCAAGGATGTGCTGAGACTGGAGTCGGTGCAAAGAATGGCCACCCGAATGGTCTCGGGACTCAAGGATCTACCATACAAAAAACGGCTTGACAAATTACAGCTATACTCGCTCGAGGAGCGCAGAGAGAGGGGGGACATGATCGAGACGTTCAAGTATCTTACGGGCCGCATCGAGGCGGAGGAAGATATCTTCTTTTTCAAGGGTCCCACGACAACAAGAGGGCATCCGTTGAAAATCAGGGGCGGGAAACTACGAGGTGACACCAGGAAATTCTTTTTCACTGAAAGAGTGGTTGATCGCTGGAATAGTCTTCCACTACAGGTGATTGAGGCCAGCAGCGCGCCTGATTTTAAGGCCAAATGGGATCGGCACATGGGATCTATTCACAGGGCAAAGGTAGGGGAGGGACATTAAGGTGGGCAGACTAGATGGGCCGTGGGCCCTTATCTGCCGTCTATTTCTATGTTTCTATGTTTCATCATGTGTCTTGCTGAAATTGAAGGCAGGTAAGACTCTTTGTGATAGAGCTGAACTACTATGGCTTTGGCGGTATATAAGAATAAAATTATTATTATTATTATCATGGTTCCGCAGAGCTGCTGCTGCTACTACAACTAGGCACTTTGTGAACACTCTTGGAGATGAAGCCAGGCCGAAGGGTAGCACTCAGTATTGAAAATGTAGATTTCCCACCCGAAATCTGAGGAAATGTCGAGAGGCTGGATGAATGGGAATGTGAGTTTAAGCCTCTTTGAGATTTAGCGAACATAACCAATCATTCTGATCAAGAAGGGGATAAAGGGATGCAAAATTTTTCTTTGACAAGAAATTTGTTAAATACTCTGAGGTCCAAAATAGGACGCAGATCACCCGTCTTCTGCGGAACTAAGAAGTAACGGGAGTAAAACCCCCTGCTCTGCTTTTCCAAAGAACTTCTTCAATGGCACTGAGACGAAGCAGAGCTTGAGCTTTCTGAAGAAGAAGGATGATCTGTGATGAATTGGAAGGATGCTCTCTTGGAGGAAGATCTGGTGAAATCTGGGGGAAATGAACAGAGTAACCTTCCCTGATAAATGAGAGTACCCAGAGGTCAGATAAAAAGATCTCCCATCATTGGTACAAATGATGGAGACAATCCCAATGGGAAGGGGAGAGGACAGAGGCAGAACGATTGAGGGTATGCTCTGTATCAGATGGTCATAAAGGCTGAGAGGCCTTTGGTGCGGCAGTAGTCTGAAGATTTTGCTGCCTTTGCTATTTCTGTTGTAATTGTTTCTTAGGAGGTGCTCGTGTATAAGGAGCTGCTCTCTGAGGAAAAACGCCTCTGGTAAGAGGGAAGAGGCCTGAATCCCTTAGAGGTGAAAAACTGAGGCTTAAGTCAAATGATGGAAGCAAAGGATTTTTCATGCTCAGACAATCGTTTAGTAGTTGCCTCGATTGATTCATCAAACAATTCATTGCCCTGAGAAGGGATGTTGGCCAGACGATTTTGAAGATTAGGGTCCATGTCTACAGGGCAGAGCCAGGTAAGCCAGCGCATTGCCACTGAGAAGGCAGTGACCCTCGAGGAAAGTTCAAATACATCATAGGAAGATTGAAGGAGATGCATGAGGAGTTGAGTCAGAGTGGTAGTCACATGCTGAAACTCTGGAAGACGATGTTGAGGAATATATTTGCAAAATTCAGGCAGGATGTCAAGATACAAACGACGACCAAACTTGTCCATGGTCCTGCCCTCTCTTCCAGGAGGGACAGTGGTATAAGCTTTGGCAGGATTGGTCCTTGTCAGAGAAGACTTCACGTGAAGGGACTGATGGAATAACTGAGAATTCCCGAAGCCCTTGCAGTGGATCATCCTGTAACGAGATCCCAGCTTTCCTGGTACAGCAGGAATGGAAAGCACAGTTACTTACTGTAACAGGTGTTATCCAGGGACAGCAGGCAGCTATTCTCACATGTGGGTGACATCATTCGACGGAGCCCCGATGCGGACGCCTCACAAGCAGACTTGCTTGAAAAAACTAGACGTTTTGAGTAGCCCGCAGCGCGCATGCGCGAGTGCCTTCCCGCCCAGTGCACCAGGCGCATCTCCTCAGTTCAGATAGCTAGCAGAGAAGCCAACCAGGGGAGGTGGGTGGGTTGCGAGAATAGCTGCCTGCTGTCCTTGGATAATACCTGTTACGGTAAGTAAATGTGCTTTATCCCAGGACGTATCCTGAAGACGAACGAGTGGCTACAACGGTGGTGCCGGGAGATGAACTTCGGATTCCTGAATCACGGAGAGGCACTACAGGGACTACAGGGACCAGACGGACTCCACCTGACCAACAGAGGAAAGAATGTCTTCGGACACAGGCTAGCCCGCCTACTTCGAAGGGCTTTAAACTAGGTAAGTCGGGGGTGGGTACCCACTTTTACACCAGAGCAGTAAGTAACAATCCTGATGGGGCGAACCAAAACTCCGCTACTAAGTCTAAGGTAAGTACCCTTATTGCAAAAGAATCACTAGGTGACACTTTAATTCAAATGGATGGCTCACTACAGGAGCTTAGTAAACAGAAAGAGTGGAGAGCTATGTATGTTAACGCACACAGCCTAGGGAATAAATTTCTAGAACTAGAAACAGAAATGGTTAATGCAGACCTGGACGTAGTAGCAATATCCGAAACATGGTTCACAGACTCTCATGGGTGGGATATAACTATACCAGGATACAACCTGCTTCGACAAGACAGAGAGGGTAAGTTGGGAGGAGGGGTAGCACTTTACATCAAAGAGAACATCAAGACAACCAGGATCACAGATGTCAAGTACACTGGGGAATCCATCTGGGTAAACCTGGCCAGAGGCAGAGAAAAATGCCTGTATCTTGGTGTGGTGTACAGACCTCCAAGGCAATCGGAGGACAAGGACGCAGAATTAATTGAAGACTAAACTAAACTAAACTAAACTAAACCTTGGGTTTATATACCGCACCATCTCCACGAATGCGGAGCTCGGCACGGTTGAGAATATCACCTTACGGGGGGATGTCGTTCTGTTAGGAGACTTCAACATGCCTGATGTGGACTGGAACACACTCTCAGCGACAACTTGTGATAGCAGGAGGATATTAACGTCCATGAAGGGAGTAAGGCTCAAACATATGGTACTAGAGCCCACTAGGGCCCAGGCCATCCTGGACCTGGTACTTACAAATGGGGAAAGCGTCTCGGAGGTCTCGGTGGGAGAAAAGCTAGCCACCAGTGACCATAGCATGGTATGGTTTAACCTTAAGAAAGGCTTCCCTAGGTCACAAACAAAAACAAGAGTACTCAATTTCCGAGGCACTGACTTCGCACGCATGGGAGATTTCGTCCATCAGACGCTGCAGGTTCATGAAGTAACTGATAATGTGGAAACTATGTGGTCAACCTTGAAATCGACCCTTCATGAGGCAACTCAATGCTACATAAAATCGGTAACCAAACAGCAAAGAAAAAAGAAACCCCAATGGTTCACTGATGAGGTCTCGTACCTCGTCAAAGAGAAGAAAAGAGCATTTCTCGTATACAAATGCTCGGGGGAAAAAGAAGCAAACATTGTATACAGGGCAAAGTCTGCAGCGGTCAAAACAGCAGTCAGGGAAGCCAAACTTCGAATGGAAGAAAATCTAGCGAAAAACATTAAGAAAGGGAACAAATCCTTCTTCAGGTACATTAGCGACAGGAAAAAGAACGCAAACGGGGTAGTACGCCTTAGAACGCCAGAAGGGAACTATGTGGAAACAGATTCCGATAAGGCCAAACTGCTGAATGATTACTTCTGTTCAGTCTTCACCTGCGAAGCACCAGGACACGGGCCACGGCTTGAAGCAAAGCAAAGCATGGAAGACCCATTTCAGAATTTTGATTTCACACCAGAAGATGTTTACAGAGAACTGTCGAGACTCAAGGTGAACAAAGCCATGGGACCGGACAATTTGCATCCAAGAGTGCTCAGAGAGCTATGCGATGTTTTGGCGGAACCGTTAGCCATGCTCTTCAATCTCTCCCTAAGTACGGGGAGAGTCCCCCTGGACTGGAAAACTGCCAATGTTGTTCCTCTGCACAAAAAGGGTTGCAGAGCGGAGGCTGCGAATTACAGACCAGTAAGTCTCACATCAATAGTGTGTAAACTCATGGAAATTCTACTTAAAGGCAAATTAGACACGATATTGGATGAGGGAAATCTGAGGGATCCCTGTCAACATGGATTCACTAGGGGCAGGTCATGCCAATCCAATCTCATCAGCTTCTTTGACTGGGTGACAGGAAAACTAGACTCGGGAGAGTCTCTGGACATAGTGTACTTGGATTTCAGTAAAGCTTTTGACAGTGTCCCGCACCGTAGACTATTAAACAAGATGAAATCAATGGGGTTGGGTGAGAAACTAACTGCATGGGTCAATGATTGGCTGAGTGGAAGACTTCAGAGGGTGGTGGTCAACGGCACCCTCTCTGAGACATCGAAGGTGACTAGCGGAGTGCCGCAGGGATCAGTACTGGGACCGTCCCTTTTCAACATATTCATAAGGGACTTGACCCGGGGGCTTCAGGGAAAAGTAGCACTGTTCGCCGACGACGCCAAACTGTGTAACATAGTAAGTGAAAGCAATCTCAAGGATAATATGACGCAGGATCTGATCACGCTGGAAAACTGGTCCTCGACATGGCAGCTGGGATTCAACGCTAAGAAGTGTAAGGTCATGCATCTCGGCAGCAGAAATCCATGCAGAACATACACCTTGAATGGAGAAGCACTAGCTAGGACTTCAGAAGAACGGGACTTGGGAGTAATCATCAGTGCAGACATGAAAGCTGCCAAACAAGTAGAGAAGGCCTCGTCCAAGGCAAAGCAAATGATGGGATGTATCAAGAGAAGCTTCGTCAGCCGCAAACCTGAAGTCATAATGCCACTGTATAGAGCCATGGTGAGAACTCATCTGGAATACTGTGTGCAATTCTGGAGGCCACATTACCGTAAAGATGTGCTTCGAGCCGAGTTGGTCCAGCGGATGGCCACTAGAATGGCCTCCGGACTCAAGGGTCTCTCATACGAAGAAAGACTGGGCAAATTACAGCTCTATACTCTAGAGGAACGCAGGGAAAGGGGTGACATGATTGAGACATTTAAATACGTCACAGGTCGTGTAGAGCTGGAAGACGACATATTCGTTCCCAAGGGATCCTCGGTCACAAGGGGGCACCCGCTTAAACTTAGAGGAGGGAAATTTAGTAGTGACACCAGGAAGTACTTCTTCACAGAAAGGGTGGTGGATCAATGGAACAGACTTCCGGTGCAGGTGATCAAGGCCACCAGCGTGCTCGACTTTAAGAATAAATGGGACATCCACGTGGGATCCCTACGAAGGTCGAGCTAAGGAACTAAGTCATATGCACTCAGACTTAATGGGGTGGGTCAGTAGAGTGGGCAGACTTGATGGGCTGTAGCCCTTTTCTGCCGTCATCTTTCTATGTTTCTATGTTTCTAAGCAGGCAGGCTATTCTCACCTCCAAGCTAACCAGAATGGAATGGTGGGAGTGTTGGCAACTTAGGAGAATAAATTTTGTAACACTGTTTGGCCAAACTGTCCATCCCGTCTGGAGAAAGTATCCAGACAGTAGTGAGAAGTGAAGGTATGAACCGAGGACCATGTAGCAGCCTTGCAAATTTCCTCAATAGGTGTAGATCTGAGGAAAGCTACTGAAGCTGCCATTGCCCAGACTTTATTGGCTGTGACTTTACTGTGAAGGGGTAATCCAGCCTGGGCATAGCAGAACGAGATACAAGCCGCCATCCAGTTGGAGATGGTACGCTTAGAGATAGGATGTCCCAACTTGTTTGGATCGAAGGAGACAAAAAGTTGAGGAGCAGTTCTGTGTGGTTCTGCGTCCCAAGTAGAAGGCCAAAGCACGTTTACAGTCCAGAGTATGAAGAGCCGATTCTCCAGGGTGAGAATGAGGCTTTGGAAAAAACACTGGAAGTACAATGGATTGGTTGAGATGAAATTCTGAGACCACTTTAGGCAGGAATTTTGGATGAGTATGAAGCACCACCTTATCATGAAGGAACACAGTGAAAGATGGGTCAGTAACTAAAGCTTGCAGCTCACTGACACGTCGAGCAGAAGTGAGAGCAATGAGAAACACCACTTTCCAAGTGAGATACTTCAGATGAGCCTTATCAATTGGTTCAAATGGAGGCTTCCTGAGTTGAGAAAGGACAACATTGAGATCCCAAACCACAGGGGGAGGTTTGACATTGAAAAGTCCTTTCATGAATCTGGAAACCACCGGAGGAGCAGAGAGGGGTTTCCCTTCAATAGGCTGATGGAAAGCCGCAATTGCACTGAGATGGACTCGAATACATGTAGACTCAAGGCTAGAATTGGATAAATGCAAAAGGTAGCCCAATACAGAAGATAAGGAGGAATGTTGAGGCTCCTTATGATGAGAAAAACATCATGTAGAAAATCTAGTCCATTATTGGTGATAGCTTTGTCTAGTTGCAAGCTTTCGAGAAGTTTCCAAAACGTCTCGTACAAATTGAGAAAACTGAAGAGGAGTTATATTGAAAGGAACCAAGCTGTCAGGTGTAGAGACTGTAGGTTGGGATGAAGCAGAGATCCTTGACTCTGTGTAAGCAGAGACAGTAAAACTGGTAGAAGGTAAGTTTCCCTGCTGCTGAGCTGAAGTAGAAGAGAGTACCAGGGTTGTCTCGGCCACCGAGGAGCAATTAGAATCATGGAGGCATGATCATTCTTCAACTTGACCAGAGTCTTGAGAATGAGAGGGAATGGAGGGAATGCAAAGAGAAAGAGATTTGTCCATTCCAGAAGAAAAACATCTGCCTCTAGGTGAGGAGAATATATCCTGGAGCAGAACTGAGGCAGTTTGTAATTGTGAGGAGCTGCAAAGAGGTCTATCTGAGGCGTTCCCTACTGTGAAAAAATGTGATGAAGAGGCGAGGAATGGAGAGTCCATTCGTGAGGTTGCAGGAGACAACTCAAGTTGTCCGCCAAGCAATTCTTCACCCCTTGAATGTAGACAGCCTTGAGGAAGGTGTTGTAACGGATTGCCCAGTCCCAAACTTCAAGAGCTTCTTGACAAAGGGAGGGAGACCCTGTCCCTCCCTGTTTGTTGACATAATACATGGCGACTTGGTTGTCCATGAGAATGAGGACTACTGTGTTGTGAAGGAGATGTTGAAAAGCGTGGAGAGCTTTGAGGATTGCTCTGAGTTCCAACTGATATGACACTGACAATCTGTACTGGTCCAGAGGCCTTGAGTACGGAGACCATCGATATGAGCGCCCCAAGCGTTAAGTCAAAGAGTCTGTCGTGAGGACCTTCTGATGAGGGGGCGTTTGAAAAAGCAAGCCTCTGGAAAGATTGGAAGAGAGCATCCACCAACGGAGACTTCTTGAAGGAAGGAGTGACTGAAATGTGTCGGGAAAGAGGGTTGCAAACTTGCGTCCATTGAGATGCCAGGGTCCACTGAGGTATTCTGAGGTGAAGTCTGGCAAAAGGAGTCACTTATACTGTGGAGGCCATGTGAACCAGAAGAACCATCATGTGTCTCACCGAGATGGAAGAGCGGGAAGACACTGTGCGACAAAGTTATAAAAGAGCTTCCTGACGTTTTTGAGGAAGGAACGCTCTGAGCTGGACAATGTCCAGAACAGCTCCAATGAATTGTAGATTCTGTAAGGGCTGAAGTTGAGATTTGGGAAAGTTGATTTCGAATCCCAAACTTTGTAGGTACCAGATAGTCTGTTGGGTCGCTACAATAACCCCTTGAGATGTGGAATTTTTGATGAGCCAGTCGTCTAGGTAGGGAAATACCTGAAGACCATGATTCCGTAGAGCTGCTGCTACCACTACCAGGCACTTGGTGAACACTCTGGGAGACGAGGTCAAGCCGAAGGGTAGAACTCTGTATTGGTAATGCAGATTCCCCATCCGAAATCTGAGGTATTGATGGGTGGCCGGATGGATGGGAATATGAGTATAGGCCTCCTTGAGATCCAGAGAGCATAACCAGTCATTCTGCTCGAGAAGGGGATAAAGAGATGCCAGGGACAACATTCGAAACTTTTCTTTGATTAACAATTTGTTGAGAGCCCTGAGATCCAGAATGGGTCGCAGATCGCCCGTCTTCTTCGGAACAAGGAAGTAACGGGAGTAAAACCCCCTGTTCTGCTGTTCCAGGGGAACAGGCTCGATGGCATGGAGATGAAGCAGAGCTTGAGCTTCCTGAAGAAGAAGGAACCTCTGGTGGAATCTGAGTGAAATGGAGAGAGTATCCTTCCCTGATGATGGTAAGAACCCAGAGGTCAGATGTAATTATCGTCCATCAGTGATAAAAATGATGGAGACGACCTCCGACAGGGGGAAAAGGAGACAGAACGATGGAGGTTATGCTCTGTTGTAAACAGTCAAAAAGGCTGAGAAGCCTTAGGTGCAGCAGAAGGTTGGGATTGCTGTTGCTTCTGAGGATGCTGCTTTTTCAAAGGAGGACGGGTATAAGGAGCCGGCTTTGGAGGAAAACGCCTCTGATAGATGACAGGAGGGTGTGTAGGCTTGGGTGGAGTCGGCTTCGGCTTGGGTCTGATGATGGAAGCAAACGACTGTGCATGGTCAGATAACTTCTTTGTGGCCGCCTCGATGGATTCGTGAAACAGGTTGTTGCCTTGACAAGGAAGATTAGCCAGGCGGTCCTGAAGATTAGAGTCCATATCAATGGTTCGAAGCCAGGCAAGATGACGCATAGCCACTGAGCAAGCAGCCGCCCGTGCAGACAGCTCAAAAGCGTCATAAGATGATTGGAGAAGATAGAGACACAATTGAGAGAAACAAGCAATTAGTTCTTGAAACTCAAAATGAATTTGATTGTCCATATAAGTCAAAAATTTCGGGAGAAGGGAAAGAAGAAATTCAAAATAGGTAATGAAATGAAAGTTATTGTTGAGGACATCATAGTATTCTGGTAGATGCGACATCCAAATTGGTCCATAGTTTTCCCCTCTCTCCCAGGAGGAACTGAGGCTTAGACCTTGGAAGGATGGGATCTCTTCAAGGATGATTCAACAAGCAGAGATTGATGAGAAAGCTGCGAGTTGTCAAAGCCCTTGTGATGCACAGTCTTATACTGCGAGTCCAACTTTCCAGGAACTGCTGGGATGGAAAAAGGAGTCTCCATGCATCGAGCAAAAGTCTGATTTAAAAGTTTATGAAGAGGAAGCTTGAGACTCTCAGCCGGAGGCTGAGGGAGACGCATGAATTCTAAATATTCCTTAGAATATTTGGAGCCAGTATCCAACTTCACATCCAAATCCAGAGCCATCTGTCGTAAGAAAGATGAAAAAGATAGCTGATCTGGTAAAGCTTGGTCTCGAGAAGGACTCGAGGACGTCGAGGCAGCTTGAGTCAAAGAAGACACTTCGGCATGGAAAAAAGCATCTAATTTCACATCCAAATCCAGAGCCATCAGTCACAAAAAAGACGAAAAGGATAGCTGATCTGGGAAGACTTGGTCTCGAGAAGGACTCGAGGACGTCGAGGCAGCTTGTGTCGAAGAAGAAGCTTAGGCATGGAAAAAAGTCTCATAGGAACCTGGTGACTTGGTCGAGGCAATCGAGGCCGGGATATCCTCGAGGTCCGGCATCGGAGACCTGGAACGAGGAGTCGGTGGTCTGGTCGAGGCCGGAGTAGAACGAGGCTTTCGTGCTTAGGTGGCAGACCAGACACTCACAGATACTCTGCTCCCTGCAAAGAGTGTTGTTCCAACCGGGGCATAGGAGGCGGTTCGACCTTGCAGGAAGTTGCTGGATGTCCAGGCAGGATAATAGGAAGCAGCTTAGGACTCTTAATGGTAAGGTACTGAAGGAACTGCTTCTCTAATATGGTCTGGAAAGAAGCCGGCAAGGTGGGTTCCGCGTCTGAAACCGGCCCACCTGCCTTGGCTGGAGGTTCCTTCGAGGTAGTGTGAGAGTGCTTCGACTTAATAGTCTTGGACACTGTAATCACCAAAGCAAGGATGGTGAAGATGGAAAGTGAGGTGATATACAATCTTACAACAAAATGGATCCTCACTCTGTAGGGAAATTCTTTCCAGAGCTGAAACTCTTCTTTATCATAAATCCAGAAATCCAGACAGGACACACAGTGATTCTTAATCTTTATTATTCTTAGAAATTGCTTGCCCCAACATTATGGCCTGACGGGACCCGTTTTGCCTCACAGGAGGTTTCTCAAGGGTTCCAGGGGGAGCACTCCATTAGCGTTCTCTCACTCACAGGGCAAGAGCCGCTGCAAATGATGAAGGTTTGATGAGGCTCGAGGTGGAAGCAGGAGGCGCCGAAGGAGCATCGATGGAAGTCGATGTCGAAGACACCTTCGAAGACGAGGGATCAGATGGAGACTCCTTGTCTAAGAGCTTTTCCACCAAAATGCAACGACGCTTAAAAGCTCGAGGTTAAAGTGTTAGCAAAGGTGTGACCTGTTTTTGGGCCACCGCGGGAGCGGACTGCTGGGCAGGATGGACCTGTGGTCTGACCCGGCAGAGGCACTGCTTATGTTCTTATGTGTGCATGAGGTTGGGCGATGTTTCGGCCCAAGACACTTGAGGCAGCGTCTGTGAGGGTCTGTAAGGGAGATCGTGCATCCACACTTGCTACACTTCTTAAATCCTGTAGCAGGCTGGGACATAGGCCGAAAAATAGCCGCTGCAAAGTCGAAGCATGCGGGCTGTAGCCAAGCAGCCCATCCCGGAGAACGAACGGAAGAAAATAAATTTATTTTTATTTTTTTTTTAAACAAAGAAAAACAGCGATTCGTGAATAAAAAGACACAAACCGCAGTCAAAGAGAAGGCAAAGTGAACAAAGTTGAACGCAGAGAGTCAAAGACAGACTTCTCAGCTCCACGGAAAACTAAGAACTGAGGAGACGTGCCCGGTGCACTGGGCGGGAAGGCACTCGTGCATGCGCAGTGCGGGTGACTCAAAACTTCTAGTTTCTTCAAGCAAGTCTGCTTGTGAGTCATCCGCATCGGGGCTCCGTCAGATGACGACACCCATATGTGAGAATAGCCTGCCTGCTTGTCCTGGGATAATAAGGTGTTTCAAGATTTCACTAGAAAGTTTGAGAAAGAAGTCTATTACTGGGCAATTTAAGAGACTCCACAGGAGGATGAGACATACCCATTTCTTCTAAATACTTTATAGAGTATTTGGAATCAGAGTCCAAAGTAATATTGAGGAAAGAAGAAAAAGATATCTGCTCCAAGGAAGGTTGACCTGGAGGGGAAGAAGGTGACCTTGAGGCACCTCGCAAAGCAGAGAACAAAGGTGAAGCCTCTCTAGAGTACTGATACCTGAGGTTGAATATGCAGGTACAGATGACTCACTGAGAGAATGGATAGAATCCCTCGCAAGAGAAGAACCATAGTGCTAAGGCTCTGCAGGAGGTGTCCTCGACTTTGGAGTTGGAGGCCTCGAAGCGTCTCTAGGCTTGGAGGAGCGAGGCCTGTCTCGAGAAGAGTACCTGGGCCTCGATGGGTACCTCGACTGATGTGGAGAACTGTGCCTCAAACCAGGCAGGTCCCACTGAGAGGAACATCGAGGAGTCCTCGCTCTATGCCTCGAAAAGGGCAGCGTCTTATGTGAGGAAGGAGGGCTGGAGGCTGGAGATCGAGGTTGAGACACCAAAAAGACTGAGCTCCTTGTGTCGAGGTATCTCGAGGCACTGGCAAGGACTCGGCTCCTTGTATAGAGTGGTTAGGCTCCAGACGAGACACTCGTAAAGACTGGACTCCTTGCATTGAGTGTATAGCTTGCATAGAGTGTATAGGTTCAGCTCGAGGCACTGTCAAGGACTTGACTCTTTGTGATACTGCTGAGTGCTCAGGCTGGGCTACAGGAAGCAGAGTTGAGGCAGGAGTATGTTTGGCAAGCATATTACCAAATTCGAGGCATAATGCTCAGGATCATAGCCTGCAAATGTGAAACCGAGACTTGATCTGATACATTTGGTGTGGCTATAGTCTCCGAGGAAAAGGAGACAGACGCTTTGATTTGGAGACATGTTTTTTGGGCAGCTTCAGAACTACTTCTGGAACAGACTGCTGCGCTACCTGACCTGAGGAAGACAGTGAGGAAAGCAGCTCCTCAGGAGAAGACTTGGCAGATTTGCTCGAGAACAAGAAAGGTTTGATTAAGGTCGAGGTAGAAGGCGGGAGCTCCATAGAAGACTTAACCGGAGCTGAGGTCGAGATCGAGACCGGGGTTAGTGGATCCATACCACTGACGATTTCTTCACTTGAACTCGACGTTTAATGTTGAGGTTGAAGGGTAGCACAGTGGGCACACGGCCCTTGAACCTGTGACCGGCCGGGACACAGACTGAAAAATAGCTGCGGTGAAATCAAAGCCCGCAGGCTGAGGCCGCAAGGCAGGCCCCGCCGTGACAAGAAGAAAATAAAGAAAATTCAAAGTTTTGTTTTTTTTTTAAAGTAAAATAAAAATGTGCAAACAACACAGCAACCCTGTCTTTAAAAGAACACAAGCCGCGATGAGAGAAGTCACGAAGTAGACTGAGTCTAGCGCAGGGCGTCGAAATAGGACTTCTCGGCTCTGCAGAAAACTGAGAACTGAGGAGCATGCAGTGCCTTTTTCCTCAAATCTCCTACACAGCAATGGGAATATCAACCAGCCTGGACCACAATACTGACTGCACTAATGATATCCAATAAGAAGAATCATAAACACTTACAGCTGTTTCAGATAAATAAAAGAAATTAGAGCCACTAAGAAAAAGGATATGAAGACAATGTGGGTAAAAATCAGGGTGAAAATTCATCTTATTTCTTTTGAAGAAATTCATAAATCTTCAAAAAAATTGCAATTAAAGCCACTAGAATAGAACCTCAATTGAAAAAGAACCCCCAAAACAGAAAAGGGAAAACATAACCTGTACAACATTTGGGTACAATGGTGTCAATAAACTGAGCATGTAAATAGTTTAGCAATGCCACCAAAGACAGAAACCAGCCCTTTCACATTCCAAAACCAACCAAAAGGAGAGCAAAGAAAATAGCCTCCTACCAAGACACATCTTATGAAGGTTCTACACTGCCTTATTAAATAAGATGGAGAGGAGGAACACAAATGAAGTCTCACATACACTATCAGAACCTGGAAAGGGGTAAAATGTTTTAGATGATTGTACTGTGAAATCAAACTTCTCTTAGATGCAAAAATAGCTGGAAAGCGATGACCACAAATGCTCACAGTCTATACAACAAAGTTCATGATCTGCAAGCCCTGATGTTAGAGGCAGATCTAGATATTGTCGCTATCATAGAGACATGGTTCAGTGAATCACATGGATGGGATGCAAACATACAATGGGATGCAATGGGATGCAATCTTTTTAGGATGGACAGAGATGGTCATAAAGGTGGAGGATTAGCTCTCTATGCAAAGATCAATATCCAAGCGACCGAAATGCAAGGGACCTGGGGAGAGGAAGAAGCGATATAGATTGCTCTGAAAAGAGAAGATGGAACTTCTATCTACGTGGGTGTAGTCTACAGACCTCCGACTCAATCGCAGCAAATTGATAAGGATCTGATTGTGGATATCCAAAAGTTTGGAAGGAAAGAGGAGGTTCTGCTGTTGGGAGATTTCAACCTGCCGGATGCGGACTGGAATGTTCCGTCTGCGGAATCGGAAAGAAGTAGGGAGATAGTGGATGCCTTTCAAGAGGCTCTGCTCAGACAAATGGTGACGGAACCCACAAGGGAAAAAGCGATATTGGATCTGGTCCCCCAAATGGAGAGAGTATCTCTAATGTTCGAGTGGGTGCTCACCTGGGAAGTAGCGATCATCAAACGGTTTGGTTTGATATAACGGCTAAAGTGGAGAGCGGCCGCACGATACTTAAAAGTCCTAGATTTCAAACGTACGGACTTTAATGCAATGGGAAAGTGCCTGAAGAAAGAGCTGTTAGGATGGGAGGACATAAGAGAAGTGGAAAGACAGTGGTCTAAGCTGAAAGGAGCGATAAAAATGGCTACGGACCTTTATGTGAAGAAAATCAATAAAAACAAGAGAAAAAGGAAGCCGATATGGTTCTCCAACCTAGTGGCTGAGAAAATAAAGGCGAAAGACTTGGCTTTTATGAAATATAAAAAAAACCAAGAAGAGGAGAGCAGAAAGGACTACAGGGTGAAACTGAAAGAAGCCAAGAGAGAGATACGTTTGGCGAAGGCACAGGCGGAAGAATAAATGGCTAAAAATGTAAAAAAGGGAGATAAAAATTTTATCAGATATATTAGTGAAAGGAGGAAGATAAAAAATGGAATTGCTAGGCTAAAAGATGCTGGGAACCAATATGTGGAGAGTGATGAGGAGAAAGCAAATGTGCTAAACAAATACTTCTGTTCTGTGTTCACTGAAGAAAATCCTGGAGAAGGACCGAGATTGTCTGGCAAAGTTACACGAGAAAATGGAGTAGATTCTGCGCCGTTCACGGAGGAGGGTGTTTATGAGCAACTTGAAAAACTGAAGGTGGACAAAGCGATGGGACCAGACGGGATCCATCCCAGGATACTAAGGGAGCTCAGAGAGGTTCTGGCGAGTCCTATTAAAGACTTGTTCAACAAATCTCTGGAGACAGGAGTGATTCCTGGGGATTGGAGGAGAGCGGATGTGGTCCCTATTCATAAAAGTGGTCACAGGGATGAAGCAGGAAACTACAGGCCGGTGAGCCTCACTTCAGTTGTTGGAAAAATAATGGAAGTGTTGCTGAAAGAAAGGATAGTGTACTTCCTTGAATCTAATGAGTTACAGGATCCGAGGCAACATGGCTTTACAAAAGGAAAATCGTGCCAAACGAACCTGATTGAATTTTTTGATTGGGTGACCAGAGAGCTGGATCGAGGACATATGCTAGATGTAATTTACTTGGATTTCAGCAAAGCCTTTGATACAGCTCCTCATAGGAGGCTGTTGAACAACTTGAAGGGCTGAAGTTAGGACCCAAAGTGGTGAACTGGGTCAGAAACTGGCTGTCGGACAGACGCCAGAGGGTGGTGGTTAACGGAAGTCGCTCGAAGGAAGGAAAGGTGACTAGTGGAGTCCCTCAGGGTTCGGTGCTGGGGCCAATCCTGTTCAATATGTTTGTGAGTGACATTGCTGAAGGGTTAGAAGGAAAAGTGTGCCTTTTTGCAGATGATACCAAGATTTGTAACAGAGTAGACACCAAAGAGGGAGTGGAAAATATGAAAAAGGATCTGCAAAAGTTAGAGGAATGGTCTAAATCCTGGCAACTAAAATTCAATACAAAGAAATGCAGAGTAATGCATTTGGGGATTAATAATCGGAAGGAACCGTATATGCTGGGAGGAGAGAAGCTGATATGCACGGACAGGGAGAGGGACCTTGGGGTTATAGTGTCCGAAGATATAAAGGCAAAAAAACAGTGTGACAAGGCAGTGGCTGCTGCCAGAAGGATGCTGGGCTGTATAAAGAGAGGTGTAGTCAGTAGAAGGAAGAAGGTGTTGATGCCCCTGTACAGGTCATTGGTGAGGCCCCACTTGGAGTATTGTGTTCAGTTTTAGAGACCGTATCTGGCGAAAGACGTAAGAAGACTTGAGGCGGTCCAGAGGAGGGCGATGAAAATGATAGGAGGCTTGCGCAAGAAGACGTATGAGGAGAGACTTGAAGCCCTGAATATGTATACCCTAGAGGAAAGGAGAGACAGGGGAGATATGATTCAGACGTTCAAATACTTGAAGGGTATTAACGTAGAACATAATCTTTTCCAGAGAAAGGAAAATGGTAAAACCAGAGGACATAATTTGAGGTTGAGGGGTGGTAGATTCAGGGGCAATGTTAGGAAATTCTATTTTACGGAGAGGGTAGTGGATGCCTGGAATGCGCTCCCGAGAGAGGTGGTGGAGAGTAAAACTGTGACTGAGTTCAAAGAAGCGTGGGGTGAACACAGAATATTTAGAATCAGAAAATAATATTAAATATTGAACTAGGCCAGTACTGGGCAGACTTGCACGGTCTGTGTCTGTGTATGGCCGTTTGGTGGAGGATGGGCTGGGGAGGGCTTCAATGGCTGGGAGGGTGTAGATGGGCTGGAGTAAGTCTTAACAGAGATTTCGGCAGTTGGAACCCAAGCACAGTACCGGGTAAAGCTTTGGATTCTTGCCCAGAAATAGCTAAGAAGAAAAAAAATAAAAAATAAAAAAAATTTAAATTGAATCAGGTTGGGCAGACTGGATGGACCATTCGGGTCTTTATCTGCCGTCATCTACTATGTTACTATGTTACTATGGAGACAACTATAGTATATCCAGCTCAGAGAGCAGACTACTTTATTGTTATATGAGGGAATATATTCCATTGTGTTAACAAATTATACGAGGACGCACAACATATAATATGTTCATATGATGATTCAAAATGTTATGTTGTGTGATCGTGGCACCGAGGTACCTCCCCTCTTCAAACCCAGCATGCATCCAAAAAGAGGGAGAAAAGCCTCAGACTAATGTAGCAGTAGAGAACCAAAAGGTATAAATCAAAACTGCTTTTGATACTTTCACTGGCAAAAAAAACTCCCTCATACAACAGCTCAGGTTTAGAAAAGGGCAAAGTCACCTGGAGGCATGTTCAAGGACTTAGCTGACAAAAGATAATTGTAACATCATCTTAGATGAAATTGCCCCTAAGCATGCTATTAAAAGATGATCAGTTGATTCTAACAAGTGGTATGATACCGAATTACTAGGGATGAAACAAGTAGTATGTCGCCTTGAGAAAAAATGGCTAAAATCAAAATTAGTTACAGATAAAGAAAAATGAAGGCATGAAGTCAGAAATTATAAACAACTATTAAGGGATAAACAAAAAACTTATTCAGCTAAAGTAGGGATCACCAGTGCTAATGTTAAAAATTATGTCAACTAGTAAATAATGTGTTCAATGTGACTAAAAAGACACAATCCTCATGGGTGACTCTTCCATCCTCAAATGATTTAGCGAACTTCTTCAGTTCCAAGGTATTAAGTCTGAGTTCTTCCTGTCCACCATGCTTAAGGAACATCAATTCCTATTTAAATATGAAGGAAGAAGAAGTTCACGCAGATTTATATTGGTCTACATTTGAAAAACCAGAATGGAATGATTTTTCTAAATTATTTCACAAATATGCACAATCATACTGTTTCTTAGATCCCTGCTCTCCAGACCTGACAGTCGTTGCTCCTTCAACCTTCCAATTGAAATTATTTGAATGGTTAACCGACTCTTTAGATGCAGGAATGTTTCCTCAAGAGGAAGGTAACAATTATCACAATAGTTAAAAACATCAAAGAATCTATTTCATTCCCATTCAATAATAGACCTATTGCTTTGATCCCCTTTTTTGTAAAAATCATGTAAAAATTCAGTTGACAAAGTATCTTGTGCAACACTCTCTCCTTCATGATTCACAATCGGGTTTTAGATCTCATTTCAGTACTGAAACAGTATTAGCTACACTGTTAGACCATCTAAATAGTTTACTGAGTAAGGGTAGCAGTGCACTGGTATTCCAATTCGACCCGAGTAGTGCCTTTGACTTGGTAGACTATACCAAAATGCTAGCCTGCCTGGATGCTTTAGGTTTACAAGGCAATGTTTTTTCATGGTTTATGGTTTCCTGGAATCTAGACTTTATCAGGTCAGGTTTAACAACCAACTCTCTCCTATTTGGAAAAATCAATGCGGAGTCCCTCAGGGCTTCACACTTTCACCCACATTATTCAGTGTCTATCTTTCTTCATTAAGCTTTTGCTTGAGAAATCTGGGTATAGAACTGTTCAGCTATGCTGATGATATTACAATTGTTATATCTTGTAATACAGCCCTGTCCCAAATAGCCAATAAAATTGAGTCTATACTGAAATTGATGAACTCCTGGATGCAAGAATTCAAACTTAAACTCAATTCTGATAAGGCAAAGTTCTTTGCTGCGTCACCTTACAAAATTTCTCATGAGCCCTCTATTAGTATAAATTCAACACTGTATGCAATTCATCCAACAATTAAAATATTAGGAGTTGTTTTGGACCAGCACCTGACCATGAAAAATCAGATAGATACGATGGTATATAAAGGCTATTATACTTTATGGAAATTGCGAACTATCAAACCATATTTTGAGTTTTCTGCTTTTAGACTTTTGATTCAGTCTTTGTTATTGAGTCTTCTTGACTACTGTAACATTGCATATGGCACTGCTCTGTTCTACCTGGTTAACAGATTTTCTATAGCATTATACATAGTCGAAAATCTCATGCCTTGTTTAATTTTCCCTCTATACAAGGCTATAAAAGCAAGAAATTTCTTGACCATACTATGACATTTAAGGTAGCTTCCCATGATAAAGAATTCCGATCATTGTTGCTTACTGCTTATTCCTACAAACATTTTAGAATTCAGCTGAAAACTTATCTTTTCTCAAAATACTTGGTTAAATAATTTATTCTGTTCTTAATGATATTGTTCTTTGTTTATAGTCTTTTGTAAACCGCATTGAACTTATGGTTATGCAGTTAATAAGCACGATGTTATATTATGTTATGTTAAAAGAAGACTTGAGCTCCAACGCTGTCAAGTCTTCTCCAATCTTCCCAACAAGCGTCCTTATTTCACCAATGTTTGGCTCATCAGGGGAACAAACAATACAGCCTTCACTGCATTCCTTCTTATCTGCCGTTCACTACACATTTTTTGCGAATGTTATCTACATGTACTGCCAAGGGGCCCACAGGCTTTTTAAAGTCCTTAGATGTCAAATCACTGTAAACTTGCATCCCGCAGGATGAAGCCTTGGAGGTGTTACAGGAGTATTTGGAATCCAGGGAACGTCCTATGCTGGTACCCACTTCATTTTTGCTTGATTTAACAGAGATTGCCATCAAGTGGAATTACTTTATTTTTTATGGTAAATTTTACCAGCAACGAGGAGTGGCACTCTCCATAGCCAATCTATTCATGGCTAACTTTGAACAGAAATGGATATATATTGCCCCAGGATTCAAAAATGTGAAACAATGGTGCAGGTTTATAGATGACATTTTTTTCATTTGAGATGACACTGAACACAAGCCTTTTGGACTTTGTGAATTTTTTGACCTGCCATTTTTCTATTAAATTTGACATTACTTACCATGCTACTGAGTTGCATTTCTTGGATGTGAAAATCAATTGGTCAGATCAAGGTTTTCGCAACCCCCCCCCAAAAAAAAAAAAAAAAACAACAGATTGTAATTCTTTGCTCCATTATTCCAGCATGCACCCGGGGGCTTTGAAAAATAGCCTTCCTGTGTCTGTTTCTTCATTACAGAAAAATTTGTGCCACTGTTCCAGAGTATGACATGCAAGCAAAACTATTGACATGCAGGTTCACAGAGCGGGGTTATCCCAGAAAAATTGTGAAGAAAGCAGAGAAAAGAGCTCGCTGCAACCCCAGGGAACAGCTGTTGACATATAGGAGACAACAAGAGCAGGAGCAGTTTGTGTGCTTCGTTTTTCTCAGTTATTAACCAGAGTGTTAAGAAATATTGGCCAATTTTACAAATGCACCACAAATTGAAAGATGTACCATCCATGGTGGCCATGGATTGGAACCTGAATGACAAATTATGTAAAACTGATATATGGAGTGATCAATACAGGGGGCCTGCAGGTCACTACAAATGCAATCAGTGTGTGATATGTGATGTCATGTTGGAAGGGATGGTGAATGAAATTCCTTACCAAAGGGAAGTTACATTGAAGAGATCCACCACATGTGCCTCTGGATGGGTGGTGTATGTTTTGATATGCCCCTGTCAGCTATGTTACATTGGCCACACCTCTAGAGCCTTTAAAA